>NC_079316.1:69226063-70665229 GCF_029931775.1 Euleptes europaea
GGGTGTGAAAGCTGGACAGTGAAGAAAGCTGATAGGAAGAAAATAGATTCCTTTGAAATGTGGTGTTGGAGGAGAGTGTTACGGATTCCGTGGACTGCCGAAAAAACCAATCAGTGGGCTATAGATCAAATCAAGCCTGAACTGACCCTAGAAGCTAAAATGACTAAACTGAGGCTATTGTATTTTGGTCACGTCATGAGACGACAAGAGTCACTGGAAAAGACAGTCATGCTAGGAAAAGTTGAGGGCAGCAGGAAAAGAGGAAGACCCAACAAGAGATGGATTGACTCAATAAAGGAAGCCACAGCCTTCAATTTGCAAGATCTGAGCAAGGCTGTCAAAGATAGGACATTTTGGAGGACTTTCATTCACAGGGTCACCATGAGTCGGAAGCGACTTGACAGCACTTCACACACACACACACACACACACACACACACACACACACACACACACACATCCTTTTCCCCAATTTAATTCCTCTTTCCCTCACTCAGAAGCCCCCATAGGCCTTTTCCCTTTCACTTTTTGCTTCCTCCCTTTCATTTTTACCTATTTCATTCTCTTCCCCCAAGCCTTTGACAGATAGAACCCAAGGCTTGGAAGGCTCAGAGGCAACCTCAAAATGGCCATTAAGGTCTTGGAATGTGTTTTCTCAAGATCTCAGAAGGCATTCCCTGAGAGCCAGCATGGTGTAGTGGTTAAGGGCAGCAGACTCTAATCTGGTGAATTGGGTTGGTTTCCCCACTCCTCCACATGCAGCCAGCTGGGTTGGGCTAGTCACAGTTCTCTTCGAGCTCTCTCAGCCTCACCTACCTCACAAGGTGGCTGTTGTGGGGAGAGGAAAGGAAGGAGATTGTAAGCCAATTTGATTTTCCTTAAAAGGCAGAGAAAATCGGCATATAAAAACCAACTTTCTTCTTTTCAAAGCTATAGATGTTCCTTCAATTATTTGAGGGGGTTTAACACCTTTTTTTTTTGTTTTTCTATAAATTTGGGGCTTACCTCAGGTTGTAGAAGAATCTTCCCAGTATGTTCCTGGCTCCATTGTTTATCCATTTTTATCCGTACTCCAGGGCTTGGTTCAGAATTAGATGTGATATTACAGCATACATGCACCTAAGAAGAGAAGTAGTGATTTTTATATTACAAGAGCTGGCAGACTTATCTAACAAGCTTCATTACTAATCTTCCTTCCCTCTTCTTTTCTTCATTCTTTTCTACTCTTTTTCTCCCCCCACCCTTTTCACCAGTACAAGAAGAATGACATGAACTCAACAGGGGTGAAGGGTCCCAAGTCTGTGCAACAGCATCATACCAACTCATTTTAGGCATGTTATCTTTTGTTCCAAGTACAGTATTCCAAATCTATACCTCATGGTATAACTAATAGCAAGTACTACCTCTCGCATTGCCCATCAAGCTGTTTCGCAGACAATGAAAGAACTTGTGCTGGATCTCTAGAAATAAATTAAAAGAGGATTAATTTTTATGGCCCAAACTACACGCATGCAAAGAAATTCACAGGCAAGGATGCAACCTGCCATCTGCACTTGAATGTCTTGGCGCAGAGGATTCATTATGAGGCAGTTAAGGGACTTCCCAGTTGTTTCTAGGCGCCTTGTGCAGACATATGTTGCTTTTCACCCTTAACTTAGGATTCCTTCCATTTTTATCGTTCTCTATACATCATAACACAATATGTTTGCCCAATAGAGAAAGCTCACATTCTTTTCTCATCACCTTCTATGACATTAGAGATATTGATGGGACCTACACTTTGTGTAAAAGTGATCCCATTGCTTTCTTTTTATTGGCATTGGCTGCAATGTGGAAGAATTACAGGAGGAGCTCAGTGGCTTCCATCTCAGAAATGGAGGTTTGGTCATAAATCAGAAAATATAACACCAAAGGCCTTTCAAAGGGCTCCCAGTGCCTCCTTCTCCAAACATCCTGCTAGTATTATTCCTTCTCCTGGAGCCACAAATTCAGCTGATTCTCCCGGGACTCATTGTTACCCTTTCCAAGCTGCCCAGCTAGGGATGCAAGGTACTAGCTGGAGATCTCCTGTTATTACAACTGATCTCCAGCCGACAGAGATCAGTTCACCTGGAAGAAATGGCCGCTTTGGCAATTGGACTCTATGGCATAGAAGTCCTTCCCCTCCCCAAACCCCACCCTCCTCAGGCTCCGTCCTAAAAACCTCCCGCTGGTGGCAAAGATGGACCTGGCAACCCTATGCCCAGCCCCATCCAAGCTGAGCAGCCTCATGAGCATCTCCATACAGACAGGTGGTCATATTTGCCCATTCTTTAAAAAAAAAAATCACACCCCACTTTTCTCTACTGTAAGGAGTCTCAAAGGATCTTACAATCACAATCCCTTCCTCTCCCCACAACAGGCATTTTGTGAGGTAGGTGGGGCTGGCAGAGAGAGTTCGAAGAGAAATGTGATTGGCCCAAGATCACCCTGCAGGCTTCTTGTGGAGAAGTGGGGAATCAAACCCAGTTCTCCAGATTAGAGTCTGCAGCTAATGTGGAGGAGTGGGGATTCAAACCTGGTTCTCCGGATTAGAGTCTGTTGCTCTTAACCACTATACCACACTGGCTCTCACCTGCTGACCAGTAAGACTGTGTTTCTCCAGGTTGTCTCTTTCACCTCTTGCACATTCCAAGGCCTGCTATGTGTGAAGTTCCACAGACTATATACAGAAGCCAGAAGTCAACTCTGGGTCCTCCATAGGCAGCATCTAAGTTCTACAGCAAAATTACATGGGGGGGGGGGGTTGCAGTAAAATATGCCCTCTACACCCCCCTTCAACAACCCCCTCTTGCAGCAAGTTTATAGAATAGACATGACACCAAATTAGCCTCATGCTGACCCAATTCCAAACTGTCCTAAAATGGATTTCAGTCAAGTGACACCGTCCTGGTTAGTTAGGGTTGCCAGGTTCCTCTTCACAATCAGCGGGAGGTTTTTGGGGCAGAGCCTGAGGAGGGCGGGGTTTGGGGAGGAAAGGGACTTCAATCACATAGAGTCCAATTGCCAAAGCGGCCATTTTCTCCAGCTGGAGATCGGCTGGAGATCAGTTGTAATAGCAGGAGCTCTCCAGCTAGTACCTGGAGGTTTGAGCAACCAAAATGAACACCCCTGTACTAATACCATAGGTAAGGAAATGAGCACAGGAAGGGCTAAAGTAAATTAAAGACAGCACTATGATAAACAACACAGTATAGTAAGGCAAAAGGTGACTATCAACATGAACTAGAGCAAGGAAATATATACAACAATATCTAAGTAGTCCCAAAGGTACAAGTATCAAAAGTTCAATGGAAATAGAACTGGAAAGAAGTCTTCATGGAAGAGTAGCAAGGGAGACAATCGTTTCTTTTCTTCTTCAGCCCCGTTTTCTGCATATAAAATATTTACATCATAACAATCTTGAACTATTTAGAATTATATTGTATACAAGTATAACTAAATATAACTTCATGTTTTACTTACAATTGGAGTCATTCAATATGCATATTTCCATGTCAAGAAATTCAAATTATTTCCAATCTCCCATAGGGATGAAAGAGGCAACTTATGTGTAATATTAAGTATAAGGTTCCAATACAGGATACATCATCTCGAGAACATAGTTGCACAGACGAATTCAACCATTCCCAAAGGGATACAAATGGTAACTGCTGAGTCAATACTAAGAATCAACTAAATAGCCGCAGGTGGATGGTAGAATTGCAAGCTTCTTAAAGGAACATATCTAAATAAAACAGGATAGGTCACATTTTCTAAATTCAAATCTGATGGTTCTAGGGAATTAAAAAGATGAATAAAGTAAGCTTCCTTTTGTCTAAGTAGACGTTCAGTATTTCTCCTGTCAAATTTTTTGCCCCTAAGGCGCCACACTACAAAGAAAAGGAGTTCGTTCTCGTTGTGGCGCGCCTTGAGAAAGTGTTCTACTACTGGGGCTGAGCATATGCCGGCGCATATTCTAGATTTATGCTCTAAAATACGGGGTTTTATTGAACGTATGCTAGAACCAATATAATTTTTTTGGCAAGGGCAGATCAAGCAGTAAACACAAAATTTTGTGTCACAGTTAGAAAAGTCTTGAAGTCGAAAAACAAAATCTGAATCGGTCCGTTTGAATTCTTTGACCTCCAGCGCTAAATTGCAAGCCAGGCATTTGTGACAGCGGTAAGGTCCTTTCAGACCCCTGTGTGAGTTCCTATCATGAAGAATATCAGTGTGCACAAGTTTGTCTTGTATAGAAATAGTTCTATTGTAACCAATCTTAGGAGGTTGCTGACAACCGGGAATATTTGAGAGTCAATGCCAGTGACGTCGGATGATAGCTGTAATATGATTGGAAAGATGGTTGAATCTGAATGCAAAGGTAAGTGGATTGCTGTCTGTATGTATTACAGTCATTAACTGAATGTCCTTTTGCTTTAGTCCAATTGCGGCATTAAGAATAGCGCTACTCGAAAATAAGAAGTAATAATGAATAGATGGTAGAAATTAAAATTCTTTGAATAGATGGTCAATCTAGGATAAAGTAAGGCACATTTGGTATTATGTTATGTTATGTGTTATGTAGTTAGGATGTATGTTTTGTCCCATTTTGTATGTCTTGTATTGGTAACTGTAAGTTTAAAAATAATAATAATAATAAAAAAACACAAAAAGAATAGTGCTACATGTATTTGTCCTCAGCACTTTCCCAGTAGCTAATTGAGTGCCATCTGACCTGGGAGTCCTGTCTTCCAGCACTATATCTTCTTTTGTTTTGATTAGTCTAATTGTAGGGTTTTTTAGGTAAGAAATGATCAGAAGTGGTTTACCATTGCCACCATCTGCACAGAACTAACCAGGGTTAACTGTAGAGGCACTGCCGTTGTCTACGAACGATCCTCTGCCAGTGTCACCTTCCACTACCACTGCTGCCCAGTAGTTACCCTCCAAGAATTCCTCTGCCCCCATCACCACTGGAACTGTCTGTTGTCTTCTGCTGATGTGGCCATTGATTCCTGAAGGTGATGGATGCATCTTAGTCTGCTGTCTCAGCTGTGACCATTCCACCTTAATTGACTCAGCTATGAGTTTAGCTTATTGATAGAGTCTAAACTCCTTATGGTATTGCTCTCAGCTTCGCTGACACACACAAACCCCCTTCATCATGTTAAGATGTGCGTCCAAGAGGAGGAATTTAAAACACATTAACACTTTTAAGAAAAGATGAATTTTTAAAGGACCTGTATTGTTGCTTGAAAGCATTAATAACACCATAGGAGAAAAGATTCAACTAGGAAAACCATGCATGGGTTGCAGAGTTCAATCCCCTCTCCCCTTCCCATGCAGTTCTGATCTAAAACAGTGATGTACTCACTTGTAATTTACTTCTGAAATATTAAAAGAGATCTGTGCTCTTCATGACATTCATTTTATCTCTCAGCCAACTAGCCTAGAAGGACATGAACCCACCAAGAGTGGTTTAGAAGAAGGGGAAAACCATGACCAAAGAAGGTTTTGTAACCAGGGGAGACTGTCACACGAACCCTCTCAGTCACTCTGAGAATGCTCAGCTGGGTAACTGCAGAATTCCTGTTGACAAAAGAACTGCCTTCCAACTTCAGATCACATGTCCTCAGCAGCCTGTCTCCAAATGCTCCAGCATCTCACAAGTTGTGTGTGATGGAGAAAGCTCCTCCCCCCAGTTGATTATGATCATCAGAGGAATATATTGCTTCTGAGCACAGAGGCTTCATACTTAGCTCATATGGCTGATAGACCTATCCAGTTCACCAGACAGTAGTTTGTCAATAACATAAACAAATACCGTTAGTAGCCACCAACAGTATGCAACAATTAATCCTATGTGTTCTGTGCTGCACCAATATGTACAGTTTGTCATTAATCTGCTGCCAATTAATTGCATCTGGACAGCCCATTGAACTTCTGTCCAGGAGATGGAAGAGTTAATCCTCTGTACTTTGAAATTATACATAGGGCAGCATTTGACCCACCAGAAATGTCTCGCTAGCAAAGCAGTGAGCATGTTTCCAGCCCAGGTTATCTGCCTCAGGATAAGGCAATAACTTAGCTTAGTGTTGCATTTAGAACATCCTACCATGAAAGAGCAGTCTAAATTTTACCTGGGATAGATTATATGAAAAACGCTAAAGAAAGGCCGGAGTTTAAGTAAAAGTTTTGACTTAATGCACTGTAAAATTACCAGAGTAGTGAAAGATTTATTTTTTCTGGATTTATTTCTGCTCTTTTTTTTTAAATTATTTTTATTATTTTCTACAATTCAACAAAAATAAACATATCTCAACAATATATTCAGTTGTAACTGCTTGTAACAAAAAAAATTCATTGCTATTACTGAGAATGTTATCTATAATAGTCAATGCTATCTACTATATGTGACTTCCCCGCATCTTCTTCAGTCACTAATTCTACTGGTTAACACTTTTGCATTTCAAATTAATTTCTAATCCTTATTTTCTCTCATACAGACTTGCTTTAAGCCATCTATACTACTTCTATAAGCAATTTCAAGTCCTACCTAGTTATAATATTATCATCATTGTCTCTATATAACATTCTATTATTCTATAATAAAGGGATTAGATCAATACATAAACAAATTTTCCCATTAGAAATTCATCAAAGTAAATCCACCGTGGCTCCCTTACACCCCAAAAATAAGCATCATTTTAGCCATTATCTTGTTTTGGGAGGGGATCTGCCAGTCCTTCTTTATTTCCCAATCCCCACCCCCCGTTTTTCAATATAGTAGCTGCAATTCTGACCTCTGAAAATGTAAAAAAAGATCCCAGTGATTGTATCCACTGGCTTCTTGTTAAAATTTCCAGCAGCTTCTTGGTAAAATCCTTCGTCATGTCTCCCTCAATCGCTGGCTGCCAGGAAGTGTTTTCTTGGGATAATAATGTTCCTCCTGTCAGCAGTAACTCAGACAAGTAGATTGTAGAGGTATTGAGTTCTCTCATGTTGCTCTCTCTCATTGCCAGCTGGTCATTTGCAGCTACCTCTTTAAAAATAAATTGTTCTAATTCATTGTCATTTTTTTCCATTGACATAATTGTTGTCATATCTTGGGTCTTCATATCGTGGATCTCCTCAATAATTGTGTCCAGTTTTCCATTAATTGATTTAAATAGGATATTCATCACCTCAGCTAGTTGAAATACTTGATGTGAGAGCGCTTGTTGTTTTTCAAAGACTAAATCTTGTTGCACTGCAAACATGTCCATTTGTTTGAGTAACATCTCTTCCATCCTCTTGTTTGACATATCTGCTTGTATTCTTATATAGAAGCAGGCTTTGTAATTTTCAAGATATCCTCAATTACGCTTCAAAGCAGCACAGATAAAGAAAATAAAGTAGACAGGAAACTGCAGTATCATAGACCCTGCGTCGTCTCCTCTCGGTGGTTAAGTGGTAGGAACGATTTGATGGTTACACCGGGGAGATTCACTTCAAGTCTTCCAATCTGCCCTGTCTTTTCGATGGTAACAAAGCCCTTCTTATTATCTTCCGGTCTTAAGAGGCGACGTGGCTGGACATTGAATCAAAGAAAGCCGGAAGTGGGGGGGGGGAAGGTTTTCGTCTCCCTCCCTCCCCTCAAAGCATGTAATTGGTAGTTGTAAAGTCATTCAAAAGTCCCTTTTATTGCGTCTACTCACTGATCAAGTTGATAAGGTCTTAGTCAGTTCATTTAATGGCATTTGTTTATTTTAAAAGTCTCGTTACGCTGGGCAGGGAGTCGCCGGTTTTCGTAGGTGTTTGTATCGTCATTCAGGTCTTCTCAATCAAGATAAAGGCAAAAAGTGTCTTTTTACTCACTCTGACTTCCAAAGGTGAGGCTTCTTGTTCTTTTCATAGATTATTTGATGTTAATGTATAGAGGAGGTCAAAGCCTATAATCCAAAGAGTCGTCCGTGGCAATGGTGGCCCCTATGTGCCGGCGGGGACAACTTCCAAGTCTAAGAGAGGCTTAATAAAAGCTCTCTCAGAGAATATGGGAGTCCAAGCCGCTCTTGAAGGCTGCAGGGGAATTTCCTGCTTCCCGATCCACTATTTAGGACCGAGTTGGAGTGCTTTTTGCACTCCAAATCTAAACGACTCTTGGTGTCTCCTGGGAGCCCCCAGGAAACAATGGCGCTCGGACCAAACGCTCTACAGGAAGTCGATTTATTTCTGCTCTTGAGGTTGGTTGCCAGATCTCTCTGCTACAGTTCACAATGGTAAACACACTTCAGCCAGGCTTTTTGCTTGGTGGACTGCTACAGTGTGGGCCTCACCCAGTGGTGCTTTCCAGTTGTCAGCACTGAAAAACCATTATGAAGTGTAGTTTCTCCACATAAGCAGGAGAGTGACTAGCTTCTTCAGTTGTGTTCCTTTTCCTTACACAGTTTTATATGGGTTGTCATGAACCAAATGATGTGAACAGAGAGGCCCTAGGTTAATACAAGGGTACCTGATCCAGACCTATGAAGAGGGGCTGTGGCTCAGTGGTAGAGCATCTGCTTGGCATGCAGAAGGTCCCAGGTTCAATCGTCGGCATCTCCAGTTAAAAGGACTAGGCAAGTTGGTGATGTGAAAGAGACCCTTTCTGAGACACTGGAAAGCCACTGCCAGTATGAGTAGACAATACTGACTTCGATGGATCAAGGGTCTGATTCAGTACAAGGCAGCTTCATGTGTTCAAGAGATGCAACCTTTAAATGGAGACAGATCATGATGGGTAGCCTTGTTAGTCTATCAATAGCAGCAGAAAAGAGCAAAGAGTCCTGTAGCACCTTAAGGACTAACGACATTTCTGGCAGTGTATGAGCTTTTGTGAGTCACAGCTCACTTCTTCTCTGGCTCACAAAAGCTCATACCCTGCCAGAAATTGGGTTAGTCTTGAAGGTGCTATTGGACTCTTGCTCTTTTCTACAAACTTTAAATGGTGTGTCAGCCTCAGTATGAAGGAGGGCCTGAGTCAAAATGAACTGGGCTAACAGGAAGGGACGATGTGCAGGCAGACACAGAATAAGGGGAGCTGACACCATTGGAGGGGATAATTAAGGGGCCTTCGTTTAATTTTACATCAAATAAGGGGATCTGCAACATCCCAAGGGAAAAAGACACACTCCATACCTAATTGCAGTGTGGGCAGTTGTTGGGATGCCGAAGAGTCAGGCCTCCTCTTTCGGTGCATCTCTGATTTCCATGTGAGGCCACCCTGGTTCTGAGTCCCAGGCTGTCAGATATCTGCAATGTCTATTAAAAAAGGTAAAGGTAGTCCCCTGTGCAAGCACCAGGTCATTACTGACCCATGGGATAATGTCACATCCCAATGTTTACTAGGCTGACTATGTTTTACAGTGTGGTTTGCCATTCCCTTCCCCGGTCATCTACACTTTACCCCCAGCAAGCTGGGTACTCATTTTACTGACCTCGGAAGGATGGAAGGCTGAGTCAACCTTGAGCAGGCTACCTGAAACCGACTTCCTTTGGGATTGAACTCAGGTCATGAGCAGAGCTTTGACTGCAGTACTGCAGCTTACCACTCTACACCATGGGGCAATGTCTATACGTCAAAGATAATGGCTCTTCCCAAGGGGTTCCATCCTGTCCCAGCTCCATGAAGGCACCAAAGGCCCAGGCTTCTGGTCTGAGGGTTGCCCCTTCACTCTGCTAACTGATGTCTCAGGGTTCTCACCAAAGCTTTATATGTACCCCTCAGGCTACTTTATGGCCATCAGATGACCACTGGCCTACTCCCCCAGCATGCTTTGGCCAAGACGAACCCACTCCTGCAATCTTCAAAGAAGATTAGTTGGGGGGGAACCACACCCCCATTTGTGTCCTGTTGAACCAGGGGCAAAAAAAATCCTACCTGGCTTCCAACTGGATGACCAGCTGGTGCTCACTTTCGGTTCTCAAATGTTGCTCAATTTCAGTTCTCAAATGTTGCTGAATTGTTGCTTTGTACAAAACATCAGTGTACATTTTTACTCATCTCACATTCTGAACATGTCAGTCAACTGGGCTTGCTTAGCCCGAAACATGGGATTCTTCAGCTCAGTATAGAACTTCCTTGTGTTCTGAATCCAAATGCCTTTTGCACATTTGCAGACCAGTATTGTTGAGTGTGGAGAGAAGGTGGCACGGTACAGTCCCATGTTGTCAGATCTCAGAAAATAATTAGGGTCAGTACTTGGATTGGAGACCACCAAGGAAGGCCCTGCAGAGAAAGGTAATGGCAAACCGCCTCTGCGTCTCATTTGCCTTGAAAGCCCCTAGCTGGGGTCACTTTAAGTCGGTTTCAAATTGATAGCACATATGTACCATGAAGGGTGGGTTCTAGTCCCACTGTATCCACGGCATAGGCTTTCTCTTGTTTGGGCTCTATGTCACTTAATTTGAGTAGCAGTAGTTTTAACCATTTGTCTCATATGGTCTCCCTTTATGAAAAAAAACAGTGTCAGTAATGCTAATTACTCTATTATGTATTATGAGGTCTGGGTGTGTAAAACTTTCACACCAGAAGTGTCTTATTTTGCTAACTGCTTGAACATTAAACTTGAACAGAAAGGAATTGTTCCCATGACTCCTATTTTTCATCATTTGGTCATTAAACTGTGATGGATATAAACCTATAAAGTACCTAAACTGAACCTTTTAACAATCCATGAGCAATACTATCATTTTTTTAATAGAACTCGCTGACCGTGCCTTTCTCACATGCCATTTGTCATCTTCAGTGGGCAATAATCAATAACTTGGCTTTGAAATAAATAATATAGCAGTCGTAATATATTATCTTTCATAGTGGCCCTATACTAATCATAACATAGGGTCTGGGAAGATAAGAACTTTAGGTAAATATTAAAAAATGGACTGACACTGAAAGTCAGAGCAAAATGAATGGAAGGCCTGACCCCTCATTTCTCAGATATTTATACTTCTGCCCAATATAGCAAAAAAAAAAAAAAAAAAAGCCTGTTTGGTCGAGAGATTAAATTTTACTATGTGTTTACGGCAGTTTTCATACGGCACATATGTTTGTTTGCAGGGCCAATCAGGACAAGTGGTGGACGGGATCTTCCCGTTTCCATCTCAGGATTAAACCACCCAAATTCTGTGATACATGGGCAGGGAAAAAATTCACCAAGGTATTTGGAATATTTGCATGGGATGCAGCTTTGAGTGACATCATGTATATCCCCAAGAAAGTGGTACGGGTTCCAGAGTGTTTAAGTTACTATAGACCAGGGTTTCTTAAACTTTTTCCACTCGCAACCCCTTTTCTCCCGAGAAATTTTTACACGACCCCGGCTATATAGGTATATAAAATAGATATGCATATCAAACAGTTACTGATCATATATCATAAAGAAATTTATTTTAAAACAATTCTTTGGTATACATATATTTTTACCATTTACTGTTGCCAAATTTTTCGCGACCCCCACATTCAGTTACACGACCCTATATGGGGTTGTGACCCACAGTTTAAGAAGCTTTGCTCTAGACCATCTAACATTTGTTTTCCTTTGCTGTGCTTTACTGTACCAGTACAATGAAACCTCTCACTCTAAAGGGGGTGTCTTTGTATTTCATAGACCTGAAAGTCTGTCATACCTTGCTTTTAGATTTCTGTTTATTTCTTTCCTTTTATTTTAAAAAGGTGTTGTTTATACAAACAATCCAGTGCAGACAGGTGATATCTGCACTTGGATGTGCAATCACACATACATTGTGAAGTGTGTTCATTCATGCATTATGATGCACATTTTATTTTATGCTCATGGCTCGGATCCAGCAACTGATATATATGCCCAACGGCCAGAATAGATAGCGCCTTGTCTAGATCAGAGTGTTTGAATTATCCCCAATTCTTTATCTAGAACAACAACAATAAAATAATGCACGAACTTTTGGGCAGATTGTGTTGTGATTGTAGCATAACCTTCATTACCTTCATTAAGTTTTTTGTTTTAAATGGGATGTATTCATCAAATAATAAGGAATCACATAAAAGCCATGGGGGGAAACTAAGAAATGGATGGTGGAAACCAGGACTGAACCTTCACAGGCACCACACCAAACAGGCTAAAACTTTGGAAGCAGCTTTGGCAACTTCCCTTGGAGAACTGAAGATTAGTCATTGGATATTATTTAAGGAAAAAGCACCCCATCATTTCATCTTGGAGGTTAGAATTTCTTTTTGCCATGCATCAAATACAATTGCCCATTGCTGACCATACATGTGCTTCAAAATAGACCACTCCAGTTATAACCTATTAGATACAGGAAATTTATAGTCCATTCTAAGCAGTATAATACCCTTCCAAGCCCACTGACTTAGAAAGATGTAGCTGTGCTTAGGATTGCACTGCTGGAGTGTAAAATTGTTTAAAGTTTAACATTAAAATTCTTGCATGTACTACTAGTAAGACCTGTGTGTGTGCTGTCAAGTCACAGCTGATTTATGGCAACCCCTTAGGGTTTTCAAGACAAGAGACATTCAGAGGTGGTTTGCCATTGCCTGGCACTTTGTAGGCTGAGAGAGTTCTCAAAGAACTGTGACTGGCCCAGGGTCACCCAGCAGGCTTCATGTGGAGGAGTGGGGAATCGAACCTGGTTCTCAAGATTAGAGTCCACCTCTCTTAACCACTAGATCACGCTGGCTTGTTCAACACAGCGTCATCATTACCTTCCATACAACCCAGCCAAATCCACAGATTAAGGCTTTCTGGGAGAAAACATGCAGTGATATTGAGACTTACTCTGAGTGCATCTCAACAGGAGGTTTACAAGTGACGTTCTAGGAGAGTGTAGTTGTCCTTATTGTTGAGTGTTTGGCTGTGTTTAGCAGACTGAAGAACTTTCTCAACAAGCAATCCAAATGCACTATTCCCAAAACATACATCTGGAAAATCAAAACCCTTGAACTTTAGCACAAGCATCACTTCTCACTGATAATATACCATCTCTAACTAAAGAATGAGATACAGAGTGGTGTAGTGGTTAAGAGTGGTGGACTCTAATGTAGAAAACCAGGTTCAATTCCCCACTCCTCCACATGAAGCCTGCTAGGTTATTCTGGGCCAGTCACCGTTTTCTCAGAACTATCTCACCCCCCACAGAGGCAAGCAATGGCAAACCATCTCCTAACATCTCTTGTCTTGGGGTTGCCATAAGTCAACTGTGACTTGATGGCATACACACACACAAATAAATAATGGTCAGTAGCCTAGCTGTATAGGGATGGCGAAAAGATTACAAAGTTTGTGGTAAGTGGAGCTGGAAGAGAGCTCCAGTGATAAAGCGTTAAATTAAGGGAGCCTATAACTAAATGAAACTACACACAACCCTATATAGGCACATACAGTCTTACGCTTGGTTCTCAGTCTAAAAAGTGTATCCTTGATTTCTAGTGGAAAGCAGTTTCCTTCCAATATGAAAAGTGGGGTTCTACTTTCACTATAAGTCACTCGTTGCAACCTCTAGCTCTGTCTTCCTTTGCAGCTCTCCTTTTATGCCTAAACGACCTCCTAACCTATTTCCTATATAATAATTAATTAATAAAATACCAGTTAAGAAGGTAGAAAGCCATCAGGGGTCAGGGGGCTATCCAGTGTGCTGCATGGAGTGTCACATGTATGATTATCTGCCTGCTGGACAGAAGTCGTGGGTGTGTGCTCGGTGTAGGGAGCTCCTGGCTCTTAGGAAGCGAGTTCACTTCCTTGAGGCCAAGGTAGCTCAACTGGATGAGCTGAGGCAGGCAGAGAGAGAGGTGACTAAGGACTCCGGGGATGAAATAGTCACATCCCAGTCCCAAAGTGACGGCAACCTGCCAGTCACAGATGATGGAGCCCTTGGGGAAGGAGGCCATCTCACTGAGGTAAGGGGATGTGGTACCTTAGAAGGAACCTCTTCCTTGGTGGATGAACAGATATCCTCTCTTACCGAGGATATGCCTCAGAGGGAAGGGGGCTTCTTGTAGTGGGGGATTCAATCCTTAGGAATGTACATAGCTGGGTTTCTGGCAGGTGCATGGACTGCATAGTGACTTGCCTGCCTGGTGCGAAGGTTGCGGACATTACCTGTCATATAGGTAGTCTGGTAGATAGTGCTGGGGAAGAGCCAGTGGTTGTGGTGCATGTTGGCACCAATGACATGGGGAAATGTAGTCCAAAGGTCTTGGAATCCAAATTTAGGTTGCTAGGCAGGAGACTAAAAGCCAGTACCTCCAAGGTAGCTTTCTCAGAAATGCTACCTATTCCACGTGCAGGACCAGCTAGGCAGGCACAGTTGGTGAGTCTCAATGTGTGGATGAGACGGTGGTGCAGCGGAGAGGGCTTTAGATTTGTAAGGAACTGGGCAACATTTTGGGACAAGCCTGGCCTATACAAAAGGAATGGGCTCCACTTCAACCAGGATGGAACCAGACTGCTGGCACATAATATAAAAAAGGTGGCAGAGCAGCTTTTAAACTGAACCTGAGGGGAAAGCCGACAGGAGGTGAGAAGCATCCGGTTCAGGCAAACTCAGTGTGTATGGACAAAGGGAAAATTGCTTCAGATTGCCCACATAGGAATTACTTAGACATGAAAGGGAATGGGGAAAAATGATGGATAGCCACTTAAAGATGCCCAAAGGCATCTTGCCCAGTCGAAAGAGAGGCAAGTCGAAAGAGAGAAACAGTGTGGAGGTGTTTCTATGCTAATGCTAGAAGCCTCCAAGAAAAAATGGGGGAATTAGTACATGGTTTTTAGAGAAAACATAGATATAGTGAGCATTACAGAAACCTGGTGGAGGGGAGAGAACCAGTAGGATACAGTCATCCCTGGTTACAAACTCTATAGAAATGACAGGGAAGGGCGTATTGGAGGGGGTGTTGCTATGTATATCAAGGAAGGCATAGTGTCTAATAAGCTAGAGACCATAAAAAGGGCAGACTCGTCCACAGAATCTTTATGGGTGACAATTCCAGGCCCCAAAGGAGATTTAGTACTGGAGACGTTCTATCGGCCCCCTGACCAAATGGCTCAGGGTGATCTTGAGATGGAAAATGAAATTAGGGAAGCATGTAAAGGTAATGAAGTAGTAATAATGGGAGAATTCAACTTCCCTCATATTGATTGGATAAATGTATGCTCCAGTCAAGCCAAACAGATAAAATTTTTAGACATCCTAAATGACTGTGCCCTTGAACAGTTGGTCATAGACCCAACCAGAGGGGAGGCGATCCTGGATTTAATACTCTGTGGTGCTGCCAGTGACTTAGTGCGGGATGTGGCTGTAGTTGAGCCAGTTGGCAATAGTGATCACAATGGCATCAAATTTAATTTATATGTAAGTGGGAAAGTGACTGGGAAATCTCACACAATTACCTTTGACTTTAAAAGAGGGAACTTCTCTAAAATGAGAAAACTGGTAAAGAGGAAGTTGAAAGGAACAGTTGGGAGGGTTAAATCTCTTGAAAAGGCTTGGGGGTTACTCAAGTCCACATTACTAGAGGCTCAGCTAGCTTGTATACCACAGGTCAGGAAAGGTAGCAATAAGTCCAAGAGGTCACCACCATGGCTAACGGGTAAGGTGAAGGAAGCAATTAAAGAAAAAAAGTCTTCCTTCAGAGACTGGAAAGTTTGCCCAAACGAGGCGAACAGAAACAAACCCAAACTTGCACAAAGGAAATGCAAGCAGATAATTAGAGATGCAAAAAAAGATTTTGAGGGGCAGATTGCTAAACACATCAAAACAAACAATAAGAAATTCTTTAAGTATATTAGGAGTAGGAAACCAGCTAGGGAAGCAGTTGGACCATTGGATGACAATGGGAGTAAAGGAACTGTAAGGGAGGATAAAGCGATTGTTGAAAAACTAAATGAATTCTTCTCATCTGTCTTCACTGTTGATACAGGGCAGATTCCTTCTCCTGAACAGAGATTTTGGAGAGGGGAAAATGAGGAACTGAGGCAAATAATGGTAACAAGGCAGGAAGTCCTAGAACGTCTAGACGAACTGCAAACTAACAAGTCACAGGGACCAGACGGTATTCATCCTTGAGTTCTTCAAGAACTCAAATGGGAAATTGCTGAACTTCTAACAAATATATGCAATATGTCCCTTCGATCAGCCTCTGTACCAGAGGACTGGAGAATGGCCAATGTAACACCCATTTAAAAAAAAGGTTCCAGGGGGGACCCAGGAAATTGCAGGCCAGTTAGCTTAACATCTGTTCCAGGTAAATTGGTAGAAAGCATTATTAAAGATAGAATTGTCAAGCATATAGAAGGGCAAGGTCTGCTGGGCAAAACCTAACATGGCTTCTGTAAGGGTAGGTCCTGTCTCACTAACCTATTAGAGTTTTTTGAAAGCATCAATAAGCATATGGACAGGAATGAGCCTGTGGATATTGTGTATTTGGATTTCCAAAAAGCTTTTGACAAAGTCCCCCACCAAAGACTGCTAAGCAAACTTCATAGTCATGGGATAAGAGGACAAGTCCTCTTATGGATTGAGAGCTGGCTGAAAAATAGGAAGCAGAGAGTAGGAATCAATGGTCAGTTCTCACAATGGCGGGATGTGAGCAGAGGGGTGCCTCAGGTATCTGTGTTGGGACCGGTGCTTTTCAACCTGTTCATCAATGACCTGGAGTTGGGGTTTGAAGATGACACCAAATTATTTAGGGTGGTTAAAACAAAATCGGACTGTGAAGAGCTCCAGAAGGATCTCTACATACTGGAAGAATGGGCATTAACATGGCAAATGAGTTTCAATGTGAGATAAGTGTAAAGTGATGCATATTGGGGCAAAAAATCCCAACTTCACATGTACACTTATGGGATCTGTGCTGGCAGCGACAGACCAAGAAAGGGATCTTGGGGTGGTAGTGGATAGTTCAATGAAGATGTCAACCCAGTGTGCAGCTGCTGTAAAAAAGGCAAATTCCATGTTGGCCATAATTAGACGAGGAATAGAGAATAAAACTGCTGATATCATACTGCCCTTGTACAAATCTATGGTGAGACCACACTTGGAATGCTGTGTACAATTCTGGTCACCACACCTAAAAAAAGGATATTACAGAGCTTGAGAAGGTGCAGAAAAGAGCAACCAAAATGATCTGGGGACTACAGCTACTGTCCTATGGGGAGCAGTTAGGCCGCTTAGGGCTGTTTAGCTTGGAAAGAAGGTGGCTAAGGGGAGACACGATAGAGGTCTATAAAATTATGCATGGTTTGGAGAGGGTGGACAGGGAGAAGTTTTTCTCCCTCTCCCATAATACTAGAACACGGGGTCATCTGCTGAAGCTGGAGGGTGAGAAATTCAAAACAGATAAAAGGAAGTATTTTTTCACACAACGCATAGTTAAATTGTGGAACTCCCTGTCCCAGGATGTGGTAATGGCTGCCAGCTTGGAGGGCTTTAAGAGGGGAATGGACATGTTCATGGAGGAAAGGGGTATTCATGGCTATTAGTTGGAATGGATGCTGGTCATGCTGCATACCTGTTCTCTCTAGTATCAGAGGAGCATGCCTATTATTTTGGGTGTGGTGGAACACGGGCAGGATGGTGCTGCTGGAGTTGTCTTGTTTGTGGCTTTCTAGAGGCACCTGGTTGGCCACTGTGTGAGCAGACTGCTGGACTTGATGGGCCTTGGTCTGATCCAGCAGGGCCTTTCTTATGTTCTACCACTTAAGGAAGACTCAAACCAGCTTGCAGTCACCATCTCCTCCCCATAACAGACACCCTGAGGTAGGTGAGGCTGAGAGAGCTGTGACTAGCCCAAGGTCACCCAGCTGGCTTTCTGTGTAGGAGTAGGGGAAACAAATCCAGTTCACCAGATTAGCCTCCGCTGCTCATGTGGAGGAGCGGGGAATCAAACCCGGTTCTCCAGATCAGACTCCACCGCTCCAAACCACCGCTCTTAGCCACTACACCACATTTCATCGTGTGCTTAATTCTTGCATACGTAACCTCAGCAATCAATTTCTAAATGGTTCCATTTCCCTGTGGGTCACCTGTGCATCTCAAGGTCAATGTCACCTCAGGTAAATAGAAAGCCTTGTTTATTCACACTTCTGATTATTGTTTTTCTAACCTCCTCTAGGTAATTCAGATAAGTAAGGCTGTACTGTATTTAATATTTATAAGGCTCTACAAGAACAGTAGGGAACCCTTAATTATAATGGAGATTATGTATTTAAACATACTCGAAAGAAAGAAAGGCTCGAATCAGTGCAACATTTATTATAAATAACATTGGTATGCAAGCCTAAAAATAATCTCCTTAATGCTACACGTGTGTGTGATGGATATTAAAAATGACTGATTTAAAAGAATGCGCTTCACCTCCTTTGCCAACTAGGAAGGCATGGCTCCAGTGTTCGCAGGCTTAAATGCTGCCAGTATTTCATGTTCAGATAGTCATAAAGTTAAAGGTTAATAGGCTGTACAAATGACAGAGTTTAAAGGGGAAAATGAGGATGGGGAAGATCTCTGGTACTTAGGCAACATTTTTTAAAATGAAGCTTTAGCTCGGTTGTAATTTCCTCCATTTCCTCTCATGATGTTGATCATTAGTGAGAATAATTCTATTTGCATAAGCAATTTATCTGCCCATAGCCCATCTCTGCTTATTTTGGGGTAATTGTGACTCGCACTGACTTGAAATCCTTTGACACGTCCTGACTCCTAATCGTACCCAGTGACATAACAATCTGCTGCCGTGAAAATGTAATAGGGCAAATTTAAAACTGTGGCCTCTGTCTGATGATGAAGGTCAAGTAGATACCATGAACAGAGGAGCCTTTACTAGCAGAGAATGGGACTGGCATGGAGAAAAGGCAGTCAAATGTGCCATAGGTTGATACTCGGTACAGCATGCCTCTCTGTGTGTCTACTCAAATGTAAGTCCCTTTTGTATCTGGAGTGTGGACAAGCATGAATGGGAGGGAGAGAAGAATGACACAGGCACGCTGGAATGGAGGAGACTCAGGCCACAACTTTATTGATTACTGGTTCCTCAGGACAGCACAGCATAGTCTGGGGACAATTAGGGCAGCTGACAGCCCAAATGTTGAACACATAAACACATGAAGCTCCCTTGGTCCATCCAAGTTAATATTGTCTACTCAGACAGGCAGCGGCTCTCCAGGGTCTCAGGCAGAGGTCTTTCACATCACCTACTTGCCTAGTCCCTCCCTTTAACTGGAGATGCCGGGGATTGAACCTGGGACCTTCCGCATGCCAAGCAGATGCTCCACCACTGAGCCACAGCCCCTTACTGACAGCAAGCCTCCTTCCCCAACCTGCCTGTTGGGGGTAACCAAAAAGAGAGAGCTAGTCTTAGGGCCAGAAATGGCAGAACCTGCTCTTTATGCCCACTACCAGCCTCTTGTGGGTGTGATAAACATGCTGGCCCCAGAGGCGGCTGTTGAAGGAGGGAAAAGATCAAAGCCTTACTAGAGCCATAGGTCAGAGCCAACCATATCAGAATGCTGAAGCAAGCAGTAAGAGAAATATACGAGCCTAGCACTTTTAAGTATCTATATGTACCAAATTAGTTGTTGAGTAAGGGAAATAAGGTTTTTTAACCCATACCCCATTTAGGTAAAAGGTTAGGTAAAATAGGCTCATCAGCAGTATTAACACTTTGCTTGCAGTTTAGTGTGGGATAAACAAAGTGAGATTATCTGAAAGTTTTAAAATTTGTCTTAGGGGTCTTGAAAGAGGAAGTGGACAGCGTTATCTGACTGGTTTTCATTTGGTGGAGTGCTGAGTTGTTAATCAGTAATTGGATAAGGTTTACTTTTCTGCAGTGATGTGATTTTGCTTAGGTAAGAGGTGAGTTTTGCTTTGTTCAAGTGTCAGCGTCTTGAACTCATGTAGAGATAGAGGCTTACCTTGATCATGATCAGTCAAAATAAAGACCTACAGCTCATTCCTGAGCTGGGGGCATGCGGAGATGGCAGGGAGGAGGCGCCACCACCTCGTAAGCAGTTCCTTACACATTGAAAACATTTAAAAAGCCTTTTTGCAGCTTTAAAATTTTTAAATGGGGCTTTTCACCCCATAGAGAATAGCAAGGCTGCGCCTGCTAAAAACCAGGCACAGCAATGTCATTCTTGGAGCCGGCATCAGGGGCTGAAAGGGGACTAGAAAATAGATTTTGAAAATGGGGATTCCACTACTACAACTGTGGACAAATCTACCTTCTCCCCTTAGTGAAAACCTTGGAACTGAGAAATGGAGGGCTGGGGATCTTCAACAAAATTCACAGTATTTTCACCGAACTACAATTTGCAGCAGTCTATGAAGGCAGTTATAACTGAGCCGATACGAATTTCCCATGCTCTTGCTTGGGAGATATTTAATTAGGTAGTTTTACTGGCCATTCAAGGCTAGTAGTTTTTTTGTGCCTTCACAGGGTCTTCTTGACATGAAAGCAGATGCAGAATAAACCAGTTAGTGACTCTCTTGCCACTTTTTAGATCCCTGTGTGCACAATTAGGCAAACAGCAAAAGACTGCAACAGAAATGCATCTTGGACTTTCTACAACTGTTTGAATCCTTGGCACTAATTTAAACACTGCACTGGTGTCCTCTTCAAGCAAATGGCACAGATTAATTTAGCACCATCTCTATGAATTTTAAATAATTATAATCACTATTTTTATTCTCCTCCTCTGCTAACTTCTCCATGGCCAGAAATTCCTCTTTAAGAACATCATATTTCTTCTGTCTTTAATAAAAATTACTTTAATGGATAAGACAGTGTTGAAATTTTGATTTAAAAGATACGTGGGTACAGTGGGAGTGATGGTATGCTTTATATTTGGTAACAAATGGAATGCCTTTAAAGTTCTTGGATAATCTGAAACCTACAGGAGGTGGGGAAAATTCATTTTTACCTAGGATAAGTTTTGAATTATTTAAGTAAATATTTAATCCTTGTTAGAAGGACTTGGATGTATTTTGTAAACATGAAATAAGAGGGTGACAAAGTGGTGGCTCAGTGTGGGCATTTCAGAGGCAAACATCTGGAGTAATAGCCAAATCTGTCTACTGTCAAGTAATCGAGCCCAGATTTTGACTTGAAGGGGAGAGTTTCTCCAAGCCAGGGTTCCTGTGCTCAGTGCAGGAGATAAAGCTCAATGAAAAGCATGCAGAAGGTACCAGTCTTTTGAGAAGAAGACAAGGGCAGAAAGCTGCTCTGATATTTGCCCCAGCTGTGGCTAATTCAGAAGCTTCATACAATCTGTCAGTCATGGGCCCTGAAATTACCTGCCCCTATCATCTTCAGGTCTTGCCGGAGGTTCTCAGGCCTGAGCACATACCACCCCTAGAAGCTCACAAGTAGGTATCAACCTTAGGCCATAAAGTTTGTAGGTCAAACTTTGAGATCCTTGACAGGTTTGTAGATGTGCTGCTGCCATTGTTTTCTTTTTAAACAGGACAAAATGATTGGCATACAAGTGTACACAAGGCCCCAAAACTCCCACCTGTGGTGAAGAGGGACCTGGCAACCCTAAATCTGGTGCTTTGAACTGAGCTGCTAGATATGATCCGTAAGGGTTTCAATGGCATCATGGTTAAATTTCTAGTTCTGTCCCTCAGCAACACTCCATTTGACTTAGATTTGGAACTTTTGTCCCTTAGTTGTCTTTTGCCAGCAAAACTGAGAGTTTGCAGGGTGCTGAACAAGTCCTGGAGGAGACTGGCCTGAGACATGCACCTGCAGCAGGTAACAGGTATCTAGGTTGGTTCAGTCAGGCAAGGTGTGGTCTGCTCTTAGTACAAACTTGTGGGAGCAATGGTAGTTGCATTGAAAAGGGTGTGAGATCAGCTGAGAACATAAATACCAAACCAGCCCTTGTGTGTCCCGAGATTCAAGCAACGTCCTAACAAGCTGTAGTTTGGCAAGGTTTTAAAGGAGCAGTTGAAGCCTGTCACTCTAGGTGAGTTCTGTTGTCATAATCTGCCATCTCTGCCAGGATCTTACAGAGGAATAAGTAGACTCTGGGGAGTGGAAAAGTAATTCTGGTTCTTTGTTGGAGGAGTTGGGGAAGGGCTGTGGCTCAGTGGGAGAGCATCTGCTTGGCATGCAGAAGGTCCGAGGTTTAATCCCCGGCATCTCCAGTTAAAGGGACTAGGCAAGTAGGTGATGTGAAAGACCTCTGCCTGAGACCCTGGAGAGCCGCTGCCGGTCTGAGTAGACAATATTGACTTGGATGGACCAAGAGTCTGATTCATTATAAGGCAACTTCATGTGTTCATGAGTTTGAACCACTGGCCACAGAAGAATAGTTGGATACAAATCCTCTTTCTTTGGATGACCAGCAAGATGTTTTTCTCAGGCTGAACCTCAAGACAATTAGCGGCAGACTCATGTTGATGCTCCTTTGTAGAGTCCCCTCCTTCACTGACTTTTAAAAAATAAGTTTTCAGCACTGCACCCATTTTGACAGTGAGCTAGGCATTCCAAAAGTAATTTGCAGTTTCCTTTTGGAAAAGAGGGCATGCCTGAAAGTTAAGTGAGAAGAATGCTGTAGTTTTTATTAGTTTGCTTTCTGCAATATATCTGGCCTATATGCCGAGGAAAGCCTAAGCAAATGGCAAGTTATTGGTTTTTCAATAACAAGGTTAAAAAAAAGGAAATAAAACAGCGTATCTTACCTGCCAGTATTTATGAAACAATTAATATTGCCAATGTGTTTTCCATTTTCTCAGTGTTTCATATACTGTTTTGATATACCTAAAAAAAAAAAGAGAGAAACACCAGTTTGAAAGCTACTAGAGAAGCAAGGCTGATTTTTTGGACAGGAATACAATTTCCATGCCATCTTATCAACCTCTCTGATATGAAATTACAAAGTTGTAATTCTCTTGAACTTTCAAGAGGGATTTCTAAAGGCACAATTGACCACAACATCTTGTTTTAAGTCTGTATTCTTAAAATTTATCCCCAGATGTGGAAAGCTTAATTATATTCCTTTTGAGATTTATAATCCTGACATATTTCTAATTCCTTGTTTTTTGCCTCAAGTGACAGAAACAATTTAATACTCTCTCGCACAGAGAAAAACACACAGTAGGCTTCATCCTGCAGCTTATAATATATGGAGTTGCATTGATGGCATCAGCCAAATCTCTACAAAACCCTTAAAGGTCCCCATACACATATTCCAGCATTGTACATTGCCATGCATGCAGAACACTTTTTGTTATCCAGGTAGGTAAGATTATGAAATGATTGTGGAGTATGAATAAGAGATCTGTTCCTTAGATGAAGGAATAAGGAACAAGCAATGATCTTCTGACCAAAGTAAAATTATTTCAGTCTGCAGATCTTTGCTTATTCCTTTCAATGTATCTAGGAAGCCTTCCGAACAAAACCAGTAGTAATAGTTCCTAATCCGAAGAAGTGGCGTGGCCGCTGTCCATGGTGCTGAAAAACAAATCCGTGCCATTCCCTTTTTTTTGTGAAACATTTTTGTGAAGCAGTTAGTATATTCCGTGAAAGGGAAAAGGAGGTTGTTTTTACAGGAGTGCCATTAAGAAAAACAGAGGAGTCATATTGAATGTGCATACAAGTCACAAGTATGTACAGTTTATTACATTTTTAGAGACCTATAATCTTTTTTAGGGTTATCATCTTACATTTAGAGTTGTCTTCCTTTCAGGTAAATACAGTACTCCTTCAAAATCTCCATTCATTTAGTGAAGACCGATGTAGCAACAATATACTAAAAGGGTGTTATGAATAGAAGCTATTTGGTTTACTTTTATATCTTTGGCATTTGTATCATGGAGGATTTCCAGTATTTGTATCATTATTGTGTATTACACACACACAGTGTCTGTATTTTGGAGTTGCTAGTCCAAACCCCGATGGAACTGCTTCAGGGACATCCTTTAATCTAATGTTTAACAGCTCCTATGGTCTTACTAGAGTCTGCAATATAAATCAGATATGAGAGCCTTTTTAAGAAACTTATTTTTGGCTCAATGGACCATAACCACTTTGAAATCAATGATTATTTAGGAACTCTTAAAACTGTAGATAATTTAGCTGCTGTACACACAGATATTGGTTCTATTTTCTTCTTATTGGTTTACATGTGGATAATCTATAGTTATCTGGGTCTCTGCTACACAGGTGGTTGAGTATGGATTTTACCAATCCGTTCCCACTCCCAACTCCAAGCAGTTCAGTAAAATGCTTCAATACCATCCTCTTAGAAAAGGACTTAAAGGGCAAACCTGGAAAAGTTTCATGTTATAGTTCTATTTTATTTCAATGGGAAGGAAGGAAGTTCAGCATCGTTCAGAAAGTATTTGGCATTTTGCAAGTCATCCATTTCATTTCTTTTCATAGATCTGGGAGTCTGCATGGCTATGGTGGCTTCTTGATACACAGGGCTGAATCCAAAGGTCATTTTCCACCATCATCAGCCACTTCTGCCAGCATAAAAATGATTTTTGCTCTTCTTCCTTTGCTGCAGCCCACTGATCTCCCCAGAGTACTGTTCCTAAGGACAAAAGACCCTAAGGTACAACATGGGAAATAAAGTGGAAATCTGCAGTGAGAAAGGAGAATAAGCAAAAGTTGCTGATAACCTTTGGATCTCTGCCACAGAGGCTAGCACTACCAAAAAAGAATCTTGTGGCACCCTAAAGACTAATAGGTTTATTATAGTATAAGCTTTGTGAAATAAAGTCCACTTCATCAGATGTGTGAAGTGAATCTTCAGATAGCGTCATCAAACATGCATGCACACACAAAGGGTGGTGTGGTGTTGACAAACCGTGGTTTTAAAAGGCTATGAAATGCAGTGGGTATAGTACATGACATTTCTATGCAAAACTCAGAGAAGATACAACATAAGCACTGTGTCCATAAACAATAACTGTAATGGTTATAACATGGTCTCTCTAGTTATGTAAAATTAATTGAACACACACAATGGATGAGAAATGTCATCATCTAAGTTTAAGTCCTGATTAATACAATTAAACCAACTGATGAATTCTAACTCAGCTATTTCACTGCGAGGTCCTCCTTTGAAGTCCCTTTGTTGATGAATAGTGACTTTCAGGTCTAACATTGCAGCACAGGATCAGTAGCTGCTTCAGAACCCTAAGAAGATCTATTTTCACTTTTAAGAGTTTCTAGTTCTCCTTATAGTGAAAAATAAAAGTGTGGTCAATTTGCATGGAAGGGCTGGAAATTGAAGAGATGTGAGTAGGGTTCCCAGTTTCTAGGGGGAAGGGTGTAAAATTTAAAACATACTCATTTTTGTGCTTGGCCATGAACACGCTATTTCACATTTACAGTGTCTGGCCCTCCTAGATGGATTCTGCCTTTACCAAAAGAATCACAACCAAGAAGATAAGCCATTCTTCTGGCTCTGTCACCTATTGCTGGGAACCATGAATGGGCCTTAATCTTAAATACTGTGTAGTTTCTTCCTAATTAAAGGACAAGTATCCTTAATTCACTCTTCAGCTAGACAGTGGAGAACCTACAGGCCAGAGAAAATCCACTGCTGCCTTCTTCCAATGAGATCTTCCCCTGCACTAAGGTCTTCAGTGGAGGTCTTGCCCTGGGTCCTGCCCTGGTCTGGAGATCAAGAAACAGGGCCTTCTCAGTAGTGGCCAGAAGCAGGCTGCCCCTTTAATTTATCAGGAAAGTTCTCAGTGGGCCTCTTTCCCCAGGCGGCCAATGGTGGCCAGGAGCAAAGTGAGCCAACTAGCCCTGTGTGCTGGCAATGCTGCAGTCTGCTAAGCTCAAACCAGGCTGCGGCAACAATGCCTGTTGTCATTGCTGAATCCCAAGTCCAAGCCGATTGGACCTTGTGAAGCTGCCAGCACTGCTGAGGTCCTTTGCTTCAGCTTGCTTGTTTTAACATCCCAGTCTACCCCAGTAGTGGCACCCTCACATACCCCCCCACACACTGTCTAACAAAATGGCTCATTCCTTTTAAGAAAAGGTCAGATTGCTGTCATTACTTCGGTATCATATTGTCATGGATTTGTTATGTTTTAAGGTTCTATATGTTTTATTATCTAATTGTTGAACTTGTGTTTTGAGAGCATGTTGGTGTTTTTATGCATTCCAGTTAGCTAGCCCAAAAACAATTTTTTACCATGTATGAATGTATGTGCCATCAAGTCACAATGGACTGATGGAAACCCCAACAAGTGTCTTTCAAGGCAAGTGAGAAGCAGAGGTGGTTTGCCATTGACTTCCTCTACAGAGTCTTCCTTGTTTGTCCCCCATCCAAACACCAGCCCTGCTTAGCTTTCAATATTGACAAGATTGGGGAATATCATCCCATTCCACCTTCTGTTGTGCCATATACTGGGTTATAATTTTCACAATACATTAATTCATGCATTTCTTTGTGCCATCAAGTCACAGCTGACCTATGGCGACCCCTCAGGGCTTTCAAGGCAAGAGACGCCCCGAGGTGGTTTGCCATTGCTTGCCTCCACATCACAACTCTAGTGCTCCTTGGAGGTTGCCAAATACTAACCAGAGCCAACCCTGCTTAGCTTCTGACATCTGACAAGATCATGCTAGCCTGGGGCTATCCAGGTCAGGGCTTATTCATACACACATGCACACATTTTGCATTTCTGGTTGTCCCTTGTCATGGCCTACACAGCCTTTTTCTATTGCCCTGAGTAATGGCTTGTTTTCTTTATGGTTAATCTAGCCCTGTAATGCTGTCATTTCTCTTCTTCAATCATATCCTGATACTTAGCCAAAAACATTGCAGGACTAGGAGACTTTCTTCATCCCCTTGTTCAAATGAACACATGAAGCTTCCTTATATTGAGTCCGATCATTTGGTCTATCAGTGTCAGTATTATTTACTCTAACTAGCAGAGAGTCTGGGATCTCAGGTAGAGATCTTCCACATCATTACTACCTGAGGTCCTTCAACTTAAGATTCCAGGGATTGAACCTGGGACCTTCAGCATGCAAAGCAAATGCTCTACTGAGCCATGGCCCTTCTCTGGTTCTCAGTATAGTTTTAGGAACACGTTTGACCTGGTGGCTTGTATCCTAGCATTCTGTTCAATGAAGTTAGAAGCCTTCCTTCATCCTAAGGGGAGATACCTCCAACAGAAGTGGCTCTTCTGCTGGGAAGAGACACACACTTTGGAGGAAGCCTCCTTAGGTTGGAGGAAGGTGTTTCCCTTTGTTGAGCAGAGGAGTAGAGCACAAGCCATGAAATGGTCTCATATCACAAAGCTGGCCCCAATGTCAGCTTGGTTTTATGACATTCAGATTTCTATGTATCATTTGATATGTGCATCCCTGCACGATTATGGCACCCAAAAAGAGAAAAGGTGAAGGGCTTCAAACAAGAAAAACTGGCAGGAAAACCCCTTCGCAGTACAGTAAAGCAAGCAGTCACTCTAAATCACACGAAGAATCTATCCCAAACAATACATTTACACAATTGATCCATGTAGAGATAGCCAATTAATTATGGGTTGAAGTAGCAATAAAATAATTGTTTGTTGTTTAAATCCAATGTTATGTGAAATGCTATAAACACTAATTAGGCCTATAATATTATCTATGAATGATGGAAAGGTGCTAATTGATATGGCATAAAAATTAGGCCCTGGATTACTTGAGAGAATGATGCTAGGCCTTCTTCAAATGGCTGTAAACCCTGGGTTTACACATGCTTTCCTAACCTAGCCTAAAGATTACCTCGGTTATCTGAATGGCTAACATAATGAAAAATGCAGATTCATCCCTCCACTTCATACTTATTTGCCTGTTAAATGAGCAATAATGAAATGGATGTTATGTGCCTTAATTTCTCCAAGCATTTATGAAATAGGATAGAGTTAGTTATGATTAAGCACCAGATAGAGTTAGTTATGATTAAGCACCAGATAGAGTTAGTTATGATTAAGCACCATTGAAAGCAATGGAATGGCAGAGTTGCAACTATTTATTTAATGGGATATCATGACTAACCAATAAATGGCTTCTGGGGGTTGCATCTAGGGGTTCAAGAGCACAAATCTTAACTTAAGAGCCAGCGTGGTGTAGTGGTTAAGAGAGGTGGTTTGGAGTGGTGGAGTCTGATCTGGAGAACCAGATTTGATTCCCCACAACTCCATATGAGTGGCGGAGGCTAATCTGGTGAACTGGATTTGTTTCCCCACTCCTACACATGAAGCCGGCTGGGTGACCTTGGGTTAGTCACACTCTCTCAGCCCCACCTATCTCACAGGGTGTCTGTTGTGGGAAGGGGAAGGGAATGTGATTGTAAACTGGTTTGATTCTTCCTTAAGTGGTAGAGAAAGTCAGCATATAAAAACCAACTCTTCTTTTTCTTCTTGAATTAAAACTAAATGTTGAAACTTTTGTTCAAACTGAAATTAAAAGTTCATTGAAAGTAAATTCCATGACTAAGCCCCAAGCCTAAGCCCTGTTCCATTGACTCTAATAACAAACTTTTAATAGATTATGCCTCACATGGATAAGAGGAGCAAAGCCTACAGGTAATTTATCTGAGCTCAGCACAAACCTGTAGTGTGGTCCCCACCACCACATGATCCCATCCCATGAATCCTGAAAGAAATGTTATATTTTATTCCTGACATTGCATAAATAGTCCTTGTGAAGGTACACATGAACACATAAAGTTGCCATATACTGAATCAGACGCTTGGTCCATCCAAGTCAGTATTGCCTACTCAGACCGGCAGCAGCTCTCCAGGGTCTCAGGCAGAAAAAGATCTTTCACATCACCTACTTGCCTAGTCCCTTTAACTGGAGATGTCAGGATTTAAACTGGGACCTTCTGCATGCCAAGCAGATGCTCTACCACTGAGCCACAGCCCCTCCCCATAATAGCCTTGCAGCCCAGTCTATGCTCCCATGAACCTACATCAAGTTGAGCAATTCCTCTCCCCCATGCTTGGGCTATGTACAGGAGAATGGTGTGGTTAGTATACACCAATTACCCAGGGAGTAAGAACAGAGGAAAGCATGGTATTGTACATGTGCAGGTTGAAGTTTAATTACTCTTGGCATGGTTAGAAATACTGTGTTCTTCCTCCTTATATACACATACATACATACATACATACATACATACATACATACATACATACATATGTGTGTGTGTAATTTGAACAAATAGATATGGGTATAAAGCAACAAACAACACTTCAGTCATGCCCCCCTCCCCAGACATCTAGCTGAGCAGGACCATCCTGCTATAAAACAGATGTATAAGACTTTTCTCTAGCCCTCCCTGGCTGGTACAGCCACCAAATGCCCACCATCCAGCATTACCAGGTACCTCGGCAATATTTATTGCGGCATTCTGTGTAAGTAGACCTCATTCTGTTGTGTTCTATTACTCACAGTGTTCTAAAAAAAGTTATCTCAATTGAAAAATATATGATCAATGTTATTAGTGTAATCCATTCATAGCTTTATAGACCCCAAGTCTTTCAGGGAGGGTCATAAATCTTCAGGATGACCCTGGCAGGCAGGCATTTGCTTCACTGCCGTGATTCAATGGATGGTTTAAAAATCAGACTGCTGGACAGCTCCGGTTAGATGAGCTAACCTGACAGCATTTGGCCCAGCTTAATTAAGCAACAGAAAGCTCCCGTCAGGTCTCATATTAATATAGAAATAATTCATACACTGTAGTTGTTGAATACATCACACATACCCCCTTTGTAAACATTGGTCTTGAATACATATCCTAATAGCTGTGGATGGCTTATAATCCTGATTGGCTGTCCAGAAACACACACACACCCAAGTAAAACATAAAGGCTCCAAGTTCTAGGGGAAATGTATGAATGAGTCTGTACATGTAGCCAAATACTGATTGCCAGAGAAGAACAAAAAGAGTTGGTTTTTATATGCTGATTTTCTCTACCTTTTTTTTTAAGGAGAATCAAACCGGTTTACAATCTCCTTCCCTTCCTGTCCCCACAACAGGCACCTTGTGAGGTAGGTGAGGCTGAGAGAGAGTGAAGAGAACTGTGACTAGCCCAAGGTCACCCAGCTGGCTTCATGAGGAGGAGTGGGGAAACCAACCCGGTTCACCAGATTAGAGTCCATCGCTCATGTGGAGATGTGGGAACTGAAACCCGATTCTCCAGATTAAAGTCGACCACTCTTTATATGCCAATAAAGGCTTGTGTTGTGTTGTTGTGTTGAGTTGACCACTCTTAACCATTACACCATGCTGAAGTAAGATGGCAACCCACATTTTAATGGAGAATTTGTAAGAGGTGTATGTGCACGGACACATGTGCCCACACATTGATACTGGCTTTAAAAATAATTTCAGAAATAGCAAAAGATGCAATGGCACTTACTGAAATAAATGTGGTCACAAGGAATACGTTTTGGCCCCTGAATGATCTCCACATCATGATGAGCCACAGGGGAATTCTGAAGCATACTGGGGAATAGAGGAGCTCTGAATAACCAGGCTCTATCTGGTAGTGGAAAGGGGGTTCTTCACAGGGGGTGGCAGAGATATAATAAAAAGAAATGATGCATTTAATCCAGTGTTGAACCATATATTTCCTGTGAAATGTTGTGGTCTTGCATAGAGGTAGATTTATGCACTTTTAGCTTCCTTCTTCTTTACCCTATCCCTCTTCACCTCTGAATTGGCTAGTCCCTGGGTTGAATAGCTCATATCGAGTGTTCCCTTAAGGATGTGCTGGATTATATTGACAGGATATGTTTTCACTTGACCCAGCCAGGTTGTTTTGCTGAGCAAGACCTAGGGTTGCCAGTTCCCTCTTTGCCACTGGTGGGAGGCTTTTTGGGTGGAGCCTGAGAATGGTGGGGTTTGGGGAGCGGAGGGACTTCAGTGCCATAGAGTCCAATTGCCAAAGCAGCCATTTTCTCCAGGTGAACTGATCTCTATCGGCTGGAGATCTCCAGCTACTACCTGGAGACTGGCAACCCTGGTAGCTATTTTATTTATTTATTTATTTAACTTTCATATTTGTAGTCCACCCTCCCCAGCAAGCTGGCTCTGGGTGGATAACATCATTTAAAAAACTTTACAAACATATAATAATAACAATAAAACTGTCAATAAAATCAAACCCTAAAATAATAATCAGAGATGGCGTATGATTCCCTACCACCATTTTTTCACCCAGGGACCTTGCGCATGTAATAGCTGCATAATAAGCATGAGTCATAATAAGTAAAACTTTCTATTGCTACATCTTCACACTGGGGAAAAAGTCAGTGTGGTGCAGTGGTTATGTCAGACTAGGATCTTGGAGACCAATATCCAAAAAAAACCACTTCACCATGAATGAAAGCTTACTGGATAACCTTGAGACAGTCACAGTCTTAGTCCAACCTACTTCACAGGGTTGTGAGGTTAAAATGGACGAAAGGAGAATAAAGTTAAGCAACTTGGGGTCCCCATTGCAGAGGAAGACGGGGCATAAGTGAAGTTAATAAAATAAAGGCAAATCTTTATAACAGAACAAGATCTACAAGATCAAGCTGGCAGGCTTCCTGTTATTAACCTTTGGCATAAAAGCACATTTTTAGTGGCAGCTAGATACAATTAAATAAAAATAAAATTATCTATAATTTTAAAATGGTAATTTTATCCATGGTTGCAATTCTTAACATACTTCTTCAGGTGTACATCCAAGTGTATGTTGTTTCTAAGTAAATCTGTTTCATTCATGTGAAATGCAGGGATTTCCATGCTTTCCTGCCCCCCCCCTTTTATGGTGCCATCACTGCCTTCTTATATCATGCAATAAAAAGCAAGCAATATTTTTAACTTTTGATATGAGATGACATTTCTCTGGCCCTGTTCATATTATTTCAGTTTCTTTGGATTCGTGTTTCTTTCAGCATTGTTGTTGTCAGTCTCTGTGTTTCTGTCATCATTCCCAGTCTTTCAAAGGCAACATTTAGTACATTCTAGCACTACAGAAAGTACAAAAAGAAAGAAAAAGAAAAAACACCCTGTTTTCTTATCAAGGCAAAGAGTGCATGGCATCCACCAGATAAGCACTGATCACAGAAAAGCTGCAGCATCATGCTCAGCAACAATTGCTAAGTTGGAAGGAACTTCTCCTTTTGTTTTTAAACATTTTGGCTGTGCTCCAGACAACTACACAGTTACAGTGTCATTCGGGTAAATAGACTTATACCCTTCTAAGCCTATTGACTTGAACGGACTTAAAAAGTTGTAATTCTGTATGGAAATGCACCGTGCATTCCACACACCCCAAGAGGCTTTGGGCTTTTCATTCTCCAGCACTTCCCCAACCCTATTTTGCCAAGCCACTGACGTGACACACCGATTTTCAAAGAGGGAGGGAAATGTCAAAATGACCTTTGTTTGCTATGTTTATGTACAGCCTTGCTGCTAATGCACAGAAGGCAGCTTACTATTCCAAATATTAACTAAAACAAAAAGGCAAAATAATAAAACAACAAAGCAAAATTCTCTCAGGCCACCAGGGAATGCTAAAAGCCCTCTCTGAACTGGGTTTCTGTGCTATTGCCTTCCCTCACTGCATCTATCCCAGCAGGTTTCTCTCTGGTGGTCTTTATGAGAGCTGCTGGCTGGGATGAGTTCTCTGGTTTGACCTTCTCACTAAAAAGTAACATTGGTTCTTGTAGGTTATCCGAGCTGTGTGACCGTGGTAACCTACAAGAACCAATGAACTCTGACCATGAAAGCCTTCGACAATATTAAAAAGTAACACTTCAGATCCAAGCCTACATTTAAAATTTTTTTTAAATATTTTCTATTTTTAACATTTACCAAATATTGGCCATACATTTAAAAAACATCACCTTAAAAACAGTTAAATGCAACAGAACACAGATACATCTTCTCTTCCAATATCTGTAAAGCAAGAAAACCAAGAAAGGGCTTTGAAGCTTTGCTTGTAAACCTGGAAAATAACTTCTTGCCTTAGAATTTGTGAAGGGCAGTGAGTCTGCTAATTTGGTTACATATCGCAGGTCAGCAGATCTATTTGGATCTTGGTTTAATCTCATTGGCTTCTTTGAAATCCAAGAATGTCAGCTTAGCTGGGCTGACCTCAGAGGTGTTTGCCTCACTTTGCGCTGTGTCCTGTTGCTTTCCTGGTAAAACTTTGTCCATCTTCCCCTCCAGCTCAGTCTGTCTCCTTACATGTGCCTATCAGGGCTGGCAAAAAAAAAAAAATCATTAAATTTCGGGTTAATTGGGCCTAATTTTTTCCCCCAGTAAACCCAGAAAAAGCCATACTGGTAAAGAGATATTCGGCTTTATTTCCGGGTTTGCCGAAAAAAAGGGTCCTTTTAGTCTATGGGGATTTTTTCCCGAAGCTCCTGTGGGGCCATAGCTTTGTGCAGGCCCATTGCAAGCATTTATGGGAAACTGAGTTTTCCCACAGTTCTTTGGTGAGGAAGCAGCCATTACCGACTATGAAAAGTAAGTACTTTTAATTCTCCCGGGGACGGGGTTTCAAGGTAGAGTCACCAAATCTGCAGTGTAGCTGAAAGGGACTCTCCTTGCATGAACCCCAAAGTTTGGTAAAGTTTGGGTCAGGGGTCCAATTTTATGAGGTCCCAAAGGGGTTGACCTGCTCCTACATAGAAAAGCATTGTAAATTTTACCATGCTTTTCTATTGAGGAGGGGGCAACCCCTTCGGGACCCCATAAAATTGGACCCCTGGTCCAGTCTTCACCAAACTTTGGGGTTCATGCAAGGAGATTCCCTTGAAGCTACCATAAAAATTCGGGAACTCTACCTCCAAAAATGCCTCCCCTAGAGCTCATCAAAAAATTCCCATAGGGAAAAGCCTGGGGAAAGCAGAAGCCAAAAAAAGCCGAATACTTATTTGGCTGATTCAGAAAACAGCTATCTGGCTTTGGCTTTATTCCTAGTTTTAATATTCAGGTTAAATTAAACCTGAAAGAAGCTGAAAGGACCTTTTGGGGGGTTGTTTCAGTTTGGGTTTATTGATATGCACAGCCCTAGTGCCTATTCAAGATCACATGAAATGAATGACACATGAACATATGAAGTTCCTTATGCTAAATCAGACCTTTAGTCCATCAAGGTTAGTACTGGCTACTCAGACTGGCAGCAGCTCTCCAAGGCTGTCAGGTAGGTTTGGGGTCTTTCACACTACACACTACTTGATCCTCCTTTTAACTGGAGATGCTGGGGATTGAACCTGAGGCCTTACACATGCCAAGCAGATGCTCTAACACTGAGCCACAGCCCCTCCCAGTTAGTTACCTCTTACTCGCCTTTAACCACCATGCAGTTACAGGGTGGATTTTTCTCCCCACCCTGTTCATGTGAAATGGACATCCTAAGCCATGTTAGTCACATCCAAAGAATGCTGCTGTTCTGGGAAAACTGGCATGGCTCACCAGAGACTGAAAGGATGCATGCAGCGTTCGATGCATACTTGTACATTCATCCTCTGACTTGGTATTCTGAACGCCTCTACATGCTGTGTGTGTAAATATTCTCATATAAAGCAGATCAGAAGAAGAAGGACTATTTCAAACAGTAATGCTTCAAATGCTCCAGGGTGCTTATACCACTTCGCTTACAATAATCTTTGTAACATTCCCTGCACTGAAGCTCCACAATCTTCTCCCTGTAAGGCAGACAGAGGACTGAGAGACAGTGGCATGTCTAAGGTGTCACTGTAACAGTGCTAAGAACACTTTCCTGAGAGTAAGCCCCTTTGAATAGGCTGGAGCAGGATTCTGAACAGACCTGCTTAGAATTGCTCTCTGAGTGAGCTTCTTGCCACTGAGGCAACATTCAACCACAGATCTTCCAGGTCATGCTTGGCCATACTCCATTGCATCAAAAGAACCATGCAGTGAATGAATGAAAGGAAATCACTAGTTTTTCTTGTGTATATAGTTTCATAGAGTTGGAAGGGACTGCCAAGGTCATCTAGTCCAACCCTCTGCACAACACAGGAAATTCACAACTACCTCCCCCCCACACACCCCAGTGACACCAACTCCATGCCCAGAAGATGGCCAAGATGCCCTTCCTCTCATCATCTGCCTAAGGTCAAAGAATCAGCATTGCTGACAGATGGCCAGCTAGCCTCTGCTTAAAACCCCCCAGGGAAGGAGAGCTTACCACTTCCCAAGGGAGCCTGTTCCACTAAGGAACTGCTCTAACTGTTAGAAAATTCTTCCTAATATCTAGACGGAAACTCTTTTGATTTGATTTAAACCCGTTGGTTCTGGTCCAACCTTCTGGGGCAACAGAAAACAACTCAGCACCTCCTCTATATTACAGCCCTTCAAGTACTTGAAGATATCCTCTTACATCATGCCTATTTTAACTGAGGCTTCCTCTCCCCATTTCTGTTTCTCTTCAGCCTGTTGATTTTTAAAACATTTTTGGGATTATTGACTTGCCCTGTAACACTTTCTTGTATTTTTATTACAAATGTGGAGGATTGCATTCTAGAGAGAGCTGAGGACACAAATTCTACTGAGACCAATGGACTTTAGCTAAGCACCTCCATCCTATTGATTTCAGTGAGACTGAAGGCTGTCCTAACTTTCTCTGGCTTGCACCTGTGAGCTTACCGTACTTTGTATGCATTTTTACTTGGTTCCTCTGTGTTTATAAATCTCCACACATTTTTCCTTGGTTCCTCTGTGTTTATAAATCTAATACTGCATATATTGCAAATCTGTAATAACATGTATATTAGGGGTGCTTTTCCCTTCCCACAAACCTGCTAGACATTTGGCAGTGTTTGGTATCAAGCATCAAGTATAAAGTTGCCAAAAATAATTATTTCCTACCCTAACTTTTCTGCTGGGCCATAATAGGCTTAGCTCCATTCCAGAAGAGATGTCCTAGAATGTTGTTACTATGGCTTTACACAGGAGGCTGCTGAGATCCCGTTGGAGTCTACGGGATAGAACAGCCGGAAGGTGTGCAGTACTGGGTCCCAAGACACTTCACCGGTTCTTAGCGAGCCCTCAAAATAGAAATGCTTTCTGAAGCCAGAGCACGCTGTTCAGCTATAAATATTCCACGAAGGGGCTAGTCCTTCGTGAATGAAGGCGGGATCATGCTCTTTGACTCTTTCTCCCCTTTTCAGCAACTGCACGACCTTAAACTACTTCTACTTCATTAAGCAGGGGACCATATTTTGAAAAGTAGCCTGGTGTGACAACAGCCAGGTGCATTATACACGATATCGGTGCTCTTTTACTGTAATAACCCTAAGACCATAGATTTTTACAGAAGATTGTCGTTTCTTTACTAGATCTTGCAGGAGGGCGGGGGTATTCCTTATACAGCGGTTTGTCCTTATTAATCCTCCTGAATCAAATATGTGAAGATGTAACAGGAAAGTCCAACAGAGGGCGCTGCGTGATTTAATTTTGTTGAAGGGAAACTTGTTTTAAAAAGGAAAAGAAGATGCAGAGGATATCGGTTTTTAAGATAAATTCATTTCCCCACCCCACCGAGAGAGCAGAAAGCGTTTGAAACGCCGTTCAAAACAAAAACATGTATCGAATTATTAAGATATTTAAAACAATTTGCGCAGCAGGCTTCGTCTGTTTTGATCTTCTGTTCTCTCGCTTGACAATAATGTCTGGCCTTGGTCTGACCAAGCTTTCATTTTAGCTAGGTGGGTTTGGAGGGGAGAGGAAGAGCCTGAAAAGATCTTGGGATAAGGAGAAGGGAGAACAACTCGGTTTTGTTTTGCCTGTCGGGGGAGGACTATAACTTGGACCAACTGACTCCGTCTGAAATTAGTTTACAGTTTATTTATTTATATTTAGGTATTTATATAAGAAAGAAAGAAAGAAAGAAAGAAAGAAAGAAAGAAAGAAAGAAAGAAAGAAAGAAAGAAAGAAAGAAAGAAAGAAAGAAAGAAAGAAAGAAAATCCAGACCCAACAGCGGTCTGTAAATATCCTCGTTATCTTTTTAATCTGTTGGAAACATTTCTCACGAGAAGACATAAGTTTAAAACGTCATTTTGCCCTGCTTTATTTCTCTTCGGCCCCTTCATCCGAGTTGTCCCCCCCACCCCGGTTTTGAAGGCGTCCAAGATAAGCCAAGACATCCATGGTTCTAAGGAAGATGGAGAAGGATGAAAACTAAATTTAGTACTGATTCGTCTCCAAACCATGGCGTGATCCATGTGACCGTCATCCTCTTCCCTTTGCTATATTTTTAAATCAAAATCATCCGGGTTGGGCGTTTCAAATCAGAAAAGGGGGGGTGCAAGTACAGGGCTGTTGTTGACGCGAGTTAGGGAAGGGGCCTGCCTGGTTTATTGGTTAACAAAATAGCCTGATCCGTGTCATAAAAGTAAGGGGCAGGTCCCCAGCGCTTATTTCGTACCCTTCGTGTAAATGCATCGCTGGAACGGGCAGGAGGAGAATGTGGGAAGTGACAGACAGGGAGGAACGCAGGTTGTATTTTAACGGGCTGCATTAATACACTGACCAGTACATTTGAGCCGCCGCCTAGCATCCCTCCCTTTGATTTACTGGTGCGGACAAGGCAGTTGGCTTTTTAATAAATACATGCACTCTGGGATGCAGGAGTATCTTTTTAAGTCTCTTTGTATGAAGGGGGCAAAACTGACAGCAAGGAGGAAGGAACAGGTTGCTTCCTCCCCATCTGTATCACCAGCACCTTCCAACCTCCTTCCAAAATAAATTGCAAAAGCCAGAATGAAACAAAACCGATTGGGGGATGGCGGGGCGGGGGGAGAGAAAAAAATCTAGGACTAGCCAAGCCCGCTTTATGGATAGGGTTTCATGATTTTCCAAGTGTTACATTTTTTTTTCATATGCACCTTTTGATCTGTGCAAGGCAGTTTGTCTTTTCAGAGAAAACTCCCCAGACTCCCGGGGTTAAATCTTGGAAGGCGTCGCTGGGGTGGGGTGGGGTGAAAAGCACCTACAGTTAGGGGGTGGGGAAGCCCCTCCCTTAATGTGGAAAGCGTTCCTGAAATGCTGGGAGCGATGTCCTTGGGGTATAGGCACCCACGATCAAGACATCTGATAAATGGATTTGATGCGCCCGAATAAAGAATCCAATCGAGCTTTCCGAATCCCCAGAAAAGGGAGAGTCGCAACGCGCAGACCTCCGCCCCGCGCAAGAGAAACGCGCTGAATTAGAAGAAGATCTACGCGACTAGACCAGTCCCATGCTTTTCTAGGAGTCGTTGGCTGCCTCATACTGGTCTGCTTTGCGCACTTTCCGCCTGAGTCATTTCGGTCCTGATCTGAGTCGGCGACCTCCTGTATCCATATTTATTCGGCTCCACTAGTCTCCATCTATTTAAAAAAAAGAAAAAGAAATGATGGGAAACAGCTCTTTGGAAAGCTTTCCCAACGGATCAAGCTGGCGCGTAAAGAGCGCCTTTAAAAAAAAGAATATTAAAAAGGCCAGGCTTTCATTGATAGAGATAAGGATCCTTGGGGGAAAACCCGCTGAGCGATGCAAGGACGTCGTTTCGGAACCCCTCGAGTTCACTCCCCGGATGGGAAGACACTCCGAAGGCGACACGCGCGCTGGGTTGCACGTGGGGAGGGGTTGGCTTCCCGGGGCCGGTTTGAGAGCAGCAATCAGCGGCTGATCGGAGCTCCGGCCGGGTGGCGGCTCGGGGGGGAGGGACCCTGACCCGTCCAGTCCGGAGCGGCCAAGCCGGGGGGGGGGGACTTTTTCATAGTCTTTTGGGAAAGCGCAGTTTAGGCGCCAGCTGGATCCGTCGGGAAAGCTTTCCAAAGAGCTGATTCCCATCATTTCCTTTAAAAAAAAAAAGATGGAGACTAGTGGAGCCGAATAAATACGGATACAGGAGGTCGCCGACTCTGATCAGGACCGGGATGACTCCTCCTCCTCCTCGCCTGCCTTCCTAGAGGATCTCCAAGCAGGAGAGCTGTTGGGGGGGGGGGGAGAAAGAGGCTGTCGTGCGCGCTGGAAGGGGGGGCGGACTGCTTTGTGGCGGGGGGGGGGGGGCGCGCGGAGATCTCCCCTCCCCTCCCGGGCCCGCCGCGCTCCTTTTGTGCTAATCGGCCTGTCCTCATTTGCTGCCTAATTGGACTATATAAAGCCAATAAGAGGCGAGCCGCCGCCGCCCGGAGCCGCGGCTCCCAACCGAAGGGGGGCGTGGAGGCGCGGGCGTGGGCGGCCTGGAGGGGGGGGCGCCTGCCTCTCGCGCTCCCCGCCGCGCTCCCTCACTCGCTCCCTCGCCTTTGCCCCGCCGAGTGGGGCCGGGGGAGACCCGCGCCCGACCGACGGGGCCCCCTCGCCGCCGATCCCCAGCGCCTCGCTGGCCGCGACGTGGCCCCCGCAGCATTCGCATTCGGCGCCGGCTCGACGCAGGGCGAGCGGAGCGGAGCAGCCCGGCCCCCGCCGGCTCCCCGGTCCCGCCGGCTCGGGCGCCGGGGCTCCGGCCGCGGCCCCTCCCCGCCGGCCTCCTCCCTCCCCCGATGCCCTCGGCTGATCCGGCGCCACTTGGGAGCGCAGCCTAAACGGAAGGATGCCCGAGACCGGACAGGACGCCCCCGGCAGCCAAGCGCAGCCCCCGCCGCCCCCCAAGGAGTCCCCCTTCTCCATCAAGAACTTGCTCAATGGGGACCACCCGAAGGCGCCCCCCAAGCAGCCCCGCGCGCTCTTCCCCCCGGTGGCCAAGGGGGCTCTGGAGGGGGCCGGCTTCGCCCTCTCGCAGATGGGAGACCTCGCCTTCCCGCGCTTCGAGATCCCGGCGCAGAGGTTCGCCCTGCCGGCCCACTACTTGGAGAGGTCGCCTGCCTGGTGGTACCCCTACAGCCTCACCCCCGCCGGAGGCCACCTGCCTAGGCCGGAAGGTACTGGAGAGACCCCCACCCCCCAGCCCATAAAGACCGGGGAGCTCTTGGGGGGGGGGAGCGCAGCGGGGGGCTCTCCCCGGGGACCCGGGGCTCCGTCTCCGGGCTATGACCTCCTCCCAAGCCACCTTCTCCCACCGGCTCCCCTGGGTCGTCGTTTCAGGGTGAGCCTCCCCAGAAGAAGGCTTGCCTCAGCCCCATAAAGTCAGCCGGGGGGAAGCTAGGTCTGCGCACGGGAGGGGGCTCTACATCACTGGGCTCCCCCCAAAAAGAAGGGCTGATTCTGGATAGTGGATCCGGGACCAGCCCGGCGGCCTTAGGGTGACCATCGAATGCTTCAAACTCCTGACCTCCACGGAAGTCTGGTTTCCAGACACATCGACCTCCCCCCGCCCCGTCTAATAGCCTCTCCCCTCCCAAACTTTGGGACTTCGTTGCCCCCTTTGAGAAACTTGATTCCCAGCGGATTTATTACCTCCCCCCAAAACGGTTTGCGATGCTATCCGAAAAGGATTGCCTTGGCTGGGTCCTGCTCCCATCCTAACCGTGTTTGCTTGGAAGTCGCCCATTAAAATCCTGCCAATTTCGCTCCGAGAAAGTGGTGAAAATGTAGATAGACAGAAGCGTGCCGGTGGGGGGGGGGGGGCAGTGAGGATTCTTTAGGAGAAACCATCCGGGTTTGCATTTTGCAAAGGGGAAGGAAGAGGGGAAAGCTCGGAAGTGGGTTTTTCCCCCTCAAGTTGAATGTGGCGTTCATAAGAAAGTGCTTTTAGGATCGCGGGGTCCAAGGGGGCTTTTGCGTCCCGCCAACGCGACCGTCTGAGAGTCAGTTCGGTAGAAACAGAGCAGGACTGGCTTCGAAATAAATACAGTCAGGCTGTGGAAGCGTCAGACAGAAGGGAACGGATGAGGCTGACTCTTGAGGAAGTCCGCGTGAGACTGCCATCTCGCTTAAGGGTACGAACGGCTGGCCTGGACGGGACTGCCTTCCAGGGAGGTTTTGCTCAGAGGACGGCAGCCGTCGAATGCACATTGACTTGGGAGCCCAGGCCCTGAACCTCAGTGTGTTGGGGAGGGGGGGCTGAACCTCAGTGTGTTGGGGGGGGGGGGCTGAACCTCAGTGTGCTGGGGGGGCCTGAACCTCAGTGTTTTGGGGGCCCCTGAACCTCAGTGTGCCGGGGGCATGAACCTCAGTGTGTTGGGAGGCCTTGAACCTTAGTGTGCTGGGCGGGAGGGGGGTGAACCTCAGTGTGCTGGGAGCATGAACCTCAATGTGCTGGGGGGCCCTGAACCTCAGTGTACTGGGGGGTGAACCTCAGTGTACTGGGGGGTGAACCTCAGTGTACGGGGTGTGTGTGTGCTGAACCTCAGTGTGTTGGGGGCATGAATCTCAGTGTGTCGGGGGGCTGAACCTCAGTGTGCCGGTGGAGGAACCTCAGTGTGTTTTGGGGGCCCTGAACCTCAGTGTGTTGGGAAGTCCTGAACCTTAGTGTGCTGGGCGGGAGGGGGGTGAACCTCAGTGTGCTGGGGGCATGAACCTCAATGTGTTGGGGCCCCCTGAACCTCAGTGTACTGGGGGGTGAACCTCAGTGTTTTGGGGGGCCCTGAACCTCAGTGTATGTTGGTGTGGGTGTGCTGAACCTCAGGGTGTTGGGGGCATGAATCTCAGTGTGTGTGGGGGATGAACCTCAGTGTGTTTGGGGGCCCTGAACCTCAGTGTGTTTGGGGGGGGGGTGTCTTCCCAGACAGTCTAGCCCAGGATGGGTTTCTCGGAAGAGCGTTGCCTTTCGGGGCCCGGCGGTGGTCGGGGCTGCTGACGGCGCCGGGCGCCTGTGGCTTGTGTCTCCGCAGCTTCGCTGGACAAATCGCTCCTGCGGGACTGTTCGCCGGCCTCGGCGGGGACGGACCGGGACTCTCCGGAGGAGCCCGTGCTGAAGGCCGAGCGGGAGGCCAAGGAGCGCGACGCCCAGAGCCCCGACGAGATCGTCCTGGAGGAGAGCGACGCCGAGGAGGCCAAGAAGGCGGAGAGCGGCGCCGAGGACTGGCCCAAGCGGGAGGCCGACGAGGGCGGCGCCGACAAGAAGCCCTGCCGCAAGAAGAAGACGCGCACCGTCTTCTCCCGCTCGCAGGTCTTCCAGCTGGAGTCCACCTTCGACCTGAAGCGCTACCTGAGCAGCTCGGAGCGGGCCGGCCTGGCCGCCTCCCTCCACCTCACCGAGACGCAGGTCAAGATCTGGTTCCAGAACCGGCGCAACAAGTGGAAGCGGCAGCTGGCCGCCGAGCTGGAGGCCGCCAACCTCAGCCACGCCGCCGCCCAGCGCATCGTCCGGGTGCCCATCCTCTACCACGAGGGGGCCGGCGTCGAGGGGGGCGGCGGCGGCGGGGGCGGCGGGGGCGGCGGGGGCGCGGGGGGCCCGGCGGCGGGGGGCGCCCCCGGCAGCCAGCCCCTGCTCACCTTCCCCCACCCCGTCTACTACTCCCACCCCGTGGTCACCTCGGTGCCGCTCCTGCGGCCCGTCTGAGAAGGCCGCCTGGCTCCAGCCGGACCGGCCAGGCGGCGGAGGGAGGGACGGAGGAAGGGAGGGGGGAGGGAAGGGAGACGGGCGGACTTCTCGGGAGCCGGGCCCCCCCGGCCCGCCCAGCCAGCCCCCCCCCCAGGCCCAGAGATCGCCCCTTCGGAGCAGGGGGAGAGGGGCCAAGCCGCCCTGGGGGCCAGACTGCCAGCCTTCCTTTATCCCTGCGGGAGATGCGGAAAAGCTACCGAGAAGAGACCCGCCGTCCAGGCTACGTTGTCCTTGTGGGGTTTTTATTTAAAAAATTATTGTTGCTATTATTACCATTCTTTTTATAAAAGCAAAAACAATGCATTGAGCCGAGGAAGAGTCCCGGTTGGAAAAGCTCACCCTTCTCCGGTCTCCTTCGGTGCCAAACGCCAACGGGAACCGAGCGGATCGGGCCCTTGGAAACCTCCCCTGCTCGCGCTTCTCACGCCGCTTCTGGAGAGCCGGTGGGTCCGAAGGCCTCCCGGGGGGGTCTGTCTGCATCTCCGGGGCTCTGGAGCGGAGCTCAGGCCCTAGAGAGAAACGCAGCCTTATGGGGTCGAAAGCTTCACGCTGTACAAGTTTTACCTTATTTATGATCCTTATTTTATTCCGGGGTGGGGGGGATTTTTTTAAAAAATTGAAAAGGAATTGGGGGGAGCTGTAGCTCGACGCCCCCCCCTTTTTTAAAAAGCTCCTTTGGTTTGTACCGCTGACCTGTGCAATATTGTACAATTCTGAAAGCACTGTATTTGGGGGGTGTTTGAATGACGAGGAGAGGATGGAGTTTATTTTCCATTGTCGGATCTTTGTGGGGGAGGAGGGGAAGCACACAAAATTTAAAAGGGGGGGACGACAAAAAAGGGAGGGGGAGGCCGAGGGAAATGCAGTTGCTACCGGACTTTAAAACTTCACAAAGGGGGTCGAGTGTGGGGGAGGGGAGCTTTAAGTGATGGACAATCAAATCCGCCCGAGAAGAATTGTAACTTATTTGCTATTCTGTACAGTTTTCTTGTCCGTTTCCACGGAGTGTGTGGGTGTCAATGGGCCGGCTCGAAGGGGCCGCTCCGATTCCTCGCTGCCTGCCTTTCTCACCTGTTGTCCGACTGTCCCCCCCCACAGATAATTCCTCCACCCACCCACCTACCCCCCACACCCTTCTCCCTTTCTAGCAGGGATCGGTCCTATTTTTAAAAAAATAAAAATTGGGAAAAAAGAATTGTGATAATATTCAATGTCGTGGTTGGAGAACACAAATAAAGAGAAGCTGTTCCTTAAGGACGACGCCGACGCGCTTTCTTAATGGGTGGGAGGAGGGGGCGTTGGGAAGGGGGAGCCCAGAGGGGCCTTGAGCCCTCTGCCTTGGGGGGGGGGACACGCAAGCCCGCCCCACCGGCACCCGGGGCTGGCTGAACCTGGAGCCCCAGACAGAGGACCCATTGTTCTCCGTAAGGAACCCGCCGGCCAGGCTGGGCTGCGCGGCCAGGGCCTTTCCTCCGGCTCCTTCCCGACCTCCACGTCGGGGGCCGGGCTCAGCCGGCTCCCTCGGGCCCTGCCGCCCCACCGCCTGCCTCTCGGGGCCTCTCCTGCTCAGGTAAACCTTTCCGCCCCAGCCGGGCCTGTGCTCCACCCACCCCACCACCCCAGTTTCTTTCCCAGGGCCAGGATCTCTGCCAGTGGCCCGGGTGGGGGTGGCTTAGAGCCCTCGGACCCAAACCAGACTTAAGACGTGGTTGTAGGAGAGCGATTGGGAGGGGGGGTGTTTGCCATCCTGGGGGGCGCTCTAGGTCTGGTTGCTGGAGAAGGCGCCCCTCCCCGCCCCGGGCCTGGGAAGCCATCTCCCGGGGGCCAGCCAGCAAGGGGTTAAAGCCCAGTCCCGGAGGAGGGCGAGGGGAGGCCGGCGCGGCAGCCTCGCCATGCGCCCGAGGGGGCGGCGTGCGCCGCTGCTTCTGGCGCCGCGGGAGTCTCCTCTTTCCCCCTCCCCGGCGCGGCATTCGAACTCAGGACCCAGCCGGCCGCCCTCGCAGGGGCTCCGGGGCTTGGCGGGGGGGCCGACGCGCGCCTGCCTTTCCCGGCGGCCGGCGCTCAGGCGGCGCTTTGCTGGAGAGCTCCCGGCGCTCTGCAGGTTTCCGTCGGGAGCGCATGCCAGCGGCGGGAGCGCTCGGCCGGCTGCAGGCCGGACTTGCCGGGGGTCCGTCCCGGACTCACCTCTGCCCCTCCAGGGCCAGTCCTCCTTCTTAGCCACTCTCGGGATCCCGTTTCACACCCGGGCGCCACTGCGGAGGCTTTGGCACGTCCGGAAAGAGACGCTTTCCCCTTGGCTCAGATTGAAGGGCCATTTATGCACGGGCGGTTTTGCCTTGCATTTGCCCCGGTCTCCATGCACAGGTTTTCCCAACTGAATTCTCAGAACTCATAAACAAGCCCCCCGTGCCGAGGTTTGAGAATCTGGATGGGGGGAAATGTGCATCTAGAGAGCAGCAAATCCAAGGCAAAACCTCCCCTGCACAAATGGATTCTCTGGACAATCTCGGGGGCTGACAACTTGACTTCTTTGGGGGGATTTGCTCGCCGGCTTTCCGGCAACTGGGAAGGCCAGCTCATGTTTCTGTTGCCCCCTCCCGAGGAAACCTATCCAGATAGTTTCCCCTTTTTTTGTTGTTGTTCTTTTCTGGGCGATTGTGTTTTTGTTTCACCTTTTCGGCTCAACCGGTACAGGGAGTGTGTTACTTGGCGCGCCTTTTAGGCCCGCTCCGAGAGATAATCTCGTGTTCCGTTTATAGAAAACTGGCATGAATCACTTTTTTTTTGGTATGTGTATATACAGTTGAGGCAAGTTTTCACCATTAAAAAAAAAAAACCGACCGCAGAGAACAGATAGCCATTTATTTGCCTTTCGTTTGGGATTGAAACCTTTTGGCCTGAGTGAGAAATGGAAAATAAACAGGCCTTCCGAGTCCTAAATCCGGCCTTCCTTGTGTCACCTACAAACACGCCGATGCCTTTGGGCTGTTTGCAATACTAACTTGGGGCCAAGCCACCAGCAATCCATTAAATAAAAAAAGGCCTGTTGCAATAGCAAATACCTCCTGCCATTGGCCCTCGCCGGGCTGCAATGTTATCAAACGCCGAGAAAATAACTTCTCTATTTGTGGTTAGTGCCTGGGAAACGGTTCCGAGCTCGCCCGGTCTTTCCTCGATCGAGAAAGGACCAGTTGGAGGCGAGCGCAGCTTGTCCCCCTCTTTATTTCTCGAGCTGGCTTTTTATATCTCACACCTGCGGCGGTTGGCCACATTCCTCCTCTCCTCCCCGCTAGCCAGCCCTGAAAGCATCCCAGGCTGAGGCTGCCAGAAGAAAATAACCCGCAGCCTAGCCTGGAGTCCGAATCGATCCACCAGGAGGGGCTGACATTATTATTATTATTATTATTATTATTATTATTATTATTATTATTATTCCTTGCCAGCCAAGGGCAAGACGTTCCTCGGAACGCGTTTCCTTTCGAGCCTTGGAAGGCTTTAAGAGGGGAGTGGACATGTTCATGGAAAAGAGGGGTATTCATGGCTACTAGTTAAAATGGGTACTAGTCATGATGCATACCTATTCTCTCAAGGATCAGAGGAGCATGCCTAATATATGAGGTGCTGTGGAACACAGGCAGGATGGTGCTACTGCAGTCGTCTTGTTTGGGGGCTTCCTGGAGGCACCTGTTTGGCCCCTGTGTGAAGTTGAACAAACTGCTGGTCTTGATGGGCCTCGGTCTGATCCAGCAGGGCTTTTCTTATGTTCTCATGAGCCTCTGGAGGTTCCGAGAAGCTTTCTGGGCAGGGAGATTTGGGCAGGCAGTTGCACGGGGTGGGGAAAGGAGAAGACATCCCTTGATTCTGAGAAGGGAGCCAGAAGGCCTCCTAGCTTTTAGAGGCAGCCGAAGGAGTCCCTGCTCTGAACTTTTCCCCAGCTCTCCTCCTTCCTGGCTCTCAGGTCTAGGTAGCCGAAGCAGCAGAGGAGGTGGTGGGATAGACTCGCTTTTTTTTTTTTTTTTTTTTACAGCCCAGCTTCTCTTGGGTGGGGACCCATTCCTCCCAGCTCCCCAGTTCTCTGCTTCTTCCAGCCGCCAACCTCTAGCTGCCTGAGATGCTATTTCCTGTGCTTGGACTTCCGTTCGCGCCACCCGCAATCGACCCCAATGGGGGCCGGATGACCTGCCTCTGGGTAAGCAGAGGTCAGGGCGAGCCCTTTCAAGCCCCCAGAAGGGTTCTGTTCCATCCGTGGAGCAAAGGATGCTTTAATAGCGGGGGGGGGGGTCCCCCACAAAGGAACACCTGCAGTGCGTCATGGCGCTGCCCTCTGGAGAAGCAGGACTCAGTGGGAAACTTGCAGTGTCTGCCAAGTCCTAGCCTTGTGGGACTGAAGTAGGACCAAACTGGCACCCTAGGGAGAGGGACTGAATGCAGGACAGGTCAACAGCCAGCCGTCCAGGCCAGCAATCTCTAACCTGTCGAGTCCTAGCTTGGTACTGAAGGAGGGCCAAATCCGGTACCATAGGAAAGGTGATTGAGTGAAGGACAGGCCATCAGTGGGCCGTCCAGGCCAGCAATCTCTAACCCAGGGTCTTTCATCCAGAGATACTTGGGATTGAACCCCCCCCCCTTTACGTTGGAAAAAAGCGCTCTGTTTTGAGCTTTGGATCCAGTTGAGGAGACCCTTCCAGTGAACGTGTCCTCTTTTCATGAAGGCAGCCCACTCTGAGAAACCACCCTGTTGAAGAGTTGTCCTTTTCTTGAAAAAAGGTTCAGAATGACCTCTTGGGAACCGGCGCAGCCAAGCTGTTTGGTCTCAATTCAAAGGCGGTTGCTGGCATTTCTTAAACTGCAGCCACTCCAGGGCCACTTCTGTTTATTGCTGGAATTGGGCTCTGACAAATCTCAGCCTTTGTTTGCCAGGCAAGTGAAGGAGAGAGAGAAGGAGAAAGAGCGATCGAGAGAGAGACGCCTGTCCTCATCTTCTTCCCCTCTCGAGCGAGCCGGCACGGCTTGGGGTGTTTGTTTTAGCAACACACATGTATTTCTTTTATTTGGGAGTAAATAGAGGCCGGCTGTGTATAGCAAACAGCAGACACCGAGATATAAATGTCCCCCGGCCGCCAGATTTGGCGGGGAGGAATTCAGAAGACGGCGGAGAGCGGAGATTCGAACACAGAGCAGACCCCGCGTGTCCAGGACGAGCGAGCCGCAGTAGAGTTTGAAAAGCAGCAGAAAGCGGGGAGGTTGGTACCCGTTCGCTGCCTCGGATGACAGGGGGGGGGAGGACGCCTGGGTCCCTCGCCCACCCCTGATTCACTCCGGAAGGGCACGGGGAGAGATGACTGGATGCAGAGGGAAGAAAGGGGCCATTTATGCAAGGGAGGTTTCGCCTTGGATTTGCTGCTCTCTAGATGCACATTTTCCCCATCCGAATTCTCAAAACTCTGAATGGGGGCTTATAGTTGAGTTTTGAGAATGGGGAAAATGTGCATCTCGGAGAGGGGCAAATCCAAGGCGAAACCTCCCGCGCATAAATGGCCAGGGAGTCGGCCCAATCAGTCTAGGGATGTTCTGGGATCGCGGGGCGGGGGGTGGGCGGGCGGCGGGATGTGCTGCAGGATTCCCCCCCCCTCGATCCGCTGCAAGTGTCTCTGTAACAATCACTTTGCTCTATCGACTTAACATAGTGTGTGCAAACGGAATGAGAAGCCCATTAAGAGCATTAACAGATTGGCCCGGCATAATACAGCGGCTCGTATTGATCGCCAAACGTCTGTAAAATATTGTTTCAAATGAATCTATTGTTCCTCTGTGCTCTTTTCGTCAGCGCTGATGACCTTGAGATGCTGGCAAACAGGCGCATTATCCTTCCGGGGCTCCAATCTGGTTAAGCAACTCTCCTCCTCCCCCCCTTTTTGTATTTTATTTTATTATTATTATTATTTTGCCAAGGAGCAGCGGGGGCTCAGGGGGAGCGGAAGGCTGGGCTGGAGGTTCAGAGCCGCAGCCGACTGAAGAAGGCCTGCTCTTACCGCCTACAGGGCCCCAGCGCCCCTTGTGTTACTTTGTGGGGGGGGGAGTACTCTTCAGAGCCAGCATTCCTCCCACCTATTGCGCCTATCACAACCTGCGCCAGGCGCAATGAGGTCCAGCGGTCAGAGTTTGGATTTGGGAGCTGGGAAATCTGGGTCAGCCTCCTACTTCAGTGAAAGAGACATTGTGGGGGAGAGGTCCTTTCCTTTCACCCTTTTGAACACATGAAGCTGCCTTATACTGAATCAGACCCTTGGTCCATCAAAGGCAGTATTGTCTACTCAGGCCGGCAGCGGCTCTCCAGGGCCTCAGGCAGAGAGAGGTCTTTCACATCACCTACTTGCCTAGTCCCTTTCACTGGAGAGGCCGGGGATTGAACCTGGGACCTTCTGCATGCCAAACAGATGCTCTACCACTGAGCCAGGGCCCCTCTCAGAAGACACGAAGCGCCTTGTACTGAATCAGACCCTTGGTCCATCAAAGTCAGTACTGTCTACTCAAACTGGCAGCGGTTCTCCAGGGTCTCAGGCAGAGGTCTTTCACATCACCTGCCTAGTCCCTTTAACTGGAGATGCCGGGGATTGAATCTGGGACCTTCTGCACGCCAAGCAGATGATCGACCACTGAGCTACAACCCTCTCCTAAAACAGAAGTAACTTGCCGCGAGGGCAAGGCAGCTGGCCTCTGGGAAGCATCTTGGAACCCTAAAAGGGCAGGAGAGGTTGTGACAAAGCTTGGAGGTTCCTTTAGAAAGTTAGGGAAGGGTCGCCTCCTAGAGGCTTGGCCTGTGCGCGATTCGTTCTCAGCGAATGTAGGAACTGGAGAATAGGGCTCCAACCTATAAGGGGCGCTTAACCACCCGCGTCCCAAATAGGAAATGATCAAGACTGCTCGATGCGCATAGGTTATGCCTCCCCACCATTGGGCCGCCTTTCCTTTCTCACCCATCAGGAAGGGCGAATGTTGTGGGGGTGGAAGTCCCCCCCCCTTTCAGGGAATCTTGGGTGGGGGGGATAGTTTGGTCGCTGGACAGGCAGCCTTGAGGAGGCCGTAAGCATCTCTTCAAGCCGTGGAGGACTTCCCACTTTTGGCGTGCCAAGCGCTTGTCAAAGGTTGCGTAACAGGCCAGGCCAGCTTAGTGGTTTTCCTAGGAAGCACAACCCAGGAGTGTAGGCTCCCTTTCGCTTCTCCGGCATGTGTTCCCCAGTCGCCCACCGCACTCAAGCCCATTCCCAGTGGCCTGAACCTGTACTTACTTTCCAGCAAGTCAGTCCCACTGGGACTTGCTTCCAGGAAAGCTTGTGTAAAGCTGCAGTATAGTCAGGCCAGGGGAAGAAGAGTTGGTTTTTATACGCCGACTTTCCCTACCACTTAAGGGAGACTCAAATCGGCTTACAATCACATTCCCTTCCCCTCCCCACAACAGACACCCTGTGAGGTAGGTGGGGCTGAGAGAGCTGTGACTAGTCCAAGGTCACCCAGCTGGCTTCATGTGGAGGAGTGGGGAAACAAATCAATTTCACCAGATTAGCCTCCACCGCTCATGTGGAGGAGTGGGGAATCAAACCCGGTTCTCCAGATCAGAGTCCACCACTCCAAACCACCGCTCCTAACCACTACACCAGGCAGCGAGGGCCATGTTCCCGTCTGTAGGAATCGGGCGACCTCAGTGCTATTCCTGCTTATTGACATTCCAAAATGTTTCCCCAGTCGACTTCCGCAGAATGCCTGGGAGGTTTTGTCTTGGATTTGCTGCGCTGTGGATGCACATTTTTCCCATCCGAATTCTCAAAACTCAAAAATGCAGAGTTTTGAGAATCCCCATGCAGAGTTTTGAGAATTCAGATGGGGAAAATGTGCGCCTAGAAAGCGGCAAATCCAAGGCAAAACCTCCCATGCATAAATGGCCAAAGTCAGTTGGGTGGTCCAAGCCATAAGAAACTGACGTAAGGGAGCAGTCCTCCATGTGCCATCGAGATTTCAGTTCTAGCATTCTGGTTTAAGAAAGCTGGAGGGCACAGCCAAATGAAGGTCAATGCCATTGATTTCAGTGGCATGCAGAAGGTCCCAGGTTCAGTTCCCGGCATCTCCAGTTAAAGGGACTAGGCAAGTAGGTGGTGTGAAAGACCTCTCTGCCTGAGACCCTGGAGAGCCGCTGCCGGTGTAAGTAGACAGTACTTTGATGGACCAAGGGTCTGATTCAGTCTAAGGCAGCTTCATGTGTCCATGTGTCAAGCAGTAGTCATATTAGTCTGGCCTAGCAAAATCAAACAAAAGACCTTAAGGTTAACATTTTTGTTCAGTGTGAGCTTTCGTTCTTCAGATAGATATGCGAAGGGAAAACCATACTGTGAAATCATCCACTGAAAGTTTCCTTTATTTATTTATTTGCATTTATTATAGTCCGCCTCTCTGGCTGAGACTCAAGGAGGATTACACCTTGTCACTCAACACAATCAACAGAATGGAACATCCAATGAGCAATGTAATAGGACTGGGGTTGCAGAAATCTGAAACCAAGCAGAAACCAAGCTGAAAGGAAGCATGGCATGTTGAACGAAAAATTAAATAGTAGGGTAATACTTCCTCAATAAGTATTTGGATGGGACACCACCAAGGAATACCAGGGTTGCTGTGCAGAGGAAGGCCCTGGCAATCCACCTCTGTTAGTCTCTTGCCATGAAAACCCCAAAAGGGGTTGCCATAAGTCGGCTGCGACTTGACGGCACTTTACGCACACACAATACTTCTCGTAAATTGTTCCAGCAAATTTCCCTTCACATATCTACATGAGGAAGTGGGCTGTGACTCAGGAAAGCTTATTGTTAATATTGTTAGTCTTTAAGGTGCCGCTGACCGTTTGTTTTACCTTGGAAATTGCCAAGGGTGTGAGTGTGTGTCCGATGAGTTAGGTCTAACAGGTGGGTCCTGCGCCAAGAAGCGCCTGTGTGATACCCAGGAGTCAGGACGCTTCAGTTCAGCTACGATGTGTGCTCGAAATTTCTCTCCTATCTGACGGCCCTGGGTTTGCAAGACCTGAGCAAGGCTGTTAAGGAAAGGAGGTTTTGGAGAACATGGATTCATAGGGTCGCCATGAGTCGGAAGCGGCTTAACGCATGGGAGGTTTGGCCTTGGATTGCCGCTCTCTACATGCACACTTTCCCCAGCCAAATTATCAAAACGCAGAAATAAGCCCCCATGCAGAGTTTTGAGGATTCAGATGGGGAAAATGTGCATCTAGAGAGAAGCAAATCCAAGGCAAAACCTCCCGTGCGTTCTCGCCCTGTACAGAGTCTTAACGCGCTTTCCAACGAAACCCTGGAAAGTTCTTGAGCACGCGCAGTTTCGACTGCATTTAGCGCCCGCAGCTGAGCCTCCTCCTGTGAAAACCGGCGGTACTATTTCAGACTGCCGGTGCAGAGTTAGGTCTTTTTTTAACCCCCCCCCCCCTGTAAAAAACACACCGCAAGACAATTGTCTCCTCACGGGTTCTCTAGCCGCTTCCCTGCTGGACTAGTTTTCTACATGTAGGGAACTGAATATTCAGAACCTTTGACCACTCTGATCCTGCACCTGCGGTCTGAAGAGGCGTTGGCCGTTTTTTTCACTTCAGCCTGATTCTGCCTTACAGGCAGACCAGGCTTCAAAGAGCCCAGTCCATGAACTGCAGCTGGGACCACAGCACTTTGAATGCTTCTCTGTCGTTTAAAAAACGAGAGAGAGAGAGAGAGAAACGCTTCCACCTTGCATGCAGAAAGCTAGCTCGTCTGATGTGTCCCTTTACTGTATGCAGGGAGTTTTCTGTAAGTGAAGTAACCATAGCCCCCCCCCCCCCAGCCCTTCGGAACCTCAGGTCCCATTATTGTAAGCGAGGTTGTTTCAGATCAGGTAGGCCTTCCGTTCTCCAGGGCAGAGGACAGGCTGCTTTTACTACCCCCCCCCCACAGTGGGTAACCCCCCCATCTCCCATCCATCATCAGCGGCATCTCTGACTGGAGACCGTCGTGGCCTTTGGATACAACCCTGGGCCACCTCCTGGGGGAAAAAATGCCGAAGAGACCCACCCAGATATTCTCTCCGTGGAAAGCGTTGGACAACTGTGGCGCTGTCGACTTGGCCAGAAGGCCGGCTGAGTTCAGCTGAGTTTATTTGCGGGAAAAAAATGCGTAGGATTGGACTGGTGGTTTAGTTAGTTAAAAGGCATCGAAGGTCTCGGTCCTGTGCACGCTCGCTTGGGGGGTTAATCCTACTGAACTCAACGCCGCTGACTTCTGCAGAAGATCGAGCTGTCAGGGTGGGATCCTTTGTCCAACTACTTAAAAGTAAACTCCAGTGAACTCAGGGAAACCTGTTCCTGAGTAACTAGATTCGAGTCCAGTAGCACCTTAAAGGTATAAAGGTCCCCTGTGCAAGCACCGGGTCATTCCTGACCCATGGGGTGACGTCACATCCCGATGTTTCCTAGGCAGACTTTGTTTGCGGGGTGGTTTGCCAGTGCCTTCCCCAGTCATCTCCCCTTTACCCCCAGCAAGCTGAGTACTCATTTCACCAACCTCGGAAGGATGAGTCAACCTTGAGCCGGAACCGTCGGGATCGAACTCAGGTAGTGAGCAGAGCTTTTGCAGTACTGCAGCTTAACACACTGCCCCACCTTTTGTGCGTGTGTAAAGCACCGGCAAGTCGCAGCCGACTTATGGCGACCCCTTTTTGGGGTTTTCATGGCAAGAGACTAACAGCGGTGGTTCGCCAGTGCCTTCCTCTGCACAGCAACCCTGGTATTCCTTGGTGGTCTCCCATCCAAATACTAACCAGGGCTGACCCTGCTTAGCTTTTGAGCTCTGACAAGATCAGGCTAGCCTGGGCCATCCAGGTCAGCTTAGAGACCAAGAAAATTTGGGGGCTATAAGCCTTGGATAGTCAAAGCTCCCTTGGTCAGATTCCTGAGGTATCTGACCAAGGGAGGTTCGACTCTCCAAAGCTTATACCATGGACTCGAACCGAGATTTTCTGGTACAGACCAAAGAGGCTATCCCGTGGAACTTGCTTCTGAGAAAATGACCACAGAGTCTCGGTGTAGAGAGGGAAGCTGGGGCTATACGTTTACGAAGAGTATGCAAAACAATCCCCCCCCTTTAAACTAGTGAGTTATTGTCGTGGACATCCAATGAAATCGGATAGTACTTGTCAGTTCGGATAGACCTATTCTCTCCCCCACCCTCAATAATTAAGGAATGAAATTCATGACCTGTAATACCGAGTGTGGTGTATTTCGTATTTCGTGTGTGTGTGTGTGTACAGTTCTGGTCACCACACCTGGGAAAGGATATTGCAGAGCTTGAGAAGGTGCAGAAAAGAGCAACCAAAATGATCAGGGGGACAGAGCAACTGCCCTATGAGGAGCTTTGGGCTGTTTAGCTTGGAAAGAAGGTGGCTGAGGGGAGACATAATAGAGGTCTATAAAATTATGCACGGTGTGTAGAGAGTGGACAGGGAGAAGCTTTTCTCCCTCTCTCACCATACCAGAATGCGGGGTCATCTGCTGAAGCTGGAGGGCGAGCAATTCCAAACCGATAAAAGGAAGCATTTCTTCACACAAGGCAAGCATAGTTAAATTGTGGAACTCCCTGCCCCAGGATGTGGTGATGGCTGCCAACTTGGAAGGCTTGAAGAGGGGAGTGGACATGTTCATGGAGGAGAGGGCTATCCATGGCTACTAGTCAAAATGAATACTAGTCATGGTGCATACCTATTCTGTCCAGGATCAGGGGAGCATGCCTATTATATTAGGTGCTGTGGGACACAGCGGGATAATGTTGCTGCAGTCGTCTTGTTTGTGGGCTTTCTAGAGTCGCCTGGTTGGCCACTTCAGCAAGAGAAGGGCTTTCCTAGAACCTCTCCTCCTGAGGTGCTAGCTTTCCACTCGCTGGACGGTTTTCCTGTGCGGGGAAGCTATTAAAAATGCGGTCCCTTCAGAAATAACAGTCCGAAGGAACACCGCAGGTGTTTTTTGGTCGGAGTTCTCCCTCCTCTTTTCCAACGCCTAAGGTAAACCACGCCTGAGCTTCATCTGGCTGCTTTGGAGCCTGGTATATGCGTAACGATGCTGGTGATTTCAACTAGTGAACATCTTTCTTCGTCAGTTCTCTAGTTCCCCCAGATCTAGATCCCCCCCCTTATCTGTATCGGGCTTTCAAAGCCTCGTTTTGTGGGGCTTTGGGATTCATGATGGCGGGCAGGGAGAACTTCATCTAACCCTGCCTGGGGACGAGTTCTCCCGGTTTATTTCCAACCATCTCTGGGTAGCGTTCCCTTTCGCCCCACCAAATCCGATCTGGTTTCTACTTCGGGGGCCAGGGAGAAACAGTCCCCTTTTGGGGAAGGGGGTGAATCTGAGCGATTAATCGATGCCCCCTAGCCATGCTGGCTGTTCAAACGGGAAGGTCAATCGAATTCGATCCGGCCTCTGCGGCGCTGAAAGAGTCCGAGTGGCAAGATGGCAAGAGAAGGGCTCGACTCCGGCATGGGGGGTTTGGCCTTGGATTTGCCACTCTCTAACTGCACATTTTTCCAGCCAAATTCTCAGAACTCAACAATAAGCCCCCATGCAGAGTTTTGAGGATTCAGATGGGGAGACTGGGCATCTAGAGAGCGGCCAATCCAAGGCCAAACCTCCCGTGCGTTCTCGCCCGAGTCGACCTCCCCTCGGTGATTTCGCCTTTCGAGGCGGAGTCCCCAGCAAACTGGATCGCCCTGTCGAGACAGGACAGCAGTTCTGGGGAGGCTGACCGGGATCGAGTTGCGAGCAGCTGGTTTGTCATGGTGAGCGGTGGGGCTCGGCTGAAAAGGGAGGGCATGGCCCGATTTCCCAGGCAGGGACAGCCAACCTCTGGATGCCACTGAGTGCCAGTGGGCAGTATCAAGGCCTCTGTGCCCTCCGGGTCGGCCCTCTGCCTGACAGAGGGTGCTGGACGAAGTGGACCGCTGCTCCTACTCAATCAAGTAACAGGATAGGTTAACAGTTCCAGCTACAGAGGGGAAAGGGAGGTCAGGGAATGGGCATTCTTATCTGTGTATTAGACCCCTTTGGGGTCAGGAAGCAATTTTCTTCTAGGTCAGATCGACCAGGGATCCTGGAGGCTTTCTTTCTTTCTTTCTTTCTTTCTTTCTTTCTTTCTTTCTTTCTTTCTTTCTTTCTTTCTTTCTTTCTTGCTTGCTTGCTTGCTTGCTTGCTTGCTTGCTTGCTTGCTTGCTTGCTTGCTTGCTTGCTTTCGCCATCCGCTAGGCCTGGAGCAGGGGTCACTGGTGTGTGTGTAGGGGCAGTGGCGGACCTACATTTTTGGGGCCCTGAAGCTTGAACTGTTATGGGGGCCCCTTCACAACCAGCAACAATAGTGCAACATCCAACAAGGTCCAAATGGCGTTGTTGCCCTTGCGAGGCCCACAAGGCCCAAATGGTGGAGAACAGGGTGGTGGGGTAGAGTCCTTGAAAATGGGCCATACAGTGATGAAATAAAACTATAGAACTATTAAGCCATGCACCAACAAAGGATTTAAGGACCCAGCTGCCAAAATGTAGGCTATGAACAGATTCTGGTGAGCTCAGAGAGCCCTTACAGCTGGGGGTTCGAGTACTGCAAGCCCCTAAGAAAATTTTGAAATTTGATCAATTACAGGGACATTTTGAGGCCATATGAAATGGGTATTAGAGCATATTCTAAGGTCAATATTAAGTACTTCAACCCATTGGCTTATGATTCGATCACTTAAAAACCCCATCAATTTTGTTGAGAAATTCACTCATTAAAAAAAAGTTGCTTCAGGGGCCCCCTCCAGGATTAGGGGCCCTGAAGCTTAAGCTTCATTAGTTTCACAGTACATCCGCCTCTGTGTAGGGGGGGGTAGTTGTGAATTTCCTGCATTGGGCAGGGGGTTGGACTAGATGACCCTGGAGGTCCCTTCCAACACTGTGATTTCCATGACCCACCAAGATGGTTAAATCCATTACATTTATCTATATTCGTGGTTGATGTGTACCATGATTATTTTTAATAATGTTCCTATTTTTTTGTATTGTATTTTTGCTGCATTTGCTGGCCATGGACTGTAATAAATACCTTTGAGTGCCTTTGACCTACCAAGATGACACAAAGTGGTGGGAAAGCTTTCCAGCTCTCCAAAACGCTTCATAAGAGTGGGTGTTGGCGGGGAGGGGAGCTCTGGCTGAGGTCCCGGGGCATCCTAAGACCCCTGCCTGATAAGCATCCTGCGTGGAATGCTGAGGGGCAGGCATGCAGATTTAAAATGGTCTCTGCATACCTGGTCAGCATTCCATATGGGATGCTTACAAAACAAGACCTGAAGATGTCCACCCCACACCTCCCTTTTAACATCCAATCCCTTGAAAAGTTCTGGGGAACTCAAAAGCAGTCAGACAGCTTCTGTAATCTCGATTAGGCCCAACAAAAGTGTTACGTGGCCTTTGTTTTTCGGATTTTGCTTCTAACCAATGCTGGCAACCTTTTTCTAATCCCTGCTAGTGGTTTCGAATAGACTGTTGGTTAGAGTTCCCATCCTATGCTTCCTTGAGGCCTACTGGAGTTACTCCATTTATGCATAGGAGGTTTTGCCTTGGATTTGCCGCTCCCTAGATGCACATTTTCCCCATCCAAATTCTCAAAACTCAACAATAAGCCCCTATGCAGAGTTCTGAGAATTCAGATGAGGGAAATGTGCAACTAGAGAGTGGCAAATCCAAGCCAAAACCTCCCATGCATAAATGGCCTTCCTCCAGAATAAACATGCACAAGTTTCATTGCAGGCTATTTAGGACCGTGATTACATTGGGGAGGGGGTCCTTAAGTGAATTATAATGATGATGATGATGAAATAGTAATGGAAATAGTAATAGTAGTAGTAGTAGTAGTAACAACAACAACAATAATAATGCCAGCCTGTTGTGTGGAAATGAGATGGGGGTCAGCTTTGAAGCAATCCCCTGAAAAGAAGCCCTCCCCACATATTTCTTAGGTTTGGTCACCTGGTCTCTGCTTAAACTCTAATATTCAAAAGAAATCCGAAGGATCTCTGGCTCTCCTCCACGCGGGTCGCTTTCATGATGGAGTAGAAGCATCAGATTTTCATCAAAGTTCTATTAAGTGAAACATAGGTTGCGGGGCACCCTCTGATTGAAACAGTTTAAATTTTAATTGTGTTTTTAATTTGACATATAGTTGCAGAAAGGAATGACACTACAACGCCAAGGGGCGGTCGATTTTCTTAATTTCTCCCCGAGGAATTGATGAGTCTATCAGGCCACTAGATTGGAAACACATTAAAGCTCTCTGGTTAGGTTGTTAATTGGAACTTGATGGATAGAGGGCGGGGGGGGGGGGCTCGGATAGGCTGTGCTGATCCAATATGCCTGACTTTCTGTTTTCCAATAAATTACACAATTCATTTTCCAGCCACAGATTACATAAATTGTACACCGCTCGGGCTCTCTTTTTTCAAAACGGGGGAGCCTTCTCGTCTTTCTCGCCCCCCTCCCTCCCTCTCTCTCCCTTTCCCCTCTACGCTTCCAACCAAAGCCTATTGCGGGATGTCATTTGCAGCAAGAGAACCGGGCTGCAGAGCTTCTTGAATGAAAATCGAAACATAATCAACGTTTATACTTAGAAAATTTATTGAGATCATTTTCTCTGGTATTTCCTTATTTTAAAGTTTGGGCGCTCCATATATCATAATCCACACGTTGCGAAGGGGGGGCGCGCGCAGGGGGGGGAGCCCGTGTTTAATATTTATCGAAGCTTGATTCGGAGATCAAACTTGTTTATGACTTCATCTGTCATTCGGGGGGGGGGACCTGCTCCCGAGATTACAGGCTCTCAACAAGCCTATTTTCCGAGCGCCGCAAAAGCAGGGGAGATCAATTTTTATTAGGGACCTTTGAAAGCTTGCTCAGGGCCACTTGAAGAACTGGGCCCGCTCCCCAGCCGCAAACGCTCTGCTCCAGAGCTCCTTCGGCTTTTGGGAAGTTGCTCGGACTCTCCAGACGTGACTTTCCCTTTGGCCTCATCCTTTATTCGGGGCTTAAATCGCAACTGGGGGACGGGGGGGGGGCACCCCGGAAACTGCGTTCACGAGGTATTTGAGGTGCACGTGAAATTAATCGGGAGACTTCATCTCGGGCCCTTGCAGGATGCGTTTCACCCCATCAGACAAAAGGAAGTATTTCTTCACACAAGGCATAGTCACAGTCGGAGCGGTTCCTCAGTGGAACGGGCTTCCACAGGAGGTGGTGAGTGCTCCTTCCCTGGAGGTTTTTAAGTAGAGGCTAGATGGCCATCTGTCACTAATGCTGATTCTACGACCTTAGGCAGTTCATGAGAGGGAGGGCATCTTGGGCATCTTCTGGGCATGGAGTAGGGGTCACTGGGGTGTGTGGGGGGGAGGTAGTTGTGAATTTCCTGTGTTGTGCAGAGGGTTGGACTAGATGACCTTGGTGGTCCCTTCCAACTCTATGATTCTATTATTCAAGTAAAATGGTGGAACTCCCTGCCCCAACTTGGAAGGCTTTAAACGGGGAGTGGGCAGGAGAGGGCTATTCATGGCTACTAGTCAAAATGGCTACTAGTCATGATGCATACCTACTCTCACCAGTATCAGAGGAGCATGCTTATTAGATTAGGTGCTGTGGAACACAGGCAGGATAATACTGCAGTCATCTTGCTTGTGGACTTCCTAGAGGCCCCTGGTTGGCCACCATGTGAACAGATTGATGGACTTGATGGACCTTGGTCTGATCCAGCACTGCTTTTCTTATGTTTAATCCACTGCTATGGATTAGGGAGGACAAGCAAGACTTACAGCTTGCCTGGCCTGGCTTATTTTTTTAATTTATTATTAGGTCTATGACCGCAGTCTTGGACCAAGGGAGGAAGAAAGGAAGGGAAGGGAAGATAAGGGGGGATGGGAAGCATAATACATAGTATAATACAATCTTAAATTAACAATTCTAAAAATTAGGCATCAGCCCAATAGGCAAAATTCCTAACTAAAATAAACTGGGGGCGGAGCAAACTGACTAAAAGTTGCCAGAGGTAGGCATTGAGAGTTCTTTCTTCTTAAGAGCAGCCACTCTGGCCAAAAAGTGGGCAACATTCGATGTGGCTGCACCATTAGTTGAGTCACCAAGCAAAAAAGGCAACACCCAGGCATGTAGAGGGAGGTTCAAGCTAGTGAGGATTGGAGCAATAAGAGCATCTCTATCTTGAGACCAGCAGGCCTGGCTTATTGTCAGGCTTCAGGCCTGGCATCTCTCTCTCTCTCTCAGAATGAATGAATGAATCACTGACTGATATAAGAAACAAGGCCATACTAGAGGAACTCCAATGATACTGGTCTTTTTGCCTTCCTGGCTGGATATTTTTAAAAACGTGCTCACTGCCCAATACTGCTTAGGACAAGGGCACTATCCTAGGAGTTGCCTTTTCCAAACAAAACCCTTTCCTATCAGAGAGATGCCCTTTCTTGGCTATTGGCTGCTCTGAGGCCTTGGAGTCCAGCAGGGCTGCCAACAACAGCCCAACCCAAACGGCAAGCAAGGTAAGGCCAGTCTGCGGGGGGGGGGGGGTGGCCAGCTAGGTGTGGACAAAGGGATATCTGTCTCAACAATGCCACTGAATTTGAACCCCGGGCTCTTCCCTAAACCTTCTTTTGACTATTAATGCTCAGCCTGGAACATATGAATTGTATTATTATTAGTAGTAGCATTGTTATTATTATGCAGTGCCTATATAAGGCTGCAATTCTATGCAGGCTTCTACTTGGGGGTAAGTTCAGAACTACAGTGGCCTAGGATTGGGCTAGCAGTTATCATAAGAAGAGAAGAAAGGCCCTGCTGGATCAGACCAAGGCCCATCAAGTCCAGCAGTCTGTTCACATAGTGGCCAACCGGGTGCTTCTAGGAAGTCCACGAACAAGATGACTGCAGCAGCATTATCCCGCCTGTGTTCCACAGCAACTAATATAACAGGCGTGCTCCTCTGATCCTGGAGAGAACAGGGATGCATCGTGACAAATATCCATTTTGACTAGTAGCCATGGATAGCCCTCTCCTCCATGAACATGTCCACTCCCCTCTTCAAGCCTTCCAAGTTGGCAGCCATCACCACATCCTGGGGCAGGGAGTTCCACCGGTTAACTATGCCGTCGTGTGGAGGAACACTTCCTTTTCTCTGTTTGGAATCGCTCGCCCTCCAGCTTCAGCAGACGACCCCGCTGAAGAGAGGGAGAGAGGGAGAAAAGCTCCTCCATAACCCAGCTGGACTCCCCAGCAGGCTCGAGCCCCGGCACTTCTCCCTTTGGAGCATCCCCCCCCCCAGATCTGGGGGGGGGGAGAGAAAGACCCCATCCCCGCCAGGCCCTCCGTCCTCCCCGCGCTCTTTTCCTCCATCGATCCAAGCCGTCCTAATCAAAAGGCTTTCGAGCCGGAGCCGCTCTCCGCCAAGCCGAGGCTCCCCAAACAAAACAAGCAAGGGAGGGGGGGAAATCCATATAGTAAAATGGCTGTTGGTGATGATGGTGATTTCCAGGCGTCCATAAAGGGGCCGTCAACAAAAGCAGCTCCGATTGCAATATCGGCGCTTCCCCTTTTTCTCCTGACAGATGTGGCCATTTAACAAGTTTCGGCCGAAACGGGTGTATTAAAAAGCACCCATTTAGCTCTGACAGGGCAGATTTCACGCCCTGTCTGCCCCGGCTGTAAATCCCCCCCTCCCCCCGCCACCTCTTCGCCAGGCCCAATATATCACCATTTCACCCAGGGCTCCTCCTGGCTGGCCGGAGCGGAGCATATGCCTCCCTGGAGCTCGCCGCTCTTTTTGCAAAAGGAGCCCAGCGGCAGAAAGGAAGGGATGTCTTCCCTGCAACAATACACTGGGGCCGCTTATGCACGGGAGGTTTTGCCGTGGATTTGCTGCTCTCTAGATGCACACTTTCCCCATCTGAATTCTCTGTTCCCTGGCCGGCTTCGCTGAGAAGTCAGTCCCGGTGACTTGAATGGGAGTGACGTCGGAGAAAATGTATTTTGGGTTCCTCTTGCGGTACATCAATACCCAGCTATCCCTGGCCGTTTGTGCATGGGAGGTTTTGCCTTGGATTTGCTGCTCTCTAGATGCACATTTTCCTCATCCGAATTCTCAGAATTCGGGGCTTATTGTTGAGTTTTGAGAATTTGGATGGGGGAAATGAGCATCGAGAGAGCGGCAAATCCAAGGCAAAAGCTCCCATGCATAAATGGCCAAAGTTAGTCCTATTTCAACCGGGCTTGATCTCTAATAAGGGGAGTGCTGACTAGCACATCTTGCCTCCATCCTATGCTGAGCTGCCCAATGTGGTTCAGTATAGGATCCCTGCTGCTTCCCTTGAAGAAGGCTCTATGGTTTCAGTAGCACTGTGTTCTCTGAGCAGCCGAGACGTGTCACTAATAACTCTGGTGATTCAGCTGCCAGGCCACAGTCGCCAGAGGCCAGATCAGGAATCAGTGGCACAGGCGGAATTTGAGGCAACCCTGCACAATTATCCCTCCCTAAGGCAGTAGAGAGAAACAGGGAGAAAAACCTTTGCCGTTCCTCTCGGGACAGACTCTGGAATAGTTTCTGTGGTTGCAGCCTCAATCTGTCCCTGTTAACTCAAAAGTAAATCCCATTGACTGAGATGGTTAACTCGCAAGCAGGCCTTGATAGGATTGCAACTTTAGCTACTTACCTTTGAGTGCATTTGGACAGCCCTTTGTACTTCCAGTCACTCACAGGTTCCCCCCCCCCAAAGTCAGCCCTTTCAGTGTATATTTTACTAATAGATTCCTTTGAAATGTGGTGTTGGAGGAAAGTGTTGCGGATTCCGTGGACTGCCCAAAAAAACAAATCAGTGGGTTATAGATCAAATCAAGCCTGAACTGACCCTAGAAGCTAAAATGACTAAACTGAGGCTGTCCTATTTTGGTCACGTCATGAGACGACAAGAGTCACTGGAAAAGACCGTCATGATAGGAAAAGTTGAGGGCAGCAGGAAAAGAGGAAGACCCAACAAGAGATGGATTGACTCAATAAAGGAAGCCACAGCCTTCAATTTGCAAGATCTGAGCAAGGCTGTCAAAGATAGGACATTTTGGAGGACTTTCATTCATAGGGTCGCCATGAGTCGGAAGCGACTTGACGGCACTTAACACACACACACATGGAATAACAGTACAACTCTGGAAACAGTGAATCCAGAAGGTTTTTTTAAAGTCCTGAACTGTTTATCTATCTACTTAGATTACTTAGAGAGCCAGTGTGGTGTAGTGGTTAAGAGCGGTGGTTTGGAGTGGTGGAGTCTGATCTGGAGAACTGGGTTTGATTCCCAGCTCCTCCACATGAGCGGTGGAGGCTAATCTGGTGAACTAGATTTGTTTCCCCACTCCTACACACGAAGCCAGCTGGGTGGCCTTGGGCAAGTGGGGGCAATCTTCCCCGTGGGTAAGACAAAAAGAGAACTGTACAGATCCCGGTTTTGGGTTGGCTTTCTTTTCTGCTCCTAGCAGGCCTCTCCCCTCTGATGGCCAAGGTGCGCTGAGTATCTGTGCAAATGACTGCTTCTGCCTAAAATCAAACAGCTCCAGTCTTCCACAAACAATCCTAGATGGTTACTGTGGGCATAGACTGTCAGAGGAACACTTTGGAAATTATGTTTATGAGATGGGTGGGATTCTCCAACAGAAGGGGAAAGGGTTCTTTTTCAGACTTTTATTTACTGGCTTCTAGGTGCTGCTGTTTCATTATTTCCTGCACTATGCCCAGAACTTAGAGTGGATAAAGGGGTAAGAACATAAGAAGAGCCATGCTGGATCAGACCAAGGCCCATCAAGTCCAGCAGTGTGTTCACACAGTGGCCAACCAAGTGCCTCTAGGAAGCCCACAAACAAGATGACTGCAGCAGCATTATCCTACCTGTGTTCCACAGCACTTAATATATTAGGCATGCTCCTCTGATACTAGAGAGAATAGTTATGCATCATGACTAGTATACAAAGTGCAATAGAATAGGTATGCATCATGACTAGTATACAAAGTGCAATAGAATAGGTATGCATCATGACTAGTATACAAAGTGCAATAGAATAGGTATGCATCATGACTAGTATACAAAGTGCAATAGAATAGGTATGCATCATGACTAGTATACAAAGTGCAATAGAATAGGTATGCATCATGACTAGTATACAAACTGCAACAAGAAAACAAACAAAATGTATATGCTAATGCATGTGTGTGTGGAGTGTTTGATTCTAAAAGATAAGCTAACTCTGGAGCTATCTTATGCTGAGTTGGGCCAGTGATCTGTTGCGCTGGGCCTGGCACCGCGCCTTTCCTAGCCTTATCCCCAGAGATTTTAAAATGTGACCCCACATTTTCAAAAGTACCAGCCCCACTTCTTGCAGCATTGGATTGTGGTCAGTAACAGTGGTGAACTTGGGATTTGGGTGACAAAGAAGTTGCAGATTCTAAGAAACACTAGAGCTGCCAAGTGTAAAACAGAAGTACAAGATTAAATTATTTTTCTTTTCTTGAAAGGAAGCTGTCTTCTACAATGTATGACTAGCAGAAGCTCCCCCGAGTCTTTTAACTGGAGACTGAATTTGGGGTTATCTACAAGAGTATACGTTGCATGCACAATATAGCCAGAGTCTCAGAAGGAGGGATGACAATGAAAACCAGTTGAATATGGTTGTCTTTGGATACAAAATCGGTAGGGAAGGCATACTGGCATATTTCAAACAAGGCATAGAGTCTAAAAAAAGACTGGGAGCTCAAAAAGTAATGTCGGGGATAACCTGTCGCCCCTCCCCTATGACCCTAAGGGTGATGGAGAAAAAAACATCAGGTAGGCAACCAGAGGAGGAAATGGTATGATAATAGGCGTCTTCAACTATCTTTATATTGACCAGCTAAGGTCATTGCAAAAGAATGGTCAGGTCATGACAACCCTAGATTGGATCCTGATTGGTTCCCAGGATCAGATGCAAGATGTAAGTCTTGTCAGGCTATTTGGGAACAGTGATCACAGCTGTATTAAATTTAACATACACATGTCCACAAAGTCCAACAGTCACATTACATTTCAAAAGAGGAACCTTCTTCTTCTTTTTTTAAATGAGGGAGTTAGTTAAAAGGAAGTTGAAAGAGAGGGTCAGATGGGTCACAGGAAGCATGGAGGTTATTTAAAACCACTATAATAGCAGCTCAGATACAATGTATGCCAGACGACCAAAGGTATGAACAGAGCCAAGGATGCTGAACAAGGTAAGAACTCTTCCTTTAAAAAAAGAAAAAAAGTGGAATTCTTGCACAAATTAGGATAATGAAAGGAGCCCAACTCTGTTCCCTTCCCCCCCCAAAAAAAAAAATCTGACAGCAAGAGAAAGAAACTAAGAAAAGCCCAAGAAACAATAACAATTTCAGGTATGAAAATGCTGATCTTCTGAGATAAGAAACAGCACTAAAACTGACCTCTTTTCTAGAGGCCTGGAGCCAACCCAACACCAACTTTTAAAAAATGGATCCAGGGGGAGTCAGGAAACCACAGACTTGTCAGCTGGCCCAGGCAGAACAAATGAAAATATTGTTAAAGCCACAATGATTAAAAATGTAGGAGAATAAACCTTGTTGAAGAACCAGTATGGGTTCTGCAAAGGATAATCTTGTCTCATTAACCGTCTAGGTTTTGTTGTATAGTCAATGTAAAAAGATGTAGACAGTTATACAACAGGATTTTCAAAAAGCTTTTGACAAAACCCCTCAGGAAAGGATTAGGTAAACTTGGCAGACACATGATAAGATGACAAGTCCTCTTGTAGACTCTGAACTGCAGGACACAGAGAGTAAGAGTTAATGGTTTCCAAATGGAGGGAACAACATGGGATCAGTACTATAAATGTTGTAAATGTACTATGGAAATGGACTGTAAATGATCTGGAGTCATGGGGTCGTGCAAAAATAAATTGGTAAATTTTGGGTTTGGGTTTATTTGGCCCGATTTTTTTCCAGTAAAGCCAGAATAAGCCAAATACCCATACTGGTAAATTTGTATTTCAGGTTTATTTCCGGGTTTACAAAAAGAATGGGTCCATTATAGTCTATGGGGATTTTTTTTTATGAAGCTCCTGTGGGGGGCATTTTTTGAGGTAGAGTTCCCAAACTTTCAGGGTAGCTTCAAGGGACTCTCCTTGCATGGACCCCAAAGTTGGGTGATGATTGGGTCAGGGGGTCCGATTTTATGGGGTCTGGAAAAGGTCACCCCCCTCCTCCATGCATGGCAAAGTTTAAAATGTTTTTCTGTGGAGAATGGGGTCTCCACCCTTCTGGACCCCATAAAATCAGACCCCCTGTCCCAAATTTCACCAAATTTGTGGTGTCAGTGAAATAGGCATATATGATTAGAAATGGGTCTGAAAATTAAACAGCAAGACTCATAATATTTTCATGTTGGTGCAGCCAAATTTGACCACTGCTAATTCTAGTTGCCAGTGCCACATCTCAAAAAGGATAGTGCAGAGCTGGGAAAGGAGCAGAAAAGGCAACCAAGATGAACTCTTAAGGACTGAAGAAACTTTAGTAATTGTGTGTGCGGGGAGCATTTGGGACTTCATATGGGAGGGAAGCGCAAGGCCTCAGATGGATATGATATTTGTAGAAGTACTGGTAGTATGAAGTAAGTGAATACAGGGTGGGGGGAAACCACCCTCTCTTTATAACACTTGATCTAAAGATTGGCGGTAGGTTCAGAACAAAGAAAGAGCTTTTCAAAGAATGCCCTCTTTGCCCAGGTGACTGGCAGTGTTTTACTCTGCTTTAAGGTGGGGGAGGACTTAACAGTAAAGCAAAATAAAACAAGACCTTGGTGGCACCAGGAAAATGTATTCCAGCATGAGCTTTCCTGCGTCAGAGTTTATTTCATCAATGCATTAAGTGAGCTCTGACTCAGAAAAGCTTCTGCTGGAATACGCTGTTAGTATTGACTCCTGGACTCCTGTTTTATTTTGCTGCTACAGACTGGCACAATTACCTGCCCGGGGTTCCCAGGATCGGTTCATCGTGGATGGAGGAAAGCCATAATAGGTGTAGAAAGTCCATGTTCCAAGGCAGTCCACCTCTGAATGCCAGTTGCTGGGGACAAACCATAGAGGAAAGGCAACTGCCTCTCCGGGAACAAGGGTGCTGCCCTGGATGAACCTGTAAGGCCTGCCTTTTTTTTAAGGCTGGCCTACGGCTTCTTCCATGAAGTCTGCCACCCACACCAGATCTCCTCCCTAAGGAAGCACTATTCCAGGGGGAAGGACTGTGGATCAGTGGAGGAGCATCTGCTTGGCATGCAGAAGGTCCCAGGTTCAATCCCTGGCATCTCCAGTTAAAGGGACTAGGCAAGTTGGTGATGTGAACAACCCCTGCCTGAGACCCCGGAGAGCCGCTGCCAGTCTGAGTAGACAATACTGACTTGGATGGACCAAAGGTCTGATTCTGTATAAGGCAGCTTCATGTGTCCCTGTCCCCGCTTAAAGCTGGCCTGTGCCCAACTAGCTTCATTCTGAGTGATGCAAAGGGATCCCTGGGCCCAGAGTTCTTCCCCACAGGAAGAATAACGCTGCCCCTTCCCACAGACGAGGGCTGAAGGAGAAGCAAGCCGCAGTGCGGTCTCCACACTGCCATCATCTTAACTTCTCCGGCAAGCCCAACCCGCAGAAGAACTCCCGGGTAGCGGTTGCCCACGTTGTCTGCTGGCTGGAACAAGGAGGGCTCAGCTGGAAGCAGATGGGCTCCCTTCTCCTGTTTGGGGCGGGGGGAAGAGAACCTGAAGGGCTGGTGTCATCAATTTTGTGGCAACCCCATCCAAGGGGAAAGTAACCCATCTGGAGACCAAGGCAAGATTTTGCTCTCCCTTTTAAGCTTCCCTTTCTCCCTTCTGCGTCTGCTCACAGTTCTGTGCTAGATTTGGGATCTAGAAGCCTTCTCTTTTCACCGCTGTCCCAGAATAACCGGGAAATATTGACTCTGAGTGCCACCTTAATCTATGGTCCCGGGCAAGAAAGATCCAGCTCATTCATTTCAGATCAGTGGTTCCCAAAGTGGTCAATACCACCCCCTGGAGGGCGGTGGGATTACCTAGGAGGGCACTAAGAGGCAAGGGGGCAGCAGGGGGCATCAGAGGTGGGCCCCTTCAACTGTCTTGTTCACTAATTTACAACAGATCAAGCTATGGCACCATGCTGGCAAATTTGGTGGAAACTATCAGATTTTCTTTCCAGACTTTGAAGAGCTGGTATACCACCGGATCAAGTTCATCAGTTCTGTAGAATAAATTTCAACTAAAAAGTTTTTAATTTTATTTTGAATAGATGGGCAATTAATTGTTACTGTTTCAAAATGTTATTGTTATTATCTTCTTTAGTGCATCATGCAAACCCCTATTTTGAATAATGCTTTTTATAGGATAGGGGGCGCTGGAGTTGAGTTTGTGGAACCAAGGGGGCGTTGGCCCCAAAAGTTTGGGAACCCCTGTTTTAGATGAATGAACCACCTAGTGGTAATTCTGATCTGTCAGCCATTCTTGGGCTAGAATCCTCGCTCCTCAGTCACGAGGACATGCCAGAAACACCCTTGAAACTGTAAATGGAAGAAAATAGTGGCCAGGAGAGCCAGGTTCAAATCCCCACTTTGCCACAGAAGCTCACTGGTTGACAAATGGTTTTCAACAACAACCTTGAGAGGTAGGTTAGGCAGAGAGGCAGCGCCTGGCCCCATAAATCTCCTAGTGAGTTTCATAGGAGAGTAAGGTTTTCAACCCAGCACTAGCACAACACACTCTAACCATTATACCACCAAGAACAACTCGGTGAAACAGAATGAGGATGCTGTACTTTGCCAGCTCCTCGTGATATATAGTAGTAAGCTGGTAGTAATGGTGTTTCAGTGCGCATCACAGCTCTTCATAGAAGAGCTTTTTATTTTCCTGTCATTGGAAGATATGGCTTTTTTTAGAGTGGCGTGAGTTAAAAAGAAGAATAGTTGGTTTTTATATGCCAACTTTCTCTACCACTTAAGGGAGAATCAAACCAGTTACAATCACCTTCTCTTCCACTCCCCACAACAGACACCCTATGAGGTAGGTGGGGCTGAGAGAGCTCTAAGAGAGCTGTGACTAGCCCAAGGTCACCCAGCTGGCTTCATGTGTAGGAGTGGGGAAACCTGTTTCACTAGATTAGCCTCAGCCGCTCATGTGGAGGAGTGGGGAATCAAACCCAGTTCTCCAGATCAGAGTCCACCGCTCCAAACCACTGCTCCTAACTGCTACACCACGCTGGCTCTCCACCAGGCTGGTTCTTCCTATGAGGAGTCCCAGCAGCCAGAGGTTGATGCTGTCAGGTATAATACCAACCAGGTTGCTTGCCAAAGGTCACAACGAGCAGATCCAAGGAGGGTCTATGCAGGGCCTGTGACAAAGCAAGCCTAGAACATGCTAGAAACTTAAAACAGTTTCCAGTGTCTTGCTTTGAATCAAACCTAGGCAAAGTAACTGTAGATGTTGGGGGGGGGGAGGGGGCTTCCTCAAAGAAGCATCTGGATACACAGTGTAGAGAGAGTATAGAATCTTCCTTGCAGATTCTTGCAGGGAGGGAGTCTCACAGCCCCTTAAAAGGCCAGCAGCAGGTTTATTGTGGTGGTCTCAGTGTCCGAGTGCTAGTCTCACCGGAGGTTGAACCCCCTTCTCAAATAAGTGCCCAAATGAGTCCCAATCCCTTAGGGAGTGGTGGTAACTCCATGGCAGAGCATCTGTCTTGCATGCTGAATGTCTCGGCTTCAGTTCTAGGCATCTTCAATAAGCAGCTAGCAAGTCTTGGGAGCGTCACTGCCAGTCAGAGCAGGCAATGCTAACTTTGATCCACCGAGGATCTGACTCAAAAGTGCCAGAGTTGTTTCTGTGCATTCCGCTGGGTGAGACTTCCCTCCTCCCTGGAGTTAGCCACGGTTCTAAGCCAGACGGTGAGCTAAGGAGTAACAGCTCTGGCTTTCATTGGGAAACGCAGTCTTTCTCTTTTGCCAGTCCCGAATCCTACAGTTCTTTCACACTTACTTACTGTTGTACCTTTCAGAGCATTAGACACTTTTTGCAGATGAAGTAAGGGGGGAAACTTCACCTGTTCAGCTCCTGCCTGGCCCGATGTTGTTAAAGTGGCCTCTAACCAGAAGGAACACATGAAGTTGCCTTATACTGAATCAGACCCTTGGTCCATCCAAGTCAATATTGTCTACTCAGACCGGCAGTGGCTCTCCAGGGTCTCAGGCAGAGGTCTTTCCCATCATCTACTCCCTGGTCCCTTTAACTGGAGATGCCGGGGATTGAACTGCCAAGCAGATGCTATATCACTGAGCCAGGGCCCCTCTAAGAAGACATGAAGCCGCCTTATACTGAATCAGACCCTTGGTCCATCTAAGTCGGTATTGTCTACTCAGACTGGCAGCGTCTCTCCAGGGTCTCAGGTGGAGGTCTTTCACATCACCTACCTGCCAAATCTCTTTAACTGGAGATGCCAGGGATTGAACCTGGGACCTCCTGCATGCCAAGCAGATACTCTGCCACTGAGCCACGGCCCCTCCTTCAAGGAGATTGAAAGGGTGGCTCATCTCCATTATTGCAATAGATGAAACCCAGCACGGACTTTAGTTACTCCGGATTGGTTAATGTGGAGTAGAGGCGTGTGATCCGGTGTTTGGATCCACCCCCGAGCCTCTTTCTGCTCCTACACTCTAGAGAAGCTGCCGCCGCTGCCTCCCCCCCCCTTCTCCGGGAGGGCTTTGGAGGGGGCCCGGCCGGCTGCAGAGAGCTGAGTGAAGGACGATCCCTTACATTGTGTTCCCGAGCGGGGTCTTTCCGGGTTAATGAGCTGACATCATGATTAAAGCTGACCATTTGTAATGTGTCTGGAGCCTGTTGAAAAGCACTGAAAAGGTTAATGCGGTAAAACGGGACAGCACCTGCCCCGCACGAGGAGGGGAGGAGCCGGGCCGCTCTCCCCCGAATCAATTAGCCCCCTTAATGAGCCCATCCAAGTAGTTAAGGAGTGAATGATCGCGCCGCGGCTCGGGCGTCATCTCGCGATCCCTAATTATTTTATAAGCGCTTGATTCAATATGCCAGGGCCGAACGCGGGGGCCTCGGAGTTAATGAAAATGTCATTTGGAAACGTCTTGACATTTGTCTGTATTGATCTGGATCTTGCTTTCATCTCTCATTATGTATTTTGGGGGGTGGGAGCGGAAGGGGTGGGGAGGAGAAGGGGATAATCACCCCATTAGGAAAACCCATCTGGCCCGAGAGGGGGCTCCCTCAAGTTAAGGGGATGAACGGAGAGGAAGAGTTTGTCTCCGGTCCCCCACCTCTCTCCTGAACGACCAAGGGTCTCTCCCTCCACCACCCCGGGACGTCCTTGGGTGAGAAGCAGGGCGGAAGGGGGCCCTTTGGACGGAGCTGAGTGAGTCAATTTGGACTGTTCCGGTGCTTGGTTTCTGAGAACAGATGGGACTCAATCCTGGCTTGAAGCCAGGGGGAGGGGCCGTGGCTCGGTGGTAGAGTATCTGCTTGGCACGCAGAAGGTCCCAGGTTCAATCTCCGGCATCTCCACTTAAAGGGACTAGGCAAGAAGGCGATGTGAAAGACCTCTGGCTGAGACCCTGGAGAGCCTCTGCGGGTCTGAGTAGACAATACTGACTTGGATGAACCAAGGGTCTGATTCATAGAGTTGGAAGGGACCACCAGGGTCATCTAGTCCAACCCCCTGAACAATGCAGGAAATTCTGAACTACCTCCCCACCCACACCCCCAGTGATCCATACTTCATGCCCAGAAGATGGCCAAGATGCCCTCCCTCTCATGATCTGCCTAAAGTTATAGAATCAGCATTGCTGACAGATGGCCATCTAGCCTCTTCTTAAAAACCTCCAGGGAAGGAGAGCTTAGCACCTCCCGAGGAAGCCTGAGGAGCTCCTCTAACTGTTAGAAAAACAGTATAAGTATAAGGCAGCTTCATGTTCATCTGTTCAAGCCCTCCCCTGACACGGCCTCCCTTCTCCTCTCCAATCCTACATAAAAACCTCCCTGTCGAAAGAAAGACAAAACCCCACATGCTCAGAGGCTCTGTTGTCTCCGTCATCGCCTCCTGTTTTAGGGCCGAACCTTGGAGATAGGCTCGGAGGGGATAAATCACACACCCCGATGACGACGGGATATAAATGGTTGAAGGGCTTCAGCAGAAAATGTCGAATCTGCCCAGGACCGTGGCGTACAAATGATGCCACCGCCATAATAATAATAATAACAATAATTCTTAGCGGCGCGTATGCAGAGCTGGGTCGTTGGCAGGGCTCAGCTGGGTATCAGTGTTTAGCCACGGGACGTGCTTGATCGTGGGAACGGGGCCTCCCCACTCATCACTCAGTAATGCACAAACAACCCTCCACGTCTGGGGTTTGAAGCGGGAGCTTCCCGTCCATGACTTCTGGAGGCCGGGAGCCTCAGCACCTCCCACGTTAGACCTGAAATCCTGAAACAGCTTGACCCTCGTTCATATTCTCTCTGGCAGGCTAACAATGCTTTCCTGAAGCAGTTACGCCTTTCTAAATCCTCTGAAATCAATGGGTTTGCAAGGGTGCTCCCTAGAGGCACCTGGTTGGCCACGGCGTGAACAGACGGCTGGACTTGATGGACCTTGGTCTGATCCAGGGTGGCCTTTCTTATGTTCTTATGGTGCGACTCTGCGTAGGAGGACACCGTAGTGAGATAAGTCTGGGTGGAAATCCGAACCCAAGCCTTTCCCCCTTCGGGTACAGGAATGATATCCACCAAGCCTGCGCGAAAGGAATGCCACGTTATTTGTAAAGAGTCCTAACTATTGTTGTTCTCCTCTCAAGTATCATTTCGCTTGTCGAAACGTGTCCCCTTCCTCGTTTTAACAGATGCAATTCGAATCTCAGCGAACTAAGTAGGTAGCTAATACAATCAGGTTCGGCACTGGAGGGATCAATCCTTCTTCGTCCACGCTCTCTTACGATTTCGAAGAGAATGGGAAGGGAAAGCTTGAATGGTGCGGAGGGCTGTATCCATCCTTTACACAACACTTTAATCCCCATCTTTCCCAGTCCAGGTTATCGGGAGAACTGGACCTGGTCTGAGATGTATCGTTTAAGGATATCAGCTACGGCTGGGATCTTTGGGACCAACCAACCGCTTCGCTGTAGAAAAGACAGTGGCCATTTACGCATGGGAGGTTGTGGCTTGGCTTTGCCGCTCTCTAGACGCACACTTTCCCCATCCAAATCCCCCCAACTCAACAATAAGCCCCCACGCAGAGTTTTGAGAACTCAGATGGGGGAAATGCGCATCTAGAGAGAGGCAAATCCAAGCCAAAACCTCCCATGCGTAAATGGCCACTAGGTCAGCCCTTCCCTGTTACTCACACTGACGGCAAAGGCAATTCCGAACGGATGTGTGCGTTCACACAGCAACGGTTTTAATTAAATCACAGCTCCGAGGCATGCGGACTAGCCTCTTTCTCCATGGCACAATCTTATGTATATAATAAAAAAAAAAATAGAAAATGGCATTGGTTTTTTGACAACACGGTTGCAGCGCCACCAGGAAGGGTGCCCCCTTCACTGGCCGCGGAAAGTTTCTAAATACTTTTTTTTTTACCGACCCAGAGTCCCCCCACCCCCCTTGACTGCGATCAAAGATGTACAAGCCCAGAACGAGCGGAACGATTGTATTACACTCTTCGGGAAAGCATTTTTGTCAAATCCCATCAAAAAGCCCGAGTAATTGCATATTGTTATGTATGTCCTTTTTAAAATAAATAATAAAAAAAAGCAAACCCTGCGCCGGTGGGGATGGATTACATCCCACGGGGGAGATTAGAGATGTACCTGGCCGAGTTTGGGAACGGCAAGACATTTCTCAGCTTGGATTGCAAGCCCTCATTGATGGCCCTTCGATGCCAGCTCCTCGCCTAGGCAGCTTGGCGCCAGACAACTTGAATGCATGTAGTCTTTTCGTTTCTCCTGCAATCTCCCATCCATGGAGAGGCTGCGGCTCTGGCTGCCCCCCTCCCCTCTCCCCAGGGATGCAGATGAGTGCCTTATCCAGCAGGCTGAGGGCTTAGCAGCCAGGCTAAAGCGCCGCGTTCGTTTGGTATGTAGCCCCCCCCCCGCGAGTTCTCGGTTGACATTGCGAGACAAGATATTATTGGGGGTAAAGGTGAGGGTGATGATGAAACAGACATTTCATTCGGGGATTGGGGGGGTGTTCTTCCGTCCTCCTGCTTTAAATGCAACTCCGTTTTCTGCGATGTTTCCTGTCTCTGCACTTTTCTTCGCCCCTGTCCCAAATTCTGGAGGACTAGCCATCGGCTTTTGTTTGAAGTCGAATTAGGAGTAAATTAAGCGCGGCGCCGTTTGTGAAATCTGCGTTGTGATAAATGGGGGCTACTGCGACGTTTTAATTCTGAGAAATGGATATTGCCCTAGTCACCTATTTTAGCATTCTCCTCTATTGTTGGGTAAAAGGGGGGAGGACTTCTAACCTAAAAATGTTTTGGCAGTTTCCCGACCCTTCTCAATCCTGCAGCACATTTCCTTCCAAGTTACGTCCCACTGGTTCCAAATGTACTGATTTTCCGAGTAAGTGGCCGAGGAGAGCAACCTCTGCTCTCTTGCAGATATGACTGGGATATCAGACCTTGCCAAATCTGGTGCGCGAATCAAACGCTACAATCTGCAAAGCGATCCGATCCTACCGAGGCTCATTTCGTTACTTGCAATAACATTCAGGCCACGTCGATTTACCCACCCTAGGAGGTTACAAACGAATTGGAGGGAGGGGGGAGAGAAACGGCGACCCACGTCAAAGCTTTGTAGACGAAGCGCTCTTTTTCCCCCCTCGCCCACCTAGACCGTATTGTTGTTTTGTTGTGTGTGTGTCTTTTTAAACCGGACCGCTTCCTTCTTGGCCCGCTCGAGAGAGGCTGCGACCCGCTTACGTCGGCTCGGCGGCCGAGAACAGTCAGCTGGCTTGACGGCGTTCTAGAATTTTGAAACTTTCCGGGGCTGCCTGGCCGCCTGTGATTGGCCGAGGCGGATGTAACCTCCATGCAAATGAAGCCACGCCACCCCCGCCGCCTGGAGATCAATAGAGATCTGAGAGAGAAAGGAGCATGCATTCAGGCTCGGCAAGCTCCAGGAAAACCTGCCCGGGCACGCCAAAAACAGGCCCCCAAACTGGTCCCCCCCAAGCCAGGCGAGAGAGCCAAGCCCCCCAGGCAGCCCCCGCGCCCCGAGACGAGCCTCCCCAGTGTGTCTCTAAAGCGAGAGCTCTCCCCCTCTTCTTTCTTATGAGTCCAGGATGAGCAGCAAAGACGACCCCCCGAGCAAGTGTTGTCCCGCAGCAGCTCCGATCTCCAGTTTCACCATCCAGTCCATCTTGGGCGGCAGCAGCACCTCGGAAGGAGGCAGGGAGGCCGCCCCCAAGCAGGCAGCCTCCGCCTGGCAGAGCAGGAAGAGGAGCCTGTCGGTGTCCTCCGAAGAAGAGGAGCCGGAGGAGAGCTGGAAACGCCCCGCGTGCTTCTGCCCCGATTCGCACGGCCCCAAAGAAACGTGCCACAAACACCAGCCTATCAGTTTCACGTGTCTCAGTAAGTATCTGACCGGGACCACCAAAAAAAAAACAAAAAAAAATTTGCTTGCTAATGAGGAAGGATGGGATGTAGGGCCAGACAGCCGTGCGGGCGCTCCCGCTGGAGGCTGTATTCGGGAAAGCCTGAGAGGGTTGCTGTCTGTCTGTGTGTGTTTTTTCGGATTGGCTCCTCAGCTCTCCGCAGCCCGGTTTGAACCGCAGCCTTTCCAAGCGCCCCTGCTTTTAGGAGGTGAAATTAAACTTCCAGGTGAGATCTGGAACGGAACAGGTTGTGGTTAAGTCGGAAGCATCGATGGTTCAGGTGTATTGCTGCAAATAAGATACAGTATTCAACCTATTACAATTGTTTGATTGGTTTTTATTTTTAATGCCTTTGCTGGATTAGGTATATGTAGAGTAAGGAGACATCTACTAAAAGAAGCTCTTACTTTAGAAGCTCTTATCTGCATCCAGGGTTTTGGTACTAACATATTGTTTCATTATGATGGATAACGGTGTTTTGTTTTGTTTTAATTTAACTGTCTTGAACAAAAGGGAACGAATTGCTTTTTCTCCATGATTCCCACGAACGTAGTTTTTGCGACACGTTCTAAAGGTCCAGATCTCGCCTTCGGAGTACAATAGGGAAACAGGCGTCCTAAAACAAGGCATTACAGCCCAATCCTGGGCACGATTACTGCGAAGTAAATCCCACTAACTCAGTTGCGCCAAAGGGTGCCCAGGAGGGCAGCTTTAGAATTCTAAATACGAATGGCTTGTAGATGAAGCATTAACCGCCGCGCTTCTCAATGGACTTACTCGCGAGTAAGGCGTCGGGGTGACCCCGCGTACAACTGCATGCTCTTTGACTAGCCGACAACAAAAGACGGAAAGAACTTTGTTTGGGAGAATAAATTGAACCCCCCCCCCCCTTAGAAAGATGTTTAAAGCACAGCCGAGCTGGAAGAGAACTCTATGCATGGGAGATTTTGCCTTTGGATTTGCCGCTCTCAAGATGCATATTTTCCCCATCTGAATTCTCAGAACTCTGCAATGGGGGCTTATTGTTGAGTTTTGAGAATTTGGATAGGGAAAATGTGCATCTAGAGAGTGGCAAATCCAAGGCAAAAACCTCCCAGGCGTAAATGGTTTGGAACACGTTCACTCCTTTTTTTTGCTCTGTTTTGTTGCGCTCCGCAAGGCCACCGTGATGTGAAACGTGTTTCTTTTCTCCCTCCCGCCCTCTTTTTCTTTTCTTCTCCTCCCCGAGGCAACCCGAAGGGCAGCGGCGCGGCGATCGGCTCGGAGCGGACGCCGCCTTTCCTCTCCCAATCCCAGCAAGACCTGAAGGAAGAGAAAGAGAAGCATTTCCCTCCCACCTCTCCGACGGCGGGGGACAGACAAAGGGACGGCGGGGACCGGCAGGCCGGCTCGGCCAAGAAGAAGACGCGCACCGTCTTCTCCCGCTCGCAGGTCTACCAGCTGGAGTCCACCTTCGACCTGAAGCGCTACCTGAGCAGCTCGGAGCGGGCCTGCCTGGCCTCCAGCTTGCAGCTGACCGAGACCCAGGTGAAAACCTGGTTCCAGAACCGCCGCAACAAATGGAAACGGCAGCTGTCGGCCGAGCTGGAGGCGGCCAACATGGCCCACGCCTCGGCCCAGACTTTGGTGGGGATGCCCCTGGTCTTCAGAGACAATTCCCTCCTCCGGGTGCCGGTGCCCAGATCCATCGCCTTCCCGGCCCCCTTGTACTACCCGGGCAGCAACCTGTCGGCCTTACCGCTTTATAACCTCTACAACAAGATCGACTATTGAACGGACTGGGCGGAGGAGAGCCGCGGCTCCGGACCCCCCACCCCCGCCTGACTGTACAGCCCCCCCCCCACCTTTTCTTCACCCGTCTGTTATTCATAGGGAAGGAGCGATGTGCTTCTCGCATCGTTCAGAAATACACCATGTGTATTTTATTATTTTTTATTATTATTTATGGGGCTCCTGTCTGGGTCGGTTTCGTTTTTTGCTTCTTTCCCAGGTTGGCATAGAGCGTGTGATCTCTCTCCCCGCACCCACCCCCTTGTCTGGCTTTCATCCTTTCCAGACATAACTTTCTGACCCTGCTCAGGACTAAGCAAACCCCGAAATATGAACTATTTCAATAACTGCCCGGGTCTGCGTGCGCAGGTAGAAAATTCCAAGGGCGCTTTGAAGAAGTCTTGCCATTTTTTGAATAACCGTCTCCACTCCCTCCCACTGTTATTTTTTTCCCCCGCCCTGAGTAGTATACCTGCGGGAAATAAAAGACAAAAAAATTTAAAATAAAGCGTATTTCAGATCTGTACATATTTTTAAAGAAAATAAAAGCATTTTAAACACCGTGGGTTAACTTTTGACTTCGATGTTGCTCCTGTGTTTCGGTCTTGACGTCCCCCCACCCCCAGATTATCTATTCGGGTATAGGCAGGAGAAGGGAGATGCGTCGGGCCGCAGCTGCCTCCGGAGGGGCCAGGAAGTTGGAAGCAAAGTTTGGCCTGCGCCAGGGAAAGTCTCTTTCTCCGGGGCCACAAGGGATCCTGCACCGTCGCCAGCGATGGCCCGCCTCTACAAGCACGGCAGCAAAACCAGTCGAAATAGTAGGTGTTGGTCAAAACAACCCTGAAAGACGGAGTAATTGGTATTGCCTATGCCTGAAACGTGCAGCCTCATCCCAACTGTGATTTACTTTACTTCCATGTATGTTTGGGACTGGTGTGTGTGTGTGTGAAAAAACCAAGCGCATACCTCTTTTAGATCACTATTCGATCTTCAATATGATTAAACTTTGCAATTTGCTTGGGGCCGAAGGAGCCTGAAAGGCTCTTTTCAGTTCAATTTCTACAGTGCGTTTCATCCGATATAATTTATTTTAAGCAGGCCCTTAAATACTGATCTAAGTGGCACTTTAGCCAGATCCCCAGGACCTGTAAATCCTGTAAATTTCAATGCCCTCCCTCCAAAGTTTGTTTTACGATCCGTGGCTAAAATCCCGATTCTAAAAACGTTTCCTGAACCTCTCCGCAGGTAGCGGCCCGTAAGAATGGGGCTGCAACCCGACCATAGGCATATTTTTGGGAAGCAAGTCCCACTGGACTCAAAAGACTGTAACCTCCGTGGGCGGCAGCGAGCTTGGACATCAATAGCGTTTGCAGTTAGAAGCCCTAGCCGGTTTAAATCGGAGCGATCGGTTTTGGATCGGGCTTTTTATAACCCGGCTCCGTGAATCGCATCGGGTTCATTGATATTAACTACAGCGCCGCATTTACCTCGGCGTCCTCATCATAAAACCACAGATGGGGCACCTTTTCCTCCTCCTCCGCCACCCCCTCATTAAAATGAATGGAAAATGTAATCTATGCGGCAAACCCGGGTAAAGCCTGCAAATGTCAAACGCGCTCGGATCAAAGCAGCTCCTGTATACAGTTATTTGAAAAGAAGACGAGCGCCCTTTTATGAAGCGATCCAAGCTGACAAGTGTTTCCGGGAATGGGCTTTCTTCCTCGGCTGAGGTGTGTTCTGTCAAATGCCACGATCGCGCGCAAAGTACCTTTCGCCGGCTCCTTTTTTAAAATAGAAATTGTGACATTATAACCGAGCCGTGATTGATCTGAACGCTCGCCCCGGCGCTGCGAAACACCTGCAGCCTTCGGATGCGCCGAGAGGAGGAAGCGAATCGTTTAAACAAAAAGTAAATACTTCATCAAGTGTTATTTAAATTGCCGGCGCCGTGATGTGGTTTATCGCAGCCACCTGTTCCTTAGTTGCAGGATCTTAACAGAGAAGGCTATTTAAAATGCAATAAGTAACTACAATCCCCGCTAAAATTACGTTTACGGCGTTGTTTAAACGGAGAATGGGGATTACACCCCATATGGTCCTTGTAAATAATAAGTGCAGGAAACGTCTTTCTCGCGCAAAAGAATATTTTAGCCATTATTCTGAAGCCATTTGCTCAACAGGAAAACTGAGATGCTTCAGAGTAAGTGCACGAAAAGAGCCCTTCCTCAAAAACAAAAGCTCCCATAAGCGCCGCCCTTCCATTTAAACAATGCATATAAACATGAACTAGGAAATATGTTATTTTACCCTTCAATCACATTAGGTAAGTTCCACTGAAATCTGCGCGAGGCACTTCCCAGAAAGTTTGCTTTAAGATGGAAGTAGTGACTGAAGGTTGATATTTGCCCAAGATTTTTTTTTAAGTAAGTTGTTTAGGATATCACTCGATCCTAAACACACCATGTGGATGTATTATTCATAATTTCATTAGAATTTGTGCTCAGCTTTAGAGCTGGTTCTCTCCCCCCACCCGGCTGGTTTTTAAAAGGAGTGAATAATACATACTCCTTTAAAAAGGAATATTTTAATCTACCACTATTTTCTGTTTTGTTATATCATTCGGTTTTCTATGTAGTCTCGTTAACCGGAACAGCTGCAAACCAGTTGTCCGGTGCTGAAGAATTTCCGTCCACCTTCACTGCGTTTGAAAGGTCCCCTCCCAACATTTCAAGGCGCACTGGTCACAGCCTGCAATCCTGTGCAAATGTACGTGGGAACACACCCGCGCTTATCTTTGAGATTGCATTTGAGCACCACAGCGCATGGTTGCCAGTATTCGCTTTAACAGGGGCAGAGATGGCAATCTCAATCATCCAACAGCATCGGTTTCAGCAGGGCAAGGGACCTTAATCGGCGCTGCAGAGTAATTCCCCCAACAATACACACAGTGAGAGCCAGTGGCGTAGTGGTTAAGGTGCCGGACTAGGATCTGGAAAACCCAGGTTCGAATCTCCACTCTGCCACTGGAAACGTGCTGGGTGACCTTGGGCCAGTCACTCACTCTCAGCCTCGACCCTGCCTAATATGTGGAAGAGAGACCTCCAAGGAATACCAGGAGCATGACGCGAGGCAACCACCTCTGAACACCTCTTGCTTTTAAAACCCCTATGGGGCCGCCACGAGTCAGCTGTGACTTGACGGCAAAAAGGGGGGGGGAATACAAATAGTACTGCCGACCAGTCCTGCATACTGTCGGATTACCTTAGAGCCAGTCAACCACACCAGGAGATATTTTAAAAGTGCTTTAAAGGCCACTAGTGCTAGACAGTTGGGAGACAGAGGCCAATGATGCATGGCAGGTTTTGCCTTGAATTTGCTGCTCTCTAGATGCACATTTTCCCCATCTGAATCCTCAGAACTCTGCATGGGGGCTTATTTCTGCGTTTTGAAAATTTGGCTGGGGAAAACGTGCATGCAGAGAGCGGCAAATCCAAGGCCAAACCTCCCACGCGTTAAGTCGCTTCCGACTCATGGCGACCCTATGAATCCATGTTCTCCAAAACCTCCTTTCCTTAACAGCCTTGCTCAGGTCTTGCAAACCATCCATATCCTCCAAATTCATCCAAATTCTCCAAACTCAACAATAAGCCCCCATGCAGAGTTTGGAGAATTCGGATGGGGGAAAACGTGCATCTAGAGAGCGGCAAATCCAAGGCAAAACCCCCCCTTGCATAAATGGCCAGACTTTTAATAAGAAAGCCTGTTCATAAGTTTACAGGGCGGAAGACATCCTGGTGGCATGGAACTCCACAACAAAGGAAGTTTGTTCCGAACAGGTTTCGTTCTTTCCCTCTCCTGTGAGGCTCTTCTGTGAATGCACGTTTTGCAATTCAGCTGTCTTCGTCGCAAGGGGGATGGATCGAGCCCGAAGACACCCCGCAGTCTGCGGGACGCCCTCCTCCCCAAACGTCCCCCGGCTTGCCGCCGCGTTGATGGAAGCGAAGCATCCGGGGGCCGCGTCGCCACCGCGTTTCCACGCAGCCTTCCCGAGTCTAGCCCTTCCGAGCAGGCGCGATCGGTTAATTGCCACCCGATACCATTTGGACTCTCCTGCCGGGGGCGAAGCGTCCTTTTGTCCGACCGCGGCGAAAGGGCCTCGCAAAAAGGAGTTTGAACGAGGCAACAGCAGCTGAGTAACCCGGCGGGCCACATTTATTCTTTCTGGCCCCATGCATGTCCCACTTGGCTTTGGGGGGTTACCGCATTATGTATTCCCAGCGATGTATTAAGAGTTTGAAAATGTTATAAAAAACATCGCTTTAAAAGTTGTTTTGGGATGCCACGGCTTATAAATGGTTGGAAGACGTCTTCGCAGCTGAAGGGGCCAAACAATGTGCGAACGGCATTTTTTTTATAACGTTTTCAAACTCTTAATACATCGCTGGGAATACAAGTGCGGTAGTCACGTTTAAAGTGCAAAGTGCTATTTGGGCTGGTTATATATACACATTAATTCCACACAGAAAGCAATATGACCAAGATCCTGGTGGCGCCTACGAGATTAACGAAGGTGTTATGGCATCAGCTTTCCAGTAGAACCCTAAGAACACTTTCCTGGGAGTGAGCCCCACCGAATAGCCCTGAGTAGATTCTCAGTAGACCTGCGTAGGCTCGCTCCTGTCAGAGCCCGCTTCACCAGATGTTGAAAACAGCAGCAGGGAAGGAGTTAGGCAAGTGGTCTGCATCTGTCCCTCAGCTGTATGATGGACAACAACATAAACACTAGATGCAAACTAGGGGCTTTGAGGTGAAAACTGCCAAGGAAAGCTCCTCCCCTCTGTGTGCTCCATATTTACTCAAAAGGAAGACAACCCTGAATACAAGATGACCCCATCTCTCAAAACACACACACAAAATATTTTAATTATTGGAAGTAACCGTAACTTGTACGATAATTTAAGATTAATTAAGAGAGAGGGAGAGAATCTTAAATTATCGTACAAGTTACGGTTACTTCCAATAATTAAAATGTTTCTGTGTGTGTGTTGAGAGATGGGATCATCTTGTATTCAGGGTTGTCTTCCTTTTGAGTAAATATGGTGTACACAGAGGGGAGGAGCTTTCCTTGGTAGTTTTCACCTCAATGCTCTTGTTTTTATAGCATTCCTGTAGAGGGACCCTTAGTCTTGCATCTGAGTAAATACTCTCTCTCTGTATATGTGTGTGTGTGTATGTGTGTGTGTACATATATATGCTCCCCATTATCCATCCATCCATCCATCCATCCAGAAAATGGAGGCCAAAAATTAGTGTCTATTGCTTTCCAAGCTTTCTCACATGCCTTTATACATACAAGGCCTCACAAGCTATAAACAAACCATTTAACTTCAGGCTGAACTGAATGAAACCAGTGGACATAGCTAAATGGGGAGGGAGCCTGAACAGGTCTATTCAGAGTAAGACCCATTTTATTCAGTGGGCCTTACTCCCAGGACAGTGAATTTAGGACTGCAGCCATTGCTTCCTTATGAAAGAACAGGGCAACAAAGTGATAATTTGCTACATTGGTGGAAATGTATTAATGGGTAGAGCTGTTGCATATATGTATTCAAGTAGGGACAATTCAAGTAGGGCTAGTGCGCACAATAAAATCTGGTTCATAGAGGAAGCAGATCAGAAGACAGAGCATCCAGTGAGCTTGTATATGACATCCCCCCCGCCCCGTGGCAGTCCTATACACACTTTGTAGGAAGTAAGCCTCACTAATCTCAATGGGACTTACTATTTAGGAGGCATTTTTGGGATTGAGCTGGAAAAGTTTGCTCTGGTACATACAGCAGCATGTCATGTACAAAGCAATAGGGGAAAGGTGCCACAGAGCCATGTGTCCTCTTCTAGATGAAGGGTCTGTTGAACAACTGCCAACCGTTGGATCTGAGGCTCAATTTAAGTTTGATTCGGAAATTGGATAATAAATCTCTTAGTCCTTGTGATGTAAATCTGTGTATGCCTTTAAGTGAGCCCTCACAAACTAGTTTTCCTCATCAAGGCCTGTATGGGAGGGGCCTCACTTAGAAGAAGAAGAGTTGGTTTTAAATGCTGACAAAGCATTGGAGATCTCTTGCTATTACAACTGATCTCCAGCCGATAGAGATCAGTTCACCTGAAGAAAATGGCCGCTTTGGAAATTGGACTCTATGGCATTAAAGTCCCTTCTGTCCCCAACCCCCACCCTCCTCAGGCTCCACCCCCCCAAAAAAAACCCCACCAGTGGCAAAGAGGGACCTGGCAACCCTACAGATACCCCCTCAAAGAAAGAAAGCTACCAGGGCTCTCTTCTCCAGCACAGGGATTTGCAACTGCAAAAAGCATTTTTTGCAAGAGATGTAGGCATGTCCCCAGGCCACTGCAGTGCCCAGATTTTGGAGAAAGTTGCTCTATTAATGCAGGAAGAAATCATTTTGCAGAACTGTACGGTGCACAACATGTGCCCTCTCATCTTGCTAGAGATATGAATGTTCTATTCGTAGGAGCAATGACTGCACACCAGCAAGCTAAGTGTATGGGGAGCCGAGCTCAGATGATGCTTGGTATTGCATTGTCACTGGCACTAGTTTACCAATTCATTGCAAGTTAGATACTGGAGCTGAGGTCAACACAATACACCAGGACATTCCAGAATGCCTGCAACACAAAGTACCCAGAACAAGGACAAATGTGACACCAGTTGCCTTTGGAGGTGCAAGAATCAAGAGAGGTGCCATGAAGGCTTACTGCAAGAGTGGTCCTAACACATGCAATCTCAAATTCTATATTACAGACAAGGGAGATCCACCATTATTTGGCAGGTCAGCTTGCACTGCCTTTAACTTGATCAGGCGCATCCATATCTAGTGCTACATTCCTTAACCACAACGGAGGACCTTTTCATATACCAATGTTTTTGAAGGTTCTGGGCACTTTCCAGGTGTGCATCACATTTATGTACACTCCACAGATACAAAGTGGCACATGGGGGCAGAAAGATCTCGTATGCTGTCCTTGCCCACTTCAAATAAGTCCTGGAAGATTTTGAGGTAAAAGGGGTCATCAGAAGAGTGACCGAACCAACAGCATGGGTCAACATCCTGGTGATAACTAAAAGAAAAGAAAAAGTGGACCACTCAGGTTATGCCTAGATCTCAGGGATCTCAACAAGGCAGTTAAACAACACTTCTCAGTTCTTACAGTAGAAGATGTGCAGAGGAACTTGGCTGGCAAAAAGCTGTTCAAAATCCTGTATGAAAAAGATGGCTATGGGAAAGTGGCCCTAGACAAAGAGTCTGCAGAGCTGTGCACCTTCAACAACCCATGGGGGAAATATCATTTCAACTGGCTGCCCTTTGGCAACTAGTCTGCCAGCAAGGTCGTCCAGCAGAAAAATCATGAGTGTTTTGGTGATATCCCACGTTTTTGTGTAATTGCAGACAGACTACTTTCCCAAGTTCCCAGAAGTTCTTCACCTGGCTGACAAGACGGCAATGACTGTAGTAGCAAAGCTGAAGGTAACATCTGCACTCCATGGCATAGCAAAAGAGATAATCTGCATCCATGTGCCATTCGCCAATGGGGTGATGAAGGAATTTACCACAAACTGGGGTTTTGCTTTGATGCATTTGAGTCTGGGATAACCCCAGTCAAATGGACAAAGCACACTGGTCAAACCATCAAGTACATGATCTGGAAAGCACTACAAGATGACACAGACCCTCATCTTGTGTTGATCTGGAGAACCGGGTTTGATTCCCCACTCCTCCACATGAGTGGCGGAGGCTATTCTGGTGAACTGGATTTGGGAATGTTATTGTTTTACAAATGGACATTGTGATTTGTCTCTGATTTAGTATCCCTGGGTTAGTATTGCAGTTACCTCTGCCACAGTGCCACCTCACTTGCATGTAGGCCTATGTGTATGGATCTCGTGCTGTATAACGTAATTTAGCGTATAAGTTACGTCACTTAAACTCAGTTGACATTGCTAACATTAGACCTACTGTAGTACTATTAATAGCAATGACATGATTATTGGATATATTTATACATTGTATATGAACCCAGGTATAGGGCTATGCATAGATTATTAGTGATTGAACCTGAGATTCAATCACAACATTGAACACTTGTACGGTAATCATGTAGTGGTTATTTAAGATTATGAATTTATGATGCAGTACTAATAACCAGGAATTGATAGTTTGTGAATATATGAATGGGTAAGCTTTTTAATTGTGCAAGTTGAGAAAACTGTTGAATGTAGTCTGATAGACCTATACATAGATGAGGCTAGATCAGTGCCAGACACCCTAACTATGCCAGTAAGCTAGATCTAGGTCTTGTCCAGCAGTTTTGTGAATCAGTACACATTAGAGAGTTTGTATTAAGAATAAAGACTGTTTGTACAATTAAAGGAATGACACGTTCATTATGGAAGCAGAATGTTTAAATATTTAGGTCTTGTTGCAAGCACACTAATATAATATAACCCTACATCAGACTGGTGTGGGACTAAATACTAAATATTTAAGATATATATTTCCAGGTGAATAACCCTTTCAGCAGAAATGAAACGTAATGTTTTGAGTGGCGCACAGAAGAGGAAGAGAGCTGCAGAGGAGAAGGAAAAAATAGGAAAACTTCCAAAATTAACATCATGGCTCAACACAGGTGCAACGACAGCCACTCATACCATTCCTTCAGATATAGCATCCACATCTACATCCATTCCTGCTACCAATCATCCAGTTTCAGCAGACATACCATCATTGCCTGTTGCTGCTGCTGGTGACATTTTACAAGAGGAAATACCCAAATCTGTAACAATAAAGGAGTTTGGAATCCAAGACACAGATCCGGGGCTATGGAACATTAATGATACTAACACAATAGATTACTGGATTCGTAGTGGGCCCTCATCATGTCAGAAACATGATAGCAACCTTTCAAACTCACACAGAGTGTATAAAACAGCTGGAGTAGAGAATATGAAGGCAAGGTATTTATCAAACGATGTGTTCAAATGTGACCTGCGGAATATGTAAAACGTGAATGGCTACTCTATTCACCATCCCAAGGTCATTTGTACTGCTTTGTATGTCGCCTATTGTCCAAGAAAGAATCTCCCTTTGCTACATCGGGGTTCAACGACTGGAAGCACAGCAATGTTATTGTAGAACATTAAAATGGAGAAGAACATCAAAAGTGCTTGACAGCATATTTGATAAGGCATAAAGAAACTGGAAGTGTAGATTCTTTATTACTTGAGCAACATCGCTCAGAGCAGGAATATTGGCATAAAGTGTTGACATGTGTGGTTTCTGTAATTCTTTCTTGCCTCCAGAGGTTTGCCATTTCGTGGAGAAAATCAAATTATTAGGTCAGCAAAAAATGGCAACTATTTAGGTATACTAGAGCTGCTGAGTGATTTTGACCCTTTCTTGGAAGAACATCTCAAAATGTATGGAAATCCTGGAAAAGGGAATCCGTCATATTTATCTGCAAATATTTGTGAGGAATTTATTGAATTAATGGGACAACAGGTTCTTTGTACTATTCTTGAAGAAGTGAAAGAGTCAAAGTATTATTCAATAAGTGTAGATTCCAGACATCTCACACACAGATCAACTGACATTTACTGTCCGATACATTAAAGGCTGTGAGCCTGTGGAACGTTTCTTGATGTTCCTCCCCATCTTTTCTCATGGAGCAAAGGATCTAACAGACACTGTTGTGGATTTTCTTAATAAGAACAACATTACACTATCAAACTGCCGTGGTCAGTCATACGATAATGCCTCAAATATGTCTGGACGATATACTGGATTGCAAACACGGATTCATCAACTCAATGAGTTTGCCATCTATGTCCCCTGTGCTGGACACAGCCAGAATTTGGTGGGAGTAAAAGCAGCAGAGTGTTGTCTATAGACTGTAAAATTCTTTGACTTTGTTCAGCATCCGTATTCATTTTTTGCTGGTTCTACTCATCACTGGAATGTATTGACATCTGTAAGAAAATATTTTGTGGTCAAGCGTCTGTCTGATACACGATGGTCAGCACATTTTCATGCTCTGTATGAGGGTTTCAAGAAAATAAAACGCACTGGATTCTCTATCAGCTGACAATGAACAGCAAGTGAATACAAGCCAAGAGGCAGAAGGATTGAGCAAAAAAATGGAAAACCTGGAAACAATTTTTCTCACAATTCTTTGGAATGACATGCTAGAAAGAATGAACAAAACAAGCAAGGTCCTGCAATCAAAGGATGTGAACATCCGGCTTGTTGCCACAAATCTTTTTGAGTCTATGAAAACCTATCTTCTGGAAACTAGAGACAAATTTAGTGAATATGAATTCAAAGCCAGGAGTATGTGTCCAGATACAGATTACAGTGATGGGAAAAAACGGGAATGAAAACGAAGTGTGCGTCTTAGTAGATATGATGGATCAGAAGAGGTACTTCTCAGTAAAACTGAAAAGTTCAGGGTGGAAACTCTGGACACTCTAATCTTTGAACTGACAAAACGTGCATAGGCTTATTCACAGATTGGAAATCTGTTTTCTTTCTTCAGTGAATTGAAAACCATTGCTTCTGATGCACTAAAGAAAAAGTGTGAACATCTGGATAATATGTATCACAAAGAACTGAATTATGATGACCTTTTAAATGAATGTGAGCATCTCAAGCACTACATGGCTCTTGATGAAAATTGTGAGACTCTCCCTGCACTGTACAGAAAAATAATTTCGGACAATTGGAAATCCGTATTCCCGAATGTTGAAATTGCACTCAGAGAGTTCATGTGTATGATGGTGACCAACTGTACAGGAGAACGTTCTTTTTCAAGACAAACTTATAAAAAATCTGCTTCGTAGCACAATGGGGCAGCGTCGTTTGAACTGGCTTTCACTCATGTGCATGGAAAATGACATCCTGAAGACCATTGACTTCAAGCCAATAATAAAGCAATTCTCTGAAAAGAAATGTCGCCAATGCTTGTTATAATAAGAAGTTCGTAGTAATTTCATACTCTAATCTGTGTGGCTTACTGAGTATTATTGTTTTTCAAGCCTTGTGTATTGTTCAAATATTTATCATGTTGATTAGTTGCTGCTAAACAGCATGTTTTTAATGTTTTAACACCAGTTTTGTTGAAGTGCCAATAAAATAAATATGTTTGATATTATCGACCATTTACTTTTTATTCCTGTGAGTGGTTGTCGTAGGGGCCCCAGCACACTGGTTTGCCCAGGGGCCCATAATGCTGTTAAAACGGCCCTGGTCTGGGATTGGTCTTTATCACTTACCCATAACACAGTCCTTGAACTTTGTGGGCAGCCTCACCTCATGCCCACTCTGTGTCTGCCTAATGACTCCAGTTGTTTCTGCCACTGCTGGGGAAGCACTGATCTCCTGCTTAGGCCCCCTTTCTGATGGAAGTGGTGCCTGAGCGAGGGGCTCTTTGCCTATTGACGGCTGAGTTTCTATGACGGGATTTGACGGGAACAAATATTATTTTATAGTTTAGTATAGCCTAGACTACTGTGAAGTAGTATTTATTTATGGCAAGTCACTTAACATACACAGATTAGCATAGGGCCCCAATGCTCGTGGGCCCCCCGGGCAAGTGCCAATAGGGCCCATGCGTTAAGATGGCCCTGTCCCAGACAGTGAGTTAAGTACTAGTGACCACTGATTCCCAATTCTGAAGTGGTTGTAATAGTTTAACAGCTAAAACAGTATTAGCTTGAAGAAGAGGGATGTGATTAGGGTTGCCAGCCTCCAGGTGGGGCCTGGAGATCTCCAGGAATTACCGCTGATCTCCAGACTACAGAGATCCCTTCCCTTGGAGAAAATGGCTGTTTTGGAGGGTGAACTCTATGTTATCACATATCTGATGAGCAATGTCCCCTCAGACGCCACTCCGAATTCTCCAGGAATTTCCCAACTTAGAGCTGGCAACCATAGATGTGATGTATATGTGTATGCCTTTAAGGGGGTTACCGCACTTGTATTCCCAGCGATGTATTAAGAGTTTGAAAATGTTATAAAAAATACTGTTCGCACTTTCTACGTATTCCCAGCGATGTATTAAGAGTTTGAAAACGTTATAAAAAAATACTGTTCGCACTTTGTTTGGCCCCTTTAGCTGTGAAGACGTCTTCCAACCATTGATAAGCCGTGGTATCCAAAAACCCTTTTAAAGCCATGTTTTTTACAGCATTTTCAAACTCTTAATACATCGCTGGGAATACAAAGTGCGGTAACTCCTATTGAGCCCCCACAAACCAGTTTCTATTTAAACTAAGGAAGCCTGTTGCTGAAGCTGCCAGAGCCTCCTGTGTGGTAACTGGATAGGTAAGCTTAACCCTACACGTCAGACCTCAGAGGATACCGCTGTCTTATTGGTTGTCCCAAAAAGCACCTGTGGGAGCCTACAAAAGTTGGCTTTTTTATATATATAATTTTTTATTGTTTTTCATTTAATATAACAACATGTAAATGAGCAGATAGTACTGAAATTAGTATAAAACAGTTAAAACATGTAACATTGTTAATAATAAAAAGAAAAAAATATAAATTGACTTCCCCCTCTCTCTCTTCTATCTTAAAATAAATTGTGTATACCTTTGCTAACAATACTAATCCCCCTTATTTTTTAATTAACAGATACTTATATTGTCTAATCTTACCATTTTCATTAGTTCTTGTAGGTTATCCAGGCTGTGTGATCGTGGTCTTGGTATTTTCTTTCCTGACGTTTCGCCAGCAGCTGTGGCAGGCATCTTCAGAGGAGTAACACTGAAGGACAGTGTCTCTCAGTGTCAAAGTGTGTTGGACGAGTAATATATATAGTCAGAAGGGGGTTGGGTTTGAGCTGACTATATATATTACTCTTCTTACACACTTGACACAGAGACACTGACCTTCAGTGTTACTCCTCTGAAGATGCCTGCCACAGCTGCTGGCGCAACGTCAGGAAAGAAAATACCAAGACCACGGTCACACAGCCCAGATAACCTACAAGAACCAATGAACTCTGACCGTGAAAGCCTTCAACAATATCTTACCATTTTCATTCAATACCTTAATTTTATCATATTAACATATATTTATAAGGGATTAAATCAATCAGAAGTTGGCTTTTCACATATTCTACCCCGAAATTCCCAACGCGAGATGTAAAAAGCAAGGCCTATTAGCCTGATCTCGTCAGATCTCAGAAGCTAAGCAGGGTCAGCCCTGGTTAGTATTTGGATGGGAGACCACCAAGGAAGTCCAGGGTTGCTGTGCAGAGGAAGGCACTGACAAACCACCTCCATTAGTCTCTTGCCATGAAAACCCCCCAAAAAAGGGGTCACCATAAGTCGGCTGTGACTTGAAGGCACTTTACACACACACATGGAAATCGGCACGACTTTTGACATCAAGGGACGCATTTTGCAGTAAGTGGAGCTGAAGCACGACGCGAAGCAGCGAGGACCGCTAAGAAGCACAGAAGCCACGGAAGGGGACGAGGGCCGCGTCAGGAGAACCGCCGCCCGCGGCATGCCGGGCGCTGTAGTCCCGTCGCGGCAAGCGGGGCATTGTGGGTGTCGTAGTTCTGTGGTTCAAACCGACCAATCCTGGGCTGCCGCGGCAAGGCGTCGAGCTGGGGCTGTCGGGAGTTGGCGGCCGGAGCGCGCGCGCGGACGGGGGGTGGGGGTCAAAACGACGGTTGGCGCGGGGAGCGTCGTCAGCGGGACGGCAACAAGGTGACCGGGCGGGCTCCGTTTTCGCCTGGGGCCGCGTGGGAGCGGGTGAACGGCCTGTGGTGCGGCATGGAGGACCGTGGGTCGCCCTGGCGGGGGCACGTCCCCCCTGAGCACGGGGCTGCGGGTGGCGCGGTATGAACCCGAGAACTGCGTCCTTCCTCCGTTATTAAGCCCCCCCCCGCTTGTATGAGGCTCTCCCAGGCCACGCCCGTTACCTCTTCATCCTTTCCCCGCATCTCGCGGCCCCCTTACCCCGGGAGATACGTGGGTGGACGCGTGCTCAAGCTGCCCTCGGCCTTCCGGGAACGCAGCCACTGTTTAATGGCTGCTTAACGCCAACCATGTGCAAAGAAGGCCTAATAATTGTTCGTCCTAATAATAATAAAAAGCCTATGTTGGGGAGGGGCCGTGGCTCAGTGGTAGAGCCTCTGCTTGGCATGCAGAAGGTCCCAGGTTCCATCCCCAGCATCTCCAGTTAAAGGGACTAGGTGACGTGAAAGACCTCTACCTGAGACCCTGGAGAGACACTGCCAGTCTGAGGAGACAGTATTGACTTTGGGAAGGGGCTGTGGCTCAGAGGTAGAGCATCTGCTTGGCATGCAGAAGGTCCCAGGTTCAATCCCTGGCATCTCCAGTTTAAGGGACTAGGCAAGTAGGTGATGTGAAAGACCCCTGCCTGAGACCCTGGAGAACCGCTACTGGTCTGAGTAGACAATACTGACTTTGGGAAGGGCCTGTGGCTCAGTGGTAGAGCATCTGCTTGGCATGCAGAAGGTCCCAGGTTCAATCCCTGGCCTCTCCAGTTAAAGGGACCAGGCGAGTAGGTGATGCGAAAGACCTCCGCCTGAGACCCTGGAGAGCCGCTGCCAGTCTGAGTAGACGATGCTGACTTGGATGGGCCGAGGGTCTGATTCAGTATAAGGCAGCTTCATGTGTTCATGTTTAGGAAATGAAAATTGGAATTGGCAGAGCAGGAGGAGGGTGAAGGAAGTTCACCATCCCTACTCGCCTCTCTTCATTCCTCAACAGTGCGTTTCAGATAAAGTGCTTTAAAAAAAAGAGGCAGTGATTGGGTGTATGAAATTACAATGTGGGTTAACAATCCGTTTTTCTTAAAACTTTCTTATGGGAGGCTTATATCTGCCTTGAGTCCTTTTTGGGAAAGGTGGGCTATAAATACTATAAATGTATTTCCACTCTTGGTGTGCTCAGTTGGAAACAATGGAAACTGTACTAGTGGGCAAAATGCATAGTATTATTATATGGGGCTTTGGCCCCATTGCTATATATCCTGAGATCCAAAATAATTTGTCTGTGAATAGTCTAAAACTGTAGAGTCTGGCAGTGATGCTTTTTGGTGTTCCTCTTTCAACTGTTTCAGAGTTAACAGGCTTATGACCCAGGCCACACAGTAACTTCCATATAATGTTGTAGCTGGGAAGATAAAGCTTACATTAAAAATCTGTGGTCAACATATGCGTGCACAAAAATAACGTTCATTTACACTGAATTTGTTGATGTACACTAACATATACACTGCACAGTTAACCCATTATTTCACCAAATTAATACAAAGACTTTGTTTGATTTTAGTAATGGGTGTAAGTGTTTCCCATAGTGCTTGGTCTCAGTAGTTACTGAGTAATTACAAAGAGAATAGTGTATTGTAATCTTTTGTGTTCTTTGTTTATTTTTTCCCGTAAATTCTTGGTGTCTTGGTATGTTTTCCCCATTCATTCTTGGTGGCATGAAATAACAAGCCAGTCAATTGTGTGAGAGATGTGGCAACTTTTCTGTTTTTCTCTGTGTCAAGGAAAAATTAAATTTTATTTCCCCTTTTTAAAGTGTGGTTGATGGATAGCCAGTGGCTGTTAAATCCAGGGAAAGGAAATAACAAGCTAAACACTAAAACTGACATACAAATACTGTAAGAGTAGAAGTCTAATCCAGGATCTTTACGGTTGTGCAGATATAGCTGTGAAGATTTATACTGGAAATGCCAATTGAAGTGATAGGAAGTGTCTGCCTTGCTATTGCAATAATAGGTACAATAACATTTTAAGAAAAGAGGAAGTTAGTTCAGTATAGTATTTTTTCTTATAGAAATTAAGCCAACTGTTTTGTTTATTCTTGACAGATGTTGTAATATATAGGTAGATTTGGTTTTCCAAAGTGAGGTTTTTTCAATAATCAGTTTGCAGCCCATGTTTGTGCATGTTTAGTTAGCAATAAAGTCCACTGAGTTCAGTATGGTTTACTCTTTAGTGTGCCCAGGAGCTCATTTGAGTTTTGATTAATGTTAATAACTGAGGTAAAATTGTTATGACTTACTCAGCCTTACAGTCACTTAAGGGGAAGCCTTGAGCTGCTCCTTCCTGCCATCATTAAGCTGAGAGCTAGTTCACATGTGCAGGCTCATTGCTTGGTAATATCAAGTAATGAGTTGAATGAATGAATAACCCATCACAGGCTGAACTTTGCTTTGCAGTCCACACATCCAGGTGCTAGTTGTGAAGTGCAGGCACATTTCTAGTACTGTTCTAGTATTTTCACTATTACCCAAAATCAAAACTTAGCACAATCAGTAGTTAGGATTGTGGGATCCATATGTAGAAGGTACTGATAGCCATTAATCTTTCTGTCCCCCTCCCCTCTGCAGCCTTTTAGTATGCTTGACGGGTCCTGCAACCCTGGGATTTTAGTTTCTTGGAGTTGGAAATGACTACTTGGGGAAGGCTAAGACCCGAAAGATCTGTGAACCTTGTGTCTGTGGATAGTGAGATCCACCTCAATCACTTCACTCAGACCCAGTTGCCTAACATTTTAATTTTATGCCCAATAACTGTGACACTGCTTTTCTCCTAGGGTTTCAGGACTTGTGTAGAGGAACAGCCATGCAGGTTGGTCTGCTGGAGGGAGGGATATGAAATCACTCCTTCTGTGACTTCTGTAAGTGAATAGAGAGCATATTCACACCCTCTCCCCTCCTTACTGTAGCACTCTGACCGGCACTGCTGTTCGTTTTTGTGGGTCTTACAACCCCATGAATGATCTTGATGTAATTCCTAAAATTGATGTAATTCCTAAAATGTTCCTTTCTCAACATTAGAGACAAATATCATTTTAGGTAATATTTTCAAAATCAGTGGTTAACTGTTGTGCAATCTTTACTCAGATGACTGGGTCAAATGAATTTAAATTGAATCAGCCACCAGAGGATGGAATCTCGTCAGTGAAATTCAGTCCTAACACATCTCAGTTTCTGCTTGTTTCATCATGGGATACTACAGTTCGATTGTATGATGTTCCAGCCAACACCATGAGACTCAAGTACCAGCACACAGGAGCTGTACTTGACTGTGCTTTTTATGTAAGTGTCTTACTTCATCACTACAAGTCTTTGGTTATATGGCTGCTCAGATTACTCTTGTACTTTTCAGCTTATGTTGATGGTCAGCAAGCATAAGTGACAATTAATGTATTAGTCAATTAAAGCTTTAGGTTAAAATTGAAAACTGTGCTTGGTGTTCTTGTGTTTGCATTTTTATCCTGCCTTGCCTCCAAGGAGCTCAAAGTGATGTACATGATTTTCTTCTACCCATTTTTGCCCTTTCCAAAACCCTAAGAGCTTCATGCCTATTATATTAGGTACTTTGGCACACAGGCAAAATAATGCTGCTGCAGGTGTCATGTTTGTGGGTTTCCTAGAGGCATCTGGTTGGCCACTGTGTGAACAGACTGCTGGACTTGATGGACCTTGGACTGATCCAGCATGGCCTTCCTTGTGTTTTTATGACTTGAGTTGGGATTTGAATCCAGTCCTAGTCCAGTGCTGTAACCACGACACCCAGGCTGTCTGAGCCACTGGTACTGCACATGTAGAGAGACTTTTCAGGTTCTCTCCTTGCAGCAGCCCTCCCCTCTCCCCCCCCCCCCCGGGAAGCCAAGGAGCCAAAATCCAAGGCGGCAAAGAACTGCCACTGGAAGGAAAAGGCCACCTAGCCTCCCCTTGTATGCACAAGAACACTTTTCATATGCATACAAACCTCTCTGGGTTTTGGTTTGGGTATTCTGTTTGGATTACTTTACTTTGTAATGTTACAAGGGGAACAGAAATAGAAATTCTGAAGATCACCTTCCCTACATTCAGTGGTTGAATGTTTATTTTTTTTAAATTGATTATTACTATGTTGAATTTGGCACTTATCACTAGTGTTGCTTTGTGGATGTATAGGCTAAGACTTTTTGAAAAGTGCCATTTGTGACTGTTTTCTACATCTGTAAAACCTAAGTGAATGTGATCTCTCTCTTTTTGAAGGACCCTACACATGCATGGAGCGGAGGATTAGATCGACAGTTAAAAATGCATGACTTGAACACTGATCAAGGTAAGCTAGTCCAGTGGTGTAGTAGAGTCTGCCGAAAGGGAAACAGAAGATAACTTAAGAAGTCAAACATTAGTTCAGCACAAATAGTCTCTTGAAATCTAGAAGTGTTATACAGTTGGATTGTTAAAGTATTAATATAGAAGGTAGTTGTGGTGTCACAAAGCAAAAGACAAATGTTTTTGTTTTCTCGGAATTGCAGAAGATCATATTTACTATGCCATATGATTTTATGTGAGCACTCTCTATGGCTCCGTTTATTGCCATGCAGTGCCGCTTTTGGTTTTTATTTTGTATTTAATGCTTTACCATTCAATACAGATTTTTAGCCTGCTGTAAAAGGAGAGTGTTAGCATTCCATTCTGTGTTTCCCCCCAGGCAATATAAAAATTATCAGTGTTTATTAAAATATATTCTTAGTTTTGCTAAACTACTTTTTTCCTTCTAGATTGTGAGTAAAACTATTAGCACTTCTTTATGACATTGTTACATGCAGTCCTTTGCCTACCCTTGACTGTTTCATTTGTTGTTCATAGATTTCTAAAAGAGAACCTCCCGTAACATCTCACAGCCTTTCAAATGGCATTGGCCTGAGATTTTGGAAGATGGGCATTACACTGTTTTTAGCCCTAATAAGGGCAGCTGTAGCCAGATGTTTGACATATTCTCTTAGCAGCCACCTCAAGGAATGCCGATTTTGGTCTTAAAAATTGCTTACGCTTAAAAAAATGGATAGGGGTTTTATAGCTTTTTAAAGGAAAAAAGGGGTGTGTGCATATAATGCCTGCCCCGTACAAGTCTCTTATAAAACTGATTAATGGTTATTTGGCGGTATTAGTTATGTATTTAGTACATGAAAAGTATGGTCAGATTTCTAGATATTTGGAAGCACAGTAGCTGAATGTCAGAAAAGCTGCTTAGGTGGTCCTGCCAGGATAAAATTAGATGCTGTGACATTGTAAAGGGATAAGAAGTTCCCGGGCAGTGGTTTCTTGAAGTCTTGAAAGGTAGTGGAGAATTGGGCTATTGCTATGGTACAGAAAGCTATTTAAAATAACTTCTAGAGGATTAAAAATGTACTAATTTGTTTCTTTCCCAAGTTGGAAAGGTAACAAAACAATGTATTATAGGATGAGTATTCGACATCACTTTAAAAGCTTCTAAAACCGTTTAATAATATAGGGCACAGGGATAAAATGGCTGATGGTGTGGAATAAAGGTTTTATTGACAATGTTTTGTTGGAAGTGCCTAATTTACTCACAAGTGGCAAAGGCATGAACTAATGTGGTCATGCCACACTCACCGATTATTAGATCTTTCTAACATGCCATTCATGGCTTGGATTTTCAGAGAAACCCAGCAGAGTTAGGTGCACAAATCTCTTTTGTTTGCTTGAAAATCTCTGCATGGGCACCAACCCCCCCTTAATCTTCTTTGAAATACCGAGTTGATATCTATTAGTCTACATTTAACACTTCAGAACTGTATATCTATTGCGAAGATTAGAGGATCAAGCGTCCTTTGAAAGATGTCCCAGCATGCACATACATTAGTGAATGGCAGATTAAACCCTGCTACTGCTATATGAATATTGCTGAGTTCTTTTTATTAATTTTGGTTGTCAGTAGCTCTACTATAGCTATGTATTCAGATTTGCATCACTTTTTCCTACAGAAAATCTTGTCGGCACCCATGATGCTCCTATCAGATGTGTGGAATATTGTCCAGAGGTGAATGTAATGGTAACAGGAAGTTGGGATCAGACTGTTAAATTATGGGATCCCAGATCACCCTGTAATGCAGGAACATTTTCTCAACCTGAAAAGGTTTGTACTGAAGCAGTGAGATTACATTGTTTTTCATGTGGTTGATGAATGTATTTAAGTAACTTCCAGGAAAGTCCTGTGTAGAGTTACTCTAAACCCATTGAAAATATCTTCCATATCCATTTATTTCCTCCCTTACATTTGTATCCCATCCTTTCTCCAAGGAGCCCACGGCAATGTACATAGCTCTCCCCTCCTCCACTTTATTATCTCCACCTGTGAGGGGTGAGAGAGGCACAAGGTTATCCAGCAGGCTTCATAGCCAAATGAAGACTTTAATCCAGGTCTTTCTAGGCCTAACGCAACTATGCGAGCTTTATTTTATTCACCAGAGCAAAGATACAAGTGAAATTTTGCTTGATGATTAAATAGATATAAATTGGCTTAAAATAGCAGTAAGCTGTGAAATTATTTGAAACGTAGTGTTTCTTGGAAAGTGTAATTTATTTTCACACCCAGGTGCCGTGTGGGCGAAATCTGACTACACTGCCTTAGTCAAGGCTGCATCACAACAGGCCAACTGTAGCATTACCCACATTGCACTGTGGTGTCAAATCACTGATTGTAAATGAAGGTAGGAGGCACACACAGTGGATTTGTGTATGGAGACCATTGTGGGTGTATCCTTTTATGCGCCCAAATAAATAGGAGGCTTGGCAGACAGAACTTTATTATTTTCAGCAATTGGGGTGGTGGTGTAGCGTTGTGGATGTGATCTGGGAAGCTTGCCTCTGCCATGAACTCCTGTGGTAATCTTAAGCAACTCTCAGTCTCCATCTGCAACAGGGGATAATGCTTGCCTACCTCACAGGGCTGTTGTAAGGATTATAAGATAATGTGTGTAAAGTGCTTGAAATACTGAAAATGTATTATTATTTTGCTTGCTATTCAGAGTTTATAAGTTAGATCTGTGGTTTGCAAAAAGGGTATTGGAAGAAAGTGGTAGAAAGTGATAAACCTGACTTGTGTACTTTTAATTGCATATATTCAAAACATCACTGATCCCTTGGTTTGATTAGATGCATTTTTTTACAGAGGGTGATGGAGCTTAAAGTCGATTTGCTCAGTACAGAATAATTTTATTAGTTTTTATTTTATTCATTTATATGCCACCTTTCTCCCCACTGGGGACCCAAAGTGGCTTACACCATTCCCCTCCAGTTTATTCTCACAACAACCCTGTGAAGTAGGTTAGGCTGAGACAATGTGACTGGCCCAGGGTCACCCAGTGAGCTTCCATGGCGTGAGTGGGGCTTTGAATCTGGCTCTTCGAGATACTAGTCCCACACTATTAACCACTACACCACACTGACTCTTTTTATTAAGTGTTTATTCAGTTTTAATATGCAAGCTCTTGTCTTCTCGGCCAGAAGGGTACAAGTATTAAACTTTCTCTGGCGTATTAAGAATTTTTATCCCTTTGAACATTTTCCAGTCATAGTGGTGGGCTACCATTCTGAATCACATCATGTCTAAATAGCCAATATGTAGCCAGCAACACCCACTACACAACCTGAATATACTTCTGACAACTGCTTTGATCACAATAAAATAGCATCATTTTAATGTGTGATTTATAGTTGTATGTAGCATACAGAGAACTGTGATGAATTGCTTGCCGAATGCTATATAATAGTCACACTGAAGCAAGCATCTTATTGGCACACCAGCGTTCATTATGTCGCTTTTTAAGATACTGGTTTTGATAAATGTGTATACCTAGCCTATTTCATGACATCGCCTTTATTTGATTTATGACTATCGGATGTAGAAAGAATACTTTACAGATGTGACATCAGTTTGCCAAGAAGATTTAAAGTAGTTAACATTCCTGATACAACATTTCTCAATATATTTTTCCATACATGGATTGTACGTTATCACATTTTATATTGTGGTCAAGGAAACATTGTATAATTGTCATTTATGTTTGGACTATTGTCATTCTTTTATACCATATGAAATATGCTTAATCTAATGCCACAGCACGGTAAAAACATAATGTGCTTAAGTTCCATTGATCCCAGTAGATATTGACTTCCTAAATTTCATCTCAAGTGACCTGATTGGCCAGAAGATAAAATTTTAAGAATTTGAATACTTTGAAAGAACAAATATATTAATGATCGTTACTTCATGTAGTGTGGATTTTTAATTAAGGTTTTAATTTAAGCAAATGTAGCAATTTTGCTGGAGCATAACTGATTTTTTTCCTCACTGCACAATCATATGCATGTTTATTTAGTCCTGCTTTATGCTGTTGTACTTAGCGCAGTTCCGCAGGGCCTGTAAGACAGAAATTTGCCACCAGGTGTGTATAGGGTTGCAACCTTGGTTCTGTAAACTGAGATGGCAAAATAAATAGCAAGGTACTCAGTATAACATAGCTTTTCCAGTTGAAGATTTCTCCTTGGTGTTTACAATTAAATACTGTGTGGGTTATTGTTTGCTTTAGGATATAACATTTGTGTGTCAGGGTTTTTGTTTTCCAAAATTGTTTTTGTTGAAGGCATAATGCCATCAAATCACATAATCTTGGTTAGGAGCTGGGAAGATTGTCCATGGTTTCCCCCCCCCCTTTCCTTATCACAGGTAAATTCCTCTCTTCGATTTCAGTTCACTTCCAAACCAAATGATGTTGCAGTGCTCTATTTGCATGTGTTTTTGCATAGCTAACTTCAAGCCTTGATCCTGGTTAGATGTTGGCTTGCAAGCTGTAGTTTGATTGAACGGTAAGAATTGATAGCTTCACAGATAGAGTTTAGAGCGTGGAGTTGGACCATTAGGTTTGGGGACTGCGTGGAAGGTTGAATACCGGATCAGGTTCAAGGTTTTGGTGTTGACCTTTAAAGCCCTGAATGGTCTGGGGGCCTTGTACCTACCAGGCCACCTCTCCCAATGTACCTCTCAAAGAGTGTTATTTGGTAATTTTGGTAATCTCTGGCCCTAAGATTGTCCAGCTGTCCTTGACCAGGGCCAGGGCTTTTTCAGCCCTGGCCCCAGCCTGGTGGAACTCTCTAGTGAGACCTGCACCCTGTGGTACTTAGTGCAGTTCCGCAGGGCCTGTAAGACAGAGATGACCCACCAGGCTTATGGTTGAGGACAGCAATGGTATTACATTAGCTAGCCCCCCTGCCCCCTCTTCCCTACCCCCCTTCCTTGTCCCTTTTCCCTCCCTTCTTCTCTTTTATTCTCTTCCCCTTCTTGGTTCTGTCTCCATCCCGTTGAAGTAGTGAGTCCACTGCCGACTAGTGATCACCTATTATCATCTTGGCTTGCCACCATATGGGAATCTTTTCCCTTTTAGGTGGTAGGGTGATTAGGTCACATTTTAGGGCACCATCATTATACAGGCTAGGATATATGTTTCAGTTAGAGTAGATTTTTATGTTTTTAAATTGTATATTATAAATTTTACGTATACTGTATTTATATGTTGTTAGCTGCCCTGAGCCCAGCTTCTTTGGGAAATGGCGGGATACAAATTGAATAAAAATTAATAAAAAGGATTAAAGAAGAATTATCTGTCTTGGAAGGGTGAGAAATGTTACCAGAATATTGAAAACAGTGGGCTGTCCGTTACATTTTAGTGTTGGGCCTCTTGAATCTGACAGTTCTTTGCTTTTGAATTCCAGCTATTATTGCACTTGTCAATGGAACAGATAATATATTACCTTTAATCTGACAACATAATAATCCTGAAATTGAAGTTGGAAAGCTTAGTGTCATTCTTATTCCCCCCCCCCCCAAGGTGTATACGTTATCTGTATCTGGTGATAGACTGATTGTAGGGACAGCTGGTCGGAGAGTTCTGGTGTGGGACTTGCGGAACATGGGCTATGTTCAACAGAGAAGAGAATCAAGTCTGAAATATCAGACCCGTTGTATCAGAGCATTTCCTAACAAACAGGTAAGTCAGCTGTGCTTCAAAACTGTCCGTTGTAACAACTCTTACGGTCATGTTCGACCTGTTAAAATGTTTAGTTTTGCTAACTTTGTAGCTTTCTGCTTAAGGTAAGATTTGCAGATGCCAAAGTGGAAACAACGCCTTTAATATATATTTAAATCTAAAGCTAATACAGAGTTTTGAATTATGCAAGAGCACTGGACTAGCAAGCATAAAGTCTTGCAAAATTAGCGTACTGTTACCAACAGATAAAAACTATTTTCTTTGGAATTCAGATAAAATCTGTTAGCTTAGGTGTAACTTCCAGGGATGGAAATGGTTCTCCTCGCTTTGAAGGGCATCTTGGAATCGATGATTCCCACCACTCTCAGAGAGGCAGGAACAATTTCTTTAACTTCCTGGGTGGAAGTCTCCTAGTTTCAGTTTTGCTTCCTGCTTTGACAGCTTCTGAGCAGGCTCTTTGCCTTTCTCCTCAGAGTGGTCTCAAAGTTTGAGAGTGAGACTTCTGTCTTCTCCCAGACTGTTTTCTTCTTCACACCTCTCCTCAGCTTCTCTCCTGCTTCTTCTGTTTCTCCGGCTTCTCTCTGCTCCCCCTCCTTCATAATAGCCATTTGGCAAGCTTCAGAGACTTTGAAGCTATAGGGGAGAAACAAGCTTTTTTTCCTGAGAATGATGGGGACCCTCTCTTTCTACCATCTGTTCCTCGAGAAGAGAGCTCCCCCAACAACTCTAGCCCAGAGTGGATTAGGAGGACTACCATGGTTAAAAACAGAAGTTCCTGAAAACACTATGAAAAAGGCACATCAACAGCTGTTCAAGTTCATATGGCTTTCTTAGTGGGTACTTTGGCCCCGGGGGGCTACAATGGCATGCCAGGAATCTCTGTTGGACCTCCCTGGCCCAGATGGACTCCCTGACCACTGGAGCAGATCTTCAAGGGGGTAATGTGCAGTTTCTCCACCCCCTCAGAGGTCACAATCTCTCCCGCCAAGGATGAATGTTTATGAAGAGTGAATGTTTATGAAGAGTGGTGTCTTGAGTCTGATCAGACCGACGGGATCAAGTTGCAGTGGGAAGATGCTTGCTCTAAGCCTCCCTTATCCCCGCTCATATTCCTCCCGTAGTTATTATATGTTTGCTTCTAACTGCGACTTACCTGTTTTGGCCGCTATTTCTTCTCTGTTCTGTTCCTTCCTGTTCTTGGGTTCATTAGTCTGTGAAGTAACCAAACTGAAACTGGGTGACTCCCACCCAGGAGACAGGAAATTGAAATTGTTCCTGCCTCCCTGAGCAATTGGTGGGAATCACTAATTCCAAGATGCCCTCCTAACCTCAGAGCAGCAGGAACCCTCATGGTAAGTATTCAAGGTTCCGTTTCCTAAACCTATTAAAGCTACAAAGAAGATTAACGTAGGAACAAAGGAGTCTTTGTTTCTCTCATTGTTCCTTCCCTTCGGTCCAATGTGGTGTATGCCCATTATTTTCTACTATTTTTGGAAGGGAGGGCCATTTGAAGAAAAGGTTTAAACCCAACCGCTCTTGTAAAGTAGCATGATACATAGTGAAAGGTGTATTTTATTTTTGAAGTGAAGGCATTAAATCAGCATGGATTACATTGCTAAAGTTATTTTCGTATACAAAAGTGGTCTCCATCGAAGATTCTTCTTGGGGCCCTTTGTCACTTTTGAAAGGTTCCAAAGACTGGTTTCAGAAATCAAAAGCAATTGCTATCACCAATTACGGCAATAAGTGAAGATTCCATTTATGTTCTGTAGGGTTATGTGTTAAGCTCCATAGAAGGTCGTGTTGCAGTTGAGTACTTGGATCCAAGTTTGGAGGTACAGAAGAAGAAATATGCTTTCAAATGTCACAGACTGAAGGAGAATAACATTGAGCAGATTTATCCAGTAAATGCCATCTCGTTTCACAATGTCCACAATACATTTGCTACAGGTAACAGATGCTTAATTGTCTAGTCTCATTGATACTGTTTCATCATCACATTTAATTCATGTGAAATACTTCAATTATTTCATAATTCTTCTAACATGTTCTTTTTTTGAAGATGGAGCTGGATTAAACACTTGTGAGTCTGGAAATTACTTAATCTGACAATTTTCTGCACTAATTCAAAGAACATAGTTGCTATATTTCTGTCCTGTACCTCATGTTATTTTTCTGTTTATCCTTTGTACGTTCTATATAAACCTAATTGCATTAACATGTGTAAAAATAGTTCGTAATAATGTAGATTTTTGCAAATCATTTGTAGGTGGTTCTGATGGCTTCGTAAATATTTGGGATCCATTCAATAAAAAAAGACTTTGCCAGTTCCACCGTTATCCTACCAGCATAGCATCACTTGCCTTCAGTAATGATGGAACTACTCTTGCAATAGCATCATCGTATATGTATGAAATGGATGACATTGAACATCCTGAAGATGGTATCTACATTCGCCAAGTAACAGATGCCGAAACAAAGCCCAAGTGAGTATGCTTCACCTGTATTTGAGCTTTTTCTAGCGTTTATTTCAGGATTTATTAATTTTACTAAATTCATGAAAGCATTATTGATTCCTGGTAGATAGCGCAGCTTGACAGTGGGGCTGGAGTTGATTTTATCTTGTTCTTTCCAAGCTTTCAATATCCGTAGGTTGATAGACGCCTGATGGATAAAATTGTCTGCTTGTTTTGTGGGAGAAAAATGTCAAACTCTCATTCTTCCTGAATAGGCACTATTGTATAGAGCCATGGCATTATTACAGGTTCATTGCTTTAAAATTAAGTTGAATTCAGAATAATTCATATGAGCAAGTCTAATTATATTGGATATTTTAGATTTCAAACTGTTGGCAATCTTGCACACAGATCTAGGTTCTCATCTGTAGTGCACCAAGATTTAGCTGGTTATGGCAATTGTGTAGTAAGAAAATAATTTGGAGTGGTTAATGTGCAAAATCATGGCACCTTTGGTTGCAGAGGGAAAAGAAAGCTTATTTCTGATGCTTTGGGCTAATGAATCTAGCCTAACGTTAAATAGATGGGTATTGTTGTGTCTAAACCACACTGGGAGTTATGTCCTATTCAGTTTTGTGACTTGTGGAAGATTAGCAGGGACATAATATCTGTAATGTTTGTAAACTCTATGAATGTGTTATTCCTACTACCTCACTGCTGCCTGTTGATACTGCCATTAGCAAATAGGGGAAGAAAGAGCAGATGAGGAAACCAAATTAATGAAATAACATTTATGCTGTGGGACACAAGTTTTCTGTAAATGTAGTAAGTGTATGAAATTTTCTCATTTTAAGAGGGACACACACACACACACACACACACACACACACACTGCTTTAAATTCAGACATCCTGTTTAAGCATTTGTTTAAGTTTGTCCTCTCTATCCTTTTGTGTGAGTGGAGTGTGAAGTGAGTGAGAATCTTTTCTGGGTTAGGAGAGCTGTGTGTGGAATGGAACTACTGCTCCCTGTAAGAAGTTGCCAGATTATGATGACCATTTGTGTTCTCACACTTGCCATTCTGGTTCTTACTGAGACTTGTCTTTTACAATATAAAACACTAAAAGAGTAGACTTTACAAAAGTTGAACCAGTTGTTGCTTTCTTGGTTGGATCTCATGAAAGCCAGCAGTGATCGATACTTTGCAAACTGGTTTTGTCAGGAGTAAAGATGTGAAGGCCCAGAAAAAATCAGAAAAAGTGTTGTTGTTTTTCCTGAGGACTGAAAAAAAAATTTCCGATGGGGAAATTTCAAGCTCTGAACTATTTTATCTTTCAGAATGAATGAAACGCGTCTTGAGGCAAGGGTTTTTTCGCATTCAAAATTATGTATGGCATAAAAAGTCTGAAGAATATATATAATGAAATAGAAAAACATTGTCTTACAAAGCATTTCACTTCAAATGTTGGGGGATTTTCAGTTTTTACTGGAAAAATAGGGAAATTAAGGGGAGCACTAAAGAAAAACCCTTATACTGTAGGCATACATCATTGTCAATATTTTTTTGCTTAAATTTAAATTTTGGCAACAATATGTTGTAATGTGTTTAATGATAATACATTATTAAAGAGTTCAGTATTTTCGGTGCTATGAAATTTAGCATAACATCCAAACACAGTGGCTGGCCTGCCTACGTAGTCTCTCTGTGAGAGAGTTTCTGTCCAAATAACGTACTGACTTTTGTTTACTACAGAGATTGTTATCTACCTCAACTTTTATTTTATCATACCTCTTAGGTGGCAAAACTTAAAGATATATTTGTTATGGGAGTATAAAGTACAGCAGTTTACAACTCTCAAGTTTTGGGTATACTTGCAATTTTTCTTATAGAAAATGAAGATATTTAAATGCCATAAATATGTTCAATAGTGCAATTTTGTGTGCTAAGTTAGTTATAAATGATGCATTTTATGGTGTTCAATCAGTAAAAGATGTTTAGGTTTGATAGGAAAGTAGGAATTTCATATATTTCAGTTTGGCCCAACATTTGTTTTTTTCTGCAAAAAATCCCTGGGAATTTTTTTTCTCCTCCTGTGGCTTCCAAAGTTCTGGAAATGTTACATCTTTAGTCAGAACAGTGGCTTACTTGATCCAGATTATGTCATTAATATTCAGGACCTGGGGTCAGGGGAAATGTGACTATTTTTCATTTAAAATGTATTATCTGCATTTCTAAAAACATTGATTGCACAACAGTTTACAGTCAAATATCAAGTAATACAGGTCAATGAGTAGTTCACATATGGAAGAGTAGTATGTTGAAGAGAGTTTCTTTGGGAAGGTTCATTAACATTTGGCCAACCTCTGCCTACTAAATGGATGGATGCAGTATGCTGCTTGCCTGAAAGATTTTTAAAAATGGAATTCAAAGGCATGGGTTTTCTGTCCCCAAGCCATTTAGCACTTTGTATATGTCTCAGTCAGCAGTTAGAGATTTGGTATTAATAAAGAGATGGACTTCACCCCTTCTGTAGAGCCATCAGCTGAATACAGTGACGTGTATTATTTTATAAACATCAAAATAAATGGCAAATACTACATCTTCTGCATAGATTTTCCTTGACAGCTTTTTAAACATTCATTCTCTATCCTAGCACTTCAGTGTGAACTGCCTGTCTAGATACTGGTGGTTGCTCTCTTACGGTTGTGCCTTTGTTCACATTAAAACCCTCTAAACCTTTAAAGTTACTGAGGCAATGGAGACATTGCAGCTTCAATATTTATACTCCCACCCCATCCTGTCTCCAGGCTTTCTTCTTGGAACAGGTAAAGTTTTACTAGTCACTGAAAGAGGAGATGGAATGGGAGACTTTCACATCCCCCCTTCTTGGTTCTCAGCTGCCCTGCCTGAGGTTTGCTGAGAACCAAAGGCATCTGACTACTTGAAAAAAAAAAACCCAACAAAATCTTTGCCTTTCCAACTCCCCTGTGCTTGGGCATATTCAGTGGTTGAGTGTCCACCATCAAGAGAATTTCCCTTCCCCTCCTTTTGTGGTTTTATCCTGACTCTCTTGCACATCACAGATTATTGGGGGGAGGGTGTTCATGAGGGAGGCTTTTGGACTTCTGTTCCTTCCTTCCTTCTCTGCATCCCTCTCAGTCAGCTTTCCAGTTGATCAGTGTAACCCAGTGGTTTTCAGCGGATTTTCTAAGCTGTCAATTCATACCCAAAAATCATGAATAAAATAGCTCTTTAAGCATATATCCTAGAAAGCACGGATAATTGGGAACAATCTGTAGACAGATAGCTTTATACAGAATGCTGGAAAGAAATAGGAAAATATGTCTTGGTAACCAACCTTACACTCACAAAAAGCCTTGACATTTCCCTCTTGGCAATGGGTCCAAACCAGAGCACTTTTGCACAGCCTGGCCGTGAGATCAGTGTCTTGGCACACAATTTCAACCCAGGCTTATTTTCCTGCAGGCTGGGAATTCCTTTTAAAACATAATCAGAATGTAGGGCTGCATCCTCAAAGTTTCCTTCCAGGCCTGCTCTTGACCAGTCACCTCAAATATTGGATAATGGAGATTAAGGCACCAAGGGGAGGGACACCAGTAAGGATCCATCATGGCCCCCTTGATAGCTTGGCCAAATGACAAATTGAAGCGGGGATTCAGTTTCCTTTAGTTTGCTCATAGATCACTACATACCTGTCTCTTCCTGGGATATAATTGCAGGGTTTAGTTGTCCCCATCCTATTATATATGTGTGTGTGTGTAAAGTGCCGTCAAGTCCCAGCCAACTTATGGCGACCCCTTTTTGGGGTTTTCATAAGCCTGTGTTATTCTAAGAGCACATTTATCATTTCGTAACAGACAGAAAATGTTGTGTCTGTATCCTACTGCCTTGGCATTTTAGAAGTCTAAAAGTCATCTCCAAAATATGACCTGGCAGCTGTACCTACAGTCTTGAAGTTTTTTTTAAGTGTCAGAGAAAATCTACTATAAGCATAGTATTGCAAAGCCCTAGCCATGTTTAAGCCCTGACCTGGATGGCCCAGGCTAGCCTGATCTTGTCAGATCTCAGAAGCTAAGCAGGGTCAGCCCTGACTAGTACTTGCCTTGAGGACTCTGCTGGATTTCCACAAGTTGGCTGCAATTTGATGACACACACTGCCATGTTTAAAACCTAGCCTTGTTTAGGGCTAGATGTTTAGTACTAAATACGCTGTTCAGATTTTTAGTTAGAGGTAGCTCTGACTACTCTTGCTTAGCTTGGGGGGGGGAGTATAGTAAAAATTTGTATTTCTATCTTTTTGTAATACGTGAATTTACTTCCCACATTGTACTTTTTGTTAATGGGGATAGTCGTGCAATTGAGTCTCATTAAACGGAATGGTAACGCGAGACGCAGCCCTTGGTGGACTGAAGGCTCGGCCATACGACTCTGTCTTCAGCTGTTTCTGTGCTTGCGTTATGTTTGCTAATTATAGGGATGCTTCACTCTGCTTTCTTAGGAGGTTAATCTACAATTAAACAATATTTCCTCTTGGCTGTCCATTATTTTCTGAAACAGATGGTTCATCATTTCCTGGGCTGTTAAACACAGCAAGGTTAAGGTTAGACTCTTGGGATTCAGTTAATTTTGAATCTTATTACAGGATGTAGAAGCAAAACTAATAAGAATAGTACTTAATATCATTTTGTGGCTGCAAACAATTATTTATTAGCAAACAATTGATCCCAGAAGGGCAAATTGTTTGAGCTGGTAATGAACTGAGACAAGGCAGGGCATCTCTGTATATTTGCAAAATAATTGTAACGTAATTGCAATGCATTTAGACAGGCATCTTTTTGGACTTGTTTCTTCCTTTAAACGGATTTCTGAACATCATTATATCTTTTTGACATCAGTTGTTTATGCCATCCTTTAGCTGCATGGTTAAGAACTCTTACAGTAATCGATGGTGGTTGTTGATTTTTTTAAAACTTTCAGTTGGTTAAAGGGGTTTCGGGAAATGGTGACCTTCCTCACTTTTGGAGGCTTAATGTTATAATTATAATATAATTATGGCTTTACTATAAAAAGAATTTGTAAAGTCAAGGAGGTGGTAAAAATCTTATTTTGATTATTTTTTTAAAAAAATGTCTTTTGGCATTCAGGAATACTATGAAAACTCTATCTAAAATATTGTTTTATTGCAGGTCTACTTGACTTCTGACCAAGAAAACTTCCATTACTTCTCTCCATCTACTTTTGGCAAGACTAGCTTGAAGTAAATCCTTTGATCAAGTAAAGATCTGTTTCCAATAATGCTTTCACTAAAAATAGTGTTTGTGTAATCATTTAGTATCATTTTGTTCTGTTAGCTTGTACTGTGATTTTTCTTCTGCTTGAACATTTCCTTAAGCAAGTTCACTGCTTTGAAATGCTACGTTTTGTATTTGAACTTTTGTACAGATTTTATAACCGTTTATCTGTTGGTTGAATAAGAATAAATCTTTCAAAAAACTAATGATATATTCAGCAGCAGTGTGTTGTAAATTTTCAGTCTTGTACTTAGTGGGAAAATACACATTTTATTCTTCATGTCACACTCAGCAGATGAACTGTGCCCTCACTTCTGAGATGAAGGAAGAATCCTTTTGGTGCCATCGGTCCTGCAGGGTTCACTTTTGAATCAGGCAACTACGCTGTGAAAGGCTTAAATATAAACTTGTGTGCTTGTTCTCCCTGGCAAATTAGGTTAGATATGCAAAGACTTTGAAACAGCAAGATGGTATGACAAATTGAATTCTCATGGTACACTATTCAACAGAGATGTCTGCTTGTAAGAGTTTGTGTTTAATGAAAGTGGTTTCAGACATGCATTTTAGTCCAGCACCTGAGATCCACATCACGATGACAACACTCTCCAGGCCCCCTGAGCTGTCTTGATGTATCTATTTATATAGATTGGAACGCAGAACCCCATTTAAAGCCAACTGCTATTATGTGCTACTAAATTTGTGTTGGATCTCTCAGTCCTCTCAGTCAGCCTGAACTGACCCTAGATGCTAAAATGGCTAAACTGAAGCTATCGTATTTTGGTCACATGATGAGAAGACGAGTTACTAGAAAAGACAGTTATGCTAGGGAAAGTTGAGGGCAGCAGGAAAAGAGGAAGACCCAACAAGAGATGGATTGACTCAATAAAGGAAGCCACAGCCCTCAGTTTGCAAGATCTGAGCAAGGCTGTCAAAGACCGGACATTTTAGAGGACATTGATTCATAGGGTATCCATGAGTCGGAAGCGACTTGACGGCACTTAACACACACACTCTCAGTCCTCTGGGATAACACCTATGGACAAAACCACTGTTGCCAAAGTTACATTGCAAAGTCAGGTCAAATTTTGCTACAGCTAATAAATCTGCCAAACTAGTGTTGCTCCTACAACATCCCAGACAAGTATGTTTTATGCTACACGTAAAAGATAATAAATTTGGGATTGTGTTCTGTGGCTGAAATCTAGAATCACTGGAATTTTAATACTAATCGTAGGTTCTCTTTGCCATCTTCCTACACAGTCAGAAAGTAGAGAAGGGGAGACACCACCTGGCCTGCCTTCCTATCTGTAGCCCTCCTGAGCTGTTTTATGTGTAGTCTTTGGGGATCCCCCAGCATCATGTTTTGGTGTGGACACAATATTCTGGGCAAAGAAGGGAAGATGGTCTCTACCGATCTGTAATGTGTGCAAGGTTAAATCATCATCTAAAAGGGTTCAGTTCTCCAGGATTATTGTACTTTGATTTTTAACTTCAGAAATGCTTCTTTTTGGATTTTTATACTATACCCAACCATTCACCATCTGGCTGAAGCTTTTGTAAGCTTTGTTTTAGATCTAGCATTATGTTGGCTTTATCAGATAAAATATAGCAACCTGTGAATGTTGAGTCTGCTCAACACTTCAGCCAAGAGGGGGAGTCCAGAAGCTATCTGCCTGGTGAAGGAAGGGTGAGCCAGATTATCCTAATATCTGCTGTGCTGCCTAGGACTTCACCAGTAGGATCCCTGCTTGATATCTGTGACTTTGCTTGGAGCAAGCCCCTGAGTCAGCAGTTCCTGCCCAGGCTTTCATCCTCACCTGTCCCTGAGCTTCCGGGATAAAGCCTGGACTCCTGCAGGGGCAGGACAGCCACCGGCAGGGTCATCACTGAAGGAGGGACACCAAAGAGGGACCCACTTCGGGGGGTTGCGAGGCCTTGTTTATCCTTTCAGTAGAAATTGGTGCTGGAAGGACCAATGGGCTTGTTAGGTGGCTGGAGTGGAAGTGCTGTCTTCAGCTGTCTCTTAATGGGTGGATAGCCAGTGGGTATGTGCCCTGTGGGGAGGGACTTGCATTCCCCTGGCCCTGGGCAGAGGGAGATATGATGGTGGGAGATGGGCTGTTCCAGGAGGACGAGGCATGGCCACTCTTCATTCAAGTCACTCTTCATTCAAGTCTGCCTCCCAGTTAACACCTGGTTGCACTGAGGCAGCCTCTCTTGGTTTTAAGATCCTGCTGCTGCATGCCAGGTAATTAAATGGAAAACCTACGGCCATTCAGGATTTAATCTGGCCTGTATTACGGAGGTTTGGTTGGAAGAGACTGGGTGTGTAAATTCAGCCCAGCTGTGCCCTCCATGTTTCCCTGTACAGCAACAGCAGGGGTTGTACCACCTATGCTCAAGGAGGCAGCGATTAGACCTGTTTTGAAAAAAACCCTTAAGACCAAGCTAGCTTGAAAGGTAAGTGGGGTTGACCATGGTGAGTATTTGGATGGGAGACCACCAAGGAATACCACGGTTGCTACGCAGAGGTAGGCAATGTCAAACCGCCTCCGAACGTCTTTTGCCTTGAAAATCCTACGGGTTTGCCATAAGTTGGCTGTGACTTGATGCCCTGCCCCAAAAGCCCTACTAGAACAGATACAGCTGTGGGCACCTTGGTTGATGATCTCTACAGAGAACTAGACAAGCGGAATGTGACCCCACAAGTTCTGCTGGATCTCTTGGTGGCCCTCTACTACTGATGATAAAATCCTACTGAGCTGCCCATTGGCACTGGGAGGGCACCATGTTACAGTGGTTGGAGTCCTATCTGGAGAACTGGTTTCATAGAGTGGTGCTGGGGGATTCCTGCTCTGCCCCATGACCTGTGGGATTTCGCAGTGTTTGATCTTATCCCCCATACTATTTAATATCCATGTGAAGCCGCTGGGAGAGGTCGACAGGAAGTTTGGTCTGTGGTGTCACCAATATGTGGATGATATCAAGCTCTTTTAACTTTCCCACCTAATTTTGTTAATGTTATGAACCAGGGCTTAGATTCAGTAATTGGATGAAAGTGCACAAGTGGACACTTAATCCTGACAAGACTGAGGTGCCCTGGGTTAGTAGTAAGGTAGACCAGGGACTTGAGATCTTTCCTGTCTTGGATGAGGTTATACTCTCCTTGAGAAGCCCGGTTTGCTGCTTGGGAGTGCTGATCGACATAGTCATCTTAGAAAACCAGGTGGCTGCAGTGGTCCAGAGTGCTTTTGCCTGCTGTCTGCTTCATCTGGGTCAGTCCGAAGTAGCCACAGTGATCCATGCCTTAGTTACGTCTAGACTGGACTCTTGCAATGCTCTGCTTGGGGCTACCCTTGAAGAGTGTTTGGAAGCTGAAGCTAGTGTAGGATGCAACAGCTATTGGGAGCATGTGACCTTGATATTGCAGTAATTACACTGGCTATCCATCTGCTCATGAGTCCAATTCAAGGTATTGGTTGCCTAAACTGGCAAAAGCTAATCACAGCTGCTAGAAATAGTAGAAATGAGTGAATTTTGTAAGTTGGTTAGTTCTGTTTTACATCCTAGGAGTCCACTCGTATCCCATATTTCCTCATACTTGGGAGGAATACTTTGTTAATATTTTGCTAGTGTCTGTAGTAACTATGATTATCAGAGTACTTGAAATCCAGCCGAACTATCAGAGTACCCCCCCACATTCGACCATCTGAAATTAAGTTTTCTAATTTCTCAAATGAAGAATGGGAAGCCCCTGGTGCAGATTTAATTCCTCCAGTAATCTTCAAAACCAATATTTCTTGGGGAAAAGGTATACTGGCAACTGTATTCACTCAGATAAATGAAACAGGAGCTATGCCATCAGCTTGGAGACATGCTATCATAATTCTAGTTTATAAGAAGGGAGGCAGAGCGGACCCATCCAACTACAGGCCAATCAGCCTTTTATCAGTGGCGGGAAGCTTTATGCTTTATCTCTTAATTACCAACTCGTGGACTGGTTGAAAACTAATAAAATCCCCAGGAGGGAACAGGCCAGCTACAGGCGAGGAGCTGGTACAGATGATCATCTTTTGACTTTCCAGAGTCAGGGGATCCTTGCTGCTGCCTTTATGGATTTGAAGGCAGCTTTTGATACTGTGCCCTGTGCCTGACCGGAACAAGTTAAAATCATCTATTGACAAGAGACGGCTCTGAGATTCTGTATTCTAATCCCACTACACAAGACCGCTATAGGTTAGATGGACAGATTTCTGACAAAATTTTCCTACAGAAGAGAGTATGTCAAGGGTGTGTGCTGGCACCTTTATTGTTCGACTTATATAGTAACAGTATTTCTTCTGTCTCTACTCAGGACTGTTATTCTCCAACATGGCTTGGGACTGGGGTATCTGAAGGACCATCTTCTCCCATATGTTCCTGCCCAGGAATTAAGATCACAAAGGCCCTCCTGACTGTTCCATCAATCAAAGAAGCTTGTTTGGTGGGTACACAAGAGAGGTCTTTTTCAACTGCAGTCCCATGGTTATGGAACAACAATCCCAAGGAGGTGTGCCTGATCCCCTCACTTTCAATCTTTAGGCAGCTGAAGACTTTTTAAAATCTTTATTAAAACAAACGAACAATGAAAGGAAATATAAAATGCAAAGATACAAAAAATACATAACCATCCCTTTCCCCTTTACAACCATGCATGAAGATGTCCTTTATCAGCATAGGGCAATTATGGTATTAATTCAGTCTATCCTATTACCAGTTCCATCCTCTGTTTAGCCTCTGACCATGTAGTTCTAATCTGAGTGTGTCTCTGCTGTTGTGGTATGCTGTTAATTTCAGAAAGGCCTTTAAAACATATCACAAAACTGGGGCATTGTGGTGTTCAAAAGATGAGAGAACATAGCAGTACTCTGACGCTGAATTCCATAAACTCTGCACTTAGCTCCTTTTCTAACCTCCCAGGAGTATCTTAGATTTTAGACTACTATATGACTCAGTTGTGTAATAAGAGTAAGTCTGACCTTTTTGGTTCTAGAGGCATTAGTGGTAGGAGACAAAATAATACACTAGGTCTACTTTAAAGTAAATCGTGGTCATTTTGCTTACTCCTTAGTGCCATTGTATTGAGCCACTTAAACAGCCATGCAGTTCTGAAGATGGAAGTTCTGTTAATGCCAAAGAACAGTATGTTAAGGAGCATACTCAGAGTACCTCTATCGTTTTCTTCTGGTACTTAAAAATAGGAACAGAATTTAGAGTGGTTATATAACTTCCATACAGATATACTCCAGTACCTGCCTGCCCTCTTCTAGCACATTTTCTGTTCTGTCCACTTCATGAAAAAATCGACTCCCCCTGCCCAGATATTTTCCAAAATTATCCTTTTTTTCCACTTATCCCCATACATTTGGAATTATCAGGATGCTTTTGGGTACATATTCAGTCAAGCAATTGGTTTTCAGTATCAGAGGTTCACCCCAGTCCTTCTGCCTCACAAGACTCGGTTCTTTCCCAAATCTCCCTCTGTTTCTTTACCCAGTTTATAAAAGCACTTGGGTAAGGTATCTATCAGTTCTACGGGAGGGATGGGAACAGAGTGATGAAAGTATGATGAAAGTATGTATCTACACGTATTGCAGAATCAACAGAGGAGAAAGGAAAGGGGAAATTGAAAGACTCCACATCTGGTACAAAGCATCTGGGATTGATTAGTAGATCATAATTGATCTTCTGTCCACACCTGCTTTAGAGAACACTAATTCTGGGGTGCAGATACATAGCCTTGCTAGTTGAAAGTTACCTTGATTTAGAAGCACCCAAAAAGGAATGAGGGAGAAGAAAACTGCAGTTAACTTCAGATTCCATCTCATCTTAGGTTGACTCTGACATCTTGGCTTGGTCCTCTTGTATGGGGCTAAATGCTCTTTGGCCCTGTTTCTACACCAGTCTGGGCCCCTTAGATTCACAAATAACACATTCTGCTTCTGTGCACCCAGAACAATAAAATCTTAATATATTTAATGCAGATGTTTTCCTTCATTCAATTTGATTCTCACATGAAAATTAATACATCCTATTTTTCTAGCTGTTTGCTATTGCTACAACTCACAGCCCAAGGAAATGATTGGTACAGTTGCACAATCTGTAAATGTACTGTTTTATAGTACGGAATTATATTGCTAATGCCATTGTGTATTGTACTGCACTAACAAATGTCTTCCTAGAATTTTCTACACCCTGGGACACTAGAGGTATAAAGGAACAGCAAAATAGGAAAGGAAAATGCAAACTAGAAAAGGAAGGAAGAAAATCAGTATAAATGAGAGGGATTTCAAGTGATGAACAGGAACCCTCTCCAGTATGAATGCAGAAATCTGCAAAGGACATTGGTCTTATTTGTCAACCCCCCAAACATGAAAAAGAGCAGCAGCAGAAGTAATAAGTGGGGACAGCAGCAACTAAGGGTTTCTAGCTGATGGCTTCTAAAATACGTCTGTACAGTTTCCAAGTGGCAGTTGGGGATATGGTGCACGTGGTAAGCAAACTGAAAGGAAGGGCTGTTGAAAAAAAAATTCGGTATAGTTCGGATTCGGCCGAATTCGGCCCGTCTGGATTTGGGATATGCCAAAGTCCGAACTCCCCTGCTTCGGGTCCGTGCAATTCGGCGCGAATTCAAGTTCAGGAAAAAAATTTGGCCGAAAAAAGCCATTAAAAACACAACAGCGCCTTTCCGCGGCTCCGGGGGGGCATTTTTGGGGGTAGAGGTCCCAAACTTTCAGAGGAGCTTCAAAGGACCCTTCTTGCCAGACCCCCCAAGTTTTGTAAAGATTGGGTCAGGGGGGGCTGAGATATGGGCCCCGAAAGGGGTCCCCCCACCCTTAATGTGCATCTCTGAGCAGAGCTTGCCGCCCACGCACAAAGCTCCCAGCCCTGACAAACAGCTGAACTGCGGGGAGCAAGGGCAGGGCAGGTGCGAAGAAGTTTGCAAAGCAACACAACTGCAAAGCAACACAACCATGCAAAGCAACACGTTTGCAACAGTGCAAAGCAACACCTGACACTTGGGAGTTTGCAAACCATAGAAAGGGACAGAGGCAGCTAGCTATGCTTAATAGGCGGGGCAGGTGCGAAGAAGTTTGCAAAGCAACACAACTGCAAAGCAACACAACTGCAAAGCAACACGTTTGCAACCATGCAAAGCAATACTTGACACCTGGGAGTTTGCAAACCATGGAAAGGGACAGAGGCAGCTAGCTATGCATAATAAGCAGGAGGGGTGGAATTTCCCCTTTTGCATCGGACTCGGGACCAGGCAAATGCATTCTTTAAGTCACCATTTGAAAACCAGTTTTGAGCAAGCATCAAAATAGACCTAACCGATCTTATGAATTAGGGAAAACCTGAGGACACACAACTGAAGCCCCCCTCAAACCAGGGAGAGAGAGACTCAAGGGGGCACACACACCCCAGGCAGAACAGGCGAAAGCCCCCTTTGGCTTCCCCCCCACCCACAGAAACTGCTCCCTCCCCACACACACACACACTCTGCTTCCCCCCCACACACACACACAGAGGAGAAAAATTATAGATTAAAGCCCCCAAAGGGGTCTTACTGTGGCTGTCTTCTGTTCCATCAGGAGGGGCTGGGAGGACTGAGTAATCCAATACAATTCTATTTAAGCACGGGAGGTTTTGCCTTGGATTTGCCGCTCTGGAGATGCATACAGGATCGAGTGATCCATTCATCTCAATAGGGAAAAGGGGAAAGCCCATATCTCGGGACCCCCTAACCCAATGTTTACAAAACTTGGGGGGTCTCTTAAGAAGGCTCGTCTGAAGCTATGCTGAATGTTTGGGGGCTGCACCCCCCAAAATGCACCCCCTGCAGCCACAGAAAGAGAAAAGGGGGGAGCCCATATTTCTGCCCCCACTGAACCCATCTTTACAAAACTTGGGGGGTCTCTTAAGAAGGCTTGTCTGAAGCTATGCTGAAAGTTTGGGGGCTGCACCCCCCAAAAAGCCCCCCCTGCAGCCACGAAATGGAAAAGGGGGGAGGGAAAAGCGGTGGAGCCCATATCTCGGGACCCCCTGACCCAATGTTTACAAAACTTGGGGGGTCTCTTAAGAAGGTTCTCTGAAGCTCCGCTGAAAGTTTGGGGTCTCTACCCCAAAAAATGCGCCCCCTGCAGCCATGGAAAGGAGCGAATGTGCACACTCACCCCCACACGAGGATTTCTCTCTCTCTCCCTGGCCGGGCCGCGCAGCAGCTGATTCCTCCAGTACTCAATCCTGACTGATTGGCCAGAAGAAGACCCAGCTTGGCCACCGATTGGCCGGGGGAGAATGCTGCTTACTGATGGTTATGCTGCTGCGTCCGGAATTTGCCGAATTTATTTGTGAACTCCCGAACTCGCTGAATTCGGCTTCCCCGTGTTCCTGCCATTTTTGAGTTCAGTTCGTCCCGAACTAAAAACCGCCGAATCAGGGGGAATTCGGCTGTTTTTTGGTTCGGGCCAAACCGAATCGACAGCCCTACTGGAAGGTGCAGAGGTGAAACAGCAAGGCAGTTTGTCATGAGACAAAATGTGAAGGAATTGACCAGGGCAACCACAGTGTAAGTGACTGAGGCAGGAATATGACAGGTGAGCCAGTATACGCAGTGGTTAGAATGTCGGACTAGAATCTGGTAAACTCCAGGTTTGAATCCCTGGTTTGCCATGGACACTTGTTGGGTGACCATGGGCCAGTCACACACACTCAGCCTTATCTACTTCACAGGCTTGTTACAAGGATAAAATGAAGGAGGAGAATGATGTAAGGTGATTTGGATCCCCATTGGGTAGAAAGGTGGGCCAAAAATGAAGTAAATAGTAGGGGTGTGCTTTTGCCTAAAGCTGAACTGAAAAACCAAAAAATACCTTATCGATATTTTTTTGAATTTTTTATACTGGAAAAAAAATGGCGGCAATTTAAGGGAGATGAAAAGCCGATCCTGAATAATGACGAATTTTCCCAGTATTATTCAGGACCACTTTGGCCCACCATTCAAATCCCCTCTCCCCCTCTCCCCCTCCCTCCCTCTCCCCTTACTTACCTGCTGGTTGGGTCTGCGCCACCACCGCCTCCCAAGTCCACATGGACTTGGGAGGTGGTGGCGCTGAAGTGAACGGTAGACTCGGCTGGGCCCGGCCAAGCCCAGCATTTAACTCGTGCTGCTGGGATTTTTTGGGTTCGGGTTTAATAAACCAAAAAAAATTCAAATATCTGAGAAAAGCTGATATTGCGATTAGTCTTTTTCCAACTTTTTCAAAAATTACTGGGTCTATTAAACTTGAACCCAAAAAATACCAAGAAAAAACATGGTGCACAGCCCTAGTAAATAGTATAGATGCAGGCATTTTTCCTATAAGGCAACAATGAATTTTCTCTATTTCAGCTCTCATCTAGGAGTATAAATAAAAACAAAGGTCTAGGGGCCACAAGAAATCATGGGCAATGAGCTTTCTCCTGTATGAATAGCAGCTGAACAAAGAGGATATACAGATTCCTGATCAGTGTAACTGAGAATCAGTCTAACTGAGTTCTAAAAATCTCCTTGCCTCATGTTGAATCATTGATGGTCTTCCAGAGAAACATGGAGTCACAGCTATCATCCTAATACACTTGTCCATTATTCTTAGCTGTGTGCAGGGGTCAAAAAGTCACAGGATGTCGCTCTAAAAGGGGTTATGATGGCACAGGACTCAGCGCAAAGTGGTATCTGTTCTGAATGCAGTGGCACTGCAGTGCAGAATTTAAGTGTTGTCTCAGTGCAAAAAGATGATGTATAGAGCTATGGGCAGGCTGCCAGACATTTTATGTTGAGGGGGCCATGAGTACATGGGGAGGGGCTAGGGTTGCCAAGTCTCCATCATTCTAAACACTGAGACTCATTTGGTGCAGTTTGATGGGGTTTGTGGTATAGGGTTGTTAACTGACTGAAGAAAAAATTGTCCTGTCCCTTTAATAGAGGTTTAATAGGGTGTTATTTACCTCTGTGCCATGAAAAGCTTCAGCTGCCCTTCTCCACACATCCAGCCTCTATTAACAGGACATTTTTATCCAGGCCTGTGGTAACTCTAGTGGGGTGAGGCCAGGTGATATCAATGAATAGTTTCAGTAATATTTGCATATTTTGAATTATTTATATCCTGCTTTATTTCCTTAGACTCAAGGCGGCTGATAATGCAGCAACGAATTGCAACATGTAAAACATAAGTAGTAGAAGAAGCAGATTTGGCATTTATACCCTATTTTTCTCTACCTTTAAGGAGTCTCAAAGCGACTTACAATTGCTTTCCCTTCCCCTCCCCACAACAGACACCTTGTGAGTAGGGTTACCAACCTCCAGGTAGTAGCTGCTATGACATCTGATCTCCAGACCATAGAGATCAGTTCACCTGGAGAAAATGGCCACTTTGGCAACTGGACTTTATGGCATTGACGTCCCTCCTCAAACCCCACCCTCCTCAGGCTCTGCCCCAAAAAGCCTCCTGCCAGTGGCAAAGAGGGACCTGGTAACCCTGCTTGTGAGGAAGAGGAGGCTGAGAGAGTTCTGAAAAAACTGACTAGCCCAAGGTCACATAGAAGGCTTCATGTGTAGGAGTGGGAAATCAAACCAGGTTCTCCAGATTAGAGTCCACTGCTCTTTACCACTACACCACTCTGGCTCTCTATTAACAAGATTAAAACACATGGATTTAAAATACGGCAATACAGCCATACACTATTTTGTTTGAACCACAAAGTATCTGTGCATAGTCACAGTCATGCCTTTGAAATGATGAGCTATTCACCAAACTAAACATTTTAGATTACCATGGATATTTATGTGTTTGCTGTAACCATAGTTGAGCTTAAAGAGCCAATTATTGCCTCTCCTCTCCAATTCACATGGGCAGTATTTTACATAAGCATGCATGTGGAGGAATCTTAGAAGAAGCATATATCTGCAATGTCACAACATCAGCTATCTAGGGAAAAGTGATTTGCTTATCACACTAGGAGTAATTTCTTGATTTAATGAGCATACCTGCATTTATCGCTCGAGAGATGTTTCTGGGCATAAAACTGTGCGGCAGGATTCAAATCTATGTTGAGAAAGGTGGGAATACCTGTGGGAGAAAATAATTAATCAGTGCCAATCACTGAAGTTGCACCAGCTTGCTAAATCACTCCTTCCCACCTAGAAATTATCTTCTATTACCAGGTAGGTAGATGTCTGTGGTTACTGTGTAGTAAGTCTCAGAATTTAGAGAGGAGATTATTCTTGGCTCAAATTTATTTAGTTTTTTCCTCTGGAGACCACGCTTTTCTGTAGTGAAAGGTGGTGGGGCTTAGGAGGACTGCCTGGGAATTATGTCCCTTCAACCCTTTGGCCTAATGCAGTGAAGAATTTCTTCTTCTGTAGAAGTTTCAAAATTTAAATCTGCCTAAGCTTTATGGCAATGAATCCGCCCACAATTTTTCCCAGAGCTACGAACCTGGTTGTGGGACTATTAAGCGGTGCTCCTTTATAATGCTGCGTGGGTGGTGGTTCAGGCCAGATCTCATATCTGGCATGGATACTCAAATGTATATATACTTTAACTGTTGGTACTGAGCCCTGTTTGTTGTATATAGCTTTGAAAACCTGTTGTCATTGGTAATGTCTTCAAAAGGCTCAATTTTGGGATGACAGAAATCATGGGATTCTACACAATTTCTTTTGGGAATGTCACGGGTCAGATATGTTTCTACAAGTTGGTTAATGATGTAGATACTGGAAATTATATATTTTGCTAATATATATAATTACAAGTGAGGACCTGCAAGTAACTTGAGGGGAGGAGACATCCCATCCCCCTGCCTTAACTTCCTCCTCTCTCCCCACCCCTTTTCTGACACTCCCCTAGTCTTACTTTCTTCCCTCACCACTCTTGTCACTTACCTCCTCTTCCTTTCTGCCCTCAACCCTTTTCTGTCACCCTTACCACTGTTGCCAGCTTGGCGGCAGGACAGCAATGATTCCTGCACTCCCCACCACCTATTATTGCCAGGTCGGCAGGGAGGTTGTGACTGCTCCTGCAACTCCCCTGCACCTGCAGTTTTTGCCAGCTTTTTTTTGGGGGGGGAAGTGGTGACTCCCGTGCCCCCCCTGCTTTCAGTATCACTAGCTTGGTGGGGGGGGAGTGATAATTCCCATGCCCCCTGCCACCTCCAACATTGCCAGCTCAGCAGTGGGGAGTGAAGCTTTGTCAGTTTGGTGGGGTTGGGGGCAGTGATGACTCCTGCGCTATAGCTGCCTATAGCTTTGCCAGCTAGGTGGGAGGGAAGAGGTAGTGACAACTCCTACATGCCCCCAACCCCTCTCCAGTTTTGCCTCCTCAGTGGCTAAGGAGGGGCAGAGAGCAATGGCTCTTGCTCTTTCCCTTGCCCTCCTCCTTGCACAGCAGCAACTGCTGACAATGCTTTTGTTTTGGGAAGATTTAAACTCCTCAATGTATTTTTAAACCTTTTCAGTTTTTTTGTTGTTGCAAACTTGGGAAATGCCTCAAGTTTGCCAAACTATCTGTTTTTAGTCAGCACAGTGACAGGCCTAATTTGTGGATTTAAGTATCCGCAGATTAGGCCACCCTTAACTGTGAGAATGTAAGATACATTTTGCAGGCAATTAATTCCCACTCATCATTTGTAACTATTCAAAAAGGACATTTTTTTAATTGAATGGGGTGCTATATTCTGTCATTTCCTTGATTATTCCTTATAGAAGGAGAGTCCAAAATAAATGGAAGTGATCAGTAATACCAACAATTATCAGATCATATCTGTTTTAATCTCAAAGATGCCAAATAGCACCACAATTTTATCTAAAAGTAATCTCAAGTTTATAGTGATTACATTTCTAGATACATTAAGCCATATCCATGATCATTCATCCAATAAAGTGTTTTTGCTAGAGTCAGTTTCTCATTTAAGTCTATTATTTTATATCTTCATCTCTTAGTCTTAGCAATTGAATGCATTGTATACTAAACATCATTTTTTTCATGAACAGAAAATATATTTACACATTACACATGGTCTATCTTGTTTGAAAAAGAATTTGAAAAGGGGAGGTCTTACATCATATTTTATTAGTCACATCCTGAAACATGATCCTAGTGTTATTAAAGGTCAAATCTGATAGTGTAGATAAATTATGCTGGTATTAAATGGACACATCCCCTAGCAATTTGTAGAAGGAGACTGCTCATTATATATATGAAAAAAGAAGAAAAGGAACGGGTTTGACTTAGCTTACATTTAAATTTATGCCAAACCACTAAAATATGATAAAGCATTCAACACTTACCCTTCTCTTAGGTACCATTTTCCAAAGTTTCCCTCGTTTCTATGTCTTCTCTGCTAGCTGATACTGTTCCTGGTATTACTTTGACTGCGGCTAAATTTCTGGCAGCAGTGAATTTTATGCAAGGGTGGTATTTGCAAGACTGGGTCTGTTCAAGGCTGCTGGATCATTGGATTGTTAAACAAAGAAAGAATATTTTAGGTCATTTATGCATGGGAATTTTACCTGAGGTTCGTTGCTGGCTGGCCCACACTTTCCAGTTGGGAATCTCTGCATCAGCAGTCTCCAAACTCAAATCAAGTCCTGCCCCTTTAAATGCTGCTTTGTAATTGGCTTATTTTGCAGTGCTCACTGTGTGAGAAGATTCCCCCCCCCCAACCCAATTGCCGCACAAAAAAGCATTTTAAGAACAAAAAACAAAAAACGGAGCAATCTGCAAGGAGAGGGAGAAATCCAAGCCTCGGTCTTAAAACGCCTTTCTTCTGCTCAGAAAGAGCTCCCAGGAAGCATTTGAATCCCCGCCTCTTTACTCGCTGCTTTGTGATTGGCTGTGAGAGAAATCCATCTTCTGTGTCCAGTACTTTTCCTTCTGCACGGAGATTTCAGCTGGGCTGAATTCAGGGGAGAGAGAAGAGTCAGGTTAACAGAGGAATGGGAAGCCCTGGTCATTGCGAGGGATGGCAGTGAGGTCATTTCTAATGGACAGAAAACTCATGCAGAACTCCAAGGAACAACCGAGTCAGACGGGGGCAAACATGAGTCCGAGTACCCGTGCATAAATGTCCTTAGATACCACTATACTAGTAAAAGGGGTGATGAGTCCTTAATGTTCACCGATTCTGTGGTTACTGTCAATTGGGATGTGTGGTAGTGAAACCTGAGCTTTGGACAGGGAAACCAGTGTCTCCCTCAGGTACATGCTTATGCATAGCCGATGTAGCTGATTCTTGAAGGTTTACATTGCCATATGAATATCTGTTTCTAGAAATGATTTTCTTTTTAACAACACAGGAATAATATTACGTATCAGGCCCAGCATCCATCTAGTCCCTATCCTGTTCCCCACAGGGACCAAAGACATACTTCTAAGAAGTTCACATGCAGAGTGTGGTCAACAGTCCCCTCCCCTCAAAAAACTGGCATTGAGAGACATTGAATCCTCAAGGTTTCGTTTAGTTATCTTGGCTAATTGCTTGCAGAACTAGCCTTCATGATCTAGCCATGAAAATCTGCCTAAGCCAGTGACCATCTCCATTTGTTGTGGAAGCCAATTCCATAAGTCAGTTAGGCACTGTGATATGAAGTAATTTGTTTTTGATCAGCCTAGTATTTACAGCCCCCTCAGACTCATTGTGTGACACTGACTTTAGAGTTATGAGAGAAGGTGAAAATTCCATCCACTTTCTTCACTCATAATAATAATAATAAATAACAATAACAACGATAATAATTTATATCCTGACCTCCCACTGCAAAACCAGGGCTCACTGTCATGTAAGCTACTGTTATGTTTTTTCCCCCCAAAAGTAAAAAATCCCAAATTCTTTAGTTTTTCCTCAAAGCTGCTTCAGCCTCTTGATCCTTTTGGTTTCACCTTTCTGCACCTTTTCTATAATACTCCTTTAGAAATGGAGTGGCTAGAACTGTTTGCAGTATTTCATTTACAGCTGCACCCATATGAAAATTCTACTGATGGTTTTATTTTAAGTTCCTTTCCTAATTATCCCTACTTTGGAAATTGCCTTTTTCACTGCCATCACAGAATGAGTTGACATTTCCATTGCAGTCTAACCTGCCAGCGTGGTGTAGTGGTTAAGAGCGGTGGACTCTAATCTGGTGAACCGGGTTGGTTTCCCCACTCCTCCACATGAAGCCAGCTGGGTGACCTTGGGCTAGTCAGTAGTCACAGTTCTCTTCGAGCTCTCTCAGCCTCACCTACCTCACAAGGTGTCTGTTGTGGGGAGAGGAAGGGAAAGAGATTGTAAGCCAGTTTGATTCTCCTTAAAAGGCTGAGAAAATTGGCATATAAAAACCAACTCTTCTTCATAACCTCAAGATTTCATGCCTGGTTAGTCACCTTTGGAGTAAATGTGATGTTAGGAGCTGTTGTGCCAGTATGCATCGCTTGACGCTTACTATGAATCTCATTTACTATTTTGTTGCTCCTTTGCCAAGTTTGGAACAACACTTTTTGGAACTCTTTGCAATCATCCTGAATAATTTGCCACCATCCACAAATGTGTCTATCTCACTGCTCACCCTGACTCCAGATCGTTTATGAATAAATTAAGTGGCGTTGCTTTTGGTTTTGTACATACTATCTTTGTATGAATTTTGGCCAAACACCTTGTTTTGCAGCAGAGGCAGCAATGAATGCACATTAAGAAAATATAGTGGGAAATTTGACAACACGTAGTGGGGGCACCTCGACTGCTTCCAAAGTGTACAGAATGCCATTTTGAAGAGGCCATTCCCACTTCTACCCCCAGCCTGTCAGATTACTCTGATCTCACCAAATTGGGCAAAATGTCTCAGGTCTCTTAAGGTTAACCCATTAATGCTTTCAATGTGCTTAATATATTGTAAACACAAACATGTTAGTACTCCAATATATAGTTGGATAGATTAATTGGCCCTGATTGATTTAAAATGTACCACTCATGAGCTGAGCAGCCTATTATTTTAAAACAATTTTAATGCAATTATGAACAACAAAAATCACAGGTGGCAGGGTGGTGGCATTTTAAAAGACAAATTCCCTCTTCCTTGTTACAAATTGGGAAATGCCTTTTCTAAAATGGTGTCTGAAACGCATCATTGAAAAAAACCAAATATACTTTTAATGATTATTTTACTGATATGCAAATCTGTATAGCTTTAATTAGACTTATAATTAATCAATTAATAATTTGTTAATTGGAACATAGCCCTCATTGCTCTGCCAATCAATCTACCATTCTACCTACCCACATGCCCAAGGGAGAACTGTTACAGCATTGTAATTAAAAAATCAATCAAAAATTCACCAAATCCAAGAACAATTTCTGAAACATTCCTCACATGATGCCAACCAAAGCCCATTCAACAAATGGCTACCCCCCATATAATACATATTGAAAGACTCAGAAGTGTTCAGAAGTTTTCTACACTCATACCCTCTGAGATTTTTCCAAGTATTGCCTATATCAGTAGGGTTACCAGGTCCCTCTTCGCCACCGGCAGAAGATTTTTGGGGCGAAGCCTGAGGAGGGCAGGGCTTGGAGAGGGACTTCAATGCCATAGAGTTCAATTGCCAAAGCAGCCATTTTTCTCCAGGTGATCTCATCTCTATCAGCTGGAAATTAGCAGGAGATCTCCTTCTACTACCTGGCAGTTGGCAGCCCTATATATCAGTATATCTAATTATGAACAATGGCTGTAGAGTGTAGATACAAAACACACACAATGGGGCCCTGTACAGATGGGGGGAGACTTTTTTAAATGCAAACATAAGGGAACCCTCTAGGGTTGTAAAAAAAATCCCATTATAATGAAAATTGGGGAGTTAAAATCTCCCCAAAATGGAGAATGCTGACTGACATCTAGCAAAACCTTGTGAGATCATGGTTGGCGACATGGAGTTGCCTAGCAACCCCAGCATCAAATGTGGGAGAAGGGCAGGAAGCAGCAGTCAAGGGGTAGAGAAGGGAGAGGAAGTGATGATAGGGGAAGAAAGGGAGAAATTGGGAGCCAGATGGGATTTTCCTTGCTAACATATCAGCTTGTTCTTTTAAAATCTTCCACGTTTCTGTTTCTCACTCAAATTGGAGATTACCATGATGTTAAATTTGGTGTCCAGTAGCAATGTGTGCAACCTAAACAATCTGTGCAGCCTTGAGCTACACATAGTTCTCGTTTTGGGAGGGGGAGTGGATTGTCACAGTACAGGACTTTCTTTGGCACTGCAGTTATAGTCATTACTATAGTGTCTATGCATGTACTTAAGAAAATAAAGAAAATATTAAAATTAAGAAAATAGACTGCTGGGTCTAGGATATCAAGGGAATTTTCTGTTGCAGCTTGGGCATTATTGGATATTTATCTTTGACTGTAGCCATTTGCATTGCACTGGACGGTGCTTTGAAAGGTCCGTGATTTCTATAAGAACCATTTTTGGAGGCTGTAAGGGTAGCGTTGCCAACCTCCAGTTACTAGCTGGCGATCTCCTGCTATTACAACTGATCTCCAGCCGACAGAGATCACATCACCTGTAGAAAATGGCCGCTTTGGCCATTGGACTCTATGGCCCTTCCCTCCCCAAACTTCGCCCTCCTCAGGCTCCGCCCCAAAAACCTCCTGCCGGTGGTGAAGAGGGACCTGGCAACCCTATGTGAGGGTATGCTGTGAGGAAAGGGGCCTTAACCTGAAACTCACATGCAGCCTTTGAATCCTGTCCTAAGTAACCTTATACAAAAATCCCTAATTTATTCTGATTGCAGAATCTGTATTTTCTGGTTCTCAAGACAGGAACTTTTATAGTACAAAGATCTAGGCCCTCTGGTTGTGGCTAAGGTAGAAAAGAGAGAAGACTGGACAGAGCAGAATAAGGATTATACTCAATGCAACAGTAGGTATGTTTGAAAATGAAAGCTGTTGGCCCCTTTTTCTATTTCTGTGGGCTCCCTATTCAGTACCATGTAGGAAGCGGGAAAAAAATGACAGTCCTCCTTCCACGCACCAAAGACATCAGGAAAAACATTATTAAGAGGGGAGTCTTGACTGCAGCATTTCAGACTAAATGGACTCTGCTGCACGTTGTGCTTTGTGAAGCTTAAGAAAATTGCACCGTGGCAGCTTGCCCGGCAGACAAAAGGAAGGAATGGAACAAACAGGGGTGGGGTGGGGGGGCTGAATATTTAGAAATCTGCGATCATGTTATTTGCTCTCATTTTCTGGAGATCCTCGACAGTAATACTGAGTCTGAGCTTGATAATCGCGTTTTATGTCATTACCATTAAAACTACTGGCTGCAGTCAGACCCCCATTGCTCTTTGGGGGGTGTAACGGCACATCTGTATGATCCTCTTATCTGTCTTGTGGAAATGTTTGTGGTTGCAGGGAAAGTAAGGATTTTTTTTCCGCCGTAAAGATGCCATTTTACAGAAGAATGGAGCTTTAACTATCACCTAATTGGATTCTGCTGCTCCTTAAGTATTTTATCCCTGTCCTGTTCAAAAGACCCTTTAGTTGTTTTTTCAGGATCTGAATGTTTCTAAATCATAACCTAAGAAATGGACTATTTCAGGATTGATTCTTTGATTACTTTTTGGTGACAAGAGATGCTCATTCCCACATTGCACTGGTTTATGTGCTCATGTTCAAGAGTGTGTGCAAATGAGCCACTTCAAATTGAATACCCAGGCAGAACATCTGTATCGTCTCTTTTTTAAAACAGAGACTTGGTTCATACAGTCCACTGTCAGCCATTTATATTATTCAAGTGTAATTATGTATGTGCGCATATCCATAGCTTTCCAAAATATGTTGAGAAAATCTCTTTGTCCTTTCTTGCTACTAACAGTGCCATGACCCTGAGACTCCCAGAGTTTTTATGCCTTAGGGTATAAATTTCAAGCCAAAAACTTGCCTTGAAATCAATAGGCTTATACTGGAGTAACTTCTCACAGGGTTGCACTGCAAAGAACTTACGTGATCAAATACTGTAGTCTTCCCAAACTCAACATCTTTTATTTTTTTGAAGTCGAGTTCTTAATTAAAAAAACAACAAGAGTGTGCTTAAAGTTCTGAGTTGGCCACAATTAAATCATTTTCCCCCTAGCCCCCTAATGTCCTTAATCAACCCCAAAGAAGTATAAATTATTAAACATCTTTTTGGGATTAAATTTTTATTCCTAATTATACGCAAAAGATATATATCATAAAATATTCATCATATAATTGTGATTAAAATGTACAGTCTCCCCAAAGATGTGATTAGCAATTTTAAACACCCAAAACTTAATTAAGCAGGTAATGGGGTTAGAACTAAGTGAGACTTTTAAAGGAACAAAATATTAAAATTAGTTTTTTTTAAAAAAAGGTTTTTTACTGCTGGGTCTAGGATAGCAAGGAAATTGTCTAGAAAGAATAAAAGTTAAGGTGACATACACTATTTTTGCTAATCCTAAAAGTCTTCTGTTTAAAAGCCTTTTTCCATGTATAAATTTAATTAATTTAGAAAGAAATACATGCTTTGAGTTTTTAAACATATCTTGCCTCATCTTATAGAGTTCCCCTATTGCATATAAAGCTTTCTCTCCAGTTGCTTCCTGTGTTGAGTGCACATTTCCATACATTTCCTATTGTAATGCCCAGATATAAGGGCTGGTATAAAATACTATGTACTCATATGCACACACATGGAAGCTTTAGGAACGTTGTCATCCATAACTATAAGAGGCCAACAGATTACATTGCTTGCCTGGTACGGCCTTTCACCAGTAGAGAAAACAGTGTCTTTAAATTACCTTCATCCTTAGGAATGTGGTTTCTAGTTACTAAAATCACAAGACCTAGCACTCGCTTAGAGACGCCTTCAGGCAATATCTATAGGCTATGCTAATTAACGTGAAGTAGAGACCTAATGTGTATTGGTGCTTTTGTGTATAAATCTGCTTGTCAGCAACTAGGGGCTTGCCCCATCCAAATGCATAAATGATACTGAGCTTCCTTTGTTCTCTGGTGAGTAACTCTACATCTTATCTGTGGGTTATTTCACCCCAGGTCTGTGTTTAGCTAAATAAAGAACTGTTGCTTTAACTTAACCTCCTCCTTGTTGTCTATCATTGGACTCTATAAGACAACCAGGCACTTCACTATGAGCTAACTGAAATACAGAAACACTAGATAAAGCTTTTCAAACCCACAATGCAGCCTCCAGTTAAATATATTCAGCTAGCAGGTGATGAGACCTATTATTTATTCAGTATATATATTGAATACACACACCATATCACCAAATGTCTACAATAAAATGCTAACAGTGTAAAACAAACAGCATAACCAGCATAACATGATCACAAACTAGCAGCATTAAAAGTTAGTCTACATTTAAGCTAGCAGCAGATGGTTCAATTAAGACAAACTTTAACAATGTGAAAAGGCTTGTGCCTGAGGTCTTACAGGCAGGACAATGCTGCTGCAGTTGTCTTGTTTGTGGGCTTCCTAGAGGCACCTGGTTGGCCACTGTGTGAACAGACTGCTGGACTTGATTGACCATATTGATTAGCTCTTAGTGTCAGTTTTCCAGTCATAGGAACTCATGAAGCTTCCTGAACACTGAGACCCTTGATCTGATCCAGCATGGCCTTTCTTATGTTCTTCTTATGTTCTAGAATGCTGCCAGTCAGCATGAACTATGCTGGATTAGAAGGCTCAAGGGTCTGTCTGAGTATTCAGGAAGCTAGTTCCTATGACTGGAAAATTGACACTAAGAGCTGATCAATGTGGTTATTAAAGCCCCTTTCAGATTACCATTCTAAACTGGATGCCATCCGTTGTTGGCTCGAATCCGAGTAAAGCGATACAGGGACAGGCGATTCATACAGCTCGTTCCTATCCATCTATGAGCCGCCTCTAAAATGCTCTGAAGCACTTTGGCCCTTTCAAACTGCCTTTTTCCACACCACATTCTTTTCCAGCTTAAAAAAAAATGTTCTAAGATTTGCGCTATAGCACTATAGCACCATAGTGCTGTAGTGCCATAGCAGCACTATCGACATGCCTGTAACTGTTGAAAAAATTAGTAGTCTTTCAGAAGTGCTCCAGATAGTTCAAACAACATACTGGAGCAATTCAGAAGTGCAAGGAAGAGCTGAAAATGGGAAAAAGCCATTTTCATAAAAAACAGCAGAGTCCTGTCATGCCAACGAGATGCAAGTGGCTTTGTCTGAAAAGGTTAAAAAATCCATTAGCAGCCGGGGGCCAAAAAGGCTGTGTCTGACATGACACAAAAAATCCGCTAGCAACCAGCTGCTTAAATGGATTATAAGGGCAGTTTGAAAGGGGCCTAAGACTGTCTGGAATTGCTGTTTTACCTGTGGTGAGTTGTTCATGTACAATGACTAGTCACCACAGACTTCTCATGCTTCCACTATACCACTGCAAGTCTTACTTTTGTCATTTAAAAGAACCTTCATCTGGGCTCTGTGGAATATCCAAGAAAATGGGAGAGGGGAGGTACCCTATCAAAGTGCAGAAAACAAAGGAGCTACGCCAGAGGTTCTCTTAAAAATATCTTTAAATCTCTTACCAGTTATCAACCCTCGACTCATGCATACGGTTGCCAACCTCCAGGAGATCTCCTAATATTACAACTGATCTCCCGCTGAGAGAGATCAGTTCACCTGGAGAAAATAGCCACTTTGGCAATTGGACTCTATGGCAGGTCCCTCCCCTCCCCAAACCCTGCCCTCCTCGGGCTCCACCCCAAAAACCTCCCACCAATGGTGAAGAGGGACCTGGCAACCCTACTCATGCAGTATGTTTCCAGCCTGGATGGCTCTTTATCAAGCAGAGCTGGTTCAAGTTTTTTGATGTTCTAAGTTAACTAGAATTTGGCCTGTGTGACCCTTGCTTGTGTTTTGCCATATGCTAAGAAGCAGGACCAGAAGCACACCAAGCGATCACAAACTGACTGCAGAGCTTCTTTTCTCATTTTCATTCTTAATGTCTGTTATTTCTTCCCCGTTAAACCTTTGTCAGTGCTCTGGTCAGCCAATGAGGATCAGACTGCTTTCTGTCGTGTGCTCTAGAACGCAGACCAGCCACTAAACTGTCTCTACAAGCTTCGGGAGTGTTGGGGACTGTTCACGTTTCTGTGGCATTGTGGAATATAGTTCTTTAGGAGGAGGTGCTGGAGTCCACTGACTTGGCTAACATCCATAAGAGGCATTTTTGAGATTTGGGGCAGGGTATGGATGCCAACAAGTTTAGATATGGAAATGCTAGAATAACACATGTCCCCTGGTTTCCAGCGTGATTTGGGAAATTGGATTATTTTTTCCTGATCTGCCTATGGCTGGGGCAGGCCCTGCTCCTAGCAGGTGGGGGGAGAAAAGTGGGTCAATATGATGGGTTTAACAATTATTGGTGCACACTGTGTAAACCTCTGCTGTCGTGGTCCCTGGACCTGTGTGTGTGCAGCTGTCCTTGACAAGAGCTAGGGTCTTTTTGGCCCCTGACGCCAGCCCGGTGGAATGCTCTGCCTAGTAACATCAGGGCCCTCTGGGACCTGAAAGAGATCTACAGGCCTGTAAGACAGAGCTATTCCACCTGGCCTACAATTGAGGGCAGCCGCAGGTGGTATTAATGGTGGCCTCCCTACTCCCCCCTTTTTTCTCTTACAACTTACATTGTAGGGGGGCCACCTGTAGGGTTGCCAACCTCAGGTGGTGGCTGGAGATCTCCCAACCCGGAGCTGGCAACCCTAGAGACCTGCCTACTTGATTTTGGCAGTTATTACTGCAGCAGGTATTGCATTAGTTTGGACACCATCTGTTTTAACAATTTAGAAGACTGTATTTTATAGTTTTAGATGTTTTATTGCTATTTCTCTATGTATCTATTTGTGTTTTTAATGTTGTGTTTTAAGAGCCCCGTGGCGCAGAGTGGTAAGTTGCAGTACTGCAGTCCAAGCTCTGCTCACAACCTGAGTTCGATCCCAGCGGAAGTTGGTTTCAGGTAGCCGGCTCAAGGTTGACTCAGCCTTCCATCCTTCCGAGGTTGGTAAAATGAGTACCCAGCTTGCTGGGGGTAAAGGGAAGATGACTGTGGAAGGCACTGGCAAACCACCCCGTAAACAAAGTCTGCCTAGGAAACATCGGGATGTGACGTCCCCCCATGGGTCAGGAATGACCCGGTGCTTGCACAGGGGACCTTTACCTTTTAATGTTGTTACCCACCCTGAGTCTAGTCTTGGCTGGGGAGGGTGGGTTAGAAATTCAATCAATCAATCAATCAATCAATCAATCAATCAATAAAATAGGTCTACGGTACACTTCCTTCAAAACTATAGGAAGCAGCTCCCTCCTCAAGACACTGACAGAAGGAAGTGTTCCTGAAGTTGTGGTCCTTTAAGACAATGCCTACTTTGTTTCTGTGGTTGGGCAAGTTCTGATTCTAGATACTGTTGTAGAAAACTGTTGTTGTCCCAACGTAAAGTATCTAGAATTCCCTGGTGAAAAGCTATAAATGCTTGAAAATTAGGCTTACCAGGTCCCTCCTGTGCTCCAGCGGGAGGCTATCGGGCTGTTGGTGCAATTGCACGTGTGTGTGTGTGGCACTTCTGGTTTACAACCGGAAGTGCCGCCTCGCGAGGGGCCTTTTTCTCTTAGTTTGAGTAGTAAAGCGGCCCTTTACCACTCAAACTAAGAGGAAAAGGCCCCTCGCGAGGCGGCACTTCCGGTTGTAAACCTGAAGTGCCTTGCGTGCATGTCGGTGCGCACGTGCACCCCTCAGGTGGTCGGTGGGCAGAGGGGCGAATTGCCAGGGGTTTGCCTGCCACCACCAGGCACCTGGCAACCCTATTGAAAATGGTGTCAGGTAACTTTGTAAAAGGTTTAATCAAATATGTTTTTATACCACCTGGGTTTTTAGCCATTTTCTGTAAACTGTGCTGATATCTTCTTTTAGCTTGTTTGAAAGATAACAGTTGTCCTATAAGCAACACTGAAAGTTCGAACCAATGACAAATTTGGTATGCATTATGGATGCCAGTAGCCTTTAAGAATCCAACCATCTTGGTTTTCAATGTACGTCTTAAGCAACAGCCAGTGTTAAAGCAGAGTCTCCCAGATTCCCTTTTAACCTCAGCATCTTTTCTCCATAATCTGCAATATAGAATCACAAACACATTGCAGCCTCAAGTCAGTAATTTTTTTTTAAAAAAATGGTAATACTCCTCCCCCCTTTTCCCAAGTCCTAAGGTTTAATTTTCATGATTATGTTAGATTATGAGTAATTTTAAATCATGGTATCCAGTAGAGACTGCTCTTACTCAGCAGCTCTTTTCAACAGTTGTTTATGGTAGTTTCAGCCTCTTTCTGCCTCTCGGAGGCTCTTTATTTTTAAAGCAAGACAGACAAGGCCTAAAATTATTCCATTAAAGAGGTGCAATTTTTGTAATGGGACTTAGAGTGCTCTGTAGAAGTGCAGGCAAGTTTCTTCAATATCCTGAGCATTATTCGCTCATTTAGTTAAATGATGTTTCTAATTCCCTGGTAATTACATGTAATGAGGCACTCTTTCTCTTCTTGATGAGACTTTAGCTTAATATGAGATGTCGTTTTTTTTAAGGGATAATTACCCTTCCCAGGAAAAGTGGGGGTTTGTTGTGCAGAATATAGCAAATTATTTTATTTCCTGCCATCTTGACTGCCAGTAAATTATAAAATTAAGTTTCAGAGAAGCATTAGCACCATTTTGGAAAAAGGCTTGAGATTCTGTATTGTACCCCTCTCTCTTTTATTCATCTGCTGATGTCCGCTGGGACCGTTGGGCTATTATTTATAAAATACATGTTTTTCTGCCAATACCCAGTATTTGGTGGCCGTGTGGTAGCAACATGGGTTTAATTTCCTTGGATGATGTCCAAAGCCAAATTTTCTTGTTAGCTGCTTTTTGTGTCCGTTAATTATCTTTATAAAGTTAAGTAGCACTTTCTTTTAACCCTCCTTACATCTTCTTGTATGTGTTTTATTTTTTTATCATCTTCTTTAAAAAACTTAACAGTTGGACAAGATTGTGGAATACAATAATAGAATCCTAGATGTCTGATAATATTCCTGCTACATATATAACTAATTTCTACAGCTAAAATGTAAACATCCACATGGCTAGGTATCTAACTAAGTATTTTGGCTTCTTTCATTTTGAATTTGTTGAATTCCCTCCCCCCACAACCTTAAAAAGAGTGTCGACAAATTTATTTGGGTCTGGTTCCTTAAAGCATTACAGGATCTTCTGTGAAGCTCATTTTTCAGCCATCTCATCCAGCTGAGTAATACATCTTCCCATTTTTATATGCTCCATACTTTAAAAAAGATGACAGAGTGGTATTTTAAAATACCTAAGCAAGTGCCCCATCTATAGGGAGAATTCAAAATGGTACCCACGATTTGTAAGAAAAGGCTTTTTCAGGCTTTCATCTTTACTAGTACATCAGATGTTTAAAAAGCAGCAGTATTAAAAGCGGAATAACTAAATTCCCATTTGTTAATATTGAGGTAAATATTTTAATATTTGAAAGGTCTCTCAATACATTAAGCAATCTTATGGTCCAGACTGAACTCTAGGTAGAATGGAGCCCTCTATGGGAAAGATTTTCTAACAGGAGAAAGCAGAAATGTTTAGTGGGAGGGGAGGAGAAGTGTGTTAGCAGCTGTGAACATAGAATTTTGTAAATCACTTTTGAGGACCAAACATCTTGACCCTTGTCTTGCGGTGTGAAACTGGAACAAAAATCTCATCTCAATGAATATTCTATCAAAGCAATCTGACATCTAGTATGGCAGATGATCCTTGGGGGTGAAGAATCAGTTTATTTGCCAGGCCATCTGATTGCTGTCAAATTGCAATTTCCAAAATTGCAAGCAAGCTGTTGAACCAAATTTTCTTCATTTTCTTTCTCCCAAACCTGCAAGTTCCTCTTAAAAAAATATATATCATTTGCACACTATCACTGTCATAAAAATCCTCTAGTGTAAAATGATCTGTCTCTTTTTAAAAAAAAGACTGTTAGGTAAGGGGATATAGAGTTTTTGATTTAAATCTCTATATGATAACCCCCATCACTGCAAAGGCCTCAAGCAAGGATATAGCGAGATATGAGAGCCAATATTTAACCATTGTACTGGAAGGACAGACGATGAGGAATTCCTCCTTAAACGTTAGTTATGTAATTTGACCCTTGCAGATGTCTTTTCCTTTTGCAAAATCTAGTTGTAGAGGTTATTATTAATGTGGCTGACTCATGGGGGGTACTTTGTCTTTTCTTGAGATTCTTTTTTGGCAAAACATGCATCCCTACCCAGCTGATTTTTTGTTTATATGGGTCTTCACCTTTAGACTGCACCTCCAAGGTTTCATTTTGGTACGAAACCATAAAATTGGGAGCAAATTACATGCAACTGTTAAATCTGTTTTGGCCCTAAGGCCTAGTGTAGGGTTGCTAACCTCCAGTTGGTGGCCGGAGATCTCCTGGGATTACAAATGATCTCCAGGTGATCAGTTCACCTTGAGAAAATGGCCACTTTGGAAGGTGTGGCATTATACCCCATTGAAGTACCTCCCCTCCCCAAACCCCACCCACCTCAGGCTCCACCCTAAGGTTACCAACCTCCAGCTAGTAACTGGAGATCTCCTGCTATTACAACTGATCTCCAGCTGAGAGAGATCAGTTCACCTGGAGAAAATAGCTGCTTTGACCATTGAACTCTGTGGCATTGAAGTTCCTCCTCTCCCCAAACCTCACCCTCCTCAGGCGCCACCCCAAACACCTCCCACCGGTGGCAAAGAGGGACCTGGCAACCTTACTCCACCCCCCAAATCTCCAGGTATTTTCCAACCTGGAGCTGGCAACTCTAGCCTAGTGAGCAAGGGAATTTCTTCCTCTCACCCAAGTTGCTTACATGTTTACTGTTTATCATATGCTCACTCCCCTCCCCAAACCCTGCCCTCCTCAGGCTCCACCCCAAAAACCTCCCGCCGGTGGTGAAGAGGGACCTGGCAACCTAACTACTGAAGGGTCATTTATGTTTTTAGGTAACAGCATTCTTTCCAGCCCTGCATGACATAACTGCTTAAAGGTAAAAGTTGTCCCCTGTGCAAGCACCATGTCACACAATCACTTATCCTAGGGCTTCCTTTCATAGTCTTGAACATGTAATAAAATTACAAGGCAGTTATTTCATAGTATGTGATTATGTAAACAGGGCCCTGACCTTACCTCTTTAGGTCCTCATATTTGTAAGGAATACCGAAGATGACGTAGGACTGGACAGTAATTAACCTTCCTTCAGGTTAGATTGAACATGTGAACTGCATTGACCAGTTTGTGCAATCATTTATTTTATCATATGTAAAATTCAGCCACTGAATTGGATTTGACCTGGCTCTGGTCTATGCTGTCGATGCTGTCAATGCCTTAAGCCGATAGCATGGTTGTCGTGTTCATCCTGAGAGTGAGCAGACTATTCCATTCCATACAACCACCACTCATCAACATACCAGTGGCAAGCCATCCAAGCCAATCAAAGCAGCAGAAGCATTGTTGGGGAAGGGGCAGGGAAAAGGGCAACAGTATTCAAGGCAGGCAGATGCTATTTGGTGTCTGATTTATGGATCTGGTTCTACCTGGCATAGGGTTGCCAGCTCCAGGTTGGGAAATACCTGAAGATTTTTGGGGCAGAGCCTGTGGAGGGTGGGGTTTGGGGGGGAGGCACTTCAATGCCATAGAGTCCAATGGTCAAAGCGGCCATTTTCCCCGGGGGAACTGATCTCTTTCGGCTGGAATTCAATTGTAATAGCAGGAGATCTCCAGCTACTACCTGGAGGTTGGCAACCCTAACCTGGTGTGACGGATAAGGGGTTAACCAGCAGCAAGAGCTGACGGAGCAGGAGTGGGCAGAGCCAGAGAGCTGACAAAAAGCTCTGAGGGACAAAAAGCATTCGAAGCTTGGGACCCAGCCTGGTTAGGAGGGCTGAGACAAATTCGAAGTTTGGGACCCAGCCTGACAAGAGGGCTGTGATAGGATTCGAAGCGTGGAACCAGCCAGAGAAGGCTGGGTTAGATTCAGAGCTGGGTGAAAAGACGAAGAAGAAGCCAGACTATACCCTGAGGGGTTCTGTTAAAGCCGAAGCTATTGACACACACAACCTGTGGTGGTGACAGGAGTGAGGTTTGGGTTAGAGAGGGCCCATTCTCAAGTCACAAGGGGAATTAGTCTCTGAGGTGGAGCTATTCCAGTGGCAGGAAGGTGTGGAGGATTACAGCCACTTAGGTGGGGTAGTCAGAGAGAGAGCTAGGCTGGGGACAGAGTTTTGAGAGTCTGAAGCTGAATGACAGACTGAGAGTCCGAACGTCTGAATAATAGTTCTGTGAGGTAGAACTAAGCTTGAGAACTGAAAGTAACTTGAGTAAAGGGAACATCTAAGCTATTTCTCTGAAGTAATCTTGCTTGTATCAATCTAACTCTGAGTTTTCCCTCCAAAATATTCTGCCTTTTCCTTGAAAACCTGTTTCTGTGAGTTCTCTTAAATAAACTTCCCTCTTTTCTCTGTTTAAGTTGAAACGCCTCTTGTCTCCTATTTCTCACTGAGGTAAACACGGGTGTGGGACTGGAGGAGAAGAAGGAAAATAATTCTCCTCACAAATATACTCAGGCCAACGCCTTTTCCCCTCAGCATATACGGCTGGGCTGAGCGAGTGGGATATTGAAGTGGTTGGAAGGGGGGTGCGTCATATCTGGCATCACCTCAGCCTCTGCATTCTAGCGGTCATCTTCGTCCCTGACTTCCCAACCAGCCTCCAATCTCCTAACTCCCCCCTTCTCTTCACCCCACACAGAGGCCTCTCTAAGAGCCTTGGTCTTCTGTATCATCCTGTCACCTAAGGGACAGGCATGTGTGGGCTCCAAACATGAGTTTCCCCCCTCATTCTTCCGGTCAAAATCCACACTCCTTATTTCTACCTCACTGGACTGTGACTAAAAGGGGAGGGGGAATCAGGCAGTCACATTTGCCCCGAAGTAAAAGGACTGGGTATGGTCTTTTATGCGCGGCTGGCTGTTTCACTCACTGTCACCTCTCCGACGACTTCAGGTGTTTGTTTTGCTTATGCAGGCCATTTCCAGCCATCAGAGGTCGCCCTGCATTTCCCCACGTTTTGCCTGCGTTTCCAGGGACCTGTTTTATCTCAGATTTGAAAACGTGGGCCAAACGTGGGGAAAGGCAGGGAGAGAACGAGGTGACTTCTGACAGTCGGAACAACATGCATAATGCGAACAAAGACCTAAAGTCGTCGGAGTGGTGACGCCGAGTGACACAGCCATGCATAAAAGACCTAGGTGTGGGATTATTTACTTGTATGCAGCACAAGGCGGCTTACAGAAAACTGGGGAAGGGGTTAACTCTTTCCTTCCTGGAGTTAGAATAAAAACCCATTAACACAGTTAGAATAATATCTTATTAGTCTAAAAATTCTTATTTGAACAGGTAAATAGTGTGGTGGGGTTAGAATTTAGAATTGGCTGTTAGAGAATTATGCCTGGCTACTAAGCCCAGACACAATTTGCAGCTGCTAGATTTCCTACATAACAAATGATTTATCGGAGTAATGTTAGTCACTGATCCCTGTTAAAAATATCACCTGGAACGGGTCAGTGCAAAATTTATGGTAATAATTATTGCAATTAGTTCAGTTACTTCAATAATTGTTTGGGCCATGACATAATAATTAACTCTGAATTCTTTTATTTTCTTACAGCTTTGCATCAGACCCCTGAGGAAAATGATCATGGCTTTTAGCTTTAGAAGTTGAAGCATTCAGTATGTTTTATCTTCAAGTTAGTGTAGGGTTGTTGAATTAAAAAAAATTCGGTATAGTTCAGATTCGGCTGAATTCAGCCCGTTTAGATTCAGGATATGCCGAAGTCCGAACTCCCCCACTTCGGGTCTGTGCAATTCAGCGGGAATTCAAAATTCGGGGAAAAAATTCGGCCGAATAAAGCCATTAAAAACACAACCGTGCCTTTCTGCGGCTCTGGGGGGTGCATTTTTGGGGTTAGAGGTCCAAACTTTCAGCGGAGCTTCAAAGGACCCTTCTTGCCAGACCCCCCAAGTTTTGTAAAGATTGGGTCAGGGGGGCTGAGATATGGGCCCCAAAAGGGTTCCCCCCACCCTTAATGTGCATCTCTGAGCAGAGCTTGCCGCCCATGCACAAAGCTCCCAGCCCCGACAAACAGCTGATGAGAGCAAGGGCCGGGCAGGTGCTAAGAAGTTTGCAAAGCAACACAACTGCAAAGCAACACCTTTGCAAACATGCAAAGGGCGGGGCAGGTACTAAGAAGTTTACAAAGCAACACAACTGCAAAGCAACACCTTTGCAAACATGCAAAGGGCGGGGCAGGTGCTAAGAAGTTTGCAAAGCAACACCTTTGCAACCGTGCAAAGCATGGAAAGGGACAGAGGCAGCTAGCTATGCATAAGGAGCAGGAGGGGTGGAATTTCCCCTTTTGCATGGGACTCCAAATGCGTTCTTTAAGTCACCATTTGAAAACCAGTTTTGAGCAAGCATCCAAATAGACCTAACCACTCTTATGAATGAGGGAAAACCTGAAGACACACAACTGAAAACCCCCCCCTCAAACCAGGGAGAGAGAGACTCCAGGGGGAACACACACCCCAGGCAGAACCGGCAAAAGCCCCCTTTGGCTTCCCCACCCACCCACAGAAACTGCTCCCCCCCCCACACACAGAGACTCTGCTTCCCCCCCACACACACACAGGAGAAAAATTATAGATTAAAGCCCCCAAAGGGGTCTTACTGTGGCTGTCTTCTGTTCCATCAGGAGGGGCTGGGGAGAACTGGGTAATCCAAGATGATTCCATTTAGGCACAGGACGTTTTGCTCTGGAGATCCATACAGGATCAGCTGATCCATTCATCCCAATAGGGAAAAGGGGAAAGGGGAAAGCCCATATCTCGGGACCCCCTGACCCAATGTTTACAAAACTTGGGTGGTCTCTTAAGAAGGCTTGTCTGAAGCTCCGCTCAAAGTTTGGGATCTGCACCCCCAAAAATGCGCCCCCTGCAGCTACGGAAAGAGAAAAGGGGGGAGGCGATATTTCTGCCCCCACTGAACCCATCTTTACAAAACTTGGGTGGTATCTTAAGAAGGATTGTCTGAAGCTATGCTGAAAGTTTGGGGGCTGTATCCCCCAAAAAGCGCCCCCTGCAGCCACGTAAATGGAAAAGGGGGAGGGAAAAGGGGTGGAGCCCATATCTCGAGACCCCCTGACCCAATGTTTACAAAACTTGGGGGGTATCTTAAGAAGGCTCATCTGAAGCTCCACTGAAAGTTTGGGGTCTGTACCCCCAAAAACGCACCCCCTACAGCCATGGAAAGAAAAAAGGGGGGAGCCCATATCTCGGGACCCCCTGACCCAATGTTTACAAAACTTGGGTGGTCTCTTAAGAAGGCTTGTCTGAATCTCTGCTGAAAGTTTGGGGTCTGTACCCCAAAAATACGCCCCCTGCAGCCACAGAAAGGAGTGAATGTGCACAAGCACCCCCCCCACACACACACAAGGATTTCCCTCTCTCTCTCTCTCTCCCCGGCCGGGCCGCACATCAGCTGATTCCTCCAGTACTCAATCCTGACTGATTGGCCAGAAGAAGACCCAGCTTGGCCACCGATCGGCGGGGAAGGAGAATGCTGCTTACTGACGGTTATGCTGCTTACTGCCGCCCCGAATTGGCCGGATTTATTCGTGAACTCCCGAACTCGCTGAATTCGGCTCCCCGGTTGCCCACCATTTTTGAGTTCGGTTCGTTCCGAACTAAAAACCACCGAATCAGGGGAAATTCGGCTGATTTTCAGTTCGGGCCGAACCGAATCAACAGCCCTAAGTTAGTGTGTGAACATACCAAGTTTTCGATACTGAGTGAAGTTCTTAGTTAACTAGAGATCTGAAGCTAATTTGTTAACAGTCAGAATCCAGCCACCCCTCTCCCTGCGGGCGCTCTATCCTCTGCATTCTGCACCTTCAGTTTTCCCTTCCACATCTGCTCTTTTCCCTCCAATAGCACAAATCATCCTGCCTATTCCTAGGCTCTGTTGCTTAGATCCTTAGGTATTGGGTAGAGGTCATGGAAGGAATCTTTGCCAACTTCCCTTTCCCACTAGTCCCAAAAGGCATACTTGAGGACAGAGAGACCCTTAGGGACTGTAGGAGACTGGTGGAGGGGAGGAGGCCCTTCCCTGGTGGCAGTAATCACGCCCTGGCTCCAGCAAGCACCAATCAGCAGTTGAGCGGTGGGGAGGGGTGGGGCCTCCCACGCTATGAATATGCTGTCTGTTGGGAAACAAATAGAACAGAACTGGAATGCTTTTAAACAGGTGTATTTAATGATTGGTGAACCTGAAATATGGGATCTAGTCAACGTTTTATTGGCATGACCGCAGAGGCAATGGTGCAGAGGGCGGAATACAGACTGCAGGGCTGGCTGCTGAAGGCAGAGTCAGATTTATTAAAACGGTCAGCGACCAGACAGAATATGTACAAATACAGAAAGACATTAAAGTTTTAAAGGAATATATAAAATCCACAACTAATAACCTGATAATTTTTAACTGACATTTTATAGGACAGTTAGAGTCCTTACATAAATTTTTGTACATCAAAGGTCCGAATGACTAGCAGTCAGTGAGGGACCCAAATCGTTTGTGATTGCCTTATGTTTAGTAAATGCGATGAACAAAATTTTTGCTACTGAACGTGAAATTTCCACGTTTTTGTCCTCCAAGAAAGATCTTACTAAAAAACCCTCAGATTGGTGTATAAAACTTCCGGTTTGGTTAAAACGGTGTATAAATGGTTCAATTAACCACTCTCTCTCAGAGGCATACCAATCGCAATGAAATAATACATGAGAAACTGTCTCTATGGAGTCGCTTGAACAGGGACAGAGTCTCATGGAGCGGGGAGTATGGAGAAATCTGCCATATAGTAGTGAGGAGGGAAAGGCATCAAATCTTGCCCTTGATAGGGCCCATCTATGGTTTGGGTTGGAAATATTGGCCAAGTATGAAGCTGGAGCCAAACCCAAACCAGGATTCAGGTGGTTGTAAAAAGGGGGTAAGATGGCATGCTCTGTTTGTAATTCGATATCGATAAGGCATTGGTGGACCACACATTTAGCTCTTTTTAATCCTACTTCTAAAAGTTGTTCTGGATCCAGCCCTATAGTTCTTAATCTTACTGTTGCTCTTTGGACCCATTGTGAAAAAAGATTGGCAGCAAGGAGGGCATGAATTAAACCAGAAGGATGAAGATGTATTTTCAACCAGTAAAAAAGTGTGTGTCGCCACATTTCCGTTTTTATCGTACCGAGTCCCGCCTCCTGTCTCAATATCGCATTTGAGGTGCCTTTTGGGGTGTTAAATAGTGCCCTTAAAATTTTTGATTGCACTAATTCTAGGGGTTTGAGATTTTCAGCCTGGATGGTTTGCATCCCATATGTCATGATGGGGCTGCTGAAGGCAAGAATTGCTTCTTGCCTTCACTTTGCTTCATTTTGCATTTCCTTGGTTTTTTTTTGTTTATGTTGAAGAAGCCACGTGTAAGCCTTAATCCAACTAAAGCAAGTTCTGGGCAGCCCCATATCTGACAGAAACTCTGCTCTCTTTCTCAGCAGGGAGAAGTATCCTTACCTGATTTCTCTTTAGAGAAGCCCGCAAACAGTATTTTCCCCAAATGTTATTTCTGTGGATTTTCAGCTGTAGCAATGAGGACTTTAATTGCAGCTGCCTTCTACTGGAGATATGATGGAAGATCCCATGGTGCACACTTGCAGGTCATGCCACTGTCTGGAAAGCAAACAACAATTGATGGCGCACATTACCCATTTTAATGTTTAATTCAATAAGGTCCTATTCATTGTGGTGCTAGTCTGTATCTCTGGGCATCTGTTGTAGCAGTCTCCCTCCTCTCGTGATGTGCGATGGCCATTTGTTCTTGAAGAAGTTGATAGAAAAAAAGGAGGAAAAGGTTGATAGAGAAGCACATAACATTCAAGGAAAAAATGCCACTGTGTGTGTGCTTTGTGCTATGCAACCAGTTGTTGTTTATATCCCGCTTTTCTCCCGGATTGGTACCCAAAGTAGCTTTTCACATTGTCCTCCCCTCCCCCACCCTATCCTCCTAATAACTACCTTGTGAGGTAGCTTAGGATGAGAGGTAGTGATGGATCTAGGTCACTACAAGGTAGTGTGCTATGCAGATGATGCATTCAACTTGCACAATTCCCTCCAGCCTTTTATGAGAGGGAAGGATCATGTTGATTGGGTATACACTTGCTTCAGTATACATGCAGTGCATATAGGGTTGCCAGCTCCAGGTTGGGAAATACCTGGAGATTTTGGTGGTGGAGCCTGAGGAGGGTGGGGTTTGGGGAGGGGAGGGACTTCAATGAGGTATATGTTGGAAGAGTTGCAATGTCTAGCTTGCAGAGGAACTGAGAAGAAGACCCAGGAGGGGTGGGCAAGTGGTCAGCTAGTTAGGGCTGTAAGGTTAGAGACCTTTCCACCCTTTTTTTCACACCTCTTGTCTGTCCTTAGATTGATATTCTTAGGGGACAATTTCCTCCTTCTCGGAAGTCATTCTACCCTTTCTCTCCCTCCTTAGCTAGATAGACAGCTAGAGGCTCTGTCTCTCAGCTTTCCTATCCTAAAATGTAGCTCCCTCAATAAAGGCAACTTTATCTTTAATCAGTGAGACTGACCCTTCTCTGCGTACTTGGTATACTCTGCCAACAGTACAATGCCATAGAATCCACATTTGAAAGCGGCCATTTTTTCCAGGTGAACTCATCTCTGCCGCCTGGAGATCAGTTGTAATAGAGGGAGATCTCCAGCTACTACCTGGAGGCTGGCAACTCTAAGTGCATACCTCATATAGCTTCAGATGGTGTCAGTCGTACATGCCCTGTACTCTATCTGGCATTCAGGTTTTGAACTGGCTCACAGTGATTAGGTTACAGTGCTATAGAAGGCTTGAGGTTTACGCTGGATTCATGTTTGGGCACTGAACGCTGAGCTTGGTGCAGCTATTAATCCGAGTCATGGCTGTTCTCATTAAATGTGTTGCCACACAGTAGGAAAGCAGGGAAATTTAGGCAGTGGGAAGCACAAACCACCTGCTGGTAGAAATGGAGAGCACCCAAGGACTAGACTGAGATTACAAAGCAGCCAACGAGACCGTAAACAACTGCCAGTTAGATGTGCCCTGAGGCTCAAAGGGAGGCATCATACCTCCTGCACAGAAGAACAAACCAGCCATGAAATTTTGCAGAAGGCCAAACGATAACCTGCTGAGGTTTAACCTTTGCATCTGATATAGAAGAAATGGAGAAACTTCAAATGGCTGAAGTAGATCCTACAGCTCGTTAGAAATGAGTCTGAGAGAAGCACCTACCTCTCACTAATCCATATGCATGCCTTGCTTTGGAGGGTTTAAAAATCAAGTTCTCTTTCAGTTAGCAAAATAGTTATTCTTTAGTGACCCAGCTGAATTTAATATTTGCTCAGTTAGCCATCCTTCGATCTCCAACCTTTGGTGGTTGCAAGATGTTACTCCCACTCCATGAAATCTGCAAGTTGATTGGATACAGGCCAATATATTAGAACAAGCAGGTCTAGCAGCATCAGAAGTAAGAGTGGGTCATAAACATAAAGTGGAAAATTACACGTGTGAAACAACAACTAATCAACAAATCAACAGAATGCCTAGGAGAGCCAGAGGGGTGTAGTGGTTATGAGCGGTGGACTCTAATATGGAGAACTGGGTTTGATTCCCCACTCCTCCACAGATTCTAAACTGGTGAACCAGGTTGGTTTCCCCACTTCTACAGATGAAGCCAGCTGGGTGACCTTGGGATAGTCACAGTTCTCTGAACTCTCTCAGCCCCACCTACATCACAAGGTGTTTGTTGTGGGGAAGGGAAGCTGATTGCAACCTGGTTTGATTCTCCTTTAAGTGGTAGAGAAAGTTGGCATATAAAAACCAACTCTTCTTCTTCAAAATACATTTTAGGCTGTGCTGAAAATGCTGTAAAAACTTTGCACCAGTCACGGTCACGAATTGTGATTGTTTTTTCTGTGGCTGTATTAGGACTCAGCTCAGGTACTGTGTTCATGTGAAAGCACCAATCAGGGTTTTGTGTCAGGGCCCTCAGATCTAAACTAGTGTGCTTCTGTGCCATTTCGAAACAGCTTGTTGACATGTCTGATAGATAAAAAACAATCTGTCACTATAGCCTGATATTTAACTTTTTACTCTGTGCACTTAGACTTGTGAGCATTAGAATATTCAGTTCGGAGTGTTATAAATGCCTTTATCCAGCCGCATTGACATTTTAAACAAACGGTGATATATTTAGTTCAATAATTACAGTTATTTGATTACTTTTCTCTTAGCCTCAAGTAGAACGCAACTGACATATGTGAATGCCCCTGAGACTGATACTCTGTAATAAACCAACATTATTTATTACAAGATGCATTTTATTAATAGGAATTGGCAGTAATTAATTCACGCAAGTTGATGTTGCTAATGATTACATGTAATTCATGAAATATTTATGCAAGAAGATGGTGGATGAAAATGATGCAAAGGTCATTTAGCTAATTAGTTAAATATCTGCAGCATTTCAAGTGAAATACTTTACCTCTGTATAGTTTCAGCTTTGCTTGAATAATATCATTATGAAAGTTGGAAGGCAGGGGGAGAGCTTCCTGAAGCAGCACAAAAATCTATAAAGATTCTGGTGATTGGTCTGAATGAATGTTTGGACTGTTTCCCCTCTTAATTCATTTTTTTTTCATAAATTCACTTCCTTGTTCTGAGTGAAAGATCTTATTTAGAGATAGAGCGGCTTCAATCTAATTTAAGTTATCAGTTTCTGGTGTGTCTCCCGGTTTTAGGGTAAGTTAATATGTCTTTGTCTGCTCAACTTGCTCCTGCTGCTTTTCTTTTGAATCAAGTCATGACCATCCAAATTAATAGCAGGCATCTGAACCGGAAAGATCGTGGACCAAACTTGCTTTTTTCAATTTCCATATCAAAGTTCACTGACATCAGCAAGTATTAAGTTAGACTTTTAGGTCTATCTATTTGATTTTTATCCAAGAGCTTAATTATATACTGGACACTGTCACGAGAAAGGCCAATGATGTATAACAAACCCGTCAATTTACCTTATTTTAGCAATGTAGACAGGAGTGGGGTTTGGCACAATAGTAATGCCAGCCATCTTGTCATTTTGGAACCTAATGGATATCATTCTCACACTAGTATCATTCACTTCCTGGAAGTGGTAGTACTGGTGAGTGAACTATCTGTGTCTGGTGCTACAAAGACATTGTAGCATCTGCATGATGCTGGTAACGTGTTTTGGCTCCCAGTTGTACTGCCAGGCCCAACCATAATTTTTTCATCCTTCTGTTTCGTTGAAGACCCAGGTAAAAAATGCATGGTCGCTGTAGCCTCCTTTATCCCGTTTCAGCCAGGATCAATTTTTTGTGAACGGATGTTACCTTATTGATTGTCGGCTCAGCCCTGTTTCGACGCAAAATGAACCTGGCTTTTCCCATTCCTCTTCTGGCCCGAGTCAAACCGTTCTTCCTGGCTCGTCAATGGTCAATTTGAAACAACCAATCACCGCGGGTGGGGGGGCGTGGCAAACTAAACAGGAATTCCATGTCTCCCGCATTTTCTGTTTTCATGGATCGATTTGCACACAATTTCGTCCCTGCTCATTCAAGGTAATGCGTCCAGTTTCCCCCCCAGCCCGAGTTACTTTGATCCTGGCTGGAACTGGGAATAAAGGCGGTTCAGTGACCATGTGTTTTAGACCCAAGACAAGCACCTTAGGCAGTCTTGTAGTGATAGTTGCATCACTCTGACCAAGGAATATCATGTAGCCTAATGAAACCAGAGATTAGTTTACAGATTTATGATGCAATGCAGTTTTATTTAAAGAAAAATAATGACCGCAAATCCAGATATCTTAGAAATATAAAGAAGTTGCATAAGAAGGGTTGCCAGCTCCTGGTTGGGAAATATCTGGAGATTTTGGGGGTGGAGCCTGAGGAGGGTGGGGTTTGGAGAGGGGAGGGATTTCTGTGACAGAGTCCCATTGCCAAAGCAGCCATTTTCTCCAGGGGAACTGATCTCTGTCACCTGGAGATGAGTTAATAGCAGGAGATCTCCAGCCACCACTTGCAGGTTTGCAACCCTATACATAAGGGTAGTATTTTTCTGGAAGGCACCAAAACTTACTGACCAAAAGCCAAGAATCAACAGATAATAAATTGAAACACAGAAATATGCAATGTAGTATTGGTTGCCAAGTGAAATCCAAGCTATGGTACCTGCTTGTTCTGTTATAAGCCATTTTGGTTGTAGCTTCAGTTGCAAACAGTCTTCAAAATGGACAATTGGCTTTTAAAAGTAAATAGTTTTCAATTGCTTCAAATAAGCTTCATAACAAGCAACTGGTTCCGAGGGAACAAATTTAAAGTGCCTGTCTCCTTATCTTCTGTCGGCATCATTTTTCAGAAGGAGCAACCAGCTCAAATTAAATAGTTTCAGTGCAGACAGTCTGTCTGTCTTATTGTGCTAAGAATGTGGCTCAGTTTGAAAAATTGTACTTCAGAATGGAGATTAATTAGAAGTTCAACAGAACCTAGAAGAAATATAATCAGAATGTATTTAAAAATAAACAGAGAACACACAGGTTTTGAAGAACCTTATTTTTCTTTATATATGCATTCTAAACCAGACTGAAACCTCAACAGTTAAAAAAACAGCTGAACTATGTGATTTAGTTTAATTGAATATTTCTAGCCAGAAGCTGTCACTGCTATCCTAAGTACAGTTGCATCCTTCTTAGCCCATTGACTTCAATGGACTTAGAAGGGTGTAAGTTGGCTTAGGAAGGCACTGCATATTATAGAGAGAAGCCTATATTTGATTTTCAGAATAATGTTTTTTAACATTTTTTTTGCTAGAATGCAAAGGCTTAGATTTTTAAAAATAATAAATCTAAGGGTGTGATCCTTGATGTAATGTGGTATCTTTCGAGTCAGGGCTTGCCAGACTCTGCTGTTAGGTTTGTAGGATACCCAAGCAGAGGACAAAGTGCTTGTGATAAAGATGTGGTTTATTAAGGTTTAACAAGATGATATAGTGAGGGTTGCCAGCTCCAGGTTGGGAAATACCTGAAGATTTTGGGGGGTGGAGCCTGAGGAGGGTGGGGTTTGGGGAGGAGAGGGACTTCAGCAGGGTAGAATGCCATAAAGTCCATCATCCAAACCAGCCATTTTCTCCAGGTAGGGTTGCCAACCTCCAGGTAATGGCTGGAGATCTCCCATTATTACAAGTGATCTCCAGGTGATATAGATCAGTTCACCTGGAAAAAATGGCTGCTTTGGAAGGTGGACTCTATGGCATTCTACCCTGCTGAAGTCCCTCTCCTCCCCAAACCCTGCCCTCCTCAGGCTCCATGCCCAAAATCTCCCAGTATATCCCAACCTGGAGCTGGCAACCCTAGATCCAGGTGAACTGATCTGTGTTACCAGGAGATCACTTGTAATAATGGGAGATCTCCAGCCACTACCTGGAGGTTGGCAACCCTACCTGGAGAAAATGACTGGTTTGGATGATGGACTTTATGGCATTCTACCCTGCTGAAGATAGAGATAGAGATCAGTTCCCCTGGAGAAAATGGCTGCTTTGGCAATTGGACTCTGTTAGGTTGCCAGGTCCCTCTTCGCCACTGGAGGGAGATTTTTGGAGCAGAGCCTGAGGAGGGCGGGGTTTGGGGAGGGGAGGGACTTCAATGCCATAGAGTCCAATTGCCAAAGCGGCCATTTTCTCCAGGTGAACTGATCTCTATCAGCTGGAGATCAGTTGTAATAGCAGGAGATCTCCAGCTAGTACCTGGAGGTGGGCAACCCTAGACTCTATGGCAATAACGTCCCTCCCCTCTCCAAACCCTATCCTTCTTAGGCTGTGCCCCAAAAACCTCCCGCCAGTGGTGAAGAGGGACCTGGCAACCCTATTACTGCCTCAGCATTATCTCTAACTATGCCCTACTAGAAGTGAGGCTAATTGGCTGTAAATTGGCAGTGCAGGCCTTAAGCCTGGAGTAGAGTGAAAAGGGGGCAAATAGAGGGAATTCATGGGATCCTGTAAAGATTCACGGTCTCCTTGCCATACGATGGTCTTCCCCATGTAACCTGCCACATGTGCTGTCTTCCCGTATTGGTATAGTAGTGGGTACTTTTCAGAAGGGTTGGCAGGCAGGGCCTGGAAACTGGTGAGGGGACTCGCTGGCAGTGGGGGGGCCTCGCTGGCAGTGTAATGATATCGCTGGTGGTGTGCTGATGCCACTGTCTATGCACCTGGAAGTGATGTCAGTTCATTACCGTGGACTCCCGATTTACTCCAGCATTTGGACAGAACTCTATGGATTAACCACAGAGTTTTGTCCAAATGCCAGAGCCTCCCTTATGTCCCCTATTTAAAAGTAAATAGTTTTCAGTGGCTTCAAATAAGCTTCATAACAAGCAACTGGTTTTTAAGAACCTGATGTAGGTATCTGAACATTAGTATTTTCATATTTCATAGGTGTTCATCAAGTTACCCTCATGTTAGTATTCTATCCATGCTGACTTTTATCTGATTTCTGATTACAGAAACATTTAAATGTTCATAAAACACATAAGACCTTTCATCTGTGCAGAAAATCTTGGAATCTTGATCTTGGAATGTATTCCTTACACTGGTTGCCTACCATCATAGACAATTCTTTATTATGGTCAATGACCAGCACAGGTAAAACAGGTAAGGTACCAATTTACATAAGTCTAAAATTCACATCTGAGTAAAACATGCTGGTTCATTTGTTGGTATAGATAAACCATTTGGTGCCTACCATCATGTTTCAACCAGTTCTTAAAATTTAACAGCATCCTGTTGGTTTGTGAGCAACTTTAAATCAAAACAAAGATAACTTTCCATCCTTCTGTAAAAAAGCCACAAGAAGATTAAGGTTGCTTAGGATATAGTTTTCAGTGAAGTGGCTTCCTTTCTTTTATGTGTTTTGATCTTGTAGGAAATGGGAGAAAAAACACCTCTATTTGAAATCTTTCCCAGGTAGCGACTTGCTTACAAACCAAAAAACAGGGTTGTATTTTCCAAGGGACTAAAAAAGGATGCATATTAGGTATTGCGTAGAGCTGAAGGCTAGTCTGAGAGCTCCCTTCGGCTGTTTAAAACACAAATGAAAAACAGTACACCTGGCCTGCAAAGCTAGGCATGCATGCCTATTGCTGCCTGGGCGTCCTTTGGCCCAGGCAGCTTACAATGGAAATGGGTGTAGGGCCATAACTTTCAGTGGCCTTTGACCTTATCTTATATTGAGAAGAAGTACATCTACCAAGTATGAGCACTGTGTAACTTTTCTGGCCTGTCTGGAGGGTCAGAATAGGGTTGCCAACCTCCAGGTGGGGGCCTGGAGATCTCCCAGAATTACAAGAGGCAAGGGCTGGACTGATGAGTTTCTATTAGTCCTATTCTATTTGAAACCAACTGTTTCAACAGTGTTTTTTTTCTGGGAGTCATCCTGCCGTATCAAAATATCCATTGCAAATAGGGTTGCCAACCTCCAGATAGTAAACGGAGATGTCCTGCTATTACAACTGATCTCCAGGCAGCAGAGACCAGTTCACCTGGAGAAAATGGCTGCTTTGGCAATTGGACTCTATGGCATTGAAGTCCCTCCCCTCCCCAAACCCTGCCCTCCTCAGGCTCCACCCCAAAAACCTCCCACCGATGGCGAAAAGGGACCTGGCAACCCTAACTAGCTATAAATTCTGAAAGTAAACTCTTGCCCATTAATATTGTGTTAGAACATTCAAAGTTCTTTCAGTATATTGACTCCTCCACAATTTCAACATTTAGCTCTTGGATATTTTATTCTTGTTGAAGTTTGTCTGAGACATACGGGGATACAACCTTCACCAACGCCCCTGGCTAGGTATCTAGTTTACTTGTGCTTTATAAAGATGCTTGTAGATTGGGGTAGCTCTTCAAGAATGATGGTAACCATTTTAAAGTCAATGTCGCTTCATGGATTAATATAAAATTGGGGGGGGGGATCATCAAGAAAGCTAAGAAAGCAACAGACCAAAATCCTTCTCTGAAAACTATAATACTAAAATCAACTATGTGTTAAATTGCCTTTTTAAATGGATTACATGTATTTCTGAGTTTGTCCACCCAGTGCAAAATCTTGCAGTGGATCTTGGCAGAGATCTAAAAGCCCTATTAACAGTAACATGGAAATATAATCATAGTTAACAGAGAAATCTTTATGGATAATTTAAACAAAAAACAAGCTGCAACCCAGATGAATAGTAGGATATGTCTAAAATAGAACGTTTGTTAAAGATTTTTTTTCTCTTTCTTGAAAACACATTTGTAATCATTAGTTTGGTGTTATGCAGCAGCAGCAGCAGCAGCAACATACTATTAAATCCACATGGATGGAAGGATAACAGGCCTGTACCATTTTAGCTGTACTTGTATTGAATCAGATCATGTCAAAGACTAAGCTAACATTGTTTAGTACCTCACTGCAGGACTCAGTGACTTTCCTTACATGTGGCAATGACTCCCAGTGCAATCTTAAACAGAGCTCCACCTTTCTGTTGACTTCAATGGGCTTCGAAGGGTGTAACTCTGCTTAGGTTTGCTCCATTGGCTTTTCCCAGTCCCTGTCTCCTCTGTAACATCATGCCACACCACCACCAGAGGCAGCGGAAGTCCTCCTTCTCTCCATCCACCATCCAAAGGAGTGGGTGGGCAATGGTTGCTGCTGCCACCACCTGTCCAATCACTCATCCCCACCTCCAATTGCAGTCGCTTCTCCTTGTCCAGAGTGGATGTTGGTGCCGGCTTTCGGCTATTCTTGGCCTGCCATTTGTCCACCCTCATCAGCAGTGGCTCCTTGTCTCTGTTTGAGGTGGGAGTGGTGCCGGCCGGCCCATTAGGCAGACCTAGGCAATTGCCTAGGGTGCCAGAGGGAAGAGGGCATCAGGGGAACCAAAAGAGGCTCCAGTGCTGCTGTCCTTGCATACTGGCGGTTGTGCTGGCTGCTGGGGCCTGTTCATCTGACCCTCCCTTCCCCTACTCTGCATCATGAAGGAGGGAGGGACGGACGGAGGGAGATGAGGCAGCTGACAGCTCTACCACAGCAGGGCTCTAACTACACCCACCCAGTTGTGGGGCAATAGCTCGCCCACTTATCCCTGTGCGAACCCAGGCCATTGTGGCTCAGGACATTCTGCCCCACCTGGCCTGCCTTCCCCCACCCAACCCCGTGAAGGAGGGAGCCCGTGACCACCAACTCCATCATTAGGGTTGCCAGGTCCCTCTTCTCCACCACCAGGAGGTTTTTGGGGCGGAGTCTGAGGAGGGAGGGGTTTGATGAGGGGAGGGGCTTCAATGCCATAGAGTCCAATTGCCAAAGCGACCATTTTTCTCCAGGTGAACTGTTCTCTATCAGCTGGAGATCAGTTGGAATAACAGGAGATCTCCAGCTAATACCTGGAGGTTGGAAACCCTATCCATCGCCCCACCAGGCTGTGTGTGTGTTGTGTGTTAAGTGCCGTCAAGTCGCTTCCGACTCATGGCGACCCTATGAATGAAAGTCCTCCAAAATGTCCTATCTTTGACAGCCTTGCTCAGATCTTGCAAATTGAAGGCTGTGGCTTCCTTTATTGAGTTAATCCATCTTTTGTTGGGTCTTCCTCTTTTCCTGCTGCCCTCTACTTTTCCTAACATGACGGTCTTTTCCAGTGACTCTTGTCGTCTCATGACGTGACCAAAATACGACAGCCTCAGTTTAGTCATTTTAGCTTCTAGGGTCAGTTCAGGCTTGATTTGATCTATAACCCACTGATTTGTTTTTTTGGCAGTCCACGGAATCCGTAACACTCTCCTCCAACACCACATTTCAAAGGAATCTATTTTCTTCCTATCAGCTTTCTTCACTGTCCAGCTTTCACACCCATACATAGTAATAGGGAATATGATGGCATGAATTAATCTAGTCTTGGTGGCCAGAGTCACATCCTTACACTTCAAAATCTTTTCTAGCTCCTTCATGGCTGCCCTTCCCAGTCTCAATCTCCTTCTAATTTCTTGGCTGCAGTCTCCCTTTTGGTTGATGGTGGAGCCAAGGAATAGAAAGTCTTGAACAATTTCAATTTCAATTTCAAATACCAGGCTGTGTACCCACTTAAAGAAATATTATTCAAAAACCCATCCAGAAATGAACTTTACAAGGTATTTTATCTGAAATGTGTAAACCTTATATCTGTGTGGCTAGATGTGAATTAATAACACTAATCATAGGTCATTCAGCATGGTAATTTGCTCGCACAAGTATCTGGTGCAATTTTTGTTTTGTTTTGCATAATTTGATCACTGAGGAAGGCCCAAGAGGCTGAAATGCATATGGTCTATTGATAGGGTTGCCAACCTCCGGGTACTAGCTTTTACAACTGATCTCCAGCCGATAGAGATCAGTTCCCCTGGAGAAAATGGCCTGGCAGTTGGACTCTATGGCATTGAAGTCCCTCCCCTCTCCAAACCCCCCCTCCTCAGGCTGTGATCCAAAATCTCCTGCCAGTGGCGAAGAGGGACCTGGCAACCCCCATCTATTGGTCATTTATATTTTACATATCATCAACAGTGTTGATTATTTTTGTAATAGTTTATACTGGTGGTTTTAAATGTTGCCTGCAGTCCAGGCCCAGTGTTTTTCTCCATTTTAATGTGTACACCCAATAAATATAATACCTTTTAAGAATGTTAAGTTTTCAGCTCAACCCTTCAGCTCCCTGCACATTTTTGGTTGAGTTCTTTTCCCCTTTCTTGGTTGTCTGTACCCACTCAGCTCATAGGGCAGTGGGGGACAGCTTACCTGCCCAGGTCCTTGCATCCCAGGCTAGCAGTGGGGGGTGGGGTGGGGTGCCAGGCTAGTGGCTGGCAAAGAATGCTAAAAGCCCTTGGGTGGGAGTTGGTACCTGGTTGTCACTATGGCCTGTCCACCTTGCCAAGCAGCAGGTAGTCTTCCCTGCTCAGGCTGGGTGTCAGCATCTGCCTGCCACCATGCATGCCTGCTGACATTCCCTGTTGAATGACAGGTCCTCCCCCCATGTCTGGAGCGGGTGTCAGCAATGGCAACTTTTCATCACTGCTACTGGCCACTGACTTGTTCACCAGCCAGCGTGGTATAGTGGTTAAGAGTGGTGGTTTGGATCAGTGGACTCTGATCAGGAGAACCGGGTTCGATTCCCCACTCCTCCACATGAGTGATGGAGGCTAATCTGGTGAACTGGGTTGGTTTCCCCACTCCTACACATGTAGCCAGCTGGGTGACCTTAAGATAGTCGCAGCTCTCTTAGAGCTCTCTCAGCCTCACCTACCTCACAGGGTGTCTGATGTGGGGAAGGGGAAGGGAAGGTGATTCTAAGCCGTTTTGATTCTTCCTTAAGTGGTAGAGAAAGTCAGCATATAAAAACCAACTCTCTTTCTCCTTCTCCTCCTCCTCACTTCTACTGACCACTCACTTGTTCACCTTTCTGGACAGGCTGTCGGGGACCATTGGAAATCCCCCTTGAATATTTAGAAATGGGCTGCTCAGCACTGTGTTAGCAATAAATAGTTATGCCCACACCTTTCATGTTTGGTGCTGCTTGCCATCAAGCTTCAGGTGGTGGGAATGAATGATTCGTGCATTTTTGGAGCAACAAGTCTCTGCCCTAATGCATTCTCTGGAATGAAGGGGACTTGCCTCATACGTGCTGTCACCTGACTCCCATGCATTCTAAAGAAACTCGAGGGGAGGAAGAGCCCCATGAATAGTGTTCTCTCTCTCATCTGGAATAAGTAAACTTTCTCAGGAACAGTAACTGCAAATTAAAAAGCGAAACAGGATGTATCTTATAAGAATACCTCATCACCTTTCTCTTCTTGGATCTTTGGCAAAAGCATCCCAGTTGCTAAATGAGCCAGACTTCTGGAAGTACTAACTGAAATGCATCTTTCTGATTTTTGTAACCACTTGCAGATACTGATTATTTTGTTTCTTCTCACTTTTGATACTACAGTGGTTTTTTTAATTTACAGATAAAAGTAAAAGCAAAGCATTTGTACAGAATAGCCTCTTCAAGCAATGCTTAGAGATTTCTCTAATTACCCTTCCTGCCCAAGCACAAACTCACTAGTGATCACTCAGGATAATCATACTGTACAAATAAATATCATTGGGGCGTATATCATTTGTTTTATCATCAAGGTATAAAAAAATTACCACAACATCTTGTAAGATATTGTGATCCTCAATAGTGTCTGTCTGCCTGTATTGCCTCTTAACCATGCCCTTTGAACTAAAAAGTTCTTCCATAGACATGCTGATAAATATGTACATCTCAAATTGATCTTCAAAGTATTTCTGAGGGTGTCCCCAGCCTTGTATAACCTTAGTTTGTACCCCCTGTCCTTTCGGAAGAGGTAGGGAACCATGGAATTTCATACATGGAATCAAGTAGGAACAGTTTCCAAACATAACACTATAAGTAATGTGTGATTCCTCCCTTACTGACTACTTCTTACACGTCTGGTTAATACCAAGTAAGGAGCATGGGAACTTTTTGTATGGCTGCCCCCAATTCACATTTAGTGCAATCCAGTATACATTGTGTGTGTTAAGTGCCGTCAAGTCTCTTCTGACTCATGGCGACCCTATGAATGAAAGTCCTCCAAAATGTCCTGTCTTTGACAGCCTTGCTCAGATCTTGCAAATTGAGGGCTGTGGCTTCCTTTATTGAGTCAATCCATCTCTTGTTGGGTCTTCCTCTTTTCCTGCTGCCCTCAACTTTTCCTAGCATGATGGTCTTTTCCAGTGACTCTTGTCTTCTCATAATGTGACCAAAATACGATAGCCTCAGTTTAGTCATTTTAGCTTCTAGGGTCAGTTCAGGCTTGATTTGACCTATAACCCACTAATTTGTTTTTTTGGCCATCCACAGTATCCGTATACATTGGGTGGGTCTAAAGTCCACTGAAATCTGTGAGTTTTCAGCACACACACAAAACTCTAGTCCCACAGGCTACAGTGAGATTTAGGCATGTTTACTATTTCTATAGCTGTGATCACTGTAGCTGATAAACCATTTTCTCTAATCCAACCATGGTAAAAATATCCCTGATGAACTGGTCAGACAAAATTTCTCATTTTGCTTCAGAATGATATATTAAGATTGCTTGAAAACAGGATCAGGGTTGGATGTGCTAATAAATTGTGACATACTTCATTTTGGCTGCACTTTGGCCATAAAGATCTGCTGCTGAAATGGCGGAGACTAGGACGTCTGGACAGATCACGTGGTTTGTTTGTTTTTTCACTTGACACCAGATGAAAGATCAGGTTAAATATTAGTTTCCTAGTATTCATTTCACCATATTTGCAAATTAGCATGTTAGGATATTTGGAATTTTAGGGAGACTAAAAGCCAGGCTGTAATGATGAGAGCAAAGGTTTTAAGGTGCAGTTTGGTGCTCATGTTAACTCCTAGCTTTCTGCTGGTGAGGAGAACATGCAGCCCTGATAACAGCTACGTTGTATACTCTGCTGTACTGGGAAACTGGTGATAACACTTTCCAATCACGATGGGTGCATGATTTGTCTATTTGTATTCAGGTTTACCTTGTTCTGCGGTTAGCAGTACCACCCCACCTGCCCTATACAATTTGTGGTTCTCAAACCTATTTGAAAAAAAATAATAACGTGAATAGGGATTTTACATCATTACAATTTCCTTTCCATTTAGGAAGCATCTGCTGTCTCAATATCTTGAAGGGCTGAAGAGGCCACAGACCGTGAAACAGACAAAACCATTATTAAAATGAAACAAAAAACAAGAGGGGGAAAATGCTACAGCACCCGCTTCAAGACCAAGCTCAACATTTTTTTTTACCTTGAAAAGGTTAAAAGCATTTTGGTCCTTTCAGAAAATGTAATTGCATTTCAGACTTGTTTTACTTTTGTGTCTGGGGGAGTCCAATTGCCTGCTCTGGGAGAGAAGTTCAGTTTTCTTGCTAAATTGTCTTTCTTTCTTTCTTTCTTTCTTTCTTTCTTTCTTTCTTTCTTTCTTTCTTTCTTTCTTTCTTTCTTTCTTTCTTTCTTTCTTTCTTTCTTTCTTTCTTTCTTTCTTTCTTGTAAACATTTAATATCTAATTGAACCTTTTATCTTCACCCTGTCACACTGGGTGATCAAGCATTCTAAGCGGTTGTATAAATGTCACTCTAAGTACACTGTGGTGTAGATCCAAATGCATTCAGGAAAGCCCAAAAGGGCTTTGGTGTTTCCTAAGACAAGATAAAGTTTTCAGGGCCGAAAAGCATGAGTTGCTCAATCAGTGTGAGAGCAGGGTTGAAGGGCAGACTTTTGTGAAAATCAGATCTTAATGGGTGATGTCCACATTGAAAAAAATCCCAATTGAAGTCTACAATAGGTAGATCTCTTTTGACAAAGGCCACATCTTGAAGACGATTTGTTTTTTGCATAGATGAATCCTAACAATGGGTTGTCGTATGCTACTACTCGTTGGGAGGGGGAGGAGGGATGGGTAGCTGACTGGTAAAGATAATGATGCTTATATTAGTAATGTAAGAACAAGGAGTGCCATTGTGGGAGGGTAGGTGGAGTAGTCCCCTCCTCTGAGCCTCTGGCTACATGTGCTTATTCTGCAGGAGGGACTACTGTATATATCTCTTTATTATAAGCTGTAAAATATAATCATAGCAAATACTTACATTTTTTTTGCAAGTAAGGCTTCAATCCTGAAGGGAGAGGCAAATCTCCTGTGGCATGACCCTGTGGCGATGCAAGTGCCCATTTAATCTGTGATAAGGGGCACTTACGCCATCACAGGAGGCATTCACACCGGCAAGGGGAGGGAGCTCAGCAGGCTATAATGCCATAGAATGTGCCCTCCAAAGCAACCATTTTCTCCAGAGGAAATAATCTCTGACATCAGGAGATCACTTGTCCTTCTGGGAGCTCTTCAGGTGCCATGTGGAGGCTGGCAACTCTAGGTGAAATTTTTACAGACAGTGCTGTAGGGTGGTGTCATGGTTGAGTAGTGGACTCTAAACTGGTGAACTGTGTTTGTTTCCCTACTCCTACACATGAAGCTTGTTGAGTGACAAAGTTACTAGTCACAGTTTGGGCTGTTGAAAAAAAAATTCGGTAAAATTTGGATTCGGCAAAATTCGGCCAGTTTTGATTTGGGAAATGCCGAAATCCAAACTCCCCCAATTCGGATCTGTGCAATTTGGCACTAAGTTCGGAGTTCGGGAAAAAATTCGGCCAAATAAAGCCATTAAAAACATATTCACTCCTTTACGCAGCTCCGGGGGGGGGGCATTTTTGGAGGTAGAGGTCCCAAAAGTTCAGTGTAGCTTCAGGGGATCGTTCTTGCAAGAACCCCCAAGTTTTGTAAAGATTGGGTCAGGGGGTCCCGAGATATGGGGCCCGGAAGAGGTCCCCCCATGACCAGCCCATTGGAATGAATAGAAATAAATAGACCGTTAGGACTCAGAGTTTGCAAAACCATGCAAAGCAACACGTGGCACGACCTTGGGAGTTTGCAAACCATGGAAAGGGACAGAGGTGCGCTAGCTATGCATAAGGAGCAGGTGGGGGTGGAATTTCCCCTTTTGCATCAGACTCGGGAGTCGGGAGTCTCGGGACCGGGCAAATGCATTGTTTAAGTCACAATTTGAAAACCAGTTTTGAGCGAGCATCAAAATAGACCTAACATCTTATGAATGAGGGAAAACCTGAAGCCCACCCTCAAACCAGGAAGAGAGAGACGCAAGTGGGCACACCCCCCCAAGGCAGAACGGGTGTAATCGCCCCCTCTCAAACCAGCATGGCTTGGCCCCAAATGGGAAAAAAACCAAGGAGGAGGAGGCGTGGCCCGGGTGCCGAGCGGAGAGAGACTCGCTAGCTGCCGCACAGACTCAACTTTACACTTTACAACTTTAAAAGCAGAACACACACTCCCGCAGAGGCAAGCAGGCACCCCCCCTCGGCAGAACGGGTGAAAGCCCCCTTTGGCTTCCCCCACCCACCCACAGAAACTGCTCCCTCCACACACAGAGACTCTGCTTCCCCCCCCACACACACACAGGAGAAAAGGTATAGAGAAAAAAACCCAAAATCAAACTGTGTGAATGTCTTCCAGCAGGAGCACGGAGGAGAAGTAAATCTTTAGGCACAACCCCCTTGGCAGAATGGGTGAAAGCCCCCTTTGGCTTCCCCCCACCCACAGAAACTGCTCCCCCCCACACACAGAGACTCTGCTTCCCCCCCCACACACACACACAGGAAAAAATTATAGGGAAAAGCCCCAAAATGGGTCTTACTGTGGATGTCTTCTGACTCTTCTGTTCCATCAGGAGCAGGAACTGGGAGTCAGGAGGACTCAGGACTCAGGAGTAATCCAATACGATTCCATTTATGCACGGGAGGTTTTGCCTTGGATTTGCCGCTCTCTAGATGCACAGGATCACAGTGGGTGGATGGGGGGGAACCGCATAACTCAGGACCCCCTGCCCCAATCGTCACCAAACATGGGGGTTCTTGCAAGAAGGGTCCTCTGAAGGTACACTGAAATTTTGGGACCCCTACCTTCAAAAATGCCCCCCTGGAGCTGTGGAAAGCCGCAAATGTGCACACGCACCCCCCTCCCAAGGGGATCTCTCTCACACACAAACAGACACTTTCTGTTTCTCTCCCCGGGCCACACAGCAGCTGGGCTCACACACTTAACCGCTACTGATTGGCCAGAAGACCCAGCTTGACCACCGATTGGCCACGGGAGAATTCTTACTAACTTACTAAGAATGCTTACTAACTGACAGTTATGCTGCTGATTCGGAGCCCCTGAATTTGCTGAATTTATTCGGTGATCTCCCCGAAATCGCTGAATTCGGCTCGTCGTTTTCCTGCCTTTTTTTGAATTCTGTTCCATCTAAACTGAAAACCGCCGAATCGGGGGAAGTTCGGCTGTTTTTCAGTTTGGAATGAACCGAATCGACAGCCCTAGTCACAGTTCTCTCTAAACTCTCTCAACCCCACCTATCCCCCCAAAGTAGAGAAAAGTGGGGCATAAAAACCAAAAGTGGGGCATAAAAACCAGTGTGGTGTTAAGAGTGGTGGTTTGGAGCAGTGGAGTCTGATCTGGAGAACTGGGTTTGATTCCCCACTTCTCCACATGAGCAGCAGAGGCTAATCTTGTGAACTGGATTGGTTTCCCCACTCCTACACATGAAGCCAGCTGGGTGACCTTGGGCAAGTCACTCTCAGCCTCACCTACTTCACAGGGTTACTCTTCTTCTTCTTCTCCTTCCTTCCTTCCTTCCTTCCTTCCTTCCTTCCTTCCTTCCTTCCTTCCTTCCTTCCTTCCTTCCTTCCTTCCTTCCTTCCTTCCTTCCTTCCTTCCTTGTTTTATTTACAAAGAAAGAAATAGGCATTCTTATATCAGGCTATACACCGACTTCTCTCCTAGAGAACATCTCCATTCCAAACAGAAAGTTCTCTCTCCCTCTCTCCCTACTCTTAATTTTCTTAAGCTGCTTCAGCTTCCGTACACACCTGCAGAACACTTGCTTCAGCTCACCCCTTCAGGGGACTGCCAACTCTAGTCATGAAGACACAGTCACATACTTTTGTCAAGGCCCTGACCATAGGGATTCACTGTGATCAAGCCAAGCAACTAATTATAATGCCATCTTGAAGTCTCCTTCTGCCTGCTATCAGTTCCTAGATTAATCTCAGATCTGGATCAAAGCAGAGAGCACTGAAGAAAGCTCCCATGCAGAATGCACATAATGTTGATGCCATGGAGGGATTCTGCCTCCATAGGGTTGCCAACCTCCAGGTGGCAGCTGGAGATCCCCAGCCGATAGAGATCAGTTCACCTGGAGAAAATGGCAATGACTCTGTGGCACTGAAGTCCCTCCCCTCCACAAACCCTGCCCTCCTCAGGCTCTGCCCCCAAAACCTCCCGCCAGTGGCGAGGAGGAAACTGGCAACCCTATGCCTCCATGATGTATGTGTGTGTGTGCGTGTGTGGATGTTGCTGTGCTCTATGCACACTACAGAAGAGGTTACAGGTGTTGTGAACTCTGATCATGCAAATCACTGGAGGACAGGGTGGGGAGGAATCCAGTTGCTGCCTACAGCAGTGGCATCGCCGCCAGCAATATCACAGCTGGCAGCATTAATCATCTTCTTGGCATGGCGAGATCCTCGCATATATTTGTGCAACACTTTCTGTGCAGCAAGGCCAAGACAAAAACAAACAAAAACCACACCATCAAGTCACCTTAAAGAAGGTTGTCTTCATGCTTAGAATTACTGCAAAGTGGAACATACTGTCTTATTGTGGTACTCCTTAAGAGAGTAGTCTTAACTATTTAAATAAATAGTTTTTTCTATCCAAAGGAACCTGAAGCAGAAGGAACCATAACAGAAAAAACATGATTTAAATAAAATAAGCAGACAAAACTAATCAGCTGGTCCTTGATCCAGCTCATCCAAGGACACAGGGTGGAAGCCATGAGCCAAGGGCCCTTTGGCTCATGCCCTTAAGCTTGTCCAAAATGCTCATGCCTCTGTACATGCCCATGTTTTATACATGGAAGCAGGAAAGTAAAACGAATGCTCAGCTCAGACGTTAGAGCTGATAGACATGTTCCTTCTGATCTTCCCTCCTAAGCTGAGTTACATCCTTTCCTTCAAAGTCCATTAAATTCTTACAAGGTTGTAACTCTGCTTATTGTAAATCAAGATGCAGAAAGCTTCCCAAGGTGTGTTTCTCAGACACATGTTAATTCGGGTTTCATTTTGACAGAGTAAGACAGTGTAAAAAACTTCTGCCTGGCAAAGTCTGACCATCAGACACAGGAAAGTTTCCTATTTCATTGCCGGGTTGTAAAAACATGCCCATTTTAAAGTTGCTCGTCCTTTTTAACAGAGAAAAGATTTTTAAAATGGTACTGATCTGATTGGTGTGTTTAAGAAAAAACTAGAGAAAGAAGGGGATGCCAAGGGAGGATCTGGGTCTGATAACGTTGTGCATAATACATAGGGCTACACCAGTTACAGCTATGCCCAGCACAGTAGCTAGTGCTGGGAAAGCATTTTTCAGTAGTTGCAATGAATTTTTTCCACATTCAGCTTTAGTGCTGTGAGAATTGGGAAAGCCCAATATGCCCATCACAAAAAGTACAGCGAGAAAGCATGTAAGCATGTATGCTATAAGGCGTGGGCTTTGTGTCTAAATGCATTTTCCTGATCATAAGCTAGATTTCATTATGCTGCTGGAAGTTGCCAGTTCACAGCGGAGCTACGATCTCCTCCTGGGCCATACTACAAAATATGTATTAATTAACAATCATAGGCTCTTTATGGTAGACATGTGGCTCTGTAAATACAGAATGAGTTGGAATTCAGTATGCAGCCAGAGAACTTCTTCTGAAACCAAGAATCTTTGAAAAAATTCCAGCTTTCCATTCTGTTCACCATCTGTACATCAGGCGAAGGCACAGCTGCCTGCATTTACCATATAATTTTACACCTAGCCTGCACCAGTGTGGTGGAACAGACAGAGGTTTCAGGCCTGTATATAATTTGGCTGGGTGACTCCCACTGACTTTAATGGGCATTGTGCTGCTACACCAGGCAACTCTAAAATGGGAAGAGAAGCGCTTTTTGTCGGGGGCAGCCGTAGTAAAAGAAAACCGAGAAAAAGACAAAGATGGCATGCTCTAACTTTAATAATGCAACCACTGTAACTACTTAGAATCTCCTGAGTGAGTATTGTTTCCTATGAAGATAGGTGTAGGATCTGGGACTTTCCAGGCTAGAAAAAAGACGGCTGAGGGGAAAACATGATAGAGGTTTATAAAATTGTGCATAGGGTAGAGAAAGTGGATAAAGAGAGCCTTTTCTTCCTCTCCCATAATTCTAGAATTTAGGGACACCCAATGAAATAGGCGAGAAATAGGTTCAGAACAGACAAAAAGAAATACTTATTTACTCAATGAGTAATTAAAGTGTGCAGTTACAGTTTATTAAATACAGTCATTGATCAGCATAACAATAAAAAAGGAGAAACAATCACAATATTACACACTTAGCGAGCTGTTTCGCATGACATCAGTGATCTCTGTATTCTGATGGCAATATAACAGAACCTTGCCACCGTGTGTGGGATGGTGGTATTCTTATCTTCAAGTAAAAAGTTCACCATTCAGCCACTGGCAATTGACTCGATTGCATTGGCACTGCAGGGGCATAACCGTGCCTCCATGGGCCAGCGTTGGAATCTTCCACTAAGTAGGGCCGATGGAAAAGCATTCAACCGAGCTCTAGCAAAAGCCCATTGTATTTAGAGAAGGTGATCGCTGTTAAATATGATGCAGCAGAGATTCCCACCCATGACTTTAGTGCTCTATATGAAATTAAAGTGTGGAATTTACTGCCAGGGGAGATAATGATGGCCATGAGAGCATGTGTGTGTGTTAAGTGCTGTCAAGCCGCTTCCAACTTATGGTGACCCTATGAATCAATGTCCTCCGAAATGTCCTATCCTTAACAGCCTTGCTCAGATCTTGCAAACTGAGGGCCATGGCTTCCTTTATAGAGTCAAACTGACTGCTAGAGAATAGCAGCAAGTGCTCTTCATACATGCAAGACACAGTAGGTATTGATTTTCAGTGTTTTCCTCACATACACTGACTCACATACACTGACTGAACCTCTTTTGAATATTTTTTGGAACTGGAGGCTTCTCCGGGCAGTTCTCCACTACTCAGTTCTGTCCTCCTGCCATTTTTTCTTTTATTCACTAACTTTCCTGGTGAGTCTGTGAAGTTTAGTGTATGGAATCTATGGTGTAGCAGTTCAGACGGCTACTCAGGAGTAACTTTTCATGAGGTGGAGGAGGAGGTGTGCTAGGGTTGTCAGGTCCCCCCTGGTAACCAGTGGGGGATAGGTAGGGTTGCACTCTGTCCCATCATCAGATACTTAATGGAACGTTGCATTGTTAGCTGCCTCAAGTCTGGAGAGATAAGGTGGGCTACAAATGCTTCAAGTAAACAAATAAATGATGGAATGGAAGGTCACATGTCTGTTCTGTCAGCAATGCTGATTCTATGACCTTAGGCAGATCATGAGAGGGAGGGAATCCTGGCCATCTTCTGGGCATGGAGTAGGTGTGTGGGGTGTGTGTGGGGGTGTGGGGAAGGTAGTTGTGAATTTCCTGCATTGTGCAGGGGGTTGGACTAGATGACCCCAGTGGACCCTTCCAACTCTATGATTCTATATACACTACAAAGACTGTTGCTGCCTAGATCAGTGTCTGCATTGGACCCATGCGAAAAGCACACATGTATATTTTTCACCATCATGTATCCACAGCTATCTCTGAACGATGAAAGCCGAGCTTTTCAGGATTCTGGAAAAAAATGGAGCTACACCATGAAAAATGGGAAAGGGGGAAAGACGCCCATAAGCTCTATGTAGGGCTACCCTTGAGATTGCTCCAGAAATTGCAACTGGTCCAGAATGCAGCTGTGCAGGTCCTAAAAGGAACATCACGGGCAGCACACATTCAACTGGTGCTCCACCAGCTGCACTGGCTCCAGATTGAATTCTGGATCAAGTTCAAGGTTCTGGTTCTTATCTTCAGAGACCTTAATGGTCTGGGACCATGCTATCGCCGGGACCGCCTGTCACTGTATAACCCCCCAAGAGTCTTAGGACTGGCAAACACTAATTTATTAGAGATCCCTGGCTCCAAGAGTGTCTGGCTGTTCTCAACCAGGGCCTTTTTGGCCTTGGCCCCAGCCTGATGGAACTCTCTGTCTAGTGAGACCTGGGACCTAGCTGGGTTCCATAGGGCCTGTAAGACGGAGATGTTCCACCAGTCCTATGGTTAAGGGCAGCTATGATGTTATCGAGATGCTGGTCTCCCTTACCCCCTCCCCCTACCTTTCCATTTCTCCTCCCTTTCTTCTTTCCTTCCTGCTTCCCTTTGGTTCCTTTTGCCCTGTTTTCCTTGATAAGTCAAGCTGTGGTCTGTTCCTCCCCACCCCTGTGATATTATATTGTTACTATCACCATAGGAGCATCTCTCCCTATTGGGAATTTACTTAGGCATCATAAAATAAATTAGATTAATTAGTGTAATCATTCAGTGTTTTATAACTATTTTTTTACTGTTTATAACCCGGCATTGATGGGGAGGGCAGGATATACATTAAAAGTTGTTGTTGTTGTTGCTGTTATTATGTTGTTAAAGTAGGGTTGCCAAGCTCCAGGTACTAGCTGGAGATTTCCTGCTATTGCAACTGATCTCCAGCTGATAGAGATCAGTTCACTTGGAGAAAATGGCTGCTTTGGCAATTGGACTCTATGGCATTGAAGTCTCTCCCCTCCCCAAACCCCACTCTCCTCAGGCTTCAAAAATCTCCAGGTATTTCCCAACCTGGAGCTGGCAACTCTCTGTTAAAGGCTTATTACTAAATCCTCTTTTAAAACATCTTTGATAACTAACATATATTTTGCAAAATGTGGTGGTACCTCCTACCTAAGGACTCAAAGTAGACAGGCATTTTTGTGTATGAAACCCTCATTTTTATCTGTGCAGAACAGAATTAGCAAAACTATGCTTTTTTGTTTTTTTTAAGCCCACTGCTTAATTAAAACTATCACTTGGGATGATCTTCTGTATCTTAGATTGCTTGGTTGTTCTTTCTTTTCTTTTTTTTAAGTTAGACAAGTTAAAGATCTTAACCTATTAACTTTCAATAAGATTGTTTTACACTCATTTTAGTGGTACCATTCTGTATTGTTTGTGCTAGCCCTATGAATCTTTTGTGTCTTCCTGCCCTTGAGTATTGGGGGGCAGTTCATTCTTCCTGCAATTAGTATTCATGGTTCGCTAAGCAGAACTAATGCAACAAATCTTACTTGTGTTTTTTCATTGAAGGTTGTGTTACCGGTTCTTCAGCATGGCCTGGGGAAAGGTTTCTTTATGAAAAGACATTTTCGACTCTCTATTGCCTTATTGTATGTTTAATGCCTTCAGTTGGGCTTTTCAGATCTTTCCTTATCTTAATTTAGCAGCTACTGAGCAAAATCAATTCCATACACTCAACTTTAGGGACAAGTAATATAATAGACTTTGGCCAGTATTTTAAAGGTCTAAACATTTTTGACAAGGATTTGCATTTTTTAAGTACTGTATTATTTCAATTCTTGCTTAACGCTTTATGAACCAGGGCACAGTAAAATAGGTGTTGATGAACCTGCTTTCCAAAGTAATGTTTGTTCATTAAACCGAAAGGGAAGGTCAAGGTGACACAAAGAAGTGGAAACATTGATAATGTTTGTTTTCAGCCTTCTATAATTCCAGACTTTAATGAGAACAATTGACTTGGGGATGTTTCATGACCCCTTCTGATTTTTTGGTAAATTGTTGTGTGCACTCATACCCTACCAGAAAATATTTTTGTTAGTCTTTAAGGTGCTACTGGACTCTTGCCCTTTTTGACTGTTGTGTGCACTGTGATGGTGTGGAGGTCACTGTTATCCCCAGATTACATCTAATGAGACAGTGAAAGAAACATAATGGGTGAAATTGAAATATTGTCATAATTTTCTTCTGGTTGTCTTTGATGTTGTTCTATTTTTGTAGTGCTTGTCTGATGAGCAGTGTAGATTTTTCTTCTTTGTGTGCTTAGTGAAACTCTCAAGATTTTTTTTTAAAAAAAAAACTTATTTTGGGGTCTCTTTGACTCCCTCCACCAGATTAGTATGATACATTTTTTTGTGTTGGGAGTGAGGTTATTTGTGACCAATAAGACTTGATGCAAAGCTACTTGCATGAAGATACAAATAGGGTTGCCACGTCCCTCTTTGCCACTGGTGGGAGGTTTTTGGGGTGGAGCCTGAGGAGGGCGGGATTTGGGGAGGGGAGGGACTTCAATGCCACAGAGTCCAATTGCCAAGGTGGCCATTTTCTCCAGGTGAACTGATCTCAGTCAGCTGGAGATCAGTTGTAATAGCAGGAAATATCCAGCTAGTGCCTGGAGGTTGGCAACCCTAGATACAAATCTGACAGTACGAGGTAGAACAGACTTGTTGCATTAGATTTGCTAGTGAATGGTGAATACCAACTGCAGGAAGAATGACCTCCCTGCATACCTTATGGCAGGAAGACATAAAGATTCAAGGGGATAGCACAAACATGAGTGTATATGCCATACTGAACCAGACTTCTGATTGGTCCAACCAATTCTTCTTATCTAATCTGACTGGCACTGGCTATTTTCTGGGATCTTTGCCCTTGAGATCCCAGGAAATAAAACTGGAACCTCCTGAGACCAAAGCACTGAGCTACAGCCTATCCTATTCAGGCACATCACTCCATTTAGAGAAGACTGCCAAGAGTTTACCAGATAGTGAGGTGAAAGCAAGCTACAACTTCATGGAACTGGACTCAACCAGCCAGCATGGTGCAGTGGTTAAGAGTGGTGGACTCTGATCTGGAGAACTGGGCTTGATTCCCCACTCCTCTACATGAGCGGCGGAGGCTAATCTGGTGGACTGGATTTGTTTTCCCACTCCTACACATGAAGCCAGCTGGGTGACCTTGGGCTAGTCACACTCTCTCAGCCCCACCTATCTCACAGGTGTCTGCTGTTGGGAGGGGAAGGAAGGTGATTGTAAGCTGGTTTGATTCTTTCTTAAGTGGTAGAAAAAGTTGGCGTATAAAAACCAACTCTTCTTCTTTTTCTTCTTCTTATGCAACGTCAGGGACTGAAACATAGCAGGCAGATACTGGCTAACATAATATATTTTGTACAGTTTTCAATTACATTTGTTTCTTTGCATTTGTTTTAAAATATCATTACCTTGGTCCTTTGGGATGCTCTGTGTGATTCCAGGAAAAGGGTTGCGCTTACTTTTTAAAAATCATCACCTGAGATTCATATTGTCCAAAATGCCAGGGGACATAAACAGCAGCTATAGCATTTTCTTCTGCATTTTTATTCATATTGCCTCCATTCATTAATGGCATTAGTTATTTCCAAGGTAAAAGAGTGATTTTACTTTAATTTTTTTTAAAAAAAACTAGGTCCATGTATCTCAGCACAATGATATGTATAAGTGATTGTAATTGCTGAAACTACAGTCGAGTTATTAGTTATAAAATGCGTATATAGTTATATGTCCAACAGACCTACCAAAGAACAGAAATGCAGTTGTATCCAAGAGAAAATAATTACAGCAATAATCAGTGTAATTCATGATAATAGCTGAATTGAATTTCACACCATAGCTCCAAGCACTTACATTTAATGAATGTAGTTTGTGCTTGTTTACTTTAAAAGGTTTTTAGCAGAAAATCGATAATGTAACTTCAGTGTTTCTAATTGCAAATGCAATTATTTTTTTAAATAGTCGTTCAATAAGGATTTTGTCGAGAAAATTAAAGTATGTAAGTGTGGCCAATGCTGGCACTTTAATTAGGCTACCTGTACATTAGCAGCATAGTTATTTAATATTTATTATTATGCATTCATTGAAATGGATTTATGTTCATATACAAGGCTAACCAGCATACCAAGCCATTCCAGATTTGGGGGGCAAAACCCCAGCTCTGATTACACTTATCATTCTACAATCAGGATGTCTTCCTAAATAAGTGATTTCATATGGAAAGCATTATGGTAAGCACAAGGAAACAAGGCCTGGTATAGCATGATAATTTAGGTGTGTTGATTCAAAATGGGTTGATTCTGCCTTTTGAAAAAAATACAATGATAAGAAAAAATATGCTAATGAAGAAATAATTATAATTAATTCTTGCTTGTTATGTTTATGTTCTCTTTTATTCCTGCTCAAATACTTTTGAGTTCCACAAAATGAGTCCTTTTAAACATCAAAGAGACAGACACACTGAGTTCTTGTTGATGGGTTGATAGCACAATATGGCAGTTGTTTGAGCATTATTCTATATAGAAACCGGCCTTAGATTTCAATGGAATTAGGAGTTGATTAATGTTCTTTTCTTCACAGCATACCTTAGGAATGTAAGGATGACGGGTTGGATCCAAGGAACTGTGAGCAGCCAAGGAACCACGGATGGAATGAATTAACAATGGATCTGTCCTCTTCTCCCTACAGCCTTCAGCACACCTGAAAAAGCTTCTCTAGGGCACAGGACACCTTCAGCAACAGGAGAATGTAGGGCCCGGGCTGCAGAATCAGCAGAAACTCCTTACTCTTAACTCTTGCTTCAGTCACAGAAGAGCTCATGCAAAATGGGGACTGGTTTCTAATGATTTTAGCTGGAATAACAGCATCCTGAATTGCATCTCACATTATTCCCGAGCAGTTGCCAGCTCCAGGTGGAGAAATTTCTGGAGATTTGAGGGTAGAGTCTAGAAAGGATGGGGTTTGGGAGGGGCAGGAACTCAGTAGGGTATAATGCCATAGAGTCCACCCTCCAAAGCAGCCATTTGCACCAGGGTAGCTGATCTCTGTCACCTGGAGATCAGTAGTAATTCCAGGAGATCTCCAGGACCCACCTGGAGGTTGGCAGCCCTATTCCTGAGGGTCCTCTGGCCCTTTTCTGTCTACAGTTAATTGAATCCAATGCAATGGCTGCCAGTGCTCATTTATAAGAGTCAGTGCTAGGGATTCCAGGTCCCTCTTCACCACTGGCAGGAGGTTTTCGGGGAGGATCCTAAGGAGGGCAGGGTTTGGGGAGGGGAGGGACTTCAATGCCATAGAGTCCAATAGCCAAAGTGGCCATTTTCTCCAGGGGAACTGATCTAGGTCAGATGGAGATCAGTTGTAATAGCAGGAGATCTCCAGCTAGTACCTGGAGGTTGGAAACCCTAGTTAATGCAGTGCTTTTCCCGTTTACTTACAGCATTTTACATCCTCATTTTAAGCAAAAGGGTCCCAAAATGTTTCACAGGTTTAAATAGAAAACCTAAAAACCAATAAAGCTAATTCGAACATCCCCTAAAATGACTAGAATCTAGCAGCAGCATAAAATGAGCACATTGAAAACTGCACTGGAAGAACAAGAAACCCTTTGTCTCCAAAACGAGGCACCTGAAGGACAGAGGTGAGCATATTACAATGCAATTCTAAGGAGAATTATTGAAATCAGTGGGCTTTGAAGGATGTCACTCTGCTTAGGTTTGTACTGCTAGACAAGGAAATCCCACAATACTGCTCTGCTCCTGCTGAATGCCAGTCTAGCATCTACCTGATGCTCTTCTTAGGGCCTCATTACCAGATTTTTAATAAGGGTGAGGGGTCTATAGGATTCTACAGCATTTTGAGTGAACATTTTTAAAAAATTAGTTCCACTTCCTTGCACTGAGCTGCAGTGGCGGACTGGCCAGGGTGTCAGCTTGCCCATTGGCAAGTGGGCCCTGTGGACCCCTGATGAAGTGGGCCCCTTAAACATTAGACAATATGTTAAAAATGTTAATGACCTTTTAGTAGCTTGAAAATATAATAGAAATTACAATATTATTAATGTATGCAAGTAAAATTTATGTTGTATTACTATTTTAATAAAAATGGCTAACATATAACAAAGAAAATAGGTGCTTATATTGTTCATACTGCTTGGCCTTTGAGTCTCTTAACACTTGTAATCCATCACCCTTTGTGCGTGGCTTTAGTGACTACAGGAGTATTTTTAATTGTACCTTTTTTCCACTTATGCATTTTCTGAAAATTTTATTTATTTCTTATAAAAATTAAATGATAGCCTTATAGTTGTGGGTGGGGCCCCCTTTGTCTCCTGGCAACCAATATTTTTAGACCCAGTCTGCCGCTGCTGAGCTGTAGTGGGAGATGAATAAGATGCCTACTAGATGTGGAAAGGCCCCTTTGGATGCAACTTTGAAGGCTAAATCAAGAAGCTTTATTAAAGTGGCAGAACAGGAAAACAGTTGTGCCACCTGGAGGTCGAAAAGGCACTGAACCAGTAAGCTGATAAAGAGGCACACAGTCAAGACAGTGAGCGAATGAGCAGTGCTGACATAGTCTTACAAAATGTCCCTGAATTTTGAAACGCTTCAGGTGGCAACTCTAGCACCCAAGTGATGAACAGTGAAGTAGCCAAGTTTGCAGATGTCACCAAATTATTTAGGGTGGTTAAAACAAGATCGGACTGTGAAGAGCTCCAGAAGGATCTCTGCATACTGGAAGAATGGGCATTAAAATGGCAAATGAGATTCAATGTGAGTAAGTGTAAAGTGATGCATATTGGGACAAAAAATCCCAACTTCACATATACACTGATGGGATCTGTGCTGGCAGCGACAGACCAAGAAAGGGATCTTGGGGTGGTAGTGGATAGCTCAATGAAGATGTCAACCCAGTGTGCGGCTGCTGTAAAAAAGGCAAATTCCATGCTGGCTATAATTAGACGAGGAATAGAGAATAAAACTGCTGATATCATACTGCCCTTGTACAAATCTGTGGTGAGACCACACTTGGAATACTGTGTCCAGTTCTGGTCACCACACCTAAAAAAGGATATTACAGAGCTTGAGAAGGTGCAGAAAAGAGCAACCAGAATGATTAGGGGACTAGAGCAACTGTCCTATGGGAAGTGGTTAAGACGCTTAGGGCTGTTTAGCTTGGAAAGAAGGCGGATGAGGGGAGACATGATAGAGGTCTATAAAATTATGCATGGTTTGGAGAGAGTGGACAGGAAGAAGTTTTTCTCCCTCTCCCATAATACTAGAACACGGGGTCATCTGCTAAAGCTGGAGGGTGAGAGATTCAAAACAGATAAAAGGAAGTATTTTTTTCACACAACGCATAGTTAAATTGTGGAACTCCCTGCCCCAGGATGTGGTGATGGCTGCCAGCTTGGAGGGCTTTAAGAGGGGAGTGGACATATTCATGGAGGAGAGGGGTATTCATGGCTGTTAGTTAGAATGGATACTAGTCATGCTGCATACCTATTCTCTCTAGTATCAGAGGAGCATGCCTATTATTTTGGGTGCGGTGGAACACAGGCAGGATGGTGCTGCTGCACTCATCTTGTTAGTGGCTTCCTGGAGTCACCTGGTTGGCTACTGTGTGAACAGACTGCTGGACTTGATGGGCCTTGGTCTGATCCAGCAGGGCCTTTCTTATGTTCTTATGAGAAGAAGAAGAGCTGGTTTTTATACGTTGACTTTCTCTACCTTTGAAGGAGATTGAAACCGGTTTACAATCTCCTTCCCTTCCTCTCCCCACAACAGACACATTGTGAGGTAGGTGGGGCTGAGAGAGTTTGAAGAGAAGTGTGACTAGCCCAAAGTCACCCAGCAGGCTTCGTGTGTAGGAGTGGGGAAACCAACCTAGTTCACCAGGTTAGAGCCCACCACTCATGTGGAGGAGTGGGGTATCAAACCCGGTTCTCCAGATTAGAGTTCACTGCTCTTAACCACTGCACCACGCTGGCTCTCCTGAGGAGGCAGGCAAGACTCAGACATATAATGGGAAGAGGTGAAACTGTATTTGTTCCTTGCATCATGTGATACCTGCTGAGTTTGTAGCTGCAACATCCTCTGTGTGCAGTGGCGATGCTGAAATGTTAATGTATTATCTGATTGTGATTTCGCCCAACTTTTCAACCAGACAATTGACTGCCGTGTGGGCTTATGGCACTTAAAAAAGTTACAAGTATCAATTCAAATATAATTGTAGTGAAGTCACAGTCTGGGCATGATGGAGAGATGCCTAGCTGCTGACTTTTCTACTTCTGACCTTGATGATGAGGGTGAGAGATTCAAAACAGATAAAAGGAAATATTTCTTCACACAACACATAGTTAAATTGTGGAACTCCCTGCCCCAGGATTTGGGGATGGCTGCCAAATTGGAAGGCTATAAGAGGGGAGTGGACATATTCATGGAGGAGACGGCTATCCATGGCTACTAGTAAAAATGGATACTACTTATGATGCATATCTATTCTCTCCAGGGTCAGAAGAGAATGCCTATTATATTAGGTGCTGTGGAACACAGGCAGGGTGCTGCTGCAGTCATCTTGTTTGCAACTAGCAAACAAGACATGAGCCAAACTGGTGAATATTCGAGCATCCCTACTGTTGTACTCTTATACAGATGGAGTTTGGGTTCAGTGATCTTCTGGACCATCACTGGACCCCTCCAGCTACATCCTGGCTCACAGTGTGGCTCACTGGGGAAGGCTGTCAGAAATGTTTCCCTCATGTGTAGCCTTTTTAAATTGCCTGCTTTGCTCTGGCTCTAAATGCTTAGTGCACTGGCACTGATGGATGCAGTACAAAAGTCTATATCGGTGGATCGAATCACAGTTTAAGCATGCCTTTATTTTGTGGATGATGTACAGGGAGAACTTCCATAATGGAATTCTACTCTAAAGTGAATTTACTGAGATGAACAGAGTACCACAGCTGCTCATGCATAGACATGGGACTAAAGCTAATGCCCCCTCCTTAGAAAGAATATTTCCATGTACAATGTTCGTATTGGAAGCCCAGGTCTTCACTACAACCAAGTCTTGTCTTTTAAACCAAAGAGCCAAGCCAGAAGTTTTATGATACCATGTAGAATCCTGTTTTTCCCCTGTGTCACCATATCTCTGCTGATACCACTTCTAGCCCATCTGCCAAGGAAGCAGAAAAGCCAGAGTGAAACCATGAAAACCCGTATCAGTGCCAAAACTGTGGAGTACATTCTCCTGATTGCACAGTAGGTTGAATCCACAGTAGGTTGGATCAGTGAAAGGTAGGGCTGTTGATTCGGTCCGAACCAAAAAACCAGCCAAATTTCCCGCAATTCGGCGGTTTTTCGGTTCGGATGAACCGAACTCAAAAAGGGGGGGGAACCGGGGAGCTGAATTCACCGAGTTCGGGGTGTCCTGAATAAATTTGGCAAATTCGGCCCCTTTAAACAGATCTGCGCCTTCCAGCTGGAAGGCGCAGATCTGTTTTCCCCCCCCCCAGGCCTCCAGGGAGCTTCCGGCCGGGAGGCACAGATCTATTTAAAGACACGCCCCCAGCCCTGCCAGGACTCCCGGCAGGGCTGGGGGGGGGGGCTGGCAAGACCCTCTGGGCTGTCTTTGCAGACAGCACAGAGGATCTTGCCAGCACCCCGCCAGCCCTGCCGGGACTCCCGGCAAGGCTGGGGGGGGGTCTGGAAACCCTCTGTGCTGTCTGCAAAGACAGCCCAGAGGGTCTTGCCAGCACCCCGCCAGCCCTGCCAGGACTCCCGTCAGGGCTGGGGGGGTCTGGAAACCCTCTGCGCTGTCTGCAAAGACAGCCCAGAGGGTCTTGCCAGCACCCCGCCATCCCTGCCGGGACTCCCGGCAGGGCTGGGGGTGGGCTTTAAATAGATCTGTGCCCCCCTGCCGGGAGGCGCAGATCTGTTTGAAGACCCACCGCGTGCCTCCAGGGAGCTTCCATGGAGGCGCGTGGCGGGCCCTTTAAATAGATCTGTGCCTCCCGGCCAGGAGGCACAGATCTATTTTAAGACCCCCCCAGCCCTGCCAGGACTCCCGGCAGGGCTGGCGGGGGGCTGGCAAGACCCTCTGCGCTGCCTGCGCAGACAGCGCAGAGGGGCTTGTTTAAAGGGCCCCCTGCGCGCCTTCAGGGAAGCCCCCTGAAGGCGCGCGGGGGGGGCGAATTTTCCCCCGAACTCTGGATCCCCCTGAATTTCCGGGGATCCGAAGTGGGGGAGTTCGGAGTTCGGCACGGCCCGAATAAAAATGGGCTGAATTTTGCCGAAGCCGAACTATACCGAATTTTTTTTCCAACAGCCCTAGTGAAAGGTGCTGGCAGTTGGTGGCTGCGTTCGCCTCCTCCCAATAGTTCCCTTCCATATGGGAAAATTCTCATGGTCACATGAACCACATGGTCAAAACTGCCCTCCTGTCTCTTGTGTCAGTGAAACTACAGTTACAGTAGGGGAAGTAGGGGATAGATCATGTGTCTATGAGTCTGTTCATGTCACACTACCTTTCTGGGACCAGAAGGGACTGCTGTGGTGGAAAATGCAGGAATGGATCACTGGATCCAACCCATTTGGAGTTAGGAGCAGGTCTTCCATATTAAATGTGGCCCAGGCTAGTTTGATCTCATCAGATTTCAAAAGTTAAGAAGGGTCAGCACTGGTTAGTAACTGGATGGGAAACCACCAAGGAATACCAGGGTCATATGCAGAGCAAGGCAATGACAAACCACCTCTGTAAGTCTCTTGCCTTGAAAACCCTACGGGGTCACCATAAGTAGGCTGTGATTTGACAGCGGTTTACACACACACTTCCATATTAAAGTGTGACCAGGCTTCAGCCCAGGCATCTCTTCTTGTCTATTAATCTATTCTTGTAAATAGCTACTTGCCTGCTCAATTGTGACAAGCTAACTAGGTAAGGAATTTTTTATGAAAAGGCACAGAAAGCCTGTGATTATTCTCCTTCATATAATTAAATACAAACTTCTCATAATGGAGGTGGGTTATTAACTGTTGTAGATTTATCTCCAAGGTGGAATTAAATGTCTGGAAGAAATTGTGAGGATGTTGGGAAATTTGGACTACCAAGTCACAATTGTCCCCCCATTTGCTCACATGGGAAGGGAAGAAAAGGTGAGACAGAAAAATTCTAAGGAAGAGAATACAAAGAAAGATTAAAATTGCTGAGACAAGCAGTTCTTCAGGTGTACGGTGGACCTTCCTATGGAAATATGGGCTGTTGTCAGGGCATGCAAGTGCAGTGGCAAAACATGAAGGCTAAAAAGTAATTAAGGAAATTACTGTAGAAGTACCAAAACAGAGATCAACCTAAACCTGTTAGAATCCACACTGGGGACTTGCAGTGCAGTTCTAAACAGAGTAACAGCCCATTCTTGAACTGTCGGCGGCCGGGGACGGCTTGGCCAAGGTGCTGCTGCGGCTTCTCCAAAGCCATTTCCCAGCCACTGAAAGCGTTAAAAAGCCTTTCAACGGCTTTTTATTTTTTAAATGAGGCATTTTGCCCCATTGAGAACAGCGAGGCTGCGCCAGCAAAAAAGCAGGTGCAGCAACACTGTTCTCCCCACTGGCGTGCTAGGCCGAAAGGGGCAGGGAGCTGCCTACTGACAGCTCTGCCCCTGGCATGCCCCGGGAACGCCCCCAGGATGCCAGCATGGGCCATTGTGCACAGAAGGCCCAGCCAGTGTTCCTGGATGGTGCTGCCATGGCAGTGCTGGGAGACTGTCATCCAGGTCCCTCCGCTGCCGTCCAAGCCCACCTGGACGGCATAAGTGGGACTGTCACCGGCAGCCATTCCACTTATTCCAGCGCAGCCCCTTTTTGGCCTCCAAAGGACTTTGGTCCTTGGAGGTCAGGAACGGGCTATTAGATTCTCCTAAATCTACTGAAGTGAATGGGCTAAGGTGGGTATAATTCTGCTTAGGATTGCATTGTCAAATTGCGCACTAGTAGGTGCATTATTAAAAGATGCACTGGATTTCATGTTTAAAAACAAGAGTGAAAGGTTAACCTACATCCTCTGCAATTTCAGAACTCTCTCACTTTTCACTCCTTAAAACTGATTTATTAAAAACCATGGTTGGTGGGAGGAAGGGAAAAATCGATGAACTGCTTGTGTTTATAATTTTAATGAACATTGGATTTTCCCTCTCTTTCCCATTGGGGTATTTACAAATTTATACTGAGATGAATTGTATCCCAATTTTCCCATCTAATTAATTGCATTTAATTTATATTTGCAAGCTAATCAATTCTCAAACGAATTAGCCTATTTATTTGTGTAAAGCATTGTAACTCAATATCACTACTGATTACATAAGGTTCCGTTCCTATTTTTCTTTTCTTTTTTAATTATGAGGTTTAGAGGAAATTGCTTTAAAATATTGGTTAGAATATACTTCATGAATGTTCACAAAACTGGATATTGTTAGCATCTGAGTTCTTTAACAGTGTGTTTTGCTCACATCCTTCTTTAATATATTTTTGGGATTTCGTTTTTGTATGTGTCTGTGTGTAGGAACAAGGGATATAGTATATAAAGGTTCTTCTTGGCCTTATAAGTTTGCTTGAGATATTGGATGCAGAAAAATGGGTATGCATCAAAAAAACAAAACAAAACTCCAAGAAGCTCCCTATAAGAATGCTATTGCTAGTATGGCCAAGACCAACCAATGTAAAATGCAAGAATCACAAACTATGTAAAATACAAGAATCTGAAACTATGTAAAACATGAGAATCTCAGTGTAAACCTCAAGAATCCATAAAAAGCCACCAGCCCAACACAAACCAACTCCAGCAAATAACAAACTTAAAAAAAAAAAAAAACACTTGCAACTGACAGAATCTTACCTAAAGCATCCTGGTAAGCCAGTACCAATCCCCGCAGACACAGAAATGCAGGTTTTTAAAAAGGGGGAGAAAAAAAAGTTGATGTAATTGATCAGAAACCAGGTCTGGTAGATATATTTTGGCTTTACACTCACATCTCAGCATTCTAGCATGGTAAAGAAACACAGATTAACCTTGTTCTGTCAACCTGCCTGAGGTATTCTTTCTACCATCTCATCATAGACAATGTTTTTTTCCAGTTTGGATCGCTAGATCTGTTCTAGTGGCTAAAACTATTGTTTTACAACACTGAAAAGCTCTTTCTAAAGAGCCTTTGATAGAGGACAAGTTGGACATAGAAATAAAAGAAAATTGAGCACAATGGGCAGACATTCTGGACAACTATCAGCCCATCTGGATTAAATTTTTGGAATATAAGACAACAGCATCTAAGCTGCAGCGTTGGCCTGGTATCCTGATATAAACATAAATCCTTTCCTTTCCTCTCCTCTCCTCTCCCCCCTTGTTACTCTGTCAAAATTTGTTAATGGAGCATCAGGGCAGGGTAGACCAAAGGAGGGCAGTTGATCAGTGTGAATGTCTATGAGGTCTGCGTATCTTAGGGTTTACAATGGTTGTCAATTCAGTATTGGCATTTGGAAAATCAGTGACGTTTATAAACAGGAAAGATGCACCGGAATATTTTCAGGGAAGGGGAGAATAAATGGTTTTCTGTGTGGATTGATTAAAACACTTGTGTAAAAGGGATAATAGGCACACTATTATTAATGCTGATTACATTTGTTTTGCTTTGTACACATAAACCGTGATTGCTATGGCAAGTCAGACTAAAGGGAGAGGGTTTGGGGGAAGGAGTTCCACTCTGGCCCTCCTCCCTCAGACCACCTGTGGGGATCTCCAGTGCTGGGAGTGTTGTGTACCCTGTTAATTTCCATGACATTTATGGGTCTTTTCTTATCTCAGTATTTCTATGTTTTAGATACTGTCAGCTATCCTGAGTCTATGGGGTTAGTGGAGAATATATTAACATAATGATTACTATTAATAAAATAGCAGTTGTGAATGTGTAGATCTGAGCTGAGACTGGGGGACAAATTAAGTTATTAAATAGGAAGCAGATTAAGACATATAAAGGTTTTATTTTAAATAAAATAAATAGGAGGAAATAGTCCGGGATTTGTGCGGTGATTATTTTCTATGGTTACCTGCCCTCTCTATTAGAACTAGTGTTGCATTTTCTGCCAGGTTCAGGAAGGCATTTTACTCTACAAAAACAACTAGCTCTTTTCCCGTCTATGATTACTTGTAATTATGCTTTCCCTGCTATTATTCTAATAGGCTGTCATACTGCACAGAGGAGGCGTTTGGAATATAAGGCTGCTTTTATGGATGGACTGCTGGAACACTTAATATAGCTCTATTTTTGAATTATCAGGTTCTATCCTTTTGAAGTCTGTGTTAGTGGAACTCCTATTTATGAGATGTGCTGTGCTTAAAGGTTTGCTATTGATGAAGAGGTCCAACAGAGGCCTTTATCGTAAGTACCATAGCATTCTCCCTGGGAAATAAATAGCCTTGCTAAAAGGTATGTTGTGTACCAAGGTTGCAAATTACCAGCCAAGTACCTTATAACTGTATACTTCAAAAATACTACTGTACTTCTTGTTTATCCCTCCTTTTCTGCAAAACAGACATCATTTTTAGAGACAAAAAGAAATCTATTTGCCAGCAGTGGACCCTGGAGAAGAATGGCAAACATTCATTTCCTAATAAGTATATCTGTACATTGATATTAAAACACATTCATAGGCATATTAAACAATGCCCAATTCAAGTCGGATGGCCGAAGGCAGAGCATGACATCTGGCTAGAATGTAGGCCTTTCTATAATTGATAAATTCCAAATGAGAAAAATATGCTGCAGGGGTAACTAGGTATCCAGATTTTTCTGGAGCCAGGTCTGCCTGACATTTGGTATCTTCAACCCTTTGCTTCAAAAAGCTTGCTGCTTTTTCTTCCCACAGAATAAGGTAAGCAATCCAAACCTTTTCTGTTGTAGCAGCAACTCTGGAATTATGTCCTGGAAGAATACTCTTTTCAAAGGAGATGTAAGACATTCCTCCTTTTTGTCAATTGGCTCTAGGGTTGTGCAAAAAAAGAAGTAAATTTCAGGTTTATTGGGCCTGATTTTTTTAAGCAAACCTGGAATTAGCTGAATACCCATACCAGTAAATTTCGGTATTCGGCTTATTACCAGGTTTACTGAAGAATTTGGGCCCATTATAGTCTATGGGGATTTTTTTTCAAAATGGGTGCATTTTTGGAGGTAGAGTACCCACATTTGCAGCATGGCTGCAAGAGTCTCCTTGGATGGTCATTGAAATTTGGTGAACTTTGGAACATGGGGTCCAATTTTATGGACCCGCAAAGGGGTTACCCTCATCCTCCAGGCATTTGTGAGCTGAGCTGTCCATCAGCTTTCAGGTTCAAAAGTTCAGCACTGCCAGGGACTGGTGGAAAAAGCCAACTGACAGGCTGGCGCCTCAAAATCTGGGGGCTCTGTTCATATCTGGGGCGCATAGCATGATGTCCGTGCAAATTAGCTTCCAAACTAAGGAAAATGGCTTAAATGGTGGTAAATGACCTCCTGTGAACAGTCCTTTGTTATGGTCATCAAAAATCTGATTTCAAGAGATGGTCATGGTGTGGGGAAATGTAGCCTCTACTCAGGGCAACCTTCAGTTTGACAGCAGGTTTTTTTTTGGGGGGGGGGATATTGGAGCCAGCTGAAGTCTCAACCATGGGGGCTGTCTGAAGGAGACTGCTCATCCACACAGCTGGGAAGTCTCCATCAGAAGCCCAACTATGGGGTCCTAACAAAACATGTCAAAAAAGGAAGAAAAAGGGGAGAAGCATCAGATCCATCTGGGGGGATCTGGGTTTGTGGGCCCGCAGGGGGGGAGCAGGAGGGGGGCAGGAGGCTGGGGTCCCCGGCTTACCGGCTGCCTCAGCTGTTCTGGGGGCATCGGGGTGATGGCTCGGGTGGCCCCGGGGCCCTGGCCGGCCCTTCGAGGGGGCAGGCCTGGGCTCTATGTGGAGCGGCCAGGAAGAGCAATGACGGCTGCCTGCTCCCATCTGCCTCGCGGCTGTCCACGCCCTTGGTGGGCCCTGCCCGGCTGTCATGGGGCCCACCTGGCCCCAATGGGGTCGGCACCGGCCGGCATGCCGGGGAGGGATAAAACGCAGCCCCGCCCCTGGCCTCAGCTGTTCTTCCTCGCCACTCCGCTTGTCCCGCCCACCCTCCCCTTTGTTTATGTGGTATGGTTGGGTTATATGTCACAACTGATGGTTGGCGGTTTGGGCATGGGGCTGGATCCAGTTTGGGGGAAAGATGGCCTGCGTGCCCCGCTTCCCACTCTGGGGACCCTAATAAGGGGTTTTGCGGGGAGGCCAGGATTGGTTAAGCCTGGCTCAGGGGCTGTGGTTTGGGCCTCCTCCCAAGTGGCAGGGGACCACACAGTTGGCTTCCATCCAAGTGGGGCCCAGCATACTGCCATCTCAGGCTGTGCCCAGCAGGCGGGTTGGGCGCAGGGTGCTATCAGCTGATGGACAGGTCAGCTGATCCCTGGATCCTGTCCTTCATGCTTGCCAATGCCTAACGCTGTAATCAATAAAGTTGTGGCCTTTTCACTCCAGCTACGGTTTACTAGTCATTCTTGGTTAGGACTATGCAGGTCAGTCAACGGGATATGGGTTTTCCCCTGGGGTGGTGGGCGCCCCCCTTCTCCCCCACTCGTAGGGCTGGGGCCGCCAAGTACACAGCCGTGCCTCTGCGCAAAGGCGAATAGCTGAAAAAGCCAACTAATTATTTGGCTTTTTTGGAAATTGCGTATTCAGCTTCGGGGAGATCCCCAGGTTTTGATGTTCGGTAAACCCAAAGCTGAAAATGACCAAAATGGCTAATTTCAAGTTTATTTTCGGTTTGGGTTTATCAATATGCACAACACTAATTGGCTCACATGGATAAATATTGGTGCATGCGGTTCTAATAGATGTTTCTGTGCCCTTTAAAAATTGTATTACTTCTATTATGATGTATTGTCTACGTTGCTTGTGCATGATCAGTCTGCATGATCAGAAATTTTGAATTACAGTCCTGGGTAGTTTAAAGGCTTTATTTAATTACATGCCTATGTTATAGCATTAAAGTAGTATATATTCTTGTTCAGGTAAAATGTGAATTTAGGAAGTTGGAAGGTGATTTATAGCAGAGACCTTTTTGATGACTTAAATCATTTATTTAAATTGACTTGATTTCGATCAGTCTGCCTTGAACTTCACCAGTTGTGAAGAATTTACTTAATCGGTTTTTATGCTTGATCTTTTTATTTGCTGCTTATCTCCTCTTACCATTGTAGCAATATAGTTATTTATCCATATAATATAGTCATTCTTAATTTTCAGAGTGTTACATTCTTAAACTTGTACTGTCTCATAGCCAGCCTGTAAAGTAGGTCACAATTATCTGCGGTTTATGTATTTCTATCCTACTTTTCTACTCAAAACAGGTTTCCAAAGTGGCCACATCTGGAGGACCAATAGCCCCATCCTGTCCTCTGAATGGCTTAGGATGGTGACTAAGCTTTATATCAGTGTAAGGTGGGAGAAACACTGGCATATCTCTGGATACAGAGGTGCCAAGCCACACCAGTGTAACCCTGGCACTAGGTAGAAGTGGGCAGCATTAAGGGTATGTTGCGGATGGCAGGAAGCTTACTTTGCACTCCGAACCTCCCCAAAATGTCTCCTGCCACTGGTGCTAGAACAATGTTATGCACCTGGTGTATTTTATATCCACAGAGTGTGAAAATACATTCTGACATGCAATCTCCCATCAACATTCTGAAATGTTGCCATGTCAAGGCTGATTTAAATGTTCTGACCCCAACACAGAAGTAATTGAAGGCCTTTTATGCAGGGACGTTTCCCCGCAGTCACCCTTGCCGACTGCTTCGGGGCTTCCTTTTGATTATGCATGCCTTTTCCACCCATCAAAGATCACCTCACTCTCCCCGTGCATTTTGCCCATGTTTTCCAGATGCTGTTTTAACCAGAATCTGGAAAATGTGGGCAAAACATGTGGGGACAGTAAGGCGACCTCTGACAGGTGGAAAAGGCATGCATAATCAAAAAGAAGCCCTGAAGCAGTTGGCAGGGGGTGACCGTGGGGAAACATCCCTGCATAAAAGGCCCAAAAGATCTTCCTCATAGGGACACCCTATCTGGTAGCTGTAATGGTTACTAATCTTATTTTACTATGTGTGTTTTCCCACCTGCAGTATTATCATAGATATGCAATGGAGGCATCACTTGGGTAAATTAAAACCATTACTGCATACCAGCTCATAGGGTTGAACTGGCGGCATCAAAATCCCAACAGCCGCTTGTTAGGAAAGGTAGTTTCAGGAGAGGCCAATTAGGAGAGCAGTGACAGGGAAGAGAGAGCTCAGCCTTTGCTGCGATTTCCCTCCTGCTGCCCCTATGGGGCTCCACCAGACACATCTGGATCCTAGGGTGGCTTCAAAGACACAGTGGAGAAGCAGTGTTATGAAGGAAGGACTAAGTGCTCCCCCTCCATGGTGATTCTCTGTTTCTGATCACCTTCTACCAAATCTGTCTTGTCTTGGAAGAATACTGGGTGTTGTTAGACATATGTGTGGGGGGGGGGAGGTAACACTACCATCTCCACAGAAAAAGACCCCTGTGTCATGACTGTAACATTTACATTGGCTTTTCTGTTGGGCTGTACCAGGTGCGTCTCCTGGATGCGTAGATGTGCTGACAGGACTGAAGAGAATTAGGGTTTCTTTGGGTCTTGTAAAAAAAAAAAAGATGTAAAAAGAGAATGGGGCTAAATAAAACAGATTAACTGGTAATACTGCTTGACTGGGAATTATACTGTAATTATACAACATAATGGTGCTGTAATGGGTGTATATCTGAGATTTTTCTCCTGCAACCTTAATGCACCAGGCCTTTTACTTTGCACTCCATGTCTAATTCATTCTTACCCATATATTTTATTTTTACTGATAGGTTCCCCCTTAAGCCTGTCTATTTGCTAGTACATTTGACAGATGACAGCTACTCTTTCGAATGTTTGATGGCATTTGTACGACTACGATGCCAGAAGCATTCTAAGCGCTGGTGTTGCATATTTATTGATCTCCATATTCCCAATAATCTGATGCACGTCACATTTGACAACATTATGTGGTGAGGTCAGCTAGATGGGGCTAATTAAACTGTTTCAAAGATGGATGTTGTTTTCCACAACATTAACCTTGCAAATAGCTGTCACTGCCGCATTTCACTATGGGGCTCGGGTTTTTAGACCCTCTTTTCTTCCCCCATCCCCGAGTTTCCTGATGCTAACATTAAACAAAACCCGAAGCCATTAAATCTCAGTATTTATATACAATAGGAAACATGGCCGACATGGCATCATTCCAAATGAAAATCTTATTAGCGGCGCGCCCTGCTTGTGGCGAAGTCCCGAGCAAACGGAAAATTGGTTTGGCTGTCGAAAATGGTTGACAGATTAGCGAACGATGATGTGGAAGGGATGAATGGGCAACAGCTGAATTCAGGAGGATTAAACTGGCAAATAGAAAACCCTGATGCGACCAGAACATGTGTTGTGCTTTCATATTTTAGCACAGCAACGCTATTCACACTCAGTGCTTATTGCACTCGGGATAGTATGAAATTTTGACTCTCCTCATTATATATATATGTGTGTGTGTGTGTGTGTGTTTTATATATATATAAATATGTGTGTGTGTGTGTGTTTTATATATATATAAATACATTTTATATATATATATATATACACACACACACATATACATATTAAAAATATCCATAGCCTGTCTAGTGCTGCAAGAAAGAATTGAATTGCCAAGGAAATCCCTAGAACTTCCTTTCTCTTTGCGCGCATATATATGGTTATGGCGATTTAAATATTTAATTAGCGGCTTTCTGCCTTCCTATCACTGGCATTTCAGAAACAGACTCCTCAGGGCTCTGCGAAGGATCCTTAGAGGCCTCTTTGCCATACTGAGCTGTTCCCGAACAGTTATAGTAACTCTTTCTTGATGTCACCCTGCCTTTTTTGTAATGTAAATTTCCGCATCTACTTAGGAAACACAATTCCAAATATGATTTTGATAGGCAAGCAATTTAGAAAATGCTCATGTTGCCCTTTGAGCTGTAGAGTGCCGCATATTTTTATAGGGTCTGCTGGGACCTCGGTGCTTTTAGAGCTAAGAGGAGAAGGGGAAAAAAAATCCTCGGCTGGAAATGCATGTTGAATATTTTTAAAGTGTATGCCATAAATTTTGCTGATCATATCCTTAGGTTGTGGTTTCTCAAGTCCAGCAGAGCAGTATCTTCCATCTTGAGGAATAAAATCCTTTTGAATGCATACAAAGATGCTGAAAATGTGCAGAAGGTGCCCAAAATGTTGAGCTTAGCAGAGATTCATGGCAAAGTCTCAATAGAGAAAGATATTGAATGGCTTGGATCATAGGGGTGGGGCTGTGGCTCAGTAGTAGAGCATCTGCTTGGTATGCAGAAGGTCCCAGGTTCAATCACCAGTATTATGTACGTGTGGGCAATGCCCAGACCGGGCGATGCATGAGATGCTCTCTGCTACATACATAACACCCCTTGCCCCTAAGATAGAGCCTATCACCCTGATGCAAACAGTGTCCTGCGGGAAGCTGGCAGCGATCAAGTCCAGTAGAGCAGCATGGTTCTTCCACAGCTGTGGCCTTCACGTAGCTGGAGCTGGCTTGAGCAAAGCAGGGACACGTTGTTCCACTAGGTTCCCCGGGGAGGGAGGCAGAACAGTCATGGGCAGTTCAGTAGAAGTGCCGGGTGAAGACCGGCAGGCTGTAGCAAGTGGCCGGCCAGTGCTGCACAGGAAACAGTCCATTGTGCACCAGGCCTGGGTGGCCCATGCTGGCCCGGCCCATCCCTACTGTGTCTCTGGGAGTCTGCGGAGCATGTTGGGCAACTGCTGGTAGCCAGGCAGGTGCTTGCGCCGGGCACATGGGCAGTGTTGGCACTTGATGAATCTTGCTTGGGGTGACTACCCAGTGTCCCCAGGGCAGACTCATGTGCTGGTGGGTCACAAGCGGTGTGGATGCGGCGGTTAGCCAGCTTGACTTCAACCCCCTCCACCCCCAGTTGAGGAGGTGATCTGTTGCTGCTCATGCAGCATGGAGCGGCGGCTCTGGCAGCATTGCTTCCCCTTCCTGGAGTGAAGGGGACCCGACGTGCATAGTGCCGGATTAGCGCGTTCTGGGCATTTTCAAACTTGGCCCCTACGGCCTCGGGCTGCACTCCCATCACTTGGATTCCCAGGGCCGGGAACCATTTGAGCCCCAGGATGCTGGCGTGTTGCCCCTCAATGACCATGAGTCGCAGGTTGCTTGATGACTGCTTGAAGCTGACTTTGACCCTTGCGATGCCTCTGACGGGAACCCTTCTCCCCTGGAAGTCAGTCAGGACGAGGTTGCTCTGTTGTTGGTGGGGTGCTCTTTTGGCGCACAGCCACGTGAATGTGTCAGCTGAGACCATGGAGAGGGCAGACCCTGAGTCAACCTCCATCTCCATGAGGTCAATTTCAGGGAGCCCAACAGGCTAGAGGGAAGGGATACACACACACACACACACACACACACACACACACTCACACACCATACACATACATAGATTTTTATCTGGTTTGTTTCACAAACACAGCCCTGCTCATTGTGCTTAGTATCCAACTCAATGTCTTCAAAGTATAGCAGTGATCCCGTGAAGAAGTTCAAAAACAATGAGCTCGGTATGAATTAGCTCTGCTCATAATTATTGCTCGGTTCACAAACGAGATGTACTCCTAGCATCTGAGTTGCTTTTGTACTTGCGCAAAGCATGCATTTGTAACACTCTTATTAATAGGGTTGCCAGGTCCGTCTTCACCACCGGTGGGAGGTTTTGGGGGTGAAGCCGAAGAAGGGCAGGGTTTGGGGAGGGGAGGGACTTCAATGCCATAGAGTCCAATTGCCAAAGCGGCCATTTTCTCCAGGTCTCTTTATCATCACCTGTATTCTATATGTTTATTTGTAAATAGAGCAAATGTTACAAAATAAGTCTCCCCTCTATTCCTGCAACTCAGATAAGCACTGTTACTGGAACTTCTCGTTACTTTGGGAAGTGGGTAGTGCATAACATCGTCATCACCTTAAGATACTGGTTCTTTCACAATCCCTATGACATTTATAATTAGTGAATGGATCCTGTAAAAGAATATATACAGTTTTTTAAAAAAGTATAATTAAAAGAATTTGAAATTGTATTTTTGATTGCTAGGGAGGGAAACCGGAGGAGCATTGAGAAGTAACCATTAGTGATGGTGTGATACCACTTCCAGCTAGGGTTGCCAGGTGCCCCCTTGGCTGGGAGTTTGATTGGTAAAAGGCCCGGTACAATGCAGCGCTTCGGGGTGTAAACCGAAAGTGATGTGATCGCACTGTGTGAGCCCTTGGCCTAAATCAGAACCAAAAAAACCACATTAGAGACAGCCAGGTCCAAAAGAAGCTGGTTTTTACTTGGTCTAAATAGGATTACAGAGCATGAAGAAAAGGTGACAGCAATGGCTTTTGCTGGCTTGGGCTTGGTAATATAACAGCATGAAAACACGTAAGAGATTACAGAACACAAACAGTACTGAAGTTCACACAGCTTTAAGGTCAGATTGGTATGCATAACAATCCTTGAGCTGTTGAGTCTGAACAGAGAGCAGGAAACGAAAGCAACTGAGATACAGGCCTGACACACTGGCGCAGCTGTGCATGCATGCGATCCCCACTTCCATGCCAGGCACTGGATTGGTGAGCAACCTGACAACCCTATTTCCAACCATAGAGTTTCTGGCAATTACTAGAGAGGGGTGGTGTCACTTCCAGGTTTTCCCGGAAGTGACATGCCATTAGCCTTATGACCATTATTTTATTTATGCCTGGCAACCCTAAGACCAACAGTTATAATCTTTAATGAGACAGTGACGTGCTATCCCTCGCTGCAAACTTCTGAAAAGAATGTATGGTATTTGGTATGTTGACTGAGTGATCTGTTGTAGCAACAACCAGGTTCTTACTCAGAGTTACTGAAGATAGTGTGAGTCTTCCTATTGCCTTCAACTTATTTTGACTTGGTCTTCAAAAGACTACAATTCAGTGCAAAGAGAGATAGATGAGTGAGTAGGCGTGTGGGGGGGATACTCTGATAATTTCAATAGTAAAAATATATGTCTGTGTAAAGCAACCCCTTTGAGCTGTGTTGAATATTATAAAGTAGCTGTAAAATAAGGCTATCTACAGTAGGCTTAACAAAGTCACTCACAAGTTGCTTGAGTGAGGGTTACTATAGCAACTTCCCAATATCATGGTGCTTATGCCACCTTTGAGATATAGAACATTTCCTTATCAGAAAGGGAAGGAAGGCTTTTGTTATGTGGCAATCTAGCTTTAGTAGAACTAGCTACAAAAGTTGACTGTAAAAATAATATTACAGCAAACTGTAATATTAAAGCAGATTTACACTCTGCAGCTTCCTTCCAGTTCAAATACAGCTTTATTTTGTGATTCATTAAACGGTCACAATTTCTCAATGATTACAACAAAATGCTACTGTTTTTTAAAAGCATGATGTAAATTCACCTAGGATACCTTTCCCTATATCCTTGGAGGGTTCTGCTGACATCTTTAAACTGTACTGAGGTTATATGTTATCAATAGAGAACAATTGGAGTGTGAGGAGGAGTCTGCAAATGCAAGTCCCTTTCTACAGTCTGAAAACCAAAGCACGGGCAAGGAATAGGAGCCTCCATGAACCTGTTGCTGGAAGCAGTGACAAGGAATACCCTAAACAACACCTAGGATATAGGGCAAAAAAGAAAAGAAGGTTATGACGAGAATGGGAAAAGAAGGTTATGATGAGAAGAACCTCTATGGTCGTTTATGCATGGGTACCTTCACTCATGTTCGCCCCCGGGGTCTGTCTCGGTTGTCCCTTGGAGTTATGCATGAGTTTACTGTCCATTAGAGGTGACCTCGCTGCCAGCCCTCACAAACCCCAGGTCTTCCCATTCCTATGTTAATCCGATTCTTCCTTCTCCTTCCATCTCAGCCCAGGTGAAATCCCCATGCATAAGGCAAAGTGCGGGACACACAAGCTTGGTTTTTCTCACAGCCAGTTACAAAGCATCATGTAAAGAGGCGGGGATTCAAATACTTCCTGCTTCCTGGGAGTTCTTTCTGAGCAGAGGAAAGGGTTTTTAAAACCGAGGGTTGGATTTCCCCCCCCCTTTCAAATTGCTCCTTTTTTGTTTTTTTATTCTTAAAATGCTTTTTTATGGGGCAATTGGATTTTTGGGGGGGATTTTCTCTCACAGTAAACATTACAATGTAAGCCAATTACAAAGCAGCATTTAAAGGGGCGGGTACTTGGTTTGAGCTTGGAGACTGTTGGTGCATAGATTCCCGACAGGAAAGTGTGGGTCCAGCGAGCAACGAACCTCATGTAAAATTCCCATGGATAAACGACCAATAACTCTTCAAATAATAGGAATAAGTTGAAGAAGATAAGATCGGCAGGGGTTCCAGTTCATTTCCTATCATATCATTGCACTATAACAGTGAAATGTTAACCAACCCGGTTCACCAGGTTAGTGTCCACCGCTCCTGTGGAGGAGTGGGGAATCAAACCTGGTTCTCCAGATTAGAAGTCCATCACTCCAAACCACCGCTCTTAACCACTACACCACTGGCTCTGTGAAAAAACTGTTGAAAAATGGATTTAAAAAACACACGATTACTGGATTTAGAGGGATATGACAATAGAAGTGGATGGCATGGCTATTTGTGGTACAATAAAGTTAAATCTCATGCATCATTCCAACAGCATATGGTTAAATCATCTCTTTATAGGATATGGATTAGATATAAACATCTATTAGAAGTAAAAACTCCTTTATGGATTTCAACACAAGAAATGTTAACTTTACACCCATTAAGACCTGCTCAATTTCTAATTTATCAAGATCTTTTGAAATGGGAAGGTATAAAAAGTTCACTTAAAGACTATGAAGAAGTCAAAGATTTACTGACTTGGTTCCAGTATTACCAAATAAACTCAGTTTTTCAACAAGGTCTGAAAACAGGATTTTCTAAAACTAAATCAACTTAACAGAAATTTTTACTGGATACAAATGATCATTTAATATCTAAGATGTACAAACTATTGCTAGAACTTTCCTGTGAACAAGATCGAATAAAACCAACCATGATTAGTTGGGCGCAAATGTTGGGTCATGATATAATGTTGCAAAAATGGGAAAGGCTATGGACAAGAGATTTGAAACTTATATCCTCGCAACTGTTAAGAGAAAATATATATAAAATGATGTACAAATGGTATTTAACACCGAAGAAACTAGCAAAATCATTTCCCTTAATGTCACCAAATGTTGGAAATGTAACAAAGAAGTTGGATCATTTCATCATATTTGGTGGCCTTGTGAAAAAGCTAAGAAATTTTGGGAGATGATATATAATGAAATAAGGTTGATTTTACATCAAAATATTCCCAAAACACCTGAAATGATGCTATTGAGTATGATATCGGACACCATTCTTACTCATCGGAGTTTTTTGATATATGCCACCACAGCTGCACGTGTGATATATGCAGCTAAGTGGAAGATGGACGAGATACCGACCAGAAAAGACTGGATAAATAAGATGCTGGAATTGATCGGGATGACGAAACCTACGGCTTTGATAAATCAGACTGATAATGTACAATTTTGGGGGGAATGGGAGGCGTGGAGAATTTACTGTGAAAATCAATTTTTGATGGGACCATTTAAAGGATACTCTTTGATTTTATCTCTCATATATACTCTGTATTATGATTATAATAAGATATTGAATGAATAACATCAGATAAGATAAGTTAAATATATATTCATTAAATAATATGGGGATTAGCTTAATCAGCAAAAGTATATTCACTTTATTTGTAGATGGAAGAGAGTGAGGGGGAAGTCACTATATGCTTATTATAGATTTCTTATTACTTTTATTAATTTTTAGAATTAAATGTTGATTTTAACATAGATGTATTAAATGAAGGAAAACAATAAAAAAATTTATTAAAAAAAAGAAAAAAGAAAAATGTAAAACCCAAGAATCTCCTCATAGGAATGCTATTGCTAGTATAGCCAAGCCCAACCAATGTCTGTGCTTTGTCGCCTTGATAAATCTTGTCAATTTGGGATTCTTCTAGCTGGCCTGCTTCAGGGCAGTCTGTTGAGCCTTAGGTATAGCCGTCTTCTCAAGGCTGAATTATGTTTTGCTACTTTTTAAGGAAAGGCCTGGGCAGCAGTGGGAGTTTTGCAGATCACAGAAGGCACACACACAGAAAAAAAGGAGGGCAGCACCAATCTACAGACAACAGATGAAGAGGTGAACCTCAAAGGATGCTGAACAAAGAGGTAAGTGTCCTCTCAATAGAAAAAGAAGCTCTTTACCTAGGAGACAAAAAGTGACCAATAAGTACAAAAAAGGAGTTTGCCTCTAATGAAGAACATATAATACTCAAAATGTGTCAGGCAAGATCATTTAGAGTGCTTCAGCAAACAGCTAGAATCATTTTGGTTAGCAAGCTTTGAGGATTGTTTCTTTGTGGGTGGCAAGTTTTGTCCCGACACCTCTGGTGCTGCTCATCTACACTGGGTACTTTGTGTAAGCCCTCAACCAAGGCTTTGTGGTAAATACGGTTGCCAGCTCCAGGTTGGGAAATACCTGGAGATTTTGTGGGCAGAGCCTGAGGAGGGCAGGGTTTGGCGAGGGGAGGGACTTCAATGCCATAGAGTCCAATTGCCAAAGCTGCCATTTTTCTCCAAGTGAACTGATCTCTACAGCTGGAGATCAGTTGTAATAGCAGGAGATCTCCAGCTAGTCCCTGGAGGTTGGCAACCCTAGTGGTAACTGGACCCTGTATCTGCACACAACCTGACAAGCTCGCTATTTTACGAAAATGATCTCGTTCCAGTCTAGGAGCATGCAGTGTGCATGATCTTATGTATTCAAAAATACTTAGGTACAGCAACTCTGAATAAATTGCCCAGCGTGGTTTCCACCATAAAGTAACAAATACAATGGGTAAAAACCAGTAAGGTCTAATATTGCCAGTTACTTCTAATCATTGCATATTTAGATCCCATGACCTGCTAGGGTATCAGCACAAAGGCAGAGTATTGTGGAGTCAGGCCGAGGGACCATCCATATAGGTCTGCCTGTGTGTTTCGCCCAAGGAAGCACTGTCAGTGCCTGGAAGCTCTTTGCAGCGAGCAATTGCATCAAGCATCTCTTAAATGCGGGTTAAAGGCCTTCATAAAATATAGACTGCCTGGGGAAAAAAAGGCAACCTAATTTTTAGCCGTTTTAAACTTTGCACAGCTCGCGCAGCGGAGCAGCCTGCTAGGTTAATGAGCTGTGAGTTTAAACTGTGGTTGAAGAAGACGGTTTTCAATATAGAGCCGGGTTTGTTTTTTAATGCCTGTTGCTTCCTCGGGGGCTTCTGAAGGCCTTCGGCTGACGGGGGAGCTTTTCATTTCACATTTTGGCCTCCGCCGCAGGTGATAAACAAAGGTTTCCCATTGCTGCGGCTAGGGTCAGTCCTCCCTCCTCAGCGTCAATCCCACTGCCTGTAATTACACACAAAAGGTTACCGAGATCCGCGGCTAATTTGCAGCCTCTGTTTAGCAGAATTTAATAGCAGGTATTACTGCTGCAGCAGTAATTAAGGACCTTTGTCAATAAGACGGAATAGATGGCCACACTTTGTTGTAATCAGTGGACTCTTGAGAAGCCACGGGAGTGAAAAGCAATGAGAAGAGCAATCCATTTTGTGAATAACTCGGCGGCTCTCTTTTCCCTCCTCCCCCTTCTTGCCAAACCAGGAATGGAATAATAATTCCCCAGGCAATGAAAGTACAGGAATAAAAGTACTTACCCTCCAGCCTACAGGTTTTTTTTTTTTAAAAAACTTTTTATTTACCCTACTGTGCTTTTTATTTGCTTCAGGCTGCATTTGATGAAGTATTGTTTAAACAGCTCTGGAAGGGGAGGGGGAACCCCCGACCGACTGACCAACCCTGGATATAGGGAGATGGCAAAATAGAAAGAAAGAGGAGGAATTTTAACCAGGTGGATGATATGCATTTGCCTTGAAGGTGGAGGGTGTTCAGTTGATCAATTATTTCCTTTAGGGGTTTTTTTTTTTTTAAGAAAGAGCTGACAAAAACAAGTGGGCTGCTGAAGAGGCAGAGAAAGTCATTTTGAGCTGTCTCTGCTCACAGTCATTCAGCTGTAAATGGGTTGCTAACAACAAGCGAGAAGTGAACTTGGTGTAGCATTGTAAACTCCCCTCCCCCCCCCCACTACTAATGTACCCAATGAATGGTCTGGCACAAGACCGAGAAAGGGGGAGAGACTATCAGCGGCTGAAGAGAGAGCAGAAAAGAGAGACTGGACTGACACAATTCAAAGAGTGCTTTAAGGTGTACACTTCTTTCAGTAATTGGTGAAGAAGCTGCATTTCACTCACTGATTTCCTGCCTTTTTACAGGTTTTAACAAGCATGATGCTTTTAATAGTGGTTTGAGTACTGGCCCTTTATGAAGCCTCTCTTTTTAAAGCCGTGTTAACTATACCCTTTTCTGTCTGTAATGTCTGAAAAACTTCTACCTTTAATCATTCCTGGATCAAGAAGCAAACAAGCAGCCCCTCTTTTCTTTCCCTTCTCCCCCCCCCCCCAATTACATTCTAGATATTCACTGAAGATTAAAAAAAAAAAAAAAAACCTTGCACGGTATTAAATGTAGCCTGGCTATCCACATGTTAAAATAACTTCAAGGATCTGGCTTCAGCCAACAAAAGGCAGAAATGTATAAAAGTCCTATCTTCTATTCTCCGTTGCAAGAAGACGCAGCAGAAATAGGGAGCTGCTAGTTGCTTTGGGTCCTTGTTGAGTAACCGCACCAGGCAGTGAATCTTCCAATTTCTTGCAGTCTAATTGCAAGCCTTTTATTTTACAACGGGGTTTCAGGGGTTGTTAATAATCATTTCAAAATGCAATATAGTTGCAGAAGTGGGGAGAAAGGCAGAAGGGACTGCAAGGCAAGTTAATACATTTTTGCTTCTGGAGACTTCCAGCCCATCTTTACTTGGAAGTGAAGTGAAGTACGTCCCTGGTGGGACGTACTCCCCAGGAAGAGCATGCAGGATTGGTGCCTTAGATTCATAAGAACATAAGAAAGGCCATGCTGCATCAGAACATGACCCATCAAGTCCATCAGTCTGTTCACTCAGTGGCCAACCAGGTGCCTCTAGGAAGCGCACAAACAAGATGACTGCAGAAGCATTATCCTGCCTGTGTTTCAAAGCAACTAATATAATAGGCATGCTTCTTTGATCATGGAGAGAATAGGTATGTATCTTGACTAGCATTCATTTTGACTAGGAGCTATTGATTACCCAATCTTCCATGAACATGTCCACTCCCCTCTTAAAGCCTTCCAAGTTGGCAGCTATCACCACATCCTGGGGCAAAGAGTTCCACAGTTTAACTATGCCTTGTGTAAAGAAATACTTCCTTTTATCTGTTTTGAATCTCTCACCCTCCAGTTTCAGCAGATGACCCTGTGTTCTAGTATTATGAGAAAGGGAGAAAAGCTTCTCCCTGTCCACTCTCTCCATACCATGCATAATTTTAATTCACCTATTTTTAATTCACATAATTTTAATTCACATATTCATTAATCCACTCCCCACTGTGTGCCTCTCTAATACATGTTTGTCCATTGAATCAACGCCCCCCCCCCCAAACTAAAACTGGAAATGATGCAGAAGAGACTGAAGAGTGAAAAAACAAAGTGGGATTCTGGAGGGCGGAATATGGATGGAGCTTTGGGGTAAGAAGGAATGCTGACACGGATGCTAAGAACTGGCATTGCTTATGAACATTTTATGGCAACAACTGAAATCAGGTCAAACAATTTAATAAGTCGACAGCATTGCATGTGCAAGCTACTCTGTTTTGAAGATGGTGCTATTTCAGTAGTGCCTATCATAATTTTTGAGCAAATTAAGTTGTGAAACATTCTTGTTCTTTTCCAGTTGTGAGACAATTAGCATGGAACCCACCACCATCATAATAAAGCCATGGGTAATCTTCTCGGGGTGAACTCCATCTGATGCTAGTAGTATTTACTCTTGTTATGACATCGGAGCACTTCATATTTCTCTGTTCCTACCAGGTACGGCTAATTATATGGGGTTAAGCATAACTAAGCATTTCAGAAGGGAAGGGGAGCAAATCCTGTGCTGTTTTCAGTGAAGCCTCCTCCTCCACCACCTCTTTGTCTTTTTCTTTTTTACATAAGAACATAAGAAAGGCCATGCTGGATCAGACAGCAGTCTGTTCACACAGTGGCCAACCAGGTGCCTGTAGGAAGCCCACAAACAAGACAATTGCAGCAGCATTGTCCTGCCTGGGTTCCACAGCACCTAATATAATCGGCATGCTCCTTTGATCCTGGAGAGAATAGGTATGCATCATGACTAGTATCCATTTTGACTAGTAGCCATGAATACCCCTCTCCTCCATAAACATGTCAACTCCCCTCTTAAAGCCTTCCAAGTTGGCAGCCATCACCACATCCTGGGGCAGGGAGTTCCACAATTTAACTATGCATTGTGTGAAGAAATATTTCCTTTTATATGTTTTGGATCTCTCACCCTCCAGCTTCAGCAGATGACCCCGCATTCTAGTATTATGAGAGAGGGAGAAAGCTTCTTCCTGTCCACTCTCTCCATACCATGCATTATTTTATAGACCTCTATCATGTCTCCCCTTAACCGCCTTCTTTCCAAGCTAATAGCCCTAAGCATTTTAACCATTCCTCATAGGGCAGTTGCTCTAGCCCCTTGATCATTTTGGTTGCTCTTTTCTGCTCCTTCTCAAGCTCTGCAATATCCTTTTTTAGGTGGACCAGAACTGTACACAGTATTCCAAGTGTGGTATCACCATAGATTTGTATAGATTTGTCTTCATCTTCTTCCCCCCTCAGCCACATCTCTAGAAGTTCATTCTTCATCTACAGTCCCCAGGCTTCCATCATTTGACATCATCTTATTTATTTTGCTTGTGCATTGCTAGGGCCTGAGCCTTCTCAGGTATACTCATTGCATGCTGGTTGCACTGCCATGTAATCATAAGCACATAGCAGTTTTATTTCTGAAGATACGATTAAAAAAAAGAAAAGGATCTTCAGCCATACACTTAATATGCTTTGAACAGAGTTAGCCTATGTAATCCCAGTGTTCATGAGAAATCATGCATGGAGACTCAATTTCTAAATGAGTCTGTGTCCAAGTGTCTAACATTTCAACAGTCATGCAGTGTAAATTGTTGGACAGGCTAATGCAGTAGCCTGTCTGTCTTTCCAGCTTTTTATCTTCATATTATAGTTTACAATGTATTAAAAATTCTGAAAAGATCAATAGGCAGTACCAACAAGACCATGATTTGGATCCTACAGATCCATTCTGTTAATGGTGGGTTTTTTTCTCTTGCATCAGCAGAAGACTACCTATAGGGGAGGAAAGTGGCACAATTAGTGGAAAGGAGCTACACGTATACATTGTCAGTGAATTATCATACTAGAGACACCCATTTCTCAAAACTTGGTATCATGGAAACTCTCCAGTATCTAGGGTCATCTAGTTAACCCCCTGCTCAATGGTCAATCAGCCTAAAGCATCCCCAACAAGCGTTCACCCAGCTGCTTCTTGAAGATTGCTAGTGAGGAGGAGCTCACCGCCTGCCTAGGCAGCTGATTCCACTGCTGAACTACTCTTACTGTAAAATGTTTTTTCCTAATATCCAGCTGGTACCTTCCCACCTGTAATTTATACCCATTGTTGCAACCCCTATCCTCTTCTGTCTGCAGGAACAGCTCCCTACCCTTCTCCAAGTGACAGCCTTTCGAATACATAAAGAGAGCAATCATGCCCTCCCTCAATCTCCTCTTTTCCAGACTGAACATTCCCAACTCCCTCAGCCTTTCTTCATAGGGCTTGGTCTCCAGACTGGAGTATTTCACACAGTACTTCAAGGTGTGGCCTGACCAATATGGTAAACAGTGGGACTATGACATCTTGCATTGTGGATGTTATGCCTCTGTTGATAAACCCCAGGACCACAGTCGTCTTTTTTTGTTGCTCAATCACACTGTGTCCACCTGTACCCCAAGATCTTGTTCACACACACCAAGATCTTGTTCATACACACCACCTGTACCCCAAGATCTTGTTCACACACACACACACACACACACACACACACACACACACACACCACTAGCCAGAAGTGTATCCCCCATCAAGTATGTGTGCTTCTCATTTTTGTTGAAGATATAGAACTCTAAACTTATCCTTTTTAAATTGCATCTTGTTCACATCCACCCACTTTTCCAGTATGTTCAGATGTTATTGAGTTCTATCTCTATCTTCTGGGGTGTTCACTACTTCTCCCAATTTGGTGTCATCTGCAAACTGAATGAGTAGCCCTTCCACCCCTCATCCAGATCATTTATAAAAATATTTAAAAGTACCAGGCCCAGAACCGAGCTCTGTGGCACTCCACTGGACACCTCCCTTCAATCAGATGAAATGCCATTGACAACCACTCTTTGGGTGCAGTTGTCCAACCAGTTCTCTATCCACTTAACTATCCTAAGAATCTAGTCTGCAGTGATCCAGTTTACCCATCAGAACATCATAGGAACCCTATCAAAAGCTTTACTGAAATTCAAGTAAACAATATTAATGGAATTCCCATGATCCAGTAAGTTTGTCACTCAATCAAAGAAGGAAATGAAGTTGGTCTGGCAGGGCCTGTTGGGGACAAATCCATGCTGACTTCCCCAGATCACTGAGTTGCCCTTCGGAAGCTTGCAGATTGACCCTTTTAAAATCTGCTCCAGTATCTTCCCTGGGACAATAAGTCAGATTGATAGGCCTGTAGATTCTTAGGCCATCCTTCCTCTCTTTTTAAAGATTGGGATAACAATCGCCCTCCTCCAGTCTTGTGGCACATCTCCCATTCTCCAAGAGGTCTTGAAATGATGGACAAAGGATATGGGAACAGGCATATAGATAGATTATTGTAACATGGCCATGAAGGTGAAGCAGTTCATTCATAGAGAATACCAGAAAGATGGTAAGACAGTGCTGTGTAAATTGACTTCTTATGCTTTCATGTTTGGTAGAATTGTACGAGACCTTGGCTAGAGCTGCAGTTGATATTTACCCCTCATTCTGTTCCCTATACTTTTTATCATCAATTGTTACTGTTCTGTCTTGGCCAATTTGTTGGATCCAGAGGAAGGAAGGCAATCTCCACCCATTACCCTCCTTCCTCTGCCATTTTAGGTGCCATTTTAGAGACAGCATTGTGTAGTGGTTAAGAGTGGTGATTTGGAACAGTGGACTCTGATCTAGAGAACCGGGTTTGATTCCCCACTCCTCCACATGAACGGCAGAGGCTAATCTGGTGAACTGGATTTGTTTCCACACCCCTACACATGAAGCCAGCTGGGTGACCTTGGGCTAGTCACACTCTCTCAGCCTCACCTACCTCACAGGGTGTGTGTTGTGGGGAGGGGAAGGGAAGGTGACTGTAAGCTGGTTTGATTCTTCCTTAAGTAGTAGAGAAAGTCGGCATATAAAAACCAACTCTTCTTCTTCTTCTGATGGTGAGAAATATTAACACCTGCTCTTAATGGTCACAAAACAGGCTGGGTACCAGGAGTGCCCAGCAGTTGGTAGAAAAAGAAAAGTCCATTTCCTCAGAAGAAAGGTTGACCCTGGAGCAACAATTTTTTCCATATTTCTTGACTTCCAAATACTGTCTCACTTCAGTAGCCTTAACAACAAAAGTGTTATCTCTGAGCAGAAATTACAGCTGATAACAGAGTTTCTTATGACCAATACATTGGCAAATTTTGCAAAAATAAAGTTTGATGGAGTACTTCTGTTCCAAAATTAATTCAATGGAGGATGGACAGGTTTATATCAAGGCAATTTAAACCAAGTTTCCAAGTTCCTGTTTCATACATTGTCTGATACTGTACATTTAATTGGTTACTATAACAATTCTATCTATTTGCAACTAAACAGGGGTTTTATAATACCCAGTGGCATAATTTAAAAAACCCGCAGCCATTCATTCTTCATGCTGTTTGGACTATGGAATTTATATTGGCTTAGGGAACCATTTGTGAAATTAAGGATTTTGGTTTAGTCTGTCCATACACATAGAGTCCTTGTATAATTTAGGTACTCAGAATTTTCTGGAAATGAGGGCTAGCAGTTGCTGCAGAAAGCAGCGTTCCTCCATGACATGAAAAGTAAATGCCTGTGCTGTTTAATGGACAGAGTCTGAATAGTCCTTATCTGCACAATAATAAATGAAGTCCAAGACCTATTGTGCGGAAAACATGTGATCTCAAAAGTTATATGTTGCTGCCTGTGGACCATTCTATGGCCTTAGTAGAACTGGTCATAGATTCTGTTTTAAGAGCGATGAGTGTAGATTTTAATACGTTTGTGATACATTTACAGTGCATCCAAGTGAGTCTGCTCGAAATCCTAGTCAGGTCTATTCAATGGGATTTACTCCCAATAAAGCGTTCTTGGGATTGTACTGAAAGTTATATATTTTTTAAAAAACTAGGTTATCTTTGATTGATTTTTAAAAAAATAGATTTTAAAAAAATAACCTAGGTTTCTATTTTTTCAAAAAGTTATTGGTCTTTATCCAACCTCTTCAATGGTAGCTTTGTTCTGTTCCGTTGAGAGTTCAAACCTACACAGTGGTGATAAGCCTGGGACAGGCTGGTTTGGCTTTGGCTTGATTTCCTCCTCGGCTTGAATGAATACTCAGTAGCAGTTACATTGGCCTTGGTCCAGCCATACTCGGATCAAATGCTATGATGTATTTGTGTCCACATGAGTTTTATTATGTATTTTAATATGACTTATAAAGTCGTTGTATAGAGAACTCAAGGCAATGGGGTTAGACATGCTGATTGATTTATTGAGGCATCGCTGTTTTAAGGTCTGTAGCCCAAACTATTTTGATAGGTGAAGCCCATAAAGCATAATATCTGTGCTAAAAGTGACACAATGAAGAAGATGCTGCACCTCTTTCAGTTTTTGAGTACCAAGTCATTATTTAGAGCTGGGGGGTGCAGCTGTTGCAAACTGTTTCTTTAGAAGATAAATGTCTCAAAGTCAGGACCCGAGGCACACAATAATAAAAAACCTTTTAGAGACTAGACCTTTTCCACTAGTTAAAGAAAACCTATTCCCATTTTGCAATTGGAGAAAAAATGGAATGTAATTTCCCAGCAGTAGATACCTAACTTATTATTTACATTGAAAGTTTACACCAGTAAAAGAAACCCAAGGTCTTGCAAAGAAAACCTTTGGCAGGCCGTATATTGTTCTTTAGTTTGCTCTAGACATATCACAAAGAAAGAAGGCTTGGTGGGTTCTTGCAGTTGAGCTGCCTTTTTACTTAAACACTTCCCATTCAGTGTATGTATGCTAGAGTCCAAGAGACCTTTCACTACTCCCAGTTCACCAGTAGGCACTGCTCCTAAAAGGTAGGTAAAGGTCCCCTGTGCAAGCACCGGGTCATTCCTGACCCATGGGGTGACGTCACATACTGACGTTTCCAAGGCAGACTTTGTTTGCGGGGTGGTTTGCCAGTGCCTTCCCCAGTCATCTTCCCTTTCCCCCCAGCAAGCTGGGTACTCATTTTACCAACCTCGGAAGGATGGAAGGCTGAGTCAACCTTGAGCCGGCTACCTGAAACTGACTTCCGTCGGGATCTAAATCAGGTCGTGAGCAGAACTTTTGACTGCAGTACTGCAGCTTAACACTCTGCGCCACGGGGCTCCCGCACTGCTCCCATGCATATTAAGAGCCTTCAAAGAATTTCAGCTTGGAGATCAGGCCAGGACTTCAATCACATGGGAATGATTTTCTGTGTTCTTTCCACTGCAGTTGGAGCAAAGGCATTCACTGTGGCAATGGAGTGTCCCCATGGCAGTTTCCTTGCCCACCTTCCCATGGCTGCCGTTTAAGGTTGCCAACCTCCAGGTACTAGTTAAGGAGAAATACAGCACCCAAGCTCAAGTACACAGCATATAATCAAGATAATATATTGTCCAAAATAAAGTAGTGGTAACTACCACAGTAACAGACTAAGGTAAGTATACAGTAATGAATTATATTTCTCAAAATCCAAAATTGTTTCAAACAAACCGAAAAAGTACAGCAAAAAATTCTTAAACCTGGTTACTTCACCGTATATTTGGTTCAAAGTTCATAATCCAGAGTCCAAAGTCCAAAACGCAAAGTTCAAAGTCCAAATTTCAATGCACATTCAACGTCCAAACTATATGAAAATCCAAAATGACACTTCCGGATTCGTGTGTGTTTCGCAGTGTAAAAGCTTCTTCAGTTGATTAATAATTCTTTCGATGTTCAATTGTTGTAAATACACAATTCATAAGGGTACATAGACCTCTGTGAAGTAGAGTAAATGCCAATAATACCAAATCTAGGAACAGAAAATTCTAATAATACACATACAGCCTCAGACTATAGCAATATTCACCAAAATTGACCAGCCGTCCTTTTTGGCTCCTAACTGTCTCTGAGAACTGGTAAAAGAAACCTAGAGGCTCATGGTTAAATCCTGCTGAACCCAGCTGACGTCCATCAAAACTCATAAAGCTCCACCAATTTTTTAAAGGAATCTTGTGAGATCAAACTCACTATTCATTACTGTATACTTACCTTAGTCTGTTACTGTGGTAGTTACCACTACTTTATTTTGGACAATATATTCTCTTGATTATATGCTGTGAACTTGAGCTTGGGTGCTGTATTTCTCCTTAACTAGCGTTGTCTCAGCACACGTAGCAATTTAATGAGGTTTAACCTCCAGGTACTAGCTGGAGATCTCCTACTATTACAACTGATCTCCAGCCTATAGAGATCAGTTCACCTGGAGAAAATGACCGCTTTGGCAATTTGAAAAATGGCCTCTGTGGCATTGAAGTACCTCCCCTCCCCAAACCCCGCCCTCCTCAGGCTCTGGCGGCTGGCCCCAATAACCTCCTGCCAGTTGCGAAGAGGGACCTGGCAACCCTACTGCCGTTCTTCCTTTCCCTGAACCACCAGAGGGATTTAAAAAAAAAAAAAAAAACCCAGTAATTATCATATTGGTATAGTGTTAAGCTACAATGATAAGTCAATTTCTGATTTCAAGCTATATTAATATGCCAGTTATATTTGGTAATTGACATACCACTGTAATTTAATACTGTAACACTATATCAGTTACTGCTTTAAATAAAGTTTGGGGTTTAGGGGAAACAAGGAAAATGGTATTGATGTGTTCCCGGTTTGTTTCTTTGCACCCTTTCTATGTTATATCCCATTTATTTTTCACTGATACAAAAACAATATTTAAAAAATAGAATTTGTTAGTATGGTTGGTGAATAAAGGCCTCAGTGTTGTAATTGTTTTCCAAGTAGAGCCAGACCACATCAGAAACAGGGATTTTCAAATAATTTCTGGTTCACTAGAAAACAAACACCTCATCATATGGTACAAATGTTCTTCGACGATACCAATTCAGACTTCAGGCAGGGGACTGCATGACTGAATACTTCCTATATTAAAAAGGGTGCATAATCCACCTTCAGTTGTACAGTCTAGGGCAAGTTTTACCACACACTGAATTCTTTCCGTGTGTTACCACAGTGGTGTGGGAGCCATTTTGCCATTGCTTCATCCCACACCAATATGGAACTTTTTGGTAAATAGGACCATGTGTAGGGTTGCCAAGTCCCTCTTTGCCACCTGCAGGAGGTTTTTGGGGTGGAGCCTGAGGAGGGGAGGGTTTGGGGAGGGGAGGGACTTCATTGCCATATAATCCTATTGCCAAAGTGGCTATTTTCTCCAGGGTAACTGATCTATGTCAGCTGGAGTTCAGTTGTAACAGCAGGAGATCTCCAGCCACCACCTGGAGGCTGGCAACCCTAACCATGTGGCAACTCATTCAGGTTCTTTGCACCTTACTGATCATGTCCACACATTACCAGGGATAATGTAAGGCACAAGTCAGTTTTCTCTCATGAAATGGAGCTCTTTGGAAGTGAGATGGAAAACGGAAAATGAACGGGGTGTGTGTATGCAACAACTGAAGAGTAGGTTAATATAACCCTGTGCTGTAGTAACCCCTCCCAGACATCCATCTGAGATTGTCCAATCCTACCCTTTAAGTGCTGCTGTAGTGAGGAGACAACATGTATAGCAGATGAGGATTTGACCATCAAGGTGGGATAAAAATGAATAAAATGCTTATATTGCATAAGATGGAAAAGCAAAAAGACGTTGGCTTTTTATAATAGAATAGATTTCTTTTTTTAAACCATGTTTTACAATGGTATGGAAGTAAAAGATATTTTTACTTTTTACAGTAAGAGTTGTTTGACAGTGGAATCAGCTACCCAGGGAGGTGGTGAACTCCCCCTTACTGGCAGTCTTTAAGCAGAGGCTGGACAAACACTTGCCAGGGAAGCTCTAGGCTGATCCTGCATTGAGCAGGGGGTTGGACTAGATGGCCTGTATGGCCCCTTCCAACTCTATGGTTCTTTGATTTTATATATATAATCAAAGTATCTTGTTATTGTCTTGGAACATTTTCTCCCCAAATCCTCACTTTGTTTATACCAGTTCTTTATTCTAGTATTTGCAGTTGAAATCCCTAATCTGATATTTCTCTAGTGAGTTTAATGAGCCTGAAAAGTGTCATTTAGAGCTAGTTTTCTCTTTGTGCTTTGAAAAATGTAATACAAGTAGTTATCTGTTAAATAAGATAATTACATCACTACTTTGCTAAAGGCACATATTAGTGATTTTTAGCTTGTTTCACTTAATTAAAGCTTTACAAACGGGAAAGTGCCAAACCGTTAATAGACCTGTTGGAACAGTTACTGAGACTGTGAAATAAAACCAGTTGTTCTGAACAAGTCACAAAAATAAATTGATGAAATGGCTGGCAGCTCATCCATAAATTTAAACCTGTGGCTGCATTAGAGCAAAAGTAATAACAGCTGTAAGTAACCAATATTTTTAATTTTGCTGATGCTCTGACAATAATTACATAGAATGTTAAATATCTATAATTAGAAAACTAAAGACAGGAAGCCTTAGAGTAGAGTTTTGCTGTATAGAATTGGTTACTTAATGTAATTGGAAATTAATCATTTTTTGATGATGAAATACACACTTCTATATAATGCTAGTTGTGGGCAAAACACATCCAGATCTTTGAGAGCAGTAACTAGGGCTGTCGATTCGGTTCGTCCTGAACTGAAAAACAGCCGAATTTTTCCCGATTCGGCGGTTTTCAGTTCGGATGGAACCGAATTCAAAAAAGGTGGGTAAACGACGAGCTGAATTTGGCGAGTTCAGGGCGCCCTGAATAAATCTGGCAAATTCAGGGGCTCAGAAACAGCACCATAACCGTCAGTTAGTAAGCAGCATTCTCCCGCGGCCAATTGGTGGCCAAGCTGGGTCTTCTTCTGGCCATCATTCGTGGTTGAATGCATGAGCCCAGCTGCTGCGTGGCCCGGGGAGAGAAAGAGAGAGTGTCTGTGGGTGAGAGAGAGCCCTGTGGGTGGGTGGGTGTGCATGCACACATTCGCGTCTTTCCACGGATCCGGGGGACATTTTTGGAGATAGAGGTCCCAAAATTTCAGTGTAGCTTGAGGGGACCCTTCGTGCAAGAACCCCAAAGTTTTGTAAAGATTGGGTCAGGGGATCCCAAGATATGGGGCCCAGAAGGGGTCCCCCGCAAAATTGCCCATTGGAATAAAGCGAATAAGAACACATTCGTGCCTTTCCACGGCTCCGGCGAGCATTGTTGGAGGTAGAGGTCCCAGAATTTCAGTGTAGCTTGAGGGGACCCTTCTTGCAAGAACTCCCAAGTTTGGTGATGATCGGGGCAGAGGGTCCCGAGTTATGCGGTCCCCCCATCCACCCACTGGAATGATTGGTAGCAGGCAATCCTGTGCATCTAGAGAGTGGCAAATTCAAGGCAAAAACCTCCCGTGCATAAATGGAATCGTATTGGATTACTCCTGAGTCCTGACTCCCTCAGAAGACATCCACAGTAAGATCCATTTTAGGACTTTTCTCTATATATTTTTTTCTGTGTGTGTGTATGTGTGTGGGGGGGATAGGATTGGATTTACTTCTCCTCTGTGCTCCTGCTGGAAGACATCCACACAGTTTGATTTTGGGTTTTTTTCTCTATAGCTTTTCTCCTGTGTGTGTGTGTGAGTGTGTGTGTGTGTGTGGAAAGCAGAGTCTGTGTGTGTGGGGGGAGCAGTTTCTGTGGGTGGGTTGTCGCAGCCCGTGGCAATAATTGGCTTGAGCATATGGTTTTCCTCTGGATCTAAATAATAAAAAGCATTCCTTGGGACCTAATGCAGTAATGTGGGGTAAACGTTATGCCACTTATAGCTGTTTTGAAATAACTACACGGCTACAAGGTTAAAGGCACTTCATGCTGCCTGCTTGATAGTTAAGTCTGAAAAGTCGGCATTTGCTTATCTGAGGTGCTTTTCCAGGCATAGAATGGAAGGTCATCTCTGTTTTGGGGTTTTTTCGTCTCTGCTCTAAGATACAGTGTAAAGGACGGAATTATGCCACTGTCGGACGGAATTATGCCGCTGTCCGATAAGACAGTGCAGCAGTACAATAAACCTTGTACTGGGGATTTTGCACTTGTAAACCTGGTGACTTAATATTTTCCCCATAGATGAGTGAAAATGATACTGCCATGGATCCTGATTTGGATCCATGACAGAGGCCTGAAGATTCCTGACTCAGCTCAGATAACCACTGATCTGAGAGGATATAAGGAAGCCTCAAACGGCCAAAAGGCGGGAGGACTGGTAGAGGACAGCTGAATGCTGTCTGGCTGCTAGATCTCCTGGACATCCTCCTAAGATGTTAAACTAGGAAAGCAGAGAGTTGATGGAAGTTGGCTGACGCTGACCGACCTCACTCCCTATACTTGTCTCTTGCGTGAGACACATGAAGTGAGTTACAGAGAGGGCAGCAAGTCTGTCTGGCCATAACTCATTTCCATTATATTTTATTATTTCATGTCTTGCGTGATATGAAACTATACCATTTCACAGGTTCTTTGTGAGAATGGGAAAGACTCTCTTTGAGAGGGATTCATTTCAAGATGACCTGCTAAGGCTGGATATCTGAAATGATTGCTGATAGACTATTCCATATAATGGAGGCTCTTTTGAAACACTATTTGGAAACACTGACATCTCATTAATTCTAGTAAGGAGTTGATGGGTTTTCACTGAATGATCTAAATAGTCTGACTTTTCTTGAGAAACATGGGAGTTGTAAAACCTAAACTACAGAACTGGTCCATACAGTTCTTAGAACCAGAAACAGGGAAGAAAGGAGTCAGAGGCTCCCCCAACATAATAGGGGAGGCTTCTGTACTCAGAATAAGAGGCAAGAGATGTTCCTGGGAGAAAAGGAGAATCTCTTTTCTCTGTAATGAAGCTTAAGGCACATATGAAATGCTTACATAAAACATATACAAAATCTATTAGGCCTATTCATGGAGACTCTTAGTTCAGGAAACATATTCACTGAAATTGACAAGCTAGAGAATAGCTGAGTCTTCCATATAAACACTAATACAGCCTTAAGCTTGCACATAATAAATAATATATAAGCTCTGCATTGCTGACTGTTAAGAGATACACATACCATCAGCATGTATGAAGCATTCCTGATCTTGAAAGTGATCAGACATCTATAAACATAGAATGGTTTAAATATAAAGATCATAGTATCTTATCCTCTGCACACTGCAATGGGTAAAGATACTACACTTAGCTGTAATAATTGACTATAGCTCAAATAGCTCTAATTTCAGCTTTCTCTGATAAATAGACTTCAGAACAGTATTTCAATGAACCTGAACTGGCATGAAATACTCAATGAGCTTTGGACTATAATTCTTAAATAAACTAAGAACCAGAGAATCAAAGATATGGTAAAGACATAGAAGCATGGGAAAAGTCTATGTCCTTACAGAAAAGGTTTGCAATATCTTAAATATCAGCTATGCATATGAGCTGGAGAGGTTTTAGAAATAATATAAGGTTGTACTTAATTTACTATAACTTATAGTTTATATTTCAGGTACTTTGGATAAAGAAGCTTTTTGCTATAACAAATCTTTTTCCCATTATATTTAACCATATCTTCTCTCTGTGAAACTAATCAAGTTTTTACAAGATTCTGTAACTGTAGTATTCTGAATGAATCTAGAGATACTAGTTAGAATCTCATAAAGAGAAATGTATTAAAGGTTTAAGGTTAGGAAACCTTACATAGAGAAATTGCTTATAAAGATTGTATGAAACTGCTTGCATATGTTAACATAACTGAACATGTTAAAGAATCATAATGTTTGTACTTTATGACATGTTTTGAGAATATGTATTCACATGCATATATATTTTATGTGAAATAAATGTTATTTAAAGGAAGTCCCTTGTTCATAAATTTTCTGGCACTTCTCAATAGAAAGCCTACAGTCCTTGTAGGAATTATCATTGACTTCTGGCTGTGAGGTCTCGCTGAATAGATAACTCCATTTCTCAGTAAATGGTACATTCTAGGAGTGTAGACCCCTTAACGCCACAAGCCGTGACAGGGTGGGGGAAGTCAAAGGGAGTTTTCGCCCATTCTGCCGAGGGGTGTGTGCCCGCTCGCCTCTGCGGGAGTGTGTGTTCTGCTTTTAAAGTTTTAAAGTTTAAAGTTGAGTCCTTGGTTTTTTTCACTATTTGGGGTTGAGCCAAACTGTACTGGTTTGAGTTCCCCCCCCCCACTCGTTCTGCCTGGGTGTGTGTGTGCTCACTCGTGTCTCTCTCTCCCTGGTTTGAGGGGGGGGGGGCTTCAGTTGTGTGTCATCAGGTTTTCCCTCATTCATAAGATTGGTTAGGTCTATTTTGATGCTCGCTCAAAACTGGTTTTCAAATAGTGACTTAAACAATGCATTTGTCCCGAGACTCCCGACTCCCGAGTCCGATGCAAAAGGGGAAATTCCACCCCTACCTGCTCCTTATGCATAGCTAGCGCGCCTCTGTCCCTTTCCATGGTTTGTAAACTCCCAAGGTCACGTCACATGTTACTTTGCATGGTTTTGCAAACTCTGAGTCCAAACGGTCTATTTATTTCTATTCATTCCAATGGGCAGAGGGGGGGGCCCCCTTCCAGGCCCCATATCTCGGGACCCTCTACCTCCAAAAATGACCCCCCGGAGCCGTGGAAAAGAGCAAATGTGTTCTTATTTGCTTTATTCCAATGGGCAATTTTTTGGGGGGACCCATTCCGGGCCCCATATCTCGGCACCCCCTGGCCCAATCTTTACAAAATATGGGGTTCTTGCAAGAAGGGTCCCCTCAAGGTACGCTGAAGGTTTGGGACCTCGACCTCCAAACATGCCCCCCAGAGCCGCGGAAAGGCATGAATGTGTTTTTAATGGTTTTAAACGGCCGAATTTTCCCCGAACTCCGAATCTCATGCTGAATTGCACGGATCTGAATCGGGGGAGTTCGGACTTCGGCATTTCCCAAATCAAAATGGGCCGAATTTCACAGAATCTGAATTTTACCGAATTTTTTTTCCAACAGCCCTAGCAGTAACATTTAAACCATCAGGCTCTCTGAACTAATGGTGAAGATAACATAATGTTTGGTCTGTATCCATATTCAGCTGACTTATGGCGACACTGTAGGGTTTTCAAGGCAAGACATGTTCAGAGGTGGTTTGCCATTGCCTGCCTAGCATTATGCCCTTGGTATTCCTTGGAGGTCTTCCATCCAAATACCAGCCAGGGTCAGGGCTGTGAGTGTGTGACTGGCCTAAGGTCACCCAGCAAGTTTCCATGGCAGAGTGGGGATTCAAACCCTGGTTTCCCAGATCCTAGTCCAACACTTTAACCACTACTCCATGCTGGCTTTCTATCTCATGATGTAGACAGGGACAAACACTTACCTAAATGAATTAGAACACATACAGTATTATTGATCTATAGGAACCTGGAATTAATAAAATAATATGGTGTCTTCTCTGTTTAATCTCAGTTAAATTCAGTTATTATGAAAGCCTTGAATTTCATATGGCACCTGTAATATATTAAAGCTGAATGTATATGAGCAAACGTTTACACCAACTGAGGCCCCTGAGTGAGAAGGCTTTCTCCTCAGCCAAATCTCAGATGGTGGGGGGCTCCCAGATATGGGAGATGGTGGTCACTCAAGAAAACTTAATGATATACTTGCTAAATCCTAATAAGGTAAGTATCTATAAAATAACTTGCGAGGATTTTTTTAGTGTGTGTCTAACAGGAACTTAAGCCCGAGGAGATGTATATCTAGCCAACTATATAACATTTCTTGTATTTGTCACAGACAGTCCTAACACAGCATAGAGCAAAGTCCTTGTGACTGATTTTCCCTGTCTTCAGTGGGTCTTTTAACGCCCATGAGGATTAGGACAAAGGCTGTTGCTAGGCATAGGTGGATGCTGTGGCAGGACCAGACTTATTGTGGCAGACATAACAAAAGCATCTCAGGCAACAGATTCCAGAGGGGCTACTGTTCAGTGCAAGTCTCTCAAATGGTGTGGGTAGGGCTTCCAGCTCTGGGTTGGGAAATACCTGGAGATATTGGGGGCAGAGCCTACGGAGAGCGGGGTTTGGGGAGGGGAGGGACTTCAATGCCATAGAGTCCAATTGCCAAAGCGGCCATTTTCTCCAGGTGAACTGATCACTATTGGCTGGAGAGCAGTTGTAATAGATCTCCAGCTACTACCTGGAGGTTGGCAACCCTAGGTGCAGGGGATAGTTCTCATGCTACACTGTGATTAGGATCAGGCAACATGACAAGTAGGCGAAATGCGCTGTCTTCATATTTTCTGCTGTGGTTGGCTAGATGTTCATCTCCTTGGGTTTAAGTCAACATAACATAACAGCCTTGTAAGTTATTTTGCAGACACTTATCTTAGTTTGTGAGAATCTGAACTCAGTAACATCCGTGGCTTTATTGGAAGCTCCTTAAGTAGAAAATCCAATTTCCTTTCTTATGCTTATGGTTACTTAATTAGTATCAAAAATTGAATGAGGCAACCCCAAGCTTGATATTCATTTTAATAAGGCATATAAGGTAGCCTAATCTTATCACATGTATTATTCCCATTCAATTAAATTCATGCACAGGCAACCCTTTTATAAATGTTTAATTTATTGCTTTTGCTGCGTATATGTTAGATAGCCTAGCTACTAATGAGGCAAGCAGCAGAGGAAAAGAATGAATGGAAAAAAGATATTTAGATTGGAGTGAATGAATAAACAAATATTGGAATGTATAAAGTATGTGTTTATCATTTTGAGCTGAAAACAAATACAAGATAGAAGTTACACTTAACAATATTAAATCAGAAGCCATTGTATAAAATGCTTGTTCTCTATTGCAAAAATTGTAGAATTAAAATGGTCCTTTCACTGGCTTCAAGTTAGAACTATCTTATATAAATGTGCATTTTCATTATATGAAGATTAGCAAATGAGTCTTATCTGCAGTAGGTATATGGATCAGCTATGTTGCTGTAAATGATTGCTGATTCACATACCAGGCCCAAAATACCTATGTGTTGCTCTTAATAAATAAAAAAGATAAGCCTTTCCCCAACAGAAATTGATTTCTATACAGGAAAGAGTAAAATATGACGAGCCATTAAAAATCTCCACCCAGTAGTTGCTTGAATAAACTGTTCAGCACCTTGGAAACCTGTTCCATACTAGAGATGTAGAAGCCTGGGAAAAAACTGGCAGTTCTCTCCCCATTTTTTCCAAGGACGTGGACATTTTAGGGAGCACTGAAAAAAACTCCCATGAAATACTTTCTCTTTGGAACGAGTGAAATGCTCACTCAAAATGTGTACTATGAAAACTTTTACTTAAGACAATCTACAGTATTAGCAAATGGTAGCTCCTGTGAAGTGAAACAGGAATCCATTGACACTTTAACAAAATTTATTCCCTCAATTTATTCCTGCATAAGCTTTAGTGAGCCAGAGCTCCCTTCATTAGATGTATTTAACCCCATTTTTTTCATAGCGTCAAAACATCCAGACACTTTGACCTCTCTATTCTATCTAACATTTTAAAATAAAATAGCTAGAGAATTAACAATCAGACAGTTCAAAGCAGATACACTGCAACCCTCAAAACACTTCTGACTGTCTCCATTACTTCAAGGCTCCTGCTTCAGCTAGACGTTCATCTCTTTGGGTTTAAGTCAGCATTACAGAACAGCCTGGGTTTATCACTGGTCTTATCATGATGCTTATCGTGGGCTTATTGTGATGATCCACCAAATACATAACCTCGTAATGCTTTATCCACAGAACAGGTCAGATGTTATACTGAAGAGCAGCTGATCTTCCTTGCTCGGTCAGGTGATAGATAATAGATGCCAACATATTCTAAATATAAGCTATAAGTATAACTTAAACTTATAATTATAACTTAAAACCATCAAAGCCTAGTAAAACAACAGTAAGAAACCTGAGATCAGCAGAAGAACTATGCAGGCCTTGGAGAAAATAACTATTTTTACAACTAAAATGATATCCAGAGATTGCCAAACAGATTTCTCTTAGGTATGGGTGTGGCAGTGTTTCAACACAGCTGCAGTGGGACAGCTGCAGTGGCCAAAGAGGGTATTGGGGAAAAGCAATTTCCCAACATTCAGGAGAAACATCTGGATTGTGCACAAAGCATCTGGAGTCTGCACACTAGTCAAATAACTACACAATTTACAGTGCTAACCCCCCCATTTACAAACCAAGATTGTAAATAGGATTAAGCAATGCCTTATACTTTAAAGGTGGGGGGAACTAAACACCCTGTACTGAAGAAATGAAGATAAGTCTTCTTTTGGATTTGGAATGGATCTCAATGTAAGTGAAGCTTTAATGTCCGCTAAAGTCTTAAAGATGCTCAGACACAATGGTAATGGGGTTTTATAGGTGTGATGGATGGATAGATGTGTGTTTTTCATCTGCTCACATGAATGCATGGACTTCTTTTGCGCAGGCTGGCTACTGGGAGTCTGTTCCTAAAATGGAGATGCAATCTCAGGCAATTTTTAGGTACTTACCAAAAAATATCCCTCTGAGTAAAAAATGTAAAAGCCCCCATTAGTATTAAACATTTCCTTTCCATGCTGTCAGTGCCGCCATTGAATGAGAAATGTGTCACAGCTTAGTGGTTGGTCCCGAAATTCTCTCTCTTCTGGTACTCCTTAAACAGCAAATTGTCATATTGAGACACTTGTTGCCATGGATCATTATGACATGACAAGCCATTGAAAGGTGCTGGGAGCTGAACGGCCACCTCTCACTTTCAGGAATCGGCTTCCTAATCACTCCTTTGCCTCTTTTTGAAATTAAAATCCAAGGGGAACATGTTGATGGCTGGCTGTCTTCCTCATTATAAGGCCAGATGCCTCATTATAAGGCCTAATTCAATGCCCAGGATGTCCCTCCATTTAGAACTAAAGCAGAAGCAGAGAAATTTCAGGTGACTGGTCTGTTGATGGGCTGCATTGTTTTAGACTGCAGGCGGAGATCAAATGTGTGAATGCTCCACCACATAAAATATCCCTCTCTCACTATGCAGGGTGCATTAGGAGAGCCAGCGTGGTGTAGTGGTTAAGAGCAATGGTTTGGAGTGGTGGACTCTGATCTGGCGAACCGGGTTTGATTCCCCACTCCTCCACATGAGCGGCGGAGGCTAATGTGGTAAACCGGGTTGGTTTCCCCACTCCTATACATGAAGCCAGCTAGGTGACCTTGGGCTAGTCACACTCTCTCAGCCCTATCTATCCCACAGGGTGTCTGTTGTGGGGAGGGGAAGGGAAGGTGGTTGTAAGCCGGTTTGATTCTTCCTTAAGTGGTAGAGAAAGTTGGCATATAAAACTAACTCTTCATCTTCTTCTACTACACAGAAGGGCTTGTCTAGAACCTTTCCACCCCAGCAATTGTTTTTTCATGGGCCTTTTATGCATGGCTGTTTCCCCCGCAGTCACCCCTTTGATGACTTCAGGTCTTTGTTTTGATTATGCATGCCGTTTCTGACCATCAGAGGTTGCCTTGCTCTCCCCTTGCGTTTCCTCATGTTTTGCCTGCGTTTTCTAATTCGAGATAAAGCAGGTCTCTGAAAATGCAGGCGAAACATGGGAAAATGCAGAGGGAAAGCGAGGTGAACTCTGATGTTTGGAAACGGCATGCATAATCCAAACAAAGACCCGACGTCATTAGAGGGGTGATGGCGAGGGAAACAGCTATGCATAAAAGGCCATGTATGGGGAGTATTTTTTGTGGTAGTGCATTCAAACGATTGATTCTCCCTCTGAAGTCAGAAATGGTACAGATCTAAAACAGATACACTACACAGGTGTCTGTTTGTACCTCTCTGAGGAGATCAGGGTGCATTAGGTATGCTTAAGGGCCTCTTCTACATATTGATCTGTATAGACAAGTTAATGGAAAGCACTCACAGTGTTTACATCACATTGTGTACAAATCATGGCTAACCTGGCTTCTCAGTGTACATTCCTACATGAAATAGACAAATGTATGTTCCTCATACCTGGAATTGCTTTCCTTATAATGAGTCAGACCACTGATTCATCTACTCCAGTTATATTATGACTGGCAGTGGTTCTATAAGGTCTCAAGCAGAGGTCTTTTCCAGTTATCCTACCTGATAATCTTTAACTGGAGATACTGGGGAATGAACCTGGGACCTTCTGCATGCAAAGTATGTGCTACCTTTGAATTATTCACTTTCCTCCAGTTCCATACTGGAAACTTTAGCAGTTGAAGCTGCTCTTTGACTTATTGAAATCAACAAGCTAAATACATAGTTAAGGGTTGTATTGATTTGTGTTGTATTGATTTCAACAGAATTTGATCCCACCTGACTTTCAGCCCAATACTGTTCATGTTACCTCAGCTGCGCTGACTTCAGTGAGGTGAATTCTCAAACAAGTGTGCATAGCATTGCAACCTAATGTGGCCATTGTTTGAAATAACTAGATTGTTTTTGTTGACATTCCACTGAAGTGACCATGGCTACTCTCCCATCAAAAGAATGCAGTGGATTGGGGCTTTGTGTTCCATTCATTCTTGCATTTGGAAACACATGTCATTAAAATCAATCAGATGTCCCCAATAATGTACTTGGGATTAGTGTGCCTGAGAGATCAGGACTGGTCGAATTGGGATGAGATTGTAAATGGGATTCTAGATGCTGCATGCCATGGCTATCATGATCATATAGCCATCGAACAAAGAGCGACTGTTAAAGAAACCTTTTGATAGCAAAAGAGAAGTGAGCGCACTCACTGATTCTCCCCCAGTTGACTAGCAAAAATTGTTTCATTTGTTTTATGTCCTGAAGTGAAGAACCTTTTCCTCAATTTGATTCATAGAAGAAGGTTAGAAAATGGTACAGTGGAAAGGAAATTAACATTTAACCTGCCTGCCTGAATTTCCTAACTTATAACTCAGTTAGACAGCAGCTGTGAGTAAATTTTCCATGGTGAATATGAATACACACACACACACACACACACACACCATATATATAAAGGAAAAGAGGATAATTACAGAAAGGTTGGCTGTATGAAGAGGTTGATCTCAAGAAAGAATGATGGAAAGCAGGAATTGAAAGACTTTAGAAAAATGTGTGGGAAGGTAAGGGTACAGCAAAAATTGACTGGACGCCAGATGTAAGGAAGACAGAGAAGAAGACTAGGAGTTAAAGTGGTGTGAGGGTGAGGTTGAACAGAAGGATACCAGAGAGGAAAGGCACTATTTGGGGAGTGAAAAATAGTTCTCAGTAATTCATCCTGTGAACAGTGTGCTAAATTTGCAGTGCTGTGATAAGAGGCTGGTGGGTTCTGGATGAAGTTAGCGGGCTCCCATATTTGAGGACCTGCCAGTGTGAATAAAAGGGAAGCAGGAATGATCATTCTGACCCTGCTCCCTTTAGAAGAAGAAGAAGAGTTGGTTTTTATATGCCGACTTTCTTTACCACTTAAGGAAGAATCAAACCAGCTTACAATTACCTTCCCTCCCCTTCCCCACAACCGACACCCTGTGACTAGTTCACCAGATTAGCCTCCAACACTCATGTGGAGGAGTGGGGAATCAAACCCGCTTCTCCAGATCAGAGTCCAGTGCTTTAGCAACCAATCACGAAGATTGCATGCCCCACATGCACTTGTTCAACTGAATGTGCCACGGCACCTATGTGTTTTCAGATAGTATACCTGCAGAGTACTGTGGCCAGGTTTGGTGGAACTGGGGCTGTGTGTTCCCCCTCTATGTGCATTGATTGTCCACAAGTATGCCTCTTTTTTGAGCACATCATTGACCCCTGAGGGCACCTGGCCTTGGGAAACTTCTCCTTATGTCCACTTGGATAATACAGCCCTGCAGATTTGGTTGTTGAAAATGCATACTTGTGTTCAGTCCATCTCAGTCATGGACTCCCTATTGAGCAAACTCAGCCTTGGTTCCTAATTTTGTAAAAAGAAAATACAGTAATTGTATTGTTTTATAGCATTGTATGCTTTTTTAATAAATCCATATACACCCACATCTTTCAAACTCCAAATTGACAACAAAGGCATAGTGAAAGATAAATATTTGGCATCACCATAATAACAGATAACGTTATTAGTCACATGTTTGCTATATAGGCTAGATGAGAAATTGCTATCCATTTATTCTGTTTCAGATTATCCTCAGAGTGGAAATTTCTGGATAGGGCCTCCTTTAGTCCTTTGAGACTAACAGGTCATGGTGAAGAGCATCGTCCCCCTGGTATGTGCCTTCAGTGAATAGACTTTGGATCTAGTGGGTTTCTATGTCTACTTTTGTAAAATAATGAGTGACTTGGGTTGACAGTCCATTCCTTTGGAGTCCACTTGGGATGGGTGCAGTGGAGTTAAGGACAATAGAAACTAATTTCTTTGTGCTGTTTTTTCACGTATGTGTAGCTCAGCAGCATTTGGACAGGGAGCAACTGTGTTTCTCGTGCTTAGTTTTAGGAGGTATCGGAGGAGTATTTGTGAATGGAGACTTGGAGGATGTGTTATTCTCCTTGTGTCCATTTATGGCCAGTCCTCAGAGATGTGTGTAAAGAGATGCCCATTTTACCCCATAAACCCTGATGTGCAGGTCTGTGCAAAGCTGTTGTTGTTGTTTTGGCCATCAAGGCAGCCCCATAGGATTTTCAAGACATGAGACATTCAGTGTTGGTTTGCGATTGCCTGCCTCCCCATTATGACCCTGGTATTCCTTGGTGATCTCCCATCCAAATACTTGCCATGGTCGACCTTGCTTAGCTTATGAAATCTGATGAGATCAGGCCAACCTGAGCGTCGTAAGACTATGGTAATCCATGATTTGGTTTTGAATGAGAAAAGAGCCCTGGCTTGTCTGAGTGAAACTTAGTTGGACAAGTTTACTAATTCTCTCTTCTCTCAGTTAACTCCAACTAGGTATGTAGTCCATCCAACTGAAATGGAGCAGCCTGGGGTGCACAGGTTCTGTTATCCATCCATCATACATCTTTCTCTTTCTGCAAAAGGCCAGTTTCAAATATGCCATTTTAGATGAGGCAATTGAGTCGGTCAGAGAGCAGAACTGCAAGCATACCTGAATTATGTTTCTGCACTCGATCCATTTCAGTCAGACTTGAGGCCTTCTCATGGGACATTGCTTTAACAGCACTGGTAAATGATCTTCATTTAGAGTTGCTTAAGAACTCTCTCAGCCCACATGGAGGCAGGCAATGGCAAACTACCTCTGAACATTTCTTGCCAGTTCCAGTGCAAAAAGAGCACCTGTATGCACATGAGCATTTAGGCATAACTTGATTATAACTTTTGGTGTTAAGCAGTAAAATACTGATAGAGTAACAGCCTTATCATTACCAGACAGCAGATAGATTAACAGTGCATTCCTAAGGAGAGTTACTCCAGTCTAAGCCCACTGAAATGAATTGGCTTAGACTGGAGTAACTCTCCTTAGGAATGTACTGTAAATGGAAAGTGTGAAATTAATGGAGTAATCAAAGAAGACATTATAGAAGAATATAAATAACAACTGAATAAAAAATGGGTAAGTGTTTCTGTCTTTGCCTTTCCACATGGACAAACTCTCTGTTTGATTGGGGTTTTCCAAAATCTGCTAGTTAATTCATTGAGGGGTAAGGCATTATGTCTGGCCAAAAAGAAAAGTTGGAATGGTTAAGAATTCAAGATAATCTGGGGGCACTGGAAAAGATGGGGTGCTTTGTCCCCAGAAGGAGGGTGCACATTTCCTTCTGCCGTCACCACATAGTTCAAGATGGTCCCTTCGTTCTAAGTCTGTGAGTATCTTATTCATTACTAAGGGGAGGTCTGAGGGAAACCTTGGAACATTTCTTGCCTTGAAGACCCTATGAGGTTGCCATAAATTGGCTGTAACTTGATGGCACACCCACAATTGAGTTTCTTTGTTGTTTGTATTAGATCCTGCTGCTTTTAATACTGTCTATCATGGTAACTTTTTGCATTGACCAGACAACATAAGGGGATGACTAAAATATTACTCTGCTGGTTTTGATCTTTCCTATTTAGTAAAACACAAAAAGCGGCTATTGGAGATGCAGCAACAGGAGCGTGGTCTCTAAATTGTGGGGTTCCATACAGTCTTGTATTCCATATAGCTCTGTATACAGTTCTGGGAGACCCATGTTCAAATCCCCATTGTGCCACCAAAGTTTGCTGGGTGACCTCGGGCCAGTCACACACTCCCTGCTTAACCTGCCTCACAGGATTGTTACAACAATAAAATGGAGGAAAGGAGAATGGTGTAAGCTGCTTTTGGTCCCTGTTGAGGAGAAAGGTGGGGTATAAATATACTACATACATTTAAAACTACATGCCCTGTATTGGTACCTGGAAGTAGTGGTCAAGTGATTAGGGATGAACAAGCTGAAACTAAATCCATATAAGACTAATGGAATGATGGGCAGTATGTTCTAAAGGATGGGGTGAAGTTATTCTTGTCTGAACAGGTAAAACATCTCAGAGAACACTCTCCAATCTCTCTTTAATCACTCTTTGAGAAACAGTTTCAAGCTGTCAAAGAAAGCTTTCCTTCAGTTACACGTGTGAGTGTTTTAAGTGCCGTGGCTTCCTTTATTGAGTCAATCCATCTCATGTTGAGTCTACCTCTTTCCTTGTTGCCTTCACCTTTTGCTAACGTTATTGTCTTTTCCAGTGACTCCTGTCTTCTCATGATATGACCAAAGTATGATAGCCTTAGTTTAGTCATTTTAGCTTCTAGGGAAAGTTCTGGCTTGATTTGATCTAGAACCCACTGATTTGTCTTTTTGGCAGTCCACGGTATCCATACTGCTGATTAAAAAAAGAATTGTTCTACATTCTAGCTTCTGCTGATTTGGCTATTCTGATCCATGTTGCTAGCTTGTAGATTGGTTCTAACTGCTCTGAGCACATGACACTTGTGCTTGAACAAGCAACACTGGTTGCTTGCATTCTTCTGAGTTTAAATCAAGATGCTGACTGTTACCTTGTTCAGGACCTATGGGCTGAAGTGCGTCTAGCAACCGTGTGTTCATCAGAGAAAATTAACATTCGTATATGTATGCATTGGGTTGGTTTCAAGGGGTTTTTACACGAGAGGATGGGCCATTCTGTTTCCTCAAGTGTGGAGGAAAGGGAGTTTCCCTGATTCCGTATTTCTTGAGAGTCCCCTGATCCAAAACAAAACATACCGTACATTCTGAACATTTTCCTGACCTGTGTCCTTTAGTGCTGGTCTTTATTCAGTGAAGGAACATGAAGGTAAAGGAATGTACCTTTTTGTTAAGCCTATTATATTCTACAATATCTGAATATATCTAAATATTCAGATAATGGGTCCAGGGACGTTACTGCATCCCTTGTATTGTTTCACTAATATATGGGTTATCACTCCATAAATGCAGAGTTATAAAAGGCAATAATGCCTTTTATGCAACCCATGTGGCCTCTTACGCTAATGATCCATGAGTAATGAGGTCACTAGATGAGTCCTGAATGATGCCTTTCTTTGTTGGTTTGTTTTCCCTGCTTGTTTTCCCAGGAAAATACAATTCTAAGTATGTTGCTTTTCAATGAAGGTCTACTATTTGTCAGTTTCTGTACAGGTTAATGGGCACTGAAGAGATAATGTGACTTCCCAAAGGTCAAACCGAGGCACTCTGTATGAATTAGGACTAATAACCTGAAACTCTGTAGTCCTTTGATGGTATTTTATAGCATGTTTGAGATTTCTGGTTTATCTTCAGTTTCTCCAAATCTGCATCGAAGAGAGTACAAAATAAGATATTTTATTTGCAAGGACAGTGCCACACTTATTCCAAACTAGAAAAATTCAGTCTTTTCTGTCAAGATTTGATACCTGTGATGTAGGCCCTATTCAGTTGGTCTAAAGTTTTTCATACTGAGCAATCCTTTGGATGCAACCTCATGGAGGAAGTAATGTTGGGTCTTGCAGGATCACATTTACTGGTGGTGATTTATGCGCGCACAGCAGGTAAAAACAGGACATGCATTGCTACTGGGAAGCTGCACATGTCAACATTGTCACATCCAGTCAGCTTACTTCAGTTGTACCAGTGAAGAAGCTCTGGGCATAGAATGTGACCACCATTGAACCAGGATTTAAATGAGATGTGATAACAGAGGCAAGCAAGCAAGAAAAAGGAGAATGGGTCTAATTTTTACATCAAAAGGTGTGCACAGATTAGGGTTATCCTACTTTTCATCTGCCTGTCCTCCCTGCCCTGTAACTTGTCAGCAAAATGTTTTGAGCCAGCATGGTGCAGTGGTTAAGAGCGGTGGACTCTAATCTGGAGAACTGGGTTTGATTCCTCACCCCTCCACATGAGTGGTGAATTCTAATCGGGAGAACTAGGTTTGATTCCCCACTCCTCCACATGAAGCCTGCTGGGTGCCCTTGGGCTAGTCACAGTTCTCTTAGAGCTCTCTCAGCCCCACCTACCTCACAAGGTGTCTGTTGTGGGGAGAGGAAGGGAAGGTGATTGTAAGCTGCTTTGAAACTCCTTAAGGGTAGAGAAAAGTGGGGTATCAAAACCAATTCTTATTATTCTTTGTTCATTTTCCACCACCTTGGTTGGAAGAAAATTTCCTTAGCTTCCTGTGTGACAGCATCCCTAATATCTAATTCTAGAAGCCTGAAAACTCCCATGTACGACAAATAATCCCAGGAACCAAAGGTGGATTCCAAAGCTGGGTAACAACATCATACTACAAGAAGGCCAAATACAGTGGAAGATTTCCGTCAGAACTGACTGTAAAGTAGGGTTGCCAGGTCCCTCTTTGCCACTGGCAGGTTTTTGGGGCGGAGCCTGAAGAGGGCAGGGTTTGGGAGGGGAGGGACTTCAATGCCATAGAGTCCAATTGTCAAAGCAGCCATGTTCTCCAGGGGAACTGATCTCTATTGGCTGGAAATCAGTTGTAATAGCAGGAGAGCTCCAGCTAGTACCTGGAGGTTGGCAACCCTACTGTAAAGGGTGGCCGATGCCAGTCAGTTTAGATTTCCCCACCCCATGCTGCTGTTTGCCTCATAGGGAAAAATAATTTTTTAAAAAGGGCAATCTGATCATGGATCTCCTGCCACCTTGTCTAGCTGTGTCCTTAGAAAGGATTTTGTTCCAGGGTTGGGACAATTCAAATCATTAATTTGGACAGTTGTGACTCCCACTGAATAGTCAGTTCAGCTCTTAGCTGTACAGAAAGTGTTACTTGTGTTTAATATATAACAAATCTCACTTCATCTTTTCAGAATGGGCCGAGTCGACTTTTATTTAAGAAGAAGAAGAAGTTGGTTTTTATAAGCGAACTTTCTCTGCCACTTAAGGGAGAATCAAACCGGCTTACAATCACCTTCCCTTCCCCTCCCCACAACAGACACCCTGTGAGGTAGGTGAGGCCGAGAGAGAATGACTTGCCCAAGGTCACCCAGATGGCTTCATGTGTAGGAGTGGGGAAACAAATCCAGTCCACCAGATTAGCCTCCACAGCTCCTGTGGAGGAGTGGGGACTCCAACACGGTTCTCCAGATCAGAGCCCACTGCTCCAAACCACTGTCCTTAACCACTACACCACGCTGGCTCTAACAGAATTCTTTCATGGCAGTGCTGAGAGAAACACAGGAAAAGCTTTTTGACATTGTGCTAACTGAAGGACGGCACGTGCCTATCAAGCCGGTAGCTTTTGGCGTCTAGTGAACTCTGTAGAGCTCTCTGGGCCCGCCAAATGATTTTCTTTTTCCTCTCCAAGTCTACTGACCTGTGGCTAATGAGATTTGTGTTTCGATTAGTTGTAGAACATAAATTAACTAATCAATGAGAATGGATTCCCATTATTTCTTGTAAAAGAGCTTGCTCGGCTGCGGTGATCTGTATTTAATATTCAAATCAATCTCAAATTCTTTGGATGAGTCTGTTAATATAGCAGGCTAGGTTTCTGAGCATCTGTAACCCCAGTGTGAGCTGTAAAAATGAAAATCCAGATTGTACAACTCAGAAAATCTTTTATGTTTCCTCTGTCTGCTTAACATTGATATTGAAGAGTGGTGAATAACAAGATCATCAGCACATTTGATTTTAGTGTTCTCGTATATAGGGAGAAACGGTAAGTTGAGGTAATAGTGATACGAATATGATGTATTCTTTTTGAAGTGAGAAGAGATTCTTTTTTTATTTATTTATTTCCCCCCCTTTCGTATTTAGTTATTTATTCCCTCCCCTTTCATATTAAACACTGGAATTCATCTGGGGGGGGGGGTGGCCTGCCTGTCTACTCAGCCAGATCAGTAATAATTGGAACACCATCTTGAGAATTGTTTGCTTTTAACTGGGTTGTTACTGGATTGTATTGTTTTATGGTTTTAAATGGGATGGCTGGATATATATTTCAAATGATGTGACCCGCCTTGAGCCTGGCCTTGGCTGGGGAGGGCGGGCAAGAAATTGAATGAATGAATGAATGAATGAATGAAGGAAGGAAGGAAGGAAGGAAGGAAGGAAGGAAGGAAGGAAGGAAGGAAGGAAGGAATAATACCTTGCACCTCGCATCCTCTCCCCACAGGGAACTCGGGATGGCTTACAACATTTAAAATACAATAAATACAAATTCAATACAAATAAATACAGTAAGCATAAAACCAATTAAAACATCAATTTGACAAGCCAATCTGAAGGATTAAAGCTACTGGCCAGTTTCCCAGTTCATCATGCTAACCAAAGGCCACCCAAAACAAAGCATCTTTGCATGCCCTATATAGTATGCTTGAAGGTCCCACAGGGCAAGGACTACCCTGGGGAGCTGGTTCCAGAGGCAGCAGGCAGCCACTGAAAACACCCTTGCTCTGGTGGTTGACAGGTGGGCAATTCACAGGCCAGGAACCTGTAGAAGGCCCCACCATGATGATCTGAGGAGGTGAGGGAGGTCATACTGGGAGAGGCGGTCATGCAGGTAAGATGGTCCCAGACCCTTTAGGGCTTTATAGGTCAAAACCAGCACTTTGAATTGGCACCAGAAGCTGGTCAGAAGCCAGTGCAGGTGCCGAAGTATTATAACAGACCAGTGCAGACCAGGGAGACCCAGTCAGCAATCTAGGGGCAGCATTCTGGACTGCCTGAAGCTTCTGAAGTGTCTTCAAAGGCAGCCCTATGTAGAGCATGTTACAGTAGTCTAATCTGGAGGTGACTGTCCTATGGATCACAGTGGCAAGGTCAAAGTGAGATGGATAGGGCGTCAGCTGGCGGGCTTGGTGTAGATGATAAAATGCTGTCTTTGCCACCTTGGACACATCTTTGTCCAGGGTAAGGGAAGAATCGAGCCACGCCATGAAGCTCCTCCTAACAGAGTCCACTGCAGAGAGCAGGACAAGTAAAGTACAAGTTGAGTACAAGTAAAGCCGGTCACCCCTGGGCCTTGGACCTCCCAACCATATGATCTCCATTTCTGAAGGATTTTACTTTAGCCAGCTCTCATCTAAACAATCCACTATGGCATCCAGGCATGGGCCAGAGCTGAGATTCTGGCAGTTGGCTCCTTTTCAAGCAGGAAGTAGAGTTGGGTGTCATTCACATATTGTTGGCACCCAACTCCAAACCTCCTGTTGATCTCCACCAAAGGGCACATATAGATATTAAGCAACATTAGGGAGAGGATTGACCCCTGCAGGACCTCACAGATTGGGTCCCAGGGAGCAGATCTCACTCCACTGACGGCTACCCTCTGTGAGCATCCCTGGAGAATTGAGGAGAACCACTTCAGTGCAGTGCAGTGCCCCTCACCCCCAATGAGGCTAGGCAGTTGACCAGGACCAGATGGTCAATTGTGTCAGAAACAGCTAACAGAACCAAGAAGATCAGCAGCGCTGGACAGCCTTTATCATGGTGTAATCGGAGGTTGTCAACCAAAGCTACCAGGGCTGTCTCAGTGCGAAACCCCAGCCTGAAACCGGATTGCAAGGGGTCCAGGGCCAGTGTTTCATCTAAGAATCCCTGAAGCTGCTCAGCCACTGCTCACTCAATCACCTTTCCTAGGAATAGAAGGTTTGACATTGGGAGGTGATTGACTAGGTCCCTTTCATGTAATGTTTTTTTTTTTCAGGAATGGTGTCACCACCGACTCCCTAAGGGAGCTAGGGAAAGAGCTCAGAGAGTAAGAAAGAGTAATAATTTATCTCAGGGCTCTTCCTTTCACCAGCCAGGAAGGGCAGGGATCTAAGGAGCAGGTTTTCTTGGGTTGTTTATGCATGGGTACTTTCACTCACGTTTGCCCCGGTCTGTCTCAGTTGTTCCTTGGAGTTATGCATGAGTTTTCCATCCATTAGAGATGACCTCGCTGCCACCCCTTGCCATGTCCAGGTCTTCCTGTACCTCTGTTAACCCAACTCTTCCATCTTCCCTGATCAAAAACCGGGTGAAATCCCCATGCCAATTACAAAGCAGCATGTCCAGAGGCAGGGATTGAAATACTTCCTGCTTCTTGGGAGCTCATTCTGAGCAGAAGAAAACTTTTAAAAATAGAGGCTTGGATTTCTTCCCCACCCCCTCCTTTCAGATTGCTCCTTTTTTATGTTGTTGTTCTTAAAATGCTTTTTTATGTGGCAATTGGGTTTGGGAGGGGGATTTTCTCTCACAGTAAGCTCTACAAAATAAGCCAATTACAATGAAGCATTTAAAGGGCAGGACTTGATTTGAGCTTGGAGACAGCTGGTGCATAGGTTCCCAGCAGGAACGTGTCGGTCCAGCAAGCAACTAACCTCAGGTAAAACTCCCATGCATAAATGTCCTTGCTCTCTGATGTGCACAAACTCACTGGCACTTGTATCTTCATGGTAGTGCTATTCTTGTGTATCTGAGTCCCTGATGCAATGGCCATGATCCTAAATATCCAGGGAGTTCTGCACTTATAAAGACTGCCTCTTTCCTAGGAGAAAATAAGCTCCTGTGCATACAGGGCTTTAAATGATAGTTGGATGTCAGAAGCATGGACATTAATCAATATATGATGAGGTAGATGGTTAAGGCTACCGTAATTGGCCTCTATGGGATATGCTTGCAAATTGTCCTCTGGTAGAGAGGAACCTATATTAAGTAAATATAGTACACATTGAATGATTAGGAAATTGCTTTAAAGTCCAAATCCTTTCCTTCTTTCAGTGCATACAGCTGCTTGTCTTGCTATAAGTTGCTGTAAGTGCCTCATCTGTACAATTAACCATCTTCTTGGCATAAAATGTGAGAATTTGTACAGTGTTCAAAGCATCTGTGGCCTTTATGGTACAAATTCTGTTAGTACTGAAGCCACAGAAAATTAAATGTTCCCCAAAGAACTTCCAGATGTGTTTTATTCTAATAGGGTCATTATACAGTAAATTAAAAAACAGGGTAAATGGAACTGTAAAATTTAAATTACTCTAAAACCACATCTCTTTGCTTTGAGCATTCATTTGTGGGGTTGCATTTGCAGTAAATGTGAATTAGGCAGCTGCAATAACTGTTAATCATATATTTATAAAATAGTAATGAGGAAATGAATAGCAGAGTAAGACAGCTGCACATTTCTCTAATAGTATGTCAACTGTGAACATAATAAGATGCAGAAAATTGTTTGCGGCTATTCTGATAATACACCCGAATAGAAGAGATCACTTCAACCTCTTAACTTTACAGGAAATTATATATGAAAAAAGCCATAATAATACATTAGGGCACAGAATTGTCGTCAATGTTTTTCTTTGCTTTGATTTTCTGAAATGGCACATGCCTTTTTCCTTGCAAAGAAATGTGCTAAGACCACTAAGGCTTTTGTTTCCATCTCGGCTGTTCACGCTGGCTTGCAATTTTATTTAAAAGACAGTACTTCTAAAAGCACAGGGTGATTTAAGAATCATCCTTAGTGGTTCGAGAGTTTTCTGTGAAAAAAAACCTCCCAGCTCATTCATTGAAAAGTTTTCTTTTCCTCCCCCCTGTTTTTTGTTCAGCATGGAGGTGTCGCACTAGTCTTATCTGAATGAAGTAATCTGATCATAAAAATCAAGATCTGTAATTGAAGAGGGAGACAGACATGGTGGGGATCTGTTAACAATACTTTGGAATAAATCACTTGGGGCACAGATGAAAGTATGATGGCACCATAGAGATGTGTGTGTGGGGGATGATTGACAGGTTAATGTACCTGTACAAAACAAAGCAAACAAATAAACAAGAGCTGGCAAAACAATCCTCCGCATCTGAATTTCCCTCAGGTTTGCAGTTTGTGCCGGCAGATGTTTTACAGCCTACATTTATGTCATGCGTACTTGTTGTTCTTATAGTTTTTAAACAAGAGGTAATTGAATTTTGCCATCGGAATGGGGTGAAGAGCAGAACTAGGAAAGAAAAAATTAGTAGAGAATTCGGCAGGAAAGCAGACACTAAAGAGCTAACTGTTCAATCGCAAACCTGCTGTCTAAAATATCACTTATTAATAGGGTTGCCAACCTCCAGGTACTAGCAGGAGATCTCCTGCTATTACAACTGATCTCCAGCCGATAGAGATCAGTTCACCTGGAGAAAATGGCCATTTTGGCAATGGGACTCTATGGCATTGAAGTCCCCCCTTCCCCAAACTCCACCCTCCTCAGGCTCTGTCCCAAAAATCCTCCTGCCGGTGGCAAAGAGGGACCTGGCAACCCTACTTATTAAAGTGTTAATACATGGCAAGTGAACGGGGTGGGGGGGGATGCAGAAGGCATTGTGGCCTAATTCAGGTCTCATTGAAATGAAGACAAAACAGAGATCATTAGTGGAACACTTTGTGATATCTTTGTGTTCGGGGGAAAGAGCTACTGTGATCTTCAGCAGCAAGCACATAGGTTGGATCCATGTTCAGATACCTACTCACTTTCTCTCTGATCCTTGTTTTAGTTCATCACTCCTGCAATCTAGCATGACCAAGAAAAAGAACTCACCAATGGGCTGTCTTAATCCCAATGGCCTGCAGAGTTCTACATGACAGGCTGCTGGCTATACAGCTGTCCCAGACTCAGCTGCCAGGTGTCCATGGAATACATGGCCCATCTCTCTTCCTCCTCAAAAGTATTTAACTAGGTAATAATATTAATAATTGCCCCCTCCCCAACTCAGAATAAGTCCACCAATGGCTGTCATCCTAATGGGGCACCCATTACATCCCTCCTTCAGCGGCTCTACCTGGTGCCTGCCTATTTTTTTCGTTGCAAGACAAAAGCCTTTTATTAATTTAAAACATTTATTAGTTGTCTTTGCACCAACAGGTGCTCAAGTGGTATATAGTATAACTGGCAATAAAATACAATTAAATACATAAAATACATAAAACCACTAATTTAAAATTAACAATTTAAAGCTGCCGGTAAGCAGAAGAACTACAATTATTGAATGCCATCCAGAATACAACCATCTTCAACTGCCTCCTAAAGGTTGAGAGTGATGGGCCAGGTGTACTTCCCTGGGGTGGTTGTTCCAAATTCATGTATCCAGTTGATGAGCTTCTCTGGTTGATGGGACAGTCAAGAGGATCTCTCTGTGTGATCCTAGTACCCAGGCAGGAACATATGCAAAAAGACATTCCTTCAGATACTCCAGTCCCAAGCCATGTAGGGTTTTACAGGTCAAAACCAACACCTTGACTTAGGCTCAGGAGTGCATTGGAAGCCTGTGTAATTGCTGCAATATTTTTTGGGAGGGGGGCTCACATGTTCCTGATAACTGCCCCTAACTAGCCATCTAGCCGCAGCATTCTGGACAAACTGCAGCTTCTGAATGTAACTAAGGCATGGTTCACTGTAGCTAGATCAGACTAAAGTAGGAATGGTTGCAGCTGGCACACAAGCTGAAGCTGGGCAAAAGCACTCCAAACCACAGCATCCTCCTGATTTTCTAAGGTGACTGCTGTTTTGAGCAGCACTCCCAAGTGGTGAATCTGACTTTTCAAGGGTAGTGTAACCCCATCCAAGACAGGGGAGATCTCAAGTCCCTGGACTGCCTTTCTACTAACCCAGGACACCGCTGTCTTGTCAGGTTTAAGGGGGTTACCGCACTTTGTATTCCCAGCGATGTATTAAGAGTTTGAAAATGTTATAAAAAACACCGCTTTAAAAGGGTTTTTGGATACCACAACTTATAAATAATTGGAAGATGTCTTCACAGCTAAAGGGGCCAAACAAAGTGCGAACAGTATTTTTTATAACATTTTCAAACTCTTAATACATCGCTGGGAATACAAGTGCGGTAACCCCCTAAGTTTCAGCTTGTTCACCTTCATTCAGCCCATTACTAACTTCTAGCACAGGTTTAAAACATCAACAGCTTTCTCAGAATTAGGTAAAAGAGAATGGTAGAGCTGGGTATCATCCACATATTGGTGACCGCAGCCCAAACCTCCCGATGACCTCTCCCAGTGGCTTCATGATGATATTAAATAGCATGGGTGATAAGACTGAACCCCTTGAGACCCCACAGGCAAAAGGCTGTGTGGGTGTTTTTTCCTTCAGGGGCAGGACAGCCTCCAGTCTTCTGAATACTAGTTACTGGTGGCGGTGGAGGGAGTGATGGTGCCTTCTTGCCCAACATAGGCTTCCCAGAAACATCTGGCTGACTGATGTTGGAAATAAGGTGGTAGGTAGATTAACATCTGGTTTGACAATTCTTAACGTTCTTAGCATTTTTGACCAGCAATTTGTAGTCAGGATTTGTAGTCTTAGGGCATAATTCCATAGCTCAGTTCTTTCCAGACCCTAAATTGTCAGTATTTAAAAGTTACTGGCTGAGCCCTTCTACCCATGCCTTTGACATATGGTTGCCAACTCAGCTTGGGAAATTTCTGGAGATTTGGGGGCATAGCCTGGGGATGGCAGACTTTAAGGAGGAGAAGGAGCTCAGCAGGGATGTGATGCTGTAGAGTCGACTCTTCAAAGCTTCCATTTTCTCCAGGCGAATTGATCTCTCTAGTCTGGAGATCAGTTGTAATTCCTGGAAAACACCCGTCCCACCTGGAGACTGGAAAACCTACTTTACCATTACATATGGAGACATCGGTTTACAACCAACAAGCTGAATTCTGCTTAGTGAGATGTTTGTTCACTGCATGTGGGTACATGCAATGATTAGGCGATTGTAGACATCTATTGTTTAATCTTACCTTCTGTCTCTGTTCACTTGGGTTACTGTAGCAGCTGGGCTCCTCTTAAGTATGTCAGCTTGCAGTCCCCCCATACCTACCTACCTACCTACCTAAATACCTAATCTTCTCAGATTTCGTAGGCTAAACAGGGTCAACCCTGGTTAGTATTTGGATAGAAGACCACCAAGGAAGACCATGGTTACTACTCAGAGGCAGGCAATGGAAAAACACCTCTGAATGTCTCTTGCCTTGAAAACCTTGAGTGTGTAAAGTGCTGTCAAGTCACAGCTGACTTATGGTGACCCCAGCAAGGGGATGTCAAGAAAATTGAGAAGCAGAGGTAGTTTGCCATTGCCTTCTTCTGCAGAGTCTTCCTTTCAAGTACTGAGCCTGCTTAACTTCCAAGATCTGACAAGATTGGGCTACATCATGCCACTTTTCCTCCCTGAAAACCACACACACACACACAACTAAGAATTATGCACCCTGCAAATCTGTCTTCTGTGCTTTAAGGTCAGGCGGTACCAGCCTTTACTGGAAGTTTAGGTTATGAACAGCAAAAGAGTGAAAGGTCTTTTGGCAAACCCTTTTGTGGTCAACTGATCATTACCTGCAATCCCATGGGTATGGACAGTTAGGTTGCATATACCTCACTGAAGACCATACGATATAGGTAGCCTAATTGGACACTCAGTTGGAAACACTGGGGGGGGGGATCCAATGATCTTCTACCACAGTCACCCCCCCCAAATGTATGTATGTATTTATTTTATTTAATTCATTTGTACCCCACTTTCTCCCCAGTGGGGACCCAAAGCAGTTTACATCTTTCTCCTCTCCTCCATTTTATCCTAACAACCCTGTGGGGTAGATTGGGTTGAAAGTGTGTGACTGGTCCAAGGTCACCCAGCAAGCTTCCATGGCATGAGTGAGGAGAGCCAGTTAAGTTGGAGGAAGGCTCCTTAGGCTGAAGGAAGGCTTCAGACTTTGTTCAGTGGAGTGGGAGGATAGGGGTAGGACTTACCCTAATACTTACAGGTGTTGATGGTATCAGTACTAACTAAAGGTGATGCTGAGAGATGCAGAAATGATTCTTCAGGGCATTCTTTAATGAGCAATGGCAACTTGTGCAAATGGATTGAGGTGGTCTTAATGATTCCAGGGCCAGAAATCTTTGTATCCTGCTGGAGACAGATTATAGCTTTTTCAGTGATTTGAAAGGGCTATGATAGAGACATTATTGGCCAAATATATACTCTTCTCACTATCATCCTGTTCACAAGTTTTGTAGGTTTTTGTAGTATCCGAAATATGCCATACCTTTGCATTGGGCAGTGGGAGAGAAGAAATCAACTCGTACACCTTGAGGAATAACACCTCTGTCATATCTCTTTCAACTCTCTTAAAAGATTTTAAAAGGATGATGTGAATTCACTGTGATTGTCTTTCCTGCATTTTGCCTTGCTACCAAGTTATCTTAAATAAGTAATACTCAGTTTTATGTGAAACTCTCTCTCTAGGGTGTTACGAAGTGAAAAATGTTAACATTTATTTTCTAGGGATAACATGGTATTAACATTTGGAATAAATCCTCTCATTATTATTTAAACAAAATGAATATCCAATTGTTGCATAAGATTTCAACTACTGAGTTAAAGAACTCTGAAAAGACTGCAGGGGCCATGCTGACAAATTGTATGGCATGTGACTAGATCCTAGGCCATTTATGCATGGCTGTTTCCTCACAGTCACTCCGCCAACTACTTTGGGGCTTGGCTTTGATTATGCTTGCATTTTCTGACTGTCAGAGGTCGCCTCGCTCTCCCCATGCGTTTCCCTGCGTTTCTCCCACATATTCTGGATACTGGCTAAACATGAATCCAGAAAAATGTGGGCAAAACACGTGGAAACGCGTGGGGAGAGCAAGGCGACCTCTGATGGTCGGAAAATGCAAGCATAAGAACATAAGAAAGGCCCTACTGGATCAGACCAAGGCCCATCAAGTCCAGCAGTCTGTTCACACAGTGGCCAACCAGGTGCTTCTAGGAAGCCACTAACATGACGAGTGTAGCAGCACCATCCTGCCTGTTTTCCACCGCACCCAAAATAATAGGCATGCTCCTCTGATACTAGAGAGAATAGGTATGCAGCATGACTAATATCCATTCTAACTAACAGCCATGAATACCCCTCTCCTCCATGAATATGTCCACTCCCCTCTTAAAGCCCTCCAAGCTGGCAGCCATCATCACATCCTGGGGCAGGGAGTTCCACAATTTAACTATGCGTTGTGTGAAAAAATACTTCCTTTTATTTGTTTTGAATCTCTCACCCTCCAGCTTTAGCAGATGACCCCGTGTTCTAGTATTATGGGAGAGGGAGAAAAACTTCAAAGCCAAGCCCCGAAGTAGTTGGCAGGGTGACTGTGAGGAAACAGCCATGCATAAATGGCCCTAGAATCTGTTAAACATTATTTGGGAGGCTCATGTATTTTTGCCCTCAAATTGAGAACCCACACTGTAATAACAGTGCTTAGGGTTTCCAGGTCCCTTCTTGCCACTGGTAAAAGGTTTTGGGGCGCAGCCTGGGGGGGGGACGGTTGGGGAGGGACTTCAATGCCATAGAGCCCAATGGCCAAAGCAGCCATTTTCTCCAGGTGAACTGATATCTATCTGCTGGAGATCAGTTGTAATAGCAGGAGATCTCCAGCAAGTACCTGGAGGTTACTACAAAAACCAACAACAACCTATGCTGATATAGTTAGACTATGAAAACAAACAGCATGAGGACTCTATTGGAAATACCTTCAAATTGAAGTATCAAACATACTATCAAAGAACTTAACAATGATTTATTTCTATGTGCTACTAAGACTAACACTATAACTACTTACAACTCTTATCCAAATACCAACTCTAATCAACTTAACATACAGGAGAACTAACACACAAATTACTTTAAGGTGCACAAAAAACAATATTCAACTTATACAAGTTGATATCCACTCAACTTTGAGCTCCAATAGAGCCCTCGTGCTGTTTGTTTTCACAGTACCTGGAGGTTGGCAACCCTAACAGTGCTTCATAGTTCAGGGGTTTGAAGATTGTTTACTGCAGTCTGAATCTCCTGAGCTAAATGTGGAAGGGAACCTTACTTACTTGCCAGGGTGGGACATTACTATCATGACCAGCAAATATGCAAAAAAGATACTCCCACTCTGTACCTGCCTGTGGTGTGCAATGCAGAAAGTTAATTGCTTTATTTCAGACTACACACTGAAGGCACTGGGCAGTGAGCAAACAGCTGTCATGTTTTGAGCTGTGGGACATTTTGCAGAAGTTCATCCTAGGCAAGCAAGATAGATCCACTTTCTGCCCAGAAATGCTACCATTTACATAGCAACAGAAGCCCTGGTAGCAGTCTAAAACATACTAAGTAGAATAGCTCAGCCCTAGCGCGATGGACAGAAATAGCTCTGAAGGTGGACACATTTCTCCCATAAAGCCTGCTTACAAAAACAAAACAACAAAGAGTTGATATAAATTTAGCAAGAAGCAAAGGGAAATTGCTTGTTTTCAGATTTAACATTTCTCACGCAGATAGTTTAATTCGATGTAAGAAAGAGAGTCCAGGTTCCCATTTTCTGTCATGCATTCTTTTATCTTAACAAATAGTTGTTCATTTCTGGAAACACCATTACTGTCCACACCCATCCAACAACTGTAAAAGTCAGGGTTGTTACTTTGTAGATCCTTCTTGCACAATTCCCACTTGGAGGAGATGTAAAAGTGTATATTTTTAATATTGAAAAAGCCTAATTTTGAGCAAAGATCAGTATATAAAGGAGGAAAATAATAAATAAATAAATGCCATTTTTAAAACATTTGGATTCAGATAGGTGTAGAAAGCAGAACAGTGTATTATCACTTTCTTAGGGATCATTATTTGACATTGGCTTTTGGACACATGTTTGTGTGTATGCTTTTTGTTATGTGTATGTACTAAAAATTTTCCTTGCACGTAAATGTAAGAAAAAGCAGCACACATATTTCATCTAGATCAAATTTTAGAGAAATATATGCATAGCTTGGTTGAAATGATGGATGATTTGTTTACTTTATCAGGGTTTTGCTTTAACTAATGGAAAGGTACATTGAAATAGAACCTTGTATTTCTTTCATTGAATTCAAAACTAATTTATATGATCCAGAGGTTTTTCTTTCTTTCACACTTCTACTTTTAAAATCAATTTCTGAGTTGGAGGTACATGTATTTTCCTGGCCTTGTGAATGGGTCAATTTGGGTCCACTTTATGATCCAACCCATTAATGGAAGTCCTCAAGGGGGGGAAAGTATTTCAGATAAGAGTTCACTCTCAGTCTGACCAGATGTTGAATTATGCACAAACCCAGGATCACAGATGCCTATTCAACCAGAGATGATTGCAAAAGTCAACAGGTTTAAAAATATTGGGGGCGGGGCGGACCAATTGAATCAATCTGTTGTACCCCAAAAGGAAAATTATCAAGAGGCTTGTTTTCCCTGTATTTTTAATTTCTTCTTCTTTATAAGTACTGGCCCTGTTTAGCACCCTACAAAGACTGCTGACATTTTGCCACCAAAAACAATAGGATAGAGAGCCTAGTCATCAGGCAGTAAGATTAGAAGGCCACGGACCTGTTACACACTAGGATGAAAAAAGTGTTTGAAGGAGCCAGAAAGTAAGCCACTACAAGGATCACTGGCATAGCATAATATTTTTTTACTTTTTTCCTGATATATGATTTCCTGGCCACCTTAGATCTCCATTAAAGATTGTCAGCCATAACCTGTGCCCCAAATCTGTCCCAGGTCTCAACTGTCTAGCAGACAGTCCTCTTTGGCCATGACAGTGGAAGTACAATAGTACATGAGAGCCAGTGTGGTTCAGTGGTTAAGAGAGGCAGACTCTAATCTGGAGAGCTGGGTTTGATTCCCCACTCCTCCACATGAAGCCTGCTAAGTGACCTTGGGTCAGTCACAGTTCTCTCAGAACTCTCTCAGCCCAAATGGAGGCAGGCAATGGCAAACCACCTCTGAACATCTCTTGCCTTTCCACTACCAAATACCTTGTTCTTGTTTGGAGGTTCTAGCAGGGATGCACAGCTATTGTATACCCTTGACCGAAGAACGGTACACTCCTAATATCTGGGATGGTCGTCCTCTTTCACCCAGCGTGCAGCTTCGGGAGGGACGCACATGGAGCGGTGAGGGAGGTAGGGGACACCTGCCTAGGCAGCCAGATCAGCCGAATCAACCCTGGCAATCAATGGTGTGACAGATGTCGCAGCCAGATCTCCCTCAGATCCACCACCACATACCAGAAATAGCCTCTAGGCTATATGTAAGAACCAGTTATTTATTGCCCTTTTTACATATGTTATTTTTTGAAATGTGTATAGTGTTCATGTTTACATGTGCATCCTGACAATACCAGATGAATTATGTGAAACACCACTGGTTGTTGATAATTACCCAAATATGGCACCATTCACTGGTGTCTGTCTCACACATGGGAAAGTACAGGTTTGGACATTCTGCAAATTCTCCTGGGACTGTCAGCATTCACATGTGTGCATGTACATCAGATCTAGACATTTACTGCAACATATATACTGGTTTTCTTTTTTAATGAATTTTGAAAAGTTCTCAGCTCTCTGTCTTTTACACTGCTATTTGAATTTGTGTGCCTCTGTCAAGAGTATTGGAGTGTATGTGAATATTCTCCAAAGAAGAAAAACATTTGCCATAATTTACAAATCTGAAATACCATGCTTCATTTCAACTGTATGCCTCATTCTTTATAAAATTAAGTTAACAATGTGGTAATTGCTTTTTTAAAAAACACAACTTTATTTTAACAAATACAAACAACCACAACCACATTAAAAAATTAAAACATAAACAAAATATAACAATATATATGAAGCTTGCCATTCAAAATTGCAATTCTATTGTCAACCTCATTAAATTACATTGCTTTCCATTTAGAACATACTGTCCCATATCAGTTAGCTATTTACTTATTATCTAAAGCTCTTTTATTTTATCTAAATTTGATTTAATTCTTATCCAAATTTCTAGTTATATAATTTAAAAAATAATTCCATTTTCCCCGAAATTCTGTGATTGGCCTAATAAAATATGTCAGTTTTGCCACAGTTGCACATTCTGTTAATTTGTTAATCCATTCATCTAAATCTGGGTTTTTCTCAGCTTTCCTTTCTGCTGCATATACCACTCTTGCCGCCGTCACCATATACTTAAATAGTTCATTGTGTGTTTTTGAAATATTGCTTGGGAAAATATTCAATAACATCTTGAGTCCATCACAAACTTAATTTTTTAAATCTTGCATTTCATTGTGTAACATTACCCAAAATTTCCTTGCTTTCTTACGTGTCCACCCCATATGATAAAATGTTGCATCTGTATTATCATGTTTCCAGCATTTCCCATTATAATCTTTGTTGGCTTTTGCTATATCTTTAGGCGTGAAGAACCATCTAAAAAACATTTTATACTAGTTTTCTCTTAATACTTGACATTCAGTGAACTTTATTTCTTTAGTCCAAAGATTCTCCCATTTACTTATGTGTATACTTTCTCCAAAGTTTTGCATTGTGGTAATTGCTTTTTGAAATAGGTATAAGTGCCCATAACATCTGTCAGCAAGAATTATCACTGAGTTCCTTGGTTATTACAGAAAAAAATAAATAGTGCATTAGTGAAGGGAAAAAAGCTGTTATCCCTTAGGTTTCTGTAGCTGAGTTTTAGAAGCACAGTACCTAAGTAAGAATCTACTATTGCTAAGGTTGGAAACAGTTTGTTTGCATATTATATTTTACCTTGGAGTCCATTAGCTTTATCATGGGGTAATTAGGTACCAACATTAAAGAATATGCTGCAGAACAAATTGGTACATTTTCATGTTGCCACCAAGTAGTGGCCATCGGGTAAGAGAAGTATAGCAGTTTAAAGCCATATTTAAGGTGCTTTAAGCTCTCTAAAGGAAGCACCAGGTATGCAACTTTTATTTAAAGTGAAAAAAGGCAGTTTAATTGATGTTATTTTAAATTATTAAAATAATTATTTTGGATACTTTACTATCAGCATCTGGCAACTTCTTCTGTATGGTACATCAGTAGGGTTGCCAGTTTCAGGTTGGGAAATACCTGGAGATTTTGGCGATGGAGCCTGGGGAGGGCAGAGTTTGGAGAGGGGAGGGACTTCAATGCCGTAGAGTCCAATGGTCAAAGCAGCCATTTTCTCCAGGGGAACTGATCTCTGTCGCCTGGAGATCTGTTGTGATAGCGGGAGATCTCCAGCCACCAGATGAAGATTGGTAAGATTTTTTTGGGGGTGTTGAGCACAATTCACTGGATACTTCTGCCCTCTCTTTGTTCATGACTGTGAGCTTGTTGTGGGGTTTCTGTGCTGTTTGCTTAGCAGCCATAAAGTCCAAGCAGTCGTCATAACCAAAAGCTGAGCGGGCCTCCAGGGGCACATGGGGCTTTGTGAAAAGCAGTAATGGTGCCCCCTTTTTTATCAGCATCATGGAAAGCTCCATGTGGACGTACCCAAATTGTGTCTACCAACTTTGAGAAGAACCAGATTTCCTCTACTCGCACAAAATCCATGTGCCCATGGTACACCAGAGATGCGGGCTTAGTGCTTTCAGAAACACTGTGCTTTGAAACAGCTTTGAATATTCAGTAGGTTGCACCGAGCATTATTTATTTCATGAAGCATTTCAGATGAATCTCTGTAGTGTTCATTTATCTTTCCCTCACATTGAATCCATCTCGAAACTATTAACACACTGAAACAGGATTTGATAACTCCTTCCAAATGCCGTCAACACCACTTCTAACAAATGAACACTTGCAACCCATTTAATTTCTCAAATAAAATGATTAAATTGATGTTATTGTGGAAGCATTATTTTGTTGCTTAAAAACCTTTTAAAATGTTAATTACAGGGCCCCTCCAAAAGCTTTAATCTTGTCTGACTTTGCTCTTGTATGCAAACCATCTCCCTGTTCCGACTAGCTGATCAAATGCAAATTCAACCATCACCCTCCCTCCTCCAACCTCCAACCTCCCTCTCCCTTTTTTTTTTTTTTTTACACCTGCAACTATTCTCCTTGGCTCTAATATTTATATGAATTTAACTTTAATTTTTCTCCGCTTTCATCTTCTGAATGAGTCAGTACAATGCATGGATCTCGCCTTCTCTGCTGCTTTCCTGTTTATTTGCCTTCACAATAGATTCATTAACTAGATTTTGGTGCTCAAGCAATACGGACACATCCATTTCAAAGGCAGCTTTAATGGCATTTCATATTTTTTTCCTGCATTAAGGAAGATTAAAGTATATTACAATACCCTTTACTGCCCCATTTTCTTCATTTTTAGAAGTGGTCAGTTTTTAAATTCCCCCCCTCTCCTTTTTTCTTTCATCTGCAACGTTCAATAAATTGTCCAAGCCTTTCAGATGATAGTTCCAGCAAATTGAGTTCTATATTACAACTCTGAACTATTGTTTAGCCCGTCATCAGTCACATAAAACAGTCCTATTCACACAAGACATCAAAAGAGCAAATATATGTTCGATGTAGGTAAAAAGATTACCGCAACTCAGATGTATCATTTTGTTAATTGTAAGTGATTATACTGCTAGTTTAGAGGTGGTGAATTTGCCATCGTTGCCTGGGATGTAATAATAGCCTGATATACAGATATTCTACGTCATAAATTACACCATTCAGAAAGGGCCAGGTCTATAATCTTTTAATAGTTTAAGGTGCACAAATTTTAATAGCAGTCAGAGACTTTAAAAGCTGGACATGGGCTGAATTCTTTATTTCTTTTCTGTAAGAGCTTGAAAAATGCCCTGGAGAATTCCAGGGACTCCAGGCCTGAGAAGAATAACAGAAGCTGGGTATTAGGTATTGAGCCAAAATACATCTATGCAGGGCTATGTTGCGAAGGGGAATCAACCTCAGACGTGAAACCCAGTCTGCAAAATGGTGATATATTTACAACTCATCAAGATTGTAGCCATGCCACACCAACATTGCAATCAAACCCCAAAATACAAAAGCATGTTGCTAAGGGACAATACTTATAGATTTAATTATGTACCAACATTATAACTACCTATATATACTGACTGAAATACTGAAGATACTGAAGAGATGAGTTATAACTTTATTTATTAACTGATATACTGGTGTTGCATCATCGATGAGATATCCATAACATATGGAAGAATAAACTGAAGGATTGTATATGGACTCTTGATTCGATGCCAGGAGAATTATTGTGTATTGTTACTTTGGATGCATTTCAGTCAGTATATACAGGTAGTTATAATGTTGGCACATAATTAAATCTATGGGTATTGTCCCTTAGCTACATGCTTTTGTATTTTGGGGTTTGATATATTTACAACCCCATGTATGCAAATGACATGGGGCAGAGGGTCCCAAGATCTCATTTGACAAATACCTTTCTAGTAACTAGAGTTGCCAACTGCCAGGTAGTAGCAGGAGATCTCTTGATAATTCAACTGATCTCCAGCCGATAGAGATCAGATCATCTGGAGAAAAATGGCCGCTTTGGCAATTGAAGTCTATGGCATTGAAGTCCCTCCCCTCCACAAACCCCACCCTCCTCAGGCTCTGCCCCAAAAATCTCCCGCCAGTGGTGAAGAGGGACCTGGCAACCCTACTAGTAACTGGGGGAAACAATGCACTCTAGTGTGCTTGGTTTATTCCCCCACAGTCAAATATGCACCCTCTGCCTTCTGTTTCTCCTTTGACACTGTTTCTCCCAACCAAGGCTATATGTTGCTGGAAATATAGTCAGCTGTGATTTTCTCCCCATCCAGCCTCAATCATTTTCAATATCTGCCAAACACATTTATTTGTTTGTTTGTTTACTACATATGCCTCCTGCCATTCTGCCTAATCAGGGCTGCCAAGGCACCTTACAGTTAAAACAAGCATAATAAAAATTTACCATAAAAAGTTAAAAACTAAAGTTAAACATACATGTATAAAACACATGACTAACCAATACACCACGCTGGATCTCACACTACTCTGTATATTTCCAACATTCCCCCAAATATCCACTGAAAAGTTTTTTTTCACTCCATGGCATCAAAATGTCCACAAATGTTTCCATTTTAATAATTTCATGAGTTTCTTGTTCTAGTCATTACTGGGGAGATAAAGGTTGCCATTAGCTACGTATCATTCAAAGCATCCATTTAGGCCAATTGTGACAGAGTCCAGAATGTATTCTTCTCATTTACACTGTCTCCCAATTTGCTTTTAGGTACATTTCAGTGGGTTGATGCTCTTTAAAGCCCTATTAGGGCTTCAGGCCAGCATACCTGAAGGACCACCTACTCCCATATTTTACCCGACCACTGTGGTCACCTTCAGAGGCCCTACTTTGGGTGCTCTGCCAACAGAGGTTAGATAGGTGGCAACCAAAGAACGGGCCTTCTCGGTTGTGGTGCCAAAACTTTGAAACTCCCTCCCCAGGGGGATTCATCTGTCTCCCTTTATCATTGTCTTCTTCCAGCGGGTGAAGACTTTTTTGTTTCGTTTGGCATTCCCTTACTAAGTCTTATTAGCCCTTTGTTGCCTTGGGACCCTGAATTGGGTGTAGGGTTGCCAGCTCTGGGCTGGGAAATACCTGGAATACACACCACTCTGGATCTAGAGAGAGAAAGTTACAGATTGCTGCAATTTTAGCATATGTATCTTCCTTTTTGGCATTTGAGAGGAAAAACATAAAACTTGACAATAGAAAACACACGTTTTGTAGTACCCGAAAGAAAGTGTAGTATTTGGACAGGGACGTTCTTATATAACCTCGGAAAGTCTAGGTGTATATTTAGATAAAAACTTTATAACGTTGAAAACACTGAACCCTTCAGTAATGTATTATACTATATATTCAGTAGTGTATTATACACATGGTAGCATATTAACTGTATCTTACATAAGGATATTCATAGTGTATGTTTTGAGTAAGTAAAATCTTGTCCTAAAATGCGCTCTCTCTCTCTCTCTCCCTCTCCCTCTCCCTCCCTCCCTCCCTCCCTCCCTCCCTCCCTCCTGTTTTGGGGGTGAATTGAAAAACATCCTCAGGGGAAAGGAACTTACTCCCTCCCCCTGTTTTCCCCCATGCCTTCACATTTCTACACATTTCTACTGCATTCAGCAAGCAAAACTAATGAATGGGTACAGGGAAGTATGGAGCATAATGATATCATGTCCCTTGTTTTAGCAGCTGTTGTTACTAGATTCATGGAGACACATGTGACAGCCTCCCTTTCCCATATTATCCCGTTAGGAATATACATTTCATATCTCTATGGAATTTTGATTCCATACCACTACAAAGAGTCAGGTTGCTTTGTTTTGGATCTAGATATATCCAATAACATTAACTCAGCTATGTGGCTAATGGCTTGAGGGGACAGATACTGAATTCAGATGCTGAGGAATGTTAGGTAATTGAGGTTCACAGGTCTGGGGTGGTAATAGCAATATATCTAATTCTCAGTGTGGCCAAATCTATGGATACTTAAATCCTGAAACTGGAGCAATGAACAGACAAGACAGATATTTCTTCAAACCCGAAAAAGTTTCAACTTTTCAGACAAATCTGGAAAAAAAAAAGGACATTTGGGAGTTGTGTGTGTAAAGCACTGTCAAGTCGCAACCAACTTATGGCAACCCTAGCAAGGGGCTTTTAAGGCAAGTGAGAAGCAGAGGTGGTTTGCCATTGCCTTCCTCTGCATTGTCTTCCTTGGTGGCCTCCCAAGTACCCACCCTGCTTTGCTTCTGAGATCTGATGAGATCGGGCTATACCATGCTGCCTTCACTCCCCAATGGGGGATTAACTGCCCCAAATAAAAATAATAGAAGCAGTGTCTGTGGATTTAAGAAAATCAATGTCTGTTGCTATGCATCCCAAACAGTATTGGTCAGCTTTCAAGCCGTTGTTTCTGTCAGGAAAAGGCAGGGGGCAGCCTTTCTAGGGCTGTTTTGGCCTTTGAGAGAGGACTTAATGGGGCCAGGACTGGTAGCAACCACCAGGCCATTTGATACCATGCAACTTGCATGACTCACCCAGGCCTGGCTGCTTGCTACAGTTCAACAGCATCTGCACCATGGAAGCCAGTGTGGTGTAGTGGTTAGAGATTCATACTAGGATCTGTGAGACTGAGGTAACCGCTATGATGTGGAAGCTCACTGGGTGACCGTAGGCAAGTTATACATTCTCAGTCTGACATACCTCTCAGGTATGAGGATAAAATGGAGGAAAGGAGAATGACGTAAGCCTCTTAGGATTCCTTATTGTGGAGAAACAAATGAGGTAAATATATAATCAAAATAGCTGAAGAGGGAGTCAGATAAAAGGTAGCTTGGTTGGGGGGCATGCAGAAGGCTTCAATCCCTAGCATCTCCAATTAAAATGATCAGGTAATAGTTGATGTGAAAGAACTCCACATCAGACCCCAGGTAGCCATTGTTGGAAGGGAAGGACTTTGCGCTGTCTCTTAACCTCAGACTCCAGAGGGGGACAAGACTAGTGAGTCAGATAGAGGGGACAAGACACTGGGGCATCCTTTCTCTACTGCTCTGACCTATCCCTTTGATATGTAGATTGCTACTCTTAGGGAAACTTCCTTCCTTCCTGTTTCTTCCCCACCTCCTCACACACACTGGCACTCTTCTCCATCTTGCCACCATGAGGGAAGGACGCATGTCCTGGATCTCCCTCCATCCTAGTTAGTTAGAATAGATAGGCAACTATACTTTACTCTATCCTATCCAGAAATGGATTTCCTACAATAAATGAAGTATATTAGTTCATTTGTGCGCAGTATGTTAGTTAAATAGACAAAAGGCTCCTAGCAGTTTTGTTCCTGGCACACACAGAGGTTTGGATGGGTTCTCTGCGCACAACAGCCTTTGTGCACTCTGCTAATTCAACAGGAATTTGGGCATAACAAAGCCCTCACAATCCAACAGCCATTGCCAATATAAGCAGACAGTACTAACCTTGATGGACCAATGATCTGATTCAGTATAAGACGGCTTCATGCAGGAAACGGTGAGGATATGGGGGTTGCCAGGGGGAGGGAAAAAGGAAATAGTGTGGAGAAGGGGATACATGGGAAAGTAAGGTGCCCCCTACAAGTCTTGCTTGTTCCCCACCATGCAACTGGGTCTGATCTGGCAACTGGCACTGTGCAACCGATTCATAGTTTTCCCAGGGAAAGTCTGTGGAGGGAGGTGGAGGAGGGAAAGCTGAAGATGGGTCAGATAAAGGTAGGTGGGCTGGTTGGCGGGAAGGAGAGAAGGAAGCAGGTAGAGGGCTATGGGGGCTATTAAGGAAGGAAAAGAGATAGTTGTGGGGCAAGGGAAATGAGATGCCCCCCACAGACCCTGTGGATCCCCTGCTTGTCATATATCTAATACTGAACATGACCCTCTCCCATGCAGACAAACCAGGGATGGGGAGATTTTTCTACAGACCTGGAGGAAACCCCAGGTTTGCTGGGCAACTAAATAATGAAAAAAGGAGGTCAGCAATGTTTGCTGTTGTGTGCAGATATCACAACATAAAGAAAGGATGAAATCTTGTGACTGTCATGATATTTCAGCCAGTCAGCAACCATTTTGTGGGTTGACTAGCAACCCTGATAAGCAGTGCCAAAGCGTACAATGGCAACAGTGAGAAGCAAACAGTAGAGGCAGTAGTGGTGGAAGAGTGAGGGTGGAGAGGCAGTGAGGGAGAGATGGATGAAGGAGGTGATAGGGAGGGGGAAGGAAGGACGTGGTGTCAGTAGCAGTGGGAAGTAGGGTTGCCACCTCTGGGTTGGGAAATACCTGGATATTTTTGGGGCAGAGCCTGAGAAGGGCGGGGTTTGGGGAGGGGAGGGACTTCAATGCCATAGAGTCCAATGGCCAAAGCGGCCATTTTCTCCAGGTGAACTGATCTCTATCGCCTGGAGATTAGTTGTAATAGCAGGAGATCTCCAGCTACTACCTGGAGGTTAGCAACCCCAATGGGAAGCGAGGCTGAGAAAGAAGGAGGGGAGGAGGAAGCAGCAGGAGCAAAGAGGGAGGCAGTAGTCCTGGAGAGAGGAAGGAAGGAGACAGTGGGAAGGCTTGGTTGCTGAGGAGGAGGGGATAAAGGTGGTGATGAATAGGGTTGCCAGCTCTGGGTTGGGAAATACCTGAGATTTTGGGGGCGGAGCCGGAGGAATGCCGGGTTTGGAGAGGGGAGAGGCCATTTTCTTCAGGTGACCTGATCTCTATCGGCTGGAGATCAGTTGTAATAGCAGGAGATCACCAGCCACCACCTGGAAGTTGGCAACCCTAGTGATGAAAGATTGGTGGTTCAGCAGGGAGATGGGAGTTCCCTTCTCACATTGTTCCCCTGGTTGTTCAGGCTGAATTCAGGTTTGTTCTCAAGAATTTTAGTTCATTACCTCCCAGGATCCTGGAAGTGCTATGCAAATTAAGTGCAATTAAAATAGGCAAATCTAACTTCTAGGCCCAGTCCATTCTCTCCCTTCTAATTTGTTTTTCACTACTTTGGCAGATTTTTTATAAAAAAATAAGGCTATAAATCTAAAAGGAGTATTGCAATCAAATAAAAGTATGGATACATAAGATATACTTCTGTGCACCCAGGACCTTTAGATCCTTCCAGTACTCTGCCAGGAAATGGTTGGAAGGCACATGAAGCTGCATCTTTGCTGAAGCTGAGCAAGCATAGATCAAGATATGGTTTGAATGGGAGACCTTCTGGAAACCTCATGTATGCCAGCTAGTGTTCCATGATAGAAAAAAGACAAGAATATATTTTTAAATTGTAGCCATTAATTCAAGTGACCATGTCTAAGTCGGAGGTGGAGCTTGCCGCTGCCATGCCTCTGCCTTCACATGTACATGTTTGATGTACACAGGGAGGGGTTGTGGCTCAGCGGTAGAGCATCTGCTTGGCCTGCAGAAGGTCCCAGGTTCAATCCCCGGCATCTCCAGTTAAAGGGACTAGGCAGGTAGGTGATGTGAAAGACCCCTGCCTGAGACCCTGGAGAACCGCTACTGGTTTGAGTAGACAATACTGACTTTGATGGACCAAGAGTCTGATTCAGTATGAGGCAGCTTCATGTTTGTGTTCATGTGTGACATTCCCAATATATTGTATAAAAAGGGCTAATGAATGGGTAGCCAGTGCATGCTACATGAGACTATCCATTCCCCAGAATAATTTCAGTACTTCAAAGTTAATGGCCTTCTGTGAGGGTCTCTGTCTTTGTGTCTCTGCTTTCCATCACCTGCGGTGTTATCAGTGAACTCGTAAAAGCAGTTCACACCTTCTGGTCTCAGGCGCCAGGCCTGATGGCCCATGTATCTTCCCCCCCGCTGTTCTTCCTGCCAGTACTCCCTCAGGCCGGTACGGCCTTGGAAGTGTGATAGCCGCACCAGACTTCCTGGGATCCGTCTGATGTTTTGTATTATGCCAAGCTTGTAACTTCCCATAACAATAAGTGTGAACCCCAGTGCCCCAGTGCCCTGGAGTCAATATATTCTGTAAACCCGTATAGCCCCTCACTTGCAACTTTCTACCTGTGCCTGTCTCATCTCCTGAAGGCTTCAATAAATCTATTGTTTCTGTATCAACGTCTGAGCAACTGATTTGGAGAAGCAAACTCAGAGAGGGGGATCTCTCACATTAAGTTGCAAGTCCTTGCCTCTCGGACTGCAGCTGTACCGCTTTGGACAGAATGTCAGCCGACGAGGACACCACCCCTAACCCCGATGCCCCCAAGGAACCGGACGAGCCGGAGAAGCCGGACCCGAAGGAGGAGGGAGCCAAGCCAAAGGAACCGAAGGGTCGCGCCCCCGACCAAGATCGGGACGGACGTCCCCGGGGGCTTACTTATTGGCTGGACTCTCCCAAGGGCTGGTCGCTCTCGCGGACTGCGGCGAAGGATCGCCGGTTGGCCTTCCCCAGCACGGGACTCGAAGGGGACCCGGCCCGCAAAGAGGCCCTCATGGAGGAAGAACGAAAGCAGTGGCAGGAAGACCGCCGGGCTATGCAGGAGCAGATGGAGATCATGCAACGCGTAATGGGTGAGATGGCCACGACCCTAGATGCGCTGAAGTTGCAACCTCCAGCCGGTGCTCCCCCAGACGGGGCGCCGGTAGTTCCGCCCGCAACCCCTGCCCCCCCGGCCCGTCGGGACCTGAAAGTCACGTATGACGGGTCGGGAGACCAGTTGACCTTTTTTATGGTCCAAGTAGACATTTTTATGCGGGAACAAGGCCGAACCTTCGTTTCTGAGGAGTCCCGGGTGCAGTACGTGGCTTCCTTACTGCAAGGGGAGGCGGCTGCCTGGATGGTGTTGCAGTATGAACTCCGCTCGCCGGTGCTGCGAACCCTGGACGAGTTCATGGTAGCACTCCGAAACCGTTTTGAGGACCCGACTCTGGGTGAGCGGGCTAAAGCCTCCCTGATGCAACTGCGCCAAGGGACTAAGTCGGTGGCGCAGTATGCAAGTGAGTTCCAGTCACTGGCTAGCCGAATTCTGGACTGGAGTGAAGCTACCTTGGTACAATGTTTCAGGGAGGGTCTCAACCCAGACCTCCAACATTGGGCCTTCATGCAAGGGAACCCCCCGGATGTGGAAGGTTGGGTTCGCCATGCTGCTGACATCGAGAATCGCAAACAACTCCTGAACTTGTCCAAGCAACGGCTTGGGCGAGACCCCAGGCCCCGAGGTGACCGTGGCCGGGAACTCCGGCAAGGGGGTGGCGGGGGTCTCTCGGCCGCGGAACGCCGCAAGCGGTTCGAGGCCGGCGTCTGCCTGATCTGCGGGGGAAAGGGTCACTTTGCATCGCAATGCCCCTCTCGCTCAGGCCGTCCGACCCCCCCCCGCCAAACCCAGGCCGAGCCGACGAAACCGGCCGCCGACAGCCAGCCTCGCCGCAGAAGTGGACCACTGAGCCGGCGCTCCGGCGCACCCTCCGCTCTCCACGCGCGCCCCCAGGATGGGGCATCCGACTCTACGGTCCCATCGGGGTCCCGGATTACAAATACCGTCTTTGATTCGGACGGCTCCCCGGAAGCCACCACCCCGTCCCCCTCTTCCAGCGAGGAGGAAGAGTGGGAACAGCCGGCAAAAAACGCCGTCGGTCTGCTGTAGAGGGGGCTCCGCAGCAGACCGTCCCTATCGTTGTGCAAGGAGCTCCACCGATGGTAAGCGCCCAAGAGGACAATGTATTTGTGCGTGTTCATCTGTCCCTACCCAAAGGGGGTCCCCCGTTAGAGGTCCCCGCGTTGGTCGACTCGGGGTGTGCCCGCACCATGATAAATGAGGAAATTGCCAAGAAGTTGGGTGTCCGGCGCAAGCGGCTTCCGGGACCCCTCCGTTTTTCCCAAATGGACGGGAGTGACTTTAAACGGGGCCCTGTGACCCACAGAACTGCAGCCGTGATTATGTCCGTGGGGGAACATTGGGAACGGTTGTATTTCACCATCACCCCTATTGTAACCCCTGTGGTGTTAGGGATGAACTGGTTAAGGGGACACAATCCCTCCATTGATTGGGTTAAACGGGTGCTTTCCTTCCCCGAAAACCCCTGTGGGTTGCATGACAAGGAACGGGTACTCAGAACTCCAGCCGCCGCACTGGTAGGGTCCCCCGCCCCAGTCTCTCCTCAATTACCCTCTGAGTACTCGCAGTTTACTGATGTTTTCGATGTTAGAGAGTGCGACGAACTGCCTCCCCACAGAGAAACGGACTGTGCCATCGAGATTGTAGGGGAAGGCAAACTGTCTAAGGGAAAGGTTTACCCCATGAGCCCTAGTGAAAAGACTGTATTGCGAGACTATCTGGATGTCAATCTGGCGAGGGGTTTCATACGCCCCTCCAAGGCTCCTTATTCAGCCCCAGCTTTCTTTGTAAAGAAAAAGACGGGAGATTTAAGACTGTGTATTGACTTTCGCAGACTGAACGCAGTCACCCAGTCTAATGCTTACCCCCTCCCTCTTATTCCTGACCTTCTAGCACAATTAAAGGAGGGCCGAATCTTCACCAAACTGGACTTGGTAGAAGCCTACCACCGCATTCGCATCAAAGAAGGAGACGAACCCAAAACGGCCTTTTCCAGTTGTTTTGGGATGTTTGAGTACCTGGTCATGCCGTTCGGACTTTCGGGGGCTCCGAGTGTCTTTATGCAATTAATTAATGAAGTTTTGCATGATTTACTGTTTCGGGGGGTGGTGGTATTTCTCGATGACATTCTTATTTACTCTGAGACCATGGAAGAACATGTGCGCCTAGTGCGAGAAGTGCTCCAGCGGCTGCGGGAGCACAAACTGTATGCTAAGGTGTCCAAGTGTGAATTCCACCAACCTTCTATTACATTTCTGGGGTATGTGATTTCCCACCAAGGGTTGGAAATGGACCCCGCCAAGGTCCAGGCGGTGCGGGACTGGGAAACCCCCACTACCCGCCGCCAACTTCAACAGTTTTTGGGGTTTGCCAACTTTTACCGGAATTTCATTCCCAACTTTGCCCAAGTTGCGCTTCCCCTCACTGCCCTGTTGCGTACCAAGGACAGGGGGGCTAGCGCCGCACTCCCCTCAGCCCGTCTGCAATGGTCTCCCCAGTGCCAGCAAGCTTTTGAACGTTTAAAGCTACTTTTTTCATCCGAACCCGTTTTGGCTCACCCGGATTGCACCAAGCCCTTCGTGGTGCAGGTGGATGCCTCGGATGTAGCCATGGGCGGGGCCCTATTGCAGAGGGATGAGGGGGGACGGTTGAGGCCATGCGCCTACTTCTCCAAGAAGTTTTCCCAGTCCGAAATCAACTGGGCCATTTGGGAGAAGGAGGCAGCAGCGGTCAAACATGCCCTTACCATATGGAGACACTTCTTAGAGGGGGCCGAGCTGCCGTTCGAAGTGTGCACAGATCACAAGAATCTTGAGGCTCTCAAGGGAGCTAGAAAACTCAATGCCAAACAAATTCGGTGGGCCCAATTTTTTGCAAAATTCCGGTTCACCCTCAAACATGTCCCTGGCAAAGAAAATGCCCTAGCTGATGCTTTGTCACGACTTCCCCAGTATCGCAACGATTTCGATCGCCCCGTCGACTCCCTGTTCACTCCCGAACAGCGAGGGGAAGTCCCTGGCTTGGCCGTCACCACCCGATCCCAAGCCCGCCAACCGGAGACCCCCCCTACGCTCAAAGGTATCCCGGAAGCATTCCAACAGCGACTCCGGGACGCCTCCTTACAGGAGGAGGAGCACCATCTCCTCCCCACTGGCTTGGAACGAACCAACACTTGGTGGGTGCAAGGGGGGAAACTATATGTCCCATCTTCCCTTCGCAAAGAAGTATTGGGACTTGTACATGGGGCCAGGCTAGCGGGTCATTTTGGTTTCATAAAAACGCTTCACCTGGTTCGAAGGCAATTCTGGTGGCCCGGTATGAGATCTGATGTAGAGTTGTATGTGCGCAGCTGCCCCACCTGCGCCACAGCCAAGAAACGGATGGGAAAACCCCCGGGGCTTCTCAAACCGCTTGAGAACCCCTCCCGTCCCTGGGAAGTCATCGCCATGGATTTTATCACCGACCTACCTCCAAGTCGGGGGAAAACGGTTCTCTGGGTTATCACAGACCTCTTTTCCAAACAGGTTCATTTCGTTCCATGTGCAGGTCTTCCTTCAGCCCAGGGCTTAGCTAAACTGTTCATCACGCACGTCCTCAGGCTACACTCGATCCCGAGGAAGGTCCTCTCCGACCGGGGGGTCCAGTTTGTTGCCAAATTCTGGCGGGCTTTCCTAAAGTTAATGGGAGTGGAGGAACAGGGCCTTTCTTCCGCCTATCACCCCCAAACGGATGGTCAAACGGAACGAGTAAATGCGGTAGTAGAATGTTATTTGCGTTGCTATGTAAATTTCCACCAGGACGACTGGGTCGACCTGCTGCCATTTGCCGAATATGCGTACAACAATGCGCCTCATTCCTCTACCGGCTTTAGTCCCTTCCAAGTTATATACGGGACGGATTTTGGCCCTTTCGGTTCTGCCCCCGTCTCGCCAGAGCTCCAGTCTACCCCTGATCTTCAGGAGTGGATTCAGGTGGTTAAATCCACCTGGCCATGGTTGCTCAAAAATCTGGAAAGGGCAAAAAGCAAGTACAAGGAACAAGCAGACAAACACCGGTCTCCGGGATGGGAACTCAAGGTGGGGGAGCAAGTCTATCTGTCCACCAAAAACCTCCGCTCTCTTCGCCCCTGCAAAAAACTGAGCGACCGTTATGTAGGACCTTTCCCCATTACCAGAGTAATCAACGAGGTTACCGTGGAACTGAGTCTCCCTAAGACTCTCAAGGGAGTTCATCCAGTCTTCCATATAAGCCTCCTCAAACCTTATGTAGCAGCTCCCCAGTTCCACCCCCCTCCCGCTCATGAGATTCCTACCGTAGTAGGAGGGGATACCCATTTGGAAATATCCAAGGTTTTAGATTCCAAATGGAAGAAAGGGAAACTGTTTTACTTTGTTCGCTGGAAAAACCTTGGCTCCGCTCATGACGAATGGGTGGCCGCACCCCACATGGCAGCTCCTCGCTTGGTCCGAGAATTCCACCTCGCTTATCCCGATAAGCCTCGTCCTCTCGGAGGGGGGCCTTAAGGGGGGCAGAATGTGAGGGTCTCTGTCTTTGTGTCTCTGCTTTCCATCACCTGCGGTGTTATCAGTGAACTCGTAAAAGCAGTTCACACCTTCTGGTCTCAGGCGCCAGGCCTGATGGCCCATGTATCTTCCCCCCCGCTGTTCTTCCTGCCAGTACTCCCTCAGGCCGGTACGGCCTTGGAAGTGTGATAGCCGCACCAGACTTCCTGGGATCCGTCTGATGTTTTGTATTATGCCAAGCTTGTAACTTCCCATAACAATAAGTGTGAACCCCAGTGCCCCAGTGCCCTGGAGTCAATATATTCTGTAAACCCGTATAGCCCCTCACTTGCAACTTTCTACCTGTGCCTGTCTCATCTCCTGAAGGCTTCAATAAATCTATTGTTTCTGTATCAACGTCTGAGCAACTGATTTGGAGAAGCAAACTCAGAGAGGGGGATCTCTCACACCTTCATTGCTTCTCCTTTAAAAATCAAAGTCTGTCTACAGCCTAATCAAAACATTTATAGAAATTTTGCAGCTGGACACAAATTAAATGTTTTTAAAAAAACACATCTCTTCTTTGGTCCTGTCATATATTTGGTCTCCCAGTTGACACTCCGGCACACAGAAGGCAAAGGAAATTTGGAAGATGCTGAGAAAAATGCTTGACTTAAGGTAGAAGACAGATTTTACAACAGAACACTCTCCGGGTGTAGGTTTTAGGCAATAAGTCGGTAGCCTAGTTTTCTCAGAAGAAAAAGAAAATAATGGAAAACTGTAACATTCATTTGGAGGCCTCAAAGGCATAAAAAAACCCAATTCCAACTGTTATAGGTCCCTGCAGGAGTCTACAAAAGAACTAAGCTTTTTAAGTAAGAAAACTAGATTTTGGCCCAGAGGGCCCTGTCATTGCTGTTTAATGGATGAAACTCTTTTGATACAAATATGCTGTTTACTTCTCAGCTTCAGCTTTCATAAAATATAACCTTTTTATGATTTATGACCTAGAGAAAAAAATGTAGGATAGATTTTTGCTCTGAATTGGTTGAATGTCAACAAGAAAAATATAGATAACATATAGAAATAGCTGAGTATTAATGCCAACCAAAAGGATGATATATTTTTTCCAAAAGTTAAGTTTTTGTTCTCGTAGCTGGTGACATGGGCTTCTTTTTATTGTTTTTTGGGCACCCGTCAATGATTCAAAATGTCCTTTTTACAGTTTGTGTTTGATGCTTCAGCTGAAATTGCCTACATTATTTCTTTCAGATACAAGTTGTCAGAGTTAGCCCAGTACCTTTAATATTGACATTTTAGGGTACCGCATCTCCCAGGGAACTTGGCCAGATCTTTGAGCATTTATTTGTTTGATTAGTTTTATGCCAAATTCATGAGACATTGTAAGTGATGAACAAAATTTGTATTTTTTCAAAAATTGAAGCCTTGCTATTATAAACATGGTTATTTTATATCAGCAAATCCCCAGGTAGGCCTGATCTGGAGAACATGTTAGATGAAGCATCACATAATAATATGTAATGCTCGAAGGTGTCATGTACCTTCAAAGACTTGATTTTCAATGAACATTTTTGTATCATGCTCTTCTCCAGAACATCTGGATTATTACCTCTTCTTCATGGATGAAGAGGCTTAAACTAACAGAATTAGCTATCAAATTGGCAAAGGGTATATATTTTTAATAGAGGCTCAGCTTTCCGTTCCCAAGTGGGGACTTCAAAGATAAAAAGCCAGTATGTTTATTGCTTTCTTTCTTTACTATATTTATAGTCTGGGCGCTTTCACACATCCTGAATAATGCATTTTCAATCCACTTTCAGTGCACTTTGCAGCTGGATTTTACTGTGTGAAATTGCAAAATCCACTTGCAAATGATCGTTAGTGCATTGAAAGTGGATTGAAAGTGCATTATTCAGGATGTGTGAAAGCGCCTTCTGTCTTTCTCACTGAGACTCAAAGCGGATTACACAGCCTAAATCGATACTGTCAATAAGATGAGGCACCTAATGAGCAATGTACTAGAACTAAAATTTGAGGAATCTGAATAAGCGTAGCATATTAGACATGCAGAGTGCAGACACCATGCAGAAAAATGATAGTACATTAGTAGAAAACGATGTAGTGACAACAGAATAACATGTGCAGAAAAGAGATAGTAGGTCCAGTGTTGAAGTCCATACTCCCTTTCTCTTTATAAAGTGACTCACTGAACCATTCTGTGAGTCTCCTCCCTGACTGGCACTGCACCCTGGCTAGGGTTGCCAACTGCCAGGGGGTGGCTGGAGATCTCCCACTATTACAGCTGATCTCCAAGCAACAGAGGTCAGTTCCCCTGGAGAAAATGGTTGATTTGGAAGGTGGACTCTATGGCACTGTACCCCATTGAAGTTCCTCCCCTCATCACACCCTGCCCTCCTCAGGCCCCACCCCCAAAATGTCCAGGTATTTCCCTACCTGGAGCTGGCAACCCTCACCCTGGCCCTCAGTCATCACACTGCTTTCACTTCTAGGTAGGGTCGCCAACTTCCAGGTAGTAGCTGGAGATCTCCTGCTATTGCAACTGATGTCCAGCCGATAAAGATCAGTTCATCTGGAGAAAATGGCCACTTTGGCAATTGGATTCTATGGTGCCTCCCCTCCCCAAACCCCGCCCTCCTCAGGCTCTGCCCCAAAACCTCCCGCCGGTGGCTAAGACAGACCTGGCAACCCTACTTCTAGGCCTCAGAATATAACTGGAGGGTGGGGAAAATAAAGGGTTGCATCACCAAGTCTACACTCTCTTTTCTGGAGCATGTCCTTGACTTCGCTACAGTGCTCGCTCTCTCCTCCCTGGCCTGGTTGTGGAATCACCATTTCTGTTTCCTTCCCACCCACCAATCAACCCCACACCCCTGGCCCCACTCCTATGGCCTGAGCTCTTTTCTGGAGCAGGGATTGGAGCTGGGGTTGCCAACCTCCAGGTGATGGCAGGAGATCTCCTGCTATTACAACTGATCTCCAGCTGATAGAGATCAGTTCACCTGGAGAAAATGGCTGAATTGGCAATTGGATTCTATGGCACTGAAGTCCTTCCCCTCCCCAAATGCCGCCCTCCTCAGGCTCCGCCCCAAAAACCTCCCGCCGGTGGCAAAGAGGGACCCGGCAACCCTAATTGGAGCACAACTCCCTGCAATCTCTTGCTCCATCCTTGCTGGTCCTCCCTTTTTCTCTCATTCATTGGTTCCTGGAAGGCCTTCAGCCAGGCCCTCCCTGCCTGGCTCGTCCTAGATTCTTGCATGGCTGGGCCATCATAGTTGGGCTTCTGCTGGCAGCCTCAGTGCTCACTGGCTGGCGTGATGCCTCTGAGGCGTGGTCTTTTCCAATGTCATTTGTGCTATCCCAGCATCTGGGGATGATGTCATCAGCCAGCACCCAACACTCTGGTGCCCAGGAGGGAGGTGGTGAGGTCCACGTTTGGTTGCTGCGGCCACCTGTTGCCCAAGGTCCAGTCCTGGGAGTTCTGGCCAAGTTGTTGGCTGCTCGAGGTATGAGTAGGGTTGCCAGGTCCCTCTTCGCTACTAGTGAAGTGCCCTGGTTGTCTTATAGAGTCCAATAAAGACAACTAGGAGGAGGTTAAGCGCAAAACAGTTCTTTATTTAGCTAAACACAGACCTGGGGTGAACCAACCCACAAATAAGATGCAGAGTTACTCACCAGAGTAACAAAGGAAAGTCAGTATCATTTATGCATTCGTATGGGGCAGGCCCATGGCTGCTGACAAGCAGACTGATACACAAATGTACCAATGCACATTAAGTGTCTGGCCGAAGGCGTCACTTAGCGAGTGCCTGATCTTGTGAGCTCGGTAACCAGAAACCACATTCCTGAAGATGAACGTAATTCAGAGCTCTCTACTGGTGAGAGGCCGTACCAGGCACAGAGAGCATGATTTGTTGGTTCATGGCTCCCGGATGCCAACTTCCCCAAAGCTTCCATGTGTGTGCGTATGAGTACATAGTATTTTATACCAGCCGTTATATCTGGCCATTACACTAGCAGGAGGTTTTTGTGGTAGAGCCTGAGAAGGGCGGGGTTTGGGGAGCGGAGGGACTTCAATGCCATAGATTCCAATTGCCAAAGCGGCCATTTTCTCCAGGTTGGCAACCCTCACAGATGTGCACTATATTTTTTTATGCTTTCAAATAGATTAGTTTTTGGTTATCCTGGCCCTGAATTTTTAGACGGAGGAATGCACTCTCTGCACATCAAGACATTCTGGAAAGATGTAATCCATTATGCTAAGGGCCACACTGGCAGAAAATCCATTCTCATGGGCTTATATTGACTCTATCTAGGGAAAGGTCCACAGATAAGAAGGTCACAAAAATCCACAAAAGCTTACTCTATACCAAAACCTGTTTGTTTTTAAAACTCTTTTCAGTCTGGAAACTGAGCCACACTCCTCTAAGATTGCTCTACTTTATTTTCTGATTTATATTAAGGAGTTGATATTTAGATTTATGTTATTAGATGCAATCACGGGAGGGTTTTCCCCCTCACTATCAAGCATATAATGTTTTGAAATATTGCAAGAAATGTCCAACTCACACCATTCACTATAGAAGCAGGGGAAGCAGCAGCTCGACATATAGTGTTCCCAGAGTAATATGTTTGGTAATTTAATGTGCCGAGCAACAGTTTTCAAAGAACGTGCACTAGCAAATATCTCTTTCTGCAATCCTTGGAAGAGTCAAAAGTGAAAACCTTTTCAATTTTTACAACCATGCCTCTGTGGTGGGCTAAGTCATTTTGCAGACTTCTGAGGCAATTTGTCTGGGATCGGGCTATTTCCCCAAGCATCCTGAAAAATCAACATTTCTTTATGTTCAGAAGGCTCACAAACAAAATGAACAAAAGGCAACCCAAAAGAAAACCTGTTGCGAAATGCCCAGTAAATTCCAATTCAAACTCAAAAGAGGCAAGGCAAGAAATAGTGGGTTGTATCCAACCAGCTTTCCTGCTGGTACAATTCTTCCTTGACCACCAAAAAAAAAAAGCTATGCTGGGGGCCATGGGACCAGTAATTACAAAACCCTTATGGGATGTAGTAAAGAGGGGAATTGGGTGCAGTGGAATGAAAAAGCTGGCGAAATCCAAACCACTATTTTTCACCATACTAGTTTAGAGATATATGCTTTCATTCTCATCTCCCCTGTGTAAGAATGTCTGTTTGCATTTGCAGCGACATTTTTTTAATTTATGTACCAGTAGGAAACAAACAAAAAATGTGGGACAGCACCTGGAGTATTATGCGTAGTTCTGGAGGCCTCACTTCAAAAAGGATGTGGACAGAATGGAGCGGGTGCAGAGGAGAGCGACGAGGATGAGCAGGGGCCTGGAGATCAAGCCCTATGAGGAAAGGCTGGGGGAGTTGGGAATGTTTAGTCTGGAGAAGAGGAGGTCGAGGGGGGACATGATTGCTCTCTCGTTATTTGAAGGGCTGTCAGTTAGAGGAGGTCAGGAAGCTGTTCTTGTTGACAGCAGAGGATAGGACTCACAATAATGGGTTTAAATTGCGGGTGGCAAGGTACCGGCTGGATATTAAGAAAAAACCTTTTTACAGTAAGAGGTGTTCGACAGTGGAATCAGCTGCCTAGGGAGGTGGTGAGCGCCCTCTCAGTGGCAGTCCTTAAGCAGGGGTTGGACAAACAGTTGTCAGGGATGCTCTAGGTCAATCCTACATTAAGAGGGGGTTGGACTAGATGGCCTGTATGGCCCCTTCCATCTTTATGATTCTATCATTCTATGAATCAAACATTTTTGCAAAAGACAAAAGAGACCCCCTCACCTCTGCAGGAGTATATGCAGTTGTGGACAAGTTTACATTGGGACCACACAACGCAGCATACAAACAAGGATAAAAGAACATGAAAGATACTGCAGACTTGGCCAACCTGAGAAATTAGCAGTGACTGAACATGGACTGACCCAAAGAGGACACAGGGTCTTATTCCAAGACACTGAAATACTGGACAATTCTACCAACTATTTTGTCATATTGCACAGAGAAGCCATTGAAATTCATAAACATCAGCACAACTTTAACAGAAAAGAAGAGAGTTTAAGAATGAATAAGGCTTGGCTTCCTGTTCTGAAAACCTCTAGACTAACAAAGACTACAGTCCACAATAGCCATGCAGATTAGCTTTGGATTTCACACATTAACAGATCACTTCAGGATACAACGGTTCCATATTAACATACCACACCCTCATTAGCACATTATCTTGATACTTACAGGACAATGATTAGCACATTACCTTTGATACTTTTTGCAGGACAATGACTCAGCTCAAACCCAACCCCTTTCTGACTATATATTACTCTTCGTACACACTTGACACTGAGAGACACTGTCCTTCAGTGTTACTCCTCTGAAGATGCCTGCCACAGCTGCTGGCGAAACATCAGGAAAGAAAATACCAAGACCACGGTCACACAGTTCGGATAACCCACAAGAACCAATTTTTTTCATTATTCGTTTACAGCTTCTGCTAAAAACAACTAACCATTCAGTTACCTAGTTGATAAACCAAGAACTGCTGTGACCTGTTCATCAGCTTTGTGCAAGAATGGCCTATCTGGGGAGATCAGGAGGGCTCCTATGCTTCTGTCAATCTGCAAGCTATGTAAAACAAAATGGTTCAGGAGGGTATTTTTATAAAGGCAATAGGACTATACAGTAACATAATTGCCCAAGGCCAATGCCTGGTCTGTTCTTGCCGAGGTGCCTGGGGCAAAGTCAGAGACTTCCCTAAGGGTGCCAACCTCCAGGTAGTAGCTGGAGATATCCTGCTATTACAACTCATCTGTAGCCAATAGAGATCAGTTCACCTGGAGAAAATGGCCGCTTTGGCAACTGGACTCCATGGCATTGAAGTCCCTCCCCTCCCTAAACCCTGCCCTCCTCAGGCTCTGCCCCAAAAACCTCCCACCGGTGGTGAAAAGGGACCTGGCAACCCTAGTGAGGGTGTTCATCCTGGCTCAGAAAGCTTTGTTCATGTGCTTTGAACTGAAAAAAGAGCAGCTGCTAAACTAGAGTGCATGAATACCAGAAGAGGACCTGTTGTAACTACCAACCAACTGTGTAATCGGTTTGGTGTAACAGTGGTGAGCCAATGTGGCACATTTTCCTGACATGCCTATTTGTTAGTGAGAAAGTCGAGATTTCATGCCATGGTATGGGCAAGGGAGGAAGGAGAACAAGGGTACCACTGAAGGATACTGCTTTTATCTTGTGGTTCAGGAACATTGGTTGCTTATGTCTTCTGATGCAAAAGGAAAAGAATCTACAGTTGGGAAAAACAGCTGATCTAATGCAAGAGGTTGAGAAGAAGGGAGTGGCAGGGCTGAGCTGTGTTGCAGAGGACATTGGACTTGTAACAGAAGTACTAGGGTTGCCAGCTCTGGGTTGGGAAATACTTGGTTATATTGGGGGTGGAGCCGGAGGAGGACAGGGTTTGGGGAGGGGAGGGACTTCAATGCCATAGAGTCCGATTGCCAAAGTGGCCATTTTCTCCAGGTGAATGGATCTCTATCGGCTGGAGATCAGTTGTAATAGCAGGAGATCTCCAGATAATAGATGGGGGTTGGCAACCCTAGGAAGTTCACTGAGCTACGTCCTCTGCATCATGTGCAAATACTATTGGATGATGCTCTCTGACTAGCCTTGATCCAAATTTATAGATAGTTTAATGTTCTCTCTGGTCCGTCCATTCCACAATGAAGACTAGACACCTGTGTGTCTGCACTGGAGTATATATTGGCACAAATATTTTTAGGAATCCCAGAAACTTACAGTATAAAGTTAAACCGCCACTCCCTTTTGTGTTATTATGTGATCTGAAAACACTTGTGAATGTTTTTTTGTAAATTGTGAGAGGGCTGAAACCTTCCCCAGCTTGCAGATCACCAAAATATAAAGCCATTTGTGCTGTTTTCATGAAAATGCCTCCCAGCACCTTGTAATATAATACTCAAAGGTCAGCACAATTCATTCATAGCTTTAATTATAAAGCTTTACATCACTCTTTGAGCAAAACTCAATTAGGACTATTTGCATATAAGTGTTCAGGTCTGTTAGCTGCATTGAGAATTTTTACATTATTTGGGGAGTGGTTGAGATGCACGGCTATAACTTATTATTATTAAGTCCTCACTTCTGAAAATTGTAATAGGTGCTCCGTTAGTAAACAATTTATAGTAAAAGTGAACTCAAGGTATTGACTGTTGCCTATGGGGGGGGGGTGTGTGCAGCAAAATCCAGTATTGATTTTCCTGCAAGGGTAGCCTGATGGTTGTTCAAGATGGTTTCACACACCACTACTTAGTGTGCATTTTTCAGGATGTTCCTCTGGTTTCATCTAATGCCTTACCTCTAAAGTTTAGAACAACAGATGCTATTTTGTTCTGTTTTTTTAATACCTTGGGCCAGTTACACATTATCAGCCTAATCTACCTAACAGGGTTGTTGTGAGAATAAAACGGAGGAGAGAGTAATGTTTGGGTTCCCGTTGTGGATAACGGTGGGGTGTACATAAAGTAAATAAATAATGCACATAGGTGAAGGTGGTGGGCAGGTAAAAGGTTGGTGGGTAGGAAGGAGAGAAGGAAGCAGAAAAGGATATGAGGATTGCCATGAGGAGGGAAAGAGGAAATAGTGTGAGGAAGGGAATACAGGTGAAAAAGAGGTGCCCCCCTCAAGTTCTCTAGGTTCCTCAGCACACAACTGGTCCTGGCCTGGCAGCCAGCACTATGCAACTGGGCCATTGTTTTCCTAGGCAGAGGTTGCCAGGGGAGGGAAGGAGAGAAAGCTGAAGATGGAGGGTAGATAAATGTAGGTTGCTTGTTTGATGGGAAGACGAGAAGGAAGCATGAAAAGAGGAGGAGAGGCTATGGAGGCTTTCAGGGAAGGGAAATAGAAAATATCTGGGGGTGGGTAGGAAATGAGGTGCCCTACCCAAGCCCTTGCCGGTTCCCCACTTGTAGAAAGCCTAGTAGTGATCTGTTGCTTGGACTTCCTGGCAAGCCAATACCACTTCAGTGTTTAGGGTTGCCAACCTCCAGGTACTAGCTGGAGATCTCCTGCTATTACAACTAATCTCCAGCCAATAGAGGTCAGTTCACCTGGAGAAAATGGCCACTTTGGCCATTGGTCTCTATGACATTGAAATCTCTCCCCTCCCCAAACCCCACCCTCCTCAGGCTCTGCTCCCAAAACCTCCTGTCAGTGGTGAAGAGGGACCTGGCAACCCTTTCAATGTTATACCTTCAGTTGCTGTTTTTGGTATATCTTAAAGACATCTTAAAAATACTTTTGCTTTTATACCATATTAGAACAGATAAGAAATCCTACAGATTCAGCTGAATTTCTATTCCTGAAAATGGAGACCCCTCATTAAGCGTAGTGCCACAGGCTCATTTTACCTACAGGCCAATGGGCAAGTGAAACATGGAGTGCTATTAGTTCAAATGATTCTTAGGAATAAAAAATCTCCACTCATACCATTGAACAATAGAGCATACCTTTTTTTGCATTTGTAGTTAGCTTTAGCTTTATCATTATGGAGCAATGAATTTTACTGACTGTAATAGCTGTGATAGGCTTGACCAAGGGGGTCTAGAGTGCAGAACTCAAAAGCACAATTTTAGAAAAGGGTGAAAGGTAAGGAGGAAATATCTGTACCAGTTGATAATTGACATCATAAGAGGAAACTGGTTCTATGTCAGTTTGTTGAGTAGGAAGGCTGCACAATGGAGATGGCATAAATTAGCACTTAAAGGACTGATGGCGCAAGTTTCCCGAGACTTCTTGTGCGAGTAAAATATAGGATGAAGATGGAGTATGCTGGTGGAATGGTGAGTCCAGCTTTGTAAATTGGAGGTTGTTGATGGGATGATGTGCATATTAATGTTTGGAGATAAGAAGAAGGGGGATAGGATCCTACAACTCCCTTTAGCTAAGCATGGGCATAGACTTTTCAAGGGGGGGGGGGTCAAGTCTCTATGAGATTTCCCATTGCAGTGGGTCCCCTTCTCAGGCTGGTCTGCAGTATCTTCAAAGCTCACCATGTGATGGACCCAGTATCTTACGGTGCAATCCTGTGTAGCTTTACTCCAGTCTAATCCCATTGATCATGGGCATAGACTGGAATACCTGTGCATAGGATTGTGCTGTTAGTGCTTCCTCCTGGCTTGGCCTGTCTGTGAGCAATATAATTGGAGTCACTGGGTGGGGGCAGGGGAGAGCCAGCATGGTGTAGTGGAGGTTTGGAGCAGTGCACTCTGATCTGGAGAACCGGGTGTGATTCCCCACTCCTCCACATGAGTGGCGGAGGCTAATCTGGTGAACTGGATTTGTTTCCCCATTCCTACACATGAAGCCAGCTGGGTGATCTTGGGCTAGTCACACTCTCAGCCCTACCTACCTCACAGGATGTCTGTTGTGGGGAGGGGAAGGGAAGGTGATTGTAAGCCGGTTTGATTCTTCCTTAAGTGGTAGAGTAAGTCGGCGACTCAGCATATAAAAACCAACTCTTCTATATGGAAGGGGTGTGTATATATGCCCTACTCCTTGCAGCCATGATAGCCTCAATTTAAATAGTTCAGTACCTTTCTCCTTTAACTGGCAATAGGAGTTTACTTAGGAATGTGTTACCTTATCCTTCCTTTCCTTCTTTCTACCACACTGTCTCCAAGGTACAGGACTTTTTTTCAGTACTACCTGCTACTTAGTGCTATTTACCTAGTCTTGAACAATGTTGCTAACTTTAGAAATGTTTCTCTCTTGCTAACTTCCAATGTGGTGCAGAATTAGAGTGGGGAACTAAGATCTGGGAGACCCTGGTTCAAATCCCCACTCTACCATGGAACTAGTCGCACACTGTTCACCTAATCAAACTCACAGGGTTGTTGTGAGGATAAAATGGAGGAGAGGAGAATGATAAGTTGCTAGGATGGTGCTGCTGCACTCATCTTGTTAGTGGCTTCGTAGAGGCACCTGGTTGGCCACTGTGTGAACAGACTGCTGGACGATGGGCCTTGGTCTGATCCAGCAGGGTTTTTCTTATGTTCTTATGGTCTTATGTTCTTATGTTTGGGTCCCAGTTGGGAAGAAATGTGGGGTGTAAATGAAGTAAATAAATAAACAATATTGATTAGCCATTTCAGTCTGGTCTATGTAACTTCTTGCTGTAACTCATGGGAATCAGATTTCCCCAACACTAGCTAAGGTCAAGTCTGGCTTTTTTTTTGGTCTGTTCATTTCCAAATCAAACGTGGTACAGAAGCATACAAAAACAATCTCACTCAGCATCCATACTCGCTTAAAGGGATGGTTGACTGCCAAAGTAATAATAAGGTCAAGCTATTTTTAGCATAAATATCTGAGAGAATTCTTCCCTTCAACAATAATGGGTACCTGTGATATGCTAGCACAGGGGTCGGCAAACTCATTAGTCAAAAGAGCCAAATATCAACAGTACGATGATTGAGATTTCTTTTGAGAGCCAAATTTCTTAAACTTAAACTATATAGGTAGGTACACTGTTTATTAACTTAATAAACTTTAATTAAAGTTTTAAGTCTTAATTAAACTATAGGTACACTGAATAAAACTTGATATCATACTTAATAGTGATCTTATTTATTGATAAAAATTAAATTGTAAGTCCCTGCCATTTCCCCCTCCCCGTCCGGAGTCCTCGTCTGGAGGCCTGGTCTACCGCCATAAAAGCCTATTGTTAGACCTGGCCTCCGGCTGAGTCCCATTGGGAGGCCAGGTCTACCCATTGGCTTTCTTGGCAGTAGACCTGGCCTCCGGAGGCCCATAGAAGCCAATTGGTAGACCTGGCCTCTGAAGGTGGACTTATTCCCCTCCTCGGAGTCCAGGTCTACCGACAAGAAAGCCAGTGGGTAGACATGGCCTCTGAGGAGGGAAAAAAGTAAGTAAGGTATCCATAAAATTAAATCATGACAATGACTGACAAACACTGTACATTTTCCCCATCTGCATTCTCAAAACTCTGCAGGGGGGCTTATTGTTGAGTTGTGCATCTGAGTGGCAAATCCAAGGCAAAACCTCCCATTCACAAATGGCCAATAACCCCCATGCAGAGTTTTGAGAATCTGGATGGGGAAAATGTGCATCTGAGTGGCAAATCCAAGGCAAAACCTCCCATTCACTGGCAGGGCGAAGGTTTCGCCTGTCCACGCTGACCCCCAAGCCACGGCCCCTCCCAAGAATCCAGCTCCACTATCTCTCCCCCCCGGTCAGCCAAATGTCCATCCACACTCAGCCAGGGATGAGGATTTTGTCCCGAGTCGGCAGATTTACCGGCCGACGCAGGACGACAAACCGACGACTCCGACGACTCTTCCACCCCTCGCAGACAATGAGGGGAGCTGAGGGAGGGGGGCGGGCTCCCAGCGAAACAGCCGGCCGGGAAAAAGGCTCAGGCAGCCGGGGAAGCAGGAGGCGGGGCAGGGAAACAGCCCGGCGCACCCCGCCTAACAGCTGGGCAGGCGGAGCCCCTCCAGCCTCTAAACGGCCCAGCGTGAGGCTGAGCCTGCCTCTCCCCCCCCTTGCAGCATCAGCCTGGGCGGCCGGCAGCCACCTCTCCCCGCCGCCTCTGATCCCTCCCCTCCGGGGAGAGAGAGAGAGAGAGAGGAGGGGAGGCCGGGGGAGGGGGGCGCTGCCTCCCCCTCGCTTGCTGGCTCCTCCTGCCTGGGGCACGCTGGAGCCCGGCGGGAGCGCGGCGCCTCTGCCTGGCTGGGCGCAGGGATGCGGAGGAGCTGCATCAGCCAACGGACAGGGGTGGGGTGGGGAGGCGGGGAGCCGCACTCAATGGGCCAAAGAGCCGCATGCGGCTCGGGAGCCACGGTTTGCCGACCACTGTGCTAGCATCATCTCCATCAGCAGAAGCAGTACGTGAAGAAAACTAATTTGGCCATGGATCAGTGAGCAGCGGGGAAACCTCTTCACCATCCTCCAAGGAAAGATCAAAAGCCTGTTCTCAGTTTGAGAACAGGAGCAGTTATTGACTGGAATCACTTTGGACAGTTCTGCCAAGGAAACAGTTGCCCAAGGAACTGTCTTCCACCTTAGACCACTTTCTCCAATGATAATTTACAAACACCGGCAACACAGCTGTCCAGAGCATCAGAGCACTGCCCTTTTCTCCAAAGTCAAATGAACAGGATGGTAACCAAGTTATCTCAGAACTGTATTCTTTTCTATGAGCTAGCTCATTGAGGGCTTCTGTAGACTGTTCTTAGGGGCAGGAGTCTCTTGGTGAAAAGCACTGTTAAGTCGCAGACAACACGGTGACCTTGTAGGGTTTTCAGGGCAAGGGATGTTCAGAGGTGGTTTGCCATTCCCTGCCTCTGCATAGAAACCCTGGACTTTCTTGGTGGTCTCCCATCAAGTACTGATCAGGGCTGATCCTGCTATTTGGGCTATCCTGTGCCATTTAGCTCAGGAGTATCTTATGGCAGGAGTATTTAATGGATGGTATTTATAAAGTCCTGCCTAAATGGTCTAGGATCTTCATACCTACTAATACATACCTCCTGATACACCCCTCAAAGAGCATTATGAATGATCCCTGGCCTGAGAAATATCCAGCCTGGTGGAACTCTCTGTCGAACCAGACCTGGGCTCTGTGGGACTTAGCTAAATTCCACAGGGCCTGCAAGACAGAGATGTTCTGCCAGGCCTATGGTTGAGGACAGTGACAGTTCCGTCATGATTGGCCTCCGTTTGCTCCTTGTGCCACTTGCTTTTCTATATCGGCTTACTCTAGGGTTGTCAAGACAGAAAGTTTTGTTCTGCAGACTTGACCAAAGTTTAACTCTCCATTTTGAAATGCTCAGTGTTAGCTATAGTTATTTTCCAAGGCTCAGTTCACAGAAAGCAAGTAGTCTGCACCCATAGCTTGTTAAGAGCAGTGAGATAGTCTTCAAGGATGCTTACATTCCAACTTAATTGGATGGTACCGTGCATCTGTGAGAAATTGGGAGGGGGAATGAGATCACTCTCCGGTGGGTGAGAAGAGTGCCGGCCAGAACCAGTCAGATCCAACTAGAAGGTTCTCCCTGGCTAGTGCCTTGATTGGGCAAGAGGGATCATCTGACCCCGAGTTAGAATTCCATAATTGCAATTAGGCATTATGGTGGTTACTTCTTCTCTTCTCTTTTGCTATCCACATGCTTTACTTTGCTTGGAAAACCGTTATGCTGCAACTCAAGTAACACAAGGCTTTTGCTTAGCCTGAACGGCTGAGACCTGTTAAGTACTGCTAAGTACCAGCTAGTAAGTATTCTGATTAAGTTAGATTCTTTTTTATTTTCTTGCCAGTGTGCCTTAACTGTAACCTGTATTTTAATCATTTATTTTGAATCTTTTTAATAAAGCTTTTTCAATTTCTTAGAGCTGTGGTTTCTTTTGAGTTCTCTGGCCTACCCTCGGTCCCGTTACACAAGCTCTGAGGTCCCTGGAGAGGGCTCAGGCTTGACAAGGGTTGTCAACCTCCAGGTACTAGCTGAAGATCTCCTGCTATTGCAACTGATCTCCTGCTAGGATTGCCAGTTCCAAGTTGGGAAATACCTGGAGATTTTGGGGGTGGAGCCTGAGGAGGGAGGGGTTTGGGGAGGGGAGGGACTTCAGTGCCATAGAGTCCAATTGCCAAAGCAGCCATTTTCTCTAGGTGAACTGATCTCTATGGGCTGGAGATCAGTTGTAATAGCGGGAGATCACCAGCTAGTACCTGGAGGTACCTGGAGGTTGGCAACCCTATCTCCAGCCAACCGAGCTCAGTTCACCTGGAGAAAATGGCTGCTTTCATAATTGGACTCTATGGCATTGAAGTACCTCCCCTCCCCAAACCCCGCCCTCCTCAGGCTCCGCCCCAAAAACCTCTTGCCGGTTACAAAGAGGGACCTGGCAACCCTAGCTTACTCCACCTCTTCACCTGGTTGCAATACCACCAATATTAATGTTAAAGGCGTCATTGGAGTTCCTGTTTTTAAGAGTTGAGATACATTATAGGTTTCTAATGAGAATTGTTTGTTGTGTTGTAGTTGCATTTTAATTAGAATATATTGAAATTATGCTCTGAATGTAAGCCGCTTTGAGCCAGGTCAGGAAAGGGCGGGTTAAAAATCTAACAAACAAACAAACAAACAAATAAGGTTTCTGGTGGCTGTTTTAATAGTCGGATGTTTTAAACGTTCTGTGATTCACTTGGTTTTTAATCTATGCCTTGGGATCTAGTTGTTGGGGAGAAGGGTGTCCTTATAAATATTTTAAATGAAGAAATGCATGGACTGTGGTTTTAGAAAGTTCAGGATAAATACAAAATAATAGTGAGGAAAAATGAGGTAAGATATATTCATCTTCTCTGAAAGTAAATAACAATTAGGCTAGTAATTAATATATGTATTTATAGGAATGTTTGTTGTCACGCTTCAGCATGGTATACTGCAAGCCCCTGCCACAATGGGTATGCCCCATGGGTTATGAATTTTCATGTTTGTGTGCAAATAGAGGTCAGTAAGTTAAACAACAAATCTTCTCACAAGAATGTAAGACCACACTGGATTTAACAGCATGTTACATTTAGAAGTTATATGGGCCAAGTAATATTCACTCTGTCTTTTCCTTCAAGCTTGGCTGCCTGGAACTTGCTTGGACCAGGTAATTCAATAGAAATAATTTTTCTTCATTGCAGCCACCAATAAAAAGCATCGTGCATTGCAATTTGGGTCAAGCTGTGTGGTCATGATTCTGTACAAGAAAATACAACAAAATGAAAAAGGGAATTGGACAACATTGCTTTTAATTTGAATCGGGGGACAGAGCCTTGTCCGATGCTCTTTAGGGTAAGAAGCACTAGTAGGAAGAAGGAGGCTACAAGTATAAGCACCATGTTTTCCCCTCACCTCAGAGTAATCACACTGAGAAGTCACACTTATGTAGAGTTGCCAACCTCCAGGTACTAGCTGGAGATCTCCTGCTATTACAACTGATCTCCAGCCACCAGAGATCAGTTCACCTGGAGAAAATTGCCTCTTTGGCAATTGGACTCTATAGCATTGAAGTCCCTCCCCTCTCCAAACCCTGCCCTCCTCAAGTTCTTCCCCGAAAACCTCGAACTGATGGTGAAGAGGAGCTTGGCAACCCTACACTCGTATCAGGCGATATAGCAAGCCAAGTAATCCTTACTACTTCACTAACATGTTAGAAGAAGAGTTGGTTTTTATATGCCAACTTTCTCTACCACTTAAGGCAGAATCAAACCGGCTTACAATCACCTTCCCTTCCCCTCCCCACAACAGACACCTTGTGAGGTAGGTGGGGCTGAGAGAGTGTGACTTGCCCAAGGTCACCCAGCTGGCTTCGTGTGTACGAGTGGGGAAACAAATCCAGTTCACCAGATTAGCCTCCGCCGCTCATCTGGAGGAGCGGGGAATCAAACCCAGTTCTCCAGATCAGAGTCCACCGCTCCAAACCACCACTCTTAACCACTACACCACGCTGGCTAGTGTGACACAATGCTGCTGCCTTTTCCTAATTTTCTACATGGATGAATTATTTTGCATTTAGAAACATTCTACAATAGGGTTGCCAGGTCCCCCCCCCCCCCGACCACCAGCAGGGGATGGAGGGGCAGGGTTGCCAGATCCAGGTAGGGAAACTCCTGGAGATTTGGGGATGGAGCCTAGGGAGGACAGGTGAGGGTTGCCAGCTCCAGGTTGGGAAATACCTGGAGATTTGGGGGTGGGGCCTGAGGAGGGTGGGGTTTGATGAGGGGAGGGATTTCAGTGGGGTACAATGCCATACAGTCCACCCTCCAAAGCATCCATTTTCTCCAGGAGAACTGATCTCTGTAGTCTTGGATATGAGCTATAATTCTGAGGGATCCACAGGTCTCACTTAGAGGCTGATATCCCTATTCTGCAACATGAGCCTCTGCTCCAGCTGCAATGACACAGCCAGATAAAGGTTTACCATCTCAGAACTAGGTTCATGCTCCAGGACCACTCAGTTAAGCATGCCTGGAAATTGAATGGATGAGAGAGATCAGAACACCTGAGTGAGAACAGGATCTGTCTTTCGCTGGTGCACCTTCTCTTTCCCTACAAGCTGGATATGCAAAAACATCTGCCACACTACCTATCTCTTAGGTAAAGGTCCCCTGTGCAAGCACCGGGTCATTCCTGACCCATGGGGTGACGTCACATCCCAACGTTTCCTAGACAGATTTTGTTTATGGGGTGGTTTGCCAGTGCCTTCTCCAGTCACCTTCCCTTTACCCCCAGCAAGCTGGGTACTCATTTGACTGACCTCGGAAGGATGGAAGGCTGAGTCAACCTTGAGCCAGCTACCTGAAACCAACTTCTGTTGGGATCAAACTCAGGTCGTGAGCAGAGCTTGGACTGCAGTACTGCAGCTTACCACTGCACCTCGGGGCTCTTACCTATCTCTAACCTATCTGTTAGAAGGCAATAAAACTACATGTCGTATTCTTCAGGGAAAACTGAATGTACTACTGCTTGTCAGTATGGTTGTATGACCTAGTTTATGTACTTGAGTTGATAATTTAAGGAGGAAAATAAAAATGCGTACAATTAGTTACAACAATAAAAACAAGGTGTGATCTCCAAATATTTGTCATTCCTCTAGAAAACAAGTAAGATCAATTGCACTACAAATAAGTTCCATAGCACATTAAAGACCCATAGTAGATGACTTCTCTGTTTCCCTTTTTTGATCTCATGTAAAATGTTAATGTCATCAAAGCAGTTATCCAAATTCATTTACATCATGTGATTAAAGATGGGGCTGTTACTTTTCAAGCTAGACGCAATATAGGTTTTGCTGTAGTCAATAAACAAAATGTTACCCCAAGGCTTTTCTCTGTAATTTAGTATTTGAAGTTACCCCCAAAGGACAATTTTAGGATTATGTCCGAAAATTAACATATCCTGCCGTCTCAATAATTGCACTGAATCTGTTTCCAAAAACTCTCAATCAAAGTACATAATCAAAAATGTGGAAAATAGGTCAGTGTGAGGTGATTAACAATGCCTGCAGTCTTCATAAGGTGAATCCCAGTGCTATGCTAAACCTTTCTTTTTATCCCTTAGAAGCTCCTTGATCCATTGATCTTGAGCAGCGTATATCTAATGTTTGAAGGATATAAGGACTGAAATAAATCTTGCCACTGACAATGTAGCCTTTGGATCCCTGTCACTTAATAAAAAAGGCATTATGTCAGACACAGAGGCATTCGATTTATATGTTAAAGGGGGAGAGATATAACGTGATTGAAGACTCTCATAAAAGTGGCATTCCAAAAGGGCATGAGCTAATGAATCAATAGAGCCAGAAGAGCAAGGACAGGTCCTGTCTGGGGCTATCCTAAACATAGTTATACCTTTCTAAGTCCATTGACTTCACTGTGTTTTGAAGGGTGTAACTCTTCTTAGATGACACCATTACATATGCAGTTTAGGGTACATTGAAAGTGTGTGTGTGTAAAGTGCCGTCAAGTCGCAGCCGACTTATGGCGACCCCTTTTTGGGGTTTTCAAGGCAAGAGACTAACAGAGGTGGTTTGCCAGTGCCTTCCTCTGCACAGCAACCCTGGTATTCCTTGGTGGTCTCCCATCCAAATACTAACCAGGGCTGACCACATTGAAAGTACTAATAAACTTTCCTTTAGATATACTTTCTCTCGGCTTGACATTAACTAATTATTTGTGCTGCATCATTCTGTAACCAAAGCCATATGGCTAAAGAGATATTAGCCCCTTATGCCTCCATCTCATTTTTTTGCCTGTAGCTAGATTTCCATAATGCTGAATAACAATTGGAAGTTTCCCCCTCTAGCCTTTTCAAATTATCTGCAATAGACACATGTTCAAATTCTGTTTTTTTTTATATATAAAAACATTTTGTGAGTTAGGTTGAAAATGTTATTTTGAAAATAATAGTAAGGTCTAGTTTTAAGAGCTTTTATAAAGTACTTATTATATAGGTCCATTTCCCCCTATGCACAAGATGATAATTCAGCCACATATTAAGTATAATCTACATGCTGTTAAAATTCTTATGAGGGTCTGTGTTGTGTGTCTGAATAGTTTTGAACTAGGCTCTGGAAAGAATCAAGTTCTGCAGCTTGGAACGGGCAGTGCAATATGCTGTCTATTCTTCCTCTGAGAAGTAATCTGACAGAGGAATTAGCAGCTGGGCTCTCTTTCCATGTGCACCTTGAATCATTTTGTTAATTCTACTCTCCTTTCTTAGGTGGACAGAAGGTATATTTCAGAAACGGGATTCATTTGCTTTAACTATGAGCTATTAAAACAGGTACCATTTTCTTTTAATATGATCAGATAATGGCACAAAATCGGAACCTGTTCTCACACAGGAGAGGACCAGCAGTGAAACAAATGTAATTTCCCCCCCTTCAATGTGGCATTCATCTTCCAAACTTGGAGACACCTTAAAATTTCATTCCACACTTGGATGTATAACTGTCACGATGACATAATAGTATGGTAGATTGTGAAAAGCCTCTTCGCTGATTGGATGTTCAGCACTGTGTCTTTGTGTGTTTATGGTAGTCCCATCTCAAAGTGAGTTGAGTTGAACAACTGCTCAGCAGGTGAAAAAATGTTCTGCTCCTAACATAATGCAATCTTACATTAAATGGTTACCAAATAATCCTTCGGTAGCGGTGAGATTGGGATACATTTCTACCTGCTGGCATGTATCTTTACAAAGTAAAGAGGTATTAGTGCTGTGTGAGCACAGAATTGTAGTTGGACTGGAACTGTGTATATTTTACTTGAAGCAAGGAGAAAGCAAAATCTTCGTAGCATCCATACTCATGCTATGAAAATCAACCTGAAGTCTGAATCAAATTATACAGTAACGACCCAGGAAATGGCATGCTTTTTTCTAGGTAGCCGATAGACACGGTGCTAGCCTGCAAATGACAGTTATCTGTCAAGATCCTATTTAGAGTAATTTTGCACTAATGTGTCATATTCAAACTAGATGCCTTACAACTGCGAAGGGGGCTTAGTGGTCTGATTTCAGCTGGAGAAAATGAGGCTAGCGGTTTCCAAGAATTAAAGGGGGCTGCATTTGTGTTATGCAATAAGTAATTTTTTTTGCCAAAGTTGATTATATTATATTTAACTGAAGTGAGATTACTAAGATCTAGCATGCAAAATTCACCACTATCACTGATAATGCTTAGCATTTATATTGCGCTGTTTATAGTGTTCAAAGCGTTGCACATATATGAGCTCGGTAAGTAGTACGTGAAACTCTATTACTTTAATGACTCTATTACTTTAATGCTCTTAAATGAAACAGAATACAAATTTCAGAGTTACTCCTCACACTGATATTTGGTGATAAGTTGATGGGAAGGAAGTGGTAACTTTACCCTTCAATTATTCCTTGAGAATAAATATGGCAATCAGTATATTCAGGGATGGAGCTTTTTAGATTGCGCAAGCGGAAGGATAAATTTTACCCATCTTCATCCTCAAACAAATCTAAGAGTGCTTGACAAGAGTCATGGGCCTTCTGTATTTACCATGTCTGTTTTACAGGGCTGTTATACTCAGGGCCAACCTACACATTACAGTGGCCACAGGTTCAACACGTGGCGGCTGACAGGTTGTTCTGGCACTTAAAAAGGCATTTTGGGTGGGGGGGAGAACCAGATCGCCCGATGTCACTACACTGCAGGTAACGTTGCCAACCTCCAAGTGGTGGCTGGAGATCTCCTGCTATTACTACTGATCTAGGGTTGCCAACCTCCTGGTACCTGCTGGAGATCTGCTATTACAACTCATCTCCAGCCGACAGAGATCAGCTCGCCTGGAGAAAATGGCCACTTTGGCAATTGGACTCTATGGCATTGAAGTCCCTCTCCTCCCCAAACCCCACCCTCCTCAGGCTGTGCCCCAAAAACCTCCCTCCGGTGGTGAAGAGGGACCTGGCAACCCTACACTGATCTCCAGCCGATAGAGATTAGTTTGCCTGGACAAAATGGCCACTTTGACAATTGGACTCTATGACATTGAAGTTCCTCCCCTTTCCAAACCCTGCCCTTCTCAGGCTCCACCCCCAAAATCTCCGGTTATTTCCCAACCCAGACCTGGCAACCATAACTGCAGGTCCAATCTGTATTGGGTCCCTGTGGCAATTTCTAAACAGCTAAATTTTCCTCTAAAATGGTGGCAGCTGTAATGTGAAGTTTGGCTAAGGGAACTACAGGGCTATGACATGGCTCAAAGATAATAACAAAACTCGGTCTCACATATTTCCTATCTCGTCTCTCTTCTTGCCTTTCTTCATAAGCCACACACTCATTAGTTATATCCTAGTTTTCAGCAAACCGCAAAAGACAGTCTGTTGGTGGGCTATCCCCCTCCCCAACAGCCACCACACAATGGTATTTTCCCCAGCCCTATAGTAGGGTTGCCAGCCTCCAGGTTGCTATTACAACTGATCTCCAGCCAATTGAGATCAGTTCACCTGGAGAAAATGGCCACTTTGGCAATTGGACTCTATGGCATTGAAGTCCCTCTCCTCCATAAACTCTGCCTTCTTCAGGCTCCACCTCAAAAACCTCCTAGTGGCGAAGAGGGACCTGGCAACCCTACCATATAGCCTCCTCAGATCATTTTCTCTCTTATTCTCCTTCACTCTCATGACTAAGCAGACTGGTCATGTGATCAGAACAAGCAAAAACGATCTATAACATAACCAATTCATCCCCTGTTCCTGAACTATTTTTTTCCATATGCACATTGTCTATATTGACCTTCACTTTTACATATGTGCCAAATGTATCTCAGTTATAATAATACACCTTCTTCATCCACATGGCATAATGTATGTGGAGATTCAACTTTGGACATTCATTTCCGTTTGCCTACTACACAAAGGGATCCAGATATGCATATCAGTTGTTGTCCGATTTACATTCTTAAAATAATGCTGCTGCTGCAGCACTGAACAAATGAGACCCCACCCAAATAATGCTGCCATTGACTTCTACTTGAATTCATTTCATCTATATTTATTTCAACTGTGTCTTTAAAAAAAAAACACACAGAAAAAAAATCCTGTGTTCAAAATATGACATGAATAAGTTTGGAGCAGCTCCATCATTTGAATAATCAGCCATTTAGTGACATGTCTAGCCCTGTTTAATGGCTGAATCTGTAAAAGTATGACCTCAAGCACTGGTTAACTTTAAAATAGCTGTGCCCACTGCATGACATAGCCAACAGGAAGCCATTAGAGCTGCAGCAATTACCATTTACATCCATCGACGAAGTCCCTATTTTATTTTAATCTGCTTAAGTGCATTTTCTGCACGAGGTTAAAATATAAATCCCTTCTCCTGAACAAGACTGGTTTTCTGGCTGACTTGAGAGTGCAATTTACAACTGATTTAATTTGTTCTTCACAAACATTCCTAATGACATTACCCTAGTGCATATACTGACTGCCTCCTCTTATTCCATTAACTCCCAAATTGGGTTTAAAGACCATATTGATGCTAGATGTTATTATGGGTGATTATCAAAACAACAGACAATGGGGCAAAGTGTTTACTAACTGGTTTATATATAATTTCTGTAATAACTACAACAGATGGTAATGCTACAAACAATAAATCAAGCTTTTCACTGCTGAAATAAATTGGCAGCTTGCAGTACAGAAATGCTGTATGTAACTATATACAGATGCTTCAGTCATCAAACTGTATTGTTCATTCTTATTAGAAAATGGGTCTGTTACTGCTATTACAGGAAATCTTTCCATTTGCCATGACAAATGCATATTTTCAATTAAAATTGTTTTTAACTGCTAAGGTGGTTGAAGTATACTTCAGACATTTGATTATGAGCGAGGCTGTCGCATAGAGGCAAGCTTGTTTGAGCCGATTTGTTTGGGTCTCTGGGAGGGCATCCTCCTCTTGCACGGACGATAATAAATGCATGCATTTCGCCTCTTCAAGAAACCTCTGGTGAAAAGGCAGACACAGGACACTGGTAATTCAATAGGTGTTCTGGAAGAGGATGGCTTTATGCCACCGGGTTTAAAATAATACGAAAGCAACTGCTAATCCTCAGCCCGCTTCCCTTTTCTTCTGCTGAGTGCAACATATTCTCATCTCCTTTTTCTTGGAAGTGAATCGGATTCAGTGCTGGCCTCCTGACATCCATTATTACAGGCTCTGTTCATTCTCTACCAGTCACCTCCATTCCTTGGAACCGGTTGCAGCTTGGAAGGGCAATGTGGAGGGACTGCATCCTTGGTGCTGATGGAGCATCTGACAAATTCGAGCCGCATCTACTTAAGAAGTGGCATTTCTGCTTTCCATTTCTTGTTCTAGCTATGGAGCAGTTGTGCAGGGAATGCAAGGATCAGGAACGGTAAAGACCCATAAGAGGCTGTGTCAACATTTAAGGTTTGAGACCAGTGAAGAAAAGCTAGGGCTTAGTCTAATGAGAGTTATGCATTTCTCAGTGCCATTGTTTGCAGTGGGAGAGAATGATCCATACACTTAACATTTCTGATTGAAATCGATGGAAGCCGTGTGCTTTTCTGGCTGGATCATGTCTCTAAAAGTGCATAGATTGCAGCTCCCAAAAGAAGTTAAGAGAATCCAACAAAAATGAACAGTAAATACTAAGGCCATTTATGCAGGGTCAGTTTTGATGCTTGCTCAAAGTGCTTTTCAAAAAACATGATCTTTAAAATGCCTATTCATGGTCCCGACACAAAAGGAGAAATTCCACCCCCCACTCACCTGCTCCTTTGTTCCTTCGTATGCATAGCTGTGATTTTGCATGCTTCCTTGAGGGGATTCTTCGAGGTGGGGGCAGAGCAAACACAAAAGGTCACGTTAAAGGGGCTGTTAAGAATTGCAAAGCAGGTACGTGCCGGCTTTGCAGTCACTTCCTGAATGACGGTTCAGCGTGAACAACTAAAAAAAAATATATATATATATGCGGGGCACTTCAGCCTGGAACTCACTGCTAATTACCAAGCATAAATGGCCTAAGATCACTGTGCAATTTGTGACCAGTAACATTATCATGGACAATGCTTGTGGTCTAGGGAAATTTTGTAAAAATAATGTCTGTGACAATACTTACAGTTTAAAAATATTGTCGAAGGCTTTCACGGTCAGAGTTCATTGGTTCTTGTAGGTTATCCGGGCTGTGTAACCGTGGTCTTGGTATTTTCTTTCCTGACGTTTCGCCAGCAGCTGTGGCAGGCATCTTCAGTGTTACTCCTCTGAAGATGCCTGCCACAGCTGCTGGCGAAACGTCAGGAAAGAAAATACCAAGACCACGGTTACACAGCCCGGATAACCTACAAGAACCAGTTTTAAAATACTTTACAGGCCACATGTCTACCCTCACATCCTATAGGTAAAGGTGACTGAAAGTTGTTTGACACCCACCTCAACCAACTGAATTCTGTGCATGAAAGCGGGTTAATTCATTAATCAAATTTGAATGAATTTCTAATTCACAGCTCCTTGTCTTTACCACTGTTCACTGGTTTCACCATTAAGTTGTACTAGTAACATGTCAATTGGATGGTGTGGACACCAGTATGTTGTCAGATTCTTATTCTGCTGACAAAGAAGGATTCAAACACACAAAAAAGGAAATCTCCCACTAGTCCTCCATCTTTAAAGGTAAAGGTAATCCCCTGTGCAAGCACCGGGTCATAACTGACCCATGGGGTGTCGTCACATCTCAACATTTACTAGGCAGACTATGTTTACGGGGTGGTTTGCCATTGCCTTCCCCAGTCATCTACACTTTACCCCCAGCAAGCTGGGTACTCATTTTACCAACCTCGGAAGGATGGAAGGCTGAGTGAACCTTGAGCCGGCTACCTGAAACCGACTTCCATTGGGATCGAACTCAGGTTGTGAGCAGAGCTTTTGACTGCAGTACTGCAGCTTACCACTCTGCGCCACGGGGCTCCTCCATCTTTATCAATGGCAAAACATCTACTGGAGTGCATCCTAACCCTGCCGCTGTGCCCGCTTTTGTGTGCTCAGGAGTGAAATTTCCCATATAGTGCACCCAAGTTATACCTTGTTTCTGATTTTCTTATTAACTAGTTGCTCAAGCATTGGGCAATCTTTGAAGTCTGAATAAAGTATGAAGTCCCTTGATTTATGAATTTAAACTTTATATATGTGCAAGATATTCCTTATCAGAGAGATATGTAGCAAACACAGAGTACAAAGAGCTTGCTTTTTTCCATTACTTCCACATATGCATTATGCCCAACTATTATAATTAGAAACCATGTTCTAAATTATATCTAATAAAGATTTTAAAAAGCACATTCTCAGCATTATAAGAAAGTTTAATTAGAATTTCACGAAGGTGCAATCTGATTATTTGCTAATTGGCTTTCCATATTTTTTTTTCAGAGTTGCACAAAGCCCCCAAGATACTAAAGAGCAAACAGCGCTTTAAGGCCACGGCACATTGTGACAACAGTGATAGATATGCTAATTTCTTCATTCACTCCACTTCACTTCTTTTATTCTTTCCAATTAAAGCAAATGCTACTGAAACTGTAATTAAGCTAGTGCCATAGCCCTGATTGCCTGCTGTTTTAATGAAACCCTATTGATTTTGCTTTTATTTCTAATGGCCACACATGGCGTTCAATGGTCAAACACATGGATGCTACAATGCACAGAATGGACTTCATTTTGGTGCAGTAAAAGGCTGGCCTTATCCGAAAGAATATCAAAGGAGCTATTTGTGTTGGATCTCTATAGATTCCCTCTATTTGCATGGACAGAGTTGCTTGGCAGAAAACATATTACCATCAAAAAGGTGAGAACCAGATTTGTTGAAGGAACTGAAACCATTTTTATTTTGTCTTAGCTGGCTTTAGAGTACTGCATACTCCACATGTTTGCTAGGCCGCAATACAAACCCCCCACCTGGCTAGCTAGGCCGCAATACAAACCCCCCACCTGGCTAGTAAAGGATCTAAAATATAAGGTGTAGTTAAAAGCTCATGTTTTGGATGCTTTTATGATTTTCATAGGATTATGTAGGTCAGCCTTTTTCTTTACTTAACTAGTTCCGTTTTCTTTCGAAATAAAAATGAAAGATCACAGGGAACTGCTAGCTTTTATTTTATTTAGATATTCACCCTGTTCTGCCTAATAGCTCAGGTTCGGACACAACAGTTTAAATATTTTTTTTAAAGTGAAACAAACCAATGATATTAAAGCCAGTAGAGCAAAAAGCCCTTTTAAATACAAAATACTACAACAAACAAATAATATTACTTAACGCCAGCCACTGAAGCCCAGCACAACTAAAAATGCATTTTAGCGCTTCTTTTTAAAATTCTGTAGCTCATATTAAGTTGGCAAGCCTTTGGAGAAATGGAACAATAACTGAGAATATTTCAGTGGTTACCATTTTGCCATCATCCTGTGGACTTGGTGCTTGGATAGTATCTTGATGTTATCATGTGGACATAATACATGGATGCTAGGAAAGAGGGAGCCCCTCAGTTGATCTCATTGGTGAGGCAGGGCCATATTACTTAGCCACGATTTATTATTATTCATTGCATTTTTATCCCAACTTCCATAAGCTCAAGTTGATTAGCAATTATTCATACCTCATACACCATCAAGCTATAAAATGTACAATCCTGGAACTGCAATAAATTATTACAATAGAAACAAACCACAGAAATGTTCACACAAAACAGCTACCATTATATCCAATTCTGAACATGGTCAGATACTAAAATTTGAAGACTGGAGACACAAACAGACAAGACAGATCTTTCTGCAAGCCTGAAAACACCCCAGGTTTTCAGAAAAATCTGAAATATTTTTAAAAAACACATTGGGGTGCTAAAAACATTCCAAATAATAGAAGCAGCACATGTATCTTTAAGAAACAAATGCCCTCAATGGCCATTTTAGGCAACCATACAACACTGCCAGCCTATAAACCTTGGTTTCTATCAGTAAAAGGCAGGGAGTGGGGGCAGGCCCTTTCCAGGGCCAGCAGCCAGCAGGCAACTTGATACCATGTGTCTTTCATGGCATACCCAGGCCTGGCTGCTCGCTACTCTTCAAAAGTAGCTCTCCCCAACACAGAAAAGCCAGTGTTGTGTAGCGGTTAAACTTTCAGACTAGGATCAGGTTCAAATCACCACTCTATCTTGGAAGCTTATTGGGTGACCTGCTTCGTGATTTATCTTGTTTTATCTGGCTAAGGGCCGTAAATAAATGAATTATTATTGGGTGACCTTGGGACAGTTACACATTCTCAGGGTTGTTGTGAGGATAAAATGGAGGAGAGAAGAATTGTGTAAGAAGCTTTGGGTCCCCATTATGGATAAGGCAGGGTATAAATGAAATAATAAATATAGCTGAAGATAGGAGGCACATGACAGGTAGTTTGGTTGGTGGGTGGGAGGGAAGGAAGCAGGGCCTTTCAGGGAAGGAAGAGAGCAAATAAGAGGCAGGATAATATGAGATGCCCCCCATGTCCTTGCAGGCCCCCTGCTTGTCAGCATCTATTCCTTGCTCCTGGTTTTTGATAACGCAAGACAGTACCAAAACACCTAGAATAGCTTAGGGCAAACTTGAAGTATGTCCTTTGTAAAGGAGCGTCCTAATGTCCTTAATTTTTATGTTATCCTTCCTGGATCATATTGTGCCCTGGGTTTGATTTCACACCAAATTTTGGCCACAATTCATCTAAGGCTACCGTTAAGTTAGGTGCCTTGACTTTGGGACTTTACTCTTCCTCTGTACTGGAGAAAACTGAATTCCTTGCTGTGCCTCTCTGTCTAATAGGGAGAGAGGGCCCTGGATTTGTAAATTATAAATGCTAGATTTTGCTTTGAATTTTCGGTAACCAAACGAACTGTAGATTTTGTCTTATTAATATATGTAAGTTAGAAACAACATTTTCCTTGACAACATGTTTACAGTGTTTGTGCATGTTAATAAACCTTAATAAATTCAGAGGGCATACCATGAGCATGTATAAGGGTATGCGTGTGCGTGGCCAGGATCCAAGCACTAGGGTGGGGAATGGATACTTTACCAGGAGAAGGGAGGCTCCGGTCTAGGCTACAAAGCCTGTTACTGTTATACTGTCATTTTTGCAATAATATAAACCTTTTTCATGACATGAGATTGTTTGCATGGGATAGGACAGCTCTAAGGGGTGGTGTGTAAAAATTTGTACTGGGTCTGGAGTAATTATACTTGGATCCTGATCATGGCAGTAGGCCTCGTCCTTGACCTATGCATAGGGTTGCCAGGTCCCTCTTCCCCACTGGTGGGAGGTTTTTGGGGTGGAGCCTGAGATGGGTAGGGTTTTAGGAGGGGAGGGACTTCAATGCCATAGAGTCCAATTGCCAAAGAGGCCATTTTCTCCAGGTGAACTGATCTCTAGCGGCTGGAGATCAGTTGTAATAGCAGGAGATCTTCAGCTAATATTTGGAGGTTGGCAACCCTACCTGTGCATGTTTCAGTTTATCAATAGATTGTATACTTACAAACTGTATATGCATAGACATGTTTCTCCACTCAGGAATTCTGTTTTTAGTAATGTTTTGTTCATATATTCAGTGCAACCTTGTACGTAATACAAGTAAGTTGGGGTTGTGACCATGATCCCCCTTTCTTTTCCCTTCATGTTCATTCTATGCCCTTTGAAGTGAATGTCTGAAAATTGCTATAAAATGCTCGAAGACAGTAGAAGAATTAATCAGGTTGGGCAAAGTCCTGTCCTGTGGTGTGCCTGCTCATGTCAGTGGGATTTCTACATAAGAGGTGGATTGTGGCCAGTATCACTGCAAATAAGGGTGTAGTACTGCATGCAGTTACAAACATAGAAGTGCATTTTGGGCAAATATTCAAGTACCAAAATATGGGACCAACATAGCAAAATTTTAATTGTAGATGCCTGTAAGAGATGATACTTGATGCTGATGGCTGATGGCAACACACACACACACATAGATGACTAACCTAATATGTTAAAAATGCCTACTAGATATTTCCATATTTTCCTTTATTTCTGTTCTTTAGGCTTGTGGGCCAACAGGTCATGAGCAAAACAAATTCAGTAATACAGAAATAGCTAAACATACATAAATACAAAATCTAAGGTATACAGTTAAAAGGAAGTATAATTAAAAGCCATAGATAACAATTTTGCCATGGTGAGGGTTAATTTGGATCAGTATCAGTCAATAGCTTTGCAACTCTCTTGCTTTAGGGCAGGTTAGCACTTCTGGATGTATACTGCGATCCATTTATCTCTAGCAAGATCATTCTTTTTACAATCAATTAAAAAAATGCCAAGTAGTGTCCAAATTTCCTGATTTACAATCACAAAATTGTTTAGAAAAAGGGAACCCTGAAAACCTGCCTGCTAACTCCTCCAGTGGTAGTGCCTTTAAACTGGCCTTGGAGAAAAATATTCTATAGAGATTTGCATTGTAGCTTCTATTTTTGTGTTTGTCTATATTTTTAAAACAAATAATGATGGGAATCTGTAGTGAGATTACTTCATGCAAATGGCTGCTGTTAGAACAGTTCCTAAGCCTGCTATCAGTTTTTAAAGGATAAAATTAAACAAAAATATACAATTGATCAGGCAGGTCATATTATCATGAAAGTAATATATCTTAAGTATAACTTCATATGGGGGGATTCACAGTTTTTCCTCTGTTTTCCTTTTCCTGGCTAGTATCATGTTGGCAGTGACTTGATTCATTCTTAGTCTTCCCTTAATTTTGTGGCAAGCTGTTTCCCAGAATCCCATCCTCTGCCCCTAGTAAACAGAGGTCAGCAGTTGACTTTTGAACTAAGTTTCTACCAAAGGTTGATTAACTTATAAGCAGGCACATTGTTATCCAATAGGCAGATGGTTAACTTAGCCACCAGTTCAACTCCTATCTGAGTGTTTTATACAGCAGAGAAGAAACAGGGTTAACCCTAGACCAATTAATGCCAATGGTGAGGAATATCTTTGGTGCCCCCACTATCTGTTCACATTTTGCTTATTGTTGTTGCATTTGCAGCTTTTACACATGATGATAAATTTGTTTTTGTTTTTTAAATTTTTAATGCTTTTATTATATTTATATAGGGTACAGAAGGAAAAAAGGGAGGAGGTAACAAATGGTAACAAATTCACTTCCGTCTGCAATAGGCGGTATTTTTTTTGATTGGTATTATACATTCAAATAACAAATTTTATACTTATTACAGTTAGTTCGATATACTAGTTTTCATCATAATCTTATTCAATTAAAAGATTATAAAAAAATCAGATAGTTGAATCGAGTGTTCTTGAATCATGTTCTTGAACATGAAAGACAGCCGTTAACGTAAAAAAGAGTAACACAATAAATGTACCGTGGCTGTCATTTCTCTAAAACTTACTCATTATATAAGTAAGTCAAATATAATCAGATATGGAAAACATCTACTCATCTACTCATATAAAAAGGAATAAGGCTAAGTCTAAATATTTAGAGACATATAAGTATGCCGTGGTAGCCATTTCTCATAGAATTGTTCAACAGATTGTTTATCAACTGGATTAATCAGATAGGTCATTTTGGCCATATTTACATATTCTGACATCTTTTCTTTCCATTCATCAACTTCTGGTAAGGTCTTTTGTCTCCATCTCCTCGCAAGCACCACTCTCGCTGCTGTTGTACCCTATTTGAATAAGTCTTTGAATTTCTCTGGTAAATCTGATGGTGTTATACTTAACAAAAAAGCGTTTGGGTCCAGACTGAGTTTTAAATTGAGCATTGTTTGTATTTCACCATGAACCTTTTTCCAATACACCTGTAAAGTCGGACATGTCCACCAAACATGAAAGAACATGAAATGCCGTCTGTCTCCCGGCATTTCCAACATGCCCCATCTTTCTTGTTCTTTTCTTCCATACGGGAAATCATATTGGGGGTAACATACCATCTGTAATACATCTTATACCAGTTTTCTTTTACTTCCTGACTTGCTGTGTATTTTCGTTCTTGCGTACACAACTTTCCCCATGTTTCCATAGTTATCATTTCACCAAAGTTTTGCATCAATTTTATCATATTAGTTTTAACCTGTTCGGTTTCTTAATCATATTTCAGTAACAGCTTATAAATTTTTCCCAGAAGGTGCTGATTATTCTTGGTTATAATGGTTTCAGATCCTGTTAGATCTCTCATATCTCCGCTTTTTAGACAATCTTGTTTAAGACAGGATCTTAATTGAAGATATGTCAGCCAGTTGATATTCTTATATATATATATTTTGGAGAACTTGAAAACTTTTGATCTCCCCTTCAGAATTCATCAATTCATGATATGTTATGTAAGGCACATTTGGCACAACATCGTCTAGATATGCTTCCGTTGGGGACATTATTAGTGGTGGAGAAGAATTTATTCTTTTTTTATACTTATTCCAAACATATAAAAGTGCTGGCTTGATATCACAATCTTCTGATATTTTTCCTGCTTGGATGTGGGATTTCAAATTCCATAACACCTTATGGAAACCTCGTTGTAAATCTCCTCTTTCCAGTATAATATTTCTGTTCTTTGGTTGTTTAATCCAGTCCGTAATCCATGTTAGACATGCCGTGTGGTAGTACAATTTGAGATTTGGTAACGCTAATCCGCCTTTTTTCTTGTCATCTTGCAATACTTTGAATCTTACTTTTGGTTTTTTCCCATTCCATACAAAATGTTTTAACTGTCTTTGCCATCCTTCTATCATTTTGTCTGTTAGGCTTATTGGTAAAAATTGGAATAGGAAGTTGAGTCTTGGAAGTACATTCATCTTGATAGTGGATATTCTTCCTAACCAGGAAATATTCATCTTTGACCATCTATTTAAATCTTTTTTCTATTTGTCCCCAGACTCTTTCATAGTTTGTTTTAAATAGCATCTTATTTTGGGATGAGATGTTTATTACAAGATATTTTATCAGGTCTTTGGTTATTTATAAAGGCGGCAATGATCTTTCTTGATGCAGAGAAGGCATTCGATAATGTTTCTTGGGATTTCATATTGAACTCTTTGAAACAAGTTGGATGTGGAGACGCTTTTATCAAAACATATAACGCTATATATTCTACACAAAAAGCATGACTTTTAATTAACGGAATTCTTTCATCAGAATTTAAAATAGAAAAAGGTACCAGACAAGGATGTCCACTCTCTCCACTGTTATTTGATTTATCAATGGAAGTTTTGGCGAACTATATAAGACTTGAGCTTATATAGTCTATATAAGACTTGATCCAAGAATCAGAGGTCTTCTAAGTGCAAATGAGGAACACAAAATCAAAAGCTACGCAGATGATGTTGTTTTATTGGTTCTGTAGGTTATCCAGACTGTGTAACCGTGGTCTTGGAATTTTCTTTCCTGACGTTTCGCCAGCAACTGTGGCAGGCATCTTCAAAGTAGTAACACTGAAGGACAGTGTCTCTCAGTGTCAAGTGTGTAGGAAGATATAGTCAGAAAGGGGTTGGGTTTGAGCTGAGTCATTGTCCTGCAAAAGTAATGTGCTAGTCATTGTCCTGTAAGTATCAAAATAATGTGCTAATGACGGTGTGGTATGTTAATATGGAACCATTGTATCCTGAAGTGATCTGTTAATGTGTGAAGTCCAAAGCTAATCTGCATGGCTATTGTTGACTATAGTCTTTGTTAATCTGGAGGTTTTTTAGGACAGGAAGCCAAGCCTTATTCATTCTTAAACTCTCTTCTTTTCTGTTAAAGTTGTGCTGATGTTTATGAATTTCAATGGCTTCTCTTCTCATAATCTCAATGGCTTCTCAGAAAAGAAGAGAGTTTAAGAATGAATAAGGCTTGGCTTCCTGTCCTAAAAAACCTCCAGACTAACAAAGACTATAGTCAACAATAGCCATGAAGATTAGCTTTGGACTTCACACATTAACAGATCACTTCAGGATACAATGGTTCCATATTAACATACCACACCATCATTAGCACATTATCTTGATACTTACAGGACAATGACTAGCACATTACTTTTGCAGGACAATGACTCAGCTCAAACCCAACCCCTTTCTGACTATATCTTCCTACACACTTGACACTGAGAGACACTGTCCTTCAGTGTTACTACTCTGAAGATGCCTGCCACAGTTGCTGGCAAAACGTCAGGAAAGAAAATTCTAAGACCACGGTTACAAAGCCCGTATAACCTACAAGAACCAATGAACTCTGACCGTGAAAGCCTTCGACAAGATGTTGTTTTAATTTGTCAAAATCCGAAGGAAACAATTACACATTTATAACACCACATTAACAAATTTGCCAAATATTCTGGTTATAAGTTAAACAAAAACAAGATGAAGATATTGACATTTAACCTTTCAAAGGAAGAGGAGGTTCAGATCTCCAAAACAACAGGAAGACAATAAATTTGGATGGTAATATCTGTAAATCTATATTTATTAATGTCATATATAAGCAACTAAAACCAAAACGGTCTCCTCTAGGCTTATGGAAGTTTTTTACTTTTAGGAATAACTGAAATGCCTGGTGTTCAAGGTGGTTTCAGAAAAGGAAGAGGCACTAGAAATCATATTGCAAATATACTCTGGTTACTGGAGCATTCGAGATAATTTCAGAAGAAAATCAGCTTGTGTTTCATAGATTATAGCAAAGCTTTTGATTATGTGGATCATGAAAAGCTATGGCTGGTATTAAAAGAAGTGGGTGTGCCTCTACATCTGATTGTTTTGATGCACAACCTGTACTCTGGACAAGAGGCCACAGTTAGAACAGAATATGAAGAAACGGAATAGTTTCCAATTGGCAAAAATGTCAGACAAGGCTGTATTTTATCTCCCTATCTCTTCAATCTATATGCAGAACATATAATTAGGAAAGCTAGGTTAGATTTAGATGAAGGTGGAGTGAAAACTGGAGGGAGGAAGATTAATAATTTGAGATATGCTGATGACACTACATTATTGGCAGAAAATAGTGAAGATTTGAAACGACTACTGCTGAAAGTTAAAAGAGAAAGTGCCAAAGCAGGACTACAGCTGAACATCAAGAAAACAAAAGTAATGACTACAGGAGAATTACACAACTTTAAGGTTGACAATGAGGAAATTGAAATTGTTCATGGTGGGTTATAGATCAAATCAAGCCTGAACTGACCCTAGAAGCTAAAATGACTAAACTGAGGCTATCGTATTTTGGTCACATCATGAGATGACAAGAGTCACTGGAAAAGACAGTCATGCTAGGAAAAGTTGAGGAAAAGAGGAAGACCCAACAAGAGATGGACTGACTCAATAAAGGAAGCCACTGCCCTCAATTTGCAAGTTCTGAGCAAGGCTGTCAAAGATAGGACATTTTGGAGGACTTTCATTCATAGGGTCGCCATGAGTCGGAAGCGACTTGACGGCACTTAACACACACACACACACACAGCTCTTACCCTGAGACACTGATCACACCATATTAAATGAGCTTCAAATAAACTGCTTTATCTGGTGCTTTCAGATTGTGTTGTGGGCCATCTTGGTCTTCTGGTGAATAAAAATGTATATGTAGTTGAATATACCTATTTGCCATATTCACACTGAAAAATATTTTTATGCGTACCTATAAATTGATGTCACATTTCTGCCTAAATACTGTAAGGGCCACAATCTAACATAAAATTAAATCTTAATCATGACTAACTCTGAGTTGGACTGTGACCAATATAAGAATCAACCCTGAAATAATAGAATTATTGGTGATGGTATCTGTCTTAAGACTTTAGTCCTATGGCTTGAATTCCACAATAGCAAAAGGTAGGGCAGAACTTTTACAACAACCATAACAACAACAGCAATATAGATATCATGAGCTCCCCACATCAACTATCTTCTGTATTAGTTACTTTGGAAGGCAAAGCTGGAAATGTATCATCATGTTATGATTGTCTTCCTGCCAACTAGGCACATCCGTTCATTTTAATTAAGTCTGATAGCCACAGTTGGTGTTCTTTTATACCAGAAGAAGTTTCTTTTAGTGGAAGTTGAAAGATTACACTTAGGCTTTTTAGCTCAGAGAAATGAAAATAGTAAATACAATGAGTTAGAAAAGGTAATTGCAAGGATGATGGCCAGAAAAATGAGACATCATGTTGTTCCTCAGCCCTGACAACTGTTAAACTAATCAGGATTGAATTAAAAGCACATTCCCCTCCCCACCAAGATGTTTCACAGCCAAACCAGTTAAATATAGATTTTAACAAAATTGAAAGCGTATTAGATGAAGATTTGTGGTTTCAAGCCTTGCGAGTGAGTGCTCAAAGTGTGATGAAATAGCAAAATTGCTGCCGAATATTCTAGAGAATAATATTGTCAGCTAATGGATTATAATAAAATAAAAGCTGTTATTAGGGTAAAACATTATAACCATAAAGGAAAAAAAACCCTACTTTTTTATTTGCAGAACCTCCCCCTTAATGGTTTTGAGCATTTTGAAAGGTAATTTAAACAAGTACATTGTGTCCTTATTGAAACTGTTTCATCTTGCTGGCTGCTGAAAATGGCTTTAGCCATCTCTGTGAACAAAAGATCCCTAATAAGACAACAACAACGGGGGAAAAAAGCCCACAAAAGCACGGGCACAGAGTCGTTGCGGAAAGGCAACTAAAGGCAGCCTGCAAATCATCTGCCTTTTCCCCCCTTATGTGTAATTAGATGAATTAAAAGGACAAAGTAGTTAATGTAACTGTTGTCCGGGGGGCCCCTGGTTCTTTTCATAGTATCCATTTTAGACAAGAGCTCATGGACCTTGCTTCAGCGATGCTGTGAAGAATGTTGGCGGTAAGTAAAATTAACAAGCTTAATCTGTAAGGAATCTGGCATGAGTCAGAGATGAAATGTATCTGTAGCAACGAAAGGCTAGTAATTCCTGGTATCCTTTTATATGCCTAATAAAACTTACAATAAATTAACTGCATTTTATTTTTCAGCTCCAGCCCTATTAATCAGTGCCAAGACGTGTAGTCAAGCTACAATAGAAAGAACTCAACTAGGTGCATTTCAGTTATGCAATTAGGGCCTGTTGGTTTGACTCTAATTAGGCCACAGTTGTTGCTGTTTCAAACACTGTTTTATCATTAGGCATCCTTTCTTTACAACAACTTTCTCAGTGACTGATGAATAAGAAGGCAGGCAGATCATCATTGAGGGTAGTCAAAAAGTCAGCCAAGGGACTTCTTCAGTCACTGATTCTGTAAGGTTATGAATGGCCTCTTAGAAACTGTAGAGACCTTTTGAAGCTAAGGGCAAGTTGAGCTGCCAGTATGTTGAACTGGCTCAGTGTCTGGTTCATTTGGCCAGTGGTGAAGAACATATTTCAAAATAAAAATAATATTGGCCTGCCGGAATGTAACTGTTCTTATCAATAGGGTTGACAGCCTCCAGGTGGTGGCTGGAGATCTCACACTATTACAACTGATCTCCAGGTGACAGAGATCAGTTCCCCTGGAGGAAAAGGCTGCTTTGGCAATTGGACTCTACCTCCAGGTATTTCCCAACCCAGAGCTGGTAACCCTACTTATTAAACATTTCCCTCCCATGTCTTTGACCACCTCTGTCTTTTCTTGCCAGATTGTGTTGAGCAAAGTACCACCTATGGTACTCATGGATCTTCTCTTAAGTGCACATATGATGCTGCCTTATATTAAATCAGATTATTCATCCAGTTTAGCCCCAAATTTTGCATTCTCATTGGTAGTGGCTCTCCAAGATCTCAGGCAGATTTCCCCCCTGACCTAATTAATACCCATTGGCTTGGATTCCACCTACAATTTCCAAGTGCACAATTTCCCCCTTTTGCCATAGCCCCAAATACCCCCCAAATGCACTAGGAAATGGGAACCCCCTTGAATAGCTGGGTGGGGGAGGGAATGAGGTTACCCACAGAAGAGAAGAATCAACAAAAATCACTCCCTGAACTCTTGTGGAAATTCTACATGACACCCAAATCTTTAACAAAAGTTAGTGAGGATAGAACCTACAATCTTCAGCAAAGTATGAGCTCTACTACCAAGCTGTCCCTTCTTTTCTGTCTTTTTTGTGGCACATAGAAAATTTATCAAAAATGTGTGTGCTAGAGATATTTCACACAGCTGAGCCCTGTTAGCTATGTTTTAAGATTACTCTTCATTTGCCGGACCACAAACCCTTTTTGTGTGCTGCAACCAACAAAGTAGATCCTTAGGTTAAGTTGCTCATGCTTCTTTGCAAACAAAATGGTAATATGCACATAAGGGGTAAAAATGAGAAAGGAAGTAATATGTAGCTCACATGATTGTATTTATGTCTTATTATTTCTATGCCCACTTAATGTTTTTAAAGGGACTAAATTGTGCATTTTTAAAAGATGATCTCATCAATTTGCTCGGCAGTCACTAACTGTAGCTTGTTAAAAAAAGTCACACATGATAGGCAAAGCATAGAAATGGCATGTAGCTAAAATATACACAAAACTCCACTCCATCTTAAGAACATAAGAACATAAGAAAGGCCCTGCTGGATCAGACCAAGGCCCATCAAGTCCAGCAGTCTGGTCACACAGTGGCCAACCAGGTGCCTCCATGAAGCCACCAACAAGACGAGTGCAGCAGCACCATCCTGCCTATGTTCCACCCCACCCAAAATAATAGGCATGCTCCTTTGATACTACAGAGAATAGGTATGCAGCATGACTAATATCCATTCTAACTAACAGCCATGAATACCCCTCTCCTCCATGAACATGTCCACTCTCCTCTTAAAGCCCTCCAAGCTGGCAGCCATCACCACATCCTAGGGCAGGGAGTTCCACAATTTAACTATATGTTGTGTGAAAAAATACTTCCTTTTATCTGTTTTGAATATCTCTCCCTCCAGCTTTAGCACATGACCCCATGTTCTAGTATTATGGGAGAGGGAGAAAAACTTCTCCCTGTCCACTCTCTCCAAACCATGCATAATTTTATAGACCTCTATCATGTCTCCCCTCAGCCGCCTTCTTTCCAAGATAAACAGCCCTAAGCATCTTAACCGCTCCCCATAGGACAGTTGCTCTAGTCCCCTAATCATTTTGGTTGCTCTTTTCTGCACCTTCTCAAGCTCTGTAATATCCTTTTTTAGGTGTGGTGACCAGGACTGTACACAGTATTCCGAGTGTGGTCACACCATAGATTTGTACAAGGGCAGTATGATATCAGCAGTTTTATTCTGTATTCCTCATCTAATTATAGCCAGCATGGAATTTGCCTTTTTTACAGCAGCCGCACACTGGGTTGACATATTCCTTGAGCCATCCACTACCACCCCAAGATCCCTTTCTTGGTCTGCCGCTGCCAGCACAGATCCCATCAGTGTATATGTGAAGTTGGGATTTTTTGTCCCAATATGCATCACTTTACACTTACTCACATTGAATCTCATTTGCCATTTTAATGACCATTCTTCCAGTACGCAGAGATCCTTCTGGAGCTCTTCACAGTCCGATTTTGTTTTAACCACCCTAAATAATTTGGTGTCATCTGCAAATTTGGCTACTTCACTGTTTAACCCCAACTCCAGGTCATTGATGAACAGGTTGAAAAGCACCGGTCCCAACACAGATCCCTGAGGCACCCCACTGCTCACATCCCACCATTGTGAGAACTGACCATTGATTCCTACTCTCTGCTTCCTATTTTTCAGCCAGCTCTCAATCCATAAGAGGACTTGTCTTCTTATCCCGTGACTATGAAGTTTTCTTAGCAGTCTTTGGTGGGGGACTTTGTCAAAAGCTTTTTGGAAATCCAAATACACAATATCCACAGGCTCATTCCTGTCCACATGCTTATTGACGCTTTCAAAAAACTCTAATAGGTTAGTGAGACAGGACCTACCCTTACAGAAGCCATGTTGGGTTTTGCCCAGCAGACCTTGCCCTTCTATATGCTTGACAATTCTATCTTTAATCATGCTTTCCACTAATTTACTAATTTAGACGTTATGCTAACTGGCCTGTAATTTCCTGGGTCTCCCCTGGAACCTTTTTTATAAATGGGTGTTACATTGGCCATTCTCCAGTCCTCTAGTACAGAGGCTGATCAAAGGGACATTACATATCTTTTTTAGAAGTTCAGCAATTTCCCATTTGAGTTCTTGAAGAACTCTAGGATGTATACCGTCTGGTCCTGTGATTTGTTAGTTTGCAGTTTGTCTAGACGTTCTAGGACTTCCTGCCTTGTTACCACTATTTGCCTCAGTTCCTCATTTTCCCCTCTCCAAACTCTCTGTTCAGGAGAAGGAATCTGCCCTGTATCTTCAACAGTGAAAACAGATGAGAAGAATTCATTTAGTTTTTCAGCAATCGCTTTATCCTCCCTTAGAGTTCCTTTACTCCCATTGTCATCCAATGGTCCAACCACTTCCCTAGCTGGTTTCCTACTCCTAATATACTTAAAGAATTTCTTATTGTTTGTTTTGATGTGTTTAGCAATATGCCCCTCAAAATCTTTTTTTGCATCTCTAATTATCTGCTTGCATTTCCTTTGTGCAAGTTTGTGTTTGCTCCTGTTCACCTCGTTTGGGCAAACCTTCCAGTCTCTGAAGGAAGACTTTTTTTCTCTAATTGCTTCCTTCACCTTACCCGTTAGCCATGGTGGTGACCTCTTGGACTTATTACTACCTTTCCTGACCTGCGGTATACAAGCTAGCTGAGCCTGTAGTAATGTGGACTTGAGTAACCCCCAAGCCTTTTCAAGAGATTTAACCCTCCTATCTATTCCTTTCAACTTCCTCTTTACCAGTTTTCTCATTTTAGAGAAGTTCCCTCTTTTAAAGTCAAAGGTAATTGTGTGAGATTTCCCAGTCATTTTCCCACTTACATATAAATTAAATTTGATGCCATTGTGATCACTATTGCCAACTGGCTCAACTACATCCACATCCTGCACTAAATCACTGGCAGCACCACAGAGTATTAAATCCAGGATCGCCTCCCCTCTGGTTGGGTCTATGATAAACTGTTCGAGGGCACAGTCATTTAGGATATCTAAAAATTTTATCTCTTTGGCTTGACTGGAGCATACATTTATCCAATCAATATGAGGGAAGTTGAAGTCTCCCAGTATTACTATTTCATTACCTTTACATGCTTACCTAATTTCATTCTCCATCTCAAGATCACCCTGAACCATAATTCATAATTCTCATAATTCTAATGAGCACAATCCACTGGAAACATATCCTGAGCAAATGCCACGGAAATTAATGGGAGTTGTGTAAGAGCACATACACCCTCTTCAATGGATACCACTGGCCTTCATTTGGGTTTGGGGAAGAACAATTCCCTAGTGGAGTGTACTAAAAAATATAAAGGTAGTCCCCTGTGCAAACACTGGGTCATTACTGACCCATGTAATGACATCACATCCCAACATTTACTCAACAGACTTTGTTTACGGGGTGGTTTGCCGTTGCCTTCCCCAGTCATCTACACTTTACCCCTAGCAAGCTTACTCATTTTACCAACCTTGGAAGGATGGAAGGCTGAGTCAACCTTGAGTCGGCTACCTGAAACTGACTTCTGTCGGAATTGAACACAGGTCAGGAGCAGAGCTTAGACTGCAGTACTGCAGCTTAGCCCTCTGCACCATGGGGGTCTTCCCAGTGGACTGTACCACCTATAGTCTTTTCTGTGTCTTTAATTTCCCCCCTTCTGTCTTTGTGCTCTAGTCTCTTGCTCTGGTTGTTCTGTCAAGAAACGATGTTAGGTATGGAGACAGATGGTCTATCACCTTGTCTTACTGTACATGAGACTCTTACCCCTAGCAGCACTGATTTATGCTGTGCCCTTGTAAGGAGAAATAAAGAATCGAGAGGTCAGATAAAAGAGCTGTCAGTCATCGGTTGTACATTTCTGGCCAAACGCTAGCTTAAATTCATAACTCAAAACAATACTTTGCCTGTTTATAAAATATGTCTTTGTTTCATTAGGAAAAAGGAATTACAAAATTAAATTCATTACATCCAATTACTCTATGATTCATCTGGCTGCTTAATGAAGCCCCACATTATACTAACAAGATAAAGCAAAAGGATAACATTTTATGAGACTGCAGACATTTTGTGGATGCCAGACTAGTTGCTGGCGTTTCAAAAAATACAAGCTGCATTTACCAGTGCTTACTTTGTTAACTTTAAATGGAGGTTCTTAGCAGGTAGTGTGGTATCTTCATGGTTATATATGCAGATATTAATAACTTTATGAAGACAAAATAGTATAAACCATATCCTCTTTGCCTTGCTCAATCCCTGCCCTTCCTGCAAGCCTGCCAAAGAGGGCATCAGTTGTAACTACAAAACGGATATGGCAGACATAATTGTAATGTATTTACAGCCTGATCCCAGAAACTTGATCTGCCTGCGAACACAGACTAGCTGTATCAACTGTTGCATCAATGCAGAATCACCAAATATGGTATTCTGGTGGCATATATGTTTGGGACCAGTCTTTCAGTGATCATGGTGCTTTGTAGCCTTTATCTTATTTATTCCCTCCCCCTACTTCGGTATTTGTGTGTGTGTGTGGGGGGGTCGACCTGCTGAAACCCGGTTGCATGGTGGTGTCTGAGTTGTTTTTAAGGTCATTCTGTTACGGTTTTAAAATGAGGTTTTAATATGGGGTTTTAATTTTTTGCTATGGTTTTATGTACTAATAGGTTGTTACCCACCCTGAGCCCGTCCTTGGCTGGGACTGAGGGTGGGCTATATGTTCAAACAAACAAATAAATAAACAAACAAATAAATATTCCTACTTTGTGAAGATGCTAGTGCAGGTTTACAAATTATATAAGGCTGTCCATAGGACATATTAATTATTGACCAGTAAAATATGCTGTTTTATGCCATATGTTGCTTTTCCTCTATTAGTTGACAGCTGGTTCATTTCTTTTTGAGAGCCGGTAGAAGTGACCAATTAACTCAAGCAGTTCAAGCCCAAGCCTATTGGATCACACTGGCTCTCACTGACTATTTCCCCGTCTCTTAAAAAGGAAATGAACAAACTGAGTCAATGAAGACAGAGAGTCACCATAAGGTAATACATTTTGTGGCCTCATCTTATAATGACCAGGTATGCCTTATTGCTTCAAGAGGCATGTATTTAAAGTGATATTACTAGGGTTGCCAGCTCAAGGTTGGGAAATACCTGGAGATTTTTGGGGCGGAGCCTGAGGAGGGTGGGGTTTGGGGAGGGGAGGGACTTCAATGCCATAGAGTCCAATTGCCAAAGCAGCCATTTTCTCCAGGTGAACTGATCTCTGCCGCGTTGAGTTCTCCAACCACCACCTGGAGGTTGGCAACGCTAGGTATTACTGGTTATCACATAGACAAGTATGAAACCAAAAGTTAGGTTTCCATTTTCAGTTCTGTTTTCTAAGCCTTCGATTTTTGGTGAACATTCATTTGCCTATTTTCCCTTTGGAAGGGGGAAAGGAATGTCCAGGTGGAATGTGGAGATTTCCCAGAATTATTAACAACCCCCCAAATACAGAGATCAGTTCCCCTGTGGATAATGGCTACTTTGGAGTAGTAGCCTTGCTGAGGTCCCCAAATCCTGCCGTTCACCTGGCTCCACATGGATCCCAAATCTCCAAGAATTTCCTAACTCTGGAGTTGGCAGCCCTCAGGAGTGATACAAATGTTTGTGCTGCAGCCTGCGTGACATATAACCCTGTAGCTGTGGCAGGAGCCAAATGAGTAGACATGCTGCTTCTTTATATACAGAGAGCCCATTCTAATGAGCAAGCATGTGAACTACCCTGTGGGTGACCCATGTATTTATTATATATAAGCCTCTCCCCATTACAGTAATACCTGAGAAGAGAACTGTTTTTTCTGTAACATCAAAGGTATAAAATGTAAAACGTTGCCTGGTGAAGGCTTACTCTATTCCTACTCCTCAATATTTCCTCTGCATCTGTAGCCTTCAATTGGACTTCAGCCCGGTTGGCTTTCAGATTGTTCACACTATGTCTCTGATCAAGTTAAGAACTAGGTTTTTTTTAAAAAAAAAATCAATACAATTCTGAAATTACCTCATGCAATTAAGAGACTCCTGTTAATGAAAACCCTGCACAAGAAAAGATGGCTGTGAGAATGAACAGAATGAATCATTGACATTTAACACATCCATGATAATAAGGAAATCTTAATTTTAAAAGAAGTGCCACTTGGATTGTATCTGGTAAAGGGAGCATATGCAGACAATACAGTATTGAGAAATCTTTCAGTCTGGGTGGAGGTTCTTTAAAGAAGGCAAAGATATTACCCACAGCTTTTTTTGTGATGGTACTCACTGAGTACTGACACCTTTTGGGGGGCTTTCCCAAGTCCTGAGGGGAGAACTGGTGGAAAATTGTGCAACCTTATAGATGAGTACTGGTACTTTTTTAAAACCCCAAAACACTGATGTTACCGTTCAGGGATAGTGTTGCTCTCTACATTTGATACTAAGAAGTTTCAATGGAGAGATTTAAGGCCCTCTTCCTTTGTTTCAAAACGTGGTTCCTGATAAATCCAATTCAATGCTCAGGTGAAAGGGGGCAACTCATTCCCCCCATCTTTTGTGATGGCTTCTTCAGTTATTTGTTTGCTTGCTTATATTTATAGCCCACCTTCTCACTGAGACTCAAGGTGAATTACACAGTGTAATAGGACAAGACATTTAATCAGCAATGAACTAATACTAAAGTAAAGGTCCCCTGTGCAAGCACTCGGTCATTCCTGACCAATGGGGTGATGTCACATCCCAACGTTTCCAAGGCAGACTTTGTTTGCGGGGTGGTTTGCCAGTGCCTTCCCCAGTCATCTTCCCTTTACCCCCAGCAAGCTGGGTACCCATTTCACCGACCTCGGAAGATTGGAAGGCTGAGTCAACCTTGAGCCGGCTACCTGAAACCAACTTCCGTTGGGATCGAACTCAGGTCCTGAGCAGAGTTTTTGACTGCTGTACTGCAGCTTAACACTCTGCACTATGGGGCTCTAATACTAGGATTATAGAAATATAAAACAAGCATAGAATATCAGACAGGATACAGAATGCAGATGGTATTATATCAGTAAAAAATAATACCGTGGCAGATAATAAATAAATACAGCTAATGGATAATAGTCTTATACATATCGATATAGTCCAAAGTCCCTTTCCTTTTATAAAGTGTCTTTGGAACCATTCTGTTATAGCACAGCCCTATCAAAAAGGTAAAGGTCCCCTGTGCAATCACTGGGTCATTCCTGACCCATGGGGTGATGTCACATCCCAACATTTCCTAGGCAGACTTTGTTTACAGGGTGGTTTGCCAGTGCCTTCCCCAGTCATCTTCCCCTTACCCCCAGCAAGCTGGGTACTTATTTTACTGAGCTTGGAAGGATGGAAGGCTGAGTCAACCTTGAGCCAGCTACCTGAAACCAACTTCCATCAGGATCGAACTCATGTCGTGAGCAGAGCTTAGGACTGCAATACTGCAGCTTACTACTCTGCGCCACAGAGCTCCTATTGCCTTATTACCTTTATAAAAATGTTCTCCTGAACCATTCTGTTTTACATAGTTTGCAGAATGACAGAAGCTTTGGAGCCTTCCTGACCTGCTCAGGAAGGCTATTCCACAAGGTTGGGTCATGGAACAGAACACATGTATATGGACAGTTGTTGATTTTGCCCATTTGTAGGGTGGCGCCCACAGAAGGCCACGAGCAGATGAACGAAGCTTTCATGGCAGAGCATAGGAGGACAGGCAGTCTTGTATTTCTGAAGATCCAAGGGCATGTAAGGCTTGGTATGTCATAGCCAGTACCATGAATTGAATCCAGGAAGTGATGAGCAGCCAGTGGAGTCAATAGACTAGAGCTGTGCAACAATTTTTTCCTGGTATTTTTCAGCTTCAAGTTTATCAAACCTGGAAATTTTCAAAAAATTCGGAAAACATGGATTTTTCAAAAAATTTCGGGTTAATAAACCTGAAGCCAAAACATGCCGAAACCCCCCCCCCCAAAGGCCAGTGGGACAGATCTAAAAGCCCAGAGAAGCAGTGGGGGTGGATTTCTATCAGCCCCCCACCCCCGCCGGCCTTCTCCAGACCCCGGAGAAAGCCAGCAAGGCAGTTCTGAAAGTAATCCACCCCCTGCCACTTCTCCAGAACTTCCTCTCCTCCTTCCCCTCTCACCCACCTCAAGCACTGCTGCCTCAATGATGGTTTCAGTGGGAGGGGGTGGGGGCAGAGGAGGCTCCCTCTTCTCCTTGCCCACCTGCCCACATACCTCCAAGAAGGCTTTGCATGCACCTGTTTGTCCACCCACCCATCTGTACTTTTCCTCACTGCTTGACTGGGGGGACAGTGGCAGCAGCTTCTGGTATCCTTCACCCACCTGTTTGTGTGCCTGAAGTAGGGGGGTTGGTATTGGCTCCTGCTCTTCTGCATCCATTGTAGCACCACCACCACCTCATCGTTGGGGTGTGTGGCTTCCACTCCCCCTCCCCACCTGCCAGCTGGCCTCTAGAGGTGAGACGGAGATGGGATGGATTAGTGTGTGTGGGGTCAGGTTTGCAATAGTTTTCAATGGAGGAGGGGGGAAACCCCTTCCAAATCCCATAAAATCAAACCCCCTGACCCAATCTTCACCAAACTTTGGGGTTTGTGCAAGAACAGTCCCTTCAAGCTACGCTGTCAATTTGGGGGCTCTACCTCAAAAAATAACCCCCCCAGGGCTGAATTTCTTTCAGGAAACCCGGAAATAAGCCGAATGCCCATATTTACTGGTATGGGTATTCGGTTTATATCAGGTTTCCTGAAAAAAATCAGGCCCAATAAACCCGAACTCAAAATTTAACTTTTTTTTTTTTAATTTGCACAGACCCTATCCAAGATTATTTCAATGTGTGCAAAGATACTGAAAAGGTAAGGTACAGGTTGAGTATCCCTTATCTGGACTGCTTGGAACCAGAAGTGGTCTGTATTTTGGATCTTTCCATATTTTGGAATATTTTGGAATTTTTGCATATACATAATAAGATATCTTGGGGATGGGCCCCAAGTCTAAACACAACATTTATGTTTTATGTATGTTTTATATATACTTTATACACATAGTCTGAATGTAATTTTAAACAATTTTTAATTACTGTTGTGTACATTGAACCATCAATGGCACTGCTGAGGGCCCATGAATAATGCCTGAATGTTAGCTCAAAAGGTCCAGTTTTCAGATCATTCCTGATATCAGATGTCTAGATAAGGGACACTCAATGTGTAATGTGTTTTTACTTGGACAAGCCAGAGTAACCCAAAGGAATCAAAATGTGGTAAAATAGTGAACTTGAAAGCTTACTCACTATTTTGTGATATTTTGGTTAGTCCTAGTAGAAAGGTATTACACCACTGTTGATTTTTTTTCTATGGGTCAGCATGGCTATATGCAGTCTTTGAAAGAATAAGCCCATTTGATTTCACCAAGAAAAAAAATTGGCATTTAGAACTGACACACATTCTTCTCTGACAGCATACCATGTAAGATATAACCTTGCTGCTGGAAAATATCTTCAAAGAGACTCTCAAACTATCTTTCGACTGCTTTTTTAACAACAGTACCCAGGAAGGCCCATGTCCCCCTTAGTAAGATTTGTCTCAACAGGAAGTGATAAAATGGCCCTAGAAAGTGTAGGTATCAAGGCTTGACAATGTACAAGTCATTGTTTCCTATTAGCAAACAGAGAGGCTGTATGTTAAAAGTTAAACTAAATTCTAAGAATCAGGAGTTTATCAAGATTAAAATAAATGTCTGAGTATTTCCTTCAAGAAGTGGAATAAATAGACCTTTATCTTCATTATTTGTTGTTGCTGTAGTAACGGAGCTGATAACCTGATATGTGTTGAAGAGCTAGCATATTTGGTTTTATTGTTTTGTCAAAATATGAAGAATATCAATATATCTCCATAATTCAGTGTTATACAACAAAGCATTTTCTCACCAGATATAGCAAAGATTGTATTATACTTTTGAGATCATAGGTAATGATGACAAAGTGACCTGTGTTCAATTTTGGCGTTAATATCTGGCTTGAATAAAGCTTGAAATATGGTCCCAAAGCTGAAAGCCTTTAATATTAAGATCTTTAACTGTAATTTATGTGACAGAAGATGGGGTTTAGCATAATAAAATAGAACGAGCACCTAGAATGAAGAGGAGTAAGAGACAATTGAAAACAAGGTAAAAATGGTAAATTATACACAACAGTAAATTTACCTTTACGGTATTACCTCATTTATTTTTTATTTGTTAGAGCATGTAATTTCTCACATTGCTACATTTGGAAATGGACAGTCCCCAAATAGAGTACCTCAGGTAAAAAAGGTTGCTGTTGAATTGGAGGACTGGGACTTCTGTCACTGACAAAATTTTAGATCTTCCACTGGATAATCCTGGTTGATAGTAGATTGTCATTTACAGTCAAACCCAATGTGGTGAAAAGTAATATGAGATGAGAAGCTGGGTGCAATGTCACAAAACATAGTCTTTCACATGCACCATAACACCAAGTTACACTGTATGGGTGGACGCATGCTGTAACTACCCAATGCAACTATAGCTAATGGTACAAGGGTTATGCAAAAATCATTTGTGGGTGGAAACTAACCATAGGAAGATATGGGTGGGATAACTCTGAGGCCCAGCCATACATGACAAAAAGAACAAGATCACTTTAATTTAAAAGTCTACAAGTAGGGACCAGCAAGGACTTGGATGGGGGCACCTCATTTTCCCCTCCCCCACTATTTTCTCTTTTTCTTCCCTGAAAGCTGCTGTAGCCTCTCCCAGTTTCCCGCTTTCTTCTCTCTCTCCCACCCACCAGCCGACCTCCCTTTGGCTGCCCCTCTTACCTTCAGATTTCCCTCCTTCCTCCTCTGGTAGCCTCTATCTAGGAAAATGATGGCCAAGTTGCATATTGCTGGCTGCTGGGCCCAGTTGTGCGGTGGTGAACCTGCAAAGACTTGCAGGGGGCACCTCATTTCGCCCTCTGTCCCCCTTTCTACACTATTTCCTCTTCCCCTCCTCCCCAATATCCTTCCTCCATATCCTTACCTTTCCCTGCAGCCTTCTCTCTTTCCAAGCCATCATTCAGCCTACCTTTTATCTTTACCTCTTCTTCAGCTATATATGTTAAATATTATTAATAGATTACAGGTGCCATTGAAAGAGGTTGAGAGGAGTCACCCTTTCTCTTCTCCCTTTACTTCCCGTTTCAGGCAAGCACTACATTTGTATTGGGGTATTAAGTTTGAATGCTCTACCACATGTGCTTTATACATATTCAAAACTAGCATGTCTGAGTGAAGGATAGCCTGGGGCAGTGGTTCTCAAACTTTTTGAAGTAAGACCCACGTCTAAACCCTCTGACTTTTGGGGACTCACTTGCAAACTAACTCCATACTATTTTCCCCCTCACCAGCATGAAACTCAGGAGTCTCGTGTCAGTTAACACTGATGTATATAGGTCGAGTATCCTTTATCTGAAAATCCAATATCTGAAATGCTCCAAAAACAGATACATTTTGAGCATGCATTACTCACTGTGGGTTTTTTTGCCAAGCCTGCATCACAATTGGCTGTGTATTCTGTAAAGCCTCCTGCATCTGCAATGCCCTACCTGCCTATGTCCAACTATGCTCCTCCAGCCTGCTCTTTCCAAACCAGGAGCAAGTTCAGTGTGCGGGATTATCAAACCCCGTCCCTTCCAGGCACTCTGGAAAGAACACCCAGCAAAGGCCTCTACACAGCAGAGCCCTGGCCTGCTCCTCGGCCTCTCCTGCCTCTGATGCGTGTGGTGTGGTCTGCAGGGCTCCAGCGAGGCTTCCCCCCTTGCTAAGGTTGCCAACCTCCAGGTACTAGCTGGAGATCTCCTGCCATTACAACTGATCTCCATCGGCTGGAGAAAATGGCCACCTTGGCAATTGGACTCTATGGCATTGAAGCCCCTCCCCTCTCCAAACTCCACCCTCCTCAGGCTCCATCCCCAAAACCTCCCGCCAGTGGCAAAGAGGGACCTGGCAACCCTACCTCTCGCTCGCCTCAGATTTGCTTTTTTTTGCCAGCCGGCGGCAGTCAATGCCTACCCAACTGTGCGTCTTGCTGCCACAGCTGCATTCAGAGCAGGGGTGGAGAGGAGACAGTGAGCCTGGCCAGCTCCAGCCCAGCCACAGCGCTCTGTCTGATGCAGAAGGGTAGAGGCAGCCAGGGCTGCTGGCAAGCATGGAGGCAGAGAGGCAGAGCTGTGGGCGGACTGGCAGGTGCATGGACACCTGTCCAGCTGACTCCCTGCTTGCAGGCTGAGGGAACGATGGCTCCTGTGGAGCTGTTGGGTGGGTAAGCCAGGAACCCACGGCCAGAGGAGCTCCTACCAGGGCTGTTGGACTGGGTGGGGCTGCAGGGTGGCTCGGTATTCCAAAATCCGAAAAAAACTGAAATCCGAAACACTTCTGGCCCCAAGCATTTGGGATAAGAGATACTCAATCTGTAGTCTTGATTTTCATACTTAGCATATCTAAATATGTAGCATCACTGAGCAACAAACTGTAGTTAATTTATTTTATTTTTTATTTTCAAATCTGTAGCCCTCCCTTCCCAGCAAGCTGGCTCAGGGTGAGTAACATCATTTTAAAACCCAACAATCACAGAATCACACAATGCTAATACTAATCAAAAAACCAACATTAAAAATTTAAAACTTAACACCACTAACTGAAGATGGCTCCTGAATCCTTTTTTGCTGTAAGAGCCCCTGCAGGTGGCTGACCCTCAACCATACCATTTCATACATATGAAGGGGGGAGGGGTGGTGGGGAGGCCAATTTAGATGGTATTTGCAGCTGCCCTCAGTTGTAGGCAGGGCTGTTGATTCGGTTCGGCCCGAACTGAAAATCAGCCGAATTTCCCCTGATTCGGCGGTTTTTAGTTCGGGACGAACCTAACTCAAAAATGGTGGGCAACCGGGGGGGGGCCGAATTCAGCGAGTTCGAGAGTTCACGAATAAATCCGGCAAATTCGGCCGTCAGTAAGCAGCATAACCGTCAGTAAGCAGCATTCTCCTCCCCCGGCCAATCGGTGGCCAAGCTGCGTCTCCTTCTGGCCAATCAGTCAGGATTGAGTACTGGAGGAATCAGCTGATGTGCGGCCCGGCCAGGGAGAGCGAGAGAGCGAAATCCTCGTGTGTGTGTGGGGGTGCTTGTGCACATTCGCTCCTTTCTGTGGCTGCAGGGGGCGTATTTTTTGGGGTACAGACACAAAACTTTCAGTGGAGCTTCAGATGAAGCTTCTTAAGATACCCCCCAAGTTTTGTAAACATTGGGTCAGGGGGTCCCGAGATATGGGCTCCCCCCTTTTTCTTTCCATGGCTGCAGGGGGTGCATTTTTGGGGGTACAGACCCCAAACCTTCAGTGGAGCTTCAGATGAAGCTTCTTAAGATACCCCCCAAGTTTTGTAAACATTGGGTCAGGGGGTCTCGAGATATGGGCTCTCCCCCTTTTCCCTTTCCCCCTTTTTCCATTTATGTGGCTGCAGGGGGCGCTGTTTTGGGGATATAGCCCCCAAACTTTCAGCATAGCTTCAGACAATCATTCTTAAGATACCACCCAAGTTTTGTAAAGATGGGTTCAGTGGGGGCAGAAATATCGCCTCCCCCCTTTTCTCTTTCCGTGGCTGCAGGGGGCGCATTTTTGGGAGTGCAGATCCCAAACTTTGAGCGGAGTTTCAGACAAGTGTTCTTAAGAGACCACCCAAGTTTTGTGAACATTGGATCAGGGGATCCCGAGATATGGGCTTTCCCCTTTCCCCTATTGGGATGAATGGATCAGCCGATCCTGTGCATCTCCAGAGCAAAACGTCCCGCGCCTAATTGGAATCATCTTGGATTACAAGTCCTCCCCAGCCCCTCCTGATGGAACAGAAGACAGCCACAGTAAGACCCCTTTGGGGGCTTTAATCTATAATTTTTCTCCTGTGTATGTGTGTGTGTGTGTGGGGGAAAGCAGAGTCTGTGTGTGTGTGGGGAGGGAGCAGCTTCTGTGGGTGGGGGGGAAGGGGGCTTTCATCGGTTCTGCCTGGGGTGTGTGTTCCCCCTCGAGTCTCTCGTTCCCTGGTTTGAGGGGGGAGGTTTCAGTTGTGTGTCTTCTGGTTTTCCCTGTTGCAAAGGTGTTGTTTTACAAGGTTGTGTTGCTTTGCAGTTGCTTTGCAAACTTCTCAGCTGTTGTCGGGGCTGGGAGCTTTGTGCGTGGGTGGCAAGCTCTGCTGAGAGATGTACATTAAGGGTGGGGGGGACCCCTTTCAGGGCCCATATCTCAGCCCCCCCTGACCCAATCTTTACAAAACTTGGGGAGTCTTTCAATAAACATCCTTTGAAGCTCTGCTGAAAGTTTGGGACCTCTAACCCCAAAAATGCCTCCCAGAGCCGCGGAAAGGCGTGATTGTGTTTTTAATGGCTTTATTCGGCTGAATTTTTTCCCCGAACTTTGAATTCCCGCCGAATTGAACATACCCGAAGTGGGGGAATTCGGACTTCGGCATATCCCGAATCTAAACGGGCCGAATTCGGCCGAATCTGAACTATACCGAATTTTTTTTAATTCAACAGCCCTAGTAGGCCTGGTGGAAAAGCTCGGTCTTGCAGGCCCTGTGGGACTCTTTAAGGTCATTCATGAACAACGTGCACATGTGGGCGGAGCACATCCAAATTTCACCAAGAGCCTCCCAAAGCATCCTGTCCCAGCTCACCCTTTTCCTTCTCCTTCATTTCAGTCTTGTGACCAGCCTGTGAGAAAATGGGAACCCACAGTCTGAGAACAAGGGGCCTAGAACCGTCTCCCCCTGGCTTGCTAGACTTCTAACTTTTAATGTGAAGAAGCAACCAAATATTTGATCCCTTGCCTGCAGTCTGGAATGGCCCAGTCCAACAACAGGTACACCACATGGAACTGTGCTTGTCTGCTTCAGTTGTACATCCCTGGGCTGGTTCTGAGTACTGATTATTGTTATAAACATTAAAAGAAGGCCATATATAAATCGTCTGGCCTGTACTGATAATATTGGTAGAGGCACTGTATACCAATATCAAAACCTTTAATGGCTTAGAGGCACTGTATAAACATATAAGTACAAAAATGCTTCAAAAAGACATGGCTCTTCTATAATGTAATCTGGTCTTTTGAGACTTGCTGTTATTCTGGAGCCTTCTCTAGAAGTCTTAAATGTTTGCTTACTATAAGAGATGAGATAGGGAGGCTGGCTATGCTTGCCTGAGTTATGATGTCATGGTCACCCAGTTGATTCACTGTACTATTAATCTAGTCCCTTTAGTATAACCTATGTGTCTCCAGCCCCTTAAACACTAAGGACCAATCCTCATTTAAGATCTTATTTTGTAATTGTCCGTAACTTGGTTTCCTGATTTTAATGGTTGCTAGGTCCCATTGGCCAATTGGGACACCACCACAATTTTTAGCTGTTATTTTGTTGTTTTGTATGCATCGTTTTAGCAAAGTTTTATTATGTACATTTATTATTATTCCAGTATGTTACTAATCTAATATTTTATTATGTATTTGTGGTATCCTTGATATGTTTGTAATGGCCTATGGCTAAATGCAAATAAAACCATTCATTCACTGAATGGACCAGAAAATCCCCCAGATGTAGCTCTTTTACCAGTGGCCAGCATCCTTCTGGCTTTCTACTGCTTTATAACATTGTGCTCTTTTCCTGTTACTAGACATACAGGGCTGTCCTAAGCAGAAAGCCAGCATGGTGTAGTGGTTAAGAGCGGTGGTTTGGAGTGGTGGACTCTAATCTGGTGAACTGGGTTGGTTTCTCCACTCCTCCACATGAAGCCAGCTGGGTGACCTTGAGGTAGTCACAACTCTCTTAGAGCTCTCTCAGCCCCACCTACCGCACAGGGTGTCTGTTGTGGGGAGGGGAAGGGAAGGTGATTGTAAGCCGGTTTGATTCTTCCTTAAGTGGTAGAGAAAGTCAGTATATAAAAACCAACTCTTCTTCTTTTCCAAGCCCACTCACTTCAACAGACTGGGAAGGATATTACTCTACTTACGATGACAGGGGTAGCATTAAAAATCACTAGAAACTTTCCCCAGATTTCCCCGCCTTTTCAAAGAGAAGCTTTTTGCTGGAGGGAAATGTTTCTTTTGACATCTTTCTTATGTATTTTATTTTATTGATTTTAGTTTTGTAATTTCTTAGGAAATTTAGACACCAGAACATTTTTTCTTAGTAGAATAATACCGATTTTTTTCTTTTAAAAAATGAATGAGGTCTGTAACATCACAAAAGAACAAATAGACCAAGGAAAATTATATTCAAAATATCCATAGCCCCCTCAAATATTCATTTTACGGGTCAAAATAGCACTATTTTAGATGGTCACATATGTAGTACTAGAACTTTGAAATGAAGACGTTAAAACGTATTGAAACAACATACTTCTTAGAATTACACTTTTCAAGGGCTAATGATTTTTTTTTAAAAACAAGGTATATTCCTAAGTGTCTCTAGTGTAGCTTGCTTTAGAATTTGATTACAGCACCATCTACTGGGTATTAAACCTTTTTTCCCCTTTGTGCCTCAGTTCCATCCCCCCTTTTGAAATAAAAAGTATATGATAACTTTTGCTAGCTAGCTACAAGTATGTGGGCAAATTCACGATGGGACACACATTCAATAGCACTTTGCATTGATGTGCTTGAAGACTTCCGCAGATCAAAAATGGATACTGAGAACCAGTTCATGTGATCAGATTGCCATGCGGAAAGTGTGTATTGAATGGAGCAGTGCACACAGTTCAGCATGTTGTGAAGTGGTCACAACAACAAGTGATATTATCTGGTGACAGAAACAGGTAAATTGAGTTGCCACCAAAGAAGCGTTTGAAGTTGCCACCAAAGAAGCATATTAGGCTCCTACATTTTTCTTTTACATAAGCTATATTCTAGCTCCTGTTATAATTATTTATTATTACTTTTACAGCTTTCCTATTCTTCCCCGTGGCGCAGAGTGGTAAACTGCAGTACTGCCATCAAAAGCTCGATCCTGACGGAAGTCAGTTTCAGGTAGCTGGCTCAAGGTTGACTCATCCTCCTGAGGTCGGTAAAATGAGTACGCAGTTTGCTGGGGGTAAAGTGTAGACGACTGGGGAAGGCAATGGCAAACCATCCCATAAAAATAGTCTGACTAGTATGTGACTTCACCCCATGGGTCAGTAATGACCCGGTGCTTGCACAGGGGACTACCTTTACCTTTTTTATTCTCCAACGAGGTGTTTCATCTGACCAGACCTACTGAGCTTCAACAAAGTTGTCCATTACACGCCTTCAGGTGCATATCATGGCCTTTCACCATACCTTTCAGAGATCTTTACTTTCTTTGTTGCCTCTACTCACTGGCCCTGCCTTCCATTTTTCTTGTGATGGGATTGCATTATCACTTACTACACCAGCACTCTACCAATGTCTGGCAGCTTCCTAGTGTTATCCGGTGTATGGTCTTCAGTTATGAATTAGGTATGTGGTAAAGCAATCGCACAAGGTCTTCCTCTGGTACGGAATTCTTAGTGAATCAACTCCAGCTATATTCATGATGTTCCATTTTTCTCATGTAAATGTACCTGAAAGAGAATGGAAGTAGAAAAAGTACTGGCAGTACTATCAGCGGCAGCTCAAATCCTCCTCCAAGTACTAGAAATTAGTGCTCCTTCTCCTGCTTGACTGTACTACTGTGCCTGCTCCTGTTTGCAGTTCTATGTTTACAGGGGTTCATTTAATGTAATTAACATAATGAATCAAATACATCAGTGGTAAAAGATTAGTTAATCATATTATGCCCAATGGCAGATGAAAATAAAATTCTCAGCATCATCTGTTGAATAGCAGTTATTTCTAAGAAAGGAATATTATAAGTATTAGTTGATAATTTATTTAATTTATATCAGTAGAATCTTATTTCTCTGCTACTTGTCAACAATTAGATATATTAGCTTTAGGACACAGAGTATGTTTAAAAGTTGATTAATGAAAACAGTGGGTTTAATCCACCAAGTGACCCTCCTGGGAAAAGCCAATGCATTTCAGGTAGTTTTTCTAAAAAGCATTCAGTGTTTGGAATACATTTGCCATATCTACATTACAGATGTAATCTCTTATACCAGCAACTAATGCAACTTCTGAATTTGGTTGCATTCTTATAATTCCAATAATAATAAATAATAATAATAATAATAATAATAATAATAATAATAATAATAATAATAATTTATTTCTACCCTGCCCTCCCCCAGCCAAGCCGGGCTGAGGGTGGCGAACAACTCAAAATATACAACTATAACAGAATATACAATAATACATAACAACATAGATTTAAAACCATCATATCCGATTAAAATACACTGAATAAAACAATGATTCTAAACTATCTTGATGGTGCCGTTATTCCCCATAAGGAGTGATGTTATTCTGGTGGCTGTCATTCAACCATCATTATCAGATGCCATACATCAGGAAGAAGAGGGAGATGGACTGGAAAAAATAAGGAAGGGGAGGGGAAAGAAAGGGAGGGGAAGATAAATAAGAAGGGAGAGGGTTGAAGGGGGGAAGGGCGGGGAGAGCAGATGGAAAGAATAAGGGGAAGGGAGGAAAAAGAAGAGGAGTTGGTTTTTATATGCCGACTTTCTCTACCACTTAAGAAAGAATCAAACCGGCTTACAATCACCTTCCCCTCCCCTCCCCACAACTGATATCCTCTGATAGGGTTGCCAGGTCCCTCTTCACCACCGGAGGGAGATTTTGGGGGCGGAGCCTGAGGAGGGTGGGGTTTGGGGAGGGGAGGGACTTAAATGCCATAGTGTTCGATTGCCAAAGCAGCCATTTTTCTCCAGGTGATTTGATCTCTATTGGCTGGAGATCAGTTGAATTAGCAGGAGATCTCCTGCTACTACCTGGCAGTTGGCAACCCTACCCTCTGGCTTCATGTGGAGGAAGGGGGAATCAAACCCAGTTCTTCAGATCAGAGTCCACCAGAGGAGGAAAGGAGGGAAGGGAGGGGGAAAAGGGGAGAGGGAGGCCAGCTGATAATGTAATCATTGCTGCCCTCAGTCATAGGCCTGTTGGAACATTTAGGAAGGTGCATTGAAATTCTATCTGAAGTTTGTTTGGCCGGCTCTGTGGAGCTTTGCTACTGCAAAGCAAATGGTGTCATGAGTTTTTGGCCATCAGTAGATACAATTGGACTGGTTGGTAGTCAGTAATATGGTTATATCCTCTGCTTCCCCTAGTTGCAACTGGGGTTACGCAAGTATGACATCACAATGATGTTGTGCCAGGTATCTCCAAGCCCCATCCTTTTCTACACTGTGTATTATTACCCTGTGGGAAACACTGCTGCCAACTGTTGAGAGAAGGATTGTTGAGCCAGTACACAGTAAGGTCCATGTTGCCATGGGGTTGAGGGTTGGAGAGTACATGTCCAAAGCTGAGGCAGAGGATTCCTCTCTCTTGCTTACCTATATGGGAGGGCTCTTGATCTGTGTTTGTAAGGTTATATATTTAAGGGTTCTTAGGAGAGCTGTGTTAGCAGTGTGCTGTAGCAAAGTTTGCTCTCCTTTTTGGGTCTTTGATATTGGTAACTCTAGAGAAACTGCACTTTTCAGGAAGTCCTTCCCCCACATGTACATTCTAAGTATGTACACCCATGAGGCCAGAGATGCCACTCTCTCTGCCATCTTGATATGGGCGTCCTGGCTATGGTTTATATAGCACTTGGGAAAGAAGTGATTGTCTGCAGCCTTGGCTGGCATCTTGAAGTTCACCATGCCAGCATTTATGGGACATGAACTGGAGTGGATTAGGATAGAAACTAAAGGCCAAACTGCACCATATGATTTTTAACAAGTTGGGTCCTGTCTTTTGGACACAGAAGCTGCGGGGCATGTCATTTGTAAAGCTGTTGGGAGCCCGATTTGGCTTGAGATCACAGCATAGGGGGAAGAGAGGCTCCTGCCTTCCCCTCTGTACTATTTTCCCAAGCTGAATCAGGCTCTAAAAATGACTTTCCTTGAAGTTGCTGTGTGGCTGCAGGAAAACTAAGTCAGGTCACCAGAAGAGAAACCTGGAACTGACTTGTTAAAATCATATCATTTTGTTTGCCCCTAAGTCCCAATCCTCCCCTGGTGTGTCCTGGGTGCTGTCCTGGCTCCTGTGTCAGCAATTCATAGCAAACCTATGTTTACACTGGCATGGTGTCACCCACATACAATGTCAGAATATCTCTAGATACACAAGCATATCTCCGCAGTACATTTGTGTAGGAGCTTACTTGCTATCCTTAGCCTTAGGATTGATCCCTAAATCAGTAAGTGTTAAGGAACTACAAAACTGTTTTTATTACAAACTAATACAGCTAACCTGCCAGAATGTCTCTCTTTAGAGACAGATATGCTGATGGATGTAATAATTTGTCCCTGGTTTCAGTGTATAAGCTTTCCCCCCATCATGGTTTGCAATTCATTGTTCGATATTTCCCTTCAAAGCCCCCTTCATTCCTTTCATGGTCTGTAAGTTTATTTCTCTGGTTTCAGTATTTACTTAGCTTCCAGCCAGGAAAACATGTTTCCTGTAAAGTCTGTTTTGTTATTTATTTATTTTTCAAATTTCTAGCCCACCCTCCCCAGCTAAGGCTGGCTTCAGGGCAGGTAACAACATTAAAACCACAAATATCCATAACAATTGGGGTTGCCAGCTCCAGGTTGGGAAATACCTGGAAATTTTGGGTCAGAGCCTGAGGAGGGCGGGGTTTGGAGATGGGAGGGACTTCAATGCCAAAAAGTCCAGTTGCCAAAGCTGCCATTTTCTCCAGGTGAACTGATCTCTATTGGCTGGAGATCTGTTGTAATAGCGGGAGATCTCCAGCCATCACCTGGAGGTTGGCAACCCTAATAACAACAACAACATTTAAAACCATAAATACAATTTCAGAGTTATTAAAACAGATAGTCACCAAATAATATAGTGCCCGCTGCAGGTCAAGCGCACATTTAGTGATGGCAAAATTATTTGATAAGGTTCCAGGATGTGATTTTGCTTCTGTTGAATCCTTCCCAAAGTCTGTTGAATAACCACCTAGATTTTTTTTAAAGTTCCTTGAATTGATTCGATTATTACTGGAGATTGAATAATCATTTGCCCCAGGTACCCCGCAAATGAAGAAATGAGACAAGAGCTTGTTAACTATTTTATTTAAATAAATTAAGCCGATCTGCGTCATACTGTTCAATAAGCTCACATATTGGGCTGTGCTAGGTAGCCTGACTGCAGCAGCCTTTGTTGGGCAGACCCACCCTGACTCCAAACTCAGCCAGCATCTTCTGCCTGCCTTGTTTATCATCACCTGTGCACCATGTTCTGAGAGGTGCCAGCCCCATTCCCTTCCCCTCATGTGCTGCATGGCCACTACCAGGGAAGAAGAGGAAGAGTTGGTTTTTATATGCCAACTTTCTCTACCTTTCAAGGAGAATCAAACTGGCTTACAATTTTTTCCCCTTCCTCTCCTGGGTTGATTCTCCGTAAAAGGTAGAGAAAATCGGCATAATAAAAACCAACTCCTCTTCTTCTTTTTTTAGATGATGAAAGATTTCTCGCTCAATTGCAATTTTACCACAAAATTGCTGTGAGATGAAGGGCTGAGGACAGCAGAGGAGGCATTACACCCTATGCAATCCACCTTGAGTCTCAGTGATAAAGGTGGACTATAAATATGGCAAATAAGTAAATAATTCTGGGATTCAACGTATGGCTATCCAGACTTCAGGGCAGTCTCTGACTCCATCTAGATTGCTTTCTCCATGCTTGACCTGGACACCTAGCTAACCTGTCTCTCCAGTGATGGGGAATGCATATGGCTACTTCTTCAGAATTACAAACCAGAGATTGCTACAATCCAGAGCCACGCACAGGAGTGCATCTATGTGAGATGATACCTAACTGCACACATACTATTTTGGTCTCAGTGAAAACAAAGGGGAAGCCTTCTGAATGCAGGCAACAGTCAGTACCCAGGCTCACTCTAAGAGTAGATATTTAACGGAACCTATCAATAAATGCGGAACATCTCTGGCACCGACAGGAGGTTTAAATCCTACATTCAAAATGTGGAGTGATTGTTTTGGTGTTCTACAAGTAATTGAAAAGGCTCACGCCTTTTATGTCTCCAACTATATATTATTTTAGTAACTCCATTGAAAGATGTCCAGTACATGAGATATGAACAACCTTCTTCCATATGTATGAATTTTACTAAGCCAGTAATCCATAGTTTAAAGAACTTTTAAAAAATTTAATAAAGAGGTTATTTTACACTTAGATCTGCAAAACACTCGTACCTCCAGCACATTGCCTTGGTGAAATATCCCTCGACATGAAAATATAGACAGTTAGTTTTTTCTTCCAAAGTGAAACACTGCAAGGTCTTTCATTACTGGTTTATTATGCTTTCTGTATCTTTGCTCATTTTTCACTAGTATTGCATTAAGTATTGATATTGATTTCTTGTAAATGGTACCGAAATGGATGGCTCACAGTTTTTGTTATTGTTCTGTAGCACTTGTATGTAATTTATTATAGCTGCAGTGGAACCTACCCCTTGCTGCCAGGGCTTAAATTAAATGTGCCATGTTTTGGCCCTTAGTAGTCACACACATTTCTCATTTCAAACCTACAATTATTATGTATAAAGTTACTTTTAATAGTGACTTCTCTGGTAATATTTAAAAATATTATTTCATTAAGTTTCATAATTAATATATAGTGTGGCTGAATGAAGTGCATTAATTTCTACCCTCCTTTGTAGAGAAAGTCTAGACTAGTTCTTAAAAAAAAAAAAAAAAAAAAACAGTGGACGCTGTCCCAAAGAACAAATGTTGCATGGGGTTTCCATTTGTGGGCATACCTTGAAAGGATCCCCACCCTTTCCATAGTTGACAATCTGGAGATAGCCAGGCTTTCTTCAGTCCATTGAAGAACAAGTGATTTACGGTACAATCCTAAGCAGAGTTGTACCCTTCTACAGCAATTGAAGTCAGTGGGCATAGAAGGGTGTAACTTGGCTCAGGATGGCACTGAGTCACATTGGTTCCAGTAGAACTTAAACACAATCCTGTTTATGTGCTCATTGTATCTGTTTCTTGATCTTCTGCTTTCTGATTAACCATTATCATCAATGTTCTAGGTCAAAGCTGGGATCCAGAGAGCAACATTAGGTTACATATGGGTATGGGCATTCCAAGTTGATTTTTTTAAAATACTTGAACACATGAAGCTGCCTTATACTGAATCAGACCCTTGGTCCATCCAAGTCAGTATTGTCTACTTGGACTGGCAGCAGCTCTCCAGGGTTTTGGGCAGGAGTCTTTCATATCACCTACCTGCCTATTTAACTGGAGATGTCGGGGATTGAACCTGGGACCTTCTGCATGCCAAGCAGATGCTCTACCATTGAGCCACAGCCCCTCCCCTAAGGGTTTCCTTCTCCATTTCAAATGAGGCTTAGTAAACATATCCCATAGAAAACAGACAAATACATATACCTTTATTCCATCCAAGGAGATCAGAGCAGCATACATGGTTCTGCTTTCGCCAGTAGGATCTGGACAGGGCACAAAAGGTGATGTCAATGAGAACCAGGTGTCCTCGGTAACATGTTGTTGAGCTTCAACTGATCAAAACCACACCTTGAAAAATGCCCAGAAGATAACAGGGCACCAGCACAAATGCCAGAGTAAATTGTTGTGTCAGTGAGAAAGACATGATGCCCAGCCAGAGAACATGAAGTACTTGCTCACAAAAAAGGGAGAAGAGTTGCTAGGGTGCATCTCAAGAAAACAAAGAAGTGGAGTGAGGGAACCTCAGCCTGAGTTCAAATTGACATTTTTTTTTTAAACCTGATTATGGTAGAGTTTTGCACATCAGTTTCCTCCTATGCTTCATGACCCTCATTACTGAACCCTTGTGGCTATCTGTTCTGCTGCAGGTGGCTGGGAGTGTGTGTTGTGAATATAGAGCTTCACTGTTGATTTTCTGAATTGGGGTTTGCTTTATTCATATTCATTAGGATAGCTATGGTCTATAGTAGTCTGTATCATGCAATTGTCAAATGAAACACAGACTTCTTGTTAGTGATGCTTCTAATTTTGTGTCAAGCATGGCAAACTTACCTTGTTCTTGTAATGAAATGGCACGTCACCTAAGTGTCTGTGTAAGAATCTCCCACTTTGTTGTGTGAATGTTAAGAACATAAGAAAACATAAGAAAAGCCCTGCTGGATTAGACCAAGGCCCAAGTCCAGCAGTCTGTTCACACAGTGGCCAACCAGGTGCCTCTAGGAAGCCCCCAAACAAGACGACTGCAGCATCACCATCCTGCCTGTGTTCCACAGCACCCAAGATAATAGGCATGGGTTTACACACCGTAGAAGCTCAGAGGTTAAACTCAAAATGCCTTTACAGGTAGCCTGGTTAAAAGAAAGAGATACTTCTGCCACCCCTTTCTCAGTTCCTTCTGAATTCCAAGCTGCAGAGTTTGGGGCAATAAAGCCATTAGTATGATCATGAAGGCAACCCAAGAGCCAGGACAAGTAGTATGAGAGCATGTAGCAATGGGGGTTGCCAGAGTCTTAGAAGTTACTGTAAGGCAGCCCCCCCCCCAATCTTTTTGAGCCTACGGGCACCTTTGAAATGCTGACACAGGGTGGTGGCCACAACCACAAAATGGCTGCGACAGGAGCCACAGCCACACACACACAAGGTTGCCAGGTCCCTCTTTGCCACTGGCGGGAGGTTTTTGGGGCAGAGCCTGAGGAGGGTGGGGTTTGGGGAGGGGAGGGACTTCAATGCCATTGAGTCCAATTGCCAAAGCTGTCCTTTGTTCCAGGTGAACTGATCTCTATCGACTGGAGATCATTTGTAATAGCAGGAGATCTCCAGCTAGTACCTGGAGGTTGGCAACCCTACACACACAGAAGAAGTCTAAGTAGAGGGAGAAGAGGCATAATTGTAGAAAATAAACTGCAAAACAGGAGTGAAAGAGAATAAAACCAGCACTGTGGTGGAAATGTTATTTTAATCTGCCCAGCCAACTGGATTTCCAGTGGCCAGTCAGAAGCCTTTCTGGGCAAGTGCCCCATCTGACCTTGTGTACTTTCAAAAAATACTTGATGGGTATCAGGAAAGATATTGGCGGTCTCTACGGTGCCCACAGGCACCACCTTGGGGACCCCTGCTAAAAGGTATTGGGGGGAGGATTATGATTTTTTTTTTTTAAACAATGACTGCAGGCCATTAGACTACAATTCTGTTAGTGGTCTGCTGCAGGCAGCAGAGAATAAACACTATTTGTGAAAGGGAATGAGTGGGATAAAGCTGGAGAGGTAGATTCCTAGTTGTGGACTAGCAGCTTGAAACCTGGGCCAGCTGAGTAAATCCCTCTTTCTTTGTGGTAAAAACAAGGGTCTGTGCGGTCATTCTACTGCTGTTCAGATAAGACAATCAGATGTGAATCGATCACTCAGTCTGTTAATCTGCTAGAAAAAAAGTCAAAGGCCAGCCATGTAGGTTTGGAGGGGCCGTGGCTCAGTGGAAGAGCATCTGCTTTGCATGCAGAAGGTCCCAGGTTCCATCCCCAGCATCTCCAGTTAAAGGGACTAGGCAAGTAGGTGATGTGAAAGACCTCTGCCTGAGACCCTGGAGAACCGCTGCTGGTCTGAGTAGGCAGTACTGACTTGGGAGGACCAAGCGTCTGATTCAGTATAAGGCAGCTTCATGTGTTCATGTGTCTTTTCAAAATTGCACATGTACAAAGTGCTGCCAATCCAAGTAGATTGGGAACTATTAGTTAAGGACTACTTGCATGAACAAAGGAAGGTAGTTTAAAAAAAACAACCCACTGTGTTTATTCCTGATTTATATAATTGAAGAGTGATTTAACTATCTATGGCTGCAGGTACACAGCAAACCGCCATTTCCCTGCGGGCAGCACCTTTCCTCTTATAAATTCACAAAGAAGGGGCTAGAGACGTTTCTTTTTGAACTGAAGCTCAGAGATTAACATTCTTAGCGAAACATAGTTAGAATCCTGGTTAGCAATTGCACCATAGCAATTACTGACGTCTAAAAAAACCTCAAGCCTTCCAATGGCATGGCAGGGGAAATGGTGACCATGGTTGCAGGGAAAGTCAGTTGTGCTTTATTGCATTGTTAGGAAGGAATTTAGTGAAGTAGCCTGTCAAACAGCCATGAATGGACAGCCAAACGGTTCAACTGAACATTGAAAACCAGTTCCTTGTTTGCAACCAGAGAGCAGGATGAGAGTCAAATGAGTGGGTATTCAAACATCCCTACATTTGGGCAGATTGTGTACCACAAACAATACTAGGAATAGTTAGGGAATCTGAGTCTGTAAGGCAGAGTCTGACCACATGGTTATGTCATCAAAGTCCGCTGGACTATTTCAGAAGCCCTTCAGAGCAAGTGGTGTGAGAGGATCAGTTTTGTAAATTGAAATGTATTAGGGTTGTATTAAAAACAATTGGTAAATTTAGGTTTCAGGTTTATTGAACCCGATTTTTTTCAGTAAACCTGGATACCCATACCGGTAAATATTGGTATTTGGCCTATTACCGGATTTACCAAAAAATACGGGTCCATTATAGTCTAGGGGATTTTTTCGAAGCTCCTGTGCGGACATTTTGGTGGGGTAGAGTCACCAAATTTGCAGCGTGGCTGCAAGGGACTCTCCTTAGATGGTCACTGAAGTTTGGTGAACTTTGGGACAGGGGATCCAATTTTATGGGCCCACAAATCGGTCGCCCCCATCTTCCAGGCATTTGCAAGCCAAGCTGTCCATCAGTTTTTTTTTCAGGTTTTCAGGTTCAGAAGTTCAGCGTTGCCAAAGACTGGTGGAAAGAGCCAATTGGCAGGCTGGTGCCTCAAAGTCTAGGGGCTGCCTTCGTATCTGGGGCGCATAGCATGATGCCCATGCAAATTAACCTCCAAACTGAGGGGAAAAGCTTACATGCAAAATAATAATAATTAGGGCTGTCAAAAAAAAAATTCGGTACAGTTCAGATTCAGCCGAATTTGGCCCTTGTGGGTTCGGTACGTGCCGAAGTCCGAACTCCCCCACTTCGGATCCGTTCAATTCGGCGGGAATTCAAAGTTCGGAAACAAATTCGGCCGAATAAAGCCATTAAAAACACAACCGCGCCTTTACGCGGCTCTGGGGGGGGCATTTTTGGGTTTAGAGGTCCCAAACTTTTGGCAGAGCTTCAAAGGACGTTTATTGAAAGACTCCCCAAGTTTTGTAAAGATTGGGTCAGGGGGGGCTGAGATATGGGCCCTGAAAGGGGTCCCCCCACCCTTAATGTTGTGCATCTCTCAGCAGAGCTTGCCGCTCACGCACAAAGCTCCCAGCCCGACAACAGCGGAGAAATTAGCAAAACAACTGCAAACACAACCTTGTTAAACAACACCTTTGCAACACACAACTGAAACCTCCCCCCTCAAACCAGGGAGCGAGAGACTTGAGGGGGAACACACACCCCAGGCAGAACCGACGAAAGCCCCCTTTGGCTTCCCCCCCACCCACAGAAACTGCTCCCTCCCCACACACACACAGACTCTGCTTTCCCCCACACACACACACATACACAGGAGAAAAATTATAGATTAAAGCCCCCAAAGGGGTCTTACTGTGGCTGTCTTCTGTTCCATCAGGACGGGCTGTAATCCAAGATGATTCCAATTAGGCACGGAACGTTTTGCTCTGGAGAGATGCACACAGGATCGGATCGGCTGCCCCATTCATCCCAATAGGGGAAAGGGGAAAGGGGAAAGCCCATATCTCGGGACCCCCTGACCCAATGTTCACAAAACTTGGGGGGTTCCTTAAGAAGCTTAATCTAAAGTTCCAGTGAAAGTTTTGTGTCTGCACCCCCAAAAATGCGCCCCCTGCAGCCATGGAAAGAGAAAAGGGGGGAGGCGATATTTCTGCCCCCACTGAACCCATCTTTACAAAACTTGGGTAGTATCTTAAGAATAATTCACTGAAGCTATGCTAAACGTTTGGGGGCTATATCCCCAAAAAAGCGCCCCCTGCAGCCACATAAATGGAAAAGGGGGGGAGGGAAAAGGGGGAGAGCCCATATCTCGAGACCCCCTGACCCAATGTTTACAAAACTTGGGGGGTATCTTAAGAACACTGGTCTGAAACTCCGCTCAAAGTTTGGGATTTGTACCCCCAAAAATGCGCCCCTTGCAGCCATGGAAAGAAAAAGGGGGGGAGCCCATATCTCGGGACCCCCTGACCCAATGTTTACAAAACTTGGGGGGTACCTTAAGAAGCTTCATCTGAAGTTCCAGTGAAAGTTTTGTGTGTGCACCCCAAAAAATGCGCCCCCTGCAGCCACAGAAAGGAGCGAATGTGCACAAGCACCCCCCACACACACACGAGGATTTTGCTCTCTCTCTCTCTCTCCCTGGCCGGGCCGCACATCAGCTGATTCCTCCAGTACTCAATCCTGACTGATTGGCCAGAAGAAGACCCAGCTTGCCCACCGATTGGCCGGGGGAGGAGAATGCTACTTACTGACGGTTATGCTGCTTACTGACGGCCGAATTGGCCGAATTTATTCGCGAACTCCCGAACTCGCTGAATTCGGCCCCCCCGGTTGCCCACCAGTTTTGAGTTTGGATCCGTCCGAACAGAAAAGCAACGAATCAGGGGAAATTCGGTTGATTTTCAGTTCGGACCGAACCGAATTGACAGCCATAATAATAATAATAATAATAATAATAATAATAATAATAATAATAATAATAATAATAATAATAATAATAAGGCATGAAAATAATTTATTTTGGTGACAAATGACATCTTGTGAATGGTCCTTTATTGTGGTAATCAAAAATCTGATTTCAAGAGATGATGATGAAGAAGAAGAAGAAGAAGAGTTGGTTTTTATATGCTGACTTTCTCTGCCACTTAAGGGGCTGAGAGAGAATGACTTGCCCAAGGTCACAAGAGATGCTCACAGTGCGGGGAAACGAAGCCTCTACTCGGGGTGACCTTCAGTTTGAGAGCAGGTTTTCAGGGTGGTGGTGTTATTGGAGCCAGCTGAAGGCTTGACCACAGATGCTGTCTGAAGGAGATTGCTCATCCGCACGGGTGAGGAAGTCTCCTTTGGAAGCCTGGTGGTGTGAGCAGCTGCTGAAGCCGGTTCTTTTTAGTTGGAAGGTATATCCCTCCGGACGGGACTTGGTGAGCCCCATCTTTTAAAAAAATCTTATGCTTGATCCAGATCAACCCACTGAATGGTTGGTCAGACCAAGTTGGCTCTGCTTACATGACCCTGACCTCAAAAGGCCCCAGCTATGGGGCCCTAACAAAACCAGTCAAAAAAAAAGTTAGAAAAATGGGAAAAAACCCAGAGCCATGCATCTGAACAAAGGCAAATAGCGTATTTGGCTTTGAAGAGATCCCCAGGTTTTGGCATTCAGTAAACCTGAAACCAGAATATTGCTGAAACTGGTATCATCTGCAAACCTGGTTACTACACTGCTCATTTATCAGCAAATTAAATAGCACCAGTCACAATATTGTAGGCATCTGCGTTAAAAAAGAAGAAGCCTCTGCTACTTTACATATACAGGGGCCCAGAAATTTCAGCTCTTACTGAAACAATCCCACCACTGAAGAATACGTTTAGTAAATAAAAACAGTGCAAGATCTAATGGAGCATACCTATTCTTTACACTGTTGGTGGACTAAAAGCTGTGTGTGTGTGTAAAGTGCCTCCAAGTCGCAGCCGACTTATGGCGACCCCTTTTGGGGGTTTTCATGGCAAGAGACTAACAGAGATGGTTTGCCAGTGCCTTCCTCTGCACAGCAACGCTGGTATTCCTTGGTGTTCTCCCATCCAAATACTAACCAGGGCCGACCCTGCTTAGCGGCTGAGATCTGACGAGATCAGGCTAGCCTGGACCCATCCAGGTCAGGACTAAAAGCTACATTAATGGAAATATTATATGATATTTTCTTCTGCCATGGAACACAGAGAGCAAAATTAGATTTATATTAGCTTTGGTTTCCTCTTCTCTTTTAGTGCGGTCAGGATTTGAGCATCAAAATTTAAGGGGGGGGGAACTACTCTGCATTTAAAACAGAATATCACTTTTTCCCGCATGAAACACAAATTTGAGGCTTTGAAAGCCATGAAAATGCTGTTTCTTCAGGCGTCATTTTCTGCATAGCTGTAGCAGATTCCTGCAGTCTAGTAACTTCAATATTATATCTCCCTCCAATGCTAGAAATCAATAACATTCTATTACAGAGTACTTGTGTACTGTGTTTCTTAAGCTAGTTTCAAAAATGCTCCAGACGGCACCGTGCATTTTAATACTATTTTTTTAAAAACTGCCAACTGTATTTATTTGTTAATAAATCAAATGAGTCTGTGTTCTGAGAACAAAGTTCAGAAAGCGGAATGATTAATATGCCACACACTGAAATCCCCATTTTATAGCAATTTGTAAATTGCTCCCCAAAATCCCAGGGTTCACCCCATCATACTTAAAACATGGAATTAAGAAGAGACTGAAATGTGGTTTTATCCTTTTCTTTTTTCTGTCCAGACACATGCGTTGCAGGGGCATGTTGGATACTGAACCCTGACCCTGTTTGTATTGTTTTTATGGTAAGTCAGTGTGGGTGTGTTCAGATACTCTGACATTGTCTCATCCAGAAGACACAGTTCACTCCAGAAATGCTGGATGCTAATGAGATGTTTGCCTGTAGGCTTAGTGCAAGAGGAAATCTTCTCCATCAAATGTGTTAATCTTATCTTCCAGCATTGGTGTCCTGCACCTCAGCCTCAATGCAGGAAATTAAAGGATGAGATCCTGAAGGCAACTATTTCATGGTGCTTTAAACAAATGAACTTCTTAACATTTTATGATCTTGGTGCCATTGATTTGTTGGAGACGCTAAGGCCCATAGTATTAACCATTTGCTGAACGTAAAGAAAGGGTGGACACGTTAATAGCCACAAGGAGTCTTTTAAAATCTGCTTTTGAGGTGGTGTACATTATATAAACCATGAAAACCATCCTCTTTCATAATAGCAGATAGGAGAGGGTCAATTCATACCATCCTCCTGATGAGGTAGAAGCTAGGTTACAGGTTTACCACACACCACTTTGTAAACAAGTGGCTCATTTATGCAGGAGGTATAAAATGGAGGTGTGGTGAAAGATGTGAAGTACTTTGGGAACCCATAGGAGTGAAAGTAGGATTCTAAATAAATAGACAAATAAATAAAATAATCTGCCGGGGAAGTGGCACAGGAAATGGATCTTTCCACCTTCTAGCATTCTCCATACAGTTCTTGTACTATGCCTAAGTCTTCCCACTCCACCCAGAGCAAACAGCAGCAAGGGGTGATTTTAGACTGGGGAGACAGATAGGGGAAAGGGTTCAAATGCCCCATACTGCACCCCCTGTCCAAAATTACAGTTCCTCTATCCTTTCCATGGCTGCATTTAGTAAAACAAACAAATCTCTATCTTTTGAAGATCAACAACAAATCTCCCGGTATAACGTTTGTTTCACTTCCAGTTTCCATTGTTACCACTAAATTTTTCTCAGAAATACTAACTAGTTATATCCCATCTTATTCTGGTACTTGTCTTTGATTATTTGCAGTTTGCAGGCTTACAAATATTGTTTAGAAAAAGTAGGGATGACTGTTGTATTTTTCTGATGTAAACTATTTTAAAATACCTATATCTTCTTATACATTCCAGGACTATATACTGCTCTTTTTTTCCCAACAACACCAGAAGCTAAAAGTGAGCTAAAAAGGTAATTCTAACAAAGCTACGTGGCCCTCTTTTATGTGACCAAATGTTATCCAGGAAAAGAGCTAAATGCTAAATGTGATCCATCAAAGAATTTTTAGACGCTCCAGACCAACTTTAGGAAAAAAATTCAAAATCCCTCAAGAGAAAGAAAGAGACATAAAAACTGAAGCAGAAAATCCTGAGGGATATCTGTAATATGCCCTATCCACAAATTACTAGCAGACCTTTATGGTAGCTGATCACCTATAAAAAGCTTCAGAGTAGTCATTACTGCCATAGTGATGATGGTGGTAGTTTTATGATTCCTACTCTCCATAAGAAGAGACCAGAGTGTGGTGCAAAAGGCATTTTGGGATGGCTGGGAAGATAACTTGGGTAAGACGGAAGAATGCTGCTTTGGGAGAGGTGCTCATTTGAAGCAGACCTACCCTGTGACTTTAAAGTGGGAAATGAGAAAAATAAGTGAAAGTATATAATGCAAATCAGTTTTTAGCAGACTTGGAAGCTGGCCTAACACAAGGATTTGCATTCCCTACAAGGCTATCACATCCACAGACAGACGGTGGATTCCAACACCTTCCCTTCAGTTAAAAAATAACCACATAATCGCGATCGGTTGCTCATAAGCACAGGGTGGGAAGGGTTTAAAATCTGTGTTTGGCACCAGGAAAGCCGTGAATATGATAAAGTAACAGAATGATATAGCAGTACTCCTGGTCCTTGAAAATAACATCATAAATTAGGAATTATAAGTGGCCATTGTCGTGGTATGGAAGGAGGTAAAAGGCCCCTGCCCACAAATGCTGAGTAGAGAGGAGAGAATGCAAAGCTTTCAACAGTGGATGTGGCAGCATAGTGGACATATGGGGCCTGTGAGGGGCTGTGGCTCAGCGGTAGAGCATCTGCTTGGCATGCAGAAGGTCCCAGGTTCAATTCCTGGCATCTCCAGTTAAAGGGCCTAGGCAAGTAGGGGATGTGAAAGACCTCTACTTGAGACGCTGGAGAGCCGCTGCTGGTCTGAGTAGACAGTACTGATTTTGATGGACCAAAGGTCTGATTCAGTATAAGGCAGCTTCATATGTTCATTTGTGTTTACACCTGCACATGCACAGTTGCTGACTGATCACAGCAAATGTGGATCTTTTGACATCAGCTGTCCACACTCAGTGTTCCCGATTAGTCATCAGCTGTTTGTCTTTGACCTAGCAGCCCCCATGCTTGCCTCATGATTAGATCCTCCTCAGCCTTGGTCACCACTCATTGGCAACATCCTCTTCTTTCCCACCACCACCACAGCTAATATGCATTTTAAGAGGAATATGACACCATTGGACATAGTCCTAAGTTTTGATCACAGACCTGCACAATTTATAACCCACCATGCTGAAATCAGGACACAGCTGTGGTTTGTGATCTGCCAGGAGCTTGACAACCTTCCAGACAAGCAAGATAAGCTGTTAGTCGTTGGTAGGCCACTGGAGAGATAGATGGCAGTTGTAGCGGTTTTCCTTGCAGTCGTTCATAACAGTGTTTTAAATTTAAAATTCCTTTCAAGAATTGCAAGGATGCAAAAACAAAAACAAAAAACCCTTCTCTGTTGCTGTGCATTCTTTGGGATTTCTTTGTATGTCTCCTCCCCACAGAAGTGTGTGGAAAGCAAGTGATGAAAGCTGGGGAACCCTCTGGTTCAGTAATAGTGAAACAACACAAAGATGGAAGTAAACATTGCCAAAGTGCTGTGCATGAATGGAAGTGCTTTAGTTACATGCATGCACTAGCCTCTTTGAATCCTGGCCAATGACTCCTAGTGGGGAAAAAAAAACAATTCCAGGAACTATTAGTCTCTTACGAGGCTCTTGATCAAGTCTCTCAGTCATCAAGTATGAACAAAATGATAAAAAGATATCAGGAAGTTACTCATCGATTCTAGTGGTGCTTTGATTTGTTGATTGGAAAAAGTACATGCTGTGGCACCAGTAGTCGTGCTGTACCAATACTATATCCCCTGGGTGGTAGAGCAAAGCTTGAAGGGGCTTTGCTGAGGCAGGGGTCAAAGATATTAAGCAACAGACATCAGGTTTCAGAGAGCAGGATCCAGATAGCATGGACAAGTTTTTCAGGACCCAGGAGAGCTCCCAAGCAAGGCAGAGGTTGCGTTCACAGTGGTCTGAACTTAGTAGTGCTAGAAGTTCAGCTGAGCACTTATAAGGTGAAAACACATGGTCGCTTTATCCTCCTTTAATCCCTGTTTTAGCCAGGATCGAACGCACATTAGGTGAAACGCATGCGTTTTATCCTGGCTAAAACAGGGATTAAAGGACAATAAAGTGACCATGCATTTTTGCCCATATAGTAGCAAACTTTGGGATGTGTGCAGAGTATTCAATTTTGCAACATGTAATAAGGTCACATAAATGAAGATGCTTCTAGAGGTATGCTCTACTTTCCGGTAGTGATGGTTTATTTTTATTGATTTTATTTTTGCGAGTTGTAGTCCGCCTTCTCTGGCCAAGGCTAGGCTCAGAGCGGGTAACATCATTTTAAAATATAATTAAATATTAAAACAATAAGAATAACAGTAAATCCTAAATTTAAAACAATAAAATCTCAATTTAAAAACAATCCCCAAGAATCCCAAGATGGCGCTTCATTGCAATCATTCTGAACGAGATAGATGGCAGTCTACCGCCTCAGTTGATATAATATATAGTCTGGAGAAGAGGGGGAATAGGGAGGCCAGCAGATCTAATACCCACGGTTGCCCTCAACTATAGGCCTGGCAGAATAGCTCTGCCTTACAAACCCTGTGGAACTCTTTAAGGTCCCGCAGGGCCCTGATCTCACGAGACAGAGCATTCCACCAACCAGAGCCAGGACTGAAAAGGCCCTGGCTCTCGTCAAGGACAGCCACACACTCTTCGGGCCAGGGACAACCAGTAAGTTATTATCAGATAATTGTTCAGACAGTAAAGAAACTGAAAAGTTTCAATGTATTCTTGTACATTGTATTCTTCAATGTAGTCTTCTACTGCTATGGGGCAGTACACAATTCTCACTTGATAACTTTAGGCAATTTCAACCAAACTGACTAGAGGAACTGGAGGAATTTTAATTTCAAACTTAATCATATATGCTATATGTGTTAGAGGAAATTCTGAGAATAGGGAGTTCTCTATATCCTTAGCATTGGCCACAGGTGATTCAGTGGCACTGAAGCTAGGGTTTTCAAAAAGACTTCTCTTGTTTTCTGTCCTTGAAGAAACATTTTTGATTATGTTCTTTCAGTACTGTTACTATTTACCAAAGTTTGCTTTTTAATACACTTAATATGTTCTGACTAAATTCTAAATGTTCAGTCACTATAACAACCCATTCCTGAGGGGGGGGAAACCTCTTAGGAGGCAGCCTGACCCTTCGGTAGCATAAGTGCGTGTAATCACGAGATTACACCCAAGCACCGTGGAGCCACGGCATACAGTGGCTGCACTGGCGCAGTGGGGCATTCCAGGGGTGGGCTGGGAGGAGGAGCCGCCGGTTAGGTGGCTCCCTATCCTGGTTCAGCCCAGTACGCTGGCGCCGGGAACGGCGGTGCTGCACCTGCTTTTTAGCAGGCACAGCCTCGCTGTTCCCTATGGGGCGAAAGGCCCTAGTTAAACAAAACAAAACAAAAAAGCCGCAAAACGGCTTTTTTTTGTTTGTTTAACGGCGTGTGTGATTCGGCTTAGGAAGAGGCTCCACACGCCGTCAGCTCAGGAATGGGTTGTGTCAGTCATTTCAGTCAAGTTTGAATAGGTGCTTCAGGGCTCAGGAAACCTATGTTTTCCCCCCCTTTCCTGCCATTTAATTACTGGTGACCTTATATAGTGGACTGTGACAAGGCATAATTTGCAGTATTAATATGTAATGCAGTGTGGTTTAAAAATATAATTTAATGCTTCATGCTAGATAGCTTTATTTTATATTCTCCATGTATGTCCTGCATGTCTAACAAAGTATTTCTCTTTGAGAGACACTGGACAGATCCATTCACAGATCTCCCAGCACTGGGTGTAGTTTGGCCCTGAGAAGAGTTGCAAAAATATGGAAAGTTTGGGTTTGGAAAAAAATTAAGCATTTCACTCGGTAGGTATGGGTTTTGGGTTAACCTTAAATAGCTCTTTTGGATCCTGTCCCTAGAATACTTCCTGCATTTTGCTAATGGCTCTAGCCATTTATCCCTTTGTTTCTGCCAGTTATATTGAGCCTTGACTTGCTATCTCAAGCTGAAGGTATGTGTATTTTTAGCCTTTAAGGTATATGGTTTGATCTCTGCTCTCTTTATAGGATAGCAGGCATATCATACACATACACTTTTATTTGTTAAGCAATTGGTTGTATAGGCCACAATCCTAAGGACATTTTCCTGAAAATAAGCCCTATTGAATAACAGGGGACTTACTTCTGAGTGGATCTTCCTAGGATTGCTCCTTAGTTGCCAAGCTTGAAGATTCAAGCTGGGCAGCAATGTATTAAGAAATGAATAAGAGGTGGCCTCTTTATAGAGAACCTGACTAACACAGGAGGGGCAGGAAATCCTACAGATGGTGCGAGCCTTGAGGTTGCTCAAATTCTTGGTGAACTGCACTTCTTAACAGGAAACTCTGTTGCAACTCTTAATTCATAGCTGAAGTGGTCAGGTCCCTTCTTATCCCATTGTCTTGATGCTATATTGCCTTTCTGGAATGTGCAGTGCACCTGTGCTAAGGTGCCTTCCCAGTTGTCATTAGGTTTGCTAGGTCCCTCTTCACCACTGGCGTGAGGTTTTTGGGGTAGAGACTGAGTAGGGTAGGTTTTGGGGAGGGCAGGGATTTCAATGAGTCCAATGGCCAAAGCAGCCATTTTCTCCAGGTGATCTGATCTCTATCAGCTGGAGATCAGTTGTAATAGCTGGAGATCTCCAGCTATTACCTGGAAGTTGGCAACCCTAGTTGTCATAGATGGTTAGTTCACCAAGATAGTTCTCATATAGCTGGCTCTTGGCTTTGGATCCCTTTGTCTCCATCCTCCACATGGATCTGTCTCTTCCCTCTGGCTCTTCTCCCTTTAGAGAGGCGCAGTCTGATTTTAACTGTCTTCACCTTCCTGCTTCCACCCATATTCTCTGCCTTCTTTGTCTTCCTGGCTCTGCCCTCTTTGTTCTGTTTGACTGTCCTGGGTGCCACTCCTGCAGCAGCAGGTAAGTGAGTCACGCAGTGCATTTACACACTCCCCCAAGGCAGTCACAGTTGAGCTTCCTGACTCTTGCTAGGTTGGTAGACTACAGGAAGCCATTGCCAGTATTAGAGCCCTGGTATAATTTTCATCCATTGAGGATACTCAATCTGTTTTGCTAATCCTCAACATGCAATTGATGGGCTGCTAGCACATGTCTCATGTCAATTTCTGACCTTGTCTTTAGTGGATAAGCTTAATATCTTGAATACAGTGGCAAAAACAGAGGTTGATGTCTGTGAGATGCAATTTAGTGGCAGAAGAACATAAGCAAGGGATGAAGGCAGTTGAGAATGGAAAGGTCAGGTCAATTCTCTTGGTGATTTGCCAGCAAACAAGGCTGCTGATGTACCCAGTGTGGCGTAACTGACCCATGAGTTTGCAAGGTGCAGGCTAATCCTAGATACAATGAGCTGTTGCCAAGCCTTGGAGCAAAATAATGACAGGTATTTCCACAATATTACTTGGGTTTTTAGATTATATCTCGCTTCTCTTAAAATGATGAGTGATCTTAAAAGGATGAGACTGACAAACATTTCTAAGCCCAGACATGAATGAATGAATGAATCCAGTCAATACCTCTATCCTCTTGACTGTTTAAAGATCTTTTTATTTTTATTTTGGGTGGAGAGTAGAAGGCAAGAAATGAAAAATACTGAAGGGCTTGACTGTCTTTGGCAGATCTCTTTAAGAAACAGACTCTTACAGAGGAGACCAAACTTGAAGCTGAGGCTGAGAAAAGAGTCACGTTAGTGCCATTTATGGATACCTTTCCAGTCTACTTTGTGGATTACCATCACCTAAACTTCCTTTCAAGATTTGACAAGAGGAGAGGACCACAGAAACAGTAACAAAAGTTTATTTATTCAAGAACTAGATTCCCTCAAATAATGGACTGTGGACTGACGGAGGGAAAGTATCTGGGTTGGCATATCTCAGAGTGGGAGCTAGAACTATACCCTCCTTGAGATGAGTATAGAACAATACTCTCCTTGGGATGCTTCTTTATTTAGGGCCTCGCCTTTGGGCCAACGAAAAGAGCAAGAATATTGATAGTTAAACCACTTTCCCTTTTAGATCCTTCCATAGAGAAAGTATAGAAATGATGTTTCTTTTAAGCATTGTTAATGATGTCATTAAAAAATCAGCCTCAAAGCCATCGCAAGGGCCTTTCGTATATATATAAAAAAATTATTAGTGAACTTATTCTGACATATGAGCTGTGCCCACTGAATGAACTGGAAAGAAAGTAGAGAGAAATTTATCAGGCTTCACATTCACCCATGCAAATATTGTAGGCCTCAATGTTTTTCCCTGTTAGATATTTATATATAAGTTTGAAATGGTTTTGAAATTTAATTGTCCATGTACAATGTGTGCAGCAGCCAAAATGCAATCAAGAGCAATGTGAGGATTAGCATCTACATTTTTAAAAATAAAAGAACCTGATCTAATGGGTTTTATTGGGAACAAAATGCACCCTGAGGCATTTTTAAATGTCATCGCAAACTGATAGGTTAAAATTCACTATGATCAACCCATCATACAAAAAGAAGAAAATGACAATGTTTAGGATTCCAGCAAGGCCAATTAAGCTTTGGAGGATAGTTATTTTACTGTCACTTCTTCGCCAAGCTGTTTCTAATGCAATGAAATATTGATATTAAGCAGAATTTGCCATTTAAGATAATATAAAACGCTTCTGCCCTTGTAGAAGGCATAGTTCAATCAATCTCCCATTAATTACAATGTTTATTTCTGATCAGTTATCAATGAATAGTAAAGCTACTATCATCTGCTTCAGCCAGAACTCTGGTGCACTGTGTCTGTGGCTCCATATATACATGGAGTTACCTTTGAGTTGTGAATTTTGTATAAGAAATAGAGCTGGCATTACGAAGGCCTTTTGATCGGGCTATACCCATTTGGTCCTATTAAGTTTTACTGCAGGATTCAGTAATGTACATTCAGTAGAATGCTCGTGCTAGCCCAGCACTGCCTCCATCAAGCAGCTTTGCAGCATTTACAGCTCTGTGATTCAGAATTACAGACATCACTTTTCAGGCAGCACCCACTGCTAGTCTCATGGACTCAGGAGTGACTGAATTAAGATCAATATTTTGCTGTTTGAAGTCTCCTGTATAATCTTTGCCATGAAGTTCTGGATTGTAAATAAATAGCTCCTAGTTAAGCACAGAGGTGTCTCCAGTTGTGTCACCACATAACTGTACCCAGGGGCACCCATGAGGCATAAAATCTGTGTGAATGTACATGCACTGAGGAACAGGGCTGTTGGGGAAAAAATCGGTTTGATTCAGATTCGGCTGAATTCGGCCCATTTTTATTCAAGAACTGCCAAATTCCGAACTCCCCCTATACGGATTTGGGGAATTCAGCTTGAAATTCAGCGTTCGTGAATAAATTCAGCCATTTAAAGCCATTAAAAACACATTCAGGCCTTTCCACAGCTCTGGGGAAGGCATTTTTGGAGGTAGAGGTCCCACACTTTCAGGGTAGCTTGGAGGGTCCCTACTTGCAGCAACCCGGGACCATGCACCCGACACACACACACACCCCCCGCACGGGGACCTCTCTCTCACACACACAGACGCTCTCTCTTTCTCTCCCCGGGCCTCTGGGCAGCCCGGGCTCATGCACACATCCGCAACTGATTGGCCAGAAGAAGACCCAGCTTGGCCATCTATTGGCCATGGGAGAATGCTGATTCAGGGTTGCCGAATTTGTACTAATTTATCCGGTGTCCGCCCAAACTCACTGAGTTTGGCTCGTCGTTTTCCCACCTTTTTTGACTTTGGTTTTATCCGAACTAGAAACCGTGGAATCAGGCTAAATTCGGCTGTTTTCCAGTTCGGATAGAACAGAATCGACAGCCCTACTGAGGAATACAAAGACTGGAATGAGAGTGGTTCATGATCAGAGTTATTTGGAACCTATCTAGCTCTAATCCAGACCTTGGGTGGTTTAATTAGGCCTTTGAATCAGAAAGGATTTTTCTCTTCATCAAACAACATTTCTGTGAATTCTGAAACTTCTGAAGCTCATTTCCTCTGTTTGCTTGTTTGAGAGGCAACGTTTACACAAAATTTGAATATAAAATACACATGCAGCTGCATATTTGGGTTTCCAGCTGACCAGAAACAAGAATGCTGATTTTGAGCGAGTTGCCAGAAAAGCTAGGGCAAAGGACATTTTCCCCACACCAGCTTGGGAGCCAGCATGGTGTAGCGGTTAAGAGTAGGGTTGTACATATCGATAAACCAGAACAAAAAATAAACCTGAAATTAGCTGTTTTGGTAATTTTTGGGTTTCAGGTTTACTGAATGCCAAAACCTGGGGATCTCCCCAAGGCCAAGTAGATGATTCCTGAAAAAGCTGAATAATTATTTGGCTTTTCCAGGTTCGGCTATTCACCTTTGCTCAGAGGCACAGCTCTGTGCTTTCTCCCATTTTTTAATCTTTTTTGACTGGTTTTGTTAGAGCCCCATAGTTGGGGACCTTTTGAGGTAGGGATCATGTAATCAGAGCCAACTTGGTTTAACCAACCATGCAACCACAAAACCATTCATCCATCACCATTCAGTGGGTTAATTTAGATAAAGCATAAGAGTTGTTTAAAAGACAGGGCTCACCAGTCCCGTCTGGAGGGATATATCCTACAACTAAAAAGAACCAGCTTCAACAGCTGCTGACACCACCAGGCTTCCAAAGGAGACTCCCTTATTTGTACGGATGAGCAATCTCCTTCAGAAAGTCCCTGTGGTGAAGATTTCTACTGGCTCCGATATCATCCCTCCCCCAAAAAACCTGCTTTTAAACCGAAAGTCGCCCCAAGTAGAGGCTTCATTTCCCTGCACTGTGACCATCTCTTGAAATCAGATTTTTGATGACCATAATAAAGGACTGTTCACAGGATGTCATTTGCTACCAAAAGAAATGTTTTCCATGCTTTATTTTTCTGGCATTTAAGCCTTTCCCCTCAGTTTGGAAGCTATTTTGCATGGACATCATACTATGGGCCCCAGATACGAACGGAGCCCCCAGACATTGAGGCACCAGTCTGCCAATCATCTCTTTCCACCAGTCCTTGGCAACGCTGAACTTCTGAACCTGAAAACCGATGGACAGCTCGGCTCACAAATGCCTGGAGGATGGGGATGACCCCTTTGCAGGCCCATAAAATTGGACCCCCCCATCCCAAAGTTCACCAAACCTTGGTAACCATCTAAGAAGAGTCCCTTGCATCCATGCTGCAAATTTGGGGACTCTACAAAAATGCCCCCACAGGAGTTTTTAAAAAATCCCCATAGAATATAACGGACATGAATTTTTGGTAAACCTGTAAATAAGCTGAATACCAAAATTTACTAGTATGGGTATTCAGCTTATTCCAAGTTTACAAAAAAAAACAGGCCCAACAAACCTGAACTCGAAATGTACTGATTTTTTGGGGGGGGTACAACCCTAGTTAAGAGTGGTGGACTCTAACCTGGAGAACTTGGTTTGATTCCCCACTCCTCCACATGAAGCCAGCTGGGTGACCTTGGGCTAGTCAGTTCTGTTAGAGCTCTCTCAGCCTCACCTGCCTCACAAAGTGTCTGTTGGTGGGGAGAGGAAAGGAAGTGATTGTAAGCCCGTTTGATTCTCCTTAAAATGTAGAGAAACTTGGCATATAAGAACTAGCTCTTCGTTTTTTAATTAAAAGGTACATACTTAAGACAATAGTATTTGGACCATGGCTCAGGACTTTTATGTGTTGAGTAGTCCCTATAGTACCTTTTGGAAGGACTTACTGCATGGAATGTGAAAATGCTCAGTCTCCTTCCTTTCTTTACAAGCATGCTGAAAGGAGAAGTAGAGCAGTGAGGCAATGTCACTCAGTGGAGAGGATTCATCAGAGGCTCGGATCCTAGTTTTGTTTCTCACAGTGGTATGCTTCCTCGTGGCTTATGTTACTTGTCCCCAGCTCTTTTGGTCTGGGCCTTGAGCCAGTGCAGTATAGAAACTCCCTGGGAAACTGGCTGGGAGACTTCCCTGGGATAGAAATTCCCTGGGAAGGTCCAAATCTCTTCTCAACTTTCTCTTAGCCTAATATACCTCACAGTATTGTCGAAGGCTTTCACGGTCAGAGTTCATTGGTTCTTGTAGGTTATCCAGCTGTGTGACCTTGGTCTTGGTATTTTCTTTCCTGACGTTTCGCCAGCAGCTGTGGCAGGCATCTTCAGAGGAGTAACACTGAAGGGCAGTGTCTCTCTGAAGTTACTCCTCTGAAGATGCCTGCCACAGCTGCTGGCGAAACGTCAGGAAAGAAAATACCAAGACCACGGTCACACAGCCCGGATAACCTACAAGAACCAATACCTCACAGTGTTTTTGTGGTGACAGAATGGAGGAAAGGAGAAAGGTGTGCTCCAGCCTGAGCTCTTTGGAGGAAGGGCAAGATTAAAATGCAGTGCATTCCCTTCTTCTTGTAACATGGCTGATATCATGTGAATTCTTGACGATGGAAAGGCTGAAGACCACTGGTTAAGGTAATTGCTTTTGTTATGGAAGCTGCCTTTCAGCCTTCCCAGACTGATGGCTTTGCTCCTGGATCTTCCACCCAAGTCCCTGGTCAGGTCCTAGAATGTTTAATTTAGAGAGTAGGAAAGTCTACTATTCTACTGTTGGCCCACAAAAGAAGATAAGTGTGCAAGAGTGAGTTCAAAATGTGCTCTGAAGGCAGCAGTGGTTCTGGAGACCTTTCAGGGAAGGCATTGCAAAGTAGATCAAGAATAACACATTCTACAGCTACTGGTGTGGTGCTGTTGGTGGTGCTGGTCAGCCCCAATGTGTGTAACTGAGATAGCAGGTACCAATCATGTCATTTCTTCTGTATGGTGTAGTTGCTTCTCACCCATTTACAGAAAAGTGATAATTTCGATTAAATTGCTATTCTTCTAGGATTTCAAGGAATCACCTTGGGACACCAGAGTGGATCAATTTACCATTGTTCACTAGATCTCGAGTTTCACGTTCTGCAAAGTGGAGTGTCATACATTATAACAGTACCAAATAGATGAAAAATGTTTTATTTAAGTGTTTTGTTTATTTAAAGTTCATTATTATCTATCTCTCCAAAATCGACGTCAGAAGCCTTGCACTGAAAGAAAGAGAAGAGTCATACCCAGCTTAACAAAGAAAACAATAAAATAACTCTGATAATCGTGATCATTCTGAAGCATGGATGCTTTAGTCAGTATGCTTTTGTTTTATCCCCCCCCCCAAAAAAAGATACCTGGAAATAGAATGATAAAGGAAATGCTTTATTTGATACTCTGTGTATAGCAAATTCCTTTTATTTGACTTTTTTATTGGCAATATCAACCCTGTTGCCGAGCCCAGCTCTGAGGTGCCTTCCTTCCCATCCCATTCTTCTAAATTATTAATGCCGTACTGTTGATATATTGTCAGCCTTGTACATACATTCTATGAATATGCGTTTTACAGTAGGCTGGGATTTATAACAAAGCTTGACATATGCAGCTAATTCACCTAGACAGTCTTGTCAGTTTTAAGGTTCATAAATAATTGATACTCAGGGCTTGGAGTTCAGCTACTGTTAGTACTTCAGCTGTTAAATTTCAGCAGCATAATGGATGAATATTTGTTTATAATTTTCTGTACATGGACCCCAATGCCTGATCCCTGGCCTCATTTGCATAGGTAGATTGAGATGTTGGCGCTGTAATGAGCATATGAAGATGATGAATTGTTTTGCTCAGTGCTGGTGCAGTTCTGTAAATGTTTGATTAGTTTTGAATGGATTACTGTTAGATTATCTGGTTCAGGGGTTAAAGTGAGCCGCTCTCTGCTCCCAGAGCTTTGGTGATCCCTTGCTGACAGATTTTAAAATTCATACGGTGATATTAGTGCTGCAAAAGCGAGAGATATTCTTTGCAACAGATGTTTAGTAATTAAGCATAAGGTTTGCCGGTTTGGAAGTTGTTCAGGAAATTTAAATCAGCGTGATTTGTTTACTGTAGTTTGAGGGAATGACTGTTTCTCAAAAATAATTTACTTTTAGCCGTAAAGTGCTGTTGTGTCTCATAATTCCTGGAGATGGAGCTAATTTTTAAAAATAGATCCCAAAATGAAATCTTGGTACACGCACAACAACTTGTAAGCACATGGAGCTTTGTGTGAACGTCGGCTGCCTCATTCACGTTGGTTGCTAGTGATGTGCCCATGCGTATATTTCCACACAAACACAAAAGTGACATCTTTATCAAGACTGAAATGAATGGAGTAACCCTTGCTATTGTATGGCTTCATACATTAATCAGATCTCTGCGGAATTGTAGTCATGGCTAGTTAGCGGTGGAATAGTCTTCTTAGCGACATCAGGGCCCTGCAGGACCTTAAGGAGTTTTGCAGGGCCTGCAAAAGGGAACTATTCCGCCAGGCCTATAACTGAGGGCAGCTATGAGTTGTCCATCATTGCTGGCCTCCCCATCTCTCCCCCTTTGTCTTTTGTTGTCTGTAGAGGCTGCTTTGGCAATTGGACTCTATATAGGCTTGCCAGGTCCCTCTTTGGTTTTGGGGGCAGAGCCTGAGGAGGGCGAGGTTTGGTAAGGGGGGGGCCCTCAATGCTATAGAGTCAAATTGCCAAAGCGGCCATTTTCTCCAGGTGAACTGATCTCTATCGGCTGGAGATCAGTTGTAATAGCAGGAGATCTCCAGCTAGTATCTGGAGGTTGGCAACCCTAACTCTATAGCGTTGAAGCCTCTCCCTTCCCTTAAACCTCGGCCCCATAAACCTCTCACTGGTGGCGAAGAGGGATCTGGCAACTCTGGCTGTTGTCCTTCCAGCTACCCCTCCCCCTGCCTGATAAGCTAGCTTTAGTAGAACGGTTTGTGGAACTTCCCACTCAATACTAGAATCAGTGAGGGAACCTAAGCAAATGCTGTCTGTTAGAATAAACTACAGAGATGGACACATTTTCAGAAAGCTGTAGAAACAAAAACGGCTAGATGGACTAGCGTCTGATCAGGATGTTGGGTCTCAAGACTCGTCCAAAGACAGGAAGGAGGAAGACATTGGGGAGAGATAGGGAGAGGTGCTTTTGAAACCCACAAAAGAGCACAAAAAGGGCAGCATAGCAAGAGGCTTAGTACTGTGAACCCTGCTTTTTCTCTCTTTCTAGGTCACCTCATGGTGAATTTTTTGAACAGTGCATTTTAATACTAAATTCACTTTGCTGTTACCACCTGGTTTTGTATGTTAAGAAAGATGAGCAGACCTCATCTCAGGGCATGGCACAGAGGCACCTTTGAGACTTGTGGCCCAGTGGAGGGCTCACCTCTGACCGGAGTTGTTAGATCAACCTCTCATTTCCCAGTGGGAGAAGTACTTGGTGTGCATGCAGAAAGAAAATGGTGCACTCTTCTGCTTTCTCTGTGCATCCTTCCTGTTAGGAATTGAGCAATTTCCCCATAAAAGGTAAAAGGTAAAGGTCCCCTGTGCAAGCACCGGGTCATTCCTGACCCATGGGGTGACATCACATCCCGACGTTTACTAGGCAGACTTTGTTTATGGGGTGGTTTGCCAGTGCCTTTCCCAGTCATCTTCCCTTTCCCCCCAGCAAGCTGGGTACTCATTTTAACAACCTCGGAAGGATGGAAGCTGAGTCAACCTTGAGCCAGCTACCTGAAACTGACTTCCGTTGGGATCAAACCCAGGTCGTGAGCAGAGCTTTTGACTGCAGTACTGCAGCTTACCACTCTGCACCACGGGGCTCCTAATTTCCCCATAGGACTGTAAAATATTGTATGGAAGGAACTCTGGAGAGGGCTGATTCCTGATTCTTTTGCATTCTTTCTAGACTTGACAGTGCATGTCTGGCTAAAAAGGATGAGAGTCATGCTCCACTTCCTCCAGTTGGGGGAGAAAGCAAAGGGAGCTGAAATGGTGGGGAAGCAGGGAGCATGGTTGTGCTCAAGGGCATATTTAAACCCACAATTCGCTCTGACCCAAGTGGAAGGGAAATACCTGCTACAGCTGCCAAAGAGGCTCGTGCAAGACTTCATGCTGTGCCAATATAGTTGTGTGAGGCAGCATTCTTGTGCTTCCATTGGTGCAAGCTGAAGCAAATCTTTGGATTCAGTGTCGTTTTTCTCCTGCTTTCTAGAACGAGCTGTAAAAAATAAAACACCACTTGTACACCAGGGCTCCTTGCCCCTTGCTGATGGCTTTTTGCTATGTGGTTGATACCATTGGAAAGTGTGGGGAAAGAATTTAGACCATCAGGATGATGGTCACTTGTGCAGATGTATGTGATTGGTATGTGCATAAGAAAGGCCATGCTGGATTCAATCAAGGTGCATCAAGTCCAGCAGTCTGTTCACATAGTGGCCAATCAGGTGCCTCTAGGAAGCCCACAAACAAGACAACTGCAGCAGCATTATCCTGCCTATGTTCCAAAGCACCTAATATAATAGGCATGCTCCTCTGATACTGGATAGAATAGGTATGCATCATGACTAGTATCCATTTTTACTAATAGCCATGAATACCCCTCTCCTCCATGAACATGTCCACTCCCCTCTTAAAACCTCCCAAGTTGGCAGCCATCACCACATCCTGGGGCAGGGAGTTCCACAATTTTAACTATGTGTCGTGTAAAGAAATACTTCCTTTTATCTGTTTTGAATCTCTCACTCTCCAGCCTCAGCAGATGACCCCTCATTCTATTATTATGAGAGAAGGAGAAAACATCTCCCTGTCCACTCTCTCCCTACCATGCGTAATTTTATAGACCTCTATCATGTCTCCCCTTAACTGCCTTCTTTCCAAGCTAAACAGCCCTAAGTGTTTTAACTACTCCTCATAGGGCAGTTGCTGTAGTCCCCTAATCATTTTGGTTGCTCTTTTCTGCACCTTCTCAAGATCTGTAATATCCTTTTTAGGTGTGCATCCCTGAGATGTCCCCCCTCCCCATCCCCCACAGTGAGCTTTACTGTGAATCAGAACTTGGTGGGCAAGTCCATGCCATCTTGCCATGAGCTTGCCTACTTACGCTGATTTAACCACTGATACAGATTGCAAAGTGCAAAAATGCTGTCACCCAAACTCCAGAAAGGACCTTACCCATTGTACCACCCAAACTCAATCCAAATATCATACATAAACCAATCCTATGACTTGCACTGTTCCATGGGTTCTCAAGGTTAACTGGGCCCCTGGAATTTTGACCCTATAGTCCCTCCTTTCAGGAGCCCTGCTGCTTCCTGATATAGGAGACAATAGGAAATTCATTCTATGGATGGCCATCTCTTTAGCAAAAAATGAAGTTACCATATATTAAAATAGAGGGAAAACAAATAAAGTCTTGGGATTTGTAATGAACATAACTTTATAAAACTATGGTTTCAAAATATTCTTGTAATTAAAGCAGAAATATCATGTTGTCTAAACCCAGACCAAAATGGTGGCTACTTAATCAACTTCATAGAGATGTAGGATAGGGAAGATGACAGATCAGTCAGCCATCCATTTCACCTTAAAAACAAAGTAGGCTTACTTTAGGGAGGACCTAACAAATGCAATGGTGAGAAGAGTTCAACAATGACATGATAAAGATAATAAAGAACCTTCCAAAATTCCATCTGAAATTCAGACACTAAATATTTTATGTGGCTGATCCAAACAACCCTTTGTATCAAGAAACAAATGCTAGCCTATTGGATCCGAGACCAGGAAGCTGCTTTTGGCGAAGGGGGGGAGGGGACATTTTTCTGTCTAATGTCTTGGTTGTTCTTTGATGATCCTGCGCAGTTATTTGAAAATGTTGAATCATCAGAAGAGCGCGCCTCAGTGTCTTGTGGGATCTGTTTCCCAGTATGCGCAGACAAGTATAATCCTGGCAGTAACTTAATATTGTCATCTGGCACGCCCTTCTCGACATGCAAGTTTGAAAGATCGGTTGTTCTTGGTCTCTCTCTTTTCAGCCAGTGGTTTCCAGAGAGGTGGGTGTTTTTTTTTTGTTTTTTTTAAAGATGAGATTTAGTACAAGTGCAGCTATACAGAACCGAGTTCCGTTGCTCTATTGAACTATATTTTGTCAGCCCCTATGTACAGTGCCTCGGCTTGTCTGGCAATCATGTTCGTGATTATATGGGTAATGAAACACGTGCTCCTTTTTTTGTCTGCGGCTCTGATTAATCTGCTTTCTATTTAGCCTTGATTTATGGTGCTCAACTGTTGAGGTGAACACTGGCCCATCAGTTCCGTAGCCTATTACAGACGCAGCGACTGCTAAATGCCTGCAAGGCTTGATCTGTTTCTTGACAGCCGGGCTTCCCGCTACATTCCCTCCAATCTGTTTTGCTTCCTGGTGTGACCTTTCATACAGTAAAATACATTAGTTGAATAGCACAGTCTCATTAAAAGAGTGAATTAACCGAAGAGTCTTTTTAACTAAATGACAGCCAAAGGACTGAGTGCTAATAGCCATGGGCAGTTAGAAACTTAACTCATGAATCAGACTGTTAATACTGCTTGATGCCTGAAGCGCTGAGGGCATCACGCTCTCTGCTTGCTCTCATAAGAAGAAAAGCTCATTACTTTCCTCCTGATGGGAGAGAAAGAGTGAGCGAGCAATAATAAAGCTTGAATTTTTCAATACTGTTAAAAATGGGGCTGACAGATTGCCGACAATAGGAGCAACGGCCTAGACACTGGGTAAGAGAGACACTGAATTAGCAATACCATATATCATACAATCTAATTAAATCAACCCGAAGAATGAAATTAGTTTTCTGTGAGTGAAATGGCCTTTGAAAGAGCACTATTAAATGAACTGTAGAGCATTAATTAAATAATTCACAGTGAGGGATTCTGCATTTATACAAAAATTGTGCACTTAATTGTCCATGCTGTATTACAGATTTGGCCTTATGTTAACATTGTGTCGAAAGCACACTTATTGGAGCATATCAGGAACAGCTTAATGTAAATGCAGCTTATAAAGTTTTCAGGGTTGGGAAAGGAACCAAGGAAATGGCAGACCATAGAATAGGACTCAGTACATATATTAGAACATAAGAAAAGCCATGTTGGATCAGACCAAGGCCCATCAAGTCCAGCAGTCTGTTCACACAGTGGCCAGCCTGGTGCCTCTAGGAAGCCCCCAAACAAGACAACTGCAGCAGCACCATCCTGCCTGTTTTCCACAGCACCTAATGTAATAGGCATGCTCCTCAGATACTGGAGAGAATAGATATGCATCATAACTAGTATCCATTTTGACTAGTAGCCATGGATAGCCCTCTCCTCCATGAACATGTCCACTTCCCTCTTAAAGCCTTCCAAGTTGGCAGCCATCACCACATGCTGGGGCAGGGAGTTGCACAATTTAACTATGTGTTGTGTGAAGAAATATGGAGATAGTTTTGTATATGCATGTGCATGCAGATGATGAAGCAGTTCATTTCATGTTAAAATGATTATAGGGGATGAGGCCACCATGCATTTTTCCCCTTTGTGTTTCTAAGAGAAGTTTCCTGTTTTCCCTACCGCAACTTCATATTTTCATTAAAATATTTTTCAGAGCAGTGTGAAGTAGGTGTCTAAAGCTTCATCGGTACAATTGGTCAGCTAACAACGGAGATTAAATTAATCTTCTACTGAGAAGGCTGCTTTATTTCAGAAAGGTTACTTGCTTCCTGAGTTTGTATGTATTTTAGCCCAGTTTATGTATTCTTATATAGAAATAAGACTATGCTTCCAGTAGATTGTACTTTGTAATCACATGTGCATTTTGCAGTGCCTCAGTTGTCAGGTATTCCCCCAACTTCAGGCAATGCATATTATCATCATTCACTTAATGAAAGTTAACACTTTTCCCATTATAAATGTCACGTCAGTTTCTCCAGCCTAGTGCGGGAGAAGGTACTTCTCCACTTATGCCATATCTTGGCCCTGTCCTGCTCTGAGACTTGAATGCAATTCTGTGGGTATTCTTCTAACTTGTTCCTGCTCAGTTGCCTTCAAGGTCCCACTCTCTTGATTGCCAGTGAAATTCATAAGGAAGGGAGGAAATACTGTTAGTTTTACCCATACCTCATTCTCTTTTTGTCAACCTCCCACCTAGTATTACACCCCCCCCCCAAAGTATTACTGTGTTCACCAGTGGTGGTGTGTATTCATGCCCTTTTGAACAAAACAAACATGTCCCTTCTCTTCTTAAAAGCAGCAGTAATGGGCAAAGTTTTCCTAGCTTTGGCAAAATTGATAAGGTTTTCTCACCTCAAAGTAGGGTTGCCAGGTCCCTTTTCACCACAGGAAGGAGGGAGCCTGAGGAGGGTGGGGTTTGGGGAAGGAGGTCAAAAGCTGTTATTCATACTAGATGCTTTGGCTGAGATTTAGGTCTGGTTCATACACTGTTTCCACATGTTAGTTTTATGTAGGGTTTCCAGCTGGTCTGAAGAAAAATGCCGTAGAGTTCAGTTGCCAAAGCGGCCATTTTCTCCAGGTGAACTGATCTCTGTCGGCTGGGGATCAGATGTAATAGCAGGAGATCTCCAGCTAGTACCTGGAGGTTGGCAACCGTGCCTCAAAGGAATGCAAAGAAAGGAAGATAATAAAGGAAATTTGGGGAGGGGGAGGAAAGACTTTACCCCCTACCTTTCCATACAGAGATTGAAATGTGGGGGAAACTTCCAAAATCGGTGTGACTGTATGGAAAAATTGTTTCTGGAGTGCTAAAATGTCCATAACTGACACAAAATATGCAGGAAGGATGATAGGCATATGTAAATCAATCTAAATGCAGCAATAAATATTTAAAAATCTAATATAAGCTTGTCTAAAACTATACTTCTATCTTTCACACATGCACATCAGCAGCAGGAGACAACCTCAAAAAAGCTTTAGGTAGCATGTGTGACATCTGCTCTGCTCAGCAATGAGTATGGATTGGATTGCAGCCTTTATGCGATATGCACATCATAATTGAGCACAGCTTTGCAACGATCAGATCTTGGAATGTTAAAAGCAGGCTCTTAAATCTTCAAGGTTCTTGTTTGAAGCTGTCTAAAGCTTTATTCCGAATGTAACTTACATTGGCACATAGGCTTGCCAGGTCCCTCTTCGCAACCGGTGGGAGATTTTGGTGGCGGAGCCTGAAGAGGGTGGGGTTTGGAGAGGGGAGGGACCTCAATGCCATAGAGTCCAATTGCCAAAGCGGTCATTTTTCTCCAGGTGATCTGATCTCTATCGGCTGGAGATCAGTTGAATTAGCAGGCGATCTCCTGTTACTACCTGACAGTTGGCAACCCTATTGGCACAAGATCTATGAATTCAGTTGGTTGGAGAGAGTGCCTTCTTTGAAAATCACATGTTGATTGGACAGTCAGTAGCAAAAGCTGTTATTCATACTAGATGCTTTGGCTGAGATTTAGGTCCGGTTCATACACTCTTCCCACATCTGAGTTTTACATAGGGTTTCCAGCTGGTCTGAAGAAAAATGTCCTGTCTTGTCATTAGAGACATAATGGGATTTTATTTATCAGTATCCCTGACCTGGATAGCCCATGGTAGCTGATCTCATAAGATCTCAAGAGCTAAGCAGGGTGAGCCCTCATTAGTGCTTGGATGGGTGACCACCAAGGAGAACTGAGTTTGCTATGCAGAAGAAGGTAATGGCAAACCACCTCAGAAACATTTCTTGCCCATGGAGTCACCATATGTTGGCTAGAATGTGATGGTTAAAAAAAAATCAGTAGGGTTACCAACCACCTAGAGAGGCCTAATGACATTTTATTTAGCAGATGATGCCATCAAAAGATTCAACTGCCCATTTCCTCACTTTTAGCCTCTATTAAAGGGGCAGGACATTCTTCTCCAGGCGAGTTGGCAGCCCTATCTGTGGTTAGGGTTGCCAACCTCCAGGTACCAGCTGGAGATCTCCTGCTGTTACAACTGATCTTCAGCCGATAGAGATCAGTTCACCTGGAGAAAATGGCCGTGTTGGCAATCAGACTCTATAGCATTGAAGTCCCTCCTCTCCCAAACCCTGCCTCCTCAGGTTCTCCCCGCAAAATCTCCAGGTATTTCCCAACCTGGAGCTGGCAACCCTCTGTGTGGTGGGATGTAGGAGTGTGGGTCATACATTTCCTTCCACCATATATAGAAATGGCAATGTGAACTGAAGGCTATTCTTTGAAGACTACTATAAAAAAGAGGTGGATGGATTATGAGGTTGTTAACTGCTAGTGTAAGACTTTCACTGTTAACAGTGATGTGTGTAAGCTTTAAATGAACATAGCAGGATATGTACATAGTGTGTGGGGGGTAGGGTTGCCAACAGCCCTTTTAATGTGTAGAAATGGGCAGTTGAAGCTTTTCATCATATAGAACTAAACCACCTCATTTGGTTATAATAGCCTATTAAGCCTCTATTAAAGGGGCAGGACATATATTCTTCAGGTTATTGGCAATCCTCAGTGGTAAGGTGCCCAAGTCTGAGGCCGATTTCCATGTGTAAAATGTAAGTGCTGGAACAATGTATGAACTTCTGCCACAAACAGTGTCTTTTAAATGATTTCCTTGATGGTGTGGAACTATATTCCCCTGCCAGGATAATGTTGCCAACTCAGGCTTGGGATATTCCAGGAGATTTGGGAGTAGTACCTGGGGAGGGCAGAGTCCTGGAAGGAGAGAAACTTCACCAGTTGAAATTCTGCCCATTGAACACAGAGGGGAAAAGGGTTGGCAGTCCTTCTTCTAGATAAGAAGGCATCAGAAGCCCATCAGTTAGATGCACTTGCTGAATTGCTGTCCCCCATGTCACTTTTATTGACACTAGGTTTCCTACCTGGAAAGTTGGAAGGAATCCTGTAACTCTGTGTATACTTTAAATGGTTAAATTAATAAAGTTCTGAATCCTTGCAAGGAGGGGGAAAGCACAGAGGTAGAGGGGAAAAAAAGACCAGAAAAATCCTCTTTTCAGGTTCCCATTTTAACACCACCATATGCAGGGCAGAAGCATAATGCAAAATGGTAGTTGTCCCTCACAGGAGCATATTCAGTTGGGAACTGGAAGTGCAGTATCAAGATAGCTTCATTGCACCTTGCGCCTTTATTTTCTACTGCCTTTTCCATGAGAGCTCCAGCATAGCGGTTGGTAGCCTTAGCTAGGAGTTATACTTAGTTAGGAGTTAGTTAGGAGTTAGTTAGTTAGGAGTTATACTAGTCTTGATGCATACCTAGGAGGTTACCGCACTTTGTATTCCCAGCGATGTATTAAGAGTTTGAAAATGTTATTAAAAACATCGCTTTAAAAGGGTTTTTGGATGCTAAAAAATGGTTGGAAGACGTCTTCACAGCTAACGGGGCCAAACAAAGTGAGAACAGTTTTTTTTATAATGTTTTCAAACTCTTAATACATCGCTGGGAATATAAGTGCGGTAACCCCCCTATTCTCTCTAGTATCAGAGGAGCATGCCTATTATATTAGGAGCTGAGAAACACAGGCAGGATTCTGCTGCAGTCGTCTTGTTTGAGGGCTTCCTAGAGGCACCTGGTTGGCCACTGTGTGAACACAGCTGCTGGACTTGATGGACCTTGGTCTGATCCAGCATGGCTTTTCTTATATTTGTACTTCCTTATTCACCTGTATAAAGCACTTCAAGGTGCATCTTTTCCATGTAACCTTTGTAGTGGAAGGCCAGGTGTAAATGGTAGTTCTGAAGGGGTCATTTTATTTTCATGTATAATTTTTTTTGGTTTGAATTGAATGCTGTTTTTATTGTTGTAAGCTGCTGTATACAGGGGGATATTGGCATAGAGATATTTAAATAAATAAATGCAGCTTTTGAAGATCAGGACACTAAGTGCTCATGAAGAGAGCCTCATTCAAAAGCATGAAGATCCTAGTCCTGTTTCTTGATACAAGGGCTGTTTAGAAAAAATTTCAGTGGTGAAAGGCAGACAGCCCATTAATGAGAGCCACAGTGGCCAGGGCTAGTGTGACCGCTGTGCTATCACACGTCTCCAATGAGGTTTTGTGGCTGCTCTGGTGGACTACTTTGTTAACCATGCCGAAATTCACAACTTGCCCTTATTTCAGCTGGAACTTTGCAACCTGAACATTTTATTACTCTGCACTGGAATTTCACCCAACTAGCTAAGGAAAGTCCACTGAAATGTGTTTATTAAAATGTAACCGGGGGAAGAAAGAATGGATTTTAGATGTATAGAAATTAGTTGCAAACATGTTTGGTTTCAAAATCAAGACAAAATACTTCTCTAACCATTTTATATAGGATTTTTCTGAAATGTGGTCAGTTTATACCCTTTAAGTAGATTCTATGCAGATTTCATACTGATAAAATCAAATTGTCTCAATTGTATGACAGAATTTTTAGGCATTTAATGGTAGAATGTTGAAAAGCTTACATGACTTAGCAGTTGTTCCTGCAACTGTGTAATTAACCTAAAATCTGCAGATTCTCTCACTTACAGCAACTTTGAGGACTCAGTTGCAACATTTTAAGTTTTTGCCATCAAAGCGTATAGACAGACTTTCCGTGTTAGCCTGAGTGGGGTGTTGGTTTCATGGTGGCTGGAGGCGGTAGAGCTGCACGGCCTCCAGAACGGCTTGCTGGCAGTGCAGCAAGCTGAAAAAAGGGGAGGGAAAAGATTTTATTTTCTTGGTTCTCCATAGAGTTCCACAAGGCTGCACCATGAACTTTGCAGGCGTATCTTGATGCCTTCAAAATAGTGCATGTTAAGCCTAAAAGGGGCTAGGAAGCTGCCTAAAGGCAGCTCGCTCTGCCCCTGGATTGCCCCCCAGGATGCCGGCATGGGGAGATCCACTGGGGAAATGCCGGCGGGAGGCCACGCCAGTATCTGAGAGCCATGCTGCCTTCACAGTCAAAAGAGCTGGCACAAGTCACTGTATGCCACGTCCATGCCAGTTTGCACAATGCAAGTGCAAACAATGCCAGCATAGGGGTCAAGCCAGCTCCTATGGGCTGTTTGTTACATATTGTTTAAAATATATATATTAATTGAGGCTGAAAATTATAGTGTGGTAAATAATAACTCAGCATGCTTCAGTTTCATTTGTTTTCTGTGATGTCAAATTAATGTTTGAATAGATCTCCTTGATAATGTATCTGAATTATCAAAACATGTTTAGCGACTTTCCTTTGTAGCCCACCAATCTCCTTCCAGCATTTTGTAATTAAAAATAATAATAATGGTAATTTGTCAGTGAGTCAACAAATCACTGCCTAGTGAAAGGGCCCTATGAGGAGTAAATTCTTAGATGAAAGGCTGGCATATCTGACAAAAACTACACAATCTAATCTGGTGCTGCTAAGGAAACCATAGAGACAAATTGTGGTATACAGACAATTTCCTCTATAGCATACATGGAATCTAATGTTAAATGGCAGAGAGTGACACTTGACTATGATAACCAAGAACGAACATTACCCTCTGTTTTCCCCCCCTCTCTCAGTAACAGATATGAATGCCAGCCTTAGACCAATGCAAACATTATTTTTGTGCTCTAAGAGCCCTTGTGGCAGGATTTGTTGCCCCATCACTGTGATAACATTTGTAAAGCAGCATCAGTTGAGAAGGCAAAAGGATGTGTTTCCAGTACCTCTGTTGCTCTAGCTTAGAGTATGGTTAGTTGCCAGTTGCAGCTTTTCTAAAGTTTGGCAGGGCATGGCAGGGCAGAAAAAAAACATAATTGTGGGTAAAGGACACAGTAAAATTCATGTTGTGCATGTATCAGATCCCATATTAAATCCTGGCATTTCAAGTTAACTCATCTCACATAAGAGGATGGAAAAGAACTCTGCTTGAGACCATGAAGAGTTGCTGCCAACCAGAGTAGGCAATACCTAGCCAGAAAGGCCAATTATCTGACACATGGTAGAACAACTTCATAGTTGTAAGTAGGATTGCCAGCCACAAGCTGGAAGACTGTGGAGAGGGGACATGGAGGGGTGCCATCACGTTAAAGGCATGGCATAATTTCCAGGCTGAACCTGGAAGTGATGTCACACCATTAGTGTGACGGTCTGTTCCCCAGAAACTCTGTGGTAAACCATAGTTTCTGGTGAATCCTAGAGTATTGTACCAATGAGGCTGGCACCTGGGGGCAGGAACATGGGGAAGAATTGTTGCACTGACAGAGTGACATCATTTCCAGGGCAAACCTGGAAGTGATGTCATGTCATCAATATGTTGCTCTAGGATTCACCAGAAACTCTATAGCAAAACAGTAGAGTTTCCAGTGAATCCTAGAGTGTTGCACCAACAGGGTGACATCACTTCTGGGTTCACCCTGAAAATGATGGCATTCTGTTTATGCAATGGTGATTTTCAGCTTATTTCCCCCCTGCCGCCCTATCTAGCAGCAGCAAAGGTTGAGGGCTGCTGCTATGCTGTGAGACCTGGCAACCCTTGTTGTAATGCAGGGGATGGCAGCTCAGCAATAGCATCTCTCCACATCTGAAAAGTATCACCTCAATCTGCAGTAGTAAGCACACTAAGATGGAAGCATGTTCTATTGATATGCCAAGTAAACATGCTTAGGATTGCAACTCATAGTTGTGATTCAGCTGTACATGTGCAAAGAGTCAGGACTGGGCCCTAACAGAACCCTGTTCAGGGGCAGAGTGGCCATTTCTGTTACCGAAAAAATTCCTGGAGGCTTTCTGCCTGGTGGGCTTCTTCCTCTAGAGGCTGTTTGAACCCCATACCTAGAGTTGGCAACCTCCACGCGGTGAGTGGAGATCTCCTGCTATTACGACTGATCTCTGGCCGATAGAGATCAGTTCCCCTGGATAAAATGGCTGCTATGGAAGGTGTCCTCTATGGCTTTATATCCCATGGAAGTCCCCCTCCCTTCCCCAAACCCTGCCCTTCTCAGGCTCCACCCCCAAAATACCCAGGTATTTTCCAACCGAGAGCTGGCAATGCTAACTGTACTTCAGGCTGGCCTGTGCAGCCTTTTTCCCACTGGCTGCATTTCCGGTGTCATGTCTACCTCCATATTGCTGTGCTTTGCCTCTGTTTTGCATAGGATTGCCAGCTCTGGGAAATAACCTGGAGATTTTGGGGGTGGAGTTTGAGGAAGGTGGGGTTTGGATAGGGGAGGGACTTCAATGCAACCGCGTCCAATTTGCAAAACAGCCATTTTTCGCCAGGGGAACTGATTTCTATTGCCTGGAGATCAGTTGTAATAGCGGGAGATCTCCAGCCACCACCTGGAGGTTTGCAACCCTAGTTTTGCAGAAGTAAGGTCGACTCAGCCTTCCATCCTTCTGAGGTGGGTAAAATGAGTACCCAGTTTGCTGGGGGTAAAGTGTAGACAACTGGGGAAAGCAATGGTAACTAACCCGTTGCTTAGTAAACATCAGGATGTGACATCACCCCATGGGTCAGTAATGACCCTGGGCTTGCACAGGGGACTCCCTTTACCTAAGTGTGGTGCCAGGAGCTTGCAGCCTGGGACTGCCTACCCAGGTGAGGGACCAGCAGCTTTATCCCTCCTTCCCTTCAATATAACGTATGAACTTGACCTTTATAGCCTAGTAATGTCAAGACTGCCTCTCAGTGGTTCAGACTTCCAAGGAGTAGCCTTTAGAAACTCGCACTCTTGGAGTTGCATAGCAGTGCCAGTTCTTGGCTTTGGGAGGCCCTGAGCAGATGGTGCCCAGCAGACCCCTTCTACTCACCACCAGCTTGCCCTCCTGACTCATTTTCCACCCACCCACCTGTGTGTCTCCCCACCTGACTGTGCATCCTTCCTCTGCTCACAAGCCTTCCCACTGCTTGCATCACATTCATGCGCTTTCCCCAACAACACTGGCTGATGGGTACTGGGGGTAGTGCCACTGCTCTGTACCTCCTGCATGCATTTTTACATCAGAGCTGGGAAGCTGGGACATGGGTGGAGAAGTGCTGGCAGATGAATGGGTAGGGAAGGGCACACAGAAAAGGGGCAGGGAGCTATATGGGTAGGGGGTCAGTGACAGTGAGTCCCGAAAGAAGCTCTGGACCCCAGCAGCCATCCCACCTCAAGGTATGTTGATGCTGGCCCTGTTGCACAGGGACTTCTGGGAGATCTGTACATTGACTAATAACAAGGCAGGATTCTGATATTCTGCCTTATGTTGCGTCACACACTCGATCAGCCATCTGCAAAGGGCTGGTGTGTCTTCAATGTCGCTCTGTGTAGGATCAGTTCTGTATAAACCACTTTCGTAGTTCTAAATATCTGATTTTAAACTTAAGCAGCTTTTAATTTGAACGTTTTGGGCTGTCTTTCAGTACTGTGTGTGTGTTAAGTGCCGTCAAGTCGCTTCTGACTCATGGCGACCCTATGAATGAAAGTCCTTCAAAATGTCCTGCTTTGACAGCCTTGCTCAGATCTTGCAAATTGAAGGCTGTGGCTTCCTTTATTGAGTCAATCCATCTCTTGTTGGGTCTTCCTCTTTTCCTGCTGCCCTCAACTTTTCCTAGCATGACTGTCTTTTCCAGTGACTCTTGTCATCTCATGACATGACCAGTATTTCAGTATTACAATAATTATATTTTTATATTATGTATCATATAATTTTATTTTTCTCTGTGTGCTTTATCATTTTCTTGTGTGCATATATCTCCATTGTTCTGCAAACAGTGATTAGCTTTTAAGCTGAGTGCAACATTATATGGGTGTAGATATGAAGAGATATATAGTTTAGTTCAACCACTGAAGACTAGAACTGCAATGAACAGTGAAATTCAATTTTTTAAAATGTAGATAAATAACAGGACGGATAGACAGATAAATTAAGAATCTGTGACAAAGATATTTATATTTTTTATTGAATTTGAAATTTTGGCTTCCTTGCCCCCTGTCTGCACAAATATTGTTACTACAACAATTAGAATTGGATTTATTGGAGAGGGCTCTCATTTTTTTCCCCCTGTTGCTTCTCATGCTCACCATTGTGTCATTCTGATACATGTATTTTTTCCAAGGTTGCAAGGTTCCTATGCAAATCATCATGTGCCAACATTTCCATTTGCTTTATCATATGATACAGTATTGATATAAAATCATGCTGAACCTGTTAATGATATTTCATGTGCAGTAATATCAAACTATTCAATCAGTTGCATCATTACCTTTAATATTAAACATATTTAGTTTAGTCAGTCATAACAAAGCCCATCTAACTGTAACAAATCCTTTTTATTTTTATATATCAATTTGTTCCAATTTCCTTCTGCACAACCTCTAAAAATGTATCTTTTGTCTTGATGTTCCTGTTATATCTTGGATATTTTATTTTAAAGGATAAAAATGGCTTCTACTGGGCTTGAATAGAATGGAAGATTTATTCCTCCCAAGTTCTTGGAAACTGTTCCCAACATTTCATTGCAAACACTGGAACTTTTATGAAGGATCCTAGAAATTAGGCAACAAACAGGGCAATTAGATTTTTGAGACTACTCTCCTTCTAAAGCAGGATATAGTGCTCTGATAGAAGGCATATCGGATATTAAACTGATACTACATTAGATCTTGGTGTGAAGGAGGAAAGGAGGGGAAATTACTTAGGATGCAATAAAAATATATATTTAAACTATTGTACATGGATTATTTCTGTGGTTTAAAATTAAACCCAAACTGTTCTCAGGTTTAGGATAGTCACTGTTGAAAGTAAAGCTATTGGTTGATTTTCTTTCACTTAAATTTTATTCTTCTTTAACTCCTTAGTTTCAGGGTGGCATGTCATGACAAAGCTTGTAATTAAACATAATGATACCCTAGAAATCTTTATGATTAATATATGCTGTCTATATAATAAAGCCATGCTCATATGAATGGCCTGGAAGGAATTCACAAATCTACAAGTTGATATTCCCCAGAAAACTGGGGCAGAAAATTTCCGATGCTTAATTTTCCTGCGGAATATTTTCCTTTTTAAAAGGCTGATTGTTTTCACAAAATTAATAATGATACATGGATGCCATGGCTAAGCTCGTATGGTTCAATGTTTTCTTGATTTGTAAGTGAAGGGGGATAAAGCCACAAATAGATCTAAATTAAAATATCAGTTTATGGAATCACCTGATTGGCTGTGCAGGTGAAATAAAAAAACAAAACCTAAAATTCTTACCCATACATATCTTCTCACCTGGTGGAATGGAGGTGGTAATAATCAATCTGATATGGAAATAACAGTAATGCGTGTGATGCAACAGAGAGTGACAAACTGAGCTGTCTCAATGACCTCAATGGAAGACTGTCAAATTATGTCGAAATAGATGAGGGGACAATCACGTCCATGGCATATTATGCATACCATTCTACACACCATGCAGATAGCCTTATGTGAACCTGGCCCTCCACGTGCATTATTCTTCCTATTCAAAATGGGTGTGTGTGATTGCATGTCATTGGTCCTTCACATGGAAGGCTCAGGTCTTGGGTTGCCATCCTTCAGGTGGGACCTGGAGTTCTCCTGGAATTACAACTGAACTCCAGACTTCGGAGATCAGGCCCCCTGGAGGAAACGGCAGCTTTGGAGGGCAGAATGTACTGGTTCACACACCCCTGCTGAGCTCCCTCTTCTTCCCAAATCCCACCCTTCAGGGCTCTGCCCCCCAAATTTCCAGGACATTCCCAAGCCAAAGTTGACAACCCAATAGCCATTACACACTCATGTAATTAAGGGGCGGTTTTCAGGCTGCTCCACCACTAAACTGCTCCTTTCAATGCTGAATATATGAATTGGGGTCTGCGTCTTTCTGAAGTCCTATATAAACATTACAACCATTTTCATCATGTAAAGGATAGAAAATTGGTTCTCTCCATCAGAAGGGCATTTTTCAGGAAGGAATGTCAGTAAGTCTTTGATCAAACAGATTGGCCCAGTGTTCTGCAATTTCTCCATCTCAGCTCTGCACTTACTAACTAGGAGGTGACTAACACTGGCACGGAAACTGTATGAGATTTAGATAGGGTTGCCAGGTCCCCCCTCTTCTCTGGCAGGAGGTTTTTGGGGTGGAGCTGAGCCATGGATCGCGTGCGCAAGGTCGCAGCAACCCGATCACATCACTTCTGGTTTACACCCAAAAGTGCTGCATCGCAAGGGGCCTTTTACCACTCACTGGGAATTTGAGTGGTAAATAGGGTTGCCAACTGCCAGGTAGTAGAAGGAGATCTCCTGCTAATTCAACTGATCTCCAGCCGATAGAGATCAGATCACCTGGAGAAAAATGGCCACTTTGGCAATTGAACTCTATGGCATTGAAGTCCCTCCCCAAACCCCGCCCTCTTCAGGCTCCGCCCCCCAAATCTCCTGCCGGTTGCGAAGAGGGACCTGGTAACCCTAGTGGTAAAAGGCTCATTGCAATGCAACGCTTCCAGGTGTAAACCGGAAGTGATGTGCAGTGGTGTGAAGGCGAGCGTGCACACTTGCGCACCGACCCTCAGCTGGTTGGCGGGCAGCCAGGTGGTTTGGTGGGGATTTGCCCGCCACCACTGGGCTCTTGGCAACCCTAGACTGAGATGATGTAGACTGTAAGAGACTTTCAGATATGCAACCATCTAGAAATGCCTTTGCAAACTGTCACATTGATGATGTAATCATGAGAATGACTTGTTCCCACAAGCAGGGGTTAGGCCATTCAAGGTCTCGACATCCTGGAGTTTAAGGACATTCATGCATAAAGTAAAAATATTATAAATCACTACTGGACAATTAAAAACACAATATTTATTAAAATTTCATCCTTTCTTGTTAGAACTTCTATAGCCCAATGATTACTTTCTGGATTCCTTAAAGCATAAAATATTGCTGGGAAATGATGCAAAGGTCAACAATAAGAACGAAAACCACAAACAGATTTACTGAAACCACACAAACTAATGTCTGTGAAGAAAGTAGAAATGTAAGCTTTTTCCAAGGATAGTTTCTGGATTGCAGAAAATAAGAAAGCAGCAAAACAACAACAACAAAACATCATTTTTGAGGAATTCAAATCAGAAGATTGACTGAGCTTCTATGAACCTTGTGTACATATGTGCAGTCATCACAACTGACTTAAGACAACCCAGCAAAAGCCTTGCAAAGAAAGTGAGATGCAGAGGTTGTTTGTCATTGCCTTCCCCTAAAGAGTCTTCCTTGGTGGTCTATCCAAGTATACCAACCCTGCTTAGCTTCCGAGGTCTAATGAGATCAGGCTACCATGCTGCTGTCCCTCCATCTTTGAACCTTTCTTTTCAATTTTCTTTCTACAATGTTTTACTAAATTACCAAGTTAATGTTAAAATGCAGTATTCTGCGCTGGCCAACATTTGATTCAAGCTTATTTAAGCAGTTTCATTTAAGAATCTGGATTCCTGCTCAGCCTTTCACACATGGTGCTTTCAAGGCCTGAAGATCATGACTTGAGATATCTCTACTCCCCTGTAAAGCATGCAGCCTGATGCAGATTTCTAGAGACCTCAAAAGTTTGCACACTGTTTTGTGTCATTCTTGTTCATCCTAAAAAAAAGTATGACATGGCTTTTCTTTTAACATTAAGGAAATGAATTAATATTAGTATTAGTAATAATAATATTAGTAATAATGGTAATAATAATTTTCAGCTTTAAGCCAGATAAAACACAAATAGTATGATTTAGTAATATATCATCTTACACTCCAAGAAAATTTAATAGTAGAATCTAAAGATGTTCAATGTGTATACTGATTTGAATTCTTCAAGGTGATAGTTGAAAAACATTGTTGCTTATCCATTTTCTGCAATCTAGAGTCTATCCTGGCAAAAAAACGTATATTTTTTTATTTCTTTTTCGATAGTATGGTGGGTATTTTCAGTAAGCAGGTTTGCAGCGTCACCTTTTGTTACACATGTTTGCATCATTTCCCAGCTATATTTTGATGCTTTAAGGAATCCAGAAAGTAATCATTGTGTTGTAGTTGCTCTAACAAGAAAAGAACAGATGCAAGTTTAGTGAATATTGAGTTTTAAACTTGTCCAGTAGTGATTTGTGGCTGTGTCATGGCAAATATTTTTCAGTGTCATTGCCTAAGCCAGCCCTGTCACTAGCATGGTCATCTGGGGAATAGAAGGCCTAATACTCTGATCTCAGTATTAATGGGAGCTGTTGAGAATGGCAAAGGTGATGAAGTATTGTTTAGTTATTGGTGCCATACTTTTGCTGCAGGATATTATTACAAAACGTCATGCTTTTTGTCAGATTTCAATCATGTCTCCAATAACAATGGTTAGGAACTTATTGAGAAGAATTCTAAAATAATAGGCTTTTTTTAAAAAAAATAGATTGTTAATAGAACTGTTCATAATAAGTCTGAATCAAATGTTGGCCAGCCTGAAATAGTTCCAAATGCTATATTATTAAGCAGCAAACCTATGCCCTGTATTGCACACTTATATCAATTCACTTTTGGTGCAGGAGTGTAGCCTAACACATTTAAATTATTTAGAAGTAAGTCCTGTTAATGGGGTTGTGTCATGTTCTCCAACCTGAAAACGATGTGGATGCTTGCTGCCTAGTAGGCAGCATCAAAAAGCAAACTTATTACAAGGAACATTTTTTTCTCCATCTGAAAAGGAAATCATGGACCCCATAGCAACGACCCAGAACCTGAACTCAGGGCAGCGGTGGCCGACTGCTAGGGTTGCCAACCTCCAGGTGGTGTCTGGAGATCTCCTCTTATTACAACTGATCTCCAGCCAATAGGGATCAGTTCACCTGAAGAAAATGGCCGCTTTGGCAATTGGACTCTATGGCATTGAAATCCCTCCACTCTCCAAACCCCAACTTCCTCAGGCTCCACACCCAAAATCTCCAGATATTTCCCAACCTGGAACTGGCAACCCTAGCGACTGCTGACATGCATGTAAACAGTGGCACGTCAGACTGTTTTCTTTGGCATCCAGGGTCAGATCTCCATTCGTGCTGCTGATGTACTGGCAGCACTACTGGGGTCAGCACTGCAGGAGACATCAACAGGCATGGCTTACGGCCATCATTGTCTCCCAGACTGTGCAGCTACCAACTGAGTCCAAGGTGAATCCCTGAGATGGTGGCAGCACCACTAGGGCTTGGCTTGCTCCAAACATGTCTGGTCCATTTCAGCCCTCATCTCTCCCCCTCCCATGTTGCTTGCAGGCACACCAACATTGTCATGGGTAAATGTTGTTGTTGTTGTTGTTTTGGTGCTTCGGTTGCCTACCTCTGCAATAGACCTATTGAGAAGCTAAAGGTTGCAAGGCGTCAAGCTGCGATGTCCTCTTAAAGACCAGTCCACTTTTTATCAAGTCCTCAGGGCCACCACCTAAAAATAAATCCTCAAATGTGCATTATAAAGAGTGTATACTATCTATTGATACTTCTTTCCCATGTAGTGCATGTAATGCATCTGTACAAAGTATTGAAAAAATACTTTGACAAATGTTTGTGGAATGTTTAATGCTGTTTAGTACTCACTGGGTATAACTTCTTCATATAATTGTCATTCTTACCTTTAAGGCTCCAAATGGCCTGAGATCAGGTTATCTGAATGACCATATACATTCCTACTGACAATTAAGATCTTGTTCCCAAGCCTTGCTATTTATGCCCTCACCTGGAGAGGTAGGATTGTCAATCTCCAGGTGGTGGCTGGAGATCTCCCACTATTATAACTGATTTCTAGGCACAGAGATCAGTTCACCTGAAGAAAATGGACACTTTGGAAGGTGGACTCTATGGCATTATACCCAATGAAGTTCCTCCCCTCTCCAAACCCCACCCTCCTCAGGCTCCACCCAAAATCTCTAGGTATTTCCCAACCCAGAGTTGGCAGCCCTATGCTGAGGTGAGATAGGTGGCAACTGGGGTTGCGCATATCGATAAACCCAAACTGAAAATAAACCCGAAATTAGCTGTTTCAGCAATATTCAGGTTTACCAAATGCCAAATCTAGGGTTCTTCCTGAAGCCAAATAGGCGATTCCCGAAAAAGCCTTTGTTCAGAGGCACAGCTCTGTGCTTTCTCCCATTTTTTTATCTTCTTTTACTGGTTTTGTTAGGGCCTCATGGTCGGGGCCCTTTTGAGGTCGGGGTCATGTAATTGGAGCCAACTTGGTTTGACCAACCTTTCAGTGGGTTGATATAGATCAACCACTAAGGGTTTTTTAAAAGATGGGGCTCACCAAGTCCCGTCTGGAGGGATATAACCTCCAACTAAAAAGTGCCAGCTTCGACTGCTGCTACCACCAGGCTTTTGAAGGAGACTCCTCACCCACGCGGACGAGCAATCTCCTTCACAAGAGCTCCCTTGGTCATGACTTCTACTGGCTCCGATTTCACGCCCCCTTGTAAACCTGCTCTGAACCTGAAGGTCGCCCTGAGTAGAGTCTTTGTTTTCCCTAACCATGACCATCTCTTGAAATCAGATTTTTGATGACCATAGTAAGGGGCTGTTCACAGGATCTCATTTGCCACCAAAATAAATGTTTTCCATGCCTTATTTTTTCTTGCATTTAAGTAGTTTCCCTCAGTTTGGAACCTAATTGCATGGACATCATGCGATGTGCCCCAAATATGAAGGGAGCCCCCAGAATCTGGGTGCCAGCCTGTCAATCAGCTTTTTCCACCTGTCCTCGGCAATGCTGAACTTCTGAACCTGAAAACCGATGGCTAGCACAGCTCACAAGTACCTGGAGGATGGGGGTGACCCCTTTGTGGGCCCATAAAATTGGGCTCCCTGCCCCAAAGTTCATCAAACGTCAGTGTCCATCTAAGGAGAATCCCTTGCAGCCACACTGCAAATTTGGTGACTCTACCTCCAAAAATGCCCCCACAGGAACTTAAAAAAAAATCTCCATAGACTATAACGAACCTGAATTTTTCGGTAAACCTAGTAATAAGCCGAATACTGATATTTACCAGTATAGGTGTTCAGCTTATTCTGGGTTTACCGAAAAAAAATCGGGCTCAATAAACCCAAACCGTACCGATTTATTTTTTTTTGCTCAACCCTAGTGGCCACCAAAGATGTTTTTACCCCCAGTGGTGGTACCTTGTCTTTGGAATGTCCCCTCCATGAGGGTTATCTGGCAGCTACCTTACTTTCCCTAAATGTTTCTTTTTGCCCAGGCGTTTAACTGAGTTCTATCTTTTAAAGCAGTTTTTAGAGTGTGTTTCTAGCCTATAACATTGTTATAGGGTGCTGAATGTTGTTACATACTGTTATTATGCCAATGGCTTTTTGTGTGGTTCATTTATTAATAATAATACTTATGCTGCTATTCTTATGATTGTATTGTATTGTTGGTTTGTGAGCCACCTTGAGTAGGTCACTGTAGAGTCACTATATACATTTTCTAAATAAATAAATTCTCCCCACACTCTGTTATGGGTAATAACAGCCAATGGCAAAATGGTCAAATGAAGCCAAGGGTTGTGAGGTCAAAGAAGGAGAAAGAAAAAGGTCTCCAAGAAGAACAGCATTATAACTGCATGCTTTTCAATGTGATACAAAATAAGGGCTCTGTCTTAGGTCTGCAGCTCACCATAGGAAGTTGTCTGCTAATCCTTAGAGCTAATGTTTGACTAAAGACTCTACCTGTTGCAGCAGCCTGCTCCACTGCACTCTACTACAGACTTCCACTGCCAACTGTGATCATCTACCCAGTCAAGGGGCCCTTGGGCCCAACTAGCTTAAACAAATCCATCCTACTTCCAGTGTGTATACTTATGATTTCAACCATAGCTTGTAGTTGAAGGGGAGTGGTGAAATTAATTCTTGGGTCCTACATTTGTGTGATGGTTCACTGTCCACATTTGTTGAAATATATTCTGCTGATATGAAGGTTTTGGTGTTTGAATTATAAAGAAGAAGTAGAAGTAGAAGAAGAAGAAGAATGATACAGACAGTTACTGATGAACAGAGGACACTGAATATTGTCGAAGGCTTTCACGGTGAGAGTTCATCGGTTCTTGTAGGTTATCCGGGCTGTGTGACCGTGGTCTATGTATTTTGTTTCCTGACGTTTCTCCAGCAGCTGTGGCAGGCATCTTCAGAGGAGAGACACTGTCCTTCAGTGTTACTCCTCCAAAGATGCTTCCACAGCTGTTGGCGAAATGTCAGGAAAGAAAATACCAAGACCATGCTCACACAGCAGAGGACACTGAGTTTCTAAGAATTGGCTATGTGTTATAGGCTATGTGTTAAATGGATGGTGCCTTTGAAGAAGCCTCTAAGATCTCAGGTTCAATTTTTTAGCATTTCCAGTTAAAAGGACCAGGCAGTAGGTGATGTGAAAGACCTGCTTGAGTTCCTGGAGAGCTGCTGCCAGTCTGAATGGACAATGCTGAACTTGATATGTTCTTATGTTCTTATGTAATGCTGAACTTGATAGACCAATGGACTGATTCAGTATATGACAGCTTCATGTATGATAGTTCATGTGTGATAGCTCTTGCAAGGTCCCATTAGCAGCTGGGGTCCAAAATGGCTTTTGTGTCCATGCAAAGCCTTTCTAGGTATACATGTAGCATCTGCTGATTTTCCCTTTGACTACAATTCCTCATGTCACTTTTGACTGCAAGCAATGTGAAGCTTGTATCTAGGCTACGTTGATCTTAATGTGAGTTCTCTATGGACCTTCATGGGCATTCAAGAGAAAGGGAGAGGACAGGAAATTTGTATGACTTTTTCATTATTCACAGATCGTTACAAATAGAAATAGAGATGTAGGATTTATAAAGCATTTAAAATATTCTGTTTTGCTAAACTATATCCTAGCAAGGACTTTCTTGCCTCACAGTTAAGTAGAAAGGAAGATAAATTAATGAGTTTGTGCATGACAGTCTCGTGGCCAATAACAGCAGTAGTGCATATACTTGAGTTATAATTAAAATAACCTTTCAAATCCATTTCTTTATTGATGACCAAGATAACGAGATTTGAAACTCCTTCAATAAACACATTCACTCTAGATTTTTTTTAAAGGCATAATACCTATTTATAGGAAAGGAACATAAAATTAGACTCTGAGAGTTTATATAGCTTTTAAATATCAAGCTGTCAGGGCTTGTGCAGGTAAAATATTGTATCTGAAGAACGGTAAAGAAAGAGAGTTTATATTAGAGTGAAGGTTTTCAAGTGCATTCATACCAAGGAGAATATATAATGGGAGCGGGCTGTTTGCCTGCGCTTTGGATCTCCTGACCTCCATTTCCAGTCAAGATTAGCTTGATAAAACCGACACAACCTCAATAAAACACTAACAATGGAACGAAGTAAATAGAAATCATATTAAGCAGCAGCAATATTGCATGAATTGAAACAAAAATTTAGGTATAATAGCCTTGGTGGGTTTTAATATTGTTTCCAATCACATCACAATATGAATCATATCACGGTGATTCTAAATAACATTTATCATCTTCAAATCTCCTTTCCTAGTAGACGTCTCACATTATTTGAGGGTGGCTTTTATTTTTCTTGGGGAGAAAAAAAAGAGAGAAGCTCATACATAATTAAACATGTTGAAAGCGAAAGAGGTGAAATACCACCAGAAACGGCAAGTTGCTGCTCCGCTTCCCGTTAAATTGCGCACTCCTGCATTTATCGTTATTTTGCAACATTTCGAGAAATTAAATAAATAGAATCAGGCTACCATCCAGCATGACAAAAAGCCAGATAAGGAGAGATAGGAAATTAAGAATTGCTGAAGGAAACTGAGTGTTCTAATTGCAATATATTCACTGAAATATGAAAGGCCTTTGGGTTAAACTGGGTAGGTTAAAGGGAGGAACCCTAAGGTCTGGCCTACTTCTTTAGGGTCCCACAATCAACTAGGAAAAAACGATTCTGCAGTCTCTGTATATAACTCATGAGGCCTATACAGACAAGTCAAACTCCACTGCAGCTCCTGTGAGAATAATAGATGGGTATAGGGTTGCCAGCCTCCAGGTGGTAGCTGGAGATCTCCTGCTATTACAACTGATCTCCAGCCGATAGAGATCAGTTCACCTGGAGAAAATGGCCGCTTTGGCAATTGGACTCTATGGCATTATACCCCATTGAAGTCCCTCCCCTCCCCAAACCCCACCCTTCTCAAGCTCCACCCCCAAATTCTCCAGGTATTTCCCAACCTGGAGCTGGCAACCCTAAATGGGTATGTGCCCACACAGCCACACAATCTCACACACACATGCAAAGAAAATCCATGGTTATGAACGTAGGCTTTTAGTGACTGCTGAGCTCCGTATCCTGATAAAAATAGAATCTGAAATCCCATATAGCAATAAGTTCAGTGAACACAGTGGTGTTCACTTTGGGGTAAGTATAGAGTTGCTAGCTCCAGGTTGGGAAATACCTGGAGTTTTTGGGGGTGGAGGGTGGGGTTTGGGGTGGGTGTAATGCCATACAGTCCACCTTCCAAAGTGACCTTTTTCTCCAGTTGAACTGATCACTGTCGCCTGGAGATTAGTTGTAATAGCGGGAGATCTCCAGCCTCCACCTGGAGGTTGGCATGTCATAAATGATGAGTTCCTTCCACACTTGTGCCAGAGAGATGTGCAAGTTGTTGGATATGGAAGTACTTCCCCCTGTGCAGCAATTTATTGTGTTCCCCGCTGCAGCAGATGCTTATGTAGATCAAGTTTGCTGGACCAGAGTATGTTTGAACAAAACTGGAAGATGAGGTTAAGAATTCTTTTGGATTAGAAATGGTTACACATTAAAGATTAATAATAATGGTCTGATGTCAATCCATCCTGTGCATGTCTTCAACCCCAAGTATATTAAAAATGTATGAGGTGACCTGTGCTATAAAGGCAAAAAGTAAATTTCATTAAGGCACTCTGTCTGCAGATACATGTATATATCTATAGTTTACTTGTGGGGAAAAGAGACTGAACCCTAAAATTGCAATTCTTGACAAATACATACTTTACTTAAAATGTATTATATTCACTGGTAAGTAATAGAAATTAGGAAGGTGGTCATTTGCCGAAAGCTCTTGGAAATTATTGAAATGATCAATTATCAATACTTATCAAAGATTGCATTACCTTTTCCAGTTGCTTATTACATGTTTTCTGGTAATTATGGAAATTAGTCAATCCATTGTTTTGCTTAATTTGCATGATTATAAGAAACTGTTCACACTGAACATGACAGCCTGAAAAAAGTATATATATGTAACCATTGTACACATTCTGGTATCAGGTATGCTTCTTAGTGGTGTATATTCCAGAATTCCCTAGCAAAAAATATACACAATATTGCTGTTTTGAGTCATTACTGTCTTTTTCTGGCATGATTACACAAATTCAGGATTCATCAGCAATACGAAAAAGGCCCCCCTTTTGTTTTGTTTTTCATGTTTGGGTGCTTTCCATCAGCAGCAGCAGGCTTCATGTTTTTCTTCGATTCTCCACATTTCCCAGGCAGTTGCTCAGGGAAGGCAGCTCCAGGCTGGCACAACCCAGGCACAGGACCTAACAGAGCTGCTTTTCTAGCTTGCTTCTTTCCCGCTCCCTGCTTTGTGGGGGCAGGAACCCTCTTTTCTCTCCAAGTAGAATGCCGGGGGGCACCTTGTTCAGGGGCCCATAGGACTGGAACCCTTAGTCCAAGTCACTTGAAACTTGATGGTCTTTAGTGAACAGGCAGCACTAGCTCCCCTGCAATTTTGGTGCCATTTGGCTGAAAAGCAGCCACTCCAGCCCCTCCCCAAGTCTCCCAAAGTCTATAATAGCAGAATTGTTGTTCAAGCTCACTCCTCCTTCCTCACACTGTAAAAGTAAAGAAACAAGTGACCACAACAAGGAAGGATGGCAAACACAGTTTTCAGTGGGAAAGAATTTTAGGGAAATGAAATGAATGTAGACAGGGTTGTGGTTTTTAATGCCCATGGCATTTTTTAATGCCCCCCCCCCAATGGAATCAGTGGAGAGAAGTACACCTGCTCCAAGATATACTTACTTTGGGGTCTGTAAAATCAAACTCTTTTGTTCAACCTACTTGAAATTTAGGGGGTCTTTATCTATGCCATTATCTTGAAAAACAGCTGTGCCAAACCACTGAAAATAATGGTCCCAATAATTTGTTATAAAGTTAGAGCTGGGATTTGGGACAGGAGAGCTTTGACCATGCTTGCTGGTGTTTGAGGAAAACATTACTGGTTAGGGATTTAAATCCGTGCAATATCCTACTTCAATTACCCTGGCTACTGAACTGCTCCCAAGCCCAATTTAAGGTGTTGTGTTTGTCCTTTAAAGCCCTGCATGGCATGGAACTTGGGTATCTTACACGTCTTCTCTGATATGTTCCTGCCCAGGAATTAGGATCTCAGGGAGAAGCCCTCCTTACTGCCCCACCAATCAAAGCTTGTCTGGGGGGCACACAAGTGTGGGCCTTTTCAGTAACAGCTGCATGGTTCAAGAAGTTATTAAGTTGTTTCACCTCTTTGTTGGACTCCTGCTCTTCTGTTGCTGACTGTCGTTTTTTTGACCCCAGTGTCCAAATTCACTGCCTTGAACCACAAATCTTTAAGAAACCGATTCTTCTATACCAGGATACTCAGTTTGTGGAGGCTTAGTTAAAAAAGCAATTAAAACAAACATATAAAACAAATTCCTAGAGGGCGATAACAGCATAGCTGGAGCCACGACTATCCCAACCGGAAGTCCTCGACAGCTGCACAGTTATGGAACAACCTCTCCAGGGAAATATGTCTGGTGCCCTCACTGTCGATCTTCAGGAGGCAGTTGAAAACAGTTTTATTTAGGTCTGCATTTGATAGATTTAGTTTTTATTTATTGGCAGTCCTATTTGGGTTTTTTTAAATTGTGACTTTTAATGGATTTTTATCATTGTTTTTTATTTATTTATATGGTTTTTATTGTGCCTTTTGTAATAATTTTATTTCTGTTGTAAGTCACCTTGAGTTCCACACGAGAGATAGGCAACTAATAATTTAAAATAAATAAATAAGGGGACCTTCATTAACAATTAGTACTGCTACTATTTAAGGAGTTCCTAGAGGAGGAGGAGGAGAAAGAAGAAGCATAAGGGGGGCTAGGGTGTGGGAATCTGAAGGCTAAACTGAATATGTTTGTGTATGAGTTGTCATTGCTTTAATCAGAGTCACATGTCAGCTCCAGGAAAATTACTTTATACCTGATTTTGCTGAAGAGGGATGACACAGGTGGAGAAGAAGGCTCTTGTTTCCCCCTCAGCCTTTCTCCTGATCATAAACCCCCTTAATGGGTAGTTACTTGCATTAATTTGGAGCCGCACTTGGAATAATCTGAGCAGTCACACCTTGACATAGACTCCTCTACAGAAGTTCCTTCCCTGGGGTTTGTCTCCAAAGGTGATGAGCTGGAAGTACTCGCCTCCTGCTTCCTTGCAAAGATTCAGTCAGAAGGGAGCAATGCCACTGCCTGGGAAATCAGGAGAATGAAGAAAAACAAGATGCCTACTGCTGCTGATGGTTAGCACCCGAACACAAAATAACATAGATTTTTCAGGACATGTGGTTTGCAGTGCCTAAGAATTCTGGCTTTGTGTTACCATTTCAGAAAATCATGACCCGAAACAGCTATTTTTGTATATTTCCACCTTGGAAATTATAAAAGGGTCACCTCCGTGATTTCATTATGGCATAAACGTTTGTAACCTGTCACCAAGCCTAGGGGCTTACATGTTCTTTAATATCTGTGACTTCTTAGTATAAGTTAATTAATATGTTGAGAAAGAACGTTTTTATTTACTTTCTCATAATGAAAACCTTAAATAAATTGGTTCTTGTAGGTTATCCGGGCTGTGTAACCATGGTCTTGGTATTTTCTTTCCTGACGTTTCGCCAGCAGCTGTGGCAGGCATCTTCAGAGGAAAAAAATGTTACTCCTCTGAAGATGCCTGCCACAGCTGCTGGCGAAATGTCAGGAAAGAAAATATCAAGACCATGGTTACACAGCCCGGATAACCTACAAGAACCAATGAACTCTGACCGTGAAAGCCTTCTTCAATACCTTAAATAAATATTTACTTTCATAAGTTTCTCCATATCTTCTTGAATCAATCTGCCATATTTATAGTAACTAACAGGAAATTCTAGTAAATAATAGGAAATTTAAAAACAACAGTGGGATCTATGAATAATCTTGGATGGGCAAAGCTAAATGGAGCAGGTAGTTGGAGTCTCCTGGAGGCTACTTCTGGAGGCCATCAACTGCTGTTGAGTTTTAAAAAGCAGATTTCCCCCCTCCCTGTTCTAAAAGAAAACTCTTGTTCTCCAAGTGGAAGCTGTCATGTCACAAATTATAAATGCTGATTTTTAGGGTTGCTAACTACCAGGCAAGGAAGACATCAATCAAATTTTACACAGACAGGAATTGAAAATGATCTTCCTTTTCAAAACCATGGCTCCTGGGGGTTAAAACAATGAATTTGATTTGAGATGTTTCCTTTAAACTGTTGTTCCCGTCTCCTCTCTGCAATGCGAAACAATTCCCTCTTTAATGTATTACAGCTGTTAGCAGCCAGCCTCAACTTGTATATTATTGCAGGGCATCTTTGATTTCTTACAACCTCCTTGGAGGGTACGAGAACCCAGCGGGTCCATTTCATTGCGATAGGGGTAAGCTCTTCTACTTTGATTTCTGTCTCTATGCCTTTTTGCTCCTTTGATATTATTATTGTCCCATATTAAGTATCTTTTAATGCATTCTTACAGAGGCATTTTGTCCCATGCATTGTTACTATTGGAAGGAACCTTGGTGGTTTTTTGTATATGGCAGTGGTAAGAATTCTTTAAACTAGCCTACATTATTAGTATGTATTAAACTTTTTTGTATTGAATGCTTTCCTGTATATCTCTACAGAGGCTTTTGCCCACATATATAAGAAGAATAACTGAAGAACCTCTGTTTTTGCGAAACGACTACCAAACTAGAGGTGTCGTCTTGTTGCTGTTGAAGAACCTTCTGCTTTTTGTTTTGATATATATTAGGTGATTCAACCTGTCTAATTTGTGTTATACAGGACCATTTACGAATAGGACCTTGTTCCTTTTGTTTATTTACCTTGGACTGTTTCTCCTGGAGTGTAACTTCCTTTGGAAATATTTCTGTTTACATTTTGTTACTCATGCCTTTTGTTATACTGTGTTGTTACATCGCAGAATTCTACGTCAGTAAATTGAACTGTTCATGTGAGCCCTCGTGCTGTTATTATTGTTAAACTACCAGGTTATAGCTGGAGATCTCCTGCTATTACAACTGATCTCCAGCCGATAGAGATCAGTTCACCAGGAGAAAATAGCTGCCTTGGCCATTGGACTCTATAGCATTGAAGTCCCTCCCTTTCTCAAACCCTGCCCTCCTCAGGTTCCACCCCAAAAACCTCCTGCTGGATGTGAAAAGGGACCTGGCAACCCCACTGATATTTCAAAAGCCTCTTGGATGGAGTGGAACAGTCCACCACATGGTTGTACTTTGACTCTGTACCTACTATTCCTACATCAATTTTTGCCACTATAAAATTTTAGGAAACGGTTTTGTCAACTCCATTTCATACAATTATGTTTCTTGCAGTTTTGATTGCAAAAGGGTAGACATGTTAGTCTATCAGAGTAAAACAAAAGCCTAGTGGCACCTTAAAGGCCTAACAACATTGAATTATCATGAGCTTTCATGAGTTACAGCTCACTGATTTGCATATATAGTTTGAGCCTCCTAAACATTCACAGGAGATAGAACTGGGATCAGAAGAAGTCTGCCTTTTGAGGCCAGTTATCCCCACTCAAGGGTCATATAAACGGCAAAGGCATAGTCCTGTGGCTAAAGATGTTTATCAGGAATGAATGTATTCTGTATTCATTTTCTGTGTGTTAAGTGCTGTCAAGTCGTTTCCGACTCATGGCGACCCTATGAATCAATGTCCTCCAAAGTGTCCTATCCTTAACAGCCTTGTTCAGATCTTGCAAATTGAGGACCGTGGCTTCCTTTATAGAGTTAATCCATCTCTTGTTGGGTCTTCCTCTTTTCCTGCTGCCTCCAACTTTTCCTAGCATGATTGTCTTTTCCAGTGACGCCTGTCTTCTCATAATATGTCCAAAGTACGACAGCCTCAGTTTCATTTTCTACTTTCCCCTTTAGTACAGTGGCAGGCAATTTGCTTTCCGGTCACCCCATTGAACTCATATTACCATCTGCCTGGTGCTCTCCATTGCCAAGCTTATACACATGTGAAATTCTTGCCCATCCATTTGGGGGCTGGGGAATATGAGGGAGCATCCTTCTATTTTCTGCAAGGAAAATATCAGTAGACACTCTCTCCTACTATTCCTCTCAGTAATTTGGCACAGTTGATGCCCTTGTGTAGATACCCTGATTTTCAAATGTATTATATATGTTGACAGCTAGTATTTTCCAGAGGAAAACTGTTTGGACTCCAACTGGGTAAACATTAACAATGACCATGAGAAGCATATGTATAAGAATAAAATCAAAGAGATAAAATAAATTGTGATGTCTCATTCTCATGTCCAAGCGGAATGCAAGAATTTGGTAATATGTTGCTTCTGTGTTTAATAGGAGTTTGTGCGTTGAGTAGTGTGCTTTTTTCAAGGGGTACCTGGTGCTAAAACATTTCTGTCATTTTACTTACACTGATAACATTTAACAGTAACCTCAATGAATTCTGAGAACTGTGAATTTTAAAAGAAAACATAATTGCACGTTGCCTATTTATGTTATTGTTTTAGGTTGCTTTCTGTTTGTTGGTATGAATTTACACTTACGTAGCACTGAGTATTTCTGATTTAAATATTGTTTTGTTTATTGCAACTGTTAGTATACATTTTAATTTTATTTGTACATCCATAGGCCATCATACACTGGTATGTTAAAAAAAAACACCCACCAAAATAGTGTTTCTAAATCAATCATACTTTTTTTTCATTTGCAGGTATGCCAAAGTAATATAACATGAAGGCTGTACCAGAATTAAATGAGCCAGATTAGATCATATCAAATGTTGAAAATTATGGGAGCTAAACTGGACATCTTGAATTGACCATGCCTCATCTGTACTTGTGCTGAAAAGTATTCTATCAAACACATAATCAAATTTCATGTAAAGTAAGCTTCAGCACTAAACCTGTTCCTGCTATTTTATGTGTGACTCTGTGTGTAGATATATTTCTTGCTACTAGAGCAAAACTGATTTGTATGATGGTTCCCCATCATGAAATCACTTGGAAGGTTGTGAGATAAAATGTCGCTTAGGATAATGTAATTGGCCTTAAGGTACAGAAGCTGAATTATTTTCAGTGATTTATAATCTGGAAATTAAAGACTCACTCATTTTCTAATTTAATTCCATCTTCAATGGAAAAATGTTCACTCTGAACTAAATTGGCGAGTAATGTTGCTAATTCAAATGCAGATGTAATTTCGATTCTGGTAGCAGTTTGCTGTGATTGACGAGTCCCCAATGGATCATTATGATTCTTATCTCCCAATCTCACAAATTCTCCAGCAGTTGTGATAATAACTTCAGCTAAGAAGAAAAAGAGAGGAAAAAAAATCTCTGCTGCACTGTCAATTCAGACTTTGCATTTTTCCTGACACAGAATGGGGTTTATTTCAAATCTATGCATGTGAGAGACAAATATGAAGCGTCACTGTTCAGTTCCGTGTTATCATGAAGCTACAATTTGATTGTTAACTGATACTCATCCAACATGCATTTAAATATATTTAACATGTGTTTTATAACTTTCATTGTTAATTAGCTGGAGCACTAAATTGCATTTATAGCAATTTATTAAGTGTAAAACACCAGACATGGCTGATGATTTGCTAGAATCATCCCTGTATTGCTTTAAAAAAAAAATTACTACGTTCATGTTAAAAATGCATTAAATCTTTTCTTTATTTTTTGTAAAGGAAGGTCAAGATTTTATTATTCTTAGAATAATATGTACTTTTGTAAACCTTCCTTCATCATCATCAACATCATCATCATCGCAAGCAGGAGATGCACAAGGACTTGCTGGAGGTATCTCATTCTCCCTTCCCCCACTATTTCCACTTTTCTTTCCCTGGCAGCCCCCATAGCCTCTCCCTGTTACTTACTTCCTTCTCTCTTTCCCATCTACCAGCAGACCTACTGTACCTTTATTTTTCCCCTCCCTGACTTCAGCTTTCCCTCCTTCCCTCCCTCTGACAGCCTCTCCTTGGGAAGATTTTGGCTAAATTGTTCATTGCTATTCACTGGACTGGGCCAGGCCCAACTGTGTGGTGCTGGCTGGGTTGGCTCAGCTGCACAGTGGGGAACCTCTAGGAACTTGTGAGGGGCATCACATTTCCCCTTGTATCTCCCTTCCAACATTATTTCCTCTTTTCCTCCTTCTGGCAGTCCCATATCCTCACCTTTCATTGTTCCTTCTCTCCTTCCCCACCCACCAACCAACGTACATTTTATTAGTCCCCATCATCAGCTATATTTAGTATTTACTCATTTCATTTATACCCTGTCTTTCTCCAGAGTGGGGACAATGATGTAATCTATTGTCCTCTCCTCCACTTTATCCTCACAACAACCCTGTGAGGTAAGTTAGACTGAGAGTGTATGACTAGCTCAAGGTCACGCCAATGAGTTTCCTTGGCAGAGTGGGGTCTTCCATATCCTAGTCTGAAATTCTAGCCAATACATTTTACTGGCTTTCATGGGGTGGCTGCTGTTAAATAGTAGGAAGCAATCAGGCCTGGGTTAGTCATGGAAATTATGTGGTAGTGAATTGTCCAGCGTTTGCTGCCAGGCCTGGCCCCAATGAGCCCTCTCTCAAAGGCCAAAACAGCACTTGAAAGAGCCCTCCCTCTGCCTTTTTCTGACAGAAACCAAGGCTGGCAACACTGTTGTGGCTTCCCAGCAACAGCCACTGAGGGCATTCATTTCTCATCCCCTTCATATTTGACTGAGCCTTCTTCTGATTATGGGAGAATAGTAGGTGAGAGTACATTGCCTAGCAGCTGAATGATGCCCTCATCCAACAGGCCAGCAAAATTACTGGACCAGAGGTCAATAGCAAGCAGTGAGCTTCTCTAGTTCTGGGGGAAACATATTGATGCACAGGGACAATGTACTGAAAGGGAGAATGGGCCACTCCAGGACTCCAACCCAGAACACCGGTTCTGCCCTTCCTATGTGTGTTTGTACAACACTTTTCAACACACGAACTTGACCCTCATAGGCTCTATTCCGATGAGTGACAGCAGCCAGGAACAAATGTTCCTTAACACAGGATAAAGCCTATGCTCAGTTTGTATGGACACATATGCTGTGCCTATGTGCAGGAAAAACATGGATGGGGAGCATGTGTCCAACACCCTTCTACAAGTTCTGTACATCTATATGTCACATGCAGAGGGCTAATTATAAAGCATACGTCAACTGTGAAAGAATGGCAAAAGGGTTGGTGGGGAAGGTATCACTCAGGATATGTCCTCATGTCCATGAAGGGCATTCCAGGAGCTTATATGCAAATAGTGTCACGGAAACCTATTTTTATTAATTTGTTTAGATTTCCATCTACCCTCAGGCCTTTTATGCATGGGAGTTATACCTGGGGTTCAAGGCTCCCTGGACCTACACTTCTCTGTTCCGTATCCTAAAAAGGCTATGCATGTAGTCGTTTGCCCTGGAGAAAGGCCTGGGGTTTCCGGAGTACTGCAGAATCACCTGCAGAAATCTGGAAGTGTCTGAGTCTCCGCCTCTTGAAAAAGCTGCTTTGTAATTGGCTGTAGTGCTCACTGTGAGAAAAATGTCACACACACACACCCTGCTCCCCTCTCCCACACTTTGGCTTATGCATGGAACTGGGGATGATTTGACACGGGCTGATCTCAGGGGAGAGCAAAGAATCACGTTACAACAGGATCAGGAAGACCCGGACAGTATGAGGGCTGGGCAGGAGGTCCTCTTTAAGGGACAGAAAACTCATGCATAACCCCAATGAAAATCCAAGTCGGACTAGCGGAGAAAGTAAGTCAAAGTACCCATGAATAAAAGACCTCAGTGTTTTTATCTCATGGTACTGGGTGGTTACAGCAACTTGTTTGCACAGAGAATAATTTTTAGTTCTCTTGTTGGATGTGGCAGAAAGAAGCACAGCAGTACAAGCAAGTGTGTCTTGTAACTATAACTGTGGATTGCCTTAAAATATTTTGCCAGATCTCACAATGCAGTCTCAGTATTTCACATTAACCTTTAGACTCTTTGAATTTAACACTGCATATACCATGAAAATGGTAGATAAGAAAGATTTGATAGGCTCCTTGAATGTAACTCTGTAAATATTGTTAAAATGTTAAATACTTAAAAAAATAAAAATGATTTCAGGTATGGACTATTGTTCTGAGAGAGTACAAATGTGCTTCTTCGCACAGTTTCAGCCTGCCTGCCTGGAGTGCCTGCTTGGCACTCAAGGAATAGTTGGTGGCTAACTGAAGGATGGAAGCTGGAGGGGGGACTGGGCAACCAGTAAGGCAGCGGTGTAGCAGTTGGACAGGAGGACCCCTGAAGCCATCCCTCACCCTCATCACTTCCCCTCTGAATGGTTTCCCAACCCAGAGGTATTTCCCAACCCAGAACTGGCAACCCTCCAAGTCCTCTAGAGATTGTTCATTTGTATAAGTGCCTGATGATGCTGAGAAAAAGGCCAAAAGCTGCTCAACTGCTCAAGTGAGCTGTTTTCTCTGTCTGCCACCTCTACCCTCACAATAAACTGTGATCCAAAAGCAAAGTGTAGCATCAGGAAGATACTCTATTTTTGGAACTTTTTTGCTTGAGGACCAAGTTGCACATTCCAACAGAAACTGTGGTAGAGGAAGAAAAAGAAAAGGAAGAGTTGTTTTTTATATGCTGACTTTCTCTACCACTTAAAGGAGACTAAAACCAGCTTACAATCACCCTCCCTTCCCCTCCCACAACAGACCTGTGAGGTAGGTGAGGCTGAGAGAATGTGACTTGCCCAAGGTCACCCAGCTGGCTTCATGTGTAGGAGTGAGGAAACGAATCCAGTTCACCAGATTAGCCTCCGCCGCTCATGTGGAGGAGTGGGGAATCAAACCCAATTCTCCAGATCAGACTCCACCACTCCAAACCACCACTCTTAACCAGCACACCACACTGGCTCTTTTTGTTCTTATCTTATTTCCCTGTGAGTTGTACCTACCTATACTGGTAGTTAAAAAATAAATGATAATATACCATGCAGCTCCAAATGCCGCCCACAAAATGATGTCCCAGGAAGGCTACTCTGAGGGACAGACAGAAATCTATCAGTCTCTCAACCAACAAAGAAAAATAATATGTGGAAAAACTAGGGTTGCCAGATCACTCCTCGCCACTGGCAGGAGCTTTGCAGGAGTGTGGCAGGTGGCTGCAATCGGGGCCAAGCCAATGTCGCTTCCAGGTTTACTCAGAAGCAACACTGATATTCTAGCAATCGCCTCCGAAACTCTATGGTTTGGGAGGCAATTGCTAGAGAGTCTGTGTAGCTTCCGGGTAAACCTGGAAGAGACATTGGCGTATCATGTGGGTCATATGTGCCCCGATTGCCCCCCCTTTGTTGGCCCTCTTCCACCTGCTGACCAGCTGTGGGTCAGCAAGCAGCTTGGTGGATGGGCGGGCTTTTGCCTGCCCCCACTGGGCAGCTGGCAAGCCTTGGAAAACAACCTTCCTGTAGTTGAAAACAGGCATGTCCACAGAAGAGAAGGATTATGGAAAGTGACTCTTAGGGGTACTAGAATTTGATACTAGAGTGACAGAAAATATACACTGGCATCCAGTTGGTTTCTGGGCCCAATTTGAAGTGCTGTGTTTAACTTTTAAAGCCGTAATCAGCCTGGTTCAGGGTCTGGCCAATACAAACCTACCTAGTCTTTAAGGTGAGTTGGCTCCTGTTGACAGGCAGCCATGACAAGCTAGCAGGGACTTTTGAGAAAGTCTTCTCTGCTGCTGCTCTCAGACTGTGGAGCTGCCATCCATTAGTACAGTTGGTTCCGTGTCTCCTGGCCTTCTGCTACAGTTTGAAGACCTATTTATTTAGAAGGCCTTTGTAACAGTTGGGGTCATGAAATGACCTGGTGCACAGACGATAATGCTTTTAACCTCTTTTAGATAACTTTGGAGCTCATTTTATTACTGATGGGTTTCCCCCCCCCCCCTTTTATCTCTATTGTCCTGCTGTTTCAACCTTGGTGTTACCATGAGTGCTTTCATATTTGTTAATTTAGGCATTATTCTCTTGTGAGGACTGATACAATTGTTTTTTCCCCCCAGCTTCAGTATGCTTTTTGAATAGAAAACCAGAAAATAATTTTTTCTAAATAAATAAAAATAAACAGAATACTGGGAAGTAGGGGTTACAAGTGGGGATCCACAAAACTCACAGGGGGAATCCCATCTTCCCCCATTGCAGCTCTAAGCCTCCCCCCCCCCGGCCTGCTTTCTCACTGGCTCACCCAGAGCCATTCCAGGTGGGCACAGCAAGGCTTCCTCCCCCCTCCCAGTCCTGCTCCCTTGCAGGCTCACCAAGGGGGAAGTCTGTAAAACTCACAGAGGAGGGGGAAATCCCATCTTCCCCTTCCCCCATCACTTTTCTTACAGCGATGGCGGGTGGGCCCACCGCTGGCTCCTGGTCTCAGATGTGCTTCCATGCTCCCAGCCCCCCCCCCCAAAGGGCGATGCTGCTGGGGCTGCCACGGCTCGCAGCTCCCAACCTTCCCCTCCCCCTGCCCACCTGACGGGCGATACTGCCGGGACCAACATGGCTCCCGGCCTCCCCTCACCTGAAGGATGCTGCTGCCAAGACCACCACAGCTCTCAGTGTCCTCTGACATGGCAGCTGGGCCCAGAGAGGATCTCTGCTGCTGGCAGTTCAAAAGGTAAGAGTGTTGTCTGCACATGCACAGACAATGCTGGTTTTTTAAATTAGGGGGGGATTTAAACCCCCCAATAATTTCTTTCTAATTTTCAGATTTTTTGTCAGACCCAGGGGTCTCCAAAGTTTGCAGTTGGGGGGGACAGTGTACCAGGATATCTGTGGATTTAGGTATCTGCAGGCAGGGGGCACACTTCAGAATTAGATATATAGATTCTTCCATAGGCTCCCAATTTGATGTCGCAGTCCAATATGAACTGCTTAAGAACTGCTGTTGCTTGAAGTCTTCTATGCCTTCAGTGAGGAGGGCAGAATTTTGACCTCTTTAATTTCTGCCTATCAGGTCCTGTAAAAGGATCAGGACCAATTAAAAAAAAAGTTGGCAACCCTGTGTGTAAATAACTCCTTCCCATTGTGCAGCAGGTTGAGATGGAACTTGGCCAAGGTTTTGAAATCGTACATGCATTGCATACTTAAATCATTGCCTTTGAAAACTGAAAACTAGATCTGACCTGGTTCCAGCAGTCCTTAGATGCATTTGGCTACAGTTCTCAAACCGTTTTTGGGTTATTGTTGGCAGTGAGTACTTGGATCTTGCACTGAAAGTCTGAATCCATATCAGCCATAGACTTAGCAGGCAATCTTGGATCACTCGTCCTAGCTTCGAAGTTATTTTCCTTCCCTAGATTCTTGTGAGAGAAAACAAAAGTGTAAAGTGTAAAGTGATGCATATTGGGGCAAAAAATCCCAACTTCACATATACACTGATGAGATCTGTGCTGGCAGCGACAGACCAAGAACGGGATCTTGGGGTGGTAGTGGATAGCTCGATGAAGATGTCAACCCAGTGTGCAACTGCTGTGAAGAAGGCATATTCCATGCTGGCCATAATTAGATGAGGAATAGAGAATAAAACTGCTGCTATCATACTGCCCTTGTACATATCTATGGTGTACACTTAAAAAAAGATATTGCAGAGCTTGAGAAGGTGTAGAAAAGAGCAACCAAAATGATCAGGGGTCTAGAGCAACTGCCCTATGAGGAATAGTTAAAATGCTTAGGACTGTTTAGCTTGTAAAGAAGGCGGTTAAGGGGAGACATGATAGAGGTCTCTATAAAATTATCCATGGTATGGAGAGAGTGGACAGGAAGAAGCTTTTCTCCCTCTCTCATAATACTAGAATGCGTGGTCATCTGCTGAAGCTGGAGGGTGAGAGATTCAAAACAGATAAAAGAAGTATTTTTTTACACAAGGCACAGTTAAACTGTGGAACTCCCTGTCCCAGGATGTGGTGATGGCTGCCAACTTGGAAGGCTTTAAGAGAAGAGTGGACATGTTCATGGAGGATTGGGCTATCCATGGCTACTAGTCAAAATGAATACTAGTCAAGATGCATACCTATTCTTCCAAGGATCAGAGTAGCATGCCTATTATATTAGGTGCTGTGGAACACAGGCAGAGTGCTGCTGCAGTTGTCTTGTTTGTGGGTTTCCTAGAGGCACCTGGTTGGCCACTGTGTGAACAGACTGCTGGATTTGATGGGCCTTGGTCTGATCCAGCATGGCTTTTCTTATGCTCTATGTTCTTATACAGTGGCTCAAAGAATCAGGCCTTTAATCACTGGATATATTTGAAAACCTGGAACTTTAGCGTGTTTTATACATGCAAGGTAGCCTGTATTATTCTACCTCACTCACAAATTTTCAAGCTAACCTGGCCATTACAACAGTAGTACAGCTTAAACATCCAGGGCATATTCTCCTCTTGATTCATGAACATAGCTTCCATTAATGCTAATAGAAGTTATGCACTTGCACTGAGAAGAGAATATATCATTTGAGCTTGATGATCATCTTAGACTACCATCGCTGCAGCTTGCTAAATTTTTCTCCCACAAAGCAGATGCCAACTTACCTTGTAACTCTCTGGAGTTTGACAGTATCAGTCTGTTGTGCACGCACTCTAAAACGGTGTGACAATTGCTACTAATAGGAAATTAAAGGAATACCTAGCAAAAATCTAGAGTATTTCAGTCCAACAAGGTACAAGGCCTGATTCCTTCTTATTGGAGAACAAAAGAAATAACTAGAATTTGACTACAGATGTGTAGAGTAACATAATAGAACAGAAGCATAAAAGTTTCCTCGTTTACTTATTAGTACAATATGTAATTGGATGGAAACAGCAAGACTCAAAAATTTGTCTTACCATAATGACTCTAATTTTTTAAAGACCGAAAATGAATCTGACTAGAAAATACCATTAAACTACCAACTTGGTTAAAATTTAAAGGGTAATTCACATATAATGCTTTTATTTAATAGCCCAATTTACAAAACGTCTAAAATTAATGCAGATCTTTTCAGGACAAAATCAGCTGTAACTGCACCAACTAATTTTTGCTCATTTGAACTGAATTATTAATAAGTGAGAAATATACCATATGTTCCCCAAAGAGCTGGATACATTTATTTCAAATAAAATTGCTGTGTTTGGTGGAATATAAGAGGTTTAAATGCTTTCGGAGAAATGGGTTACTTATATACTGATTTAATAGAGTATAAATCAGGCAGCATAATTAGGGACCCAGCTGGTTCCTAACCTAAAGCTGGCAGCTTTTGTTGGTTAAGTTCCTTTATCACCTGCATGGCTTTAATCAGCAATAATTTGTTCTTCTCGTAGAGTAATACATGCTAATCAATAATTTTGCTGTTTGTAGTATTCTAGGAAAGGGGGGTTATGGCAGATTTAAGCTAAACTAGTCATACATTTTTTTTCAGCTGCCTTGATCTTCTGGGTTACTTCAGCCACTCTTGACTTTTTATTTTAACTGTGAATGAAAGTGCATGGTGTCTCGGCAGAGTAGCCTTTATCAGAAAGCATTTAGAGATGAGATATTATGTTAAGCCCTCAGCATTTCCTGCCTTGTCATAGCTATGAGTGTCCAATCACCTTTAACATCCCAGGCTGAAATAGTCTTTGTTTGTATCTAGATGTAGCAACTATTTTGGTATGGGTGCTCAAGATTTAAATCCACATTTTACATGGACATAAAAAGATGCAGTACCATCCAAGGTCTTCCCTTCCCTTCTTTTCATTAAATCTGGTTTGTAAACTGGCCCTTTATCTAGACTCTGCCAGTCTAGCCATGCAGATCTATGCTACCATAACCTCCAGAGCAGACTACTGCTCCAGAGCAGACTACTACTCCAGAGAGACTACTACTGTATTTGGGCCAGCCTTTGAAGACATCTTCAAGACTTCAATTGCTACAAAATGCAGCAGCACAACTCCTGTCTGGAGGGGATCATTTTAGAATATATAATTCCAGTGATGCATCAGCTATACTGGTTACCTATTTGTCCCCAGGCCCAATTTAAAATGCTGATTATCACCCTTCATACCCTAATGCTGTCATATTTATCAAAACTCACCTTCTGGTCTTTTTCCTTGTGCCAGTTAGTAATGCCCTCTTTTAGGATTGTCTGTATGGCATAGGGTTGCCAGGTCCCTCCGCCACTACTGGGAAGTTGTTGGGATGGAGCCTGACGAAGGCGGAGTTTGAGGAGATGCCATAGAGTCCGACTGCCAAAACGACAATTTTTTCCAGGTGATCTCTATTGGCTGGAGATCAGTTGTAATAGGAGGAGATCTCCAGCTAGTACCTGGTGGTTGGCAACCCTAGTATGGCAACACTGCGGATACAGGCTTTTTCTGTAGTAGATCTGTTCCTTTGGAATGGTTTACCAGAGTGGATATGGAGGGTATCTTCACTTACTGCATTTAGGAAGACTCCTGAATAGAGGGGATGGCCAAAAGAGCCACATATGAGGCCTTTATTTGGTTCATGAGATCAAATAAGGAAAAGTAGTCCATGAGATATGTGGGTCCCAGGCACCTTGATTTAGGCCTGGAAACAAATAGGTAACACTGAAGCTGCCAAAGCACAGGTACCAGAGTAAACCGGTCAATAATCTAGCAACAGCATTCTATACCAGTTGAGATTTCTGAACAGTTTCCAAGAGCAACCCCATGTATCATGCATTACAACAATCTGGTTACAGTGACATGGATCTGCATGGCAAGATCAACATGACCAAAATAGGAGGCCAGTTGGCATACTCAATATAGATATTAAAAAGCCCCCCTAGCCATTTCCCAGACTTCTTTTTTCTAAGAGTGACATTTCTTCTAAGGTTACCCCCAGGTTTTTCACCAAGTGGGAGAAGAGGGCCATCAGTTTGTATTGTATCTGTATAAACTGTTTGTGGGTTCTCTTCTGTCCACTTAATAATTGGATTTCCATTAATTGCATGGGCCTTAAATAAGTTTCAAATGACCTTGAGTAGTTGGATGATGCTGGATGAAGGCCTGGAAAGATTTCAGAAGCCTCCAAACATGGATTAGAGATCTAGCTGCAAAGCAACATATATGGATGTGAAAACAATATTTTTGTTGAATTTAAAAAGATAGGGAATGTCTTTTTATAATGTTTCTATTGCAGTAATTATGTTTATTAATTTGAACCATCATCACCACTCTTTGGAAAAGAACAAAAATCACCAGGGTTTGATTCATGAGCTCACCAACCATATAGTCAGTCCATTACAATATATGATGTAATCACTATTCCTCTCGACTTCCTTGTTCTTCTTCCCTTCTCCACCTTTATTTTTTTTCTGCAAAATTCCCTGGATTTAAAATAAAAAGCAAATTCTCTAAAATCCTCATAGGAGCAGTATTTGATGGAGTACATTACTAAAAGAATGATTTTAGACGTTGCTTACGCAGCCTGTCTCTTACTCAGTGCTGTCATAGAGTGAGCAACATGACTTTATCTCAATTTTTAAACATTTTATTGTAATATCATTATATTTAAAAACATATGATAAAGTAACACTTCATTTATCTCATCGTCCTCTCACATGTGTGTGTTTGTGTGTAGAGATTATAGGGTCATTTACACATTCACAAAATAGGATGACATGAATACGTGGTTGGATTGTGGGATTATGCCACACCTATCCCCAGCAGCTTTACATTTGACATAATGTAGAAATACTGTGTATGTTTGACATAATGTACAAATACTGTGTACTGTGTATCTACACATTTAGATACCTTTATGTACACAAATATGCAATTCCTATGCCAGTAAAAATGGCATATTGAGTGCCTGCTAGGAGTTGCAAAAATAATTTTACCCAGAAGTTTTTTGAAAATGTTCAGGTTAATAAACCCAAACCCGGAAAATACCTGAACACAAAAATGGGATTGGAGAGAAATCCACACTGCCCTGATTCTCTGGGCTCTGGAGAATCAGGGCAGCGGGGAATTATTTTAGATCTAATTGAAATCCATGCCACCCCGATTCTCTGGGGTCCAGAGAATCAGGGCCCAGAGAAGGCCCACAGCACAGATCCAAAGAAATTCCACACCGCCCCTGATTCTCTGGGCTCCGGAGAATTGTATTGGCATGAAATTCATTCAGAGGCAGTGGGGAGGGAAAAGGAGAGGGAGGAGAGAAATGGCAGCGGGGTCAAAGTCACCCAAATAATTCCCAAAAAATCAGCATTATACGGGTTCCACTTATTTGGCTCACTTTACTGTTGCCTTTTTTCATACTGGTAAAAAAAACCCCAAACCCTGAAATATACCAAAAAGGAATTTTTGGTTTTTTTAAAAACTTCAGTATATTATATGCACAGCCCTAATGCCTGCATGCAGGATCCAGACTAAATTTTCCAATGGCAGAATGGATTCCCCCCCAACACCTCTCTGCAGTCCATTGATTTCTAGGGCTGTTGATTCGGTTCGGCCCGAACTGAAAAACAGCCGAATTTCCCCTGATTCGGTAGTTTTTAGTTCGGGACGAACCGAACTCAAAAATGGAGGGCAACCGGGGGGGCCGAATTCAGCGAGTTCGGGAGTTCACGAATAAATCCGGCAAATTCGGCCGTCAGTAAGCAGCATAACCGTCAGTAAGCAGCATTCTCCTCCCCCGGCCAATCGGTGGCCAAGCTGGGTCTTCTTCTGGCCAATCAGTCAGGATTGAGTACTGGAGGAATCAGCTGATGTGCGGCCCGGCCGGGGAGAGAGAGAGAGAGAGAGAGGGAAATCTTCGTGTGTGTGTGTGTGGGGGGGGGGTGCTTGTGCACATTCGCTCCTTTCTGTGGCGGCAGGGAGCGTATTTTTTGGGGTACAGACACAAAACTTTCAGCAGAGATTCAGACAATCCTTCTTAAGAGACCACCCAAGTTTTGTAAACATTGGGTCAGAGGGTCCCGAGATATGGGCTCCCCCCTTTTTCTTTCCATGGCTGCAGGGGGCGCATTTTTGGGGGTACAGACCCCAAACTTTCAGTGGAACTTCAGATGAGCCTTCTTAAGATACCCCCCAAGTTTTGTAAACATTGGTTCAGGGGGTCTCGAGATATGGGCTCCACCCCTTTTACCTTCCCCCCTTTTCCATTTCCATGGCTGCAGGGGGTGCTTTTTTGGGGATACAGCCCCCAAACTTTCAGCATAGCTTCAGACAATCCTTCTTAAGATACCACCCAAGCTTTGTAAAGATGGGTTCAGTGGGGGCAGAAATATCGGCTCCCCCCTTTTCTCTTTCCGTGGCTGCAGGGGGCGCATTTTTTGGGGTGCAGATTCCAAACTTTGAGCGGATCTTCAGGCAAGCCTTCTTAAGAGACCACCCAAGTTTTGTAAACATTGGGTCAGGGGGTCCCGAGATATGGGCTTTCCCCTTTCCCCTTTTCCCTATTGGGATGAATGGGATCCTGTATGCATCTCCTCCAGAGCAAAACATCCCGTGCCTAAATGGAAACGTCTTGGATTACCCAGTACTCCCACCCCCTCCTGATGGAACAGAAGACAGCCACAGTAAGACCCCTTTGGGGGCTTTAATCTATAATTTTTCTCCTGTGTGTGTGTGTGGGATAGAAGCAGAGTCTGTGTGTGTGTGGGGAGGGAGCAGTTTCTATGGGTGGGTGGGGAAGCCAAAGGGGGCTTTTGCCGGTTCTGCCTGGGGTGTGTGTTCCCCCTCGAGTCTCTCTCTCCCTGGTTTGAGGGGGGTTTCAGTTGTGTGTCTTCAGGTTTTTCCTCATTCATAAAAAACTTCTCAGCTGATTGTTGGGGCTGGGAGCTTTGTGCGTGGGCGGCAAGCTCTGCTCAGAGATGCACATTAAGGGTGGGGGGGACCCCTTTCGGGGCCCATATCTCAGCCCCCCCTGACCCAATCTTTACAAAACTTGGGGAGTCTTTCAAGAAACGTCCTTTGAAGCTCTGCTGAAAGTTTGGGACCTCTACCCCCAAAAATGCCCCCCCAGAGTCGCTGAAAGGCGCGGTTGTGTTTTTAATGGCTTTATTCGGCCGAATTTTTTTTCCGAACTTTGAATTCCCACCGAATTGCACGGACCCGAAGTGGGGGAGTTCGGACTTCGGCATATGCCGAATCTAAACGGGCCGAATTCAGCTGAATCCAAACTATACCGAATTTTTTTTAATTCAACAGCCCTATTGATTTCCACAAAATGCTGCTCCTGTAGAATAGGGGACCTAAAGGAATAACCTAATGGGTTCTGTAGCAGAAAGGGAGAACCAGCAGAGATGGCCAGTTTAATCGGGATCCAACCTTTGTGTATATATATATATATATATATATATATATATATATATATATATATATATATATATATATATATATGACCAAAGATAATCTGGGCTTGGGAATATGTGAATAAGTGCAGTTAGCTAAATTTTTACCAAGCAGTCCACCACAAAACTCATTTTAGGAATGTTTAAAAGGAACAAGGCAGTTGACTCACTGGAGTATAAACAAAAAACTTTGCATTTGAGCTACTTAAAAAGTGCAGAAATTAGAAAATTCCAGTCTGGAATCCCTCAAATGAAGAGCGGTCTGAATTCGGTAGAGGCCAGCTATTGTTTGTGATCACTAGGGTTGCCAGGTCCCTCTTTGCCAGCGGCGGGAGGTTTTTGGGGTGGAGCCTGATGAGAGCAGGGTCTGGAGAGGAGAGGGACTTCAATGCCACAGAGTCCAATTGCCAAAGCAGCCATTTTCTCCAGGGGAACTGATATCTTTCGGCCGGAGATCAGTTGTAATAGCAGGAGATCTCCAGCTTGTACCTGGCAGCTGGCAACCCTAGTGATCACCTTGCCCTATTCTTGTGGTCTGCTTCAATAAAATTCAAGAAACCAAGTCTGGAAAGGGAAGTAGAACAGTGAATATGATGCTATGAAGTGCTATCACCACTAAGGAGATGCCAGCATCACAGCTCTTGCTAAGACATGTCCCAAAAGAATGACAGGGAGAGGAGTTGCCAAGGTGAGATATCTTGTGGTTTGGGTCTTTGAGAAGGGCGTACTGCACTGTGTAGTGTGGCAACTCTCTTTTGGTTTGTGGGTCTTGTTTATTTTCAAGATTTTTTTTTAAAATCTCCTAATACTGTAGAACCAAGCCTATATTGTACTTTGACTACAAAAGAAACAGGAGCACCACCTAAAGTACGACACTAGTATAAACACCAACTTGCATTTGAGCTGAATAAAAGCATGTGTGTATATCTAAAAAGAGAAGAAATATTAACTTTGTGCAGCTGTTACAAAATTAAATTCTTTGTAACACAATTGGTATTCTACCCTTGCTAAACAGCCATTTTAAAAAGACAGTATCTGATATCAATAAATTCCAGTCGATAAACTATTTTTATATGTCAAGTGTCATGATTGCTGATTTGAAATTAAAGACATTAAATGCCATGAGAGTCAAATTTGTCCTCATTATCAAGTCCTGGCCTGACTTTTCCCATCTAAGGGTTGATCCAAATATTCAGGGAAAAATGACAAATTCTAATTGGGTTGCAGCACCAGATAAAGCAGGTGAAGGACTGCAATCTGAACACAAAGTCCTTGCATTTAGAAAGCTAGCCTATTAGGGATAAGTCTGCAAAAAAAAAAAAAACACCTATCACCTTGTCACGTGAAGGAAGTTTGCACCTGAGAGAGCACAGAGTATAATTTGTCACCTGTCATCTCTGTTGGCTAGAGCTCAGTTGTAATAGCAGGAGATCTCCAGCTAGTACCTGGAGGTTGGCCACCTAGGTGGACTAGGAGGACAAAGGAACCCTGGAAAGGACCCTGCCCCCATACCCTGCCTTTTTCTGACAGAAACTAAGGTTTGAAGGCTTGCAGCATTGTTGTGGTTGCCTAGAAAACCCCACAATGTCTGCTAAGATCTCAAAGGGCCTCCCTTTCTTAAATGTATAGGTGCTGCTTCTATAATTTTGGGTGGTGGTTAGCGCTCCAATGCATTTTTTAAAGATTTAATGTCTTTCTTTAAATATTTCTTCACTTAAGGATAACTTAATATTGCATAGTAAGAGGGCCACTTGCAGACAGAGACCCTCTTCCCCATCACCTCTCAACAGGCTGTCATGTAGAAAAGTTAGGCTTGCCAGGCTCCGTAGCTCCACCGGCAGGAGCTTTCTGGGGCCGTGGCTGTAGTGCGTGGTGCGCATGCGCGCCTGGTGCCTACAACACTTCCGGGTTTACCCGGAAGCGACGTGGATGCTCTTGCGATCTCGGGCAAAACTCTATGGTTTCCATAGAGTTTTCTCCGAGATTTCCAGAGCGTCCGTGTCACTTTCGGGTAAACCCGGAAGTGATGTGGGCGCCAGGCGCGCATGCGCACCACGCACTACAGCCACGGCCCCAGATACCCGAAAGTGATGCCTGCGTGTGTGCATGTGCGTGCCCGCAGTGCCTGCCAGCAGGCAGCCCGGTGGATTGGTGGGATTTTACCCGCCCCCACCGGGCACTTGGCAACCCTAAGAAAAGTGCATGTGTGTAGGGGGAAATGAGCGCCTTCCTTGATGTCAGTGTGTCAGGGCAATGCTTTAGCATTTGCCCAAAATTCTATGGTTTTACTGGTTTTCCTTAGACACCGGAATTGATAGGTCCCCATCCCCCCAAATTTCCCACACAAAGAAGTGAATTCTGGGAAAATTTCATTCAGGATTTAGCTTAAAATATTTAACAGCAACAAATGTTGCTAGAAAAGTGTTTTTGTGTCAGTTTTTAAGAGGTTAACAAAACGCTAAAATAAAGAAGAAATCCCTAACATTCTGCAGAATGACACATGTCTGGAAATCCTCACCAGCCTGACCCGTTGCAGGCCCTTGACAACTGCTTGGAGAGAATTTACCTCAGCCATTACTAAGCAATGATAGAAAATGTCTGCTATTTCTGTTTCTGCTAAAATGCAAAGTTTTTCCCCCCTCCATATGAAACATTAGCTAAACATCAACAATGAGCACCCGGTGAGTACTTAATATTCAAGAAGTTTGACCACACGTCTATAACGGCAGCCTCAATCTGTAAGTGGAATCAAAGCGGCCCTAATGTTGAATAGGATGGAGCAGAGAGGAGAAGCAGGCTTGTAAACAAAATATGCCACTATGATGAACTTTGATCTCTGCACGCAAGGTCAGCCATCTGCATTTTATTTCAGCCGCTCCCATATCCCATTCTACCTAATTAATGCATCATTTCCCGGCTAGCTACTTTACAAAAAGGATCATATGAAAGTATGGTGGCATAAGAGGGCTGTCAGTCTTTGGTTATGGTCCTGTAGCTCTAATTCAAGAATTAAATAACTGTCTTTTCTAAAAGTCATTACATGATTTATTGGAAAATTGGTGGAAACAGCCCTTGGGGGGTTGTGCTCCAATTCTGGTTTTAAAAGAGTGGCTGCTAGCGATGACTATTTGATTTCCTCATAACCTACTGAATAGCATTGCCTGTTTCTATGCTAATTAAATGTTTGAAATTCATTCTCTTATGGATTACATGCATTCAGTTAAGTCTTTTACTCATGCCTTAAGATGATGCCTATTTTGAGTTTTTTGCTCTTTGAATTTATTAAATTAAATGCTGTTCCTGAGCGGCTAAAGCTACTTACTCAGCAGAATTATAGGGCTGCTTTTGCTGTTGTCCAAAGTGTTTCAACAGAAAACGGGGGTCTGAGAATTACAGCTGTTGTAAATCATGTTCCATGAATGAGAAGTAATCTGTGATTTCTCTAGGGTTTCTTTGGCTTCTCTTTAAGTATAGGACTAATATTCACAAGGAAATAAAAGACCCTTTAGATATTTAGACATATATAATGTCGTGCCAATGAATACATTATCCCTGATCTCAAGATATTCCTTCAAACATATTATCTGTATCTTCTGTTATTTTTTTAAATGTTGTTCTGCTAAGATTCAACTAACTGAAGGATGATTTTAAAAGAATAAATTGTAAGCATCATGTTAGTGTAAAAAAGTACTTCTGTTGGGTGGTGGTAACGTTATTGGTATATCCCAGGGGTCCCCAACCTTTTTGAGTCTGTGGGCACCTTTGAGATTGTGACATGGGATGGTGGGCACACACACAAAATGGCTGCTGCTGGAAGAGGCAGAGCCAACCACAAAACCGCATGCTTACTTTTATTTAACATTTTATTTCAAATATTTACATTCTATCTTCTCTCTATGAACGAAGCAAACCACCAGTATGGAACAATTTAAATATTACAAATATACACCATTAAACAGTGCTGAGGAAAAGAAGCTAACTGGCTGGGAGTGGAGAGAAGCGTTTCACTTAGGGTTGCCAGGTCCCCCCTGGCTCTGGCAGGAGGCTTTTGGGGCAGAGCTGAGGCAGGGATTGTGCGCGCCTGGCCGTGCTGAGGTGATCATGTCTCTTCCGGTTTACACCTGCAAGCGCCACATCACAATGGGTCTTTTACCATTCAAACTCCCAGTTTGAGTGGTAAAAGGCCCGTTGCGATGTGGCACTTCTGGGTGTAAACCGGAAATGATGTGATCGCGTCTGCGCCGGCCACGCACGCACACAATCCCTGCTTCCGAGCCAGGCAGTGGATTGGTGGGCAACTGCCTGCCAATCTAAGCAACTTGGCAACCCTAGCTTTATTCCCCCTGCCTTCATGCTCAGTTTTCCTCCTTTTCTCCTGCTTCTTGGGAGGAAAAGAAGTTGACTGGCTGGGGGCGGGGAAGGGTTTTACTCCCCCCCCCACTCTAGGCTTGAGATCATGATAAAGGACTTTTCTCTCTGAACCCTCACCACCCCACCCCACAGAATGGGGGGGGGGATGAGAGAATAAGGATAATGGCCAAGGCCTAGGGCAGTTTACATTCAGCTGAGAAAATCCTTGTGCTATGGCTGCTGTTGCCATTGCTGAAGTAATTTCCCCCCAAAGCAAATCAGAACTGTCCTGGCCAATCCAGATCCCTAGTGGGAACAAGTCCCACCCAGACCCACCCACTGCCTGAAAATGCTCGGTGGGTGCCAGAAAATCTGTCCATGGTGCCCTCGCATCCACAGGCTACGTGTTGGGGACCCCTGATATATCCAGTTCACTATATTAATTCCCCTGAAAAATAATTTCGCTCCCAAACTGAGTGTGAACTCCTGAAAGGACAGAAATAACATTTGGAATGGCCTGCATGAATTAGGAACATTTCACAAGAATTAGTAATATAATATTACACCAAATACAAATGGTTCAATTGCAAATTTGGGAAAGCCAACAGGCAGGAAAAGACACAAGGTTGCATCTCACAATTTGTCGGCAAAAGGTGCTGTTGACTGAAGATCTTTCCTGCATTCCCCTCCCCTCCAAAGTCCCTTCCAACATCTAGTAAGTTGATTCCCAAAGTCACAGAACACACATGGACTATTAACCAGATGGGTCAGGGGTCTGAAATGAGGTGGAGAAACTGGCCTCTTATGTCAGTGGAACGTTTGCTTGTGTAAGTGGGAGGAGCAGCTTGTCTTCTCATAATGTGACCAAAGTACAATAGCCTCAGTTTAGTCATTTTAGCTTCTAGGGTCAGTTCAGGCTTCATGTAAGGTTTGTATTTCAGGCTCAGGAAATAATAGTAGTAGACTAGTGCAAATTACTTGTGCTGCCAGTAGAACAGTGTGCACAACTCTCAGAAGATCTTGTTTTAGTCTGCTAGGTGGACTTCTAAACCATGTGTGTGTGTGTTAAGTCGCCGTCAAGTCACTTCCGACTCATGGCGACCCTATGAATCAATGTCCTCCAAAATGTCCTATCTTAGACTGCCTTGCTCAGGTCTTGCAAATTGAGGGCTGTGGCTTCCTTTATTGATTCAATCCATCTCTTGTTGGGTCTTCCTCTTTTCCTGCTGCTCTCAACTTTTCCTAGCATGACTGTCTTTTCCAGTGACTCCTGTCTTCTCGTAATGTGTCCAAAATACTATAGCCTCAGTTTAGTCATTTTAGATTCTAGGGTCAGTTCAGGCTTCATTTGATCTATAACCCACTGATTTGTTCTTTTGGCAGTCCACGGTATCCATAATGGTCTCCTCCAACACCACATTTCAAAGGAGTCTACTTTCTTCCTGTCAGCTTTCTTCATTGTCCAGCTTTCACACCTACACCCTACTTTCACAGTCTAAACCACAGACTGTGTTAAATGTCAGGCCACTTGAAAATATAGTCTCACCTCCTAGGTTAGAATCTGGCATTACTAACAATTGGGGACACCAAGTAACAATACATGTTTACTGGACTGGACAAAACGGTATATACAAGAGACGCTTTTAGCTAAAACATGTTGATGACATTTTACTAATTTTAAATGCATATAAAATATTGCTTCTTGTTCTAAAAAAAGGAACATATTTTACATAACTAGTGAAAGTGTTACTTATGACTGAGTCAACTTGACACATGTGTATTTTTCCTTTTGGTAATGAAAAATACAGACAACATGTCCTTTTCCCTCCCCCCCACTTTGGTCATTGGAGATTTAAAGAATGGAGAAAGGAATCTAACTCATGAACAAATGTGTATTTATTTACTTAATGTTGATCCACCATTACTTCCCAGTGGGTACTCAAAGTATCTTACATGATCCTTTCCTTCATTTTATCTTCACAACATCCCTGTGAGGCAGGCTAGGCTGAGAGTGTGTGTATGGCCCAAGGTCACCCGGCGAGCTATCATGTCAGAGTGGGGATTCAAACCTGGGTTTCCCAAATGCTAGTCTGACATTCCAACTTCTACACACCACTGGCTCTGAATATAGACCAACTCTTTAAGGTTCTCCCATAATATAGAAACTACAAAGCGTCCAATAAAAATGATCATTCAACAACTTTTAAGTGAGTAGTATGTTCTATGGTGCACACTGCAGAATTCACTACTACTGGATTTGGTGCTGACCACTATTAAAGGACTCGAGGTTTCTGACTTCTGACAGGTTAAGGCTTGGATATGGGAGGAGGAATGAGGCAATAAAGTTTAGCCAAGGAAATAAAGAGGAAGTACAGACACTTGATTACTTCACATCAAGACATGCAAGAAGTGCTAAGAATGGAACAAAGGAGACAGAGATGTCAGAAAGCATGTGTGATCAGTGATGTAGGAGTAGGAGACAGAAGGAAAGAGACTTCTTCGTAAGAACAGCAGCTTGCATTTTATTTTGCACACTTGTGGGAACAAATTTTTTTACCTCCTCCTTCTGCAGGACCCTGAAATTGTGCCCCAAGGGTTAGAGGACTGCACGACCTGGAATGGGGTAAAATAGGAGATTCTGCAATGGGAGTGGGGATTTGACAAAAGGAACTGTTCTCTTTTCCATTGGCAGAAGTGCCTTTCGCCAGCGGAAAACATAGTTAGGATCTAAGCTACTACTCGGTAGATTGGAAACCCCTAAGGTCACCACATTAAAAATGTGCCAGGCAAATGAGAGATGATGAACCTCACTAATTTTTAACAAAGATGGTTGGAATATGTTTGAAAAGTAGAATGTCATACATTTCTGCATGAAATGTAGATTGTCATACACTTCTGATTGAAATGAATGGCTCCATTATTTTCCTGCGCTTTGCATTCTATTTTGCATAAATAGTATGCAGAAAGGGTAGACTAGAAGGAGCTGGAGTGGATTCTTGAATTCTGCTTCCTTGAAATCAAGAACTGACTCGGTCAGAGAGGTGTCTAACAGTGCATTCCTGAGAGGAATGCGTGCATGGGGCTTAGGAGGCAATGCAGCGGTGTTGCCTCCTAAGGAGGTTTCGGCCCAGCCGAAACCTCTGCCCGGCACAAAAAACCTGTGCAACCCTCATAGGGTTGCACGGGAGATACACTACCTAAAAGGTGGCATATCTTGGGGGGAGAAGGGGGCGTTTCCGAGCCAAGACAGCTCAGGAGGCCACCTAACGACAGCCCTGCCCCCTGACCGGCTCCGTAATACCCCGGGAACCCCTCTCGGGTCGCTGCCCCAGTCTTTGCCGCCAGCGCTGGGGCCACAAATACCGGCGTGCGCCTCCCGGACACCGGCGCTGTGGGCCCTTGCACCGGCATGGGCCATTGCCAGCCTCCAAAGGGCTTTGGGCGTGGCTGCCGGCGCAGCTCAGGAATGGGCTGTAAGTATATGAGGTGTGAAGTGAATCAGCCAAGAACTTATCTATATGTGGCATTACGATCCCAGCCCAATGCATTTTGTTGTCCGACTAGGGATTTCTGCTGTTAGGTTCAAATATTATATTTTGTCATCCACTTACAGATAGACTGGAAGGTTTCTTAAAATCATACTTGTCATCCCACTTGGGTTCCCGTGAAATAGGCAGATTATAAATGAAAATAAATTTTTAAATAAAAAAATATTTACTTGTATTCCTATCCAGCGTGGTGAAGAGGTTAAGAGCATTGGTTTGGAGTGGTGGACTCTGATCTGGAGAACCAGGTTTGATTCCCCACAGCTCCACATGAGTGGCGGAGGCTAATCTGGTGAACTAGATTAGTTTCCTCACTCCTACACATAAAGCCAGCTGGGTGATCTTGGTCACAGCTCTTAGAGCTAGTCACAGCTAATAGAGCTCTCTCAGTGCCTCCTACCTCACAAGGTGTCTGTTGTGGGGAAGGGAAGGTGATTGGAAGCCGGTTTGATTCTTCTTTAAGTGGTAGAGAAAGTCGGCATATAAAAACCAACTCTTCTTCTTCCATTAAGAGTTCATCTTTGTTTGATCTTGATCTTGAACCTGGTCAATATAATCTGACCATTCCTTGAGAAAGTCAAATAGTTCCAACCAATTCTGGACCAGTGGCGAGAGAACACTGGGCTATAAGTTGGCAATCCTTAGCTACAAAGAGATACTGTTTTTTAAAGGGCAATGTACTTTCACAGACTTTCAACCAATGTGAAAATGAAGGAAGGGGAATCCTTTATTGTAATTTGATCTTTTTTGATTTATGCCCAGTCCTGTTCTATCAAGGTATCACACCAAGAGGGCCTTGCTTTCCAATTTCCTGGCTTTTGTTGTTTTCAGTAACCAACACAGTGTTATTTAAATCTGGGGGGTTGTATTTAATATTATTAAACACCTCATCAATGGCAAGCTTGTAATTGGCTACAGTGAATGGGTGATTAAAGATAAAGTGCAGCCATGATTGCAAAACTATCGCTAGCTTTACAGATGACAATAATTATGTCGCTTGCACTGTTTGAAAATATTGCCTAAATCTCTTTCCCACATGTTGTTTGTGATGGAAAACAATTAGACAAAGGATTCTGTTTCCCCCCCCTAGGATGCCTTGGATTCAGATTGGCTTGATGAATAGCCTTTATACTGGCCCCAAAGCATTTGTTCCAAGTAAATTATATGTCATTGTGAATCCAAAAGGTCTGCTTCACAATGTTTATTGGGATAAATTAAATCTTCTAAAGATGGTAAACAGGCGGCCTCAATAATGATTCACTTCTGTATAATTTACACTGAAAAGGATGTCACCGTTAGAAAGATGGAGATGAAGCAAACAACGCCACCTTTATTGTGTTGCCAACACAAGAGCAACAATGGGGAAATTTAATTTGATACTGATCTACATGAGGCAAACATGGTAGCAGTTTCAAATGCTTCTTTGCAAGCGGCTGTTTTAGAATTGCAAATTTCAGCTAAAACCCCCCACCTGATTTGTTAGTTCACTATTAAGGTCTGATATTGCTTCCCAGGAATGCCTTTAGAAAATGGTTTCCATTGGCACTAGGGAGACACAGGTGGAACGTACAGTTTTAAAACATCCATATGTATATGTGTGATTGTGCACATTATAGTAATGATTACATTGGAGATTATTAGTAATGATTCATGATCCATAACTCAGACAATGCACAGGGCTTGACTTACTGGCTGTGAAAGGCAGAGCTCCATAAAAACAAGTCGCACTTTTCCCTACTGGTGCTGACAATGAGCAACCCCCCACTCCATTTTATTTATTTTATTTTTTATGTTATCAGAATATTTTTAACCTGTGTTTCCTTTTATTCAGGTAGCTAACCACAGTATCAAGAGGGACCGGCAGAAAACAACAACAACCTGTAATCACCTCCATAGAAAACTAGCTCAAGGACCCAAACAAGCCAGAATCCTGGCATCTGAATTCTTCATCCACATGAGTCAGTCTATTATGTTTAGAGTTCAATGCAGTCAATCTAAGCAACAAATAGAAAGTTGTCTTCTGTATCTTGACCCTCCTCCCGGCCTTCAGAAGATCTGAGAACTAGGGATTTAAAAAAAAATATTGTGTATAAATGCTTCTGACAATAGACAATAGACAAGCATAGACAATAGGGAAGTTTCCCCCTTGAGGTTCCCCCCATTCACCCACATCTTCAGTGAGATTCTCTAATGCAAATTAGGTGATTCTCCAATGAGATCCTTGAAATTTTATAAGCAGTTCTCGAATGTGATCCTTTGGTTACAACAACCCCATATTTTTGTGGGTTTTTTTAAGGAACAAATGATCCTGTTGTCATATGCAACACAATGCTTTGCTGCCATGTGCCTCTTAAGTTCTTATATTCCTCCCCAGCACTTTTAGTGGCCTGCTTAACAAAATATGGTCAGAAATCCTAATAAGTAATTCCTTTCAAAACGAATCAGCCAACTTAATGAGGAGATGAGCGGTTCTAAGCATTGGGGGCCCCCTCAGGTTAGTAGCTTGAAATTTATGGCCAATGATGATCATGGAAGTGAACCATCACTCTTAAAGGCTGAATAGCTTCATTTGTTTTTTTGCAGTCTGCTCCCATCTTCCACTTACCTCTGATCCACTTTTATTTCAAACTCTTTTCACTCATCTCTTGACATAGTTTTTATGCTGGCAAAAGGTTTCATCAATCCTAAATTTATGGGACAACCTTAGTGAGATGCTATGCTTCCTTTGCTTTCTCTGGGTGCTGGAGTTCAGCGCAAATGGCCATTTCTATTCTTGCAGAGAGGTCAGGGCTGAGCCCTGGCCTTTGCGAAAGGAGACAAGAGGTTTCTTGCATCAATGCACCTCATAGTTCTCATGTCAGGTGAGAAAGATCCATTCCATAAGTGGCCTGTAGCCCTATCCAGCATCTGAATTTAGGGCTGGCAGCCAATACAGGTGTTTTAGCTGATTAAACATAAGGGTTAATGTAAACACATTTACATATTGTCAAACATCAGTATGGGTGCTTTTCTTATGATACTGAAGAATAATCTCAAATGATGTGAAATCCTTTACAACTGTATAAATAAAAAGACCAAGCTAGAAGGAATCCTTTCTTTCTCAGCAGTTTTAGGATCTGGAGTTCAGAATATTTCTTGCTGCAGGAATACCTCAGAAGAGCCATAATATTTTCAAAAACAGAGTAAGTTCAGATTCCATCTGTATTGTGCAGGATTCAGGTTTAAAAGTGATGTCGACATTGATTTTGACACTTCTCTTGGATCTGTATTGCAGAACGAAATCTGTAATGTTTTCTTCCTGCTGCGTAAAAAAATGTATTGGCTTTGGATACAAACTAGAAGGATGTGTTGTGTCTCTCAAATGCTGAACAATTAATGACTTTCTCCTGGATAACTGCCTGCTTGGAAAAACTGACATATTTGAGGTGATATGCAGCCTTTGCCTGTGATGTTTGATCTATGATGTCTCTTGCATTCATACCTATATTGTTTTATTGAGCTTTTGACAATATGATTTTGCCGCTGTCTAAGATATGTGTTTGAACGACATGCAATGATCGTGCTTGGGATTAGCCCATAGGCATGAACTGATCTGGATAAAGTCTTCTAGGACTAAGTAACCTTTTTTTGATGATGCTTCTTAAGGCCTTTCATATATGAAGCCTATCACTTGATGTTGCCGATGTTAAGCAATGACATGGAGGGGCCGTGGCTCAGTGGTAGAGCATTTGCTTGGCATACAGAAGGTCCCAGGTTCAATCCCTGGAATCTCCAGTTAAAGAGACTAGGCAAGTAGAAAGACCTCTACCTGGGACCCTGGAGAGCCGCTGCCAGTCTGAGTAGACAATACTGACTTTGATGGACCGAGGGTCTGATTCAGTATAAGGCAGCTTCATGTGTTCATGGCAGGAGGATCTACGTTTGCCTTTCCTCAAGTTTGACACTGGCATGAGAGGAGCTAGGTTTAAGTGCTAAGGACACTTTTCTGGGAGTAAACCTCCTTCAATAACATAGGATTTACTTCTGAGTAAACCTTCTTTGGATGGCTGTCGTAGTGCATCTGCACAGCGGTTTGATCTCAGCCCCAGCAATTACTTGAATGGCCAGTTTTACTATTAACTCATAATTGATTAATGCATCAGTTAATCCATTAAGCACTGCTGCCTTCCTCTGATCTTAATAGAAGCCCCTGTGAAATTCTGCCCAATTCAAATCCCTATGAATCTTTCCTCCAGACCCAGTTTCGTCCTGGCAGCCTGGAGCCTGATCTGAGCTGCCATGGCACAAAAAAGGCATAGGCCGTTAAGAGTGCCAATCAACTTTTATGTATTTTATGGACCCGGTAATAAGTTTCTCATGTATTCCAATTGGTACGTTTAGCATTCGCGGGTCCTGCTTTGTAAGACAAAGAAAGCATTCCTTGATTGCAGGTTTTCCTTAAACAGCAGATGGTCAAAGCAAAGGCAGTTGCGATGTGTTTGAACAATTAGGCATCCTTTTACCCAAATAAACCATTAAAAACCTTTCTCCATAAACAACTCTTTATTAATTCCTGTTATTTAATTTTACTACCAAGGATTGACAGGCTGCAGATGTATTGCTGGGAATGGAAATGTTAACAGGTATAAAGGAAATTACAGGCAAATCTATGTTTATTTGTGAAGGAGGCCATTCTTTTCTAATGGCCCTGTTTGCATGCGTCTGCTGTTCATAAGGCATGGGGAGGGTCAGGGCAGATAAAGCATAACAGGCTCATTGAATGAAAAACAAATATTTATTTTCCTCTTTTGTTTCTTAGGGGCTCATTTGCATCAAAGCTGCAGTGTTTCTAAAGGCTATGAGGGGAGAGGCGGCTTAGCGCAGTCAACAATGCTACTGTTGGTCCAGATTGGATCTTAGAGATGTTCCTATTTCTTACAAATGGTTTGATAAATGAAAAAGCAACCCTCCTCCCCCCCAACCAGATCAAGGGCCAAACTAGATATAATGGGTTGTCATGTGTTTTTATTCACGTGTCTGTCCCATCCATAAATGGGATTGTGCAGATGAGGGGATCTATCTCCTCCCTTCTCTGCCCTATTTTTGCTGTGCTTGGTTTCTTGGAGTGGTCTAACTTTACTATTGGAAGTAAACCAGACTTGGGAGAAAATGCCTGAAGAGACAGGGCAGGGGAAAGAAAAGAGGATTTATTTCTCTTTGCCTGTAAGCACCTTGTCATAGATCAAATTGATTTCTTCTTCTTATATGTGGGCAGGGCAGATGCATAAATAAGTGGGTGCGGCCACTCCATCTCAGGCAAGACCTAATGAACAGCTCCGCTTCCACTGAAAGCAATGAGGAAAGTTCCATTGCTTTTAATGAAGCTGGAATGCACTCTTAATCACTACACACACCCAGTTAACTTGTAGCTTTACTTCAGTATGTCTTTGAAATGCACCAGTGTTCGCACACAAGCTGCATATGTGCGGGTCTGTCCTGTCATCATCAGTGAGTTGGGGAATGCACTGTGCGGGTGATGGGGAATAACTACTGGAATAAGAAGTGTGTGTTTTTTTTAAAAAAAGTATCTCCATGTATATAAATCACTATATATCTATTAGAATGCTCATCATAGGCTGCAGTCCTGAGGTGGGGGGGGGGAGAAAATCTCCATAGGAGCTGGCGTGACCCTGTGCTGGCATAGGTGCCACTTTATCACAGGATAAAATGGCAAACACGCTGGGATGGGGGCAAACATCCAAGCGTCCAGGAGCGACTGGAGCTCCGCTGGCCCCCGTCGCCAACATGGCCAGTCTGGAAACTAAATCCCAGAAAAGAACAGGCGCACCAGCATGGGAGAGCCATTTCTGGGGTGTTCCCGGGGGTGGAGCTGCCATTTCAGCCTGGGAACGCCCCCTTAAATGGTGGTGGGGATACACCACCTTTTTTGGTGGCGTAGCCTTGCTTTTTTCAGTGGGGAATCCCCCCCAATTTTCCCTTATTTTATTTTAAGGTGTTTTCCCCTCTGTGGTGACTGGGAAGCCTCAGAGGAGAAGGTACAGCTCTGCTGCTCCCAGCCTCCACGGTTCTACCCCCCCTTTAGGAATGGGCTGCCCACCATAGTATGTTGGATACAAATTGGGTTGGATTGAAAGGACTTGTGAATACAGCTCCATTCTCGGAACAGATCTTTCCCATCCCTTCCTAAAGGAGGTTTTGGGGACTCTTAGTAACAGCCTAATCCTAAGTGTGTTGTCATTAGTATTTCAGTCATCTGAATGGACACTTGGTATTTTTGTTGTTGAAATTAGCCAGTTGTGACTGATTAAAAAGGCAAAATAAAAATACCAAATTAATGGTGAAACTTTATAAAATTTTATATGTACTGCATTTAAAAAAGAAAATCTGAAAGAAAAAAGTGACCTACCGTATATACTCGCGTATAAGCCGAGTTTTTCAGCCCCCAAAAAAAAGGGCTGAAAAAGCCGGCCTCGGCTTATACACGGGTCAATACGGTAGAGGGGGGAGGGAGGGGGGAGGGGGGAACTTACTGCCGCCATCTTTTCCAGCCCGGGAGCGGCCTCCAGAGCCCCCCTGCAGCTGCAGGGAGGGCGCTCAGCCGCCCCCGCCGCCTTCTCCTGGCCGGGAGCGGCCTCCAGAGCCCCCCTGCGGCCGCAGGGAGGCTGCTCCGCCGCCCCCGCCGGGCCGCACCACTTCCCGCCGCCAGGAGCGGCCTGGGGGGGCCTCCTGCAGCTGCAGGAAGGCCGCCCCCACCGGATCCGCCGCTTCCCACCGCCAGGAGCCCAGAAGGTAAGTCTGCGGGGGGGGAGGGGTTATAAGCCAACCCTCGGCTTATACGCGGGTGCCTAATTTTTCCCCATTTTGGGGGAGAAATTAGGCACCTCGGCTTATACGCGGGTCGGCTTATACACGGGTATATACGGTATATAAGATTCAGAATTTATTAATTAAATAATGACCTGCAGATGTCGGGGCTTAGTGGTATTTTGCTAAAGGAGTAGGATTTCCTTTAGATTCAAGAGCCATACAGAACTTCCACATATATGAGCTTCATCGTCTTTCCCTTCATAAAATGGGTAACTACCTGGGCCAAGTTAAATTTCTTGCCATCCTTGGTGAGCTAGATGAAGCAGAAGAGTTGGTTTTTATATGCCAACTTTCTCTACCTTTTCAGGAGAATCAAATGGGCTTACAATCTCCTTCTCTTCCTCTCCCCACAACAGACCCCTTGTGAGGTAGGTGGGGCTGAGAGAGTTCTGAGAGAACTGTGACTAGCCCAAGGTCACCCAGCAGGCTTCATGTGCAGGAGTGGAGAATCAAACCCGGTGCTGCAGATTAGAGTCCACCACTCTTAACCACTACACCGTGCTGGCTAGGGCAAGAGTATCCCAGTGCAAACTGTGTGTTCCACTCCAGGACCCTCTGCAATATTGCAAATGATTCTGAGGTGCACAGTTCATGCCGGAAACTATTCACTTTGTGCCCCTAGACTTGTATACTTGGGTCAGCCTAGCTTCATTTGTGGACATGGATTATATGCACATTTTTAAGGTGACTTGTTGAACTGAGTGGGTAGACCTTGCAGATATAGGCCTTCATGTGCACTCTGGAAAATTTAGGGATCACTGGATTTTTGTGTGTGAGACTCTTGTGTTCAATTGACTTATTTCTGGTGGTATTTTCTGGGTGGAAAAGGATTTTCCCTTCTGGGTCAGACTGGGTAATGACCTTGGAGGCTTTTTTTTTTCATGGCTTGGTTCTTTCATTGGAGTTTTATTCATCCTGTGGTAAAAGGGTTAAACTAGGACTGGGAAGGCCAAGATTTAACGCCCCCTCCCGTTCAGCCATAAAGCTCATTGGGCCAGCAACTTTCCCAGGCTGTGAGGATAAAATGGAGGAAGGGCATGATGAAAATATGATAGATAGATAGCTACTACTTGGAATCACTTGTTCTGCAGACAATTTTATCTTGGTGCATCTGTTCAATGCCTGTCTTTGTTCATGCCATGTTACTGTGTGTGTAAAGTGCCATCTAATCCCAGCTGAGTTATGGTAACCCCAGCAAGGGGCTTTCAAGGTTAGTGATTAAGCAGATATGGTTTGCCATTGCCTTCCTTTCCAGAGTCTTCCTCGGAGGTCTCCCTTCCAAGTACTGACTCTGCTTAGCTTCCAAGATCTCTGATGAGATATACCATACTGCCTTCCCTCCCTATGTTTCTGCCTACTCTCAGTTTCTCCAGATATAATGTGCACCATGTAACTCTAACAGTGTCATCCTAAGCAGACGTGCACCGTGCTGACTTCTGTGTACTTAACAGTGGTGTAACTCTGCTTGTGATTTCATTGTAACACTAAATAATGTTTCCTATACATCTGTCACAGGCAATACTAAAATCTAGTGTTGTAATATTTTCCACTAATACCTGAGCTCCTAGTGATGTGAACATCTCAACTTCCTTTTAAAAAAACCAGAGTAGCCCAATAAGAAACAAATATCTGTATTATAGCTTAATATACTGTGATTGTAGAATGCGTGTATGATACTGTGAGTCAATTTATTAATTTGTGCAGCCCTTCCGAGGATGCTTTCCCAAGCTTGTCTCATAAATAGTGGAAAAGTCAATGTGTGTGAAAGTATTTTGATAAGTAAGCAGCAGTTTGACATAAGGAATCATTTTGCTGTTATTTTCCCAAACAGCCTTACATTTGTTTATATGGGTTTCTGTATAAATATACTACAGAAATAGCACCTCTGTCCTTTGTGGAAAGCATTGAGGTTTAGAGGGTTAGAGCTAAAATATATGTGATGGCTGCTACAGGTTTCTCTGTAAGCAACAATTCTTTGTTGTATACGAGCATCATTTTCCCTCAGTGGTGTCAGCAAATCACCGAATCTGATCTGAGGTCTTTAACCTGGGGTTTGGCCCCCACCTACTGGTCCATATTCTACTTTCACCATTTTGCTACTTTTGGAAGAATCTGTTGTTAGTGTACATGTGTAGGCAGCAAGAGAGGCATGTCTCTTGCCTCCCCTTGTATGCTGAGCAGGCCAATAAGGTGAGGCGAGAATTCCTTTTTAGCATACTTTGAAAAGATGCTGGCTTCTTTGGGCGAAAACACATGGGGCGAAAATGCATGGTCGCTTTATCCTTCTTTAATGCCTGTTTCAGCCAGGATTCAGCCTGGATCAAACGCATGCGTTTCGCCTAATGTGCATTTGATCCTGGCTAAAGCAGGGATTAAAGCAGGATAAAGTGACCATGTGTTTTTGCCCATGGTTGCTTTATCCTCCTTTAACCCCTGTTTTAGCCAGGATTGAATGCACATTAAGCGAAACACATGCGTTCGATCCTGGCTGAATCAGGGATTAAAGGAGGATAAAGTGACCATGTGTTTTTGCCCATGGTTGCTTTATCCTCCTTTAACCCCTGTTTTAGCCAGGATTGAATGCACATTAAGCGAAACACATGCATTCGATCCTGGTTGAATCAGGGATTAAAGGAGGATAAAGTGACCATGTGTTTTTGTGTCATGTGACTTTCTGTCATATTCTCAGTTGGTATATTGGGGTTGAAGGTATATCTGGAAATACCGAAGACCACTGTGACAGGCTACATAGCTTTGTGACATCATAACATTCAGCATAGGACCCTGATTGGCAGAGATCTCTTGACGAGTAATGAAACTGAAAAGATGGCTGCTGAAACAGCAGAAAAGGGAAATAAAAGAGGCAAAGAGGAAATAAAAGTGGCCATGAACAGTGACTAACAGTTATTAAAAATGTAGAATTAGATGTCAGTGGTCCCTCTCTAAAATCTCTTCTGTTGAAAAGCACATCTGGGCAGCAATCAGCCCAGCCCTGAAACGAATATTATAGTCACACTGTTGTGTTATGGATATGTTCCATTTCGTGCTCTATTAAGATGTGCTTTCCCCCAAAACAATGAAGTTTGCTTCTTCATTCTTTATCAGTGCATTCCTAAGGAGAGTTACTCCAGTCTAAACGCATTCATTTCAATGGGCTTATACTGGAGTAACTCTTCTTAGGAATGCACTGTATGTTATTATTTGCAGTGCTTAATTGGTCTCCTCCAAATAGACTAACAGATCCATATCTTACAGTAATTACCCATGTGTAAAAAATTTAGGCAGTATCTATCATGCTCAGAGAAGTCATTACAAAAGAAGCAGTGAAAACTCAAACAGCATTAAAGGAATTACTTTTCAGCTCCCTCACTTTGTATCTTTGGGTTCTTACAGTCTGGCTCTTATATATGGTTACACAGTGGGTCTGTGTTACACAGACATCGATCATGTGATTATAGCTTTTAAGATCAGTTTCTACAGCTGTGAGATGATTATGGAACATTTCACGCTTTTCAGGTTCTTAGATTCAGAGATCTAAGAACAGAAGACATTATAAAAGGTATTATAAAGATATTATAAGGTAGTAGTTAATTTAATTTAGCCACAGGGTCCTGTAAAATCATCAAATGAGAATCGTGAGTGGCAAGGGAATCATATGTTCCACTGTTTTTAATGTGTGAAATGCAGACTCCTGTTGTCTATTTTGTAGTTTCATGGTGGAAAATAAGATGCATTTTTATGAAGCAGCTTTTCAGTATCGCGTGAAGCTCTGTGTTCAAAAAGCAACATGCTTGGTGCAAAGAGAAAGTTCTAATGAAATTCAACCCGATTAAAAATTAGCCTGTGTATTTAATAGTCAGCTGGACTAAATGTTAACTACTTCTGGCCTGAAACCTTGAATAGGCTTCTTTTCAATTAAAATGATACAAGGGCATTTCTGAGTTCATGCATTGCCCATTTAAAAGTTGGTATATCCTTCACCTTCATTAACTAGGACCGTGTTGGCGAACCTATGGCACGCGTGCCCGACTCGGCACGCGTAGCCCTTTCTGCCGGCACGCACGAGGGACGGGGCGAGGAACCGGCAAGCTGACAGCGGGGAGAAGACGGTGCCACGCCGCCGCACCCCAGCTGTAGCCCCTCCGCCCAGCTGAGAGTCGGGCGGGCCGGCGCTGGGCGCGGTCAGAGGACTTGGCTGGGGTCGTGGGGAGGAGGGCAGGAGAAGACGCGTCTTCAGCCTACTCAAAAAAACTCGGGCCCAGAAGCCCCCTCCCCCGCCCCTTCAAGGAGGCCCCGGTAGGGCAGGGGCGGGGCCAGCAGGGGCGGGGCGTGCAGTCTGCCCCATTCCCCAGGCACGGCTCCTCCCCGGCCGCCCCACCACCGCGTGCTTCTGCTGGCAGCTCCCGCCGCCTCAGCCCGGAGGAGGAGGAAGACCGAGGGACCCCCGCTGCTGCTGCTGCCGCGGGCAGGGGCTCCTTCCAGCAGGCGGTGAGTCCGGTGGGCGGGGGATGGCGCGTGCGTCTCTGGGCGCGTGCAGAGTGCGGAGGGCCCCGGAGGGAGGGAGGAGGGGGTGGGCGGGGAATGGCGCGTGCGTCTCTGGGCGCGTGCAGAGTGCGGAGGGCCCCCCGGAGGGAGGGAGGAGGGGTGGGCGGGGGATGGCACGTGCGTCTCTGGGCGCGTGCAGAGTGCGGAGGGGCCCGGAGGGAGGGAGGAGGGGGTGGGTGGGGAATGGCACGTGCGTCTCTGGGCGCGTGCAGAGTGCGGAGGGGCCCCGGGAGGGAGGGGGTGGGCGCGCGCACGGAGGCCTCTCCCGGCGCCGGCCTCAGCCTGCGCGGCTCCCCCGTCGGCGCGGGGGCGTAGCCCGCGGGGTTCGACCGTCTGGCTCGGGCGGGGGGCGGGCGGGGCTTCCCCCCTCTTCTCCCCCCCCCACCCGGCCAGGGGAGCCTGCCGATGCAGAGGCTGCCGAGCTCCGGAGGGTCCTGCCACTCCTCCCTCTCCCCCCCGGGGCGCAGGTCAGCGCTCCTCCCTCCGTCCCTCCCTCCCTCAAAACAACTCTGCGAGGTGGGACAGCGCGTGGCCTGCTTGCAGCGGCCCCTTTCGGGACTGGGGAGCAGACCTCCGGTCCGGCCTCAGCACCCCCACCCACCGCACAGGCCTGCCAGGCAGGGGTGCCCTCCTGCGGGTGGGGCCTGGGGGTCCCGCAGGGGGGAAGCTGGCTCACCTTGGGGCATGCGTGGCGGGAGGGGGGTTTCCAAGAGCTTCAGGAGAAAAGGCAGATTAGGTCAGGAAAATGACCCAGGAGGGAAAGGGTTAAACATCTCATCGCTTCCCCCAACAAAACTGGAAGCCCCTCACAGTTACCCGGGAGGGGGTGGGGGTGGGCTTCTTGTCTAAATTCTTGTTCTTTTTTGGAGTTGCATGGAGGGTTATTGGCCATTTGTGAATGGGAGGTTTTGCCTTGGATTTGCCACTCAGATGCACATTTTCCCCATCCAGATTCTCAAAACTCTGCATGGGGGTTATTGGCCATTTATGAATGGGAGGTTTTGTCTTGGATTTGCCTTTCAATAAAAAGTTGTTTGTATCATTGAAAGCTCTGCTATTGTATTTTTCTTTTAAGGCAAAAGATGTTAACGTATTAGTTGTTTTTTCTAAACTAAAACCTCAGTATTCAGGTTAAATTGGCGCATTGGCACTCAGCGATAAATAAGTGGATTTTGGGTTGCAGTTTGGGCACTCGGTCTCTAAAAGGTTCGCCATCACTGAACTAGGACAATGGATTACAGTATATGGATGATGCTTTCCAGTTACTGCTCAAGCATGTGCAACGATAATTCTGTTTATGACATTCTGCTTTATCTGAAAATGTGCAATTAAAAAAAACAAAACCCAACCATAAAGAAATATAAAATATTAACAAAATATAAGAACAGTGGTGGCAAGTCTACAGTTTAGGATATTTAAAAGGTTTCCAAATATTTAAAAATATGCAAATACTCAATTGTAATCTATATGCCATACATTCAAATGTTGATAAAGTTATAAAGTTCTCAATCCACTGGTAACTTGGAATTTATCTCTCCAGTATTGTAATATAAGTCTTTTAGTAGCAGTAAAGGGTACGGAGAGTCCATTTTCATTAACCATCAGTTAGACTCCAGGAGACAGGCGAATAGTTTAAAAGTACGTACGCATCCTGAAAAATCAGTGAATATTCTGATACAAAATTGATATGAGTAAATACTTTCTCCCAAAAAGACAGAATAATTGGACAGACCCAAAGTATATTTTCCAGAGAAATGTATTGTAAGTTTCAGTACCAACAATTAGGCTTAGTCCTTTACTAAAAAAGGCAGTGTGGTATCCAGTATATCCTAACCACACATCTTTTTGCTGAATAAGAGACCATTCCTGAACGGTGTGTGTGACGCTTCTTAGGAGCCACCTTATTATGGAATAAGGTGGCATCTACACCGGTGCCAGGGCAAACACAGAAGAGAAAGCCCACGCCGGCATGAGGGGGCATTCTGAGGGTGGAGCTGCCTTTAGGCAGCTTCCACAGCCCTTTCACCCTTTTTTCAGTGCCACAGCCTCCTAATCGCTACGAAGCATCCCCCCCCCCCAATGTAATTTAAAACTTATGTAAAAGGCTTTTTCAACCTCTGCAGCAGCTGGGAATCCTCGGAGGAGGCTGCACCGCTCCCGGCCGCTGTGGATCTACCCCCTGTTCAGGAATGGGCTGCCCATCACAGCTTAAGGTCAAAAGGAAAAAAAAAAACAGGTATAAAATTTACAACCGTATCCCATTGCTTTGGCAAAATGGGCTGCTTATTCCATGAGCTTCTTATTCCATTCATTTCGAATCTTTATAAACAGTGTTGAATGGGATGAGTTTTTCTCTCATGATCTGAGAAGGCAGAGGATGTAGAGTTGCACCGGACCTTCTCAAAACAAGGGAACAACAGGCACCTCGATGTAAGAAAAATGGACAGAGACGGCAGTCTTAGAAACTGAGTTGATATCCCATTGATTTCAACAAAATAGAAAGAAAATATTTTTACCTTCTCCTACATGGGGCATTTTAAAAAACCATATAAAACGATAAGTAGTACCAGAGTGACATTATTTTCATTGCATAGGAATGGTAAGGTGTTTCAGCCTCTCCTAACTCCTTGCTTTGTCTTTACAGAGATACATCATTAGACTTCAAGAACTCTTCTTCCAGCCACTACTTGAGATGTTCACATGAACACATGAAGCTGCCTTATATTGAATCAGACCTTTGATCCATCCAAGTCAGTATTGTCTACTCAGACCGGCAGCGTCTATCCAGGGTCTCAGGTAGAGGTCTTTCACATCACCTACTTACATAGTCCCTTTAATTGGAGATGCCGGGGGTTGAACCTGGGACCTTCTGCATGCCAAGCAGATGCTCTACCACTGAGCCACAGCCCCTCCCCACAGCCCTGCCCGGGAGCGGCACAGCCATGCCACCTCCTCCAAGGCTTCCTGGCTGCTGCAGAGGTTAAAAAAGCCTTTTACATAAGTTTAAAATTTTAAAGGGGGGAAATTCCCCATGGGAGGCTATGCCTCCCCTGGGATTCATTGGTATTAGATGTGCTATTTATCTGAGCTAGCACAGCAGTTCTGAAGTTCTGATGTTCCGTCTCCACTGAAATCACTGGGAAATTTCATATATTCCATCAGAGGCACAATTCTTTATAGTATGTTGTTTACCAATACCTTTTTACTCTCCTAGCTCTATTAAGGGGCTCGATTTATAAACTCAATTGACTTCAGTAAAGTTCTTCTGATTCTGATTTACAGCACCGTAGCTGAGAAGAAAATGAGGTCTTCGACAGTTTATGCAAAAGCAAATAGCCCAGGTAAGGTGCAGAGAGGATGCTGCACAACATGAAAAATGAGTGACATTATTTTCATTGTACAGTGCAGTCTGTGCTTCCCAACCAGCCAATACCTAAATCAATAAATGGTACTCTTATTATTTATTAAAAGGGTTATTTGAATGGTCCAAAACTGAACCCAAGATGATAATTGCTACAGGCCAGTGAGGGGGAGTAAATAGAGTAAAGGACAGAATGATAAAGGGAAGTGTCCTTTAACTTCTGTACTTCCAAAACACCAATAGAAAACAGAAGAGCAACCAAAGTACGCAGAAGTGAGTTTTCGATTCGAAGTGTTTCCGGCAGCTCGATAGCAGTAGGTTCAGCTTCCTTGTACTGATCTTGAAACTTGAGTTATGTGGGTGAAGATCTCAAACTGGTCACAGATGGTGGCCTAATTAACATCTTTGTAAGCAAACTGGGAGAGGCTACTAGAAATATTAGCTGCAATTCTGGTAACTTCTTGTAAGGCAAGATTTTTACCACCTCTTACCACTGTTTACACAATAGCAGTGGAGCTGATTTGATCCCTATGGACATTCTTCAAGGGAAGAAAACAACACGCCCCTCCATAAGGCATGGGCCATATAACAAGCACTCTGGAGTCCATAATGACCCTGTCAATGCCCAACCTATCAGGCTGTAACAGTCCTCTGAGTGGCATGCACAGGTGCCACTCCACCTTCTCAGAGTGACAGAGGACAGAGGAAAGACCCACCGACAGTGCAAACCCAACAGAGGCCTGAATGTCCCTCCCCCATAGCTCACAGGGAAAGGCACCCACTCAGCAGACAGGATGTCCACCTGTCTCCCAGTAAGAGTCTGACTGGCAGCAGAAGTGCTGTGTGCATGCAACCATCCTTTCTCCAAGCCACACATCCTTCCCTCCAAAAAGAACAACAGCAACATAAAAGACAGACAGAAATTGTGCTCAAACTCTCAAGTGGTGCTCATATTTGGCCCCCTTAACACAAACCAGCAAGTGAACTACTGGTCAAAGAAAGCAGATGTGAAAGATGCATGCTGTCAGGTATGAGGCAGTCAGCTGCAGCCCTGACATCACCACCAGCCATATTCAGCCAGGCAGAGACAGGCTTGGCTCAGAAAGGTACTGGGATAGCATGGCCAGAGCTCCTAGCCTTGCTGTTGATTCCCACATGGGGAGAGGCCAGAGTTTTGGAGCTGATGTCTCACCCCCTGCAAAGAGCAAATGGGCAAACAGGACAGGGCTGTCAATGAGCTGGCCCAGACATCCATCCTTTTGGCTGGGACACCCCTTCATGATCCCACTATTCTGCACCCTTCCTATCCACCCTGTACTCCCCACATGCCCACACCACCATACGTCATGGTTTATTAGAACCCACCAGTGCTGTGAGGGAGTCTGAGACCCAGTGACCTGCCTCCTCATTTTACTAGAGCAGATGCATCATCCCTTGGACCACCCCCAGCCCACTCCCTCTGCAAGCTGTACCCAGCAGCCAATGGTGTGTGTGGGTCTGAAGGTGGTGGGGACTGCAGAGGGGTGGCTGTGTCAGTCCATTGTAGAGGTGAGTTGCAGTGCACAATGAACTACCTGTCATCAGTCTTCAAGGTGCCACTGGACTGTGCTATATTGGGCAGCTATACGAAACAGGTCCAGTGACACAATGGAGCCTAACAGTATGGAAGCTTCCCTCAGTCAGAGTTTGTCCCCTCAGATGTGTGAGAGGGAGATCATTCTGAGAGAACTATGGGTAAATCACAGAAGGGGGAGCAGAGAGTGAGGGGGTAGGGACAGGAGAGGATGGGATGGAAAGGGAAGCAAAGCTCATCTGCTCAACAACAAACAGACAGGGAAAAATGTAGACCACTCCAGACTTCACTGAACAACAGCAGGGAGACAGTACTGAAGTATCTAGTACAGCCCCTGTGCCTTTGAAAGATGCACTGGGAAGCCATGGGGAGATGGGGCAAAGGAGCCCTCCCTGATATAGAATGCCTGTGCGCAGGGTGGACTTGCCGGATGGATGGCTGCCTGACTCAGGATGCTGCAGGAGCTGGGCTGGAACCAGTGAGATGGCAGAATGTGGCCAGTATATGAGTCACTGAAGCCAGCCCATACCACACCAGGAATTTCAACCTCCCAGATCTCCAAACAAAGACAATGATGACAAACAGCACAGCGATCCTGACCTCTGCAGCCATGTCAGTGGGGGCCCAGCAGGGTCTGTGGTTTACTCCCCCTCCCCCCTATAGAGGAAGGGCTCTATTTGTCAGGATACTTTCCCTGTGGCTCATGCCATAGCCATCCAAATGACACATATTCTTCTGCGGTGTGGGTTGCACCTCAACTGTATCTACTCTATCTGCTTCTGCTACTGCATAGGGATCCAAACCTGAAAGGCAATCCATGCTGCTGTTGATTTTGTAGGTCGATATTGTGATGTTTACTTTTGGGGGAAGCTTCTCATTTCCCATGGAAGTACCAACAAAGGATGCAGAAGTGAGTTGTACTTCTGGCATTACGTTAAAGGATGTGACAGGTGCATCTCATCCTTGGAATTCCAGATCTCTTCGGCACTCATGTATCTTATCATGGGGAAGATGCATAACTCACAACTTCGCACATCACTTGGATATTCACATCTCTCGTGGCTCTTTGCCATTAAAGATGTTTATACCTAGTACATAGAACACATCGTTTTTACTTTTTAGCTAAATATCATCAACTGTGACTTATCCAGTTGTTAAAGTCAACTGTGCTTCCCCTCTACCTGTTGTTAACTCAGTAAAGATAACTCTCCCTTATATCTAGATTTCTTCAAGTGCTTGCACAGGAGGGTTTTTTTATTTTTTTTAAACTGTACTTGGAAGCCCTCCTTCTCTTTAAATATCTTAGGCAATTTATGTTTCAAAGAACACCAGTTGGAGTTTCTGTAAAAAGAACTGGTGTTCTATACTTAATAACCTATTAACTCCCTGGATTATGCAGCATGATCCAATGATGGATAAGGTAAGTATAGTTTAACAGCCATTCTTAAACAACCTGGAGTGTCATTAATTTTGTTACAGGACAGATTCATTTGAAATGTCAGGACTTGCTGTACCAGGCCTAAAATTGTATTTTCAAACCAATTTTAACAGATTGTATTTCACTCCTGACACAAAATTCATTTACTTGCCTTAGATTGCAATTTTTATTGTAATTGTATCAAATTGAATAAGAACATTACAGCCATTCAATGCAAGTGAAAACTACTCATAAGGGTGTGATGTCAGATCTTTCCTTATTTTAGAGACCACTTGAGTTTTGTCTTGAATTCAGTATCTAGGTAATCTAACATGTGGTTGTTGTTGTTTTTTTAATTCAAATAAATAAAAGATAGTTATAAGGAAAATAATACATGAACATCAATTCAAAGCACTGGAACAATGGAATTTGGAGAGAAAATTTTGAAAGTGTCTTGAGCCACACATTGGTTCAATCAGAGAACATCTGCATCAAACTAGCATGGTTTGCAAGTGCAGAATTCCATTATCCTCATGGCATCCCTAGGCCCATCATGCCAGGCAGAAAGTGGGAGGGAGTTGTGTTATAAAGGCCTGAGAACATTTATTATTGATTAAGCTTCTGTTAAACCAAATGTAACTTTCCAAACGTACCTGCATTTGCAGTTCAAATATAGAGAAGTGTCTACGCTAGCAGTTTACAAGTGCATCATTGTTGTGTTTTGAGATTGCGCTGAAGTTTAAAAAGGCTGCTATCAGGTTCAAATATTTTTCCGGGGCAGAATCGGGCTTAAAAAGCAACAACAGATCTGTAGACAGTGGTATTCATCTGGCTTTCCCTGCTTCATCAGACACAAAATAAATTCGACAGGTCAAACATTGTAGATCTAATTTCATTGTGAGCTGAAAACACAGTAGCTCTCATTGCCACCAGGGCATAGCCAAGCGTACGGTGACCCCACCATGAACTGGAGAGGAAGAGGTATCACCAGCAGGTGCAGTCTGACAGAACTCAATGTCGCATTCAAGTTTACTCTTTGTACTCTTCTGAGAAGCACAGGATTGTGTTTTGAACCCAATACCCCAGGGCTTTCCCTTGCATTCTCACAATTACATGTGCCCGGTGTGCGGGGGGGAAGGAGAGAAGAAAAAGGGAGGAATTCTTCCATGGCATGACGGACACGGTCAAGGGCAGTTCAGATTAAAGCCCACGATTGGTGCAGGTTAAAGAGTGGGAAAGCCAACCAAAGAAAAGCTAGGCCCATCCTGTTTAATAGAAACAAATTGCTCTCCACTTCCCAGTGACACAGATAGGAGCCCATTTGTACATGCTGCCCTTTGTTAAGAACAACAGAAAGGAAATGTACTCGTACCAAGCAGGATAAAATTCTTTTTTTGTTCTAGCTGGCTACCTCAGCCCATAGAACAAGCACGGCGGTTAAGTAGTTGAGCTTCCTTGTACATTTGTTTGATTAAAGGTCTGCAACGCTGGCTCAGGTAGAAACAGCTCAGCTGCACCAGCCGTCAATGAATGAAGGGCTTGTTAGAGAGCAGCCAGTGAGACACGGCAGAGCCGCTTTTTGAATGAGCTCTGAATAGGAGCTTGTTGTTTTGCTTGTTCCCTTTAGTATGGAAGCACAAAACTGTACATTTTAAATTACATGGGATCTCCAGGCTAGTTTGCATGTGTATATTGGGAGAATTAACTTTTAAAAAATATATATATATTGAAGCGAGCTCAGCTGCATGAAAACAAATATCCTTCAGGTGTCCCTGGTTAATATCGACATTTGTAAAGGTCAGGGTGGAGTATATTAGAGCATATTTATGAATGGGCACAAATGGGGATTTTGACATAGTCAAAAAGAGATGATGGCTGCCCCTCCCTCTAGCTTCCAGCTAACATTGATGGGGCCATAGATAGAGGGAAGGAAGTAGCCAGATCGTCTCCACCATTTCTGAACCCAACTCAGCTGCAAATCTTATTTCCAAGATTTTGTATTGAACTTTACAAATGTAATTTTTTTAACGAGTTTAACTTTTTTAGTCATGTTGGGAGATGCTTATGTTTGAAGACCAAGATAAAAATTGTATTAAATCCGTGAAGTCAGCATTTAATATATATTTTTAAATTTTGCCCCAAGTACAGAGATGGGCAGCCCAATCCTAATGGGGGGTACTTAGGATGAGCCCAGGGATGGCGCAGCTGTGTTGCCTCCTGATTGGCTTGCTGCCAGGTGCAGCAAGCCAAAAATACAATCTCCAATAGAATTCCATTGGGCTACGCCTGCCTTTTTTGCAGGCATCACTTAGCACCTGCAAAAAGGGAGGTTCCCGGGCCAAAAGAGTTTAGGAAGCTGACTAACATCAGCTCCACCCCCAGGAACACCCCCTTTGACTAGTGCAAGCCCTTGTGCCAGGGAAATGCTGCCAGTGAGACTTTGGTGGCGCCCAAGGGTCGCATTGCTATGTTGCTCCCCAGCATAAGTGGCCCTGTGCCAGTGTTGGTGCCACTTTAGCCAGCACATGTGGCACTTACGCTGGCACAGTGGTCACACCAGGTCTTATCCGCTTTAGCCCCCCCCATTAGGATTGTGCGGCTAAAAATGGGTGGGGTAGTCTTGGAGAAGTGAACTCAAGGGTTTCCCGATGAGTTCTTTCCAGACTGAACTGAGATCTTTTAGGAAATTGTACTGGAACCAGAAGGTGTTCAATTCAGTGAGGCATGGGAAATGTAGTTTCAAATGCATCGGAGAATAAATATCTCCATTAGGGTTGCCTATCCCCAGGTGAGTTCAAAATAAACAAAGACAGCACTGATGGCTAACTGGACATATAATCAGAACCAGAAAGGCAATAAATCACAAGTCAGTAGGATGTACAAAATACAAACAGTCACATAAGGCACAAAGAACAGAACACAAGGTCCCTTGTATAATATCCCCAGGTGAGGCCTGGAGTTCCCCTGGAATTACAGCTTCCTTCCAGACTATGCAGATTAGTTCCCCTGAAGAAAATGGCAGCTTTGTGTTTATTTTTGTAAACAAATGCCACACATTTATATCCTTTCCAAAACACCATTTCTGGAATTTAAATGCATATTCCCTATATAACGCATGCAATACATTCAAGTGATAATTGAATATATAGTTACCAAGACTCATGATGGTTAGTGGTTGGAACATCAAGCTTTAAGCAGATGGGTTGAAATTCCTATGCAGACATGGTTCACTAGGCAACATTGGACTGGTCAGTATTGTTCTGCCTAACCTACCCCACAGACTTGTGAAGATAAAAAGAAGATGAAGAAGAGTTGGCTTTCATATGCCGATTTTCTCTACCTTATAAGGAGAATCAAACCAGCTTACAATCTCCTTCCCTTCCTCTCCCCACAACAGACACCTTATGAGGTAGGTGGGGCTGAAAGAGTTCTAAGAGAACTGTGACTAGCCCAAGATCACCCAGCTGACTTCATGTGTAGGAGTGGGGAAATCAATCTGGTTCACAAGATTAGTGTCTGCTGCTCATGTGGAGGAGTGGGGAATCAAACCTAGTTCTCCAGATTAGAGTCCACCGCTCCTAACCACTACATCACGCTGGCTCTCAGGAAAAAGGAGAAATGACGGACTATACACACCATCCTGGGTTCTTGGAAGGAGGGTGGAGAAAAACTGTTAGATTACCATCAGGTAACTTCCAAGATAATATGATCTTCCAGGTTCTGTTCACATGAATACAGTTCAAAGTGACACAATTTTTGCTAGATGAAGTGTAATTTATTGGACTGGGCTGTTATACCATCAATTGAGTTCTTAAGGAAGGAAGGAAGTGGCCATTACAAGTGTGGGAAAACACAATTTCCCATAATGAACAGCAACCTTGCAATGGACCATGCGGGAGGAAGGAAGCAGACACAGCCATTACTGACAACAAGTCCAAAAAGGCCAGTATATTTAAAATTCACAGCATAGCTTGAAGGGACTCTCCTTGCATGGAGCCTTAGGTTTGGTGAAGATTGGGTAAGAGGGTCCGATTTTATGGGGTCCAGAAGGGGCTGCCCCACTCCTCCATTGACAACTATTGCAAACTATGCAATGATTGTCAATGGAGGGGGGGTGACCCCTTCTGCACTCCATAAAATCGGGGGCCCTGACCCAATCTTTACCAAACTTTGGGGTTTGTGCAAGAACAGTCCCTTCAAAATATGCTGTGAATTTGGGGGCTCTAACTCCAAAAATAGCCACCCCAGGGCCAATTTTTTTCAGGAAACCCAGAAATAAGCTGAATGCCAATATTTACCAGTATGGGTATTCGGCTTATATCAGGTTTCCTGAAAAAAATCAAGCCCAATAACCAGAAATTTAACTAAATTTTTTTTTTGCACAGCCCTAGATGAGGCAAGATGCAATGTTTTAAAGTTTTGAGATGCTCTCCGCATACAATTTTATTGTAGTTGATACTATGGTCACTGATATCTGTACAAGAATTTAGGATGGCTATTGTTTGGTAATTTTATGCTTTGAATCAGGGGCATATATATTTTTCAGTTCTCATATCTACCATTTAAGGATACAGTTTTTTAAAAAATAATATTGAAATAATGCAAGGAACAAAATGACACACTCTGAAAAAATGTGAATCAGTTCCTGGTTGTTATTGCCCCACCCACCCCCAAGTATCAAACAGTTAATTGTGTCATCAAGCACATTTAAGAATCTCCTTAGCTTTAAAAAAATGCATCACTTACAAATCATCATTGTATGAAGGTGGGGGGGATCCTCTGTTTCTCCATTTGCAGTCGATGTACATTCTGGCCTTTGTTCCCATTTGTTTAAATTGATCTGCACTACAATATCTTCAGAGAAGCCTATTTTTAATTGGAATACAATGTTTTCTTAATTAAGCGGGGCACATAAATGATGTCATTTGGTTTAACTCAGCAATGGATAATTTGTTATTAAATCCCTTAATGGCTAATGTTGACATCTCTGTCATTACTTGTTGCTTTTCTCAATCTTGATTATCATATGCCCATTAAAAATGTCTAACCTTCCCCCCCTCCCCCATTTATCATTAATCCTTTTTCAAGGAATGGCCGCCGGTACCAGATTAAGTAGAGCTTGCATCTGAAACTATTCTCTTCTGTATGACACATAGTAAGTGATCGGTAATCCACATCTTAATCTCCTTGTTGCATGGCTTGGTTGATTGTAATGGATATCCCTGTGACTCTTGCAAACTCCTATTGTGTTACCTTGAAAGTCCAGCTCCTCTTCCTGTTTTTTTTTTTCCCACTGGAATGTCTGGAAAAAAAAAACAGCCTTGAAGTTGACCATAGTCTTTTGAGAAGCTGCTTTTAAGAGGGGGGAAAGATTTCTTTAGAGGTGCCTTCTTACAACATTTTTTTAACTTTTCCCTTGAGCACAGTGACCAAAACTGTTTCAGTATTTTTTGTGCTGCATGTGAATGCAGTTACTGCTTACAAACAACAACAACAACCTTCCTTGTACTGCACAATTAAATTGTTCAGCTGTCATTACATTGCTTTTAATCTCATTTTATTCAAGGTAAACCTAACATGGGAAGGCTGTATGTTCCACCTGCCTGCGATAAGTTTTCTGTTCAATCTACCACCATGTAATTTTCTAACAACCCAATCAAATCTTTGTTGACTTGGAAGAAATCTCATTGATTTCACTGGGTCTTGTTCCTTGGTTAGTGTATCCCAGTCTTCACATTTATTTATTTTTTACAAAAAAGCTTACTCGTTTTAGATTAGAAGTGAAATATAAATTTACATATGAGTTCCAAATTTTAAAGTGTTAATCAACAAGTCTCACTCTCTTCAGAGATGAACACATGAAGCTGCCTTATACTGAATCAGACCCTTGGTCCATCAAAGCCAGTATTGTCTGCTCAGACCAGCAGCGGCGCTCCAGGGTCTCAGGCAGAGGTCTTTCACATCACCTACTTGCCTGGTCCCTTTAACTGGAGATGCCGGGGATTGAACATGGGACCTTCTGCATGCCAAGCACAAGCAGATGCTCTACCATAGATACTCTATGCTCAAGATAAATAGTAAAATGTATGTCAGGGTTCTTAACCAGCTCTCATTAAACAAATGGAAAGAACTCATGAAATGTCTAGGAAAAAATGAATCCTGAACTATGAAATTGCTAGTCCACTACAAGAAGAACAGGATGTGACCCATCAGATAACAGATACTGATGCCAATTCTTGCCATTGTCTGATTGCCCAGTCTTACTCACCATGAAAGTGGTAATTAGGTTTGGATGCTGGAGACCCTGTTGTAGAACTAGCAGGTATGCAGCTGCATTGATCTGCAATATGGTGGTACTATGCAAGTGGTGCATGTTGTTGAAGGAGACAGGAGAAGACACATAGACATCCTTGTGATTATGGATCCCTGCACTCAGGTGCCATTCTATAAAAAAAGAACATGATTGAGTAATAGCTGGAAAAAAAACAAGGAGACAAGAAGGAAACAGAATTCTCGATCATTAGTGTTATATGATCGCATGTTCAAGTTTTGTTTCTCAATGCAGTGAATTGCAGGACCACAGGCTTAATGTTGCTTATGTGGATAACACAACTGATGTTGATGATGCAGTTGTTGCATGATTGTGAATTCACTGAATTCATCAAGGGAAGTTCCTTGAGTTCTTCTTCTGCTCAAGCTCCATTGTTGTGGTTGGTTGGGGGCTGTGGAGAACCCATAGGCCAAAAATAGATGTTTCTGGAGCACTAGGCCTGTTATTGTCGAAGGCTTTCACGGTTCATTGGTTCTTGTAGGTTATCCGGGCTGTGTGACCATGGTCTTGGTATTTTGTTTCCTGACATTTTGCCAGCAGCTCTGGCAGGCATCTTCAGAGGAGTAACACTGAAGGACAGTGTCTCTCAGTGTCAAGTGTGTAGGAAGAGTAATATATAGTCAGAAAGGGGTTGGGTTTGAGCTGAATCATTGTCCTGCAAAATATATCAAAGGTAATGTGCTAATCATTGTCCTGTAAGTATCAAGATAATATGTTAATGAGGGAGTGGTATGTTAATATGGAACCATTGTATCCTGAAGTGATCTGTTAATGTGTGAAATCTAAAGCTAATCTGCATGGCTATTGTGGACTGTAGTCTTTGTTAGTCTGGAGGTTTTCCAGACTAAATAAGGCTTGGCTTCCTGTCCTGAAAACCTCCAGACTAACAAAGACTACAGTCCACAATAGCCATGCAGATTAGTTTTAGATTTCACACATTAACAGATCACTTCAGGATACAGTGGTTCCATATTAACATATCCCCCCCACACACACAGGAGAAAAATTATAGATTAAAGCCCCCAAAGGGGTCTTACTGTGGCTGTCTTCTGTTCCATCAGGAGGGGCTGGGAGGACTGGGTAATCCAATACGATTCTATTTAAGCACGGGAGGTTTTGCCTTGGATTTGCCGCTCTGGAGATGCATACAGGATTGGGTGATCCATTCATCTCAATAGGGAAAAGGGAAAAGGCCCATATCTCGGGACCCCCTGACTCAATGTTTACAAAACTTGGGGGGTCTCTAAAGAAGGCTCGTCTGTAGCTGTGCTGAATGTTTTGGGGCTGCACCCCCCAAAATGCACCCCCTGCAGCTACGGAAAGAGAAAAGGGGGAGCCCATATTTCTGCCCCCACTGAACCCATCTTTATACAACTTGGAGGGGGTCTCTTAAGAAGGCTTGTCTGAAGCTATGCTGAAAGTTTGGGGGCTGCACCCCCCAAAAAGCACCCCCTGCAGCCACGGAAATGCAAAAGGGGGGAGGAAAAAGGGGTGGAGCCCATATCTCAGGACCCCCTGACCCAATGTTTACAAAACTTGGGGGGTCTCTTAAGAAGGCTTGTCTGAAGCTATTCTGAATGTTTGGGGGCTACACCCCCAAAAATGCGCCCCCTGCAGCCACAGAAAGAGAAAGGGGGGAGTCCATATTTCTGCCCCCACTGAACCCATCTTTACAAAACTTGGGGGGTCTCTTAAGAAGGCTTGTCTGAAGCTATGCTGAAAGTTTGGGGGCTACACCCCCAAAAATGCGCCCCCTGCAGCCACAGAAAGAGAAAGGGGGGAGTCCATATTTCTGCCCCCACTGAACCCATCTTTACAAAACTTGGGGGGTCTCTTAAGAAGGCTTGTCTGAAGCTATGCTGAAAGTTTGGGGACTGCACCCCCAAAAAAGCACCCCCTGCAGCCATGGAAATGGAAAAGGGGGGAGGGAAAAGGGGTGGAGCCCATATATTGGGACCCCCTGACCCAACGTTTACAAAACTTGGGGGGTCTCTTAAGAAGGCTCGTCTGAAGCTCTGCTGAAAGTTTGGGGTCTCTACCCCCAAAATTGCGCCCCCTGCAGCCACGGAAAGGAGTGAATGTGCACCCCCACCCCCACGAGGATTTCTCTCTCTTTCTCTCCCCAGCCGGGCTGCGCAGCAGCTGATTCCTCCAGTACTCAATCCTGACTGGCCAGAAGAAGACCCAGCTTGGCCACCGATTGGCCGGGGGAGAATGCTGCTTACTGATGGTTATGCTGCTGTGCCCCGAATTTGCCGAATTTATTCGTGAACTCCCGAACTCGCTGAATTCGGCCCCGCCGTTTTCCCGCCATTTTTGACTTCGGTTCGTCCCGAACTAAAAACCGCCGAATCAGGGGAAATTTGGCTGTTTTTCGGTTCGGGCCGAACCGAATCGACAGCCCTACTTGGATATAACCGAGCTGAATATATATCTGAAAAATAGCATATTGATATTCTTCAGATATATATTTGGGTCTCCAAAAATGGATCCCAAAAATCCCAGAAATGTCCTGTATTAACTGGGGATATCAGGATCTGGCATTTGCAGGCTCTTAGGACTGCTCGTCCCCTGTGTTTCTGTGTCTCCCAGGGCTCGGTATTGGCTTGCCAGGATGATTTAGGTAAGATTCTGTCATTGTCAAGTGTTTTTGTTGTTTTTTTAAAAATCGTTCTTTGCTGGAGTCGGCTTGTTTCAGGTTTGCCTTTTTTGTGGATTCTTGTGTTTTATTTTGAGAATCTCTTATTTTACATAGGTTGAGATTCTTGTATTTTACACATGTTCAATTTTTTGTCTTAAATGGGTCTGATTCTCTGGTTTTATGTAGGTTTAGATTCTTGAGTTTAACATTGGTTGGACTTAGGTTTTACACTGGGTGGCTTGCAATATCCTTCCTATGGAAGGAGATTCTCGGATTTTTCTATTTTTCGCAGTTTGGCTGGGGGCACCTTGTCCAGGGGCCCATAGAACTGGACTCCTTGGTCCAATTGACTTGAAATTTTGGGAATATTTAAAGAACAAACACCAGCAGCTCTCCTGCAATTGTGGTGCAAGTACCCTTAAAAACACCCCCAGACCCCTGGAACGTTTCCCCATAGGGAATAATGAAGCCAAACATACCCCCCCCACACACACACACAAAAAAACCCTTCAGATCCAAATACCATACCAGTATTTGGAACTCAGGAAACTGGGAATACCAATATTTTTCAGCTCCAATATCTGAAAAATACCAATTTTCTTTTTGCTGCACACTCCTGTTGTTCCAATCAAGACCTTGCATTCATGGCTCATTACCAATGCTGATTTCTCCACACCCATCTCTCCCCTGGACATCACAGACTCTTCTGCATACCACACCTAATCCCATCAAGCCTGCTATTCACATTTACATACTGTTAACATTTACGTACTAATGCTTGTCTGAATTCACTCTCCTCTACTTAAAGACAGATGGATTCACATTCTAGCTGTATCTGAAGAAGTGAGCTGTGGCTCACGAAAGCTCATACCCTACCAGAAAATATTTTTGTTAGTCTTTAAGGTGCTACTGGACTCTTGCCCTTTTCTACTCCTGTTGTTCCAAGTTTAATTTTAAATCTATGAGCATCAGCACTTCACACATTACATTTGAAGGTCTACACCTATGTTTTACACATGTGCCTAAAAATATTTAGGTGTGACAAGCACTTGTTTGTAGACATATATATCTTCAGGAAGAGAACTGTGAATGTCTGCAGCTGAGTATTCAATGTATGTTCAGAGGCCAGTGCAGATTCTTTTCTGAGTAATGTGCAAAATGGCCCTGGAAAGATATTGAGCATCCTTAAATACAGATTGAAAGCTAAGCACCTTGCTAGATTAAATCTCTGCTTAAAGGCTTTGCTAAGCCTAAATAATAAGGTCATTTTGAGCCTCAGCTTTTTTGAGCTTCTGAAGGTTTTTATAATAACTGACCACCTTGATTTGTGTTCAAGCACTTTAAAGTTCACATATTTCTTATTTGAACTTTGCAAGGTGCAGTAATTTTATTCTCACTCAGACTGGATTGGATCTGCTTATTCAGAGCTCATTAATTACAGGAAACTGGGCTCCTGCTCGCATATCCTCTCCTCATCTTCCCCTTAGGCTAGTCAATTTATCTGACATTTAATGAGGAGTTTTAGATTTTTGCAAGTTATCAGAAGTGGGCCTTGAGTGTGTTAGCTTGAGGATTCTAAATAAATGGTCTCCTCTCGGACTTGTTTTAAAACTGAAGGCAAAGCATCTCATCAAGTGACCTGATATGCTCTGTTCTTGGTTGATCTTAATAATACTTCAGAAAGACAATAAGAAGAATCAAAGTATTATTTCCCTCCCATGCAGATATCAATAACTTGCTTGTGACTATTTCTGTCTCTGCTGAAGTGGAAAATGATGCTTAGTTAATGTTTCCAATCTCATTTTCTTATCCACCTAAGTATTTGTTGATGTGATTTAAAAGAAAAACCTGAGTGGGTGCTGCTACTGCAACCATAGCCAATTATTTTATTTGCAAAAGTACAGCCTTCATACTTTTTCTAATGAGGAAACAGTATCATTGGTAATTTCATGAATCATATGATATATCAAGGTTACCAGAGGTCAATTAAAACTGCTTTTTAATGGTTTTGCTTCTAGAAGCAGCCTCATAATGAGTTAGGACTTCTTTATGCAGTGAATTTAACTATCCATTTCAGAGGCAGATGTAGCTTTTTGCAGTTGTGACAGTCAGTGACAAATCATATTAAGGGTCTTCCTGATTGGTTTTTGAACATCACGACCTCAGATACTTTTAACAGAGCCTGATATGCTATCCATAATCACCCTAAATCAGCAGTTTTCTATATGAGCCTGCAGCATTTGTGGGTCGTGCGCAGTTTGGGATTGCGGCTAGCCTCTACTGACCGAAAGGAGCCTTTTCCTGATAACAACAACATTACAGGCAGTCCAGAAGGACACCATGATCAATGGTATCAAAATCTGCTGAGAGGTCCAGGGAAATGTGCTCCCTCTGACCATCTCCCAAAGCAGGTCATTCGCCAGGGCAACCAGACAGCCAGCATGGTATAGTGGTGTCCCAGCTGTAATTTTCTTTTTAAGTGTTATAAGACTCGGACTGTAATTCTTTGCTTGTAAGAATTTATTAGCCCATGTTTTCTGTTTTATCTTGTTTTATATGGCTAAGGGCCGTAAATAAATTATCTATCTATCCAGCGTGGTGTAGTGGTTAAGAGCGGTGATTTGGAGCAGTGGAATCTGATCTGGAGAACCGGGTTTGATTCCCCCAATCCTCCACATGAGCGACAGAGGCTGATCTGGTGAACTGGATTTGTTTCCCCACTCCTACACATGAAGCCAGCTGGGTGACCTTGGGCTAGTCACAGTTCTCTCAGCCCCACCTACCTCACAGGGTGTCTGTTGTGGGGAGAGGAAGGGAAAATGATTGTTAGTTGGTTTGATTCTTCCTTAAGCGGTAGAGAAAGTCGGCATATTAAAACCAATTCTTTTTCTTCAAGGCTGTTTCAGTCAGGTGTAAAACTGGTCTGGACAGAATCTAAGTAGTTTGCCTCATCCAGGAAAACTTGACATTATCCAATATGTTACATTACATCTTTTCATATGAGTAGTAAATTTTTGCTTATCCGCATGGATGGCTGATCCTCTACGGTGCCATCCCAGACATCCACCTCACAAAGGGTAGATGCTCCTATTTCTGAGGGCACTCAGCCCCAAGATGAGAAGGAGGCATCTGGAACATGTTACACCACTCACAACAACCACGTTTTTCATTATGGCTTTCATTTTTGGTAAGGGCAACAGCCAGATGCTTGACACACGCAATGGCTACGTGCTAATCCTTTTTGTTAACGGCCCCCTACAAAGCACCAACTTCATGGTTTCTCTTGCTCTGTCCCATCATTAGCATAGAATCATAGAGTTGGAAGGGACCACCAGGGTCATCTAGTCCAACCCCCTGCCCAATGCAGGAAATTAACAACTATCTCCCCCCACACATCTGCAGTGACCCCAACCCTCCCCCCACCATGCAGGATCCCACAATCAAAGCACTCCCAACAGATGGCCATCCAGCCTCTGCTTAAAGACCTCCAAAGATGGGGACTCCACCACCCTCCGAGGCAGTGCATTCCACCATCAAACAGCCCTCACCGTCAGGAAGTTCTTCCTAATGTTTAGGTGGAATCACTTTTCTCTTAGTTTAAATCCATTACTCAGTGTCCTAGTCTCTGAAGCAACAGAGAACAAGCTAGTTCCCTCATCAACATGATATCCCTTCAAATATTTAAACATGGCTGTCATGTCTCCCCTCAACCTTCTCTTCTTCAAACTAAACAAACCCAACTTCTTAAGTCTCTCCTCATAGGGCATGAATACCAGACCTTTGACCATTCTGGTCACCCTCCTCTGGACACGCTCCAACTTGTCAACATCCTTCTTAAATTGTGGAGCCCCAAACTGGACATCTCATGCAGCTCCCTACCACTTGAGTTGCGGGTGTCCTGGCTGGTGTTTTGTAGTGCTGGGGTGGTTGTGATTGGGTGCTGGGGCTTGGGTGCCACAGGGAGGAAGGCGATTGGTTGCACCCTTAGTTGGCATCCTGAGCTGTTTGGAGCCTCGTAGGCATGGCCGTGGTGGTGATGGTGGGGGGTATGGTTTTTGCTGCTGTATGGCCACCTATGGGCTGTGCTGCATTTTTGATGGTTCAAGTTTGTGCCTCTGTCTGGGGGAATTCCCGGGCTGAAAGGGTTTAGGGAGTAGACTAACTCCAGTCACTCCCCATGATGCTCCAACAAGGATGCTGGCAGAAAGGGCTGCACCTGAGTTGCTCCGCTGCACAACTGCTGCAGAGCAGCACTGGTGCCTGAGAGCAGAGTAGCCATGCCAGTGCCCTGTGCCGGTGTAATTGGCCCTTATGCCAGCATATTTCAGAGATATGCCAGCGTATGGATCAGTTGGTTCCTTAAGCCCATTCCCCCCCCCCAGGACTGTGCTGTAAATCAATTAAAATTTAAACTTCACTTACTCATAAGTAAGATAAAGGCATTTTTTATCTGTCTTCATAGTTGTTTAATTCAATAAGAAATCCAGAAGAAGCCTGGTTCTGCCTGTCCCCAGCCTTGCCTATTTGATTGCTTCACACTGTTCCAGTTTTGGATCCAATAGCTTTCTGAAACAAAACCATTCATTTGCTTATATAAGGTTATTTCCTGTTATTTTGAAGGAAGTTGCCCTCTATAGATAAGCAGATCTAATTACACATCTAATGCGGGGGTGGGGGGGAATCATTGACAGTTTCCAATAATGCTAAGCACTAGTAATATTGGGAAAGTGAAATATAGAAACTATTTTGCATGTATTACTCAATACCTGACTTCTCCCCCACAATGACCTTCCAGCAGATTAAATATTTAGATACACGTGTAGTAGGCTTCCCATTCTCACTTCTGAATGAGACTCTGTATGCACTATGGAAAATGTATTCTAATGGATCATGGAAACCATTTGTTTTCAATGGAGTATGCTTGCAAGTAAATGACTTAGCATTTCAGACTTACATTGTTTTCTATTGTTGCTTTTATATAAAATAAGTGATAAAGAGCTTGATAAGATTCTTCAGCTGTAATCATTTGCAGAAAACAACATTTGATGACTAAAAATACCCTTGTGTTACAAAACTCGATTTAGACTTGGCTGAGATGGTTTGGGAGCCACAGTTTCATAGCTGTCTCTGAGGTGTGAAATATAATCAGAGTATCTTTCCTGCTTTCCTCAATCTTCTTGGTGCTACTTTCCTTCTCCTACCTGGTTCAAGGTCAGTCTCTGAGGCATTGGAGGGATGGCTGAGGTTCAGCTTGATCTCATCTGGTGGTATCACAGGAGTAAATGGCAATCCTATGTCTGTTGTCACTTCCAAGACCCACACCCCTGCAAGTCTGGTCTGAGTGGTCTTGGGCTGATCCCAACCAGCAGTGAGGTAGAAGGAGATGATGGGCAGTATGAGCAGGACCAAGCTTAATCTGATCCAAGTTGTGGTCCCCCACTGCATTCGCTAGCCTTCCCCTGGCCTGTGGATTACCTGAAGGATTTCTGCAGACTTTCAGTGGTCAATGGACTGGAGTTTAAGAACCACTGCTTTGTATCAGTGGGAATTTTGCTATTATATTTGGGGGGAACCCACCTCCCCATTACTGAGCCTGGTGTAACTCCAGGCCTAGGGCTGCCAACTTCCAGATACTAGCTGGAGATCTCCTGCTATTACAACAGGGGAGGGGCTGTAGCTCAGTGGTAGAGTATCTGCTTGGCATGCAGAAGGTCCCAGGTTCAATCCCTGGCATCTCCTGTTAAAGGTACTAGGCAAGTAGGTGATGTGAAAGACACCTGCCTGACACCCTGGAGAGCCGCTGCCAGTCTGAGTGGACAATACTGACTTGATGGACCGAGGGTCTGATTCACTATAAGGCAGTTTCATGTGTTCATGTGATCTCCAGCCAATAGAGATCAGTTCATCTGGAGAAAATGGCCGCTTTGGCAACTGGACTCTATGGCATTGAAGTCCCTCCCCTCCCCAACTCCCCCTCCTCAGGCTTCCACTAGTGGCGAAGAGGGACCTGGCAACCCTATCTAGGCCCCACCACTCTCCTTGGTGGGGCTCTCCTTAGAGCCTGGCTGCAATGGCAGTAGTTTCTGGGAGCCGCTCAAAGACTGGAGTGGCTTCCGGTGACCACTTCTGCCTTGGCCAGGCCCAGAGCAGCTCCTGGCCACCACAAATGGCCCATAGCAGTTCCTGGGCTCCTGGGTTCTGCTGCAGCTGCCACCAGGCTCCAGGGCTTTGCCACAGCTGCTGTTGGGCCAGCTGAGTTCCCAATGGCTGCTGCAGAATCATGGTAAGATTTTTCTGCAAACCTAGGGGGCCCCCAAAGTCTGCAACAAACAAATCTGTTTTGGGTGTGTCCCTGATCTGTAGATTTAGATATCCGCAGATAGGGGGCACACTTGGGAAATCGATATATTGATAAGTCTGGATTAAAATCTAAAAATAATATCTGAATGATTCAGACACTGGTACAGCTGACACAACTGGTCAAATTCTAGATTTCTGCATTTCTGTCAATTGCTATTTATCAGCCTGCAGTTTTTGCATCTGTATAATAAAACCAGAGATTTAACCTTAAATATAATTAATTGCTCCCAATTCTATATGGTGATTGTCATAAGACTTTTTACAAGGTAGCATTTTTACTTCAAACTTTTGTTTCCCTAGAGCGAGCAGCAGACGAAACGATAAAAGGGTCTGGAGCAGTTGTAATTTGCAAGGGCTGCTGCTCTCCACCCTTTTTTCTTCAATTTTTTTCTCAATCACTGGAGTTGTACATTTTCTTTATACCACACATAAGATTTTAATGTGTAGAACATAAGATTGCTACACAGATTTTTCACAGCATTAATTTTATGGTTTGGCCTGTTCAAAAGAATGTTACTGCTTGTCTACCTTTTATTGGAGCTCGCTCACTAAGCAAGAGGGGGAAAAATCTGCGTAAAACCTAATTACACATGGATAACTCATGCAAAATGTGACTTCTGATATCGGACAAATATAGCTAGGTTCACTTTAACTAACACATAAACCAATCTGTACCTGCTTTAACAGAATGTACGTTTTTCTCCATTAATTTTTAGGGTAACACTGATTTAGTTCCATATTATGTTTTGGAATGGTCGAAAGTGACCTGTAAGAATATGAGTAAAACAGCATTATGACTAAAATACCATGCCACGTCCTATCACTGATGTCTAAAGCAGGGGTGGAGAACCTTTTTTTCCGCCAAGGGCCATTTGGATATTTATAACATCATTCGCGGGTCATACAAAATTATTAACTTAAAAATTAGCTGACCAAGCCCCAAGCAGGCAGCTGCCCCAGATGACACCCACCCTGCGCAGGCAAGCAGGCAGGTATCCAACTGGTGGCACACTCACCCACCTGGTGGCATAGGATGGTCTGTTGCACCAGCCGGGTGTAGCCATCCAGCTGCACGCCGGAGTTGCTCCTGCTCCCCATGGTCAGGGCCGGATTCTACAGCCGGCTCCTGCTACCTCCGCCTGCAGGGATGAAATGAGGACACACTGGCTAAGAAACCCCCCCCCCCACGCATTCTGGCCCTGCCCCCTTTAACCCCTCCATTGTTGCCACTTCTGCCCCCAGCCCTCTTGTAGTACAGAGGGAATACATTTCTCCATGGCCCAGGTGGGAAAGGATCAACACAGTTTTTTGGGCGGTCCTAGCAGCTCCATAGCTATCGACTCTTCTGCAAGGGGGGGGGGGAAGGTTCCTTTTCTCAGCAAAACAAACTCACATCTGCCTTGAATAGAGGCTATTCCTGTCCGCAGGAGGGGGCGGATCACCAGTCTTAGATCCTTCTGAGCTAGAGATCTGCCAGGACCCACAAAGGTCCAGACCAAATGATTCTGCGGGCCTTAAACAGCCCCTGGGCCTGACATTCCCCACCCTTTGTCTAAAGCAATACTGTTATTCAATATGCAGGTGCAGCTGTATATTTCTTTTACTATGTGATTTCTTGATAGGGTTCTTGCAGAAAGGAACTCAATTGGAGCAAATGTTTATTTTATTAAATGCTATAGTTGTGGGAAGCTGGTAATCCCCCAAACAATATTCTTTGATATGCTAAAAAGAATTCAATCAAAGCAAGTGGGATTTTTTGGTTTACCATTTTTGAATGGTCATGACTAATGCTCACAACTGTGTTTGTTTTGGAGTCTTCCTTGTGACTTGTCACCCATCCTTAATTAGCTTTTGTGCAGTCTCACACGGTGTTTAATTTATTTAAATAATTATATCCAGCTTTCCTCATTGTTCAAGGTGGCTTACAAAGTAAAATTTAGAACATCACATTAAACCCCTGCCCAAATAAGCCCTTCCCCTCAACAACTTTATGCTCTATCCAATTTGCCATTTCTTGGTTGATACAGTTGGGTTCTCCGCTGTCCTACCCAAATTTGATGCTCAACAATTCAGAGAGAGGTTATGGCCATTTATGCATGGCTGTTTCCTCATGGACACCCCGCTGACTACTTTGGGGCTTTACTTTTATTATGCTTGCATTTTTTGATCATCACAGTTTGCCTTGCTCTCCCCTCTTGTTTCAGTGCGTTTTCCCCATGGTTTCTGGATGCTGGCTAAACACGAATCCAGAAAACGTGAGCAAAATGCACGGAAATGATTGAGGAGAGTTAGGTGACCTCTGACAGTGGCCTATATATCCAGTTCTGGCCACTTTGAATCAATGGATTCAATGAATCAATCCTAAATAGAGTTTTTTTTTATTTCAATAGACTTAGAAAGGTCTAACTCTGTTTAGGATTATGCTGTACAGCTATAATAAATTATGACTTTCTGCTGTGTATTTAAACACAACCAGCAGCATATATGTGTTAGTTTTCACATGTCATGAAACTGTATGCACTTACTTGAAGACAATGAACTAATGAATATTCAGCTTGTGTCACCAGGTGTTACTACAAAGAGGGTACCCATTTACCACTGTTCAGATCCTGTAATTCTTTTCAGCTGACAAGTCATGCCTGTGAGCATGCAGAGATATAGGTAATCCTACCTGCATGTTCATATTGATTGGATTTCTTTGTTTCAAGCCACAGAAGAATGTCCAAAATCACAGCTTAGTTTGGTTAGTTATTATTTACATCCTCATGGTGGTTGGGCTCAATTTCCCCCTTCTTTATTGAACAATAGACTCTTGCCAGGTATTGTAATAAGAAGGGAATTATTGAAAGCTATCCAGTGTAGTGCTAGGTCATTTCAGATGAAGGGACCAGTCAGAATTTCATAAAGTATTTATTTAACTGCCAAAAGAATTCCCAACCTTCCTTTCATGTATGTCCGAATTGATGCTAAGTTTCCGAGACAAGGCTGCGATTGTGGCTGTCACCAAAACAATGACATATTTCTTTTCTTCTCTTAAATTCTCTGTATCATTCTCTATAAGAGGGCAATTTGTCTGTCATGCAACTAAAACAGGGCCCAATCACTGCCCTCATTAAACTGACAGCACAGTTATTAGCAGTAAACGAAGCCAACGGGCAATGAATTTAGCCACTGTTTTACGGCGAGCGCCAGTGAGATTTTTTCAGTAATTAATTTGATAAATATATTAATTATGAATTGAGTTGACAGTACAATCAGATTGTCAGCCTTCCAGACAGGCTCTCGTGATAAGTAGCTTTGTGATGAAGTGCTCGGATTTCAGTACCTGTCATCTTCCAGTGTCAGTTTCTTATCACTGTCCTAGCCATTCACTCTGTAATTTCCTGTGTGTTGTAATTAAATGGTAGCTTTCTGATTGGAAGTGACTCCTAAGACTTAATCTCTCTTTCTCAGAATATATTGCGATGTGTGTTTGTGTGTGTGTGTTATAAAAAAGCCCTTTGTTTCAGCAGCTTTTAATGTCACAGGAGGATCTTTCTTCATGCTCGTATTTTGTTATGCCAACATATTTTTTGGAAATGGCTTTGGTGTCTTCCAAAGTTTTGTTGAATTGGTTTGAAAGCATCTGTATCTCTGCTGCATTTGTGTCTGACATAGAACAGTCTTATATCTTCAGAGAAACACACGTTTGTTTTTTAAAAAATAAATCCACCAAAATCTACCTTTGGGTTTAAATTCCATTTTGTATTGGAGTTTTAGGTAGCAGAAGGAGACACGGCACACTGTGTCTTATAAGGGACAGGGTCATTATGGGTATTCCTTGCCAGATACTTTTTTCTTTTCTTTTATGAAATTAATTAGGAACAGTGCCTGAGGTTATCTAGCTCTAGAGATACATGTCGAGATAAAATATTTCAGAAACACTGCTTTAATAATTCAATAAGGTGGTTAGGATGTGGTAGAGACCTAAGGGTGTCTTTTCTGTTTTCTTTGTTTCTTTTTTTTAAGTAATTATACATGTAAACAACAAAGAGAGGAATCACAGTATACATAAAAATATTGGTTTATGTTTCAATTTGATATGTCAAACTCATGGGGATGGAGAATACATCATTAGCAGTGCAATCCTAAGGATATTTTGCTGGGAGTAAGCCACACTGAATAGACCTGAGTAGGATTGTGAGTAGGCCAGTGTAGGATTGCTCTATTAGACAGTAACTTTATGACTTTGTTTCAGATGCAACTCTTACTAGAAAATGCTCTTAGGGATTAAAGAGTTGAGCAAGAAGTACCTTCAAGAGGATGAGATTCTCTTCCTCCTTTTGGTGCTTCTGTTGCAAGATTCTGTGTAGGCAGGCCAACAGTACAATCCTAAACAGAGTTACACTCTTCTGAGAATATTGGACTCCAGACATATTCCAAATTGCACTGCAAATGTTGTAATAGTAGACACTGTAAGCATCCACTTTAAGTGGAATTTCTTTATAAAGCAATTTAACAGACCTATATCATTAGGCAAGGGAAATCACAGGCAGAAATTGAAAAAAATTCCAAGCAATATCCAGGCCGGACTGAGATGAGGATTTACTGGATTTCAGCAGATTCTGGTTCAGTCCAAAAAAACTTAAGACCACACACTAACTGTGCTATGTATGCAAAGGAAGATCTCTGCATTGGTGGGATGAGCTGAAAGCCTGTCCATGGCCTTTGACTTCCAGGCATCACTGAGTGGACACACTGGAGAATAGCACAAGTTAATAACATCTCGCAATTTTCAAGTCTAGAATCAACTCTAGAATTCAGCCAATCAGCATTTTCCCCCATCTGATGTTAAGAGCCTCCAGAAGGAATTCAGTAACCAAACAGACCTGAATCCAGTCATGGTCCCTGCAGATTACACTGTCGAGCTGTTGCTTCACTCACCCTGCTGTTGTGTCTCACCTGCTGTACCAGGCAGAATTCTAGTTTTTCCCAGGGATGACAGGAAATGCAAGTGGTCTAATCAACAGAATGGGAAGCCCAGTGGCTGCATTCTCTAGGAGATCCTCTGAGCCAGTTCTCAAATGTTGTCAATTATTTTTAAACCTCCTCTATCTTTTAGGACTTAACACCACAGTCCAGGTCTTGGCTCAGGCTGTCTTGGCCCTATGTTGCCTCTGGCTAGCTACAAACCAGTTTGAAGTCCATTGTAGGTAAGCATACGATGAAGTACTTTGGAATAATTCCCCCTAACTTTAAACGGAGGCTGTTAGGGTCTGAACTAGTTGAAATTGAGAAGGTAAGAGATCTGGGAGGTGTCGTGAATAGCTCAATGAAAATGTGGACTCAGTGTGTGGCAGTGGTGAAAAGATGAACTCTTTTTAGGAAAGGGATTGAAAATGAAAGAGCCAGTATTATAATGTCCCTGTATAGATCTGTGGTGCAGCTTCATTTGGAATACTGTATACAGTTCTGGTCATCATATCTCAAAAGAAGATATTGCAAAACTAGAAAAAGCACAGAAGAGGGCAACCAAGATGATTAAGAGATTACAGCACCTTTCCTGTGAGGAAAGTCTAAAGAGTTTGGGACTTTTCAGTTTAGAAAAAAGACAATAAGGGTGGGGCATGACAGAAGTTTATAAATTATACACAGAGTAGAGGAAGTAGAGAGACAGAGAAACCCTGCTCACCGAATGCTAGAGCAGGAGCATCAGATAAAGTTGATTGGTAACAGACTCAGGGTACATGAAAGGAAGTTCTTCTCTCAGTGAATAATTAAACTGTGGAGTTTGTTTCCTGAAGCATTTTAAATGGTTTTATAAAGGAATCAGAAGCAAAAACGGGGGAAGGAGCATTAGACTAGTGATACAAGTGGCTCTTTGACATTCCACCCATGGCTCTTCAGAGTGTTGTTCCCCAATATGGCACTCATCTTATGTCCCAGGAAAGTGGGCAAAGCTATTGTCAGGAAGGGCTTGTGATTGGCAGGTGGTTCCTACCTTGAAATAGTCACCACTTGTAAGCCAGGAGAACAGGTAACCCACAAGTCTCTCTTATGTGCAGGCTTCATATCAGAGGTGGAAAGAAAGGGCCCTTCTTCTCCAACACTCCCATTTCTCCACAACTTCTGCACTCTCATCCCAGCATTCAGGTTGCTGCCAGGAAGAAAGCAAGCTGGTTACACAGAAGAGAGAGTAAAATGACTACCGTCACCATGGCAGCCACCTGGGAAAAGAGCAGGCACAGTGGGGTGGTGGTGGTTTTGTTCCCCTTTCTCTATGACCAGCTTGCTCTGTTCTGAGCACTCTGGTAATCTCACACTCTTGCCTGAGCTGCTGTGTCTCATGCTGACAAGACAGCAGGAAGGCAGAGAGGGAAGCCCTTCCCCTTACTCCAAATACATAAGAGCTAAGGTTCAACAGTGGTGGGTACAGAGAATCCAACATCTGCAGAGATCCTCTAGTAATTGCAAGTTATAGTTATATATTTAATATATATTATGTTGTTGTATCTGTGTATTTGTTGAGGTGGCAGCTGGCTGGCACAGCACGCAGTAGTCACGTGGCTCTTATGGTTTATGAGAATTGGCATATGGCCCTCTTTGAGCCACATAGTGAGTACCAATGGATTAGACAGATTCATGGAAGACAAGTCCATCAATGGCTACTAGACATGATATCTAAAGGGAATTTCCACGTTCAAAGGAAGACCTTGGCCTCTGCACCTTGTTTGTTGGTCATTGCGGGCAACTGGTTGGACACTGTGTGAAACAGAATGCTGGACAGATGAATCACAGGCATGATTCAACAGAGCTCTTCTAATGTTCTTATGTGAGCCCACAATGCCATCAGCATCACAGATTGGGCTCAGGTTGTGCCCAGCTGTTGGTGGTATGGAAGTCAAAGTATATCAGTAGGTTGTGGTTGTTACTTCCTCCACTGCTGTTAGCAGGGTATAATGCCATGGAGTTCACCCTCCAAAGCAACCATTTTCTCTAGGGTGATAGATCTCTGTTGTCTGAAGTTCAGTGGTAATTCCAGGGGTTCTCCAAGTACCGCCTGGAGGTTAGAAACCCTAGGCCTAGCAGCAACTTCTGGGTGACTTGATACCATCTGACTTGCTGACTCAACTAGGCCTGGCTGCTTGATAATGTTCAACAGCAGCCACTCTATGGTCATTAATGCATGGTTACTTGGTCTCCCGTTCTTCCCGCAAGTTACTCGGTTCTGTGTTGGTGTTTGGCATTATATTCTCCTCCCTTGGAGTTAAACACTGTTATGACACGCAACCAACCTGGGTTTTCCCGTTCCTGTTTTGGTGCGATTTTAAAAATTGTTTCTGACTCATTCTGGATTCCCTGCTTGTGCAGAGGCAATTCTGTTGGGTGGGAACAGGAGAAGGGAGCAGAAGGGGAGAGGCTATGGGATCTTTCTGGAAAGGTAAAGAGGAAATAGTGTGTGTGGGGGGGGGGACAAATGAGATGCTTCCTGCAAGTCCTTGCGGGTTCCCACTTATCTATATACTAATAGTGAAGTCAGCCAAATCTGAGGATACTTAAATCTATTGACTGAAGCTGTGCCTGGGCAAGACTGATCTTTCTACAAACCTGAAAAGAGCCCCTGATTGATTGATTGCATGCTTTCAGACTAACTGACCTCTTAGGATTGTTGTGAGGATAAACAGGAGGAGAAGAGAATGATATAAGTTGCTTTGGTCCCCACTGTGAAGAAAGGTGAGGTATCAATTAAGTAAATAAATAACAAATATAGCTGAAGATGGGAAGCAGATAAAAGATGGTGAATGGTGAACGGCTGACAAGAAGACAATGAGGTGGGGAAAGGGGAGAGGATATGGGGGTTGCATAATAACAATAACATATAAACAATATGGAGAAAGAGATACAGGGGAAAGTGATGTGCTCTCCAGAAGACCTTGAGAGTTCCCTACCATGCAAGTAGGCCTGGCCCAGTGGTTGGCACCACATAACTGGACCATAGTTTTTCTAGGAAAAGGCTGCCAGGGGGGCAGGGAAAGTTGAAGACAGAGGGACAGATAAAGATAGGTTGGCTGTTGGATGGGAAGAAAGCAGGAAAAGGGGAGAGGCTATGGCGACTTTCAGGGAAGGGAAAGAAGAAATAGTGGGGCAGAGAAAATGAGATGTCCCCCACAAGTACTTGTGGGTTCAGACTGGTGTATGTGAGAAAGGAAACACCTGGACATTTCTGAAAACTGAAGAAAATTAATACATACCTCTCTCTTCCTCTCCACACACATGACTGTGGGCTATTGTAGGCTAAATGCTACGTTAGATAATATAAAGTAAATCAGACTTACATTCCAGTAGTCAAACTGGGGGGGGGGGGAACCCTTCCATTTCTAAAATGCAAGTCACAGTTTTGAGTGCTAAGATTTGCATTATATAACATTGCCCGAAGCACTGTAGAGAAACTTTAAGAACAGTCTTTTGAACTTCCCAGGAGGGACATTCTTTATGGAATATTTAAACACAACCAATCTACTGCTCTCCAGCAAGGACCCATTTTGTCCTTTGCGGTCTCATTCTGATAAATAATGACAAGAAAGCTGCAGCTGATACTAGATAAAATAGTGGAGTAGACCCACTGCATATGAAATCTGTCAGACAACAAAACACACTGCATAGTCTTTCAGAAAAAATAAAGGTCTAAACGAAGGATAAAATGTCATGAAAGCTCAATTCACACTATATTTCACTTCCCTTTCAGAACAATATGACTAGCAACCAGGCTACCCAAGTAACAAAATTGTGTGGTACAGCAATTAGAAGACTAACAGGGCAAGCAAATCTAAACAGTTATTCCCTTCTAAGTGCATGGATTAGAAGGGTGTCGCTTGGTTTAGGATTATACTCTGACCTAGGCCTTTTATGCATGGGTTGGATCTCCCTAGTTGGACCTGGGTTCGTTGCACATTAATGTAACCTAATTTTGGGGAAACTGTATGCGTTAACTTGAATGATCAGGGACGAAACTGTGTGCTACTCAAGCCATGAATACAGAAAAGCAGTCTCCCAAGCTCAAATCAAGTACCACCCCTTTAAATTCTGCTCTGTAATTGGATTCATTTGCAGTGCTCACTGTGAGAGAAGATTTCCTTCCCCCCAAACCCAACTGCTGCATAAAAAAGCATTTTAAGAACAAAAAACAAAAAAACGGAGCAATCTGAAAGGAAGGGGGGGAGAAATCCAACCCTCGCTTTTAAAAAGTCTTTCTTTTGCTCAGAAAGAGCTCTGAGGAAGCAGAAAACAGGAAGAACTTGAATCCCTGCCTCTTTACACACTGCTTCGTGATTGGCTGTGAGAGAAGCCAGTCTTCTGTGTTTCCCCCTGTTTAGTCATCTGCATGCTGCTTTGAGCAGGGCTGAGCTCTGGGGAGAGGGAAAAGTCAGATTAACAGAGGAACGGAAAGGCCCGGGTTGATTTTGCGTTGAAACAGTGTCGAACTACCAAGGAATGGGATATTGTGCATACTGAAAAGTTAGATCCTGGCTGAAACAGGGAATAAAGGAGGTTACAGCGACCATGTGCACTCTGAGCCCTGTGGCACAGAGTGGTAAACTGCAGTACTGCACTCCAAGCTCTGCTCACGACCTGAGTTTGATCCCAACAGAAGTTGGTTTCAGGTAGCCGGCTCAAGGTTGACTCAGCCTTCCATCCTTCCGAGGTCAGTAAAATGAGTACCCAGCTTGCTGGGGGTAAAGGGAAGATGGCTGGGGAAGGCACTGGCAAACCACCCCACAAACAAAGTCTGCCTAGTAAACATTGGGATGTGACGTCACCCCGTGGGTCAGGAATGACGCGGTGCTTGCACAGGGGACCTTTACCTTTTTTTTTTTTTTACAGCAACCATGCATACATGACCATTCTGTTTTTCTCCCTCCCATAATAATCTTTGCGAGTTCTTTTTAAACATAAGTTTGCAAAATTCCAGCTTGCAGTCACCTGCAGACTGATGTGGTTACAGTAAGAGCTGCAGTGTTTGATTCTGTTGATTGTATAGGTCAGCTCACATACCATGGCGGACTGTTCCCCTCCCCCCCCAACATGGAGTGTTTTTTTTATTTAGTAATTTTTTATCTCACTCTTCCTCTGGGGAGCTCAGGGTGGCATACATTATTTCCTTCCTCCTCCATAGGGTTGCCAGATCCCACTTCGCCACTGGTGGGACGTTTTTGGGGTAGAGCCTGAGGAGGGCAGGGTTTGGGGAGGGGAGGGACTTCAATGCCCTAGAGTCCAATTGCCAAAGCGACCATTTTCTCCAGGGGAATGGATCTCTATCAGCTGGAGATCAGTTGTAATAGCAGGAGATCTCCAGTTAGTACCTGGAGGTTGGCAACCCTACTCCTCCATTGTATCCTCCCAACAATGCTGTGAGTTTGCTTAGGCTAAGAAAGGCTGGCCCAAGGTCACCCAGCGAGCTTTCATGGCACAGTGGGGATTTTAAACTTTTCTGTTGTGCTTCGAGTTTCCCACACTTGGGCCACTATTGTGTGGCTTTAGATGATATCCCAAGATTTGATAGGTAAGTTTTGGGCAATCTGGCTAGACTTTTTTTCTGTGAAGTAGGATTCTTTTGGTGTGATTATTTGTGGCTGCTATTATTCCTTTAAATGGGGAGGGGCTGTGGCTCATTGGTAAAGCATCTGCTTGGCATGCAGAAGGTCCCAGGTTCAATCCCTGGCATCTCCAGTTAAAGGGACCAGGGAGTAGATGATGGGAAAGACCTCTGCCTGAGACCCTGGAGAGCTACTGCTGATCTGAGTAGATAATATTGACTTTGATGGACCAAGGGTCTGATTCAGTATAAGGCAGCTTCATGTGGTCATTTATTTTTAGTTGTTTTGATGTGTTTTTAGCACTATTGTATTTAATCGCCATATTGGGCATCATCTGGAAAGGTGATGCTAAGTTTTGCCTGAAATCTGAATAGCTATTTAGGGCATACCTTCTGAGTTTGGGCATGCCCAGTAGAAGTTTTTACTGTTTTTTTTAAAGTATTATTCTGCATTGTGACGTGCTTTTAGAGTCTTCTATGTTCCTTTGCTATGTGGCATGGTGGACTGATGTTTGAGATAAAGAATCCTACCTTAGGAACATAGGAACATAGCAGCGTAAGTGCTGCACAATATTAGGACCTGGCTACCATCTTTTCTACCAATTGTTCAGAGAGAAAAATGTCTTGGAGCAATCTTAAGCAGGTCTACTCAAAAGTAAGCTCCATATTGTCCAGTGGGGTTTCCTTCCAGGACCGTGTTCTCAGGACTGCATTTGCAGTTTTACAGTACAATCCTGAAGGGGGGGCAAAAGGGGTTTGGAGGCGGCGTGACCCCTGTGGCAGCGTATGTACCACTTGCGCCATCCAAATGAGCACTTATGCTGCCGCAGAGCAACCAAGTAAATGCTGGGAAGCTGTGCAGCAATTAGGGTTGCCGGGTCCCTCTTTGCCACTGGTGGGAGGTTTTTGGGGCGGAGCCTGAGGAGGGCAGGGTTTGGGGAGGGGAGGGACTTCAATGTCATAGAGTACAATTGCCAAAGCAGCTATTTTCTCCAGATGAACTGATCTCTGTTGGCTGGAGATCAGTTGTAATAGCAGGAGATCTCCAGCTAGTAGGGCTGTCAAAAAAAAAAATTCTGTACAGTTCGGATTCGGCCGAATTTGGCCCTTGTGGGTTCGGTACGTGCTGAAGTCCGAACTCCCCCACTTCGGATCCGTTCAATTCGGCGGGAATTCAAAGTTCGGAAAAAAAAATTCGGACGAATAAAGCCATTAAAAACACAACCGCGCCTTTCCGCGGCTCTGGGGGCGGCATTTTGGGGCTTAGAGGTCCCAAACTTTCAGCAGAGCTTCAAAGGACGTATATTGAAAGACTCCCCAAGTTTTGTAAAGATTGGGTCAGGGGGGGCTGAGATATGGGCCCTGAAAGGGGTCCCCCCCACCCTTAATGTGTATCTCTCAGCAGAGCTTGCCGCCCACGCACAAAGCTCCCGGCCCGACAAGCAGCTGATGAGAGCAAGGGTGGGGCAGGTGCTAAGAACTTTGCAAAGCAACACAACTGAAAAGCAACACCTTTGCAAACATGCAAAGGGCGGGGCAGGTATGAAGAATTTTGCAAAACAATACAACTGCAAAGCAACACAAGCACGCAATGCAACACCTTTGCAACAGTGCAAAGCAACACCTGACACCTGGGAGTTTGCATACCATGGAAAGGGACAGAGGCAGCTAGCTATGCATAATGAGCAGGAGGGGGTGGAATTTCTCCTTTTGCATTGGACTTGGGACCAGGCAGATGCATTCTTTAAGTCACCATTTGAAAACCAGTTTTGAGCAAGCATCAAAATAACCTAACTGATCTTATGAATGAGGAAAAACCTGAAGAATAAAAATGAAGCCCCCCCTCAAACCAGGGAGAGAGAGACTGGAGGGGGAACACACACCCCAGGCAGAACCGGCAAAAGCCCCCTTTGGCTCCCCCCCCACCCACAGAAACTGCTCCCTCCCCACACACACACACAGACTCTGCTTTCCCCCCCACACACACACAGAAAAGAAAAAAATATAGATTAAAGCCCCCAAAGGGGTCTTACTGTGGCTGTCTTCTGTTCCAGCAGGAGGGGCTGGGAGGCTGGGTAATCCAATATGATTCCATTTGTATCCAATATAAGATCCATATGTATGCATCTCTCGAGGGTGATCCATTCATCCCAATAGGGAAAAGGGGAAAGCCCATATCTCGGGGGGTCCTGACCCAATGTTTACAAAACTTGGGTGGTCTCTTAAAAAGCCTTGACTGAAGCTCCGCTGAAAGTCTGGGGTCGGCACACCCAAAAATGCGCCCCCTGCAGCCACGGAAAGAGAAAAGGGGGGAGCCGATATTTCAGCCCCCACTGAACCCATCTTTACAAAACTTGGGTGGTCTCTTAAGAGGGATTATCTGAAGCTATGTTAAAAGTTTGGGGGCTGCACCCCCAAAAAAGCGCCCCCTGCAGCCACGAAAATGGAAAAGGGGGGAGAGGAAAAAGGGGTGGAGCCCATATCTCGGGAGGCCCTGACCCAATGTTTACAAAACTTGGGGGGGTATCTTAAGAAGCCTTGTCTGATGCTCCGCTGAAAGTTTGGGGTCGGCACACCCAAAAATGCGCCCTCTGCAGCCATGGAAAGAAAAAGGGGGGAGCCCATATCTCGGGACCCCCTGACCCAAAGTTTACAAAACTTGGATGGTCTCTTAAGAAAACCTGTCTGAATATCCCCTGAAAGTTTGGGGTCTGTACCCCAAAAAATGCGCCCCCTGCAGCCACGGAAAGGAGCGAATGTGCACAAGCACCCCCTCACACACACATGAGGATTTCCCCCTCTCTCTCTCTTTCCCCAGCCGGCCGCACATCAGCTGATTCCTCCAGTACTCAATCCTGACTGATTGGCCAGAAGAAGACCCAGCTTGGCCACCGATTGGCCGGGGGAGGAGAATGCTGCTTACTGAAGGTTATGCTGCTTACTGACGGCCCCGAATTGGCCGAATTTATTCACGAACTCCCGAACTCGCTGAATTCGGCCCCCCCGGTTGCCCGCCAGTTTTGAGTTCGGTTCCTCCCGAACTAAAAACCGCCGAATCAAGGGAAATTCGGCTGATTTTCAGTTCGGGCCGAACCGAATTGACAGCCCTACCAGCTAGTACCTGGAGGTTGGCAAGCCTAGCAGCAACTAGAAGCACATGTGCCAGTGCAGCCTCAGCGGCAGCGTTTCTCCAGCACAAATGCTTGCACTGGCACAGAAGGGGGCATTCCTGGGGTGGGGCTGACTTTAGTGAGCTCCCTAAGCTCTTTTGGCCTGGGAACACCCATTTTTGCTAGCACAGTCTTGTGCCTATAGAAATGGTAGTGTAGCCCTGTGAAATTGCATACAGCAGTTTCACAGGGGGATCTTGATTTTGAGCTTGCTGCGTTTGGCATAACAAACTGCTCAGGAGGCAGCATGGCTGCACAAACCCAGGACACCTTCGAAGTCCCCCCCCACCTTAGCATCGACACATTATTTGATTTTGCAAGTATTTTACATGACCTCCAAATGCATTGAATAAAACAGGTAAAAATTATTAACTTTTCTTTTTGCGTCCTGTTTTAAGAACAATAGACAATATTAATTAAAAAACAACAACCTCCGACGTCCCCTTTCCACTTTTGTGCTCCAACTCAAGTAGCAGCCAGTAACATTAATAAGGAGAGTAGTTCAAGGATCGTAAAGATTCAAGCAAGGAAAATGCTTCTGTTCTGTTTGAAATGGTTGATGCTTCATAAGCTCCGGTGGAAAACTATGGAGCTTTTGTGCATCTGTCAAACATCACTGCTTATTACAGAAGAAGGAATGGAAAATATGCACAATGCTTTGAAGTTAATATCAACTTGAACTCCTGTGGTATCTGACTCGTTGGTGCTCTTGTTTTCCTTTACAGCAAGGGTTTAACAGAGAATTGGCAATGGGTTCTGTTAACTGTATCATAGCCTTTAAATTGAAAATGAATAGTTACTTCTTTAATTTACTTCTTTCCCAAAGCCCCCTTTTCTGTTATAATATGTATAAAGTAAAATATACTCTCTCTCTCTCTCTCTCTCTCTCTCTCTCTCTCTCTCTCTCTCTCTCTCTCTCTCTCTCTCTCTCTCTCTCTCTCAACTATAAGTTAACAATACATTTCCATTCCATAACATTTATATCTAATGTACTCTACCCTGTATTTTCAGTTGGGGTCCTTGGCTGGAGCAAAAAATGTTTGGGGCACAGTTTTTCTGTATTGTTTATTTATTTATCTTTTATTCCACCTTTCTCTCCAATGGGAACCCAAAGCAGCTAACACCATTCTCCACTTCTCTGTTTTATCCTCACAACAACCCTGAGAGGTAGGTTAGCTAGAAAGTGTGTGACTGGGCCAAGGTCACCCAGGAAGCTTCCGTGGCAAAGTTGGAATTCTAACCTGGGTTTCCCAGATCCCAAGCCAGCACTTTAACCACCACACCATACTGGCTCATCTGGTATGCTTTCCATCTAGGGTTGCCAGTTCCCTCTTCGGCACCAGTGGGAGGTTTTGGGGACAGAGCCTGAGGAGGGTGGGGTTTAGGGAGGGACTTCAATGCCATAGAGTCCAATTGCCAAAGCGACCATTTTCTCCAGGTGAACTGATCTCTATCGGCTGGAGATCAGTTGTAATAGCAGGAGATTGCCAGCTACTACCTGGAGGTTGGTAACCCTATTCCCACCATTTAAATACAAATTAATATGTACTATTATTACATAGCTGAAATCTTGGCAGGCTTATAATTAAAAATGTTGTTTGCCACCTAAATATGAGAAGCTTTAAGGGAATAGTCATTTCAGGTCCAAACTGCTACTTTTATCAGAGCAGATGTGTGAAATCATAATTAGTGAGCAACACAGTACTGTGTATGCTTGCACCTCAAGGGCCATGTCGGGAACTTATGGGAATCTGGGTATGTGTTATCTGCCTAGGGCAGGCATTGGTTGCTGGTGCTCCAGTGGCTGGTGGGAAATTTTTTTTTTTAAATGGCACTTCTGGGAAAACCCAGAAGTGATGTCAGTCCTCTCTAGGAATTGCCAAAAACAGTAAGGTTTTACCATAGAGTTTCAGGAAGTGATGTCACACTGTTGCTTTTGGGTATAACTGGTTCTGGTGGCTTGATCCTACCATGATTAAGTCAGTCCCAGTGCAGAGAGGGAAACACAGGTCCAGTCCTTGATTATTTATCCTGCCACATTTGGATGAGCATGGGGCAGGGGGAGGGAACCAGAAATCAAGTGATGCCGTTAAGACTAACCAAGTTTATTCCAGCATACGTTCTCACAAGTCATACACAGGGTTCCTAACTTCTAGGTGGGGTCTGGCAATCTGTTGGAAGTACTAATCTCCAGACTACAGGGATTACTTTCCCTCGAGAAAATGGCAGCTTTAGAGAGTGGACTTTATGGCATCATGTCCCTGCTGAGCTCCCTCCCCTCCCCAGACTCCACTCCCAAATGTCCAGGAATTTCCCAATGCAATGGCAACCCATTTTGTCAGATGCATATAGCATGGGAAAGCTCTTTATACAGAGTTTTTATAACCCAAAGTGACAGCAGAATAAGGAGGAGTTGTAGTCAGTGCCGGATTTACGTATAAGCTAAACAAGCTATAGCTTAGGGCCCCACTCTCTTGGCCCCCCAAAAAAAATTTAAAGGAAAAAAAATTGATGTACATTTCCAAAATATAAGATAAAAAACAAATAAAATAAAACCTACATACAGCAACAGTGTTTGCATTATTAAGTTTGTTATGAATAAAAAATCATTTTAAGTTAGAAATTAATAATTATTTCACCATTAATATACTTCTTCTTAATTGTATTTCAGTTCAACAATTACTTTGATAAAATACATATTTTGTTATGTGCAAATGGCTTTAGATACCTATTAGGTCCATAAATTACCATATAGCCTATATTCAACACAAAAAACAGCGACAATTTGTTGTTGACAAAGGACAGCTGGACATATAAAGGGCCCCATTACCTTCAAGAGCTTAGGGCCTCATCAAACCTAAATCCGGCCCTGGTTGTAGTAGACAGTTACTAGGGTTGACAGATTCCCCTGGCAACCAGCGGGGAGGGGAAGGGAACTTACCAGCAGTGAACTGAGGCCTAGCCCCCCTGTTGGCAGTGATGTCAGGTCCAGTGCTCACTGGAAGTGATGTTATCATATCACTGACAGTGTTGGGATGCTCTGCTATTTATTTCGGCAAAAACTCTATGGTAGAAGCCTTTTTTACCATAGAGTTTTTGCCCAAATACCAGTGTCCCCACGTTGCCAGCAACGTGATGATGTCACTTCCAGCGAGTTCCAGAAATGACGTCAACACATCGCTGACAACATGAGAGCTAGGCCTCAGTTCACCACTGGTAAGACCCCTGCCAGCCAGCTGAACAGCACTGGGAAAGGGGGCTCAAAGTCAGGGATCTCTCGTTGGGGGTATGTCTACCCTTAATAGTTATTCATAGAAGATTTTCCATACCATATATGTCTGACAAAGTGAGTTCTGATGCTGGAATAAACTTGGTTAGTCTTAAAGATGCCCCTTTGATTTCTGTTCTGTTTGGCTACAACAGCTACCCATTGGAGTATCGAAACAGTAGTGCAGCAGGTAAGGCCCTCAGAACTATAGACAAAGTACCTGCACAGATTGCTACTAGTCTACCTGTGCTAGCCTGTGAAAGTAAACAACAGCTTTTTAATTCTGAGTAGGCCTGGAGCACTCTCTCTTTCCAATTCCCAGAGCTGGGGAGGCACAAATCTGTCACTGTATTGTAACAAATGCTTCTTCCTATGTAAGTAAAGGGGAGGGGCTGATGTACCATACTGTACCATACAGAGTACATTTGACATTCCACTCTTCACTTGCTTGTCAGAAAAGTCTTTACACTGGAGGCTGAGTTTCTTGAAATTAATCTTTCCTTCCTCATTCCTGAATTTCTCAATGTTTTGCTGTAAACCTAATAGACTCTTTCCAACTCTTGAGTAAGCAGTTAGTTTAACTCAAGATAATTTACTCCATATAAAAGCTGAGGGGGGAAATATTTTCCTGTCACATTCTTTCCCTGACATTTATCCCTTGGCTTATAATTGTTGTCAAATTTCTTAATATTATCAAGGATTCTCACTAATCAGAGAGCACTGAGATGATTAGCATTGTTTATCATTTTAACATATAGTAAAATTCTAATTCGTCCTAGTCTTCATTGCCTTTGGCAAGAAATATTAACCAGGCTTGGAATAACCAACTCTCACTTAAGAAGAGTGATTTAAATTATGTGATCATTAGACAGGGAAAATATCTGCCTGGTGAGTAGGGTTGCCCTACTGCCAGGTAGTAGCAGGAGATCTCCTGCTAATTCAACTGATCTCCAGCTGATAGAGATCAGATCACCTGGAGAAAAATGGCTGCTTTGGCAATTGAAGTCTATGGCACTGAAGTCCCTCCCCTCCCCAAACCCCACCCTCCTCAGGCTCCGCCCCTAAAATCTATAGCCGGTGGCAAATAGGGACTTGGCAACCCTACTGGTGAGCTTTCAGTTTTCTGAGACATCACTTCCTAAAGCTGTCAAAGGATGAGATTTAAGTAAAACCCAAAGCAATTTTTGATCTTTCTTTAGAAAGAATCTTAAGTATAAATCTGACTGTTCTGCAAACTGGTGATTCAAATGGGGAATTGACATGGTCATAAACATTCTCCTTTGATTATATTGTCCAAGATTACTGGATTACTGAGTACTAGAATCTTGGGAACTTAAGTACCACCTTACTGGAGGTAAGACAGTATCTGGCCTCTGATAATGGCTAGCATTGAATTATTTGAGAAAGTCATGGATAGCCACTGAGTAGCTGCTGAACAATCCATCTCCTCTGTGGATTAGCTAAAACGTCTTTCCTATGAACAAGATGTGGCTCTTACTGTATTTGCTACTTTCCATGAACCATGTTAGGTCCTTGAGCTGTACATCATCGTCCTGTTCTGGCCAAATCAGCTGATAACCATCATTTCATTGTTTTGTAAGCTCCAGTTGAAATTAATCAAAGCAAACAAAATGGGACATTGTTTCTTAATGACAGAAAAATCTTGACCATGAAGTTAAAACCCCCCAAAAAACTTCAGTTATAGTGTATTTATACTGTTTGCTTCTTAAAAAAAAAAAAAAAAAAAAAAATTTGGCAAAATAGAAAAAACACAACAGTTTTTTATTTGCATATGCAACAGGTCAGGGAGAATGGAAAGTAGTTGTTTAAATGCAAAGAACCTTGGCACAGCATGAAGATTTCCTAGTGCTGACAGTTAACAGTAATAATTCTGTGTAAACAGTATTATCTAATAGGTGCTGATTCCAACTGTATTGCTTTTGGATCGACTGTGCCATGGAGGATATAGATTACTTTTGCAATGTACACTGTACAAATACTGAATCATAAATTCTTAACTCTTGCAGCCTGCCTTATGGACTTGAGCTGAAGTTCATAACTCTAACAGAGCAGGAGAGCAACTCAGTTTCCTGATTTATTCCAGAGATGTTGCCCTCTGATTCTACCATTATTTTTAAAACAAACATTGGCATGCCGTGTCTTATTGATAATAAGCTTCAGGCATTCTAAAGCATGGGTGGCGTGAAGCCCCTGGGGTTGCTGGAAGCCCCTGGGGTTGCTGGGAGAAGTGGGTCATGATTCAATAATCGCTGCAAGCCCAGTGAGATAGATAGATGGGATAGATTTTATGAAAGAGCCAGAAGTGTGGGTTTTTTGCATGTATATTGGGCATTTAGAGTTGGGCATGTGAAGAACAAATGTCAACAAAATTTTATTTTTCCTGTTTTTAAAAAACAAAAAGAACACTCCATTAAAATGCAGACAGATTCTCCTGGACTTTGGTTGCAAGCAACGTGAAAAGGTAGCAATTCAAGGTTACTGCTAATCTGAAGCCAAACATTACCTTTTAATAGTACCCAGTTGAAAGGCCTTCTGTCACTAACTTGTTACATTCTCTGTGCACGTGTGTCCACACAGGCATTCGTAATTGTCCGGTTGCTCAAATGTACTTTACCTTTTAAACTCCCCAGTCCCCGTTGCTTGTCTTACCTGCTGTAGAGCACAAAGAGCGGAGCCAGAGAGGGTGGAGGTGATGACAGTGGTGTTTTATCTGGGAATCTTGGCGGGGATAAGGTTGCATGGTTTGCAATTAGACATCCAGGTACTGTGGCCTGGTACATCATTTCCTTCAGCAGGTTATCATTTTGAAAAAATCAGAAACCTTTTAATATACAGTATAGGCAGCTGAATCTATTGTGCCCCTCCTTTAAAGCCAGTTTAGAAGATTGGACAGGATAGCATTTAACTCTTTAGACAGAAACAAGGACTTAATATTAAGCTTCTTTTAGGCCTACTGCATCTATTCCTTGTAGCACAGATGTACACAATCTGTGCAGCAAGGTACTACAGGCAAGTGCTTTAAGTATTATTAAATCAGCCTGATTCGAAGACAATCGTGGATTTGCAACACATTGTTCCAAGAGGTTCCAGTGTCTGATGGTTCTACCTGAGTAAGGGTCTTCAAGACAGGGGTCACAGATAGGGTTGCCAACCTCCAGGTGGTGCCTGGAGATCTGCCACTATTACAACTGATCCCAAAGTGACAGAGATCAGTTCCCCTGGAGAAAATGGCTGCTTTGGCAATTGGGCTCTATGGCATTGAAGTCCCTCCCTTCTCCAAACCCCACCCTTCTCAGGCTCTGCCCCAAAAATCTCCAGGTATTTCCCAACCCGGAGCTGGCAACCCTAGTCACAGATTATTAATCTCAACATTTCCCCCCACTTCAGGAGTTGATGCTTTTATCCTAGTTTTTTCCTCTTGGGTTCCTGCAAGCTCAAGAATGATTTAAACAGATTCTTAATATAAGTAATTATCTATACAGTTGCCTTTGTTATTTTGAATAATTGTATACATAGCAATGTATGTGTGTCACTCTGAAATGAGTGCTTTGGCATTTGGAGCGTGTGATTCACCAAGCACAACCTAAATAACCAGAATAGATACGTAAATATAACTTATATTCTACCAGCTAATATATGTTTCTGGTTGCCTCTAGAATATGTCTTTTCACTTCCTGCCTCACAGCACTTGGCCTTATCCTTGCTTGGTAGAAGTTGGCCCTAATCCACCATCTAACAAAACAATAGGGTTGCCAGGTCACTCTTGGCCACTGGTGGGAGGTTTTTGGGGCGGGGTTTGGGGAGAGGAGAGACTGAGTAGGGCGGGGTTTGGGGAGAGGAGAGACTTGAATGCCATAGAGTCCAATTGCCAAAACGGCCATTTTCTCCAGGTGAACTGATCTCTATCGGCTGGAGATCAGTTGTAATAGCAGGAGATGTCCAGCTAGTACCTGGAGGTTGGCAACCCTACAAAACAACTTACTTTCACTTGATTTAGATTGTCACAACACAGTGCTCCTCAGCTGCCCTCAGCTCCCTTGCTCCAACTCGCCTTTTGGCTATGTGCCCAGCACCAAGCTTTGCCAAGAACAAAGGGGGCCTGGGTGTTTAAAAATCTTACGTTCAACCCTCCAGTGAACAAGGAACTCCTTCCTTCCTGTTTGGAATCTTTTTTACTACCAACAAAAAAGAATTTCTCACAAAAGAGAAAATCTTTGGTCTTTTATGCATGGCTGTTTCACTCGCCCTCACCCATCCGGTGACTTTGGGTCTTTGATTATGCATGCTATTTCCGACCATCAGCTGTCACCTTGCTCTCACCCTGCGTTTCCCCGCATTTTGCCCATGTTTTCAAATTTGAGATAGAACAGGTCCTTCAAAATGTGGGGAAACGCAGGGGGAGAGTGAGGCAACCTCTGACAGTTGGAAAAAGCATGCATAATCCAAACAAAGTCATAAGAGGGGTGACAGTGAGTGAAACAGCCATGCATGAAAGACCTTTGTGTGCACATGTATTTTGTAGGGTTGCCAGGTCCCTCTTCGCTGCTGGCAGGATGTTTTGGGATGGAGCCTAAGGAGGGTGGGGTTTGGAGAGGGGAGGGACTTCAATGCCATATAATCCAATCGCCACAGCAGCCATTTTCTCCAGGGGAAATGATCTCTATCAGCTGGAGATCAGTTATAATAGCAGGAGATCTCCATCTAGTACCTGGAGGTTGGCAACCCCTAGTGTTTTGTGAGAGAACAATGGAGACTTGTAGGCTTCTCTCTCCCACCACTTTCTTCTCTGTCTGAATCTGTCAGCCTGTCCAGCATTGTCTGTCAGCACTGGCTCCCCCTTCACAGCGGAGCAGTCTGTGGTATAACGTGGGCAGGATTCTCTAAGGTGGTGTATTCACACTTTAAGACTATGAGTAAAATAGAACTATAATAGCTAAACATAAATCCTAGAAAGCACAGATAACTGGGAATAATCAGTGGAAGATGGTTGTAGGCAGAATACTAGCAAGAAATAAGAAAGGGTATCTTGCTGGTTAATCCTGTGCTTACAAAAGAGCATCCACGTTTTCGGTCCTGGAAGTGGGTCCAAGATGGAGATGCTGACAGCTAGATCTTGACCTTTCTGGTTCCTGAAGTCCTGTCCTCAGTCTTGACACAAGTTCTAATCCAGGCTAAAAGTTCTATAGATTTCTGTGCAGCCTGCAGACTCAAAACCTCTATGGAAGCTCTTCACCAATCACTTCAAAGACTGGATAAAAGAAACTAAGGTGTCAAGGGGGGGTGGCCCTAATGATCCATCATGGCCCTCTTGATAGTTTAGCCAAATGGTGGAAACTACAACTAGAATTCTGTTTTCTTTCCCTATGTAATCAATCACTCTAAACCTGTCTCTCCTTCCTGGGGTGTAAGTTAAGATTTAATTGCCCAAACCCCATAGAGAAACCTGTGTTATTTTAAGAGCACATTTATCCTTTCATAACATGCATGTGGGAGCATAGTGGTCAAACCATTATTTGTTTTAATCCTTTCTGCATAAACAATCATTCAGGATCACATGCCACAATATAACATGGTATTCATGGTCTTCCATATTGCTTACTTACTTATTTCAATATTTGGACCTTACTTTTCTCCTTAACAGGACCCAAAGAAACTTACAACAATAAAGAATTATAAATGACCCAATCAACCAAGTGACAGGGTCGACCTGGATTAAGTGGCTGGCTCACATGAAGAATAAAACAGCCATAAGTTTGTGCCCATAGGTTTGAACCTCTGGCCACACCCAAGCTTTTTTACTTGCAATCAGAATGGAAAGATATTAACTTTTGCAAAGATGTGCCTCCAGCTTTTTCTCTCCTGGCTTTATATTTGCAGTATAGGGTTTATTTCTATTTTATTTTATTCAATTTATACCCCATCTTTTCCTAACCAGGCCAGGCTCAGGATGGCTTCCAACAGTCAATATATATAACATAATAAATACAAGTTAAAACATAGAATTAAAACATATGCAAATCAGATGTAAAAGATTGCAATCTAATTTCACACCCATTATAACAATAAATATTCCCTGACAATAAGGTGGTCTGTAGCGGTCACAGGTAGAGGGCCAAAAATGATCTAAGTAATAATCCTCAGGGAGTGGAGCAGAAGATTCAGGCAAATGTAAGGAACCTACAAGGTAAAGGAAAAAGGGAGGAGAGAAAAAGGAAGAAGAGGAGTGAATAAGGAAAGGAAAGGGATGAGGAAAAAGGAAAGGGGAAAGGAGGCCAACGGATCTGCTAAACTGTTGCTGTCTCAACTGTACATCTCCATCTTACAGGCCCTGAGGAACTGAATTAAGTCCCGCAGGGCCAGGGTCTCATTAGACAGAGTGTTCCACCAGGCTGGGGCCAGAGCCAAAAAGGCCCTGGCCCTGGTTGAGGACAGCCAGATAATCCTGGGGACAGGGACCACTAACAAGTTGTTTCCTGAAGAGCATAACTCTCTTTGGGGGATATATTGGAGGAGGGGGTCCTGTAGATACAAAGTTCCCAGATTGTTTAGGGCTTCAAAGGTAAGCACCAAAACCTTGAATTTAATCTGGTATTCAATCTGGAGCCAGTGCAGCTGGCGGAGCACAGGTTGGATGTGTGCCCTCCATGGGGTCCCAGTTGGGACCCACACCGCTCCATTTTCGACCAGTTGAAGTTTGCAAAGCGAGTTATGGTAGTCCATTGCATAGATTATGACATTATGTCAAAAATTTGCTGCCCATTTCTTTCTCCAGAGATTGTTATGGGGTTTCAAACAGAACTCTCAAAAATTACCATCATGTCTGAATTCTGTCTCTCAGTATATCTTTGATCATAGTACTGTTTTTATCTTGAGTGCTGGATGTGTCTTATCTCCTGTTTGTCTGTCTTCTCGTCAGTTGTGCTTCCTTTACCTGGTTATTGGACTATTGTTTTTCAAATGCCTTTCTTTGGTTGGTACTTAAGTTACACTCCTGCATAAAGCATCCAACAGACATGGCATCCAGCAGACATCATAGACATTTGTGTGGCTTATATATTTGAAGGGCAGGGATTCATCTCATGAAATACACTGGTGCATTCTTATTTAATTGTAAAAAGAATACAAAGCTGAAGGAAGAGAGACAACATGCTTATAACTGGTTTAACAGAACTTCATTTTTGCAAATGTTACTTATTTGCATCTTTACAAACACTGCCTGGTTGATTTCTAAGTAGCAGTGCATGGTAAATTGAGAATTTGTAGATCACATTGTTAAGATTTAACTCACATTTAAGGGGTTATTTTTCTACCAGTAATTTAACTCATTTTCAATCCTCTTTAATGGGATAAAAGGACTGTACTTTTTTTTAAAGAAGGAAGATATAGTTTATACCTGTTTCAGAGCATGTACAACAAAGAAGAAGCCTTTTCTTTCAGGTTTTTTAATCTCATCCGAGAGTGAAAGTAGTATTTGCTGAAATAAAAGTGCATTTTGCCAGAAATGTGATGCTAATCCTCTTAGTTTTAATGGTTTTGAAATGGTTTGTATAAGAAGGTAAACACTGCAGTTGATTAATAGGAAGGAAGTCAATTGGCCATGTAGCAAATGTTATATGCTGCTCTGTACAATAGCTCTTTATTTATACAAAGCGAGAAAACAGACCGGTCTCCTTTTTATGTTCTTATTTGAAAACTGATACTTCATCTTATACTGTACAGTTCATAAGTGTTTGATTCCATGACTAAAAAGAGAAGGGGGGGGGAAAGAGCCGTGGTACACATTTCAAATAGAAGTCAAAGTCAAACAAATACCACTGATAACTGGTGTCATATCAATGTCTTATCTTCCCTTTCTATTGAAAATATTCAGATATAATGAGGTGCTTCACATTTAAAAGTCTTAAATCTTCAAAAGCTCGAGGCCTAAGATGGTCTTGATAGTGGCTTATTAAACTTGCCGACAGAGAGAATGAACACCATGGTTATCAGTGTAGTTTAACCTTTTTTTGGCCAGAAAGTATTTTCTTATGTGATTTACTGACCCGGTTTGCCGATGTGGGAGTAAGGGACAAATGCTGCCTCAGGAGCACTTTATTTCTAGTCTGGTCATCAAGGGATATTATAAACAAACATCATTTCCTTAGTCGTTTACATAGCTTGTAGGATCACGTGCCAGAAGACCTGCCCTATTTGCATGTGTTGAGAACGACAACACAATTATGTTAACTCCTTTACATGGAACAATGGGAAAGCTTTCCCAGCTACCTATAATAAAAACAAATGCTAACGGTCACCTTCGGCCAGTTGTACTTCATCATCTAACGGCAACAATTAGATAGCGTAATGAAAGTGTAAAGCATTGGAGGATCTGAGAAATAATGCAGTGGGTAACCTTAGAGAGATGTGAATTGTTCAGGAAGGAAGATAGAAGACCTGTAATGACAACTGCCTATTGGGCTAGGACTTCATCATTAATGAAGAGAGTGCCATTTTCATGAGTGATGTTTAAATTGTTTGTTGTATACCCCCCACGTTTGTGATTTGAATGAGAAACCTGTACTGTGAGTGACTTGTGCTTCTCTCTGTGCAAATGGGGTGGGGTGGAAGGGCATGTGACCCACAGGAAAATATGTAGTCTGCCCCACACTGTGAGAATATTCTCTCTTTCACATGAGATGTGGAAGCAAGGGTAAAAGAAACCTGATAATGCCATCCAAAGCATAGTTATGCCCTTGTGAGCCCACTGACTTTAATCAACTCAGAAGGGTGTAATTGTGCTTAGGATGGTTCATCTGTTTTACACCACTGCTTCTGAGCAGACTTTAGGATTAAACTATACATTAGAAACAAATCCACTTAACCGTAGCCTGTGGCCTTTTTCAAGAGGAAAAACCCCTTCTGGTGGATGCTCAAAAAGTGTAGCGCTTAACCCTTTGTTTTGTTAGGTGCCTTCAGTCTAAGGAGATAAGGCAGGATATAAATATTTTAAATAGGTAAATCTGCGAGCCCACCATTATTAACATACATTTGAAATCCCACAGGGTCAAAGCTGCCTTGGGTGGAGGGACTTCAAGCAGGAAAAATAATGGACAGGGTGAAATGTGCCCTGCCTTCCCAGTCCTTCTCCATTCCCCAAGGTCACCCAGCTGGCTTCATGTGTAGGAGTGGGGAAACCAATCCACTTCATCAGATTAGCATTCGCCATTCATGTGGAGGAGTGGGGAATTAAACCTGGTTCTCCAGATCAGAGTCCACTGCTCCAAACCACCGCTCTTAACCACTGCACCACACTGGCTCTCTAAAGAACACCAGGCTACAGTTCTATGTGTTTCCACATACTGGGTATAGGTCTTTAGAAAGCTGGAAATGGGGTATCCAGATATAATCCAGAGAGAGATTATCCAGCTCTGAGCCCAGTTTGCCAGGAATGAGGGAGGGCTATAAATAAATAAAATAAAATAAAAATAGATTCTGCATCGTAAAAAAAGTCCTCAGTGTCAGTTCCCAAAGCAGATGACTCAGTTTAACAGTTATCCTATAGACCTGTCATTCTCTACTTGAAATGGCTTCTGTTTGGTTAGCCAAATTTGCATATTTTTATAATCAATGAATTTTTATAATCAATGAATTTTCTTCTACACCGCAAATGCCATCTGCTTCCAGAGAAGTAACCATCATACTGAGATTTTCAAAATGTATGACATAAACCCCTTCCAATTTGAAAACTGGACCTCAAATATAGATTTTTAAAGTTATTAAAAATTCTATAGCACTTTACAGCATTCAAAGTGCTTCAGCATCTGTAAACTTATGACAAAGATGAGTATAATTGTTCTCATATAGTAGAGTGTCTCTGAGTGTCCTGAGTTCAAGCGTAGGAATTTTCTGGTTTATGGCTTAATTTTTTTAGCTCCCACACTGCACTAGAATGACGTTGTTATCCCAGTAGTCCTGATAAGGACTTTGAGTGAAGATGTGGATTGGAGAGCCAGCATGGTGTAGTGGTTAAGAGCCGTGATTTGGACTCTAATCTGGAGTACCAGATTTTATTCCACACTCCTCCACATGAGCAGTGGACGCTAATCTGGTGAACTGGGTTGGTTTTCCCGCTCCTACACATGAAGCCAGCTGGGTGACCTTGGGCTAGTCACAGCTCCCTCAGCTCCACCTAACTCAGAGGGTGAGAAAGTCGGCAATGGCATGTAAAAACCAACTCCTCTTCTTCACCACCCAGGAACTGGTTAAGTTTATTGCTTAGAAAGGGCATTAGAGAATAGCTTTCTGACTCACAACTCATTCTTTTCTGGAACATTACACTCGCCACACTGTAAGGACGGCTGCTTTCTAACACATATAAATTAATTTTATTCCAACTGTGTTTCTGTTTTTCAGATAACACACAAGAACGCTATATCCTAAGAACATCTTGTTCTAAGGTTGCAAACTCTCATTGAACCGAGTGGGACAAATTTCTGACTTAGGATGGCACTGGACATGAAAGTGTGCTCTGTTGTTGTGGATGTTGCGACACAATAGAACACCTGTCATTTTGTGCCATGCAAGTTTCCGTTTCACTGCTTCATTCGGAGCATTAATAGTTTTTGATGTGTGCAGCTCCCACAGATTTGAGCTGTGCAGGTGCTTGCCCTACACTTGACATTTTTGAGCCAAGCGGCATCTCAGATGACTAAGCAGTGATCCATTTAAACTTTGTGTCATGTGGAGTTTGGAGTGATATATTTAAACACAAGGGGAGTCAAAGTTAATCCTTGTATATCATCCCCCCTTTCTAAGATGTATGTACAATTAATTTGTTCTAGGGAAAAAAAATTAAGTTTCATTGTGATATCTAGCATTTTTGAAGCTGCACTTATGAAAAAGAGGATATATTCTTACCATGGACTTAAACTCTCCAAGAGAGACATTGTAATCCTGTAAGGAGATCTAGAGATCTCTAACAGAACTTTCATTACCTTTGCCAAACTGTAATTTCCAGGATTCTTTGAAGAAAATCATTAAAGTTAAGCTGATATTTGCTTGTACTGTAGATTGCCTTACAGCCTTTGTTGTCTATTCTGTTGTGGGAGAGGGTTGGGTCTGACCCATATGCTGGCGCACTTACCAACATCACTCATTGGCACCCCTCCACCTCAGAATTAGGAAAAGAAAGGGTCCTCCAGTGCTTTATTCCTCTTTCTGCTGCTGGTTCTTTTGCTTGCAGCCTGTGAAGGGTAGCCACATTGCTCATCCTCAAGCTCCTTCCTCTCTAGGGTTGCCAGGCCACTAGTGGGAGGTTCAGAGGAGGGGACATGGGGGGAGCCACAATGTTGTGTGGGCTGCTGTCACTTTCAGGGAATACCTGAAAGTAATGTAGGGTAGCTCTAGGACTTTCTGAAAACTCTGTGGTTTTGCCACTGATTTTCTGGCAATTCCTCAAGCAACTCTATGTCACATCTGGGTTTTCCCTGGAAGTGACATCATGATGAAGAGACGACACCAACATTAAAAAAAAAAATTCTCCCACTGCAGCTTGGAGCAGCGGTAGGCAAGTATGGCTACTAGTGGTAGCCCTATTCCTCTTACTTTTAATGGTGGCCTGGCAGAGCATGCATGCTCCCTGGCCATCTCTGTTTTTTTTTGTAAGGATGCCTCTTTTTTATAGAGACAGGGAGGCTACCTGTCTGTGGGTGAGGCAGAGCCCTGCCTCTCACCTCACTGCCCTGAGCTGCCACTAAGCAGTTGCAGTAGCAGGTTATGAAGTAGCAGGTCTCCTGCTGCCCCCGCCCCCCCCCCCCGCCAGTCAACAGCAAGGCTGAGACCCTCTTCTCTGGTCAGTTGTTATTGATGAAAACTGACTCATTATCCCCTGAAAACTCCAAAACTTAATTAAACTAAGGCCCTTATACTGGACCATCTGCAAATTATTCAGTCCTTCCCCTTTACCTCAAGGAACATGCTCAGTTCTTTTCTGTAACGTAACCACCAGATTAAGGCCTTCATGTCTTCACCCACCACTGTCTGACTTGTCTTATTCTCCTGCCTTCTAGTTCCCAAGTTCCTTGTTGACCTTATAATGAGTATAGGGTTGCCAGGTTTTTGGGGTGGGGCCTGAGGAGGGCGGGGTTTGGGGAGGGGAGGGACTTCAATGCCACAGAGTCCAATTAGCAAAGAGGCCATTTTCTCCAGGTGAACTGATCTCTAACAGCTGGAGATCAGTTGTAATAGCGGGAGATCTCCAGCTGCTATCTGGAGGTTGGCAACCCTAGGTGGGTAGCACTGGAGCTACTTTGCCATGCATTCATTCCCTGGTGCTGCTGCAGTGTTTAAAGGGACCTTACATAGGTTGTGCCTTTTGCCCAGTTCTTGCCGCACAATTGTTGCTCTGCCAGGGTCTACATGGTCCTGCCCACTGAACACTGCCATATTTTACCAAGTTTTTGTCCCCCACCCGTAAAACTGTTGTTTATTGCTTTCATTGATCAGTGAAAGTAATGGTTATAGAATCTGAAACATAGACTGAAATGCTATACATATTTGAACTTAATAAATCATCTCAAAGCATAAGATTTGTAATAAAATCCCAGTTATTGTTTCCTGGGGGAAATGGGCAAGTGCAGGCCTATTAGTTGGCACTATTACTCCCCACTCATGTTTACTTAGTTATTCATTGTGCATGAAAATTAGAATTTACTGTCTCAGTTGAGCTGAAATGCCTGGTACTTCAGATGTCCTTCATCACCTGATAAACCAGCAGGAGCATCAGGTAATCATTGGGTTTTGTGTATTTCTCCCCCCCCCACACCTGGAAAGTTTGTAACAGCCCTTAAAGTAAAGCACTGAGAGCAGATAGATGGGTTTATAATGGGCATACAGGCTTAGACCCCATCAAGATAGAATGTTCACATAATATCTCCATTCCGTACAAGCCAACTAAAGGAATGGCTATCACCATTATCAAATTGCAAGATTCTGTTTGGAAGCCTGGTCTAACTCAAGAAGGCATTTCTTATGCACTCAAGAACCACAGAGATATGGGAATATGTTGGAAATGTGGAAAGGAAAGAGGAACATATATGCATGTATGGTGGTTTTGTAAAAAAATTAATAGATTTTGGAAAAAAAGTACTGAGTGAAACAAATAATTGGATTAATGGTAAAGTAAAAAGGAAGCCAGCTTTTTGTTTATTGGGAATTCCACTAAAAAATTTGAATGACCAAGATAGGGTCATTTGTCAATATAGTTTTGCTGCTGCAAGAATTGTGATAGCTAAAGTTTGGAAACAAGTGAATAAACCCTCAATTAATGACTGGAGAGAGAAATTATGGACGTATATGAGGATGGCCAAATTAACAGAATTCCTACATTTAAAAGACATGGAAGAGTTTAAAAAAACATGGTTTAAGGCTGCCTCATATTGGGATAAATGGGCAAAGACGAATTTTACTGTATTAATTAACAAGTTATAGAAACTAATTTTAACAATATTATATTTTAATGATATTAATTTGTAATAAAAACTGTTTAGACACTTCCTCGGAAGTCAGGTGATGGGTCACTTGGTAGGTGGGTGGAGGGGAAAGGGGTATCTTTTTTAATTTTTATAATAATTTTACTATGAATGTAACAACTATAAAAAGATACCTTTTCTGTAATTTCTTCTGTATTGTTTTCTCTTTGTATTCTTTATTTTTTGTACATGTTTTTATATTATTGTAACTGTTTGTTTTAGTATTATGTTATGTTATAAAAATTCAATAATAATAAAAAAGAACCACAGATCTTCACCAGTCAACTTGCTATATGAGAATAGCTCATAACCAGGGAAAATTCTCCGAGTTATAGTAAGCAATTGGTGGATAAGAAGTTGGGCAGCAGATTACTTGTAGTAAAAAGGTCATCTGAAGGGGTCATTGTGATTAGCCGTGCCAGTATTAAGATCCTTTTAGAAGCTATGGTCCTATCTATTATCTGAGTCCATGGTGGGGTTCCCATGGCCTGATTACTGTGAGCAACCAGCGACCCAGTAAGAAAATAAAAGTGGTCTTCTCAATGTGCTGTGTTAAGTGAATTGGCTTTCAGTGCAATCAACTAATTTTAAAATATAAAGGACAACTCTCTACAGGGTTACTGAATTTGACTGCAAATCAAATGTCCCATTCTGTAATTTCAACCAGGTAGCAAAGTAATTTACATGCTCTCTTGCTCTCAGGTTTCCTGTCATCTCTCTGGCATATCCTGAAACGCAAAGAACTTATTTCTTGAAGATGAAAAAGCCACTTGCCTTATTTCCTGAGGTGAAAATTCAGTCTGCTCATCTTCCATGTATATTTGAATCGCCTCTTCCTGTCTGACAAGCTTCTAGGTGCTCCTTTAGGCAGGAACAGCATCAAGTGACATTCAGGACTACTTAGCTTGCTCACCTGCTTACTAGTTATACATTGTAAGCAGCAGTGGACACACACACACACACTAAAAAACTGTTTTGGTTTCAACTTTAATTACTCCTGAATAGTCCAATATAACATTGCCTTAAAAATATAAAAGAATCTGAACCCATAATCCTTTTTGAAGATGGTGCTTATGGATGATAGTACTTACCAGAAAGTACATTTGGTGGTTCTGTTCTACTTTATTATAATGCATTTCTAACAATCTCCTCCCACTACACCTTACAATATCGCCTTTTATGATACTGGTTACACTTTGGCAACAAATTGTAATCCCTTTATATTATATTATTAAATCATCAACATCATAAAATGCCTACCAATAAAATGACTTCCATCTGAAATCACTGAGAAAGCATAGCTCATTTCAGTCATTCTAAACTGTGTAGAATCAAAACATAGAAGGGGGATTGTGATTGTGCTTACTGGTCTGTCCCATCACTAGACATCTTTGTGTGTGCGTGCATAAAAATTCTATATATGTTGGCTCTGTATACACAGAACAATTCAATGCATGGCAGTCAAAGGTAGGGGCTGCCACCATGATCCTCTCTCGACATGTTGATTCAAGACAGTGGCGTGTCTGAAGATGATGGATGGAGAGTATTGTAAAATATTCAAGAGCAGATCAAGAACTTTGCTGAAGCTTTGCTGAGTTTTTAACAAAAGAGGTCTAGTAAAATTGAGCCTAACCTGCATACTAGGGTTGCCAACCTCCAAGAGTTGTCTGGAGATCTTCTGGGATTACAACTGATCTCCAGGCAATAGAGATCAGTTCACCAGGAGAAAATGTCCACTTTGGATGGTGGACTCTATGGTATTATATCCCATTGAAGGCCCTTCCCTCCCCAAACCCTGCTCTCCTCAAGCTCCACCCCCAAAATCTCCATGTATTTCCCAACCTGGAGCTGGCAACCTTACTGCATACCCAAAACATGGTCATATTGGCATTGCAAATAGTTTATGCCTGGTTATGCATTGTAAGCTGTGTATGCAATCATTATAAGGGAAGGGCTCAGTGGTAAAGTATGTACTGTTACCCAAATCAGTCTCTGTGCTAGGCCTGTCGTGTGTACACTCAAAACACAAGAACTGGTACAAAATTGGAATTATTCAGTCTGATGTATACATGACTGTCAGCTTTGCCACAGTAAATTTCAAACAAAGAATAGACGGAAGGGAGATAAAGTACTGAACAGACAGTAACTTTATTAACCTAATGAGGCACAGACTAGAAATTGAGAGTCAGCATGGAAAACCGAGGTAGCAGGCAGTTGTATTATGGAAATCAAATATAAACAGTCACGTCATGCAAATGGGTCACTTTTTAACCAAATTTTGTTCTTCCTGATTGGCTATGCCAGAGAGAACCAACCCAGAAAGAAGAAATAGACTACCCAAATTGGAACAAGAAGGTGCATTGAAATAAATAGGATTGGAGATGAGGATGGAAAAGGGAGTCCCTGACCAGGATGCAGTGTGGAGCAACTAGCTTCAGTAGGACAAGCCAGTCCATAACAGGAAGTGGAAGAACTGAGGCAGTGTTAATGGGAAAGAGAACATGAGCAATTAAAATTGGGAAGGAGAGCAAAATGGGAGATAAGAAATCATACTTGTTTTGAAGAGGAAGGGACTGACATCATGTTCATGGTGATTGAAAGATGTTTCTGGTTGGGAGGCTGGGATATGTCACTATAACCAACCTATAAGAAAAGGAGCACTAGAATATGCATGGAAAATGCACCTGGAGTAGGTGTTATGACTGACTCAGGTATGCTGATTATATCAGAGAGATGAACCAAAGATCCTTCTTGGGTGGATTATTGGATCATCCAGGAACTGCATTTGGAAAGAAAATCTCAATAGCTTTAATTATTCACCTTGCAATACCTGGGTGATGCTTCCTGGCCAAGAAGGTATGAGGAACTCTGAATATTCAAAAGAGTCCTTGATCAACGCAGTTCTCATGTATTTGGAATGTTAGGCTGTCATGATGTAAGGAATGCCTTATATCAATTATTTGCTCTAATCAAGAAACCTTTCAGTGTGAACACAGATGCATTTCCCCTCATGTTTGGCATCCCACATTAGCCAAACACTTTTGGGCCTATTTTTTAAAGTCATTTTTAAAGTCAAGAGTTTTTGAAGGCTGCTACCTCATGCCTCTGGTCTGGGTAAGCCAGAAGATCTTTTGTGGGTGCACATGTAACTGATATTAAAGGGGACCAGGGGGGCTAGGTAACAGTCCTTCATATGTCCCAGGTTTAATCCTTGGAGTCTATGGTAAAAAGGATCAGGAAGCAGTTGATATAGCCCAAAATGCACCCCTCCCCAGACTTAGGGTTGCCAACCTCCAGGTAATAGCTGGAGATCTGCTGTTATTACAACTGATCTCCAGCTGATAGAGATCAGTTCACCTGGAGAAAATGGCCGCTTTGGCAAGTGGACTCTATGGTATTGAAGTCCCTCCCCTCTCCAAACTCTGCCCTCCTCATGCTCCGCCTCCAAAACCTCCCACTGATGGCGAAGAGGGACCTGGCAACCCTACCCAGGCTAAACCACCCTTGGAAGCAAAACATTAATTAGCTCAATTTCTACCACAGCCCAGGCTCGTCCTTTGTCTTTACATTTTAATTCAGTCAAGTTCCCCACACACCCTTCCAGCCCTCGGGGCATAAAAACCTGGATTTAAACCCCTCTTAAATTCAAACCCTAACAGTCCAACAGACAAAAAGTATAAAAGGGTTCTTTCACCCAGCAATTTGGATTCGGCCACCTTAGGGACTCCGACATGAAACTTGAAACCAGGCAAGGACTGTTTACTTTCCTTCCCTGCCCTTCAAGGAATGCTAGACCATGGACCTTCCCTTCTCTTCTTGTCAGACAATCAAGGTGTATTTGACATTGTCCCCTTTATTCCCCATCCAGGCAGCAACAACCCCCTCCCGCCAGTATCTTTGTATAAGACTAAATTGTGTACTAGCTTCCTCTGGGTGTATATGATATTCTGCTGGACCAACTACTTAATTTTGAATTAGCTCTCCCTCTCTCATTCTCATTCTCATTCTCATTCTCTCTCTCTCTCTCTCTCTCTCTCTCTCTCTGTTGCTCTTTATGCTCCCTTTTATTTTAAATAGAAGTGCATTTTAAATACACTTAAATAAAAGTGTATTATTTAAATATCCTTTGCCTCCTTCCATTTCTGGAAATATGGTAGACCTATGTATACACAGGTTTAAAGATCCCAAAAGAAACTCAGAATGCTTTAAGGGCACTTAAGAAAAAAGTTATCCTTGTGTACAGGGAGCAGCTTGTGTAACAGTGGTGTAAAACATTTCTCCCTAAAACTCTGGAGAATGGCTGCCAGACAGAGTAGACAATGTTGACTCAATGGTCTAACTCATTCGAATGCAGGAACGTGTATTTGTGTGCTGCAGTTAGGCATCAAGATAAACTAGAACTGAACTATTAGGTATATCATATTTTATGGTGTTTATGAGAGGTGGCAGAGAATTCACCTAAATTAAAAAAAAATGAATGAATTATAGATTTGTGCCAAACAATGCAGAATGGTTATATGATGAGAAATCTGAGCCCATAATAGTGAAGTGTTTGCTTGTGGTTCTCTGGCAAAGCTAGCCAAAAAGAGAAACCAGGTTTTGTGAATATTTTTACACTCTTGAAAAGCAGCCCCCCTTTCAGCAATTTTGCAAGGATTGAATCTGAACTGTACAGGAAATTAGGTTAACATGTATCATGGTGGCCTTGACAATGGGAACATTCCCTTATTCTCCCAAAGAAATTTCACCTGAGGTCAGAATATTGGCTATTTCTGCCTTCAGTGATATGGTCAGAGAACCAGATATTATTGGCTACACCGTGCCATGGAATTATCACATGCTTCATGGGATTCCCTGATTGGCTGAAAACACTTAATCAAGAAGAAACCCCAGAAAAAATATAATTTGACTCTCAAATAACAGCCAAGAGGGAAATTGGGAGTTGTGAACTGCTGAAAAAAACAGCACAGTGGATATTGTTTTAAGATTTTGTGGAAGAGGGATTTTACTCCAGTCCTCAAATCTGTTTTTCACGTGGGAATTTCTGAGAGTTATAGTTCTGTGCAGCTCTGATCTGGTCTTGCGCATTTCAGCCACTCATTGAACATTGCATGCTTATTAGTAGTAGTAGCACTACTACTAGTAGTAGTATCCGCTTAATCTATAGCCCACCTTTTCCCAGGTATTATTTATTTATTTATTTTTATTTATCTACCCAAATAGGGTCCTCACATCACCATATGGGGATAATTATGGGCTATGGCACAGAGTGGTAAGCTACAGTACTGCAGTCAAAAGCTCTGCTCACGACCTGAGTTTGATCCCGATGGAAGTCGGTTTCAGGTAGCCAGCTCAAGGTTGACTCAGCCTTCCATCCTTCCGAGGTTGGTAAAATGAGTATCCAGCTTGCTGGGGGGAAAGTGTAGATGACTGAGGAAGGCAATGGCAAACCACCCCATAAACATAATCTGCCTAGTAAACTTCGGGATGTGATGTCACCCCATAAGTCAGTAATGACCCAGTGCTTGCATAGGGGACTACCTTTACCTTTTTATGGGGTAATTATAAAAAATATTTTGAACTAGAAGCTCTTTTTAGAGTAGAAAAAGCTTCATTAGATGTTGTACTATTCTACCATTGTACTCATTGCATTATGATCCATTCATGATGCACTTTTTAATACTGCACACACATATAAATGAATAACATATACCATAGGACTAATTAATAATTGTAAGTTAAACTTACTATTGCATAATTGCCATGTGCCATTTGTCTGAATGTATGTGAAATGTTCCGCATTTAAAACTTACAAACTCAGAGTGTTTATTGGCTTGAGACTAAAAGCAAAATGTTAGAAAGACTTATTATTGACCTTCACTTGGGCATTCTTGGTTCACTTGTATAACATCTCTAGTGAAAGATTCCAGCTCAGAAAATAATCTCCTTCCAAAGGACACTGCTCCTGGCTTCTTACAATCACTAATTCATACAGCAATAGTTGCTCATTGATGGTGATGCATGCATACATTGGAATTTGTGGTAAAAGGAACCTGCTGAAAGACAAGGATTAAAACTTTAACCTTGCCTGGTACGTCTTTGAACGGTTGGAGGTAGCCCTCTACAGACCGATAGTAGTACTCACCTAAATGAGCAAAGTGACGGAATTACTGCACAATCCAGCACAAAGGTATAGTCATCAATCCCACAGTGTAAATTTGCTCACACGTAAGGGTGCCAATGACTACAGCTTTAGTCTCTTATGAATTTTAATTTACTGATTTGATGTTATTTAGAGCCACTTTTGGTGCATCTGGAAAAATTCACATCATTACTGTAACACACATTTTATCTTCACAACAACCCTGTGAGGTATGTTAGGTAGAGAGTGTGTGACTGGTACAAGCTCACCTAGCAAGCTTTTACAGCAGAGTGGGGCTTTGAACCTAAGTAGGGGAGCCAGCGTGGTATAGGGGAGCCAGCATGGTGTAGTGGTTAAGAGCAGTGGACGGTAATCTGGAGTACCAGGTTTGATTCCCCACTCCTCCACACGAGCAGCGGACTCTAATCTGGTGAACCGGGTTGGTTTCCCCACTCCTACACATGAAGCTAGCTGGGTGACCTTGGGCTAGTTACAGTTCTCAAAGGATGGCTGCTTCACACCTTCTTGAACATTATGTAAGAACATGGAAAGGAAATCCATAATCTCTTGCACAAACATGGGAACAGCTATAGAACTAGAGAGGCTGCTGAAATGTCCCCAGAAACAGTTATTTGTCTGTCTCTCTGGTTGTGCTGTTATGGGTGTTTGTGAGTCTATATGCTGTATTGAATGGTTTAAATATTTCATAAATACCTTACTTTAGATGCTGTTTTAATGCTGTAATTTGTTTTAACGTTGAATTATTTTAATGTTTTGATGTTTGTCTTCTAAAAGGTAAAGGTACAGGTCCCCTGTGTAAGCACCAGGTCATTCCTGACCCATGGGGTGACATCACATCCCGACGTTTACTAGGCAGACTTTGTTTATGTGGTGGTTTGCCAGTGCCTTCCCCAGTCATCTCCCCTTTACCCCCAGCAAGCTGGGTCCTCATTTGACCGACCTCAGAAGGATGGAAGGCTGAGTCAGCCTTGAGCCGGGCTACCTGAAACCAACTTCCATCGGGATCGAACTCAGGTCAGAAAATTGTGTTTTCAGGCAGGCTTTTGACTGCAGTACTGCAGCTTTATTTGGGGGAAAAGAGGGCACAGAAATGTTTTTTTTTTTTTTTAATAAATAAAAAATATCAGGGCAGAAAATCCACAAGAAAATCCAAATCTGCCAAGGTGGCCTCCACTGTGGCTGGGCCAGGATCCATTTCAGACATCTGCTGCCAAGGCGGTTGGGCCTGGCCTGGAGCAGATTCCTGTAGTGGCAGCCATGGCCATTTCAAAAGGTAAGTATATTCTCTGCGCTATCACTTCTTTATTTGGGGGGGGGGATTTAAATCCCCCAAAGTTGTTTTTTAATAGTTTTTCTACAGACCAGATTTTTCTGCAGACCTAGACCTAAAGGGTCCCCCAAGTCTGCAGAAACATCTGTTTGGGGTAAGTATGCCCCCAATCTCCAGGTTTAGGTATTCACAGATGGGGGCCACACTTGGGAAATATATGGATGAAAAGGTCTTTAGTTTTGACTCGTTTGGGATTGCATGGAGGGATTCAATGATCAAGGACACCATTGTGAAAAGTTGTAGTATCCCCAGTGTCATTAGTAGTGCCACGGGTTTCTAATACTTCATCCACACATTGTTGGATATTGCACTCATTACACTATAATAATTGTTCACCTCCTGGATTGAGAACCCAGCTCTGAAAAAGAATACAGAGAACATTGCCACTATGAGACCTTAACTGTATTTGAATCTTCTCAAAGGGGGAGAGACTGTAGCTTAGTGGTACAGCATTTGTTTTGTATACAGAAGATCCCAAAGTCCATTCCTAGCATCTCTAATTAACAGGATCAGGTAGTAGATGATATGAAAGACCTCTGTCTGGGACCCTGGAGAGTAGTTTCCTGTTAGAGTAAAAATACTGACCTTGATAAACCAATGGTCTTACTCATGAGGCAGTTTCATATGTTTATGTGGTTCATATGAGGTTAGCTCCTGATTGGATTAAATCAATGGTATCTGGGATTGAGCATACCACCATGGTGAGCAGCTTTTTACCTGTGAGGTAGCCACATACTACAAAGCTAGGTTATTGCAACTTGTGGCTGGTTTTGCTAGTCTGAGTACTAAATCCTCTTATTTACCAGAAAAGGGGCAGTATCCCCCAAGTGTATTGGCTGGGTAATTGAAATTACTTTGTATTGTAAAAAATGGAATCACTTGCAGATTGTTCATTCTCATTAATCTGCAAAAAGCTTCCTGAATCACTGTTTTAAGAATGCCACATGTGTAGACATGTTTAACTACCCACAACACCTTTAAATGCAACATCCTCCTCCTCTCCCTCCCCCACCTGAACCTGTGGAGGAATTTTGTGAAACTTATAGATTACTACTTAAGAATTTTAGTTTTAGTTAGTTAATTATCACTGTTCTTGTTTGAATTTTTTTCTAATGGATCAACACAGCTGTCTGTATTTTTCATCTGCTCTACAGTGTTAAAAATGTTAGTCTGCAGAGAGATCCAAACTATAATACAGAGACTGGAGTTGTAACGTGTTTTTATTATTTGAAATGCTGCTCATCTCCAGCTATAAAAGTGGAGGCAATTGTGTTTTCAGGCAACTGGCTCCTGAACGTATCAGAAAAGAAGCTGTGATGCTTCACACGTTTTTTTATTTTAAAAACAATATTTCCCTATTAAATATGTTCTATGAGACGCATGCAATCTAATCCTAAGCATGTTTATTCAGAAGTACATCCTACTGAATTCAATGCTGTGTATTGCTGTTATAGGATTGCCAACCTTCAGGTACTGGAAAAAACCAAAACAGCACACAAGGCAATAATGCAATAGAAATATATTAAAGTGAATAAATGTGAAATTTGTGACAACTTATCTATAAATAGCAAAAAGCTGGTGTATCTTTGTAACCCTCATAGGGTTGCACTGGTTTTTGGCGCCGGCAGAGGTTTCGGCTGTGCCGAAATCTCTTTAGGAGGCAACGGCGCTAGTTTACCTCCAACGCCCGGCGTTGGCATTCCTTTCAGGAATGCACTGTAAGTATACTTGTTAGAGTATAAGTCTTATAGAAATCAGAGGGGCTGGCTTCTGAATAAACATGATTATTCATTACTTTTTTTTTTTAAAGCAAGGCAGTCGTGTCTTTCTCTGAGACCTCAAACAAATATGCCACGTTTTAGGGCAATCTCTGGAATTTATGTTGCAACTGTATGGAATTTTAGTTATGAAATTGTTCTGTACTCAAGGTAGTTACATAATTGCAGTCTCCCACAGAAAAGAGCTTTGATCATACTAAAGAACTCATTTTATCGCAATCTCAAATGAAGTGAAACTCAGAAAATGGAGAGATGATAGTGGAAATAAATAAGCTGGTAATTATTAAAATATGCCTTTTGATGATAAATCAACATATTCACTTCAGATCTCTATTGGCTGGACGACTTAAAATCATTGTTCAGTATAAAATTGTAGCTAAATTATATGCCCTGCTCTTAGCGCGTGTAACGTAAGACAGATGGTGATTTTCTAACTCCAAAGTATCCTCAAGAAACCTGCAGCCAGATTATCCCTCAAATGGAGAAGAATAACATCTGCCAAAGATAGATCATTGCAGGGGGAGGAGACACTCCTGCTAGAGATAGGTAAACTTCCTGAAGTCGAATTGAAAAGGGTCTGGCTGATTACAAGCAAAATTCTCAAAATAAATGCTTTTTTTTGTTTTTGAAAAGATCTAAAATTGTTCATAAAGTGCTGGGCCTTCCTATGTGCCTCCCACTCCCTGCTCATAAATATGTACTAGCTGGATGGTTCTTCTAAATCCCTTATTTCTGGTGGTGGTAGTGAAGGAAGTCAGCCTTTCCATTTTTATTTTTCTCCTCCCCCTCCCAGGGGATGAGGACACAGCTGAGGAGATAGGAAACACGGAAAGAAGGTCTTGGCTTCTCTGACTTAGTGCTACCGGGTCACTAAAGATTTTGAGAAACATAGGGGGTTACTGCACTTTGTATTCCCAGCGATGTATTAAGAGTTTGAAAAAGTTATAAAAAACACCGCTTTAAAAGGGTTTTTGGATACCACGGTTATAAATGGTTGGAAGATGTCTTCACAGCTAAAGGGGCCAAACAAAGTGCAAACAGTATTTTTTATAATGTTTTCAAACTCTTAATACATCGCTGGGTATACAAGTGCGGTAACCCCCGTAGTTTAAGTTTATTGCCTGTCTTAGAATGTGCCACAATCTGCAAAGCAGGTCAAAACTGTGAGGACTCTGGGCTCATTGCTGGGCGCTGCCTAACTCCAGAGCTCTTGTGCCTGCTGGGCATGAGAAGAGGCGCAGAAGTCAGGGAACCCATTCACCTTATTTAAAAATAGGGTTGACAGGTTCCTCTTTGCAACTGGTGGGAGGTTTTTGGGGCGGAGCCTGAGGAGGGCAGGGTTTGGGGAGGGGAGGCACTTCAATGCCATAGAGTCCAATTGCCAAAGCGGCCTTTTTCTCCAGGGGAACTGATCTCCGTTGGCTGGAGATCAGTTGTAATAGCAGGAGATCTCCAGCTAGTACCTAGTGGTTGGCAACCCTACTTAAAAATGAAGTGGCTGCTAGGTGTTTGCCACACCATGTTCTTTTAGGGACACTAAATAACAGAACAGAAGTCTCTAGGAAGGGCTTAGCTCTCCTGATGCAGTGCTCTAGCAGGAAAACCCAGAACACTTTGAATGCTAAGGGCCAAGCCACATGTTAATTTCCTGGGCCCAACTCAGGTTCCCCACATCACACAGCAGCTATGGGGAATGGCTTTTTAAAAATAAAGGAGAGCCCAAACAGATTCAGAACACCAATCTATTTTTCAAAACAGCACTGGAAGGGGTTGTTTCTCTGCTTCTGCTTTTCCACATGGAATATCTATGCACATGGAGGAGCAAAATCAGAGAAATAACTCCCTTCCAGCACTGTTTCAACACAAAAAATGGCTAAGGGGTGGCAGGAGCCCTTCTTTCCCCACAGCAGAATTCCAAGCCCCAAACAATCTCTGCTTTATTTTTTCATTCCCCTTCCTCACTACTGCTGTATGGCTGTGGTGAGCCCAAGACACGTTGGCAAGCAGAAAGACATTAACCTCTCCTGGGCTGCATGCAATGGCTTAGCGTGGTGTTTAAGATGTTTCCCAGGTGTACAGATCATCCAGTCTGATTTGCTGGAAAAGCATGTATGGAGGAAGGCTTTTCATCCTGGGAAATGTGACAAGGGTGCTTTAAAAAAGTAAATGTGTGTCATGCCTTTTTAGAAATGCCCAGCCGTGTTGCGATAAGGCACCCAGACACAGTGGACTGAAAAATTTAGGGAAGGTGGCATTCACTTTTCACCTGCGGCAGTTACATCTGTTTGGAGACATTTGTGCAAGCATTCTGGCTGTTTTTCAGCTTCCACTGATTTGACGGTTGAGTCAGGCAACCTCGATAGCCAACCTCTCGTGGTGGTTGCATTTGGGCAGGAACCACCATCAAGAGGCAGACGAGAATGGGCTCCTGGGCTGCCCCATAAAGGGAGGGTTCTCATAAGAAGCCCAAGGGCAAGGGCTGTTACACATGCTAGCTTGCAGTGGATGCATTAACCACACCTACCAGTTTCTGGTAGCGACAGGGAAAGCATATAAAGGTGGCATCCCTCTAAAAGCAGTCTTCTGCCTTGGATCCCTGGCATGTAGGCTGGCATGGGCAGGACACGGCTCACGTCCTCTGCAGTCCCTGTACCAATTAATATTAAAAATGCTGCTAGAAGAGGAATCAACTTGTGGTCTTGCTTTTGTTCAGACCTATGTGGTGGGGAGGGGGCCGTGGCTCAGTGGTAGAGCATCTGCTTGGCACGCAGAAGGTCCCAGGTTCAATTCCCGGCATCTCCAGTTAAAGGAACCAGGCAAGTAGGTGATGTGAAAGACCTCTGCCTGAGACCCTGGAGAGCCACGGCTGGTCTGAGTAGACAATAGTGAATTTGAGGGACTAAGGGTTTGGTTCAGTATAAGGCAGCTTCATGTGTTCATGTGTGTGTGTCATTCTTTCCTCTCCCCCTTTGTTGGGTCCCTGGTGTAAGTACAATTAATAATTCCTTTTTCTTCTCTACTCCTAAAGGTAAAGGTAAATGTCCCCTGTGCAAGCACCGGGTCATTGCTGACCCATGGGGTGACGTCACATCCCGACGTTTCCAAGGCAGACTTTGTTTGCGGGGTGGTTTGCCAGTGCCTTCCCCAGTCATCTTCCCTTTACCCCCAGCAAGCTGGGTACTCATTTTACCGACCTCAGAAGGATGGAAGGCTGAGTCAACGTTGAGCTGGATACCTGAAGCCGACTTCCATTAGGATCGAACTCAAGTAGTGAGCAGATCTTTTGACTGCAGTACTGCAGCTTAACACACTGTGCCACGGGGCTCCTTCTCCACTCCTACTCCACGTTAAAAAAATTGTTCTGCGCACTTAAACAGTCTGTTCCTCTTCAGTTAACACCTGGCCTGATTTTATTTTTATATATAATGTATATATATAATTTTCCTGTTGATTGTCATATGTTTAAAAAGTTATCAGTTTTTATCCCCATCAAGTTGCAGCCGACTTATGACTACCCTGTAGGGTTTTCAAGGCAAGAGATGTTCAGAGATGGTTTATCACTGTCTGCTGTGGGTAGCGACCCCGGTATTCCTTGGTTGTTTCCCATCCAAATATTAACCAGGGCTAACCCTGTTTAGCTTCTGAGATCTGACAAGATCAGGCTAGCCTGGGCAATCCAGGTTGGAGCTTTATCTATTAGTAGGGGTGTGCATCAATTTTTTTTTTTTTTGGTATTTTTTGGATTTATCAAACTTGGATTTTTCAAAAATGTTCAGGTTTCATAAACCCACACCCGAAAAATACTATAAAACCCAGATCTGACAGATCCAGCCCCAGGCTTTTCTCAGGGGGGGGGGGGAAATCTGGCAGAAATCCAATCTGCGCCGCTTCTGGATTGGTGTCAAATCCAGGCTGGATTGGTATCAGATCCACCCCTGGGCTTCTCTGGGGTCTGGAGAAGCCCGGGAGGGTGGATCTGACAGAAATCCAGTCCATACCGCTTCTCTGGACTCCGGCGCAGGCTGGATTACTGTTGGAAGTAGGTAAGTAAGGGGGGGGAGGGAAGATGGGGGAGGGAAGGGGGGAAAGTGGCAGTTGGGCCAAAGCGGCCCGAATAATGCCAAAAATTTCAGCATTACTCAGGATCCACTTTTTCCAGCTCCCTTTATTGCCTCCTTTTTTCACATCCCTAATCCCCCTCAATACCAAAAAGGTATTTTTGGGTTTGTTTTTTTAATTTCGGGATACAGATATGCACACCCCTAAATATTAGTCAATGACTTTTAAAGCATAATTCAAATATAGGGCAATTAGGCCTGCAATTTCTTTAATAAAATGACCTAGGATGTAAGCTCTCTGCTCTTTCTCCTTTCTTGGTCAATTTATTAGCATGTGAAGTGACTCTTGGCACATAATCGACCACTTGGTTTCTCTTATGGACTCCTTTGAATCTCTTCTGTCTCTTTATACTATGTTTGCTGTTGACATCTGCATTTCTTTTTCTTTTAGCACCTTCCATATTAGAAACTGCAACAACTTTTTTGTGCGATGGAGGTGAGAACAGAGCATTGTGCTTGCTAAAATAACAATTTCATGTAAATTGGAGGCACTGACTGTGGGCCCTGGCAGCTCTCTCTCACTCTGACCCTTTACAAGCCTGATCATTTTCTCCCTTGTCCTATATTTTGCCCATATGCTGGAATTTGAGACAACATCCACCATTTGCTAAGTATAAGAAATGGTTTTAATGCCTCACACTGACACCTGAATCCTATCAATTTTTCTGTTTCATTCCTACCAGTAAGCCAACCAATTGGCTTGTGCAAGCAATTCAGGGGAAAAAATGTAATCGAGGTTTCTCTTTTCAAAAAGGTACTTCTGTCCAATTGTTTTTATCTTGAGAATACGGCTCTGAGGTCTGTTTCAAAAGATGTCCTTCAGCAGGCAGCATGAATTGCAAAATCAGTCACACAAATGGCCCACCATATATAAAAATAACCAATATATCAAGTGAGCTAGAGCCAAGCTGCAGTTAAAATAACTACTAGATCACTAACACTAAGCTTGCAATGCCACAACAGACAGATACAACCTGAAAATGAAAAAGCATGGGCTGTTTTAGGAGCTTGATTTATATTAGTGGTTCATTTTTTATTCAAGATATGAAACATTCTGGAAAGAATATGCTAAAAATTGAAAAAAGATTGCCATAACAATATAAAGTACAAAGTAACCATTAAATGGATGGCAAGAAATTTCTCTCTCTCATAACATGACATATGTGCCGTGGCTGTACCTTGGATTTGAACATCTTTCCCCACATGCTTTTCCCACATGTTAAAATAGGACACGTGATAACACACTTTCCTGAGCAGACTTGGAATATACTCAGGTCAATTACATGGTCAGATATGAGCATAAGAGCAGCCATGTTGGATCAGACCAATGGTCCATCTAGTCCAACATCCCCTTTAACATAGTGGGCCAACGAAATGCCCAAGGAAGGCCTACAAACAGGATAATAAGACCCAAGTTTCACTCCATTGTTGTTCCTCTCAGCACAAGTATTCAGGGGGTTACTTCCTGTGGACATGTAGGTTCTACTTAGTCTTTGTTGTTAATAGCCACTGATGGACCCTATCCTCCATTGATTTGTCCAATTCCTTTTTAAACCCAAGTCAAGGACACCTTAGACATGTGATTTTTTTCTGCATGTATATAAGTGGAGGTAGAAGTATCTACTCGAGACAAAACATCTATTGCCTATTGTTGTTCTTTTCTCCCTCTTTGTAAACAGTTTCAGTTCTCTGCTTGTTGTCGCCTTTGTAGATTGATTGGGGTAGTCGTTGCACATATTTTATGTACAAACTATATGATTTATTTGTGCAATGTATACATTTATTTTTATGAATTATGTGTTATGTATAATATTGATTGTGGGTACTTATCTTGTACTAACATTGCATTATCATTACATGGTTGGACCAAACCTTAGGAGTTCTGGGTACAGAACTCCACTTATCATGAAATTAATTGGGCCAGTCATTTTCTTTCAGTCTTACAGGCCATTCCTGAGAGCTGCAGCGGCCGGGGACGGCGTGGCCGTGGCACCGCTACAGGGCATCCAAAAAGGTTTAGCTGCTGCAGCAGGGGGGAAAAGGGCTTTTTTAAAAGTAAAATTTAGAAAAGGGGGTAAGCCCACTTAAAACAGCGTTGCTGCACCAACAAAAAGCTGGTGCAGCACCACTGTTGCTTAAGGGGGCATTCCCAGACTTAAAGGGGTTAAGAAGCTGCCTACTGGCAGCTCTGCCCCTGGAACACCTTGGGAATGCTTCCCGGGACACCAGCGTGAAGACTTGCACCAACAGGATGCCTGCAGGAGGCCGAGCCAGCATCCGAGGGCTGCGCTGCCATGGCAGTCCAAGGGGGCCAGCACAAGTGGCACCACGCTGGCATCAGTGCAAGTTGGCACAGTGCAAGTGGCACGGACACCTGTGTAGGGGTCACGGTGTCTCCTAAGCCCATTCAGCCCCCAAGCTCAGGAATGGGCTCTTTACTGCCTGTCAGTTTTGATATGATAAAATGGAGGTATACTAGAGCAGGGGTGGGGAACCTTTTTCTTGCCAAGGGCCATTTGCACATTTATAACATCATTTGGGGGCCATACCAGGTGTAGATCTCCCGGTGTGTGTGTGTGGGGGGAGAGGCTAGGGTTGCCAGGTCTTCGGCCACCACTTGGAGGTTGGCAACCCCAGGGGAGGCCATGCAGAGAAGGCCTGGAGGGCTCCCCCCTCCCAGGTGGGAGGGCAGCCAGCGGTGGGCCCGAGCAAACGAGGCGCCAGGGGGGCACAGCCCACAGTCGATCGGCAAGGGTGGAAGGAAGGAAAACAGACAAAGAGGAAAAGGGAGAGAGGGAGAAAGAAATGGAAAGAGGGGGAGAAAGAAAAGGATGGAGGGAGACAAAGAAAGACACAGGAAGAGAGAAAAGCCTTCCCCCCCACACACACACCCGCCGGCCCCATGCGACCTGGCTCCAGGCCCTCCCACCCCCAGAGTCCACAAAAGGTCTCCCGAAGCCCGATCGGCTCCTGCGCGCATGCTCTGCCGCCGTGAGCTGCAGGCCTCTTCCCCCCCCTCTTGCTGCTCAACAGCCGACAGGCAGCAAGAGGGGCTTACAGTGTGCCCTGGCGTTCCTGCACGCTGCAGCTATAGGGGGCAGCCTTGTGGGAAGCATCCCTCCCCCTCCTCTTGCTGACCAACAGCCATCAGTCGGCGAGAGGAGGTCCAAAGGGCGCAGCAGCGCCCCTGCAAGCCGTGGCTCCAGGAATACCCTCAGGGAGGGTCGCCCTGTGCCTTGCCTCCGCGGCGGTGCTCCCGAGGGCCACAACAAATGTCCTCGGGGCAGCATATGGCCCCCTGGCCTGAGGTTCCCCATCCCTGTACTAGGGGGTTCTACTTCAAAAATTATCATTTCATTTCTGTACTGGAAAGTAAGGAAGACCATGATTATAGTTTTCATTGAATATTGGGAGTATTATTACCATATCTGAAAGTTGTGTCTGGGTAGCAGAACAATAGTCCCCAAAACTGGGTGAAAATGATAACCATGCCCTGGTTACCAAATACAATTAAAATGATTTTTCAGCCTGCACTGCCCCCAGAGGCAGCAGGAGTGGAGAGCACAAAGAGGAGGGAGTGCACATCCAGCTCTTTTACACAATTTTTTTTGTCAGTTCTGTCCCCATACTACTTTGGGTTATCCCCTGATCTCCACATGCATTTTTCTGCCATTAGCTTTTACTTTGGGGTGTTTTTTTGTGTGTCCCCCCACCCCCAGGTTTTCCAGCTCTTTTGAGACCAATTTTACCCTAATGTTTTTCTGGAAGCTGATTTTGAGAGGGCTTTTGAGAGGGCTTTTTCTTAGTGCATAACATTTCCATCAGTTTTCTTTGTCCCATCCACCTCCAGCCCACTTTTCAATGACTGAATTGTCATTGTTAAACCACTCCCTCTCTCCCCCAGTAGACAAGTGATTTCTGTTTTCTTTTTTTAAAAAGGTCCTAAAATATTGATACATTGCTGTAGTAGTGTAAAAAAAAAAAAGGTAAAGGTTTTTACCTTACTCTGTGGGGTGACGTCCCATCCCGACGTTTCCCAGGCAGACTATGTTTACCGGGGGGGGGAGGGGAGGGTTGTCATTGCCTTCCACAGTCATCTATGCTTTATCCCCAGCAAGCTGGGTACTCATTTTACCTACCTCGGTAGAATGGAAGGCTGAGTCAAGCTTGAGCTGGCTACCTGAAACCAACTTCCATCGGGATTGAACTCAGTTCATGAGCAGAGCTTGGATTGCTGTACGGCAGCTTACCACTCTGCACCATGGGGCACTGTAGTTATAGTTTAAGCAGGTTATCTGAATTCTCAGCTTGCTTGCTTTCTTTTTAAGAGTAAGTCTTTATCCCTTTCCCTTGTGCAGGTATGTCTTTTTCCTTACCAATGACGACAGCACTCTCCCTTGAAAATCCTCATTAAAGTCATGTGGGGAAGAAAATTAACTGACTTGACAACTGTAAAAATGCACAGGGAGGGCAGATGTGCAGAAGAATCCTGCCCAAACTGATTCCAGTGCTTATGGATCAACAATCAGGAGCAACTTGAGTATGTGGAAATGGTCCCAGATGGTCCAGTGTGCATTAGCCTAACATTTGAAAGGGCCACTGTTTCAATGGGCAGTAGACCTACCTCCAGACTCCAAAGGCCAGGTCTACCATCAACTGAAAAAGACACCCTTTAAAACTTAAAGGGGTTTAAAGGGGCTGATGTGCTTCAGACCAGCTGCCCTACCTCCAGCAAGAAGGGTGGTGAGGGAGAGGGGAGAGAGACTGTGAGTGCTCCCCTGGTAGGCTGTTCTGTTGCAGCTGCCCTTTAAACCACTTTTAAGATTTAAAACCCATTGAGGTAGACCCCGTCTACTGTCCATTGGAACCAATGGGTGGTAAACCAGGTTTACCATAGTGGACTTTAAAGTGGGTTCATGTCCATTGGACATTAAGACATAAAGGAGGTTAATGTCAATTGGAATCAATGGGTGGTAGACCGGGTTTACCATTGTGGACTTTAAAGTGGTTTTAAAGGGGCTGTAGTGCTGTGTATCAGCTAACCCCCCAAAAGTAGCAAGAACAGGGGCGGGGAGTATTCTCCCCAGTTGGACTTCAATGTTGGTTCTTGCCCTTTAAATTCATGATCCACTGCAGCACATCTGGCATCCAGAGAATTGTAATTTAATTGTATTTTCACCCTTTGCATATAAGGTCCAGTCTACCATATGGTCAATTTCTGACGTTAAAACGTAATTCTTCTAAGACGTCAGATTTTGATAGGGCAGCAGGAGAACTTACCATAGCCTTCCAAGATAGAGGACATCCAGAATCTATTATTCAATCAGCTGTGACACATACTAGGCACATACATAGAAAACTGACACTCACTCATACCGATAGATCACGGCGAGAAAACATTGGCCGAAAACGCACGGGCACTTACTCCTGTCTCTGCCCAGTCTCCTCCCTGCTTTTTTCCATTTTCAAGCCGGACCAAATTCTCGCAAACGGACGAGACCTCAGATGCTGCTGGCAGAGTGTTGTGTCGACCTAAAACGAACCCGTCTTAGCGATTGAGGACCCAAACCGTTACCCCTGGCTCACTTCAGATGAACAGGAGCCTATTCTTCCGGCGTCACGATGTCCCGCACGCCTCCAAACCCCTCCCTGCGCAACCTCACCCCCTTTTGTTTCCAATTTTTTTGAAAAGTGGGAGCGCAGGGCTGTCATTGGTCAGTGAGTCAGTGAATTGGCCAATCACCACCGGGAGTGTGCTTTGCTGAATGGCCAGGAAGTGCGTGTCTCCGGCGTTTTCTATTTTGACGGGCAGATCAGCACGCTGACTCGCCACGGATCAAGAGAGGTTCTGCTCACAGATTGTTCCCCCACCCGGTTTGAACTGATCCTGGCTGGAACAGGGAGGACACTGGGAAGAAACCAGAGTAAGTGCCCGTGCATTTTCAGCCATTGTCTCCTCATTTGAATACACTCACTTAGCTTATCAAATACAGCATGCAATTAGGAAGCACTGGCATATTGTACAGAATATCCCTGGCTGCCAGACACCATCCACAATTGGCTTTCGGAGGACCCCATCATTGAGATACCTTAATTTGAACCGACATTACACAAAGGGAGCACGCATCATTCCCAGCAGGTCATTTGAAATGTAATGGCTGTTTGGTGTGTGCTCGTTTGCCTTACGTTAAAGCATTCCAGCACACAGACACTGGATTTAAGTTCCAACTGAGATCGTTTACTAATTGTAGTACTAAACGGGTTGTATATCGCATTCTCTACTCCTGTAACAAGATGTATATCGGCTTGGAGGTCAGTAAGAACTAGGATCATGGAACATCGCTCTCGGATAAGATCTGTGGCTCTTAGTTGACCATTATTTACAGCTGAAACACACAGATTCTCTGGCATTTAATTAGCAAACCATATCACTGTGTGGATTAGGGGTGTCAAAAAAAAAATAATTCGGTACAGTTCGGATTCGGCCGAATTTGGCCCTTGTGGGTTCGGTACGTGCCGAAGTCCGAACTCCCCCACTTCGGATCCGTTCAATTCGGCGGGAATTCAAAGTTCGGAAACAAATTCGGCCAAATAAAGCCATTAAAAACACAACCGCGCCTTTCCGCGGCTCTGGGGGGGGGGGCATTTTTGGGCTTAGAAGTCCCAAACTTTTGGCAGACGTTTATTGAAAGACTCCCCAAGTTTTGTAAAGATTGGGTCGGGGGGGGGCTGAGATATGGGCCCTGAAAGGGGTCCCCCCCACCCTTAATGTTGTGCATCTCTCAGCAGAGCTTGCCACCCACGCACAAAGCTCCCAGCCCGACAACAGCGGAGAAATTAGCAAAACAACTGCAAACACAACCTTGTTAAACAACACCTTTGCAACACACAACTGAAACCTCCCCCCTCAAACCAGGGAGCGAGAGACTTGAGGGGGAACACACACCCCAGGCAGAACCGACAAAAGCCCCCTTTGGCTTCCCCCCACCCACAGAAACTGCTCCCTCCCCACACACACACAGACTCTGCTTTCCCCCCCCACACACACACATACACAGGAGAAAAATTATAGATTAAAGCCCCCAAAGGGGTCTTACTGTGGCTGTCTTCTGTTCCATCAGGACGGGCTGTAATCCAAGATGATTCCAATTAGGCACGGAACGTTTTGCTCTGAAGAGATGCACACAGGATCGGATCGGCTGCCCCATTCATCCCAATAGGGGAAAGGGGAAAGGGGAAAGCCCATATCTCGGGACCCCCTGACCCAATGTTCACAAAACTTGGGGGGTTCCTTAAGAAGCTTAATCTAAAGTTCCAGTGAAAGTTTTGTGTCTGCACCCCCAAAAATGTGCCCCCTGCAGCCATGGAAAGAGAAAAGGGGGGGAGGCGATATTTCTGCCCCCACTGAACCCATCTTTACAAAACTTGGGTAGTATCTTAAGAATAATTCACTGAAGCTATGATAAAAGTTTGGGGGCTATATCCCCAAAAAAGCGCCCCCTGCAGCCACATAAATGGAAAAGGGGGGAGGGAAAAGAGGGAGAGCCCATATCTCGAGACCCCCTGACCCAATGTTTACAAAACTTGGGGGGTATCTTAAGAACACTGGTCTGAAACTCCGCTCAAAGTTTGGGATTTGTACCCCAAAAAATGCGCCCCCTGCAGCCATGTAAAGAAAAAGGGGGGAGCCCATATCTCGGGACCCCCTGACCCAATGTTTACAAAACTTGGGGGGTACCTTAAGAAGCTTCATCTGAAGTTCCAGTGAAAGTTTTGTGTGTGCACCCCAAAAAATGCACCCCCTGCAGCCACAGAAAGGAGCGAATGTGCACAAGCACCCCCCCCACACACACACACGAGGATTTCGCTCTCTCTCTCTCTCTCCCTGGCCGGGCCGCACATCAGCTGATTCCTCCAGTACTCAATCCTGACTGATTGGCCAGAAGAAGACCCAGCTTGCCCACCGATTGGCCGGGGGAGGAGAATGCTGCTTACTGACGGTTATGCTGCTTACTGACGGCCGAATTGGCCGAATTTATTCGCGAACTCCCGAACTCGCTGAATTCCACCCCCCCGGTTGCCCGCCAGTTTTGAGTTCGGATCCGTCCGAACAGAAAAGCAACGGATCAGGGGAAATTCGGTTGATTTTCAGTTCGGACCGAACCGAATTGACAGCCCTAGTGTGGATGTAGAATGCATCCTTCTTCAAAAATAGTTTTTTCATTCATCTTTTAAATACAATGAGCCCTATTGGTTTGAATTCCGACATCGACTTCTCCTGCTTTTCGTGAATGCCATTGAAAGCAGCATTGAGAGCTGTTAAGGTGGAACGTAAGTGTTGTTGGGTAGCAGCACCTTTTCTGTTAAGCAAGAACACACCTGCATTGGATGTTAATTGTTACAACATTTAAGTAATGCGTGGTCATTTGCCTTTTGAATGTCATTATACATCCTTGAAGAAAGTAAATTAAAGCATTACTATGAAATGTATGGTTACATGATGAGGTAAGCCTGTAAACTAGTCTGGTGCTTATCAGATATATGTTGTTGTTCAATTAGTAATGTCATGTTCATTTGCCTTTTGTGTTTGTGAAGCTTACATCGGGCACACTGAGCAAGTCTGACAATGAAATGGTGCATTTTCTAGAAGACCATCTGTGCTAATATGAATTATTGTGTGCTGTTGGATGGTTTTGTGACTACCACCTTGTCTCTACAACAAGTTCACTTGAAGATTATATTGCAAGAGTTGGTAGTTGATTATTGCACTTCTTGGACTGTTTGGTTATTTCTGTATAATTAGTTGTGTATGTTACTTATCTAATGTTGGAATAATAAGACATTTGGCAACCTATACTGTCTTTATTGCATCCAGAGCAATACAGCAGCCTAGCTAGGAAGCTTCTGTATCCCCCACCCACCCACCCACCCAGCCACTCTAGCTTCCTCCAAAATATGTTTTCTGATATTTATTGGGAGTGAAATATTGGGATCAGGAATATCCAGGAGTGCCTTTTGGCCGATCAGATATTGCCAGTCTTATCCAAGACAAGAAATAGAGGGCACTATATAGGGTTGGCAGTATCTGATTGCACACTAATAGACGCTACCTTGAGCTCCTTGAAGAAAGGATGGGAGGAAAATGTAATAAAGTAACATTGAAAGAATGTATACATTTTTCTAAGAACCATTTTGCTTGAGGAAACAAAAAAATGACATGAAAATAAAGAATCATGGCTTCACTTTGTACAAAGGTAAAATGAAATCAAAGCATTGTGTTCTATGGAGAAGGGGGTGACCCCTTTGGGGGCCCATACCATGGGACCCCCTGTCCCAAACTTTACCAAACATCAGGGTTCATGCAAGGAGAATCCCTTGCAGCTACCCTGAAATTTGGTAACTCTACCTCTAAAAAGGTTTCCCCCCCCCAGAACTCCTAAAAAATCCCATAGAGAAAAGCCTTGGGAAAGCTGAAGGCCAAACTATCCTTCTATTTGGCTGATTCAGCGATTGGCTATCTGGTTTAGGCTTTATTCTCTATTTCAATATTCGGCCCCAAATAAATCCAAGAAAAGCTGAAATGCCTTTTTGGGGTTTATTTTCGGGTCAGTAAACCCGATTTGCACAGCCCTAGATTCAATCATACATACAATCACATCAAAATTTCTGTACTGCAATTTCTTATCAATGTACATGTGGGCAACAGGAACATAAAGGGCGGGGGGAGGATGAAAATGGACTGAGATTTACTGAAAGCTGCCTCAGACAGCTTCTGCACAACACTTTAGACAAAATCCAGATATAAGTAATGGGACAGTGGAGAGTTCCTAATTGATTGGTTCCACTAGGAAATGAAGGCAAGTCATTTGAAAGTGCCAAATTCAGGGAGAGATTTGAATGAGCAGAATTTTGGAATCACCCCTACCCAGAAGGCTTCCTGATTTCAAAAGTGATTGCCTGCATCATAGGAGCAGCTCAGGAAACATTAGGTCAAGAGCCACTGTGGTGTTGTGGTTTCAGTATTGGACTAGGGAGACCCAGCTTCAAATCCCTGCTGTGTCATGGAAACTGTCTGGGTGACGTTGAGCCACTCACACAATCTAACCTACCTCTCAGGGTTGTTGTGAGGATAAAATGGAAGAGAGAACAATGTAAGCCGATTTGAGTCCCCATTGGGAATAAAGGTGGGATATAAATTAAATAAATAAAACAAAATAGGTCCTGCAGAACACATGCAACTAGTATTATGGTTCTTGGGACTATGGCCACGGTCTCACAGGCCTTATCTGTAACGCCATGTTCTATGGCATAGACTTGTATGATTTTGATTTGCAGAGTTTATACTGGCTCTCGAAAGCCTAATAGAATAGGAGTTTTACTGATTTTCTAAAATGTCCAGTGTTACTAGGTCGAGGGGCTTCCTTACAGATGGAATTTCACAGTAGGAGAAAGATCAACCACTGGGCAAACTGTTTCTTTTTGCAGAGGTGCTGATGTATGAAGTGTGGCCTCATCTACAGATCTTAGTTCTGATGAGGCAGATATGGAATGAGGTGATTTCTAAATATGTCAAACTCAGCTGGCAAGAGCAAACCACAGCTGATGGAAAGCAATTGCTGTTCCCTGGGCTTCTGCAAAATCTCTGACTACCACCTTCTGATACTTCTGTAAAACTGAGAAGTGGAATCACCATTGTATGGTAGTATCAGAAGGTGGTGCTCTGGGAATTATGATAAGCTACTCTCAGAAGGACTCCACAGTCAGTGGTACTGAAAGCTGCTGAGAAAATTAACAAATACAATGGGGTTATATAGAGCGAAAACGCATGGTCACTTTATCCTCCTTTAATCCATGTTTCAGCCAGGATTCAGCCTGGATCGAACTCATGCGTTTTGCCTAATGTGTGCTCGATCCTGGCTAAAACAGGGATTAAAGGAGGATAAAGCGACCATGCGTTTTCACCCTAGAGAGCCTTCCTGGACCACCTTGCCAGGGCTGGAAGATATTCTGTTGATTGAAGGATGTGCATCTACAATATGATTTACAGCCAAAAAAACAGATCCTGTTTTTAAAAGATGCTATTTATAAATCTAGCCATTGGTATTTTTTTAAAGCTGGATGATATACTCCAATATGTCCACTTGGTGGTGCTTTTGCTCTGTGAATGGAGTGTTATTGTTCCATCACCTTGAAGCTATTACGTTACAGAAAAGATTCTCGCATTGTTTTAAAAGGAGCCAAATGGTCTATTAGTGGCTCTTAACCAAGTTCATATATTTCTACCAAAAGAGTCTATGCAGTGCTCTACACCTTTAAAAATTATGCCAAAGACAGTGACAATTTACAATCCCAAACTGTTCTTAATTGCATAGGGTGTATAGGAGTTTTGGTCTGTGCAGTTAAAATGAAATTCCTATTGTCACTTGGAAGCGAGTCAGTGAGATGGGATTCATTTTCCAGTAACCAGGTGCAGGACTGGGTTGTAAGAGATGAAATCTCTGTGTGCAAGTCTTTCCCCTTACTTTCCTGCTCTTTCTCTTTTCATCTTCCTAGTGAATTGTATAAAACTTTAGTGATTCCCATCATGCTCGGCATTATCAGGAATATCAGGGCCAAGTATGTTATGCAGTGAATTCACAACAGATTCTGTGGATCAGGACCCAGACCTTTTTTTCTGAGATATGCTAATTCCCATGGCAAGATGTCACTTTCTGTGAATACGTCATGCCCTGCTCTGTAATAGCCCTGAGAATTGGGTTTTTAACTCAGATGCTGCAGGGCTTTGGTGCTTTGCATCTATTTCTAACACATACATGCAAAATAAAATTAATAAAATGCAAAACATGCAAAATGTACAAATATCACACACAGAAAAGCCCTGTTGTTTTATGGTGGGTGGTCCAGCTCAGGATAAAATATACTGCCTTACTGTGCTTAACTCACTAGCATTCCCAACTACTTGATTGGCCAACACCTTCCTTGTAACTCCCAGTTTAAATGTCACACATATTAATCTCTCAGTTATAGGCTTAGAAGGAGGCTGCCTGACCTTTAAAGAAAACCCCAGTTTATTCTCAAACACAGCTTGATACTCACCTTGTCCCCACTGCAATTGCTCGTACTGCCCTTCCGTGATTGTTGAGGATTGCTGTCCTCTGTATTGTCAGGGATCGGCAAAGACAAAACTTCCATGACCTTCACAGAAGGGCATCAGCTCATGCATAAAATTTCAGGATGAGTGTGAATGTGTACCAATTGTACCCATGAGAGATGTGCAATTTAGACCTCGTTGGCTGTTTTGCAACAATCGTATTCACTGCTAGAGATCAAAGAAAAAGCTAGGCATTCTCAAAGTTAAAGATAGAAGAAGAAGAGTTAATTTTTATATGCCGACTTCCTCTCCCACTTAAGGAAGACTCAAACTGGTTTACAATCACCTTTCCTTCCCCTCCCCACAACAGACACCCTGTGAGGTAGGTGGGGCTGAGAGAGTGTGACTAGCCCAAGGTCACCCAGCTGGCTTCGTGTGTAGGAGTGGGGAAGCCAACCCAGTTCACCAGATGAGATTTTGCTGCTCATGGGGAGGAGTGGGGAATCAAACCCAGTTCTCCAGATCAGAGTACACCGCTCCAAACCATTGCTTTTAACCACTACACCATGCTGCTCTCCTACACCATGCTGGCTCTTTCATCCTTTGTCTTCTGCTGGCTACAGCAGGAGCCCCATGCCATCTTCCAGATAATCCTGGTCCTTAGTTGGGTTCTGTGCAACCTTATCCTAAGGCTCATGTTTGGGAACACATGGCCCAAACCACTGAGACTCAGGGCTAAACAATACATTATGCTTTTTGGTTAGTTGGGTTGAGGTTCCCTGGACCCAGCATACTTTCCCTGCAGTCACATAGCAGCTAAGAGGAAAGGAATTTTTTTAAATTAACTTTTTTTTATTTTACACACAAAAAATATGTTCAACAGATATCTAATTGTGTGTGTGTGAAGTGCTGTCAAGTCTCAGCCGACTTATGGCGACCCCTGGGGTTTTCATGGCAAGAGACTAACAGAGGTGGTTTGCCAATGCCTTCCTCTGCACAGCAACCCTGGTATTCCTTGGTGGTCTCCCATCCAAATACTAACCAGGGCTGACCCTGCTTAGCTTCTGAGATCTGATGAGATCAGGTTAGCCTGGGCCATCCAGGTCAGGGCAGCAGAATAATTACTAGATCCTAAATTTTCAAGATGTTACCGTAATTAATCTTCCTGTTCCCTGTACCTTTTCTTAATTACCAGGTTTCTTATTCACACAACAAAAGCTGCCTTTGTTCAAATTCACATGGGAGATGCCAAAAATCAATTCACATGGTTAGCCAGCTAGTATTTTTACAAAGTGATGAGTGCTTAACAAATATTTCACTAGATGGTACTCTTCTTTCACTCTAAGTGAATGCTCTTTTTGATTGTTTTGAGTTTGCTTCCTTGCTGGAGATGATGTTTCTGATGAGATAGGATAGTGAGCTACACCACAGTTTTCCCTGCTCTGTTGAAATTATCTGCACATAGAAACAAGTTTCAGCATGCTGCTGGATTGAGAATGTAAAATGCCAATTCCATGAAAGAGTTCTTTCGCTCTTGAATTCATACTTATTAGAAACTCTATTGAACATCATAAGAAATAGGAATATAATGAATTCAAAAATAATAATTCCAACTCTACAATGATAATAGATTTTGAAGAAATATAGGTGTCCAAGTAAAGCTATAAGAAAGGTCCTATGAGGAAAGGTTGAAGGAGCTTGGTATGTTTAGCCTGGAGAGGAGACGACTGAGAGGTGATATGATAACCATCTTCAAGTACTTAAAGGGCTGTCATAGAGAGGATGGTGTGGAGTTATTTTCTGTTGCCCCAGAAGGTTGGACCAGAACCAATGGGTTGAAATTAAATCAAAAGAGTTTCCAGCTAAACATTAGGAAGAACTTTCTGATAGTTAGAGTGGTTCCTCAGTGGAACAGGCTTCCTCAGGAGGTGGTGGGCTCTCCTACTTTGGAGGTTTTTTCCATTTCCTCCAGGGGAACTGATCTTTATAGTCTGGCAATCAGTTGTAATTCCAGGAATCTGCCAGGTAGGCGTGCCAGCTCCATGTTGGGAAATCCCTGGAGATTTTGGGGGTAAGAAGGGCAGGGTTTTGACAGAGGAGGGACTTCAATGCCATAGAGTTCAATTGTCAAAATGGCCGTTTTCTGTCGCCTGGAGATTAGTTGTAATAGCCGGACATCTCTAGTCAGCACCTGGAGGTTGGCAACTCTAATGCCATGGCCCCATCTCGAGACTGGTAATCCTCGTTCTGCTCTTCAGACAATTCTTGGGACTGGATGAACTGTGCATATAAATCAACAGTTGCATTTTTCCATTTGCTTTTTATTGTTTCTCCGTTTCATGACCTTACAACTATTTCAACGATCAATTTAGAATAGTAGGCAATGTTCTTGCATTTGTAAATTTGATGTGCAGGCATTCAGACTCCAGTCAAATAACAACTTTCACTTTACACTTAGCAGCGCTTTGAATTTACTTTCTTTTCTTTACCTGTATCACAGGGAGCTCAGGCTAGCCCTGATCTCGTCAGATCTCAGAAGCTAAGCAGGGTCAGCCCTGGTTAGTATTTGGATGGGAGACCACCAAGGAATAACAGGGTTGCTGTGCAGAGGAAGGCACTGGCAAACCACCTCTGTTAGTCTCTTGCCATGAAAACCCCAAAAGGGGACTCCATAAGTTGGCTGCGACTTGACAGCACTTTACACACACACATCACAGGGAGCTCCTGCATCATTCTGTTTTGCAGCTGTCCTCCCCAGATGTTTGCTGTCTTAATAATACTTCTGTTATGTCTCTGAAGTGCCTTGAGCCTAGCTTTCCTGACATGCCAGCTTTCTGCGTGCAAATAACTGTGTATGAACAAAGTCATGTTAGCTCCCACTAATAGTAGAACAGCTCAGACAGCACTATACTATAGCATTGAGAATTAAGCCTTGGACCAAAATCATTGCTGTGGCCCTCAACTAGGGTTGCCAGGTCCCTCTTCGCCACCAGCGGGAGATTTTTGGGGCAGAGCCTGAAGAGGGCGAGGTTTGGGGAGGGGAGGGACTTCAATACCATAGTGTCCAATTGCCAAAGCGGCCATTTTCTCCAGGGAAACTGATCTCTATCGGCTGGAGATCAGTTGTAATAGCAGGAGATCTCCAGCTAGTACCTGGAGGCTGGCAACCCTACCCTCAACAGCCTTTTGTCTTGTCACATTTTCTGTTTTTCTCGACTTCCTTGACATTAGTTTCAAAAGCAGACAAGATACCATTGAGATACCTATGAAATTCATAATTAATAAGATTTTACTTTTTTGATTATTTATTGTTGGGGTGCTATTGGACCTGGGCTGGGCTGTCCAGGATCACATCTAATGGATCCTTGATAAACACATAGATTCTGGCCACTGCGGTAAATCAGTTGGGCTATAACCAGGTGTGGCAGTGGGTACATTGGTCCCACCCGAAACATGGTTTCCCCCCATCTAATACTTTTTCAACAAACTGGCTTTTAAGTTGTGACATGGCAGTTTCCGCTTACAGAATAAATGCTTGCTTGAAGAATTTCTGGTACAAGAAAAAGCCCCCTTTAGCTATTGTCACTATTGCCAGATGCCTGTTAATGGTGGCTAATTGCCCACCAATTAACAGGCCTCCCTGCCACCGTTCAGCTGGCCAGCAGGGGAAGCAGGCCAGCTAAAGGGGGAAATGATCCACAGTGGTGTACAGTGGTGCGTGGCACAATAAAGTCAGTTCTGGGGTAAACTGTAGGTCTGACACATCCGGAAATGTTATAGAACCACATAGCGAGGAAGGCTGAGTACAGACTAGGGTACACATAACAGGAATATCCTGTGCTCTGGATCTGGTGCTTTTGTGCAAAGCCACAAAGCACAGTACAAGCAGTATAGGAATGTCTTGAGTTGAGAGGCCTTCCATTATACAGTAGAATGCGCTGTCTGAACTGGCCACCATCTATCATTGTAGCAAGGCTGTAATCATGGATGAAATCTATTGGAGAAATTTCATGTTGTATTTTTTCTGTCTTTCCATGCAAAATCTGCTTGCTGCTTCAAATTTTGGTAGTTGTATATTGTTTTTCATTTGGAATCACAAAGTCCTCACTTTATTTGCATCGTGGGCTTTATAGGCTGAATAAAAAGGCCTTTTTGAACGTGCGTATTTTCCTTGTGAGAAAGAAGGCTGGTATGAAAAGATTAAAATACCACAAAAGTACCAGTGGTTGCGCATGTATGGGTAAAATATCATGGCAGTGCAGATGGTATGATAAAAAATTATCACAAGAACACAGATATTATCAGAATACATAACACTCATTCGCATTAGTGTAACTTGGAAGCAGATTTGTTGAAAGTATGACAGATTTTAGAATGGGTGCCAGAATTTTATGATTAGCGCTGGGAAATGAGGAAACCACAATATCTGACCCAATTCCAATCATGGATTTTTGTTTTGTTTTGATTTAAATTATGCAGCTGGTCTATAGGGGCCAAAACACTGGCACAGCATGTCCTGCAAAAAAAAAAATCAGAGTACTGAAGCTGCATTTCAGATCTCTGAACATTAACACATGCAGACGAAGCTGTAGAAACCATATGTATGGTGACAGGGTGATTTCAGCCAAAATGAAAAACAAATAAGCTTAGCCCAGTGCAATAAACACAGAAACAGGTTGTGAGAGCTTATTCTAAAAGTTAGTCTTTTAGAGCATTTATTGCCTGGAACAGCTTCTAACGTCATCAGTAGTTGTCAAGACAGCTGAAATGACTGAAGTGAATTTCAAAAGAAATAAAAATGAAAAAAGCTTATATTATCTTTAAAGCATGAGTTAAAACTTCATCTAACATTTTAGGGATCAGATGAATGAGATTATGAATAGAATTGTTCAGGGGGGCATTTTTATAAATGGGAATAAGGTTATAGCAAAATGGAATCGTTCAGGAGGGTGCTTTTATAAAGGGTTGTAGTTTATTGCATTGATTATTGTATGTATAATCTTGTTTTTATTCCATTATCTTTTTATAATTGGAATTTGGTGTGTTTATGCTATACTTTTTTTTTTTAACTTCATCTTATATTCTAGTAGCGAAGTTGGCCAAATCTTTGAATACTTAAATCCGGTGTCTGGAACTGTGAATGGACAAAACAGATCTTTCTACAAACTTGAAAAAGGCCGTAGGTTTGAAGAAAAATGTGAAATATTTAAAAAAATACAGTGGGGTTTTTAAAAACCTGAATATGATAAAAGGAGCACCTGTAGCTTTAAGCAATGGATTCCCTCGGTGGTTGTTGCTAGGCAAGCACAGCATTCCAGGCTTACGTTTCTGTGAGTACAAGGCAGAGGGAGGGGGCAGGCCCTTTCTAGGCCTATTTTGGCATTTGAGGGAGGACTCACAGGTTTGCCAGCTCCATTTTGGGAAATTCCTGGAGATGTTGTGGAGGTGTCTGAGGAGGGCAGGGTTTGAGGAGGGGTAGGGTATAATGCCATAGAATCCACCCTCCAAAGCAACAATTTTTGCCAGGGGAGTTCAGTTGTAATTTCAGGGGGATCTCTAGGTCTCACATGGAGGTTGGCAACCTAGGCCTGGCAGCAACTTCTGAGTGATGTGATTTTGATGCTCAAAATCTAACAACTAACAGCCCATTCCTGACCTCTGAGGACAAAAAATCCTCAGGAGGCTAGGAAGGGGCTGCTCTTTCACTGGGACCCCCCGTGCCAGTGCCTGAGCTACTTATGCCACCATGAGTGGCCCAAACACCAGCGGGGAGGCATGATGGTGCCACATCAGCACCACCCACGGACGCAGGCTCGGCCTTCCGCCAGTGTCCTGCCAGTGCAAATCTCTGCACGGGTGTTCCAGGGGGCATTCCAGGAGGCGTGTCAGCATCCCAGGGGCATTATCAGGGTGTGCCAGGGGGTGGAGCTGCCTGTAGGCAGCTTCCTGTCCCCGTTCGGACTAGAACATTGGCACTGAGAACAGCATTGCTGCAACTGCTTTTTAGCAGATCTCCAGCTATTACTTGGAGGTTGGCAACCCTAGCCATTAGCAAAACCCTTTCTTTACTGTGGCATGATGTTGTTCTCTCACATCAATGAACTGTCAAACATAACAAAGACTAAAAGTCAAGCAGATTTTAAGAGCTCTGAAGTCATAACCTGACTTTTGCTTTTATAAGCTATGGCTTTCATCTCCAGTTCTTTGCCTTAAAAGAGCCCCTTTTAAGTCTACCGTATTTTTCGCTCCATAAGACGCACTTTTTTCCTCCTCAAAAGTGAGTGGAAATGTCAGTGCGTCTTATGGAGCGAATGCAGCGGTAGCGGGGTGCCGAGCCGGGTCGCCGGGCCGGCTGGGATGCCGCCAGCCAGCTGGGGGGGTGGGAGGCCCCTCCCAGCCCCCCAGCGCAGCGGTAGCGGGGCGCCGAGCCGGGACGCCGGGGCCGGCTGGAATGCCGCCAGCCAGCTGGGGGTGGGTGGGAGGCCCCTCCCAGCCCCCCAGCGCAGCGGTAGAGGGGCACGGAGCCGGGACGCCAGGGCCGGCATCGGGAGGCCCCTCCCAGCCGTGCAGCGGCAGCGGGGTGCAGAGCCGGGCAGCCCAGGGAGCCGGCTTGAATGCCGCCAGCCAGCTCCAAGCCGCCCAGTGCAGCGGCAGCGGGGCACGGAGCAGGGCAGCCCCGGGAGCTGGCTCGGCTGCTGCCAGCCAGCTGGGGGGTGGGAGGCACCTCCCAGCCGCCCAGCTCAGCGGCAGCGGGGCGCGGAGTCGGGCAGCCCCGGGAGCCGGCTTAAATGGCGCCAGCCAGCTGGGGAGGTGGGAGGGGCCTCTCACCCCCCCCCAGCTGGCTGGCAGCACCCGAGCCGGCTCCCGGGGCTGCCCGGCTCTGCGCCCCACTGCCACTACGCTGGGTGGTTGGGAGCCCCGGGAGCTGGCTTGAATGCAGCCAGCCAGCTGGGGTGGGTGGGAAACCCCTCCCAGCCGCCCAGCGCTGCGGGGCGCGTAGTCGGGCAGCCCCGGGAGCCGGCTTAAATAGCGCCAGCCAGCTGGGGAGGTGGGAGGGCCTCCCACCCCCCCAGCTGGCTGGCAGCACCCGAGCCGGCTCCCGGGACTGCCCGGCTCTGCGCCCCGCTGCCGCTGCGCTGGGTGGCTGGGAGGCCCCTCCCACCTCCCCAAGCTGGCGGGGCGCAGAGCCGGGCAGCCCCGGGAGCCGGCTCGGGTGCTGCCAGCCAGCTGGGGACGCCGTTCAAGCCGGCTCCCGGGGCTGCCTGACTCCGCGCCCCGCTGCCGCTGCGCTGGGCGGCTGGGAGGGGCCTCCCACCCACCCCAGCTGGCTGGCTGCGTTCAAGCCGGCTCCCAGGGCTGCCCGGCTCTGCGCCCCTCTGCCGCTGCGCTGGGCGGCTGGGAGGGGCTTCCCACCCACCCCAGCTGGCTGGCTGCATTCAAGCCGGCTCCCGGGGCTCCCAGCCACCCAGCGTAGTGGCAGCGTGGCGCAGAGCCGGGCAGCCCCGGGAGCCGGCTTGGACACCTCTGTGCTGCCATCCCAGGCAGCGAGGAGTTTAAAGACCCCCCCGCCCGGCTTCCAGGGACTGGAAGCCGGGCAGGGGGATCTTTAAACTCCTCTGTGCTGCCTGGGATGGCAGCGCAGAAGAGTTTAAAGACCCCCCCGCCCGGCTTCCAGGGACTCCCTGGAAGCCCGGCGGGGGGGTCTTGAAAGTGCTCTGTGCTGCCTGGGATGGCAGCGCAGAGCACTTTCAAGACCCCCCCGCCGGGCTTCCAGGGAGTCCCTGGAAGCCGGGCGGGGGGATCTTTAAACTCCTCTGTGCTGCCTGGGATGGCAGCGCAGAGCACTTTCAAGACCCCCCCGCCGGGCTTCCAGGGAGTCCCTGGAAGCCGGGCGGGGGGATCTTTAAACTCCTCTGTGCTGCCTGGGATGGCAGCGCAGAAGAGTTTAAAGACCCCCCCGCCCGGCTTCCAGGGAGTCCCTGGAAGCCCGGCGGGGGGGTCTTTAAACTCCTCTGAGCTGCCTGGGATGGCAGCGCAGAGCACTTTCAAGACCCCCCCGCCGGGCTTCCAGGGAGTCCCTGGAAGCCGGGCGGGGGGATCTTTAAACTCCTCTGTGCTGCCTGGGATGGCAGCGCAGAGGAGTTTAAAGACCCCCCGCCGGGCTTCCAGGGAGTCTCTAGAAGCCGGGCGGGGGTGGGGGAGGTCTTGGAAAGTGCTCTGCGCGGCCCTGCCCACCTCCCAGCTGGCCATCGGCGCGGGGAACGCGGGCTCGTGCCATCCCGACGCACCCTCCATAAGACAAGTTTTAGAGGAGGAAAACAAGATTTTTTCTTGTTTTCCTCCTCTAAAAACTAGGTGCGTCTTATGGAGCGGTGCGTCCTATGGAGCGAAAAATACGGTATGTACTTCCATACATGTTTTGACATACATTCTTTTAGCTGATTATTTCCTCCTAAATATTGCAGTATCAACACAAATTATATGTTAGCATCTGTGTATCTGCAAATAAAGCATCCATTCCCCTTTATTAGCGGATTTTTCAAAAAGGATTCATATATTTCAAAATTCAAAAATTATATGATGAGTAGGTACCAACCAACAAATCCAGGTGACAAGGCATGCTTTTAACTATGGAGAATAGAATACAAAATGTATGGTGCTTCTGGCATTTATGAATTTATAGCACATTGTGCCGACTGCTCAGGGAGGTGACAAATAGTGTTTCCAGAAGCAGTATGAGCTGTTTCCTTGTGTATTAATCAATAAACTGAAAGGGAAAAGCTATAGAAAGGGATGGTGTTTGGTGAACTGTAAAATAAGAGGAGACATCCTCAAATTGAGTCAAATGCTTGCCAGGCCTGCAGAAAACAATTCAAAATTGCACCTATATGGAGATTCACGTGTTATTCAATTTAACTTTTAATCAGGTTTCATAGGGGCAGCAATAACAAGAGGGCAAGAAACCTACTTCCCCTAAACTTTCTCTTCCCTCTGCCCCTAGCAAAAGACCATTGTAAAACACAATTCTTAGCTATTCTGCTTGTTTGAAAGCTGGCTGGAACTCATGCAGAAGTTAGTAAATATTTCATAAACAAATGGTTAGGGTTGCCAGGTCCCTCTTCGCCATCAGTGGGATTTTTGGAGGCGGAGCCTGAGGAGGGCATGGTTTGGGGAGGGGAAGGACTTCAATGCCATAGAGTCCAATTGCCAAAGCGGCCTTTTTCTCCAGGGGAACTGATCTCTATCGACTGGAGATCAATTGTAATAGCGGGAGATCTCCTGCTAGTACCTGGAGGTTGCTGGAATTACTGAGATATAACGGACAACGCACAAGTGTGACAAAGTGTATCAAGTGTACAAATTAACATATAACAAACACACAATATAATACAAAACTCTTTCAAAGTCCAAGGTACAAAATGCTAGTTTAAGAGCCAAGCATCAAGGAATTCTTCATATAGAAGTTGCTAGGAAGACTATCGTTTCTGTATTCTTCATCAGTTCCATTTAGTTCAAGTTTCTCTTATATGCACATAAGGTTATCCAATTTAAATGCAGTCTCTTTCTCAAACTGATAGAAGATCAAGCTGTGTATGGTCTTTCAAATTAAGGTACCAATACAGGATACAACATTGTTGTTATATGTTAATTTGTACACTTGATACACTTTGATACACTTTGTCACACTTGTGTGTTGTCCGTTATATCTCAGTAATTCCAGCAATTCCTGCACTTTTCTTCCTTACCTGTGGTATCAGTGCAGTGGTGTTTATTTTGGTTGCTTAGTACCTGGAGGTTGGCAACCCTACAAATAGTTCAGCTCCCTTAATGATAAACTACATGGTACATCCTTGCTTCAGCTCCAAGTAGTCATGATAGCTCCCTCCCATACTGCTTAGATTTAAGCAGCAATTGCCTCTCTGAGCTTACCCAGGGTCGTGATTACAGAATGGGGCCGAGGAGCAGGGGAAGGCTGACGATGCAGGGAGGTAACTGAATGGGGGGGGGGCAGGCTGCTGCAGCATCCACCTTCTATGTCAATGGGGGGAAGGCGATGTGGTTGGGGAGCACAGGTCTCTGTCCTCCCCCCCACACCATTTAGCTGGACTGCCGCTGGGCTCCTAGTTTGTATCAGCAAAAAGGTCAAGGCTCTTTTGCTTTTTATGTATTCAGTTGAAGAAACAGAAGGATGGGGAAATTTGAAGCAACAGGGAAGAAAGCTGAAGCAGAAAGTCCCATTTTACCCAGGGCACAAAACCTTTTAAACAGAGAATACATCACCACCACGACCCTAATATTTAAAGAGAACGTTAAAGACACCTGAAAACTTAAAAGGCCAGCCATAGAACACAATGCTAACTAGGCATCTGTAAATGAGAGAAACATCAGTCTGATGAGCATTTCTCACTTAGGTAGGAAAGGAAAGTTCTTTCTAGCTTCACTGAACATTAGACAATAGGACTGAAATTAGATGAGGGAAAGGTTTCCAAGCTACCACAGACACAGAACATTCAAAATTCATATATCAGGACAGGCAGGTGTGCCTGTGCCGTGGCACAATGGCAGCGTTCCTCTTCATGCCCGTGCTGGCAACGCCACCTCCTTGCACCTGGAGTGCTTGCCCCCCCCAGACCCCCCGAAGATCAGTGTGGTCATAATCATGTGTGGTCATAATCATGTGACTTAGAAAAGATGGGCTATTTACCAGACTACAAAATAAAAATATGGAAATTAACTCTGTGCTAAAAGTAAAATGTACTTGAGCGTTTAGTGGCAATTACTGCCTCCCATCTCCGATTTACATTTGTTGCCACACACAGGCAATGCACAGGTCTTAAAATAAGCTAAATTTTGGCAATATGGTACACCATCAGCTATCAGAGGTGCCAACAAGCCTGGAAAAAAATGCTTTTTCCCTTGGGTGGGGCCATGGCTCAATGGTAGAGCATCTGCCGAAGGTCCCAGGTTCAATCCCCAGCATCTCCAGTTAAAAGGACTAGGTAGGTAGGTGATGTGAAAGACCTCTCCCTGAGACCCTGGAGAGCCGCTGCCGGTCTCAGTAGACAATACTGACTTCAATGGACACAGAGTCCGATTCAGTATAAGGCAGCTTCATGTGTGTTCATGTGTAATAGAGACTTATTGCATGGGAATGGGCAGCTAAAGCTTTTCATGATGTGGTAGATCATATCACCTGCGAAATAACATCACATTGAGCCTCTGTTAGAGGAGCAGGGCATTTTCCCCCCCAGGCAGTTGGCAATCCCAGGGAAAAGTGATTTGATTATGAATATACTATGAGTCCTTTGTTGATTTAATTAGTTTCCTATGTTCTTCTCTCAAGACATGTTGTACGGCATAAGACTGCGGTTATGATTCATAATTGTGTTGGGGAAGTTGAGTGATAGAGAAGGTTAACCTGTGCTTTCATTACTAACGTGGGAGATTAAATTAAACAGCCTGCAAATCATTCTGATCTAGAAATTATCCCCTAATACCAGGTTGGTGTGGTGTGTAGTTCTTGTATAATAATGGAAAAGCACATGTGCAGAGGACAGTGCCGGTATTCAGAGAAGGGATTATTCTTGGTTTAGATATTTAGATCCTTCCAAAGAATGTATGTTTTTCTTTTTTTTAAATTGTTTTTTTTTTTTTAAAAAAAAAGATAATTTGAAAAGAAAAGGGGGAAGAGAGGGGAACAATTAGGTAAAGATAAAAAAGAATTATATACAATACATTCAACATTTCTTCTTCTTCTTTTTTGTTTTTGTTTTTCTTCCTAGGCACCCAGAATATATTGTAATAAACCCACTAATACATTCAAAACTGCCTGTTAAAAATAATACCGGATGTTTTCAACATTTCTTGTCCTGTCTTCTCTTTTTCTCTTCATTGCTTCTCTTCTTATTACACAAACTCAGTTATGACCCAAATTAGATTGTGATAAACATAATAACACAGTGAGACATATAAAGTTGCAAGTGGATATTTACAATATGATTTAAGAAATGACTTACTATATATATTACTGTATATTACTATAAGCTCTAATATCTTTTTAAGATAAACATAATGAAATCAATAATATTGTTAGAATAGCTGAAAAAATGTATTTTTTTCTGTAGTGAGCACATAGCAAGGTGACCCCGCCACCTTGTCCCCTTCTGGCCAATCAGTTCCCTGGCTGGGTCTCCACCCCTTGACTGGGTGGGGCCTTCATTGTGCCTTGCCTGAGCATTCATGCTGACTATCTGGGCTGCAGAGGCATGATTGCCACAGCCACACCTTCCAGCCACACATCCACTGGTCTGCTGAGTTGTGGGAAAGGTACCAGCCTCTGGCTGCTATTGGGTCACATTCCTGCCACTGAGATTCCCCGTTGGTTCACTGGTGTGGCCAACTGCTAGGGTTGCCAGGTCTGAGTTGGGAAATACTTGGAGATTTTGGGGGTGGAGTCTGAGGAGGGTGGGGTTTGGAGAGGAGAGGGACTTCAATGCCATAAAGTCCAATTGCCAAAGCAGCCATTTTCTCCAGGGGAACTGCTCTCTATCGGCTGGAGATCAGCTGTAATAGCAGGAGTTCTCCAGACACCACCGGGAGGTTGGCAACCCTAACCTCAACCCTTCTCTGGGTCTATCGATCCGCACAGAAGCCAGTTGACTATTAAATATCGGATACTTGGTACATTCTTATTGAACAACTCCTTTGAAATGTTTAAAGTACAATCCTATGCGGTTACTCTGGCCCTAAAACCATCCGGCTGTCCTCCACTGTGGCATGGCCTTTTTGGCTCTGGTCCCAGCCTGGTGGAATTCTCTGTCTAGTGAGACTCGTGCCCTGTGGGACTTAGTTCAGTTTCACAGGGGCTGTAAGATGGAGATGTTCCTCCAGGCATATTGTTGAGGACAGCGACAGTAATAAATCAACTGGTCTCCCTTCCCTTCCTTACTCCTTCTCTTCTTTTTCCTTCCTCCCTTCCCTTCCTTTTCCTTCCCTTCCTTGTCCTCTTCCCTTCTCTTTGTTCCCTTTTCCTTGATGTAACTCTCCTCACAATCCCACATTCAGATTTATTCTGAAAACTCTTTTCTCTGCCTCTTTCTGCTCTTGAATATGTGCAGGTGTCATCAGATTCCTTGTGCATTGCCTGGGATCTGTGCCCAAGTTCTTTCCGAAAATGTGTGATTGAAGTCTTCCCCAAAGAAATTAATCCGACTCTCTGACAAGTGTGTCTATTCAGAGCATTCTCTTAAGAGCGAACATTTCAATATGTGACTCAACAGGAAAGAGAAATGTCGTCATTTTATGTTCTTCTCCTGAACATCTTGAAACAAGGCTGCAAGCTGGGTTACCACATAGCATAGACTGTGGTGTCACTTGATGAGCCATATGTGATACTGATGCAAAACTAATTTTGCAGATGGTGCCATTCCATTGATTTATAGTGTGAAAGCTGAGGACTGACAAACAACCATTCCTCCCCTAAGAAAAACTCTGACCTTCACAAACCAGGTTCTTTGGTATCACTTTTGGCAGGCGCCTGTACAATGTTCCTGCAGAAATTCAATTGTTTTATCAAAAGACTGAGGCATAAACTGGAGGTTATATATGAGTAGAAAATGGGGAAAGAAGATGATGATGAAGAAAAAGAGTTCGTTTTTATATCCCAATATTCTCTACCTTTTAAGGAGAATCATACCAGTTTACAATCTCCTTCCCCTCCTCTCCCCACAAAAGACACCTTGTGGGGTACATGAGGCTGAGAGAGGCCAGAGTGACTGGCCCAATGTCACCCAGCTGGCTTCATGTGGGGGAGTGAGGAAACCAACCGAATTCACAAGATTAGAGTCCACTGCTCTTAACCACTACATCATGCTGGCTCTTAACCATTACACCCATGCTGAGTAGGGGATGAAGGAAGACAATAATCTAGAAAAGAAGTGGGTTTGCCAGTAGCATAAATGAAAATGGGGGAAATGGACACATGGCTTAGTACAGTGGTGGTGAACCTATGGCACGTTTGCCAGAGGGGGCACTCACAGCCCTCTCTGTGGGCACGCACACCGTCGCCCCAGCACAGAGTTCGCCTGAGTTCGTTACTGGAGAGCCAGAGGGACACGGGGCTGGGCTGCTCCCCTCCCCCTCTCTAAGCTCACCTGAGGGCATTTCTCACATCACCCACCCCTCTGCCCAGCAGCCCAATGGGAGCGCTTCCTTCCTCCCCTGTCACATGCGGCCGGAAATCTACAAGGAATCTACATCAGGAAATCTACAAAGAATTTTCTAGCATTGTAGCAGCTGCAAAGGTGAATTTTAGTAACAGATTTTTACAGTTCCGTAAGATGGAGACAATCCTCTGTTTTCTTACTTCTCCAGATAAAGCCAAATTTGAAGAACTTGATCTTTCCTGCTTACACTGGTTAGATTTAGGAAATCTGGAAATGGAGCTATTAGAATTTCAAGAAAGCTCTATCTGGAAAAATAAATTCTATGACCTGCATGAAACACTAGAGAAGATAGAAGGGATGACAAAGGACGGCACAGTTAGTTCTGAAAATGAAATCCTTAAAGTGTGGAATTCTCTGCTACAAAGTATGAGTCAAGGTTAGACAAATTATCAGCATGCATACAATAGCAAAAATCACATTAATTGTTCAAAAGCATGCCAAATGCAAACTTTTACCTTTCAATAAAAGTTGTTTGTATCATTGAAAGCTCTGTTATTGTGTTTTTCTTTTAAGACAAAAGATGTTAATGTATGAGTTGTTTTTTTCTAAACTAAAACCTCAGTATTCAGATTAAATTGTCATGTTGGTACTTTCCGATAAATAAGTGGGTTTTGTGTGGCAGTTTGGGCACTCGGTCTCTAAAAGGTTCGCCATCACTGGCTTAGTACGATAGGGAAGTATCCATAATTGTTTCCAGAAAGTGTTGGGGAGGGGGAGAGCCCCTGCAGAGTTCTTGAGTTGCCCGTTAACAGCAATGACTTGAATGTGTTGTCAGAGGAACCCAAGCAAGAGATGGACCATCGTTCTCTAGATCTCTGATTAATTGCCGAAGATAAAGTTTTGTTGTGGAGACAGCTATAAATGGCTTCCTGTGTTTTTGCAACCCCTCCTAACAGAATGAAGCTTCTTATTACTAAATCAATTCCCAGTAAGGAATGGAAAGATATTGTAAGGACACAATCTTCCACACTAGGCCTTCTACCCCTTTGATAGCTATCTGGCTAAAAAATTGCATTAGCTGGAGGAAATATCTTTCCTGTCTATCCTCTGGCCAAAAACTTTGTTGGTTTCTTTCCTTAAAGCCTTGTATTCATCCACCTTTGGACACTTCAACCTCCTGTTCATTGGTCTTCCAGGACCACCCCTTGGCCTTTTTACATCTATCTAGCACTTGTTACCTGAACTGCCTACGCGTGAGTGCCACTTGACTGTAAGAGTGTCCCTAACAGTCTCCTATGACACCCATGTGGTACAACCTTCTAACACTTTGTCACATCTCTCCCTAAAAAGCTTTTGAAACAACTTCCTAGTTTTCCTCCAGTACAGAAATTCAAACTAAGTGCATGCAGTTAGAATGAATACATTTTCCCTTGTCCCTGAGGCTATCTTTATATCCCAAAAGTGTGTAGATAGAGGGGAAAGTAAGATGCTCCTCAAACAGGATTGAATTGGAGCCAAAAGTTTTAAACTTTATTGGTTGATTAAGTGGATAACAGCTAGGTGAGAAAGTATTGTCTCAAGGAGGGAGACATTGGGGTGACAAGATCTCTTTAATGGGATTTACAGTTGAAAAGAATAACAAACTGAGTTATATTGTAGCCATTTGGAGTGATAGGGTTCTGGAGGAAAAAAACAGCATGAGGAGAAAAGTATCAGCCTGAGAGACTGTCATTTGCATGTAACAGTCTCCCATGACACCCATGTGATACAACCTTATAGAAACATAGAGTTGGAAGGGACTGCCAGGGTCATCTAGTCCAACCCCTTGCACAATGCAGGAAATTCACAACTACCTGCCCCCATCACACACCCAGTGACCCCTACTCCATGTCCAGAAGATGGCCAAGATGCCCTCCCTCTCATCATCTGCTTAAGGTCATAGAATCAGCATTGCTGACAGTTGGCCATCTAACCTCTTCTTAAAAACCTCCAGGGAAGGAGAGCTTACCACCTCCCGAGGAAGCCTGTTCCACTGAGGAACCACTCTAACTGTTAGAAAATTCTTCCTAATGTCTAGACAGAAACTCTTTTGATTTAATTTCAACCCGTTGGTTCTTGTCTGACCTTCTGGGGCAACAGAAAACAACTCGGCACCCTCCTCTATATGATAGCCCTTCAAGTACTTGAAGATGGTTATCATATCCCCTCTGAGTCTTCTCCTCTTCAGGCTAAACATACCCAGCTCCTTCAACCTTTCCTCATAGGACTTAGTCTCCACACTCTTCTAACACTTGGTCTCCACACCCTTCTAACACTTCATCACATCTCTCCCCTAAAATGTGACTTTTCCATGAAGCCTTTGAAACTGCTTCCAAGATTCCCTCCAGTACAGAAATCCAAACTAGGCGCATGCAGTTAGAATGAACACATTTTCCCTTGTTAGTCCCTATGTCCATCTCTCTTTTCTTATTTTGTTGTTCTTGTTGTTTTAGACTTATACTGTAACATGTAAGCCCCTCAAGCACTGGGTCTTTTCTTAACTTGTATTCTGAAGTGCCAGGCAGATTGATAGCACAAAATAAATTAATAAACAGAGCTCTTAACTCCCTGGTGGCAACTTGGGCATCAAGCTCAAAAAGCAGTACCAGAGAGCTCATGTGTTGATATGGGTCTGGGAGAAAACTCTAGCCACAAATCCTGAATCCAGTATTGCAGATCAACTAAGTGAGTAGCAAGAGGCCTAAAGGGTATAAACTCAATCAACCAGAACTCCAAAATTCCAGTACATTCTTGTCTGATAGAAGAATTGTTTTTTAGATGCCAACTTTCTCTACCTTTGAAGGAAACTCAAACTGGCTTACAATCTCCTTCCCTTACTCTCCCCACTACAGATTCCTTGTGAGATCGGTGGGGCTGAGAGAGTTCAGAGAGAACTGTGACTAGCCCAGGGTCACCCAGCTGTCTTTATGGCTATCTTCAAGGTTAGCTTGAAGGTACAGGACACCAAATGAATGACTCCCCACCAACATGTAGCCCTTGTGAGCTCCAGTCACGCAATTCCATTGAGACAAAAGGCTTGCAAGGGTTATTGTGGTCTGTGCCTCAGTTAAGCAGAGCATTGTCATTTGCTGAACTAAGTTGTCTACTGCTTGAGGTCCTGAGACCTTTGTCTTTGTCACCTGCTCTCTTCTTGTAGTCTTTTCCCAGTAATATGCTATTTGCTCCAACCTAAAACTACCATCAACTCCTGCTGCCACTCATCTCTTCATATATGTAAGTTGCACCTCAGTGGACACTGCCCAGTAGAACTTGTGGGGCCTCGAACAAGTGTGTCATATACATATTGACTGCAAAGTCCTACCTTTGTTGAATAAACAATTTGTTTCTGAGTTAGAAAAATGTTGACATGATATCTATAAGACGTCAACTTAAAAGGTTAAGGTCCCCTGTGCAAGCACTGGGTCATTCCTGACCCATGGGGTGACGTCACATCCCGATGTTTCCTAGGCAGACTTTTGTTTACAGGGTGGTTTGCCAGTGCCTTCCCCAGTCATCTTCCCTTTACCCCCAGCAAGCTAGGTACTCATTTTACCGACCTTGGAAGGATGGAAGGCTGAGTCAACCTTGAGCCACTACCTGAAACCAACTTCAGTTGGGATCAAACTCAGGTCGTGAGCAGAGCTTGGACTGCAGTACTGCAGTTTATCACTCTGCGCACGGGGCTCTTAAGATGTCTACTTAGATATGTTCATATTCCTAAACGTATTTAGTGCCATGAGGCTATTATGAATACTTAACGTTTCTGAAACCACGGGAGACCAGAAAATTAAATAGACTTGGTTGTGGTCACCAAAGGAATGTCTGCCCCAGTTTCTACATTTAACTGTTAGGAGCTTGACCATTTTAAACAGTCTTTGACCTCTAAAGAGCACTAAACTGAGAACAGAAGTTTGTGGTCTGTAATTTCTTTCTTTTTTCTAGAGAAAACAGGACATCAATTCACCTCACAGGTATAGTTTTATTTTTGCCAATTGATAACAGTGCTATTCCATTTGATCACAAAGTATATCATTTCCTATTATCTGTGTATTTTGTACACTCACATTTCATTTACCAGTTGAGAAAGACTTTCATGTACAAGTTTACATCTGCACGAACACAAAATGCACCTGGCAATGTCTGTTGAATATCCAAAAACTTATTCAGGCTTCAGATATGCTCATACTCCCTTAGGTACAGAACAGAAGCAGAACTGATAGAAAACAGCATGCTGCACATTATACAGATGATTAAAACTTGTTCACACATAATGAATAATGACATTAAACACTGAATATTAAAAGTATTGGAAAGAATCAGCACTTTGAAAAATGCTAATATTTATGAATAGCAACCTTGTTATTGGGAATAAGAGACACATAATGACACTGACCTAGAGGTGCTCAGGGGCATTACAATAAATAGCTTATGTAAGTTAAGGCACTACTAGAATTCTGCCTTGTGACATCTGGTATCTTATTTTTAACCCATCAATTCTTAATGCTTCTATGCTATGAAAGAGTGTTGAGTTAGAGTCTTGAAAGGCCCCAATCCTAATCTAGAAAGTTGTGTTTGAACATCACTTCAAGCCCAGATAAATCTTCTTTACTTCTGAAAAGTCCTGCTAACCTCATAGTTTACTGTTTGTTAGGATGGTGGCAGCATTTTCTTTTCTTTTTGAAAGTCATTTCAAGCTACATTTGGGGAGCTTGGCTTTATCACAGGTGTGTCCAAGGCAACAGCACTGACTGGCGAGTTCAGCAAGTTCACACATGAGTCCAACCCAGCAAAGTTTACCTTGGGTGCAGTCCTGAACGTATAGACTGTCTTTGAGCACATGTCTGCTTTTATGCACTGAAGTGGTCAGGACTGGTTGTGAACTGACACCACAAGGGATCTGCATTATGGTGCTCATCCAACATTCCACCCACATCCACCACACTCTAAAATGAAGATATGTCATTCTGTAAATGAGCTTAGTTAAGGACTACTGTTTATTAACTTTACATGACTGAGCTCCAATTCAGTTGCCTATTTAAATGCCTACTTCTTCTTAATCCAGTACTGGCATCCCTGTTACCAAGGTAGGGAACACTGTTTCCTGCTTCCTGCCTTGCTTGGGCAACCTAAGCACCAGAAATGATTATGTCTGTTCCCTGCTCTTCACTGCCCACGGCATCTTACAAATCTGTTAAGTAGACCACCTCAGACCCCATCTGATCAAAGCTGCATGCTGACAAGTCCGTCAGGATGCAGGACTCAGGTCACTTTGAGCTGACAGGCTGTGAGAAGAAGGATCAGGTAAGCCACAGCTCTGATGCTCCAGCCACTAACCATCACATCATAGGTTTCCCATTCTCCTCTGCCTGCACCAAACATGCCAGTCGGGGCCTGAATGCATTACCAAGGTGAATTTTCCAAATCATTTAACTTCCTGTTATCCACCTGTGCACAGTAGGTGAAAAAAACCCTGTTCTTTCTCTCAGTCAAAGAATCAGAGCAAAGAATATTCCTATTTGGGCTCCAGTGGAGCTCTACACTATGAGAAATTGAGAGAGGGAGGGATTCAGTGGCTAGTGAGGAGTGCACACAGTAGGGAGTCATGGCCTCCTTAAATAGATATAGACATTCTGAATGACACTCTGAATTGGCTGGGCTGTCTGAGCCTGACCAGACTGCACCTTTCACGGCCATGTCTTATGCCTCCTAAGGATGGAGGCATAGTGGCCCTGCTGTGTGCATTCTTCCATTAATCAATGTCCATTTTAGGCACAGTGGAAAGATGGATATGCCCACCCTTTCCATATTGTACATTGGAGGGCATCTGCAACTGTGCAAAGTGAGAACAAAATGGGCATAGCTTTCTAGAAGTTCAGAATATTATCAGCTATATTTTCTGTAGAACATTCAGCCACCTAGTAAGTGTGAAAGATCGGGAATGGTTTAATTTTTCACAGCAGCTGTTTGAACATTGAACTTTTCTTGTTTGCAATGCCTGGTCTCTCTTGCGTCTAGCACCTTCTATGATCATCATGATTACTTTCTCGCAATTCAAAATGAGCAGCATTTCAAGTAGTTTGGTGTCTTCACAGCAGTGGCATATAGATGGTCAGCTGGCCAAGACGCTACTCTTGATGAGCGCTTGGCTCCAAATGTACTGATATGCTTGGATTACATATCCCTCAGGGTCATCATAGGGCAAGTCACATATCTTTAAAATCAACTACATTACAAGGTATGTGCTGCTTTTGCACCTGTGCAGTTGGTGGCATTCATTGTGCTAGTGCATGCCTGAAGGTTGAATTACATTTCATAGGTGTGAAAGTGCATGAATGTGATCCAGTTAACACAAATGCATTCACTTGACTTTGGGAAGTCAGGCAGGGAGACAAAATGACAAGAAAACAAATGGTGCTGCTTTTTGCCCATCCACATTATCCATCCACACCATCTGTATTGAGAAAACCAAGGAAAGACCTCTGCCCCAGCACATTGATCAACCCAGAAATCCAGCATAATGTGTGGGGGGAAATGGCCCTTTGAATCCCAGATCCAAATCAAAACAGATTTTTCTTCTAGTGCATACTCCTATCAGTGGCTTCTTGGTGCCTTTCTCAAATAATTTAGTACTAACCATTAACAGAGGCCAGATATTTTTGTTACCTCCATTATGACTGTACTTAACTTCCTCAGGTTCTAGTACTCAGTAATGCAGTGACAATTCATTATAAAATAATAATCAAAAGGTGACAAAAAAGAAACCGCTTGATAGCTGTCATCCTGCCATTTGAATGGCCCATTCCAAGTACAGTTAAATTTATATTTAGATTTGACCTAAATATAAATCTCATCCTTTGGCAGTTTTGGCAAGTGATGCCACAGAAAATGGACAAGGAAAGCTCACCGGGAAGGCATTTTTCCTGTCTAATGATTGTTGTGACCAGGGAAAAGAAGATGTCACGAGTTTCACCCAGGAGTCTCCAATCTCAGGGGAATAACATGCTCTCCTGAGAACAGACTATTAACTGCTTAAATTACTGGCTGAGAGGAGATGGGTTTCTTGCCTGGAAATAATGATATGCCCAACAGCCAGGGAGGGGCAAGATGGATGGCTATTTGGATAACCCGTGTTGGGCCATAAAAGATTGAGATGGAGAGATTGATATTGACTGGAGAAAAGAGGGGAGAGGGATCTAAGTGGGATGGCACCCCAACCTCATGATAGGCTGAGGGTAAATCCACCTAGCTGGGGCAGTAATGGTTAAATTATCTGGACACCACATTGGTGGTGATCAAGCTGGGATCAGGGATAAGGGAGGGGAAAGGAGTGGCATTTTCCCTGACCATAAATTTCCCTCTGTTTCATAAATTTCAGGAGGCATGTGTCCAGACCAAGTAAGTGACGCTAAGCTAAGGTAACATCTGTAGGTCTAAAACTTAGATTAGACTCATATGTTTTATTTCCTCTCTTAGCTCTACAATAACCCTTCAGTGCTGTGATATACTTTTTCTACCTATTTGTGCTCTGGAGTTTAGAGTTGTGTTATAATAAATAAAGACTGTTCTCTTTTAAGAGCTCAGACTGTGTCCAAACCTTTAAGACTGGCTGCTTCTTCCATGCATGGGATAGAACCTCCTGGCTTGGCTAGGTTGGATAGCCAACAGGAGAAAGTGAAGTAGGAGCTAGCAGTACATACATGTTACATGCACAGAGCCCCTACTGACACCCCAAAACACAGGTAAATGAGGGAAAGTGAAGTGCTTGGCTGGGGTGTGTGTGTGTGAGGTGAGTCCCCTCGCATGCATGCCCCCTCACCCTTCCATGACAACTATCATGTAGGGCTGTCGATTCGGTTCCATCCAACAAGAAAAACAGCCGAATTTTCCCTGATTCGTCTTTCTACTTCAAATAGAACCAAAGTAAAAAAAGGTGGGGAAACGATGAACCGAACTCGGCAAGTTTGGGCGGATGCCGGATAAATTCGTACAAGTTCAGCGCCCCCAAAGCAGCATTCTCCTGCAGCCAATCGGTGACCAAGCTGGGTTTCTTCTGGCCAATCAGTCGTGGATGAGTGCGTGGCCCAGGGAGAGAGAGAGAGTGTGTCTGTTTGTGTGTGAGAGAGATCCCCGTGGGTGGGTGGTGGTGTGTGTGTGCACATTCGCGGCTTTCCATGGCTCCGGGGGGGGGACATTTTTGGAGGTAGAGGTCCCAATCTTTCAGTGTAGCTTGAGGGGACCCTTCCTGCAAGAAACCCCAAGTTTTGTAAAGATTGGGTCAGGGGCCCCTGAGTTATGCGGTCCCCCCCATCCACCCATTGGAATGATTGGGAGCAGGCGATCCTTAATGTGCATCTAGAGAGCGGCAAATCCAAGGCAAAACCTCCCGTGCATAAATGGCCAGAGAGAGTCTGTGTGTGTGAGTCTCTAGAATCGTATTGGATTACTTCTGAGTCCTGACTCCCAGTTCCTGCTCCTGATGGAAGAGAAGACATCCACAGTAAGACCCATTTTGGGGCTTCTCTCTATAACTTTTTTCCTGTGTGTGTATGTAGGGGGAGGAGATTCTGTGTGTGTGTGTGTGTGTGTGTGTGCGCTGTGTGTGTGAGAGAGAGAGAGAGACAGAGAGAGAGGGGGGAGCCAAGGGGGGGTTACCTGTTCTGCTGGGGGTGGGCTCGATTGCCTCTGTGTGGGACTGTGCATTCTGCTGTTTTCACCGGTTGCCAACTGGAGTTAACTGTGGGTTAACAGAGTCTCTCTCTGGCTGGCTCCTATTGTTTCCAATGGGCTGTGCAGCTGCTCCTGTTGTTTATAATGGGCTAGCCTGTCATTCATTTTAGTACATCCCATGTCAGTGAGTCTCTCTCTGTCTGGCCCGTTCTTCTCCTTTGTTTGGAATTTGCATCTTCTGGTTCGGGGGGGGCTGCTCTGCTGGGGGGCTTGATTGCCTTTGTGGAGTGTGATTTTTGGGGGTTACCTGTCTTGGGGGAGTTGATTTTTTTGCGACTGGAAAGCCGTGAATGTGTTTTTAATGGCTTTATTCCAATGGGCAGGTTGGGGGGACCCCTTCCAGGCCCCATATCTTGGGACCCCCTGACCCAATCTTTAAAAAACTTGCCAGTTCTTGCAAGAAGGGTCCCCTCAAGCTACACTGAAAGTTTGGGTCCTCTACCTCCAAAGATTCCCCCCCCCCGGAGCCGTGGAAAGCCCTGAATGTGTTTTTAATGGCTTTATTCCAATTGGCGATTTTGTGGGGGACCCCTTCCGGGCTTCATATCTCGGGACCCCCTGATCCAATCTTTACAAAACTTGGGAGTTCTTGCAAGAAGGGTCCCCTCAAGCTACACTGAAAGTTTGGTACGCCTACCTCCAAAAATGTGTCCCCGGAGCTGTGGAAAGCCGCGAATGTGCTTTAATGGCTTTATTCCAATTGGCAATTTTGGGGGGACCCCTTCCAGGCCCCATATCTCGGGACCCCCTGACCCAATCTTTTAAAAACTTGGGAGTTCTTGCAAGAAAGGTCCCCTCAAGCTACACTGAAAGTTTGGGACCTCTACCTACAAAAATGCCCCCCCCGGAGCCGCAGAAAGCAGCAAATGTGTTTTTAATGGCTTTAAATGCTCAAATTTATTCGCAAACTCCGAACTTAGTGCCAAATTCCACGGATCCGAATCGGGGGAGTTCGGATTTTGGCATTTCCCGAATAAAAATGGGCCAAATTTTGCTGAATCTGAATTTTACCGATTTTTTTTTTCAACAGCCCTACTATCATGTAAACTCATTCACTGAGTGGGAATCTAGATCATTCTTCTTAGGTCCAAGTTGATTATTCCCAACCAGGTTAATTTTATATATACTTCTTGCCATTGGCAACAAAGATTAGGAATCACTGGGTGTTACTATGCTCTAAAATGATAAACAATGCTAAGCCTCTTCTCTTAGTGGCTATCTTGCAGAAGGGAGAAAGAGACACAGGTAACATTCTAGTCTAGAGAGACCTGCAGCCTGAGATGGTCTTGTTTCAGAGAATTAAAATCACAGTTTGTCCAATGTTAACAGACAGTGAGGATGCAGTTGCTGGCTATTTATAACTCACAAACTAGTAGACAGCTAACACAACCAGAGGCAAATGGTAACAGAGTAAATACTATATCTGCTAAAATGCTAAAATGCGTCCATGACCAATCATAAAAGTAGACCACCTGCAAACAACATAAGAGTTTCTACATACTCAGGGAAAACCCCAGATATTAAGATAAATATGATTTCATAAATTAACCAAAGAAGCCCCAAATAGCCCCTCCCCCTCTCTCTCTCACATACACACAGACAGACACACACACACGCAGGCACACATTTTTATCACATCTTTCCTCCAAAGATGTGAAGGTGCTGAACCTACTCCTTCATGTCCTCATGAGGACTGAATATGCTCCAGGAGTGACATAGTAACATGCAGGGCTCCTGTGAGCTTCAGTGTGAAGACAATTGCCAGCCAAACATGGCCTCACTTTGCTTACATACAAACGTCCCCCTTGCCAGTTCTTTTTGACATTGCTGTTTGATATTCAGCACAAATGCTGTGCTCAGCAGCTTTGTGCCTGCACACTAGTCATTTGTGCTGCAGGATCATGGCATGCTCAAGTCTTGGTACATAAGTTTCATTTACTTCTATCCTGCAGCCTGTGGCCACTTTTCCATCAACAGTTACCAAATCCCATCTTCTCAGTCACCAAAGAAGACAGCACATATGTGACAGGTGATGGTCAAGTCACTCACAGTTGACTCCTGTTTGCATCCTCACAACAGGGGGGCATGGTTTAAATCAGCTAAAGTGAGTACCTTGTCTGCCTTTTGAACATGCATAATCAGTGGCATCTATTGAACCTGCAAGGGAGCCAGCATGGTGTATTGGTTAAGAGTGGTGGACTCTAATCTGGTGAAATGGGTTGGTTTCCCCATTCCTACACATGAAGCCTGCTGGGTGACCTTGGGCTAGTCATAGTTCTCTGAACTCTCTCAGCCCCACGTGCTTCACAAGGTGTATGTTGTGGGGAGAGGAAGGGAAGGAGATTGTAAGCCGGTTTGATTTTCCTCAAAGGGTAGAGAAAGTCAGCATATAAAAACCAACTCTTCTCCTTCTTCTCCTTCTTCTAAGCATAGAATTCATCACCCGGGATCATAAATGGGCCATGCCTTCTTGTGTAAATAACTTTCCTGAGCAGCCAACCAATCAACTCCAAAGGAATAGAGAGACACCAAAGAGGAAGTCTTAACAGAAAATGTCAAATGTTACTTTCCCCTTGGTTTTTTAACAATGTGACTTCCAAGTGGGAGTCGGTGGTGGTGTCAGGTGCAGTAGTGGGGGGAAGGAGCAGCAGCAGTGAGGAAGCAGGTAATCATGCATGAGCAATTGTCTGTTTCCTATAACTGGACATGTGTAAGCTGTTTGGGATACAGATGAAGAGCTGGAAGTTTGGCTCCTGTGACCACTACAGGACATGAGCTGAACTAGAGAGTAATTGAGCGTCCCTGGTAGAGAGCAGCTGGGAGTCAGTTAAAGGTAAAAATGGAGGAAACCAGTGTGCTCAAGCTCCTGAGATCTTAGAGAATTCCACAAAGGAAGATTTTGGGCAGTGGCATGCAATTTCCAGTTTGTTTCCCTGTTCCAAGATTCCTTGTGAGCTTTTATGGTGTTTAAGCAAAACTTGGTGAGAATGTCATCCTGAGATATACATGTGTAGAAGCATACTCTCTCATCATCTATATGTTTAAAAAGTTAATGAATGCTTTAAATATGTACATAAAATGCAGCCCTACTTACAGCCCATTCCTGAGCCTTTGGCAGCCAGGGACAGCATGGTCAAGGTGCCTTTCAGAGGCTTTTAAATTTTTTAATGGGGCATTTTGCCTCATTGAGAACAGCGAGGGTGCACCAGCAAAAAAGCAGGTGCAGCAACGCTGTTCTCCCTACTGGAATGCTGGGCTGAACAGGGACAGGAAGCCGCCTACTGACAGCTCCATCCCCCCAGCATGTCCTGGGAATGCCCCAGGGAATTTGCACCGGTGGGATGCTGGCGGAAGGCCCAGCTAACATCCCTGGGTGGCACTGTCGTGGTAGGCCTGGGAGACCAGTGTCCAGGTGACCCTGCTGGTGTCTAAGCCCACCTGGATGGCCTAAGTGGGACGGCACTGGTGGCCGTCCCACTTATGCTGGCGCTGCCCCTTTTTGAGGTCAGGAATGGGCTGTGAAGATAATCCCTACCAGCACTGAAGAATATCTATGGGTTGAACCCCTGAGAAAATATATGAGAAAATATATACTTTATATATATTGTTTTCTTTTTTTAAAAAAAATGTAACCTAACTTTTTGGAAGACAGGAAAGGTTTTACATACTCTCCAAATGTCTTTCATAGGAAATAATGTACTCATGTTTCCCCCCCCCCCCACTCCAGGTAGAACTACATGGTACAAGGAACATGGACACGCCACTCAAAATCACAGCCACATGTCAAGATTTCCCCTTCCCTTACAACCCCCATATCAAGAGGACTTCACAGTGCATGCTTTCCTGCCCCTTCTGTACCTCATTTGTTTCTGACAGTGGGGAGAGGGAGAGACATAATGGGTGATATCACAACATCGGGTGTTAAGAGATGTTACGGAAGTGAAGATCTCAACAAGGGGTGCCTTTTTGAGCAGCATCTTTGTGACTTGCAGCTGTAGTGAGCAATTAGGATTGCTCACCTGAAAAGTTTGCTGATAATTACATGGGCATCAGCTTCAAAGCTATACTGCTTTTTCCGTTGAGAAGAATGTGCAGAAATGGAAATAGACTAACAAGGCACATCATTACTGCTTACACATTTCATTTATTAATGCCTGTTCCTCTTTACGAAGGCATTGTGTTTCAGTGCCTTCTGGCCACAACAATTATTCATTTAAATCTGACACAACCTTCTCTTTCCTCCCCCCCCCCACTTCCTTACAGATTAGACTGCATTGAGGTCATCAGTTAGTCACTGCTTCTCTAAAAATAAGATGGAAACAGGTTGTCCCATATATTTTTTCTCCTCTTGACTTTCCTCTCTTTCTAGTTACTTGAATTTAGAAACAAAACACAACTGGTGGTTGTATTCCTGCTTTTAAAAAGGGGGTGAATCCTTTCCCAGTGCTTATATAATCAGAAGTTCAAATAAGGAGTTCTGTAAACACGGGGCTTGAGCAATGTGAGAGAGACGGCACATTGTAAAAGATCTGGAAATTAAAATAACAGACATTTGCATAATTTGGGTCACTGCAGTGAAACGCCACCAACGCTTCTGACATTCCAAACTCATAGACTTATGTACTTCAGTAGCACTTACCTTCTAGTGATACACTTAGAAGCTGAGATTTAAGCACAAAGAAACCCCCTTAATGATTGGTATGAAATGAATAAATCTCCCTCATGAGGATTTCAAGCCCCCTCCTACCAGAACCTCCTGCAAACAGCCCCCGGGGAAATGGCTTTATAGTACAATCTCAGAGCCCACCTCCCACCCTGGGCCATAGTTCCTCTCTTCCAGACAGCTTTTAGCCATTTAACGAGTTACCTGAATATACACACTCCCTCAGGGCATACATTTCTGCCTTACACTGAGGAATACTAAATATTATTTGGTGTTTCTCACAAAACAAAGAGGAATGAATCTAACAAGCCACCTTGATGTGATCCACAAATATCATTCAACATTTGCTTGCTCTTAGGCTTGGATTGTAACAGTTCTGAATAGATCCTGTCTGTTAAAGACGCATTGGCAGTATGATTCTTTAGTACGGAAGACTCAGCTTCAATATAAGATATCGTTATTGTAAAAAAAAAATGTCTTAAAATTGTATCAACCCAAATACATCTTCCAGGTGCTAAAGAGAAGCTCACTTGTTTTTCCAGCACAAATAATTTCTGGCTCTGTGAAGGAAAATAGCTGTTTGCCGATGCTGTACGCCCACACAGCAGGGAGACAAAATTGGCACTCGAATTGTGCAGCTTGGCAGATATTTCCATTCATTACAAACAGCACAGCTGTTTAAAGGCAGGGTGTTAATGAGATCAGCAGGGTAAATATTACCTGCCGATCAAGAACCTGATCCAAAGGTTTGGGATGTCCATCTTTCCTCTGAAACTGTAGCACTGAAAAGGGGCATTGGCACAATGTGATTGTTTGGAGGGGAACTGGATTTAGAGGAGGGATCATATATTATTGAGACATGGTGAGAGCCTGGCTTTGAAGTCTGATCCAGCAGCTATTTATGAAACATATTGCGTAGCACGTGGTTGAGACACAGCATAAAGACACATGCTATGGAATAAAGGGCCACAATTAGGAACTGCAATGGTCAGAAAAGCAACTTCACTTCCTTGTTTTTTCCTTAGTGCAGTAACCTAACCTTCTGGGATGAGGTGGAGTTGGGTGAGGTTAAAAAGTCCTAACAAGCTCCTAACAGGCAGCCAGCAGAAGCCTGCCTTTACACCATCAGGAAGGTGAGTGCCTCTTCTGAACAGAAAGAGGCTGAGTGCCACAGACTGGGCCTTAAATAGTTCATACTAAGCCACCTCCCATTGGCACAAGACATCAGCCATGCTTTCAGCACCAATGGTCCTACACCTCCCCTGCTACCCACACTTGTGTGGGGTAGGACAGGGAAAGCAATCTAGAAGTTGTGACGAAACACCAGCAGCGAACCGTTTTGGCAAATGCGCTGCTAGTGAAGTCCAAAGCATGATTCTGCCAGTCTGGTGCAAGCTGCAGCATATCTGACCTCCCCTTCCTTGAGGGGATTCTTCGAGGCGGGGATGGAGAAAACACAAAAGGCCACGTTAAAGGGACTCTTAAGAAATGCGAAGCAGGTATGTGCCGGCTTCGCAGTCACTTCCTTTTTTTTTTTTTTTAACTTTTTATTATTTTATTTGTATAGTTGGGGGGTACAGGAAAGAAAAAGGAAGGGGTAAACGTTGTCATTGTAAAAACAATACAGTATTGTTAAATATTTTCTGATAAAACATAATTACAAAATATCTTTGCTTTGTTATACTTGCATCAGGCTGATTTCTAATGTTTTAAAAGTTCATGTTCTACTTGGCAGTTAGTTAAGATAAAAAAATATAGTACAAAGTTAGTAATAATGTTTAAACATACTTCGTTTAAATTAGCTGCATTTCATGTAGGTATAAAAGGACGCCCACTTCTCCTCGAATTGCTCAGTGGACTCACTAGGTTTAGGATTTAATTCAAAAGTCATTTTGGCCATGGTTGCATATTCCAGAAGTTTTTCTTTCCAATCATCAATTTCCGGTATGTGAGGTTGTTTCCAGGTTCTTGCTAAAATTGTTCTGGCAGCTGTTGTAGCATATTTAAAAACGTCATGCGATTTCGCAGGTAAATTTGATGGCACTATACTAAGTAGATAAAATTTAGGATCAAATGTAAACTTCATATCTAACATCATCTGTAATTCCCGATGAATTCTTTTCCAATATAGTTGTAGTTTTGAACACGTCCACCATACATGAAAGTAAGAACCATCTGACTCTTGACATTTCCAACATGCACCTTTTTTCCCTGGAGTTGTCATCTGGGAAAGCATATTAGGAGTCAAATACCATCTGTAGAAAGTTTTATACCAATTTTCTTTCACTTCTTGACAGACAGTATATTTCAATTCGGAAAGACAAAGTTTTTCCCATAGGTCCATATTGATCATTTCTCCGAAATTTTGCATCCACTTTATCATATTTGTTTTCACTTGCTCTTCTTCTGTATCATATTTCAGGAGAAGCTTGTATATTTTTCCTAAAACGTGTGATTCATTTTTAGATATTAACTGCTCAAATTCTGTTGATTCACGAAATGGTTGTGGATATAAACAATCTTTTTGCAGATTAGACCTCAATTGTAGATATGTTAACCAATTTAACTTTTGAAATTTTTCTTGAAGTTTAATCATAGTCCTAATTTCTCCCGTGGACTCTATCATATCATTGTAGGTAAAATGAACACCCAGTTTCAGTTTAACATTATCGTGATAAGCTTCGGTTGGTGACATTATAGATGGCGGAGAGGAACTTATTCTCTTTTTGTATCTTTTCCACACTTTCAGTAACGCTGTTTTAACATCACAATCTTCTGATACTTTTTCTTTTTGAATTTTTGATTTTGAATCCCACAAAACTTTATGAAAACCTTGTCCCAAGTCCGCCCGCTCTAGAATAACATGCCGGCTTTTGGGGTGTTTTATCCATTCAGTTATCCAAGTTAGGCAGGCTGCGTGGTAGTATAATTTGAAATTGGGCAATGCCAGCCCTCCTCTTTTCTTTTCGTCTTGAAGGACTTTAAATCTGACTCTCGGTTTTTTCCCATTCCAAACAAATCGGTTAACTTGTTTTTGCCAGTTTTCTAGTGTCCTGTCAGAGATGTCAATCGGCAAGAATTGAAATAAAAAATTTAGTCTAGGAAGAACATTCATCTTTATCGTCGATATCCTTCCTATCCATGAAATGTTCATTTTTGACCATAAGCTCAAATCTTTTTCTATTTCTCCCCATATTTTCAAGTAGTTTGACCCTAAAAGTGTATTGTTTTGTGAGGATATGTTGATACCCAAATATTTCACTGGTTCCTTGGTAATTCGACATCCGATGATATCCTCAATATGCTTATCTTCTTCTGCTGTTAGATTAAAAGTCAAAATCTTTGTCTTCGTTTTGTTAAGTTTGTAACCGGAGTACTTTGCATATTCGGTGAGGTGTTTATAAACATGTGGGAGTGTTTGTTCAGGGTTTTGACAAATTAGAACTACATCATCAGCGTAGCTTTTGATTTTGTGTTCTTCATTTCCTATTGTTAAACCTTTGATTTTTGGGTCATTTCTAATATGATTTGAGAGGACCTCCATTGATAAATCGAATAGAAATGGGGAAAAAGGACAACCTTGTCTTGTACCTTTTGTAATGTTTAATTCTGTTGACAGCTGACCGTTGATTAAGAGACGAGCTCTTTGCGCCGAATATATCGTATTGAAAACTTTAAGTAGAGTTTCTCCACAATCCATTTGTTGTAGTGTTTTGGCAATAAAGTGCCAAGAAACGTTGTCGAAAGCTTTTTCTGCATCTAAAAATATCATTGCTGTTTTTAATGAGTTTGACTTTGCATATTTTATTGCACTAAGAACCAGTCTCACATTGTCCCTCATTAATCTTTTAGGAATAAAACCTGTTTGATCTGGATGTACCAAGTTTCCGATGTATTTTTGAAATCTTTTGGTGATTATAGAGACAAAAATTTTATAGTCAATGTTCAGTAGCGATATTGGTCTGTAAGCTTGGGGAAGATATTGATCTGCAGCTTCTTTTGGTATCAAAGAGATATGTGCTTCCTTCACTTCCTGAATGATGGTTCAGCGAGAAAAACTCAGAAAAAAACGGGGGGCACTTCAGCCTGGAACGTGCTGCTAATTGCCAATGGCCTTAGACTTTAGCCTGTTGCTTTAGGGAGTAGGGTGGATAGCAGCACAAGGTAGAGGCAGGAGTGCAGGACTGGCCCAGTGCCACACACAGACCTTCAGGCCCTTCTGCTTCCATTCAGGAATGCCACATGCTGCTTGAGGCTGGTTTTCTTCATGTGACTGCCCCAGGAACAATGTGCTGCTCAGCTCATTGCAACATATGACAGAGTGCATTATGACTTGCGCCATGTAGATGTTTGCCAGGCTAACACTTGAAGCTGCCTTATACTAAACCAGACCATCGTTTCTTCAAGATGAGTATTGTCTACTCTGACTGGCAGTAGCTTTCCAGGGTCTCAGGTAGAGGTCTTTCACATCACCTACTGCCTGGTACTTTTTACTTGCTGTGCCTGGGATTGAACCTGGGACCTTCTGCATGACAAGCAGAGGCTGTACCACTGACCCAACGCCCCTCCCCAAGAGTAATGGTGCAGTTAGTACTGACTACTACATTTCTACAACTGTCATTTAATTTGTAGCAGAGTATACTTTCCCTAATACTTAAGGGCAGGAATCCTGAGACAGAGGTTGCAATCCTATGCTACATCTGCTAGGCAATGTCCCTCTCATTGCTATGGGATTTATAATTCTTGCCACGTTGATCTATTAATTCACTAGAAAAAGTGTGTGTTTGTGGTATGTACATATGTACATGGTTTGACCTAGGCCTCATTAATTCCAACCAACTAGCTTTGTTCATTGCAATCGAGCAGTTCACAATGTAAACTTTAAGCATCACCAACTACTTTGTGTCAAAATTAATTATATATTATGAATACCATAGGGAGTAAAAAAGCCCCAACTGTTACAAATAGCTTTGGCTAATTTAAAATCTGTTCATTAGACAGGATTAATTACAGTATCTTAAAATGAGATACTTTAACATATTTTATGTGTCCCCTGCCGAAGTCCTATAGAATGCATATTATCTTTGCAGGGTTCTTTTTCCAAGTTAAATAAAAATGGATTTTGTAAGAAGGATATTTTTAGTATTTATGAACTATGTCAGTGTTTCTAGGGAGGAAACTGCCATTCATACAGTATCATGTAGTTCAAAAACAACAAAAGGCCCCTCCTATTCAAATTTGTTCCCACTTCCTTCTGTGATTATTCAGGGGAGGGGCTGTGACCCAATGGTAGAGCACCTGCTTTGCATTCAGAAGGTCCCAGGTTCAATCCTTGGCATCCTCTCCAGTTAAAAGGCTCCGATAGTATATGATACAAAAGACTTCCACCTGAGCCATGGCCAGTCAGAGCAGAACAATATTGATCTTGATAGACCAATGGTCTGATCAAGAATAAGTAGTCAGCTTCATGTGTGCAATTCAGATCATGTATTCAACAGCTCCCTCTTCCGACTATCTTATTCATTTCTGGAGACAGTTCATCTTAAGCAGCTTAGCAAAGAAACTACTCAGCCTATATAATGATCTGTTCACATACTTGTGTTTGGGCTTGACTGATTTGTTTAGATTCTGTAATATTGTTATATCATGTGTTCAGAGTGTTCCATTAATTCGGTAGCTGTTTCCACTGGTTGCAGTAAGAGACAATTCCTACTGCCAACTCCCCCACAACCACCATGGGGCTAAAATTCTCAGAGATTGTTCCACTTATCCAGGTAAACCTGCCTCCTACATTTCAGCCAGGGAGGAGAAATCCTTCTTGTTCTAGAGGCAGTGAAAGAAACAATGCATATGTCATTTTAACCTCCCCCCTTCCAAATGACAATGCATTCTCAGGAACGCTAGCCTTCACCCAAAAAATCCTTCCTGCTAAATATCAGAAAGAGAGGGAAAAGAATTCCAGTTTTACAACCCATTAAAATTCTCTAGAGTGAGCAGACAGAGAAAAAAAACTGTCAGAGGGTGTGGGTGTAACAGGATCAGAAGAGGTTTTCTTATCCTTGGAGCATCCTTGGAGCATCTGGAGATGAGCAGATTCAGCAAACCTTTCTAAAATCCTGTATATGTACACTTACATATAATTTTTCATAGGGCCTTTTAAAGAAGATCAGCATTTATAGACAGATAAAGATAGGCGTGGGAAGATTGTAGGGGTGTGCATTCAGATATGTTGAAATGAAGAAAAAAACACACACCATTTGACCAAAGTCGAAAAAGCCTTATTCAAAAAGGCCCAAAAAATTTCAGCTTTTTCGACTGCTGTCAAGAGGCTCCTTAAAACTCTTTAAATTTTAAAGAGCTGCTAAGCTTGATGCCGCCCAATTCATGCTGGATGGTGGGTTAGGAAGCTCTTTAAAATTTAAAAGGCACGGCTTTATTGAACCCTATGGGGAATCTTTGCAGGGCTCTGAGGGGGTGGGTTTTTAAGGTAGAGGCACCAAATTTGCAGCATAGCTGCTGGTGACTCTGCTTTCAAGAACCTCTGAGTTTGGTAAAGATTGTGTCATGTGGTTCAGTTGTATTGACCCCCAAATGGAGGAAAAATGGGGGCCAATAAAATGGACCCCAGGACCCAATCTTTACCAAACCTGGGGATTCTTGCGAGAGTCACCAGCAGCTACACTGCAAATTTAGTGCCTCTACCTTAAAAAACTGCTCCCTGAGCCCCACAAATATTTCCCATAGAGTATAATGGAGATGAAAAAAAATTCCCACCCCCTCAGGGTTATCACCTATGTGGGAAAGCTTTTTTTGGTGAGATTCTCTAATCTAACATAGGTTCATTGAAGCCTATGGGAAATCTTCATGGGGCTCTGGGGGGGTGTTTTTTTAAGTTAGAGGCACTACATTTGCAGCTCAGCTGATGGTGACTCTTCTTACAAGAACTCCCAAGCTTGGTGAAGATTGGGTCAGGTGAGTTCAATTTTATGAGACCCCATTTTTTCCCCTCCATTTCTCTGCCTCTATCTGGGAGCTGGAGATTCCTTTCTTCTGAGCACTAGTATACCAAGCCATGCCTTCCCTTTAGGACCTCACAAGTCTTGTGACTGTTGCCAGACAACCAAAATGATGGCCATACTTGTGTGAAAGAAATGAGTATCATGAGAGTTCTACTACTTTTGATTTTATGGAGTCTTGGTGGAGAGAAGAGGCAAGAAATACTGGCTATTCTGGCTCTCAGAATATTCTGGGTATGGCAGCAGCCAGGTCAGGGGGCACAATGGTGAAAGCTGTAAGAAGAGGCCAGCATAGAATCAGAGAAACATAGAGTTGAAAGGGGCTATACAGGCCATCTAGTCCAACCCCCCGCTTAATGCAGGATCAGCCTAGAGCAGGGGTCGGCAAACTCATTAGTCAAAAGAGCCAAATATGAACAGTACAACAATTAGTCAAAAGAGCCAAATATCAACAGTACAATGATTTAGATTTCTTTTGAGAGCCAAATTTCTTAAACATAAACTATATAGGTAAGTACACTGTTTATTAACTTAATAAACTTTAATTAAAGTCTTAAGTCTTAATTAAACTATAGGTACACTGAATAAAACTTGATATCATACTTAATAATGATCTTATTTATTGATAAAAATTAAATTGTAAGTCCCTGCCATTTCCCCCTCCCCGTCTGGAGTCCTCATCTGGAGGCCTGGTCTACTGCCATAAAAGCCTATTGGTAGACCTGGCCTCCGGCTGAGTCCCATTGGAAGGCCAGGTCTACCCATCGGCTTTCTTGGCAGTAGACCTGGCCTCCGGAGGCCCATAGAAGCCAATTGATAGACCTGGCCTCTGAAGGGGGACTTTTTCCCCTCCTCGGAGTCCAGGTCTACCTCCAAGAAAGCCAGTGGGTAGACATGGCCTCCCAATGGGACTCAGCCAGAGGCCAGGTCTACCAAAGGAAGCCCGCCCCACCCAACAGCTGATAGGCGGGCAGGGGCAAGAACCGCCGAGCCACCCGCCCAGCAATCGTGCGGCTAGAGGTGGGGGGAGGATTTAGCCTCCCAACCATTGAGGGCAAGGGAAAGGGGGAACTGGCCATTCTCCACGGCGGGCGGGGGGGAGAGACAGCACGCCCGCTTGCCTGCTCTCTCTCTCTCTCTCTCTCAGGCATGGGCTCTGCAGCCCGGCTGCCGGCGCGAGAGCAGGGGCTCCGAAACAAGTTCGGAGAGCCGCACTCAACGGGCCAAAGAGCCGCATGCGGCTCGGGAGCCGCAGTTTGCAGACCTCTGGCCTAGAGCATCCCTGACAAGTGCTTGTCCAGCCTCTGCTGGTGAGGAGGAGCTCGCCACCTCCCCAGTTGTTTCACTGTCAAATAACTCTTACTGTAAGGAACTTTTTCCTAATATCCAGCCAGTACCTTGCCGCCCACAATTTACACCCATTACTGTGAGTCCTATCCTCTGCTGCCAACAGGAACAGCTCCTTGCCCTCCTCTAAGTGACAGCCCTTCAAATACTTAAAGAGAGCAATCATGCCCCCCTCATCAACCTCCTATTCTCCAGATGAAACATTCCCAACGCCCTCAGCCTTTCCTCATAGGGCTGGGTCTCCAGGCCCCTGATCATCCTTGTCACTCTCCTCTGAACCCTCTTGAGTCTGTCCACATCCTTTTTGAAGTGAAGCATTAGCAGTCTGAGGGATCAAAGTGTTTTGAACTGCCACTGGTGTCAAGGGACCCAAGATATGATACAATGAAACATTTTAAGATTCATAATAGGCACTCGCTTTCCTGGTAATAGAGGCTTCTATCTAGAACAATGGCCCAGTTCACTGCTTGTAGCGAAACTCCATTTGCAAAGAAATGGAACAGAGATAACCACAAAACAGGATTTAAACAAACTTCAGATGGTACATTTTAATATTGGCAAGACATCCCGTTGGCACAAAAGCCCTTCGAGATTCCACGGTGCCTTCTTTAATTAAAAGATAATTAAGAATTATGATTAATGGTGTGAAAAGACTGCTTGCATTTTCTGTCTCCAAGGATGAACATCAACTGAACTGTGCAAAAGGAGACGAAAAATGTTTGCCTGTTCTGTATCCAACAAGGTTCTGAATGATCATCTTTGTGGTGGGGGAGGGGGGATATAAAAGGGCTAGGGAGAAAAACAGGCAAAAAGAGTAATTTCCCAGGTAAACCTAAGCAGGCCTAATTAGAGTCTGGCTCAGGTCTATTCAGTGGGGCACTGTGAAATAGGGCTCTTGATTCGGTTTGGCCCGAACTGAAAAACAGCCGAATTTCCCCTGATTCGGTGGTTTTTAGTTCGGGACGAACCAAACTCAAAAATGGCAGGCAACCAGGGAGCCGAATTCAGCGAGTTCGGGAGTTCATGAATAAATCCGGCCAATTCGGGGCCGTCAGTAAGCAGCATAACCGTCAGTAAGCAGCATTCTCCTCCCCCGGCCAATCGGTGGCCAAGCTGGGTCTTCTTCTGGCCAATCAGTCAGGATTGAGTACTGGAGGAATCAGCTGATGTGCGGCCCGGCGGGGGGGAGAGAGAGAGAGGGAAATCCTTGTGTGTGTGTGTGTGGTGGTGCTTGTGCACATTCGCTCCTTTCTGTGGCTGCAGGGGGCGTATTTTTTGGGGTAGGGACACAAAACTTTCAGCAGAGATTCAGACAAGCCTTCTTAAGAGACCACCCAAGTTTTGTAAACATTGGGTCAGGGGGTCCCGAGATATGGGCTCCCCCCTTTTTTCTTTCCATTGCTGCAGGGGGCGCATGTTTGGGGGTAGAGACCCCAAACTTTCAGTGAAGCTTCAGATGAGCCTTCTTAAGATATCCCCCAAGTTTTGTAAACATTGGGTCAGGGGGTCTCGAGATATGGGCTCCCCCCTTTTCCCTCCCCCCCTTTTTCCATTTATGTGGCTGCAGGGGGTGCTTTTTTGGGGATACAGCCCCCAAACTTTCAGCATAGCTTCAGACAATCATTCTTAAGATACCACCCACGTTTTGTAAAGATGGGTTCAGTGGAGGCAGAAATATCGGCTCCCCCTTTTCTCTTTCCGTGGCTGCAGGGGGCGCATTTTTTGGGGTGCAGATCCCAAACTTTGAGCGGAGCTTCAGACAAGCCTTCTTAAGAGACCACCCAAGTTTTGTAAACATTGGGTCAGGGGGTCCCGAGATATGGGCTTTCCCCTTTCCCCTATTGGGATGAATGGATCAGCTGATCTTGTATGCATCTCCAGAGCAAAACGTCCCGTGCTTAAATGGAATCTTCTTGGATTACTGAGTCCTCCTCCCACCCCTCCTGATGGAACTGAAGACAGCCACAGTAAGACCCCTTTGGGGGCTTTAATCTATACTTTTTCTCCTGTGTGTGTGTGTGGGGGGGGGGGAAGCAGAGTCTGTGTGTGTGGGGGGGAGGGAGCAGTTTCTGTGGGTGGTGGTGGGGGGAAGCCAAAGGGGGCTTTTGCCGGTTCTGCCTGGGGTGTGTGTTCCCCGTGGAGTCTCTCTCTCCCTGGTTTGAGGGGGGGTTTCAGTTGTGTGTCTTCAGGTTTTCCCTCATTCATAAGAGTGGTTAGGTCTATTTGGATGCTTGCTCAAAACTGGTTTTCAAATGGTGACTTAAAGAATGCATTTGCTGGTCCGATGCAAAAGGGGAAATTCCACCCCTCCTGCTCATTATGCATAGCTAGCTGCCTCTGTCCTTTTCCATGGTTTGCAAACTCCCAGGTGTCAGGTGTTGCTTTGCACAGTTGCAAAGGTGTTGCTTACAAGGTTGTGTTGCTGTGCAGTCGAGTTGCTTTGCATTACTGTTGCAATGCTTTGCAAACCTCTCAGCTGTTTGTCGGGGCTGGGAGCTTTGTGCATGGGCGGCAAGCTCTGCTCAGACATGCTCATTAAGGGTGGGGGGACCCCTTTCGGGGCCCATATCTCAGCCCCCCCTGACCCAATCTTTACAAAACTTGGGGGGTCTTTCAAGAAACGTCCTTTGAAGCTCTGCTGAAAGTTTGGGACCTCTACCCCCAAAAAGGCCCCCCCAGAGCTGCGGAAAGGCACGGTTGTGTTTTTAAAGGCTTTATTCGGCCGAATTTTTTTCCCGAACTTTGAATTCCTGCCGAATTGCACGGACACGAAGTGGGGGAGTTCGGACTTCGGCATATCCCAAATCTAAATGGGCCGAATTCAGCCAAATCCAAACTATACCGAATTTTTTTTAATTCAACAGCCCTACTGTGAAACATTTCTCTCCTTTTCTCCCCCTACATCTTCTGTTTCTTCACTTCCCTTGGCTTTCTTCTATCTCTCCAGCTGTTAAAATTTAGATTGCAAGATCCTTTGGCAGAGACTTATTTTATTACTTGGCTCTGCAATGTGTTGCTTCCATTGATGAAAGTATACAAATATGAATCAATATCTCATTTCTTGCATAGAAAGGCTTAAACAGTTGAAGATGTTTGCTTGGAATGTATAAATGAATGGCTGAGATATGAAAGAGCTTTATAGCATCATGCATGGCCTATGATGGGGAATTATTATTTGCACTTTAAGAGCAGGGTTACAGTGAAGGAAAGGAAACATACGATGTATACAATGTATAATTAGCCATTGAAGTTGGGAAATGGCTTTTTAAAATGTTTAGACAAATTCATAAACAATCAGTCTTGTGGAAGGTTTGTAACTAAGCCAGTAATCATGTTTCCTAAATTGTTGTGCCTCCTTCTGAGTGAAAACATGTGACATCTCTCCTCAGTCCTATTTCAAATATATATTCTCAAGAGCCATAAAAGAATCATAGAGCTGGAAGGGACTATCAGGGTCATATAGTCCAACCCCCTGCACAATGCAGGAAATTCACAACTACCCCTCACACCCCCAGTGACCCCTACTCCATGCCCAGAAGATGGCCAAGGTGCCCTCCATCTGCCTGTCATAGAATCAGCATTGCTGACAGATGGCCATCTAGCCTCTGCTCCAGGGAAGGAGAGCTTACCACCTCCTGAGAAAGCCTGTTCCACTGAGGAACTGCTCTAACTCTTAGAAAAAACTGTCTGATTTCTGAAATTTATCTATTTATTTATTAAAACATTTATATCCCGCCTTTCCTCATAGTTCAAGGTGAGATTTAAAACACAATCATGCTAATAGCCCTTTAATGAATCTTGCTCCCCCATGGAGCCCACCCATTCATTGTGATTTTTCCTATCTTTTACTGACTTTCTGGCCCCCTGCATCCTTTCCTATGTGGAATGACCTTCTCGGATACTCAGAGCACCATTTCTTGGCATTTAATTCACAACCATGGGCTTAGTGAATATCTTTCTTTTCTCTTGCTTAGTAAGTTCATTCTTTTTATTCCTGCCCTCAGTTCAAGCCTCAGCGTTGGTCTTTGCTCATTGAAGGTACAAGGGGCACCCTGATCTCACAGAAAGGGCAGAGAGTTTTGAAATGGAGAACATTTCACATCAAGCTCAGGTGTGCACTGTATGGACTTACTCAGCAGTGCTGGGCCATTTAGGGAGGCCAGGTCTCCCTTCCACTCCCACCCTCCTGCTGCTTCCCAGTGGGAGAAAAATGGTGGGGAAACTGCTAAAGACATAGAGTTTGGGTGGAATCCTAGAGAGTTGTGCTGATGCATGGAAGTCACTTCCGTGTGCACCGGAAGTGATATTATGGTGTTACTGCAAGATCAGTTTGAATGTCCTAAGCCCCTAGAGCTTTTGCCAGTTGCCAGCACTCAGTTGGCAACCTTAGACCTGCAGCTACTGGAATTTGACCCCCCATGTAGGGAATGTGGGTTCCACTGAGTGGTAGAGCTGTTGATTCAATAAAAACCAAACCAAAAAAATAATTTTTTTTTTTTTTTTGGCAAATTCAGTAAAATTTGGGTTCAGGTTTACCGAGTCCGCAAAATCTGGGAGTTTGGCAAAGCTGAATTTGCCATTCCTGAAAAGGCCAGATAAAAATCTGGCTTTTTTGGGAATGTCTTTCACCAACTCGGGGGGGGGGGGCATTTTTGCAGCGAGAGGTCCCAAATTTTCAGGGTAGCTAGAAGGGACTCTCCTTGCAAGAACCCCTTAGGTTTGGTGAAGATTGGGTCAGGGGGTCCGGAGTTACGGGGTCTGAAAGGGGTCGCCCCCATCCCCCCATTAGAAAGCATTGGAGCCGGCTCCAATTCTTTCTAATGGGGGGATGGAAGCGACCCCTTCCAGACCCCGTGACTCCGGACCCCCTGACCCAATCTTCACCAAACTTGGAGGGGGTTCTTGCAAGAAGAGTCCCTCCAAGATACCCTGAAAATTTGGGACCGCTACCTCAAAAAATGCCCCCCAGGAGCTGTGCAAAAAAACCTCCCCTTGGATAAAATGGGTGGGGGAAAGCCTGCTTCTCACGCCTACAGTCTGTGAAACCACAAAGGAAGTCTTTAACAAACTGGTTCCCACAATAGGGAAGCATAGGAATTTTTTCACAGCTCCTGGGGTCTTGGTATTTTCTTTCCTGACATTTCTCCAGCAGCTGTGGCAGGCATCTTCAGAGGAGTAACACTGAAGGACAGTGTCTCTCAGTGTCAAGTGTGTAGGAAGAGTAATATATAGTCAGAAAGGGGTTGGGTTTGAGCTGAATCATTATCCTGCAAAAAGTATCAAGATAATGTGCTAATGAGGGTGTGGTATGTTAATATGGAACCATTGTATCCTGAAATGGTCTGTTAATGTGTGAAATCCAAAGCTAATCCGCATGGCTATTGTGGACTGTAGTCTTTGTTAGTTTGGAGGTTTTCAGGACAGGAAGCCAAGCCTTATTCATTCTTAAACTCTCTTCTTTTCTGTTAAAGTTGTGCTGATGTTTATGAATTTCAATGGCTTCTCTGTGCAATCTGACAAAATAGTTGGTAGAATTGTTCAGACTTTCAGTGTCTTGGAATAAGACCCTGTGTCCTGTTTGTGTCAGTCCATGTTCAGCCACGGCTGATTTCTCAGGTTGGCCAAGTCTGCAGTATCTTTCATGTTCTTTTATCCTTGTTTGTATGCTGCATTTTGTGGTCCCGATGTAAACTTGTCCACAACTGCAAGGTATACGATATATTCCTGCAGAGGTGAGGGGGTCTCTTTTGTCTTTTGCTGATCGTATACTTTTTGCTGATGTATACTTACAGGACAATGATTAGCACATTACCTTTGATACTTTTTGCAGGACAATGATTCAGCTCAACCCAACCCCTTTCTGACTATATATTACTCTTCCTACACACTTGATGCTGAGAGACACTGTCCTTCAGTGTTACTCCTCTGAAGATTCCTGCCACAGCTGCTGGCGAAACGTCAGGAAAGAAAATACCAAGACCACGGTCACACAGCCCGGATAACCTACAAGAACCAATGAACTCTGACCGTGAAAGCCTTCGACAATATTCAGGGAAAAGATTGGTTGAGTGGCTTTTCTTTGCCTGCCTCCCTTTGAAACTGTTTGCCCAGTGTGTGCTTTACTTTTTGCCCAACCCCATTGTTCTTCTTCGGAATTTGCAACTGGAATTCCAACCCAAATGCTGTCGCTGCTCTTTACTGCAAGTTGTCCCACCGCTCAGTGCCTTGTGCATCCGTGTCAAGTTTTTGTGCTGACATTTTGTGCACACTCTCCATTCTGTTGAACTGCCTTTCTACAACACAAGCTACTTAGAACTATTTGTACCTGCTGTGTTTCCTTCTTCTTTTTTAATGCAATCTTCTAATAAAGCTTTTAAGACTCTGTCAGGTTGTTTAACATCTCCGGCTTGCTTATTACTCCAGGGAATGCTCAACTTTGGATAAAGAAAGCACTGCTGAGGATTGAGGGGGAAGGGGAGTGTTCTAGCCTCCTATAAGTTAAGACTCCCATAACAAGTATGGTAGCAGTGGATTACCATACTTTTTCTGCCCAGGAAGGGCATGGATAAGGAAGGGCATGGGTAGGGTTGCCAGGTCCCTCTTCACGACCAGCAGGAGGTTTTTGGGGCAGATCCTAAGGAAGGCGGGGTTTGGGGAGGGACTTCAATGCCATAGAGTCCAATTTTCAAAGCAGCCCTTTTCTCCAGGTGAACTGATCTCTATCGGCTGGAGATGAGTTGTAATAGCAGGAGATCTCCAGCTACTAGTACCTGCAGGTTGGCAACTCTAGGCATGGAGGGGGTACAGATCTGTCCATTGCCCAAGGAGGCAGCCAGTTCTCTTACACACCCACACAAATTTGAAACATTCTGTTTCTGCAACAAGCCCATATTTGTATAGTGAGTTTGGATCCCCATCCTGAGTCGTTTCTGGGTCCTGGAAAAGTGTTATTATTTTGCTCCCCATGCTGAAGTGCAAAGTCTGGGAGCAAATTCATTTTTATTCTAATATTTGAGCACTGGGAAATCATTAAACTCATAGAATTTTGAGAATATCAAGCTGTCAAGATGGTAGTCAATCAGGAGATATACTGAAATAATCTGTTCTGCAGACTCATGCAAACAACCTTCAAATTTCAGAGCATTTGTGGGAACTGGTTATTTAGTTTCAGGATTGGGCAAATGCAGACTCCTTTTCAATCACCTTAAAAGTGGGCATGCAGATGAATACTCAGATGCCAGTGTAAAGTCGTGATGCTGAAAGTAAAGTATCTAAGGGAATGTCCATTTCCCAGATTCATTTTTAATACTAGTGTGTTGCTTGAATGCACTAGATATTGAAAATAGGCTAATCTGAGACTTAGAAACAGATATGAAAATACAGAAACACAGGAGAGAACAGGGCTTTCAAGAATAACCCACAGCAGCTAAACACAGTTGTTTCCATTCAAACCGAAACAACTAGCTGGGATATGCCTGTAAGGAATACATGATGCCACCTCATACTGATCCAGAAATTGGTCCATCAATGTCAGCATTGTCTACTTAGACTAGCAGGAGCTCTCCAAGGTCTTAGGTTGAAGTCTTTTATATCACCTACCACTTAATCCTTTAAACTGGAGACATTGGGGATATGCTTGGCTTGACATGCAGGGGGTCCAGGGAGGTCCACATGGTGTGCATACCAAGGGCTCAGGTGGCACCCCACTCCCCATCCCACCTGCTCCACCAACAAAGGGCAGTGGGCCTTCGGAGTCTTTGTATTGCTCCCTTACAGGTGCCACCCTGGGTATGAGGAGAACCCTCTGCGTCTCTCTGGGTTGATAACAAACCCCTTCATCCAGGAAGGGCATGTCAGTCAGTGTCTGACAGTCTATCAGCTCTACCGTCCGGGAAGGGCAAATCTATAGCATGGTGAGGCTAGGTCCATACCATCCCCCGCAGGGCTCCAGGGGCTTCCCTTCTCGGGATTCTCCAGGGACTGTGAACCCTGGTGGTACATGGAAAGGACAGGGTGGGAGGGCAGAAGTGTCCCTGGGGCCACCTACCATCCCACGGCTGAAACTCCAAGCCACCTCAGAGAGGCACCTGCTGTCAACCTGGCCCCATCCCGGTGCTTGATGTCCTCCTGCCTTTACCGATGGCTGTGTTGGAGGGACGGACTGGCCCATGTGGGCCACCAGTACTCTTGTCGATCCACAAATCAGGAAGGGGGCAGGGTGGCCGGAAGCCTTCGGGGCCAACTGCTGCTCCTAGACCCATGAGAGGACAGTAGGAACTGAGGGAAAGGACAGCAATGGGGCAAGGATGTCCATCAGTCCAGAGGGAAGATCTTGGGGTTCACACCTATGGAATGGAATGGAAGGCATCAGAATGGACAGTGGTTATTATAATAAATAATAATAATAACAGTGGGTAGGCTACAGTCCCGATTTTTGGTCCTGATTTTTTCGGTAAACTCGGAAATAAGCCGAATACCAATATTTACCAGTATGGTAGGCTTGACAGGTCTCTCTTCACCACTGGCAGGAGGTTTTTGGGGCGGAGCCTGAGGAGGGCTGGGTTTGGGGAGGGAGGGACTTCACTGCCATAGAGTCCAATTGCCAAAGTGGCCATTTTCTCCAGGTGAACTGATCTCTATTGGCTGGGGATCAGTTGTAATAGCAGGAGATCTCCTGCTAGTAGCAGGAGACCTCCAACCTGGAGATTGGCAACCCTACAATATGGGTAGTCGGATTATTTTGGGTTTCCTGAAAAAAATTGGGCCCAATAAACCAAAACCTGAAATTTACTGATGTTTTTTTTTTTTTTGCACAACCCTAGTTAGGGCTTAGCAGGGCCCAGACTGGGCCTTGTTTATATTCCATAAAAATTCTGAACTGTTTTGGCTCCAGACACTGTGGTTCTCTAACTTTCTGAAGTGGGGCCTCTTTTTAAACTTACTGTACTTTTCGTGGCCCACTTGCAAAGTAGGTCCATGTTACTTTCTCCCTTCCCAACATAAAATGCAGGAAAAGTGCATCAGTCTATATAGCACCACTGAGCAAAAGGCTTATTTCTTGGCCCTTTTGGAAATAAAGAGACAAATTGTAATTGCCTTCGAGTCTCTCAGAAGCTTCTTTTCCTCCTGCTCCTTTCTGGGCTTGTGACTCAACAGTGAGAGAGTCACAATCCACTTACAGGTCCTGACCTATAGTTTGAGAACCATTGAGGTAGAACTAGAGAATGCAACTAATTGAAGGCAAGATAATTGGAATGTACCAACTGCCGCTGTGAGGCCTTCATAGGGCTTTCTGAATCATGGTGTCTTTACTGGCTATGTGCCTTTACTGGCTACGTAAACGAGAAAATCCAGGTAAAAGGCAACAGCCTTGCCCCTAACACGCAGGTTTCCCACAGTAACAGTCAAGCTTCAAATACAAACACAATGGGTAGAGTTACACATTTTGAAAATCTGCCAGGACTGTTCACACACGCAATCTTCCATCTGCATTCTGATGTGGTTCAGTTCCAAGAAAGCAGTATGACCTTTTTCAAAATGTGTAAATCAGACCAGTATTTTGTAACTGAAACTTGACTGTTACTCACAAGATCTTTACAGCTTACCTGTAGTCAGATGCTTGCTCAGTAGGGTTGCCATCCTCCAGGTGGTGGCTGGAGATCTCCTGCTATTGCAACTGATGTCCAGGTGACAGAGATCAGTTCACCTGGAGAAAATGGCTGCTTTGGCAATTGGACTCTATGGCATTGAAGTCCCTCCCCTCTCCAAACCCCGCCCTCATCAGGCTCCACCCCCAAAATCTCCAGGTATTTTCCAGTCTGGAGCTAGCAACCCTATTGCTCAGACATCTCTGTTTGTGAAAAGTGTGCCATCACCAAGGTTCCCACTTGTGTGCTCATATAGTACTGGACATGGGGGCAAAGTGATGTAGCTGCATGCTTTACATCTTGGTATATGAGAATTCGGTTCACTTCCTGGGTCTTACATGCCTCTGATGCTGGGATGGGTTGCAGAGTTAGTTAGAAACTTATCCTTCAATGCAGCCGTGGGACCAGAAGGAACAAGGAGCAGATTTCTGGAAATGTTTTAACTTATGCCACTTCTCTTGTTCTACTGCTGCACCATACCCCTCCTCTGCCTATTTTCCCCATCTTTTTGTTGTAGTGTTGCCAGCTCCAGGTTGGGAAATACCTGGAAATTTTGGGGGTGGAGCCTGAGGCAGGTGGGGTTTGGGGAGGAGAGAGACTTCAATGCCATAGATCCCACCTTCCAAAGCAGCCATTTTCTCCAGGTGAACTGACCTCTGTCAGTGCCTGGAGATCAGTTGTAATAGTAGGAGATCTCCAGCCACCACCTGGAGGTTGGCAACCCTATTTTGTTGGTGATGCAATATCGATGAAAGGGTTCCAACAGTGGTACTCTCCTCTACTATAAGCCTGTTTCTCTTCCACTGTGAGAAGGTTGCCGGTAGAGTCCAAAGTTACACTGGTGCAGGTTCATTATGTCAGTGCATCTTTGTCTCATCCAGTGCAGAGGCACTTACAAACAAGCATGATCCCCCTACATGGACACAACTTAGGATCATGCCTACTTGGGCCCTCAGCAAGGGTTATTTTAACAGGAATTCTGTTTATTCAGGCAAGAAGCAGGCAGCCTCCAAACAGTACAACTCAGCAGATAACCAAAGTAAAGGAAAAGAACTGTGGATGCTAGAATGTGTATCCCATAATTTCCCAGTTAACGAAACCAAAAATTTACAAACATTAGCTAAACATTGGCCACACATTCTGAGTCTTTGGGAAAACAAAAACTATGATTCTGGAAGCCAAATGACAAGTGATATTGGACATGAATCTACCGTATATACTCGCGTATAAGCCGAGTTTTTCAGCCCCAAAAATGGGCTGAAAAAGCCAGCCTCGGCTTATACGCGGGTCAATACGGGGGGAGGGAGGGAGGAGGGAGGAGGGAGGGGGGAAACTTACCGCCGCCGCCGCCGGGCCCGTGCCGCTTCCTGCCGCCGGCAGCGGCCTGGGGCAGCCTCCTGCAGCCGCAGGAAGGCTGCCCCGGCCCCCCCGGCCCCCGCCGCCATTTTTCCCGGGCGGGAGGGGCCTTGGGCAGCCTCCTGCAGCCGCAGGATGGCTGCCCAAGGCCCCCCTCCCCCCGCCGCCATTTTTCCCGGGCGGGAGGGGCCTTGGGCAGCCTCCTGCAGCCGCAGGAAGGCTGCCCTGGCCCCCCCGGCCCCCACCGCCATTTTTCCCGGGTGGGAGGGGCCATGGGAAGCCTCCTGCAGCCGCAGAATGGCTGCCCAAGGCCCCCCGCCCCCCGCTGCCATTTTTCCCGGGCGGGAGGGGCCTTGGGCAGCCTCCTGCAGCCGCAGGATGGCTGCCCAAGCCCCCCCGCCCCCGCTGCCATTTTTCGGGCGGGAGGGGCCATGGGCAGCCTCCTGCAGCCGCAGGAAGGCTGCCCCGGCCCCCGCCGCCATTTTTCCCGGGCGGGAGGGGCCTTGGGCAGCCTCCTGCAGCTGCAGGATGGCTGCCCAAGGCCCCCCCGCCCCCCGCCGCCATTTTTTTTGGGCGGGAGGGGCCATGGGCAGCCTCCTGCAGCCGCAGGAAGGCTGCCCCGGCCCCCGCCGCCATTTTTCCCGGGCGGGAGGGGCCTTGGGCAGCCTCCTGCAGCCGCAGGAAGGCTGCCCCGGCCCTTCCTGGTCCCCGCCGCCATTTTTCCCGGGTGGGAGGGGCCTTGGGCAGCCTCCTGCAGCCGCAGGATGGCTGCCCAAGGCCCCCCCGCCCCCTGCCGCCATTTTTTTCAGGCGGGAGGGGCCTTGGGCAGCCTTCTGCAGCCGCAGGAAGGCTGCCCCGGCCCTTCCTGGTCCCCTCCCCCATTTTTCCCGGGCGGGAGGGGCCTTGGGCAGCCTCCTGCAGCCGCAGGCAGGCTGCTCCGGGTCCCCCTGGGCCTCGCCGCTGCTTCCTCCCGCCGGGAGCGGCCTGGGGCAGACTCCTGCAGCCGCAGGAAGGCTGCCCAGGCCCCCCCGGGCCGTGCCGCCACCGGACCCTCGCCGCTGGAGAGCCCTGTCAGGTAAGCCTGCGGGGGGGGAGGGGTTATAAGCCGACCCTCGGCTTATACGCGGGTGCCTAATTTTTCCCCATTTTTGGGGAGAAATTAGGCACCTCGGCTTATACGCGGGTCGGCTTATACATGGGTATATACGGTATCCTACGGAAGCCACCATTTTTAAAAGCATATGCAGTTCTTTAAAAATTGCTGCGAGACCCCAATCTCGATGAGGCACATGGCATGGTGGTCCCAGGAGCTCTTGCTCCCCTCAATGTCTTTTCAGAGGCAGAAACAATAGCCACCCGTGTCTGCCATCACTTGTAGTTTGGCCCTCTCAGCCAGCAGGGTACAATCAGAAAAATAGCTTGAAACCTGGAAGGCACCAAACGTTTCCATCAAAGTTTATCATGCTTGGCTGCCTCAGTGTCATCTCTCAGTTTAAAAGGACAGATTTGAACCATGAAATGTCGAGTCCAATCAACCAGCTCGAGAAAGTTTCACAATGCTAGTTACATAAGCACTCATCTATTTACCTATTTATTTATATAGTTCATCCACCTTCACATCTTAAATGGAAAGCAGATTAGAAAAATCGAAAATGATGCAATTAAAAACTAGTATCAGATAGGCCATGGCCAATGTAAATCCTGGATTATAAAAATTAGAAAACAAGGCGGTAAAAATAAAATTATTGGTCAGCAGGTGAAGATTTCCCTGTTTTGTCTGGCATACCACGACTGACCCTGCATCTTGTTTGTTTTCAGTTGCTGATTTTATATGTATGTACTTTTAAAAAAAAGTATCACTTCAAATATCTTTTTTAATTGTTTGCCACCCTGAGATGCCCAATTGAGTGGAACGGGAGGGCATACGAATAGTTTTAATTGATTGATATATACGATAAACATTGGCGCAAACCTCAATCCTACCCCCTTTATAAAAATGCCCTCCTGAGCAATTCCATTTTACACGTTCTGCGGAATGACGGCGGCATGGCAGCATTCCTGACCTACTCAACAAGAGCTGTGGACTTCAAAAAAGCAAGAGGAGACTGACAGCTGCAGCATCCACCGTGTAGGAGAGAACAAGTTGTGCCTCTCAGCAAAACTACGCTGCCTTGCCCCAAGCTTTTAGTAGAGTACCACCCCATCTGGCCTTGCCTAGTAAATTCTTTTTTTCAGATAGTTACTTCGAACAAACACGGTTCCCCGTCTGCATCCGAGCTGACATTTCCCTGTTCATTCAAGCATTTAGCCAATCTGCAATAGCATGACTCATTTCCCTCTACCTCAGTTGCATCTGCTGTACTCTTTGGATGACACAAATACAGCACATCACTGCCTTGCAATAGTTTACATTGAATTGTTTTTATTACAGTATTCGACGCAGCAAGTGAGAAGGAAGCTATTACTGTGACATCAGCATGGAAAAAAAACTATAGGGATAGTAGTTCTTGGGGAAACCAATTGTATCCTATGGAGCAGTGGAACAGCATCTGCAGCTCAGGTTTCAGGGTTGCCCGACCTCAAAACCGAGGGTGTCTGTACTGCTTTCATTTTCCATGTCCCTTTTCCATGTTGTTTACAGTATTACCCAGCATGACCGCCCCCCCACCTTCAACAAAGTGAGGGGAGGGGCGCATTTGGCTGCGGTCGCGCGAAAGAAAGCCAGTCCTTTTGCATCTTTTGGCCTGACGTGGGAAGAGGGCGGGCTGGGAAAGGGCTTAATAGCGGCGGGGTGAAGATTTCCTCCCTCTTTGGAAGCCGACGGAGCAGACAGGCGGACGGAGGAGCGGGGGAAACTCACACTCGGACACGTGGCTGAGTATCTGGGAAGAGGGAGACGGGCAGGGGCCATCTCCTTGGTACTCACAATCCTTTCAGGGATGGGGGCAAGCATTTGCTTGTGCGCAGAGGGTCCCAGTTTTACTCCCCAGCATCTCCTGCTTTCTGCCTCTCCAGACACGGTCCTCTTTTTCGTTCCCTATTGTGTGTGCGCGCCTTTTCGCTCCTTTGGTTTCCTTTTTGTCTATGTGCATTTTCAGAAGTCATATCCATTCCTCCGTTCATGGGCTTTTGGGAAGCTGGGTTGCGAATTGGTGGCCTGGCGTCAGGGTCCTACTGCCCCCTTTGTTCAGTGGCTTTCGGCCGCACTTTTGTTTCTCTCTCACACACGTTTCAGGAACAGAAGCCTCCCTTCGTTTCTTTTCTGAAGCATCTACATCCTGCTTCTGCCAGCAATGGGACCAAGGAATGGTGCACAGTCCCCACAGGCTAAATGGCCCAAGAGGGCGCAGAGGCCCCCACAAAAAGTACTGGAGGGGCAGGCCATACAAGCCACAGGCACAGCCACCCAGAAGGGGAAGCGGGGTGGCAATTTTCAAGTGGTGGGCGGGGTGCAAGGAACCACGGGGCAGGGGGGCGCCTGCTGAGGGCGGGGCCTCGCCTCAGGAGGCTCATGATTTGGAATCCATTTATCAGATTGTGTCCGTGATTGCAGGGCATATGGACATGATTGCAGGGCATATGGATACGCTGGAGCGGGGGAATGCCGGGGAGCCCAGGGAGGGCAGGGATTCTGCTCCTGCGCCAACACAGGAGAGCTGCACACTGCCTAGGCTCTCAGAAACAGGTGAGTCCCTAGTTCATACACAATCATGAGCCACAACACCTGCTGGGGGGTCATTAGTTAACAATCAGGCAAGGGACTTGCCACCCCCTTACCAGTCAAGTGAGGCACTGACTGCCTTAGGGCCTCCGTAGATCTCCGGGCTGGGGGGGCAGCCTTCTCAGCAGCCTGCAGCCACTGCCCAGGAGCAAATGTCAGTGATCAGCCAGGTGTGGAAAGGACAGCAAGCCACTGACCTCTGGGGGACACTGGATACGGGAGTCACAGGGCCCACTCCGGTGGCTATGCAGCCTCCTGCTTCAACCAAGCTTGGCCAGAGTCCTCAGCCTCAGTTGATAACACATGGGGAGATGGGGATGCCGTTAGGATCCCACCTTCCCCAGGCTCTATCAGACAAAATACTGAGAGGGGAATATGTGGATATCTTTTTACTGCTGAACGGGGATGAGGCGGCAAAAGGGAGGGACAAGGAAGGGAATAGAGATGATGATAAGTGGCGAAGGAAGAAAGTGAACCGCACATGGCCCAACTGGTTGATAGGTTACCTTATCTACCAGGGGGTGATTGTGCATGAACAGCCGTCTAAGGCCTCGGCGTTGGTCAAGTATCTAGACATCATTAATCACGCTTACGAGTTCATGGGTCAAGCGTGGCTCCAATATGATGAGAATTTTAGACTGTGAGTGGCTCGTAACCTGGCCCTTGCTGGGGACGCCCTTCAGGATGCAGTGCATGATGCCTGCAAGGGCAGTGCAGGGTGAGAGGTCCCACAGCGGCCACCTCATTAATCGCTCCCCAAGCTCCAGGCCCCTGGGGGGCCAGGCAGTTCAACCCCGCTTGCTTTGCTGGGATTTCAGTTCCACGGGCCGCTGTGATCATCACCCATGCAGATACAGGCATGAATGCCCCATCTGTAGGGAACCCCATCCCATCTCCTTTTGCCCCAAAGGCCGACCCAATAGGAGGGGTCGAGGAGACAAGGGCTGGGGCAGAAAGGAGGTGGAGCAGCTGCCACAGGCACTGCTCCGAAAGGCGCCCAGTCCAATTAAAGTCCCCGAACTCAGGCGCCTTCTAACTGCCTAACTGGCCATGCTATGCGCCCTAGGGCCCACCGCTGGGATCTGAAAACCATATATAAAATCTTCTATCAAATCATATGGTTTTCGGATCCCAGCTGTGGGCCCTAGGGCACATAGCATGGCCAGGAATCTGAAGTCAATAACTGGGATGGAGGGTATAGTTAAAACAAAAATCGATAAGGAAGTCAAGGAGGGCAGTTGGGAGTGCCCCTAGCCCATGAAAAGACCGAGGGCCCATCCACCAAGCTGACCTATCTAGGAATCGAGCTGGATACTGTGGGGCAGCTTTCGAGGCTGCCAGGCCAAAAGCTGGCTGCGCTCCAGGGCCTCGTGCTTGGTGGTATGCGGGCAAGGAAAGTCATGCTGCATGAGCTCCAATCATTGGTGGGCCATTTGAATTTCGCATGCAGGGTAGTTGCACCGGGGCATGCCTTTGTGCGTCGCCTGTGCCAGGCCATGGCCGGCATGCGGGCTGCCCACCACAGGATAAGGGTCACTAGTGCCATGAGGCAGGACCTTTGCATGTGGGCCCACTTTCTGGAGAGTTACAATGGGATGTCTTTCTGAAGGGAAGACCTTTTGCTCGAGGCAGAACTACAGGTGCACTCTGATGCAGCTGGGACCCATGGGTTTGCCGTATACTTCCAGGGCAGGTGGTGTGCCGAGCGAAGGCCAGCAGAATGGAAAGGCAGCAACATTATAAGGGACCTCACTTTCCTAGAATTCTTCCCAATGGTAGTGACAGTATACATCTGGCCAGAGGCTCTAGCCAATCATTCAGTGCGTTTCTGGTGTGACAATAGGGCTGTGGTCCACATCGTTAATACACTGTCATCCGAATCTACCAGAGTTATGTCCCTGGAGCGGGCGTTTGTACTACAGTGCCTCAAGTATAACATCCTTTTTTCAACTCGCCATGTTCCTGGAATAACAAATAATTGTGCCAATGCACTACCCCGTTTTCAGATAGAGTGCTTCAGGATCCTGGCTCCTCTAGCTCAGGAATCACCAGAGATGCCAGTGGCACTGTGGAGTCTTGGAGAGGTAAGGCCTGGCATGCCATAGACAACTCTTTGGCCCCTCATATTCGGAGGGGCTATGCCAGGAGTTTCCGGGCGTTTGAGGAATTTAGGGTGAAAGAGCAGCTGCAGCCAGCCTGGCCTATACCAGTGGACCACCTCATGCAGTACTGCGTCCAGCTGCGCAACACAGGGTACACGGTTTCCACTATTGCTGGCCGCCTGTCAGCCTTGGCATTCTACGCAAAGGCCGCCGGGAGGGCAGACATGACAGGTGACTTTAGGGTGAGGAGGATGCTGGAAGGGTGGGCCAGAGCAGAGCCAAGGAAGCCAGATGCCAGGGCCCCAGTGTCCCCTGATTTGCTAGCAGGTCTGTCTCTGGCCTTAGAGTCGCACTGCACCTCAGCTTTCGAGGTCATACTGTATTGTGCAGCGGCCCTTCTGGCCTTCTTTGGGGCCCTGCGAATTTGTGAATGGTTAATGCGATCTAAATGGGACCAATCGGGCAGGGCACTTCAGATGCGGGGTGTTTACGTAATGGCCACGGGTTTAGCAGTCGGGCTCCGAGCATCTAAGACAGATCAGAAGGGTAAGGGAGAGGTATTTCAATTGTACCCCTATGCGGGGGAGGCCATTTGCCCCGTGCAAGCCGTGAAGGGCTATGTTGCATCGCAGGGCCAAGGGACTGGGCCTTTTTTCCAGCATGCCAATGGCAGGTCACTTACTAGGTACCAATTCTGGGCAGTGGTGAAGAGAGTGTTAGCTAGCCTGGGAGTCCCCCCTCACCTTTTTGGTACTCACTCCTTTCGTATTGGGGCTGCCTCCACGGCTGCCACTTTGGGGCACGGAGATGCAATGGTTAAGTCAGTTAGCAGGTGGTGTTCAGCAGCCTTTAGGTCTTATGTCAGGCCTTTGGTTTCGGTGGCTCAGCTGCAGGGAGTGGGGTCAGGGTAGGGATCCTCTGTGGGAGCACTCTGACGTTTTGTCTTTACAGGCAGCCAGCGCAGGAGGAGGCGGGTTCTCATCTGTGGCCACAGCATTATCTCTTGGGCTAGCCACAGGGCAGCCACCGGGGTTTTTGGCACACAGCTGGGTTTAAGCGAGACGATGCTGATTGCATGGCTGGGCAAAAGGGGCATGTGGTGGGAACAGTTACTGCCAACCCTCCACGATCACCTGAAGGTGTCTCACCCACCTCAAGTAATCGTCGTCCACTTGGGCGAGAATGACATGGGAAAGCGGCCTGGGAAGTCTATTGTTTTGCAATAGAGGCACAGATCTGTTTAAAGGTCCCGGCGCGCGCCTCTAGGGACTCCCGGCAGGGCTGGCGGGGGTTGTCAAGCCCCTCTGCGCTCTCTGCACAGAGGGCGCAGAGGGTTTCCAGGCCCCCCCCCCAGCCCTGCCGGGACTCCCGGCAGGGCTGGCAGGGGGCCCTTTAAACAGATCTGCGCCTCCCAGCTGGGAGGCGCAGACCTGTTTAAAAGGCCCCCTCCCCGCGCCTTCATGGAAGCCCCGTGAAGGCGCGGGGTTCCCCCGAATCTGCTGAATTTATTCGCTGAACCCCCAAATTCGGCAAATTCGGCTCCCCCGTTTCCCGCCTTTTTTGAGTTCGGTTCGTCCAAACCGAAAAACAGCCGAATCGGGGGAAATTCAGCTGTTTTTCGGTTCGGCCCAAACTGAATCAACAGCCCTACTGACAACCCTAACAAAGGCCCATAGCACAGCAGCAGAACAGCCCCTATCCCACTCATGGTTCTCTAGATCTTGCCCAGGACCTGAAGCCAACTGAGAAGGTGGCATTCATGTTCAGACCTCCAGAGCCATCAACCCAAAATTAGCATTGTTATGGGGAGGTTAATTCCTTTTTCTGAAATTAAGTTTGTTTTATATATAGCTATTGATTCCTCTTGTTCTCTTTTTTTTCTCTTTACAAAGAGGGATTTCTCTTTCATTTCACTTTGTAGAGAAATCATTGCACCCTTTTGTAACTTCAGGCCTTGTGGTTGTTTTATGTTACACATCAGAGGGTGGTGCTACAGCAGGAGGACAGGAAGCTTTGGGAAGACAGGTGCCTCTGGGCATCTACAGAGTGAAATTCTCAGATTTTGCAGAACCTCCCATTCCTGGCCTTTTCTCTGTTCGAATGGAACTGATTAGAAACTGATTTCAAATTCCTACAAGAAGGGAAAGAAATGATATTACAACTGATCTCCAGGCAATAGAAATCAGTTCCCTTGGAGAAAATGGCCACTTTGGCAATTGGAATCCATGGCACTGAAGTCCCCCCCCCCCCATTTCCAAAACCTGCCCTCCTCAGGCTCTACTCCCAAAATCTCCAGGTATTTCCCAATCTGGAGCTGGCAACCCTAATTGTTGGGTTTCCAGGAGAAGTTGGGTAAAGAGAAGTTAAGATAATTTCTCTTAACAACCCTGCCTCACTTGCTACAAGAACTAAGACAGAATGTGCTGCTTCAGGTAAACTCCAAATCAGCCTACATTGGATGCTTCAGACCTTGCATTTGAAAGCAGCTTCCACCAGATTGATGTGCATTATGAGCGCTTAGCAAGCATCAGCAGCGTTTCTCCTCCACTGAAAGCTGAGCTAGTGCTTCTTCCTCCTGAGTCAAGCAAGCGACTGTTGAAATCAAGCTGGTGTGAAAGCATCTGTTTGATCTCTACTATTCTGCTATGAAATGTGTTAAACCTGGATTTTTCAAGGAAACCAGCTGACAGCCAGCATGGTGTACTGGTTAAGAGTGGTGGACTCTAATCTGGAGAACTGGGTTTGATTCCCCACTCCTCCACATGAGCGGTGGATGCTAATCTGGTGAACTGGGTTGGTTTCTCCACTCCTACACATGAAGCCAGCAGAGTGACCTTGGGCTAGTCACAGTTCTCTCAGAAGTCTCTCAGCCTCACCTACCTCACAAGGTGTATGTTGTGGGGAGAGGAAGGGAAGGAGATTGTAAGCCAGTTTGAGACTCCTTTAAAAATGGTAGAGAAAATCGGCATATAAAAACCAACTCTTCGTCGTCGTCTTCTAAATGAAACTTGTCTGTTGGTGTGGTATGGCAACCTGCAGAACTGTAGCGCAGGGTAGCTTTTCTATGTACTTTAAGAAATTCAATTGCAACTGCAGCTGTGTGTGTGTGTGTGGGGGGGCTGTTCGGAAATGAACTTGAAAAGGCTGTACCTCTTCCATTGCTGCCTGCCATGCATTTAGTAGTCATTGGGCTTTGAAGGGAAGGAAGAACTATTGTGTGGTTAGTTTTGAGGGCAACTGCAGGGCTTTTCTTTAAGCATCCCAAGGCAAAAATAAAACAGTAATGGTCTGCTATATCTCAGCCTGCTCCTAAATTTGGTGCCAGGTAGCTTGTCTAGGTATTTACGCAAGTGTGTCGCTCTTTGACCCAGTCCTGCTATTTTGTTCCAGCAGTCACCATTTCTGATGTTTTATCTTATCTGATTATCTCTGTGGCTTAGCATTTCGTACAGATTGAGCCACCAATTGCCACCGACTTTTTATTAGTTTATCATTTTTTACAGATGCTGAAATTGGATTAATTTATCTTTTGCTATTAATTTACAGAATTCTAATAGCCTTTTAAGCTGTAGTTTAACGATGGTGTAAAACGCCACAGGAAATTTTAAATGGTGGTCCTAGAATCGTATCCCCCTTTTCTTACTGACGACAGGAGATTCTGGTTTATTATTGTGTATGTCCCTTGGTGAGAATGGAAGATAAAATATATTTATACCAAAATGTATTTCCTACACACCTTAGCAGAGCCATCTGCTTGCCTTGTAGTAGTGCATATTTGCTATAATTCTCATTTTGCATGTAACACTGTTTAAATCAGAAACAGATATGTAATCAGATTTCTCATCTATTATTTCATTGACATGAGAGGCAGTGAGAGAGCATCATCTTCACCCATCAGCCGGGATTCTGCCAGAGGAAGAACACAAACGTAAGTTGTTACTTTGAGAATATGGTTCTGTATAAAAATAGTATCTTGGCTTCCATGTTTGTAATCTCCTGTTGCCCTGACCTGGATGGCTCAGACTAGCTTGCTCTTGTCAGATCTTGGAAGCTAAGCCTGGTTTGTACTTGGATGGGAGACCACCAAGGGTTTCTGTGCAGAGGCAGGCAATGGGAAACTACCTTTGTTCATTCCTTGCCTTGAAAACCCTATGGGGTTGCCATAAGTCATAGAATCATAGAGTTGGAAGAGACCACCAGGGCCATCAAGTCCAATCCCAGCACTTGACAGCACTTTCCACCACCAATCTCCTGTTGATTTCCAGATGCAGAGGCTGGCAGGGCTCTTTTAAATACTTACATAGAAGAGAGACTTTGAGCAGAGGAAGCCCCCCTGCCTGACCAAATTCCCTTCTAAATATAGCTATTAAAAATATGGGTGGACCCTTCCTCCTCTAGCGATTTCTGGCAGAAATGGGATCTAAGCAGCATTCCCAAAAAACGCTGGCACAGCATTGTCCTCAGAGTCAACAATGAGTGTGTCTTGGGTATTATTTTAATTAAAAAACAACAACAGGAAAGCAGTATATATGTTTGAAACATGAATAAATGCATTCCTCCTGTTTGCACATTTGGGCAAGAAGACAATGTAACTGCCTGGAAGCTAATTAGAAAAATCCCTCTGAGTTCATATACATCAAGCTAGGGTGTTTTTTGGCAGCCAGATTCCACAAAAGACTAAAAAAGTTGTACGTGCCTGGTGGTAGTGGAGGAGGCAGAATGCAAGAAATGGTGCACTCTGATGACTTCTTCAGATATCTCTCCCCCTAGGGGGAAAAAAAATCTTTGCAGGAGCCTCTGGGATAATGTCTCTTTCCTGGTAAGAAGGGCACTGGAAGGGGTAGAACTCCAGCTCTTTTGATCTCCTTTAAGATCAGCTAACACTGAGGTCACTTATGCATGGAAGTTTTACCTGAGGCTCATTGCTCGCCAGACCCACACTTTCTTCTTTGGAAGCTATGCACCAGCAGTCTCCAAACTCAAAACAAGAAGCCCGCCCCTTAAAATGCTGCTTTGTGATTGCCCAGCCAAACTGCATTTTAAAAGACAAAAACAAAACAAAGCACCCTAAAAAGAATGGGGGGGGGGGAAGAGCCTCATTTTAAAAGTCCATTCTTCTGCCCAGAAGGAACTCCCAGGAAGCAGGAAGTATTTGAATCCCCGCCTCTTTACACACTGCTTTGTAATTGGCTGTGAGAGAAACCAAGCTTTTCCTTATGCATGGGGATTTCACCCGGGCTGAGCTTAGGGGAAGTAGAAGAATTGAGTTAACAGAGGAATGGGAAGACCCGGGGTTTGTGAGGGCTGGCAGCGAGGTCATCTCTAATGGAGGGGAAACTCATGCATAACCTCAAGGAACAACCGAGACAGACCTGGGGCAAATATGAATGAAAGTACCCATGCATAAACAACCCGATATGGCAAAAAGGAGTGTGAAAGTGGTATAGTATGCTCCCTCCATATAGTTTAAATGGAGGGGGGAAGACGAAGTAACACAGAGGGGAAAGCGGCAGTGGTTTGGGGAGGGGGAAACTATGGATACTTTGTGCCCAAGCCCCATACAAACCAGCAACCACCCTTATTTAAAGATAGATTTGATATCTTTACACTTTTCAAATATCCCTTCGACAATTCTGGAGGGAGCATGCCCTTGATCTAGCATCACATTTGGTGTTATTCATCTGTCAGCATGCCAGATATCTAAATACAAGTCAGTGACCAGCATAGACCAGAAGAACACCCACTATGAGGAAAATAGCTAGATATAATGAGCATAGATATCACACATTCCAATTCATCTCCTCTTGTAGCCAGCAAATCAAATGTTTCTGTGGCTTCAGTGAAATCTAACAGATCGAAAGCTTGGCAAGATCTCAGCAGCTCCTAATTAAGATCTTCTAGTCACAGCGTGTAAAATGTCATGAATCAGAAGACTTAAGATTAATAAATCATTTCAGTGGCAATTTGACTCATTTTTTTTCAAAATTCCTAAATGGGCATAAAGAAGGTAAACTTTTATTTTCTTTTAATTGTTGTGATTGGAGTGGAAGTTATGAATATAGACTTGACATTTGCAGCATGCCTTTATTCTTTTCTTAGAAAAAGTTATCTCTCAATACTGTAGGTACAGAGTTGAATCATGTCAGGCATTTTTATTCTGTTCAAGAAGTCCTCCATTCAAAACACCCCCTTGTGGTTTGCTTCTCTTTTGCTTGCTTGTCAATTTTAGTGCTACTCTCTTTTCCTTCTTGCTAAGAACAGAAAAAAAAAACATCAAAGGTTTGAGCCCCTGGTCAGGAAAGGCAAGACACAAAAATTTAGAGAGAAGGAAATATTAATGTGGAACTCTATCTCATAACATACTTTGAGAAAGGAACGGTAGTGAAGTAAAGAGTGAGTTAAGTTGGCTCAGAACAGAAGTCTTGTGAGAACTGAGCATGTATATAGTGCTTTCAATATTAAAATCGCTATATCTACTGAAGGCACAACAAACCCCTATTAATGAAGATGGGCCCAAATGCAATTTATCGTGTTGTATGCATTCTCCCCTCTCTTTCCCTTATGTATTGAGCACAGTTGAAAACATCCTGGTTTGGGAAAACTTGAATCAAACTCCAATTTGGCGGTAGATCAGAATCTGGGTTCTTGAGGAAATGGGAATTTCCCCCATCTCCATCAACCAGGAATCTAAACCTAAATTTAATCCTAGTTTAGCTTTCAAGTGGACTCCACCTGCAAGATGAGTAAGAAAAGAGCATGAGACTATGGCGCCTTTCAGATTACCAACCATTCTAAACTGGATGTGATCTGTTGTTGGCCTGATTCTGAGTAAAGCGATACAGGGTCTGACTTTTCATACGGCTCATTTCAATCCATGAGCCATCTCTAAAGCACTCTGAAGTGTGCTGGCCTTTTCAAACAGTGCTGTGCTTTCTCCCCTGCCTTTTCTTTGGTGGCATGTCCTTTTTTGGCTTTTTTTTGTTTAATGTTCTAAGATTAATGATATAGCACTATAGCACCATATCAATCCAATGCATACAAATGCTGGTGATATAGCAATTCAGTGCTATATCACCAGCATTCAGATGCATTGGATTGTTATGGGACTGTAGTGCTACAGCACTAATCTTAGAACGTGTTTAAAAAGGAAAAGAAGAAGAAAAATAATCCACTGTGAAAAATGCAAGAAAACATGGCCTTTTCGGAAGCAATCCAGACATTTTAAACAGCACACTTCAGCGATTCAGAAGAGCAAGGAAATATGAGAACGCAGTTTTCAATTTTTTAAAAAAAAAAAACCTGCTTTGGGATGCCGAGACACAGGTGGATTTGTCTGAAAAGGTAAAAAAAAAAATCTGTTAGCAGCCGGGAGACAAAATGGTCTGAAATGACACAAAAAATACATTAGCAATGGCTGCTCACATTGATTATAAGGGCAGTTTGAAAGAGGCCCCAGGCAGCATACTTCAGTCATGGTTGTGGTGAACAAACAGAGGTGTGTTGTGCCATTTGAATGCAGCTTTTGCCTTGCTGCAGTCCTTATGGCAGGACTGTCCCCTTCCCCTTTTTGCCAAGTATATATATCCATAGGGAGGAAATGTACCTTTTTGATTGCATGCCCAGTTTTGTAGTATGGGCTATAGGAAGATGTGTGGAAGAACCTGATCTTTCACAGGGCCTATGGAGTTGGACTCTTCTAGAGGGTGTTCTCTGACTAAATTTAATTTTGGATGGATATATGGATATTTTAAATTTGCTCTAGACTAATGGTTGGGCTCCATTTGTATTTTTCACTGATTGTAAGCCACTTTGACCCCTGGCTGAGGCAGAATATATTTATAAATAAATAAATGAGGTACACCAATGGTATTCTTCTCTTGTGCACATAGGGGCAGCAGCAGAAGTAAGATCTGACCTTGAGCCCACCACAATCACAGTTAGTCACTATGCTACCCCGCTCACAACATTTAGTAGCTGCGAGCATGATAATATTCGGTAGAAGCATCTTGAACCTTACAGTAATGTCCGTACCCCCAAAAGGAGGTATAAAAGTATGCAGGGACAATAACATCAGGTTTATGCTCACGTTTTTATACTTCTGTGCCTTGAAAGACATGAAAATAATTTTGAGCTTCTCTTCATGTCTTTTTGAAGTTGTTTATAGAGCTGAGAACATTTGCAAACAGACCATGAATGGAACAAGTTAAAGTTCCATTCAGTGTAATAAAGTAATCATCCTACTTCATCGTCACCATTGCCTCAGCTAAGAGCCATTCAGCAAGGCTATTCCCAGCCTTTTATATCTCGGTGCTCAGGAGAAATTGTGGTTCTCTCATTCACTTGCTGATACCAATTTGCGAAGCCCTTTGCAGATATAATCCATTATATGTGGTGTGACTTGGATGCCGCATTAATTAGCTGCAGCAATAAATTCTACCAACGCTTCTGCTTACCATGTTTGTATACCTTTCCGCTGGTGCAATCTGGAGGATAGGAACAGGACGCTTGGGCGTGTGAGACCCACCATCTGTTGACTTGATCCTTCTTCTTCCTGGCTGATTAAATCTGCCAGACAGGGATGGGCCCAATGGATGGGGGGTATATTATAAATGCTTCCTTAGCAGAAGGAACAGTGCCTCCAACCTTGAGGAGGCTCTTGTCAGACAATTATTTAAAAATAAGGCCATTATTTTTAAATATATATATATATATATATACCCTTTAGCCTATGGATTTGAACACTATGAGTAATTCTTAGTTTTAAGTAGAAATAAAAGGGCTGCACCAGTCACTAGGAGATAAAAAATAAGGCCAAGGCCAATGGTGCAAAATAAAGTAAATATATAAGTAAGATATATTACTGAGTTAAAATCCCCTAAAATCCCCTATGCATTTCGCCAAGAGGCTTCTTCAGGGGAATTGGTTAGTCCTGCAGTGATTTTTCCAAAAAGAAAACAAGATCAGTGATTTTCGTTTTGGAAAATCAGTGCAGGACTAACAGATTCCCCTGAAAGAGCCGCTTGGTGAAATGCATAGAGAATTTTGGGGGATTTTAACTGAGTACTAAAATATATATTTTCTTTATTTTGCATCATGGCCTTGGCCTTATTTTTTTATCTCCTATGTCTTAGTCTTGCCATTCGTGGCCAAGGTACCTGTGAGAGTAGTATTAGATTTCATTGAGACAACAAAGAAGCCAGTGTGATGTGTATTCTATTAAACACAATTGCTGATTTCTCCCCTTTGAGTTTTCCAGAGACTCATTGTTAACAGCAAACCAGATGTTTTTACTATGGGACAGCTCTTTTTGCTTCTCCCACTCACTGAAATGGGAGAAAAACAAAATGGAGTTGCAGTGGACACTGGGAATAGCAGGACACTGGGGGGCTGGGATACGGGGGTTTCAGTTGGCATGATTGTGTCATGTCATTTCTGGGGAAAACCCAGAAATGATGTCACTCCAGTCTAGGAATTGCCAGATTTTGGATATTCCCTCAATGAATCAGGAAATTTTGGGTGTTATTTTGGTTTGGGAATATCTGGATGCACTCCTCTACCTCCAGCTGCAATTGCATGGCCCATTGGTTGAGCTGTTTTGATCATCTGCTATTTGCTCCCCTGCTCTGACCCTATAGAAGAGCAGAGCAGACAGTTCACTTTACTAAAAAAGGAGAAGTTGCAGAGGAAAACTGGAAGATGAAGTGATCCAAGAAGGGAGCTTAAAACTGAAGAGATGTGAGGAAGGGACAGAGACTATACCACACTGGCAGGGTATAAATGAACTAAATAAATACATTTAGTTGTGGATCCAGTATATAAACTTTGGAATTGGAATAAAAGAGAACAGTATATGGCAATATCAGGGGAAGGCATGCTACAGCTGATCCTATAGATCATTATCAGCATTGAAGTAGTCTTCGTTCAAGCATTAGCTTCTACAAGCTTGGAACTGTCAAGTTTTTCTTGTTCTTACTGAATTGGTAAGCACTTCCTCATCGAATTCTTTCAGATCAAATGGAGACTGCTCTCCCTTGAGATGCTCTCAACTTTCACTGGAGGAAACTGGAATCTTTCTAGTAATTGCAGTCTGGGGTCAGGTGTCTAGCCTGTTAACTTGCAAACAGCAGGCTACAGCAGATGTAAAGTCTCCAATTGTGTTGGCCCCCCTGGCAAAGATTGTTACATCTCAAATCAATTAAAACAGCCTTCCGACAATGAAGGGACTGACTTTAAACTTATTAGAGATAGCCCAACACTGCTTTCAAAAATAATGTGGGAAATCTTCCACTCCCACCAGTTTGCAGTGGCAGGACTAATCTTGATGCTTAGCACTTTAAACATTAATTTGCAGTAACCTTAGACTAAAAAGATAAATATATCCCAGTTTTTGAAAAGATTATCTCAGTCTGAATGTATAGGAAATTGGGGTGGGGCAAAATAGCACCGGTGCCTGTATCCAAGGCATGTGGAATTGAGTGAGTTAGGACAGGGGGAGGAACTCAGAGACACAGGAGAAGATAGGGCGTGAGGGAAAGGATGCAGGAAGTGACACCGCAGAGAAGAAGAGGGAGAAAGAGCCCAGGAGATAGAAGCAGAAGCCACACATCTGATTCAGTTACAACATCAGTGCAAGCCAGTCATCGGAGCCAGCTTGCCACAGGGATGACCACAATGATACTCAAAGAATTTGGGGGTGTTTTTCAAGGAGGAGAACATTTGGCATGAAAACTGAAACTTGAGTGAGCATCCTAGAACCCCTGTGAGCATCCTAGAAGTGAGCATCCTAGAAGGAGGATACTTATGCCACTGAAGGAGTTGCTGGCCAGCCTGTGAGCCGAAGGCATAATTTCTCCTGTAGATACCAGCACTGATAATGCGATATGTGACCTGTCCCATGCTTATAGTTTATAGTGGATTCTTCTTATGTCTCATTTTTAATATTGTTGATTCTCATGTATGGTTTTTATGACTTACCTTTTTTATTGTGGGAGCCACCTTAGACCAGGTCTTAGACCAGCACATACATTCTCTAAATAAATTTATTATAGGGAAATCGTGTTATCAGAGGGGGGTGTTCATCCCCCTACCCTTTCCCTTGTAAATGTTCTCAAGTCATTTTAATAGTTTTAATAGTTTTTCTTATCCTGGCTCCAGAACCAGAAATCAGCCTGATATTTCCCAACCAGAAGCTGGCAACCTTAGCTATGTAAGAATGTAGATGTAGTACTGACTGTATTGCTTATGGGGAAAGTACCACCAGACAGGCTTAAGCTGCTCACAAACAGCTGAACTGCCCCAGGGAATTATTATTTCCCTGCTTGTCACCAACAAGCAAAACATGAGCCCCCACTGGTGAGTCCCCAGTTACTGCACTGTAACAATAATGCAACACCCAGTGATGTCAGCATGCAGACTAACAGTGCATTCCTGAGAGGAATGCCTGCGCCGGGCTTAGAAGGCAACATGGCTGCGCTGCCTCCTCCTGGTGCCAAAAATCTGTGCAATCCTCATAGGGTTGCACTGGAGATACGAGAGATATGCTAAAAGGTGGCTTCCATGGCCGCATCCCACAACCAGCATCTGGGCCTTCCCGCCGGCGTTTGGGCCACTAATGCTGGCGTTAGCTGCCCAGATGCTGGCGCAGGGGGCCCAGATGCTGTCGCGGTGCCTTCCTGGCCTCCTAAGGGCTTTCACCCTTACAGCTCAGGAATGCGCTATTAGTCAATACCGAGGACTTCTTCAAACATCACTGCAAACTAGCTATGACATAGAAAAAGTCTATTCTCATATGTCAGGTTTTCTTTTTCTAAATAAATCTAGTTGCAAAAGTGGAGATTTAATTTCACTCAGGAGATGCTGTGTAACAAATGGAATACACTGCCTTAATTGTTTAATCTTCATCATGCTCTCAAGGCGTTTAGTAGAAAAGAGCAAGAGTCCAGTAGCACCTTAAAGACTAACAAAAATATTTTCTGGCAGGGTATGAGCTTTCGTGAGCCACAGCTCACTTCTTCAGATAACTCAAGGCCTTTAGGTATTCTTAACTTGCAGAGTTAGTATTTAACTGCCTTCTGTTAAGAAACTAAGCAAATGTAATCTGCATAACATAGCATGTTGTAATAATGAAAGGCGGGTTATTAACATTACCATTTAATTAAGTGTCTGGTACCTGGGGGGGTTGGTGATACAATTATTTAGGATACAGAATTCTCTTGATCCTGTTATATCAATCTTCATTAATTGAAAGTTTTTAAAATTTAAAGTAAATATTATATGATGAGATGAAAAGTACCATTGGGTAGAAAGCTGCTATTGTATTCTACTAATGACTGTGTTGTCTCAAACAAAGGACTCCATTAAAACTGCCATTTAATTAACAGGCTTTCATTGTTAATAAACAGATAATTATGCTGATTACATTTTCTTTGCTTCTTTGCACTCACCTTTTAAGAAATGCTGGCCATTCTGACTGCAAATAGAATGATGGAAACGACAACTCTTGTTTCATAATTATATTAAGTAATGCTCATATTTACTGTGCTTACAAAACAATATCACCAAAGGGCATTTCTTAAATCTTTTGCAGACAGTTGCTCTACAATTTCCCACTGAACTGTATTTTATGTAGAAATTTGCCTCTATGGTAACAGCCTTGGAAACCTCTGGTGCCAGCTGTATGTGCCAGCATATTTTTAAATCACAACCAGAAATAACAATATGATCCATCTAATATAGAGATGCTCCAGGAAAGCAGGAAAGTTCCCCATCTAGTATTTGATTAGCATTATTAGGTTTGTTAGGCCGTTGGGGAAGAGGTAGGGCTGTTGAAAATGTTTTTTGGGAAAATTCGGGTTTGGGTTTCATTAGCCTCCCCCCCCCCCGGGAAAACCTGAATGCCAAATTCCCCTATACTGGTAAAGGTGGGAATTTGGTTTTAAATTCAGGATACATTGTATCTCTATGGAGGTATGGGGCGAACTTTGCAAAGATACATTGCAAGATCACACTAAAGATTCTGAACACAGCCACTTTGCCAATGCATTTCAATGGAGGAGGACGGGGTGACCACTTCCAGACCCATAACTTGAGACCCTCTGACCCAATCTTCACCAATCGTGGAGGTTCTTGCAAAGAGAGTCCCTTCTAGCTACCCTGAAAATGTGGGACCTCTACCTGCAAAAATGCCCCCGCAGGAGCCGCGGAAAGATGTTCCTGATAAAGCTGAATTTTCGGGAATGGCAAATTTGGCTTTGCCAACCTCCCGGATTTTGCTGATTTGGTAAACCCGAACCAGAAATTTACCAAAATGGCATTTATTCAGCATTTGTTTTGGTTCGGTTTCTAGCAAATCAATAGCCCTTGGAAGAGGATCCTGAATGAAGTCTCCATCTTCTCTCCCACAGCACCCTTTTGTGTTGGTGATTCTTTTATACAGGCATGCATTTGGACTTCTCATTCCTAAAGTTCTGGACTTAAATCTCAATTTTGATTTTTCTTCTCTCTTGTGTAACTCAAATGGGTGAGTTTGTGCTAGGGTTGCTAGCTCTGGGTTGGAAAATACCTGTAGATTTGGGGGTGGGGCCCGAGGAGGGTGGGGTTTGGGGGAGGGACTTCAATGAGGTGTAATGCCATAGAGTCCACATTCTAAAGCAGCCATTTTCTCCAGGTGAACTGATTGCTATCGGCTGGAGATCAGTTGTAATAGCAGGAGATCTCCAGCCACCACCTGGAGGTTGGCAACCCTGTGCCTGTAGTGGGAATGAGTCCATGGAGTTTCGGAAAGAGAAGGGTGATGTAAACAAACAATATTGGGGAGAATCAGGCCACAGATTTATCAATTACAGGAGGCTGTTGTGGATCAAAGTTGTTTCCTTTATCCTGGCAAAGGTTTGCAAACGTCCACTTGTTGCATGCAAATGGGGTTTTTTAAAAAGCAAACAAGTTGGGAACACCAGCAACAAAAACTGGTTGAATGAAAAGCCTCGTGATCACAGTGTACATGGGATGAAAAAGGGCATGGCATACATTCCAGGGAGATCCCTGGTAATAGGGCTGTTGATTCGGTTCGGCCCGAACTGAAAATCAGCTGAATTTCTCCTGATTCGGTGGTTTTTAGTTCGGGAGGAACCGAACTCAAAACTGGCGGGCAACCGGTGGGCCCGAATTCAGCGAGTTCAGGAGTTCGCGAATAAATTCGGCAAATTCGGCCGGCAGTAAGCAGCATAACCGTCAGTAAGCAGCTTTCTCCTCCCCCGGCCAATCGGTGGCCAAGCTGGGTCTTCTTCTGGCCAATCAGTCAGGATTGAGTACTGGAGGAATCAGCTGATGTGCGGCCCAGCCAGGGAGAGAGAGAGAGAGAGCGAAATCCTCGTGTGTGTGTGGGGAGTGCTTGTGCACATTTGCTCCTTTCTGTGGCTGCAGGGGGCGTATTTTTTGGGGTACAGACACAAAACTTTCAGTGGAGCTTCAGATGAAGCTTCTTAAGATACCCCCCCAAGTTTTGTAAACATTGGGTCAGGGGGTCCCGAGATATGGGCTCCCCCCTTTTTTTCTTTCCATGGCTGCAGGGGGCACATTTTTGGGGGTACAGACCCCAAACTTTTAGTGGAGCTTCAGATGAAGCTTCTTAAGATACCCCCCAAGTTTTGTAAACATTGGGTCAGGGGGTCTTGAGATATGGGCTCTCCCCCTTTTCCCTCCCCCCCTTTTTCCATTTATGTGGCTGCAGGGGGCGCTTTTTTGGGGATATACCCCCCAAACTTTCAGCATAGCTTTACACAATTATTCTTAAGATACCACCCAAATTTTGTAAAGATGGGTTCAGTGGGGGCAGAAATATCGCCTCCCCCCTTTTCTCTTTCTGTGGCTGCAGGGGGCGCATTTTTGGGGGTGCAGATCCCAAACTTTGAGCGGAGTTTCAGACCAGTGTTCTTAAGATACCCCCCAAGTTTTGTGAACATTGGGTCAGGGGGTCCCGAGATATGGGCTTTCCCCTTTCCCCTTTCCCCTTTTCCCTATTGGGATGAATGGATCAGCCGATCCTGTGTGCATCTTCTCCAGAGCAAAACGTCCCGTGCCTAATTGGAATCATCTTGGATTACAAGTCCTCCCCTCCTGATGGAACAGAAGACAGCCACAGTAAGACCCCTTTGGGGGCTTTAATCTATAATTTTTCTCCTGTGTATGTGTGTGTGTGTGGGAAAGCAGAGTCTGTGTGTGTGTGGGAAGGGAGCAGTTTCTGTGGGTGGGGGGGAAGCCAAAGGGGGCTTTCGTCGGTTCTGCCTGGGGTGTGTGTTCCCCCTCGAGTCTCTCGCTCCCTGGTTTGAGGGGGGAGGTTTCAGTTGCGTGTCTTCTGGTTGTCCCTGTTGCAAAGGTGTTGTTTTACAAGGTTGTGTTGCTTTGCAAACTGTTGTCGGGGCTGGGAGCTTTGTGCGTGGGCGGCAAGCTCTGCTGAGAGATGCACATTAAGGGTGGGGGGGACCCCTTTGATGGCCCATATCTCAGCCCTCCCTGACCCAGTCTTTACAAAACTTGGGGAGTCTTTCAATAAACGTCCTTTGAAGCTCTGCTGAAAGTTTTGGACCTCTAACCCCAAAAATGCCCCCCCCAGAGCCGCGGAAAGGCGTGGTTGTATTTTTAATGGCTTTATTCGGCCGAATTTGTTTCCAAACTTTGAATTCCCGCCGAATTGAACGGATCCGAAGTGGGGGAGTTCGGACTTCGGCATATCCCGAATCTAAACGGGCCGAATTCAGCCGAATCCGAACTATACCGAATTTTTTAAAATTCAACAGCCCTACCTGGTAATCTATCACAGCATTGTCCTGAAAGCGGAAAGTCCAAGCTGCCTGACTCACAGTGCCATCCTAAGCACTCTTCTAAGATCACTGATTGCAAATGGACTTAAAAGAGTGTGACTCTGTTTAGGACTGTGCTGTCAGTTGCTTCTTATCAGTGACTGGGTGCCCATACCTTCAACAGATATGTTACCATGCAAACATACATCTATTAGAGAATTATGTGCTCCTCACAGGAAGAGAACTCTCTCTTCTAGCGAGTGAGACCCATCAAAGAATGTCCATAAGTGGTTATGTGACCTCCCCATTTGTTTTTAATGGCCATGATAGCTGCCTATGTTCATTTTTGCTTTAAAATATAGTATTTTAAATTTAGTTATTTTATCAGGTTTTTCCAGAGTTGTTTTACAGAGCAAAATTAATGGTGTAGCCAAGAAAAGGAAGAAAGATGTCTGAATATGGTACTGTTGACTTTTTTCTTATGCTGTGAGCCTATTTTGTTTCACCCATTTCTGTTTTGTTTCTTTTACAAGATTTAACACATAATTTTTACATTCTGTGGATACGTTTAATGGAGGGAGTTGGTGTGAAGAATCAGAAAATGAAGCAAAAAAAAGGAACAGCTTTGATTTGTACAAAAGAAAAGTGAAACCAAAGATGGGATCTGTAAGTCAAAAGAGTGGAGCCGCACAATTCAATGGTACATCTATTTCAACAAGGATTTTAAACAGACCTTGACATGTTTCTAAGGTCATTGGTGCAAGGCTGACTTTTAAGAAAAGCTCATTGCCCCTCACAACAACACTGCGAGGTAGTTTAGGTTGAGAAATAGTGAAAGGCCCAAGGTCACTCCGTGAGAGCCAGCGTGGTGTAGGGGTTAAGAGCAGTGGACTCTAATCTGGAGAGCTTTGTTTGATTCCCCACTTCTCCACATGAGCAGCAGACTCTAATCTGATGAACAGGGTTGGTTTCCCCACTCCTACACATGAAGCCAGCTGGGTGACCTTGGGCTAGTCACAGTTCTCTCAGAACTTTCTCAGCCTCACCTACCTCAGAAGGTGTCTGTTGTAGGGACAGGAAGGGAAGGAGACTGTAAGCTGGTTTGATTTTCCGTAAAAGATAACAACCAACTCTTCTTCTAAATGTTGTAGCTGAAGAGACATTTGAACCGAGGTCTTAGTCCAACACTCTCCCAATCTGCCACTAGTGATAAGAATAATAGTTTTTAATAGGTTTTGCATGAAGAAACCTGAAGCTGCCTTTTAAAGTGGCTCCTATTATAGCGTACATAAATGTTTTTCTTACAAGTCTGTCTTGCATCAATGACTTTAGAAACATATCGAGCTCTGTTTAAAATTCTCTTTGAACTGCACTTCCTATTGAATTTTAATAGTCCACACCTACACTTTTTTAAAGTATTCCATTGCTACTTAGAATACAATGCATCCTGTGCCGGCAAAATAAAAATGTTTAAATATAATTAGACTATTTAATTCTCAACTTAGGACGATGCATATAGCACAGACTACATTTTCATTACATTAATACGCCTCATTTTTTTTGTAAAAAATACCCCTGACAGTTCAGATAAATATATTACTTTTGCTTCTACAGACATAATCACTTGTAAGTAAGGCAATTTATATTTACAAACAGCAGAAAGCTTTTCAGAATGGATATACACAAGTAACAATGCAAACGCTAAATACAACTGAAAATAGTAGCAGGAATTGAACGCAAAATGAATTAAAAATGGCATTTAAATACATGTTAAGATGCAACACTTATTCCATTTTGATTCAGGCAGCCCATTCCTAAGTCTTCGCAGCCAGGGACGGTGTGGCCATGGTGCTGCCGCGGCACCTCCAAAGCTGTTTCCTGAGTGCCAAAAAGCTTTAAAAAGCCTTCCGGGGGCTTTTTATTTTTTAAAACGGCATTTTGCCCCACTGAGAACAGTGAAGCTGCAACAGCAAAAAAGCAGGCGCTGCAATGCTCCCCGACGACGTACCAGGCTGAAAGGGGACAGGAAGCTGCCTACTGGCAGCTCTGCCCCGGGACGCCCTGGGAATGCCCCCTGGGACACCGGTGCAGGCTTTTGTGCCGGTGTGACACTGGGCAGCGCTGCCTCAGCAGTGCCAGGAGGCCGGCATCCGGGTCCCCCCGCCGGTGTCCGTGCCAACCTGGACGGCATAAGTGGCATGGCCGCTGGCGTCCGGGTAACTTACGCCAGCGCAGCCCCTTTCTAGCCTCCAAAGGTCTATGTTCACAACCCATTCCTTTCCTCCAAAGGAATGGGCTGTGAATATAGTAAAAAGATATTTTCAAATAACCCCACCCTTTCTCAGAAGAGCACAGTTTTTGCCTCCTTCCATTTCACCTCACAATGACCCTTTGATGTAGGATAGGCTGGGAGGAGGGATGACACTGGCCTGGGTCACTGACCTTTGTGGGCAAGTAGGCATTTAAACCTGGGTCTCATCTAGGGTTGCCAACCTCCAGGTACTAGCTGGAGATCTTCTGCTATTGCAACTGATCTCCAGCCGATAGAGATCAGTTCCCCTGGAGAAAATGGCCGCTTTGGCAATTGGCCTCTATGGCATTGAAGCCCCTCCCCTCCCCAAACCCCGCCGTCATCAGGCTCCACCCCAAAAACCTCCTGCCGGTTGTGAAGAGGTACTTGGCAACCCTAGTCTCATCAGTCCTAGCATAAGTTTCTAACTACTATACCACACTGGTTCTCTGTAACCTTATATCCCCTTTTCATTAGTTTTATTATTTTATTTTATTTTTTGTATGTGGCCCTGCAAGCCAATCCGTTGTGGCCATTTTCATTTCTGGTGTTCTTGATTTATTTCATTGTCTATCAACATTTTTACAAGATTAAGAGGATTTTTTTTTTTACATTACATGGGATTTACATAGTTGAAAATAATGTTCAAATAATGTTAAAACAGTATACATTTAACAGGGAAAAACTGGCAAAAAGAAAATGGTACAAAAATAAAGGTGTTTAAAGTCACACAAGGAAAAGTAAAGATGAGATGGGAAGTTTCTAGTCACACCAGAACTAGACAGCATTCCCAGTTCTCCAACCAAAATTGAACTCAATGTGCTCACTAATACATCTCATAAAAGAGTGCTGGAATAAAGTACCCATTCCCAAACTGTGTACTGTGTCATAACAACACACTATGAGAAAACCGATAGCACATTGCAAGAAATGATTTCCTTTTAAAGGCTCCTAGGTAGGGCTGCCAACCTTCAGGTGGAACCAGGTGTTCTTCTGGAATTACAATTGTTCTCAAGACTACAGATACCAGTTCCAGTGTGGTGCCTCAGGGCTGGGTTCTGGGCCTGGTGCTTTTCAACATTTTTATAAATTATCTGGATGAGGCGGTGGAGGGACTACTCATTCAATTTGCAGATGAGACAGATTGCGAGGAGTAGTGGATACACTGGATGATAGAGATAGAATTCAATGATATCTGGACATACTGGTAAAGTGGGTGGATGTGAATAAGATGCAATTCAACAAGGATGAGACAGCAAGACAGCATTGTGTCACTTCCAGTGAAAACCAGGAAGTGACACCATGCTGCTCTAGGAAATCCCTGGAGTGGAGTGATGACATTTCTGGGTTTTCCACAGAAGTGATGTAACTCCTTTGTGCAAGCAGCAATTTAAAAAAAAAATTTTCCCCCACATCATGATTGAGTGACAGCGGACAGAGGGGGTTGCTGGCGGGAAGTATAATGCCACAGTGGGAGACCTGGCAACCCAATAAATGAAAGCTGGAACTTGTCCAGAGGAGGGAAACAAAGATGGTGAGGGGTCTGGAGACCAAGTCCTATAAGGAAAGGTTGAAGGAGCAGGGTATGTTTAGCTTGAACAGGAGAAGACTGAGAGGGGATATAATAACCATCTTCAATTACTTGAAGGGCTGTCATATGGAGGATGGTGCCAAGTTGTTTTCTGTTGCCCCAGAAGGTCAGTCCAGAACCAATGGGTTGAAACTAAATCAAAAGAGTTTCTGTCTAGACATTAGGAAGAATTTTCTAGTAGAGTGGTTCCCCAGTGGAACAGGCTTCCTCTGGAAGTTGTAAGCTCTCCTTCCCTGGAGGTTTTTAAGCCATCTGTCAACAATGCTGATTCTATGACCTTCAGCAGATCATGAGAGGGAGGGCATCTTGGCCATCTTATGGGCATGGAATATGGGTCACTGAGGGTGTGGGGGGAGGTAGTTGTGAATTTCCTGCATTGTGCAGGGGTTTGGACTAGATGACCGTGGTGGTACCTTCCAACTCTATGATTCTATGACATTGTTGGGCCTAATAAAGGGTGTTGTAGTAACTTTTCTCATCACCAGCACTGTTGCCAGGCAGATTGAGAGAAGGCAGAATTTAGGAAGGGGAGAGAGCTCAGTGTTGATGTGTTGCCTTAGAGGGTACCCTCCAAAGCTGCCATTTTACCAGAAGGACTGATCTTTGTAGTCTGGAAATCAGTTGTAATTCCAAAATAACTCCAGGCCCTACCTGGAGTTTGGCAACCCTTGCATTCAGAACCATTTCTCTATGCATGACAGAGTGTTTGAAAGACAAAGTTGGCAACCCTTCCCCTAGTAGAATATGTCCTTCATAAAGAAACCCCAAAGAAATCAAACCTTCAGGGTGACAACAGCTAAAGTGAAATGGCATTTATTAGAGAGGGAAGCATGATTTCCCAAATGCCAGCCATACTGTGGGTACAGACAGCTCCTTCTGTATGACGCACAACTGCAAGACACAAGTGGTAATAATCAGCTTTTGCCTGGCTTCCTCCCAAGCTTACAGAGCAATATTTAACTGTTTAGCCATTAGCCATTTCAGGATTATCTGTTCCTGAAGCAGTTTAACTCATACACCTAGGGTTGTCAGGTTCCTCTTCGCCACCAGCGGGAGGTTTTTGGTGTGGAGCCTGAGGACGGCAGGGTTTGGGAGGAGAGGGACTTCAGTGCCATAAAGTCCAGTTGCCAAAGCAGCCATTTTCTCCAGGTGAACTGATCTCTATCGGCTGGAGATTAGTTGTAATAGGAGATCTCCATCTAGTACCTGGAGGCTGGCAACCCTACATACACCCCACTTGTGTTCCACCTGTGTTTCTTCACACAACAATGTTGCAGCCATACAAAGTAAATGTGAGGAGGTGTCGTGTCAAAGTTTCACCTCTCCATTGACCCTGTCCCTGAAGGCTGCTATAGGAGCCCATGAAGCCCCAGGACTGAGAGGTGATAGGGTCCTCTGGCACCTTGTTTCCTCCTCCTCTCTGCCAGCCCTCTTTAACACAGTTTCTTGGGGCCCTTTGAAGGTATCACAGCAAGCTGCATGTGTCCACTGCCTCCTGCTGACCTCTTGTGAGGGAAAAGGCCCTCTCAAGAGGTCAGGAGTTGTCTTGGCTACTGATGCTTCCCTGCCCTTCTACCACCTCCCTGGGAGCTACACCAGATAGCCGTCAATCAGATGTTGAGGTGACCCTTCGATAGAGGGTTTCTTCAGCATCTCACTTTTCAGAACCCCCGGTAAGTCTGGGAACATATATTCATCCCCTCAGACACCATGTTTCCTTCGACTTGTCACGACATAGATTGGGATCCAGAGTAGAAATGATACAAATGCAAAATAATGATAATAAAGAATTGGAATTTGAACAGCTTTGTGCAGTGCAATAAAGATATGGTGGAATGTAATAGAATTTAGTATAAACACCAGAGTGTAAATTGTTTTTAGAATGGAAGGGAAATGAATTTTGTGTTTAACGTTTTCAGAAGCAAATGACAGGAGAAACACATCAAGAAAGCTATAAAAAAATAAAGAAACTTCTTTTAAAAAGTGGAAGGTCTGCCCCAATGAATTGAACAGAAGAGACCACAGGCTCTGGCAAAAGAAATGTGATTAATAAGGAATGCAAAAAGAGTATTTGAGGAGCAGGTTGCTAAAAGCATCAAGACAAACAATAAACATTTCTTTAAATATAACTGGAGCAGGGAACCAACCAGAGAAATAGATAAGCCTTGAGATGACCAAGGAATAAAGGGATTGCTAAAGGAAGATGGGGAGATGGCAGAGAAGCTTTTTTTGAGGGTTTTTTTGTGGAAAGGGTTGACTGTGGAAAGTATGGGGTATGTGCCCATGCCATAGCCAATATTTTCAGGACGGGAATGTGAAGAACTGAGTCAAATTGAAGTGACAAGAGATGAAGTTCTAGACCTTTTGGGGAAATTAAAAACTGTTAAGTGTCCAGGTCTGGACGACATACACCTAAGAGTATGTAGGGAACTAAAATGTGAGATAGTTGATCCACTAACCCATATATGTAAACTATCACTAAATTCAGCTGCTGTACCAGAATTTTTTTAAAAGGGTCTGGGGGGGACCAGGAAATTACAGGTCAGTCAGCCTAATGTCTGTCCCAGGCAAATTGGTAGAAACTATAATGAAAGATAGAATTATTATACACAGAGGAACAAAGCCTATTGAGGGATAATCAGCATGGCTTCGGCAAAGGGAATTCCTGCCTCACCAATCTTTTGAAGTTCTTTGAGAAAGTGAGCAAGCATGTGGATAACAGTGACACAGTAGACATTATATACTTGGACTTTCAAAAGGCTTTTGACAAGGTACCTCAACAAAGATTCCTGAGAAAACTTAGCAGTCATGGGGATAAGATGATGGGTTCTCTTATGGATTAAAAATTGGTTAAATGACAGGAAGCAAAGAGTAGGAATAAATTGACAGTTCTCGTAAAGGATGGGAGTATGGAGTGGGGTTTCACAAGGGTTGGTATTTTAGCCATTACTCTTTAATTTGAACATAAATTATCTGGAACAAAGGGTGAACAGTGTAGTGGCCAAGTTTGCAGATGATTCAAAATTATTCAGGATGGTAAAAACCAAGGTTGACTATGAAGAGTTCCAGGAGGATCTCTGTAAACTGGGAGAGTGGGCAATAATATTGCAAATGAAGTTCAATGTTGGTAAGTGTAAGACAATGCACAATGGAACAAAAAACCTGAACTTCAAGTATAGGCTAGTGAGGTCTGGACTTGCTGATAGATAGATAGATAGATAGATAGATAGATAGATAGATAGATAGATAGATAGATAGATAATTTATTTGTGGCACTTAGCCAGTCAAAACATAATAAAACGGAAAGCATGGACTATAGTTTCTTACAATCAAAGAATTACAGTTCCAAGTCTTAAAACATTTTTAAAACATTTAAAAAAGGAATTACAGCTGGGATACATCTGTCAATTGCTCTGTTCTAAGGCGACGAATTTTCATTGCTGCTAAACAAAATTTCGCTTCTGAAGAGAGGTTGAAGGATTACCCCCTTGTAGGAGCATCTCAAACCTTTCACCTGCCCTGTCAGGTCTCAATCTCGATAAGAGGGGCTCAATAAACTTCGAATGGGGCAATGTATAGAAATTGCAGTTCAGGAGGGCATGCTTAACAGTTTCTAAGTCCCCTGATTTGCAGGGGCAGAATCTCTCTTCCCAGGGTGTCTTCTTATATTTCCCCTCAAGCAAAGCCGATGATAAGGCTGCTCATCTGGCCAGGGTAAAGGCCCTTCTATAATTATTTATCTCTAAATAGTGGAGATAGGCTGCTGGTGCTAGGATGTATTTAGTATGGAGGGGTGCAGTGAATAGAGGCGCCCTTGCTAGATCTGTTTGTCTCTCGATGTCTTTGATCCTTTGGGATATAATTAACTTAGCTTGTTCCCACCCTAACTGAAGTAAAGATTGGGGTGTAAAACCCAAGTTGTTTAATTTGACATCTATGGCTATCACCCATCTGGATCTAAAGGAGTCACATAGGATCAGTGGGAGAAGACCATTAGGGTTGAAGTTAATTTTCAGCCAGAGAGAGATCGAGGACAGGACAGGACAATCCTTGCCTCCATCTTCATCTAGCCAGTTTCTAAACATATCAGAGCATTTGGAACACAGTTTGGCAATTGCAGGGCAGCTCTAAGGAATTTAGATTGCACACGTTCAATGGGAGTAAGACTAGAGGGTGAAGAGTCGAGTTGTGTTCCATATAGCATTTGTGCTAGGGTTTTCACCTGATAAAGTTTGAGTGCTGCTGGAATGTAATGTGCCCCTTTGGTCCGGAGAAAATTGATTATCAAACAGGCTGACCTTTTCCCCAAATTGTCTACATGAGTATTATGGGCCAACTTGGATCCAGATGCCTGGATTGTCGTTCCGAGATATTTATATTGGGTGACCTGTTCCAGCCTGTGGCCATTGATGCTCTACCTCCTATATTTAGGACGTCTACCAAAGGCCATGACTTTTGTTTTATCGTAGTTGATCATCAGGCGATCTTTCTCGCAAAACGTTGCCACTCTCATAAGCACCCTCCTGAGACCAACTGGGGTTCTTGAAAGAATTACTGCATCATCGGTGTAGAGCAGTATATTAATATGCCTGTCTGCCAGTTTAGGAGGATGCAAAACTGGTGCTTTCAATGTGTTAACTAGATTATTATATAGTAGGCAAAAAGCTGGGGGGGCGAGAAGACAGCCCTGCCTAACACCTCTATCGGTGCTGGACTTGCTGAAATTGAGAGAGAAAAAGATCTTGAGGTTGTAATATACAGCTCATTGAAAGTGTCAACCGAAAGTGCTGCAGTGGTGAAAAGGGCAAACTCTATGTTAGGGATTATTAGGGAAAGGGTTAAAAATAAATTGGCTGATATTATAATGCCCCGTATAGATCAATGATGTGGCCTCATTTGGAATGTGTGTGTTAAGTACTGTCAAGTTGCTTCCAATTCATGGTGACTCTATGAATCAATGTCCTCCAAAACGTCTTATCTTTAACAGCCTTGCTCAAGTCTAGCTGTGGCTTCCTTTATAGTGTCAATCCATCTCTTGTTGGGTTTTCCTCTTTTCCTGCTGCCTTCAACTTTTCCTAGCATGGTCGTCTCAGTGTGAACTTCACTGAGCGTGCTGTTTGCATAAACTTTATGTCAGGCACACATGACATGCCGAGTCACTCTTTTTCCTACACTGCCTTTCACCAATGCCAAGATGCCCCAAGAGAACAGAAAGTTAAAGATGTCAGGGGAAACAGAACCAGAAAACAGCATGCAACCACAGACATATAGTCAAAAATAATATTTGGATGTGGCCTGCCTAGTTCCTAGTCAGAGGTAATTTCATTTGGGTTAGTTATCATTCCAGGGTTAACAATAGGATGCGTTCTGTTTGGATTTTGATTCATTACATTTTGAATGTGCATCTCTAATCTGCAGTTTTAGCAATAGAGAGACACTATGTTTTGCTTTCCCTGCCCATTCTCTGCCTTCAAAGGGATCTGTGCATCTCAAATAATGCTGGATATGATTGAAAGCATACTTTATGGCTGGTTGCAGTATTGCCAAATGGAGCACATTTTTCATATCCTTCGTATACCCATTTGTGTGTGCGCGTGCATTTATGTAACATATGGCTTATGCTTTAGGTAATGCAGTGACTGTTCCAGTGTTGTCCCTTCAAGAGCAAAAAAAAAAAAACCCAGCAGATATTGGGCTATGCTGAGGAAAAGAGCAAGCCTTTGGTGTAGAGATAGTCTGTTATATAATTGATCATTATATCTCTGCCGTCGTGGGTGCTGTCTTTTTTCCCCTCAGGCACCAAAATGTCTTGGGTTGTCTTTGGTCAGAGCCAACAGTATCATTTGTTGGGACAAATTTAAGTTCCTGAGTCATCAAAGTTATTTCTAAATTATTCATTATAGTTTATCCTGTTTCTAAGCCAAAACATGACTCCCAAACTGGCTCCTTAGGCATCACAACTCTGAGATGAATGACAATTAAAGTAAAATATCTACAGATTTACAGGGAGGGGATCCTGAGCTGAACTGGATCCTGGCAGGATGGAATGAAGAGTGCTCGTTTGCTGCCTTCTCTCCCTTTCATAGGCTCAGCAATGGCAGCTAGAAACTGGAGAAGGGTCCCAGTTAGGGTTGCCAGGTGACTTGGAATGGCAGGCAATTGCCCGCCAATCTATTGGCTGTCTTACAGCAAGGATTACGCACATGGCCATGAGCAACACTATCTCATCACTTCCAGTTTACTTGCGGAAGTGCTTTTATCCATTTAGAAACTGGCATGGTGAAGGTGGAGGCAAGGATTGTCCTGTCCTCGATTTATCTCTGGCTAAAAATTAACTTCAACCCTAAGGGCCTTCTCCCACTGATCCTTTGTGACACCTTTAGGTCAAAATGGGTGATAGCTATAGAAGACAAATTAAATAACTTGGGTTTTACACCCCTAGCACTACTTCAGGGTGGGAACAAGCTAAGTTAATTATATCCCAAAGGATTAAAGACATAGAGATACAAACAGATTTAGCAAGGGCTCCTCTATTCATGGCACCCCTCCATTCTAAATACATCCTAGCACCAGCAGCCTATCTCCACTATTTAGAGATAAATAATTATAGAAGGGTCTTTACCCTGGCCAGATGTGCAGGCCTACCTTCTGGTATGCTAGAGGGGAAATTTAAGAAGATACCCTGGGAGGAGAGATTCTGCCCCTGCAAATCAGGGGACTTAGAAACTGTTAAGCATGCCCTCCTGAACTGCAATTTCTATACATTGCCCCATTCGAAGTTTATTGAGCCCCTCTTATCGAGAATGGGACCTGACAGGGCAGGAGAAAGGATTGAGACACTCCTACAGGGGAATAATCCCGCAATCACTCTTCAGGTTGTGAAAATTTGCATGGCAGCAATGAAAATTCAAGGCCATAAAACAACCTCTTAGCGCAATTGACAGATGTGTCTCGGTTGTAATTTTCTTTTTAAGTGTTATAAGACTCAGACTGTAATTCTTTGCTTGTAAGAATTTATTAGTCCATATTTCGTGTTTTATCTTGTTTTATCTGGCTAAGGGCCATAAATAAATTCTCTCTCTAAACCCTGTTCTCCAGATTAGAGTCCACCACTCTTAACCACTACACCACGCTGATTCTCAGATGGTGGGCAACTTTCTTCCCTCTGTCTTATGACCTTGTTGAGAACAGTCAGAAGCTGGAGGGAGAGAAGTTAAACAAGACATCTTGCTAAATGTGAGGCTTCCAGAGAAAAACCTAACCCTGCACTGAATTTTCCCACATCGTGGTGTGTAACTCAGAGGACATGAAAAAGCAGAATGCTGTGATGTTAAAATGCAGGAAAATGACTGAACCCAGAGTTCTCTTCAGCAGTAGCTATACATTTCGTAGAAGGTCTAGTTTGGCCCACATTGTACTCCCCCCCTGCCCACCCCCATCCTTAGTGCATTCAGGATCTAATCTGCAAGTCAGATCCACATCAAAGGAATTATTTTACTACATGAAGATAATTTTTTGTTGGATGGAGATAGAGAAGTATAATGCATTCAAGCAACCATTCATTATATATGGGCAAAAAGCACAGAACTCTTTCTCTCTCAAGAGAGTTCAAATATAAATGGGACCTAGCAGGAAGAGATGTGATTTGTCTTCTTCCATACATTTCAGCTGCAGCAGAACTTGCCAGCATCCTTCAGTGTTTGAAAGCAGCCAGTGTAGCAGCTGGTCTCTGTCTGTCTCTCAGGTGATTACTCAGGATACATGCTACTGCCATGACAAGCTTGGCTTCATGGCTGACTTTTCCCACCGTGTTTTCATATGCCTTTGGGGGGATTTTATATCATTTAATATAGCATATCCAAGCGGGGAAAGTTACTTTTATTTAGACCGTTCCCTAGCGCTGTCTTCAAAGCTTAATTCTGACTGGGGAAGAGGAAAAGAGCAATGACTGATTTAAAAGAAAGAGCAGGCATGGACACTGTCAAGAGAGACATGGAAAAGGTTTTCACCATAGTAAAGTTTGGGTATGCTGAAGAATCGAATGTCTGCTGTCATTAAAAACGGCAGCAGCACACAATGGCTAATAATTCTTTGCAAAACAGTGGATGTCTTGTTACCTTCGCAGAAATGGGTGTCCATTATTAGCAAACAGACTCTCAGATGCAACTTGGTAGAGGTGTGTACCTCAAAAGTTTAATTTAAATTTAAGAGTAGGGTGGGTTTTTTTAAGAGCATGATTTTTGTTTATACTGAAAATGGGGGTGATGCTTTAATGTTTTGGACATGGTTTTGGACACAGTTTTTGAGTTTGAGAATTTTGGCATCTGTAAATCATGCCCTTTTTAAAAACCTGAAATTATAACAAATGTTTGGTGCCTATCCCACCTCCATCCACGAGACAGCAGGAGTGGGGAAGGAGAGGAAGTTTACCCTGGCCACTGGCTGTTCAATAGCATATCACCCCTTTAAATTTTAGAACTGAAAATAGTGGGTAGTAGCCCTGTGGCGCAGAGTGGTAAGCTGCAGTACTGCCATCAAAAGCTTTGCTCACAACCTGAGTTCTATCCCGATGGAAGTCGGTTTCAGGTAGCCGGCTCAAGATTGACTCAGCCTTCCATCCTTCCGAGGTCAGTAAAATAGAGTACCCAGCTTGCTGAGGGTAAAGTATAGATGACTGGGGAAGGCAATGGCAAGCCACCCTGTAAACATAGTCTGCCTAATAAACATCAGGATGTGACGTCACCCCGTGGGTCAGTAATGACCTGGTGCTCGCACAGAGGACAACTTTTAGCTTTAGACCTGTCCCAGGACTCTGGATACCAGATCTACCCTTACTGGAAAGAATGGCCATTTAACATTTAAAGTACAGTTGCCCTGCTGAACAGCTTGGGGTGCTCTATATAATGAGTGGTAGAGCTGGCTTCCGGAAGCCAGGTCTACCATCCATTATTTTCAGTGGACGATAGACCTGACCTCCACATCATGAGTTTAGGTCTACTGCTCATTAGTTGGAATGATTGTGGTGATAGCCAGGCCAGCTGTGGATTTTTCCTCCTCTTTCACAGGCAGCAGAAGTTCAGAGGTCAGGGGCTTCCTCTGAAAATAAAGGGCCAGTTTAAAAGTTGGCAACCCTAGGTCCAAGTGTTAAACTGGTCTTGTGAAAGCTCTTCCAGATGGTGAAATGATCACAACCTGACTAATCCTTTTGATGTAATCCTATTCCTCCTATTCCTACCACCCTCCATGGGATTTCTTATTTTCCCCTCATTTATGCCCTGCTGCTTGTTAAGAAATTTATTATCCTGTACATGGTGGATGTCTTTACAGTAGCAGCAGATTTTCTTAAAGAGGATTAAAAGATCAATTTGCTAATTTCAAGGTTTTTGCTCTCCTGTTCTTGCCAACATAATCCAATAGAGTTTCCGACAGTGAAAGCCATTGACAATACACTTAATAAGGTCTCACAGCAAGTAGCTGTATCCATTAATGAACAAAAGAGATAAAGAAATTACACACAGAAATGACAATATGTGAAAAAGAGAGCAGTTTATTAAGAAGAGTGATGGGGGAAAGTATATGTTTGTATCATCATGGAAAACAAATGGAAAACAAAGCAAGTAAAAGTAAACCTTTTGTACAGGATGCATTAGTGAACAAACTCTCAAACTGCTCAAGTGGGCCCCTAAATCAAGAAAGACATTATTGTAATTTTGCTGACTTATTATAATGAGAGGGCCTATCAACATAATTTTTGCCTGAAAGTGTTGTCTGATTAGAGTCCAGGATTTCACACGCTAATGCTAATGTTCCTTTTAATGGCTTTGGATGGTCCCTTGAATAGCTAATTGTTCTGCAGGGGAGATGTCTGAGGCCAGTGCTTGGTGGATATTGTGTGAAAAGTAGGACTGCTACCAAGAGAGTAGTATACTGATAGGGATGCTATAGTTTTGATTCAGAAATCCCATTTTCTGACATGATTTTTTCCTTCATGGGATGAAACAGCATTTCTTCTTCTTCTTCTTCTTCTTCTTCTTCTTCTTCTTCTTCTTCTTCTTCTTCTTTAAAAAACGCAGTATAAGTAGGTTAACAGAACTGGGAAAATAATGCCAATGACAACTGGTCTAAGTCATGCCATGCCATAATGAAGAAAGGGTTACTGAGGTAGAGGACATTGCAGTAAAAAGGGAAGTGACACAATAAACAGTGCATTACTATCCCTAATCGAAGCAACCTCCTGTGTTCTAATCTCTTTGCAAAAATGCCTTCCTTAGCTTCTGATAAATCTAGCAAGAGCCACAAAGATGCAAAGCCCTTGATTACATTCAAACAGATCATCAAGTAATGCCACCAGCGCCGTCTCTGTCCCATAACCCAGACTGAAACCAGGCTGAATTATCCAATAAGACCTGGATTTGCTAGGCTACCACTCTTACTATCATCTTGTGCAAGAAAGGCAAAATAGAGACCTGCTGAAAAATGGCCACATTGTTGATCTCTGTGTGTAGGGTTGCCAACCTCCAGGTGATGGCCTGAGATCTCCCGCTGTTACCACTGATCTCCAGGTGATAGAGATCAGTTCCCCTGGAGAAAAAGGCCGTTTTGGCCATTGGACTCTATGGCACTGAAGTCCCTCCCCTCTCTCCAAACTCTGCCCTCTTCAGGCTCTACCCCCAAAATCTCCAGTTAATTCCCAACTTGGAGCTGGCAACCCTATCTCTGTGTGTGTGTGCCGTCAAGTCACAGCTGACTTATGGCAACCCTGTAGGGTTTTCAAGGCAAGAGATGTTCGAAGGTGGTTTGCCATTACCTGCCTTTTTGTGAGTTCTGAGAGAACTGTGACTGGCCCATGGATGCCACATTGGAAACCCCTGCACTACTGCATCTTATTTTCAATAATGGCCAACCAGATGTTTCAAAGAAGGCATCTCTCATCATGAAAGTTCCATTTAGCTAGCATGGCTTACTCAGCTATTGGTGGACTTATCAATTAATTTGTCTAAGCCTTTTTGAAAACCATCTTAACTAGTAGCCATCTCCAACTAGTGTTGCCAACTCCATGCTGGGAAGAACCTGGAGATTTGGGGGGTAGAGCCTGGGGAGGGCAGGGTATGGGGAGGGACCTGAGCAGATTATAATGCCACAGAGTCCACCCTCCAAAGCAGACATTTTCTACAGGGGAACTGTTCTATGTAGTCTGAAGATCAACTGTAATTCCTGGAGATCTCTAGGCCCCAACTGGAGGCTGGCAACCTACCTCCAACAGTATGTAGCATCACACACCATAAATGAATTATGCATTATCACCTGAGCCCAAGCCAACAGCTAGCAGGCATCTGGCAGAGGCATGGGAGGAGGCAATAAGAGAGCTATACCCTTTGTCATCATCACTATGGCCCAAGTGGACAAGTAGCCCCTGTAGAACTGCCAGCACCCCTGAGGTAACTTGGCTTGGCTTACTCCAGAGTTGTTTTAATGTCCCAATGCACCCATGCACCGATACAGTGTTTGTTTGTTTATGGAGTTATCCACTATCACCTTTAGAACACTTTTCTGTTTAGTCTGGCTAATCTTCCCCAGTCCAAAGCCACCAGTTTTCTCATTTCATCCACAGGTTCCACCATTTGGTTTGGTGTGATGTCATTTCTGCATCATGGAGCCAGCAGTTGGGTTCCATAAGGATAGCCATATTTCCATTCGACTTCTCAGTTCATCTGCATTTGCAAAGTAAATAGTGAGTGGAGTGTAACTTGTTGGCAATACTGGACTAGCATAAGCTCAAGACAAGGCCAGTATGGACCATGGGTGCCAGTTTAGAAAAGACCCTGCTGGTTATGATCTTTAAAACCCTTCCTGGCCTAGGATCCATATAGCTGAAGGGCTGTATTTCCCATGTGCTAATTGCGGTCTTCTGGTTGCTACTTTAGTGCCACTTTCTAGTTGTTCTCCTGCTTAAGATGGGCCACTTGACATCTACTAGAGTCCTTTTCTTTTCTATAATGGCTCCCACCTTGTGGATTGGGTTCCTTCAGGAGCTATGGGACATATTATCTTTTAGTTCTTAGATGGTGTTGTAAGGCTGCTTTATTTTTGGGACCTTTTAATGGGGTTTAAGCTGCAGGCATTTTCTTGGGGAAGGGGATAAAAGGATTTTATCATATTTTGTATGTTTATAAATTTTGCAATTTGAGCCATAAGAAAAAAGGGGTATAACTATCAACAATAAAATATCAATACAATCACTAACAGCCCATTCCAGAAGGGGAGGGCTGGGCTGCTGACTGGAGGCAGCACAGCCGCACCGCCTCCAAAGGAGGTTGTGCCACCCCCCAAAGCCAAAACCTTGCCCTTACCTGCAAGCCCCATGGAACTGCTCCATAGCGTTCCATGGGCCTTTTTAGGTGGTGTAACTGCAGGTAAGGGCAAAGGGGGCATTCCCACACTGAAGGGGGGGTTAGGAAGTGGCTCCTAAAGGCAACTCTGCCCCAGAACGCCCCAGGAACACCCCCCGGGATGACGATGCACCTGAGATGACAGAGGTGCACTGTCAGGATGCCAGTGAGAGGCCATGCCAGTATCCCAGGGCTGTGCTGCTGTGGCAGTACAAGGAGGCTGGTGTGAGCAGCAGAACGCTGGTGTCCGTACCACTCTGGGTAGTACAAGCGGCCCGGGCACTGGCGCACATGGCCCAGACCCCGGCGCAACCCCTTGCCTGCCTCCTAAAGACTTTTGGCCTCCCAGCTCAGGAATGAGCTGTAAATAAATCTGATACTGATAATGGGCACTTTTCACACATGCCGAATAATGCACTTTCAATCCACTTTAACGATCATTTGCAAGTGGATTTTGCCATTTCACACAGTAAAATCCAGCTTCAGAGTACATTGAAAGTTTATTGAAAGTGCATTATTCAGCATGTGTGAAAGTGCCCAATGTCTCTGAAAAATGGTACATCCTGATGCATCTTAAAAGGGAGGGGGGAAGCAGATCCTTAGATAGTTGCTTTCATAGTTTGCACTCATTGAATATTTATAACTATTACACATGCTGCTAAGCCAAGATAGGCTACAAAGCCAGGGGATTTTGTGCCTACATTTTTACAATTATTTGGCTATAAAACTATATGAGTGTTTCTTTTCTTTTTTTCCCCCAACGGTGTATGTCTATTGAAAAACATTGCTTTCCAGACTGAAACTTGGTACCAAGATTTTCAGCCCATGGGCATTTGTGCTTCGTACATTGTCATTCAAGTTAAAATGCTGGTTTCGGATGCCTCATAACTGAGTGGAAAAATGTGAACATTGCCAGGATTCTGAGTTTCTGAAAAATGTTTGTCTTGGATTTGCTTACTGCTAATGGAAGGAGACTACTTCTAGAATTACAGCCTCAGTAAGTCACTGCAGACGGAGTCTAGTTTAAATATATGCAGGCTAGCTATGGGTCAATTTAATTCCCTCCATCTCATCATTATCCCATCCCAATGATAATCCCATCCCTCCCCTTTAGATATGGCTCCAGTAACATTTGCACGGATGTGCTAAGTAAACAGATTGCTAAATTCGAATGCCCTCATGCCCCAACGCCTAGCTATTGTATATACACCACAAAATGTCAGTCGAAGAAGCTAAGGTTTGCTAGGATATAAGTAGCACAAACCACAAATCCATTTTTTTTTCTTGGAGAAAAAAAATGTATTGAGCTTTTGTTGAGCTTAAAGGCCACACGAGGCTTTCAAAACCATGTCAGTTTGCTCAAACCATGTCATTATAAAGCCTTGAATACAATATGTTATGTTGGGGAAAGTTCATAAAAAGCTATAAATAAATGTGTTGGTAGATTGGAAACGTGTAGAATAATTCAGCAGAGATCAGTGTTTGTTTCATTGCTCCAGGCTGCCTAAAGGACAATCCAGGTTACCACTTGCCAGTTCACATTTTATTATTATTAGTGTTCTACTAAGGATGTATATATTTTTTTTTTGTGTTTTATACTTGTTTAATTTGTTCTCCTTTTAAGGTTCATTAATACTTTGTTTTGATTACACTTATTTTAATTAAAAATACATGTCTCATTGTAACTTTTTGTTTTGTCTGTCTTTCTGTCCCTTTCATCGTGTTTTTCCTGCAGTGAACTTAGGCTGGTGTACATTACTGTTCCTTCCTCCACTTTATCCTCACAACACCCCTGTGAAGTACTTTAGGATCACCCAAGATCATCCAGGTAACTTCTTGGTGATTTGAGCCTAAGCCTGAAGCACTAACCAGAGTATTACACTGGCTTTCCTCCTTCCAATATGAATGACATTCCAAGGGCTTGTAATTTTTATCCAATGCTCCTGGCTGCCAAAATGCAGGAAGAAAAAAGCCCTGGTTTCATAGGCTGTTTCATATCTCTTGATTTCCCCTAATACCTTCTCTCTGCTCCTACTTCTGGCTATTTATGTTGAACTTTGCTGATTGATTAAAATGCTTCCTGTTTTCTTTAGCGATATGATGCTTTCTGTTTACCTTTACAACTGTTCAAATGCTTCCTGTTTACTTCGATGAATCCTGTTTACTTCTTATCTACTTTAATGATTGAATCTTTCCATGTAAGTTTCATATTCCTTGAAGTTTCCCACCTTCCTCTGTCTACACCACCTTGGAAAGAAAAGGCCTATCATCTGTAAAATTCTGTTCAGCTACAACATTTGTTTAACTTTAATGACTAGGAAGCTTAGGAACAGAACAGAATAATTTATTATGGCCAAAGACCAGCAAAATTAGACAAGCTAACAAAACAATTCTGAAAGTATATATACAATAAAAGGTACTGTAAAAGTATAACACTATACACTAAATCAGCACTGTATCTCCGTAGACTCTGGTAGCGGCACAGAATCTTGTGACTGTGTCCGAAGTTCCAGCTCAAGGTCAGCCAGAAGAATAGGAAGCTTAGGTCTTTTACATATCTACTCTTTTCTGACACTTTCTCTCCACGTCTGGCCTCCTCTTGAACTCAGTATATGACTACTTCTTTGCTAGACTCAAGACAGAAAACCAGATTAAGCGAATGGGTCTTTATTCTTTTTATAAAAATGAATGCATTGCACACCCCTATGTTTGACAAGGCTATTATTAATTTGATTAGATTGTATAATTGAGATATTCCAGACAGAAAGAGATCAGTCCCCCTGGAGAAAATGGCTGCTTTGGCATGGGGACTCTGTGGCATTCGCCAGCTCTGTGTTGGGAAATACCCAGAGATGTTGGGGGTGGAGCCTGAGGAGGGCAGGGCTTGGGGAGGGGAGGGACTTCAAAGGAGTATAATGCCATAGAGTCTGCCTTCAACATTTTCTCCAGGGGAACTGATCTCTGTCGCCTGGAGACCAGTTGTACTAGTGGGAGATCTCCAGTCACCACCTGGAGGTTGGCAACCCTAGGCATTCCCTGCTGAGTTCCTGCTGTTCTCCAAATCCCACTCTCCCCAGGCTCTACCCCCAAAATCTTTTGGGATTTCCCAACCCAGAGTTGGCAACCCTAGCAGATATATGTAGAAATTAAAGAGACAATACAACGCATTTCACAGCACATTGCCAGAGGACTAGAATGAGTTCAATCCAGAGAACCATGCGTGAAAGGGAAATAGCCACTAGTGCTGTTTCACAGATACTTGTGCCAGAGTTTATGAAGGAGTTAGCTCTGCAGAAGATGTAGTGCTCCTGCAAGAGGTCCCACAAGTTCTCGTACAATCTGTTGTGCAAGCAGAAGAGCAAGTTTGGATTTCATTTCCCTTTTCTTATATAGCTCTCTTTGATGAGGTGTAAAAGAGCTTTTGTGCAGAAAATGCCAAACAACACCTTTGTACCCCACCCTTTGTGTATTCCCCATAACTCTTTTTTATGATCCCTTTAAGTATTTCCACATACTTGGATAGATAATTATGAAAATGAGTGTGATTAGACATGACCTTCAAGCCTGATGTGGATTAAAGAGGGCTGGATTGTGTGAAGCAAAATAACAAGCTCACTGCATAGCACAGGTCAGACATTAGAACTGTAATCATAAACAGAGTTACATCCTTCTATGTCCACTGTTTAGATGGGTGTAATCTGTTTAGGATTGCACTGAAAGTCTCTGAAAGGCATCAGTGTAATATGTGGATAATAGAAAGTGTCTAACTCTGTACTGTCTAACAAGAGAAATCTGCCTGTTCCCCTCTTTACAAGTGTTCCAGCAACTTTTAACAGCTTAGGAAATGACACCCCTTAAGTAGTCATTTTAAATATCCGCAAAATGGATTAATGTTGTTGTCAGGGCTTCATGAGGGAAATGAATAAAGCTATGCCTGAATGGGGGAATTGAGCAAAAGGTTCCCCCCCTCTCCAGTTTATCAGCATTATTGTATAGTCCCATTCTCCCGCAATGCCCTGTAAATAGTTGGCCTTATTTATTCATTAATTTGTTCATTAATAATCAGCAACATGCAGTCCTCTGTCCCATGTAGACTCCAAGATTTGTTTGTTTTTTAAGAAAAGAAATAAGAAAGACGAATATCAGTAATTGTTTTAGTAGAAAAGAGCAAGAATCCAGTAGCACCTTAAAGACTAACAAAAATATTTTCTGGCAGGGTATGGCTCACGAAAGCTCATACCCTGCCAGAAAATATTTTTGTTAGTCTTTAAGGTGCTACTGGACTCTTGCTCTTTTCTACTACTGCAGACTAACATGGCTACCCACTGTGAGTAATTGTTTTGGTGAACTTTGCTATTGAGGTTTTCTTCATTGGGGAAAATAGAACATCCATTGGTACTGTAGTTCTGCTAGAATATTTGTCAGCAGCTTCTTACAAAGGATACAAAGGCCAGCTGTACCTCTTGCTAACTGAGATTTCAGTATGAGATACCTGATAGAACTGTATTTGGGAGCTGCTTACAATTCTAGAAAAGAATAGAGCTGCTCTCCAAGACTAATGAAACATCTAAAAACAGTATTATCGAGTTTCAAAAGCCACAGAAGGCTGAAATAAACTGTATGTTTTGTAGAAATCACTCATCAATGTGTAGCCTCTCTGAATACCCTGCCAATGGCGTTTTCAAAGCTGTTTTTGAATACGACGTCTATGGCAGCTCTTGTCAGCACAAAAGCAGTGAAGATTTTCCTGTTCATTTTCCAGCTCTTATTGGCTAGAAATCTTGATCTTTAAACAAAATCACTCCAAATTAAAGTGTGTGGTTGCTTCTTTTGCACAGAAAATTATACAAGTTGTCATGTGAGGACACGACCATGGCAAATATATATTATAACATGGCTTGGCTCCAAAACAGATAGGGTTGCCAGGTGGACCTGTCCTTAGATGACTCAGCAGGTTGAGGGGTTGCACCTTTTTCTGAGCAGGGCTTTCCGGGTAAAAACAGCCAGAAAAGGGTGAACCAGCAGGGAAGCAACTTGTCCACAACACTCATGTGCAAATTTGTAAGAAAACCTCACAATGCATGGAGGCGCAGAACTATATCCTGCCACCTCTCATGCCTCTTTTCAGTGCATTCCAACCCTTGAAGCATTTTTCTCCCAGTCATACTGTAAGTTATTTGGTTTGGGAGGAAAATATTTAAATATTTAAAGAAATAGAGATGGGAAGGGATGGATTTAGTGTGACATTAAAGATGGTTAAAGACAGTGCGAGATTTCATGTTTTATTTTCAGTGTTCTCTGAGAGAGAGAGAGAGAGAGAGAGAGAGGAGAGAGAGAGAGAGAGAGAGAGAGAGAGAGAGATCAGATGCTTCTATATCACAATCTCTCACAGTTTAGTTGGTTGGGCCCTGTGTTTCATTGGTGGTGAAAGGGGACCCATTTGTTCTGCTTGCCTGCCTTCCAGAAGGTAAATGCAAAATATTTTCTTTTGTTATCTAAAGTAGCAGGATATTACTTATTCCAGGGTTAATCCTTGGTTTGTATTTCAACAGTGTGAAAAGAATTTCTTCATTGTGCAAAGAAGTTTAAGAGGAATGATTAGCTGAGGTTCTCCGACCGTATCAACAAAATTTGGTGATATTTTTCATGCAATATGTGAACATCTGATGTTCTGAATTTTGCTCAGCAATATATATATATATATTGCTGGCATGCTGGCATGCCACTGATACAAAGGCTAACATTTTTCATTTGCATTAACTTCATGTTATCTTACACATTGTTTTCTGACTTTAACCCAACCACTCCTGCTCCCTGTTTTGAAGGTCAGATATTCTCATTATATTCAGTCTGGTCATAAAATCTTCAGAGTCCAAGGTGGTGGCTGAAGAAAGATTTCAAAATAATTTTGTTTTGATATGATGTTTGCAGAGCAAACTGCAAAATGAATTAAAGAAGAGCATTGATGCTATTTATTTTTCCTTATGTGTTAAGGATTTTAAAGACATATAGTAGCACTTGGCCTTGAGATGAACAGGATCCATTTCTTCATGCTATCTAGGATCCCAAAAGCCCTGATTAGAGGGTACTTCATCTCAGTTTTCGAGTAGACCGCTAGGGCACAATAAACTCAAAAACTGGCACATCTGTGCTTGCCTTTGACAGTCTCAGACCTTGCTGGATGTTATTTCTTATGGTTAAATCCCTAAAAAGAACAACCCTGTAACAAAATGAAAGTTAGATCAAGAAATAACTCAGAGAGCTATGTTTGTAGAGAATGAGTGAGACAACAATTTAATAGTCCAGCTATAAAGAGACATCTCAAAAGATTTCAAGGATGAACAGACCAGTGAACTATAAACTCTTTAAAAGGACTTGACAGCCTTTTTATAGACAATCTAGCACACTGATGCACTGGGGTCTCTTAGATTATGTAGTAAAGTAATAGTGCAATGTCAATGGGCTAGCTGTTGCTATTGTATTTAAATCCTAGAAAGCAACCTTGTGTTGATAACGTACCACAAAACTAAATGCAACACATATACCAAACAGTACAATGGCACTTGGTTTAAGAAAAAGGGTCTCCCAGCCACTGGTTCAGATGCATCATAATACACATACCGGCATTCTTCCTAGGGGCACAAACTGGCTTAGTCATAAGATTAATCAACAGAAGCTTTAGTTGATTAACTGATAAACTGAGGACAAATTTAAATAAGTGGGATAAGGACACAAACATTTTGGGGGCCTTTTTGTTCTTGTTACAGCCAAATCAACGCACGCAGAAAATCCAGCATTTCAAAACAAATGGGGGCAGATTTTGGTCTTGAGTTTCACTCCTAAAGTTTGAAATGTGGGTTCTTAAAGTGACATTTGACTTCAATGAGTTGTGTTTTTCATGTATTCGGTGGGACATTGCCTGATTAGATATGGATAAATACATGGATACAATTAATAGGAAAGCTGACATTTGCTAAATGTCATTGCGTTTAGTCAGCTGGCAGATATTGATGAAATGTTGAGTGATACCACACGTCAGTCCCGTCCACACAAACAAATATGAACTCCACAATCATTCTCATCATGGGGGCATGAGAAGACCCAGTGTGGTCCCTAGGGTTCCCAAGTGCCCGTTTATGGCAGGTAATCTACCAGCCATTGCTCCTCTTGCCCGCCCACTCTCAGCTGTGGGCAGGCGGAAGTAGGCGGGGAAAGGAAGGGGAGCCATCCTCAGGAGCCCAACCAGGGCTGCGGATAAAAAAGTGGCCCCAGATGACCACCCCAACATGTGAGCAAACAGGCTGGAAAACTGCACCCCATCCTCCTGCCTCACATGAAAGCTCTGATTGGAAAAAAACAGCTGATCAGTGGTGAGGCTCTGGGAGGAGCGGGGAGTGTAGCTGGAGGGGAGGAAATAAGGGGCACCTTGTTTCCTCCCCTCGAACGACACTCCCTTTTCCTCCCAGAGCCTTGCCGCTGATCAGCTGTTTTTTCCAATCAGCTGTTACGCGTGAGGCAGGAGGACGGGGCGCAGTTTTCCAGCCTGTTTTGCCTTCCTTGCTCACATGTTGGGGTGGTCATCTGGGGCTGCAGTTTTATCCGCAGTCCCAGTTGGTGCCGGACATACGTCATCACGTAGATGACGCTGATCTCCGCCCCCAACCACGCCTCCCTAAATCTCTCGCCGGTGGCAAAGAGGGACCTGGCAACCCTAGTGGTCCCTTTACCTTCACTCCTCACTTGCTACCCCACTATCAGAATGGTAAGTACATCACACAGACCACCACAGTTTCTGAGGTATAGGACATGGGGTTTGCTGCTATATTTGAGAAGGGGAATGTCAGAACTGCATCCAAGGTGATCCTTGATGCTCCTGTCCCTCTCCCACTGCCAGGAGCCCTAAGCTCCTGTCCCTCTCCCACTGCCATTGCATAGCAGAGCAGTGATGGCACCAAGCCAGCAGCTGCTCCTCAACTGACTTTGTCAGTTGTCTCTATAGACATCAAAAGCAGGCCATAGTAGGCTAATGAGTTCAGCTTGTGGGGTCACTGGGTTGCTGAGCCTCCAGTCCCTAAATATCCCTCATTCCTACTCTTTCCTCCTCAGATAGGAGGCTCATCAGATTCCTGCATCTGTGAACAGGAGGAAGGGCAGGAAGCACTACCACTGTCACTAACCCACTGTGCTTCAACTGGGCTGTATTAATGAATTTGCCTTCCAGAACACCAGCATTATGTCACCTCTGTCCTTTCCATCAAATCTCTCATCACAATCCTACCAGCCTACGGAAAAGAAGCCTAAGCACCTCTAACTGGGATGAATGAACATAGGTTCTGCCCCTGCTCATCCCTGCTTCTATCTCCTTCTTTTTCCTTCCTCTTCTGTTAGATTTTAGATTACAAACTCCTTGGTTCAATGTAGGGTTGCCAGCTTCCAGGAAGTGGCTGGAGATCTCCTGGGATCACAACTGACCTCCAGGCAACAGAGATCTGTTCACCTGGAGAAAATGTCTGCTTTGGAAGGTGGAGTCTATGGCATTATACCCTAATGAAGTCCCTCCCCTCCCAAAACTCCACCCTCCTCAGGCTCCACCCTCAACATCTCCAGGTATTTTCCAACCTGGAGCTGGCAACCCTAGTTCAGTGACTTGTTTTCTTGTACTCTGTACAGCACCAGGTGCACTGATGACATGTTATTATAAGTAGTATAGGGTTGCCAGGTCCCCCTTTGCCATCGGCGGGAGATTTTTGGGGCAGAGCCTGAGTAGGGTGGGGTTTGGGGAGGGGAGGGACTTCAATGCAATAGAGTCCAATGGCCAAAGCAGCCATTTTCTCCAGGTGAACTGATCTCTATCGGCAGGAGATCAGTTGTAATCACAGGAGATCTTTTGCTATTACCTGGAGGTTGGCAACCTTAAAGTAGTAGCATTTAAAAAATAAAAGTTCTTACCTGTATTAATAATGGCACCACAGAGTCTCACATAAAGATAGGGTTGCCAACCACCATGGTTGCCAACCTTCTATGCCATAGAGTCCAATTGCTAAAGCTGCCATTTTCTCCAGGGGAACTGATCTTTTTTGCCTGGAGGTCAGTTGTAATAGCGCGAGATCTCCAGCCAATACCTCATTAATTAATATGTCATTAACCGGCTTATAATCACTTTCCCTTCCCCTCCCTACAACAGACACACTGTGAGGTAGAGGTGGGGCAGAGAGCTGTAACTAACCAAAGGTCACCCAGCTGGCTTCATGTGTAAGAGTGGGGAAACCAACCCAGCTCACCATATAAAAGTCCACCGCTCATGTGGAAGAGTGGGGAATCAAACCCGGTGCTCCAGATTAGAGTCCACCACTTCTAACCACCGCTCCTAACCACTATACCACGCTGACTCTAAAGGAGTTATCATGGCCCTGGTCTTCCCCAAATAAACCGTAATGAGGAAGTTGCTATAAACATTTATTCTTTGTCCAGGCACTTGCTATAGTCAGTCTCTGTGATGGGGCAGGCATAGGGAACAGAATTTCTGGATGTGCCTCTCCATGGAGCTGGGACATGTGTCTGGATTGGGGATTCTTCTTTCTTCCCCTTTACAACTTGTATATTGTGGGGTTTTGCTATAGGGAGAACTGATTATGTGCTAAGACTGAAAGCTGAATGAGGAAAAAGGAAGATTTGGCAAGGTGGGCCCATTAGAATTCTCCCACTCCCATGGGAACTGGCTATATCCAGACAATTATAGTGACATTTCAGCACAAAAGTGAGCTCTGTTATCAAATTGTTGCACTGTAATTTTAAATCCTCTTGTCTCCATAGTTATAAGGGATATATAATGCCAGATAACAACTACCCTAGTGATTTCCATGGGAAAAAATGAGTAAGGGTTAGGGGAGGTAGAATTATAGCACTTTGCTTACATAATGTTTTCAGAACACCAAATAACATAGGTGTCAGTTTAAGACTTGCTATGAAAAGCTTCGGTTTTTCTTGGTTCCAGCTAAACCTGAGATGCTTGAGTTTCCTTAGACTCTATTTACAATAGGCCTACCTAAAATACATTTTTTGGGGCTAAGTTTGGATCAGGTCTCAATTAGTTCATTTAAATTCAGGCTCATTCTCCGTTATGTCTTGATGATGTCATTGAGTTTCAAGAACATATCAAGGCTTGAAGCGGTACCTCTTGCAAACACTTTCATAAGCCATTACTAGGGTTGCCAAGTTCCCCTGGGGGTGAATGATCCCCTGCCCCTACTAGGCCTTTGTCAGCTGGGTGGCGAGTGAAATATAGGGGAGGAAAAGAGAAAAATGGGGGGCAATCAGAAGGTCCCCACATGCTGACATCACTTCCAACATGACTAGAAGCAACATCATTGGGTCACTGGCAATACTCATCCAGTCAAAATTCTATGATTAAGCCATGGAGTTTTGGCCAAATGCTAGGGTATCACTGCCCAGTGGCCACATGATGACACCATTTCTGGTTGTGCCAGAAGTGGTGTCAGCATGTCACTGGTGATGTCATGACAGTCTCCGGCACGTTTCCAGCCTCAAGCCAGCAACTCTAGTCATTACTCACAGGCAAAGATGATGCGGTCTGGAGGTTTGTGGAATCAAAACACCCTTGTGAGCTCTTATCCTTTTGCCAGACTTAAATGGTGGCAGTAGTGGCACCAACAATGGGATATGTGATACTGTACTTAATAGCCTCTAAGATGCTGCATGAAAGTGTCCTGGACATCAGAACTGGTGGGAACGGGAGCTGTCCATATTAATGAAACAGAAACTCTGAGTAACTGCCATTCCCTGCAATTTTCAGTATTCCATGAGCATAGTGGGTTCCAGGATTTCCGAGATTTGAAGTTTCATTTACATGAATTGCGTATTCTTCTGGCCTATTTTTTTTCTTTTTAAATCACCAGTTATGGTGGTTTCTTTTGCTGCTGTCTCTTTTATGACTGCTTGATGTCTATTTTTATGTCTTGTTTGGTCCACATCTCTGCAGGTAAGAGGTTGCCTGCTTTTCATGTAACAGTAAGTTTTATTTGATAACCAATGGAAATGAAGTATGATTTACACCTTTGTCTGCTGTTGTTGTTTGCCAGTTACTCTGTTTGCTTCAGCCTCTGAGCCATCATAGCTTTTACATTGCTCTGTGAAGACCATTTCATATTTCAATGTAATGTCCAGTCTTTGAAGTGTAAGGACATGACTTTCTTTGGAGAACAACAGTGTTATTCTACCCAAGTTTGGTTCACATTAGAGGATGAAGCATTGGTTTTAATGGAGAAGGGGGGTTCCCCCTTCCAGACCCCATAACTTTGTACCCCCTGACCCAATCTTCGCCAAACTTAGGGGTTCTTGCAAGGAGAGTCCCTCCAAGCTACCCTGAAAATTTGGGACCTCTACCTCACAAAGTGCCCTCCCAGGAGCTGTGAAAAAATTCCTATGCTTCCCTATTGTGGGAACCAGTTTGTTAAAGACTTTCTTTGTGGTTTCACAGACTGTAGGGTTGAGAAGCAGGCTTTCCCCCACCCATTTTATCCAAGGGGAGGTTTTTTTGCACAGCTCCTGGGAGCCGGCTCCAATGCTTTCCAATGGGCGGATGGGGGCAACCCCTTCCAGACCCCGTAACTCTGGACCCACTGACCCAATCTTCACCAAACATGGGGGTTCTTGCAAGGAGAGTCCCTCCAAGTTACCTTGAAAATGTGGGACCTCTACCTCAAATAATGCCCCCCCAGAGCCGCAGAAAACCGCAAATGTGTTTAAATGGCTTTAAATGGCCGAATTATTTGGGAATCCCGAATTTAAACCCGAATTCCTACCTATACCGGTTTAGGGGAATTCGGGATTCGGGATTTCCCAAAAAAAGAGAGGCCATTTAAACCCAAATCTGAATTATACTGATTTTTTTTCAACAGCCCTAGAGTGGGGTATGATGGGATTTTCATATCCCCCCACCCCGGCAATCTCTTACTGACCTGCAGTTTGTATCAAATTAATGGAGAAAGAAAAAAGACAAACAAAATTACAAAAAGCAGTTCCGGCATTGCCCCTAGAAACACTGTTGCTATTATTTTAACTAGCTCATTTAGCCATGCCTATCAAAAGAAAGAAAAAAACCCCAACCTTTCCTCAGTGTAAATGCCATACTTCAGAAAATGACTTTTGATATAATTGATATTTTTCTGTATTTTTTTGTTTGTTCTTTTGTGTTTTTTAATTATTATTACTGTATTTGTTGTTTTGTTTTATGTGTTTATGTTATATAAATAAAAAAATTATATATAAAAAAAGGAAATTACTGAGCGAAGTAAAATAATTTAAATTCAGGAAAATTATACATTTACATACCATGAATCTGTGTGTCCATTATTAACTATTTTTACACTGAGAAACTGAAGTAATTGTTTATATATTGGACACGTTTTAAAACCTCTATATCATGTGGTGAGAGAAAAAGCGTTATTCATCCTAAAGTACCGCTGAGTGAATGTACTCAGAACTGCCCTGTATATATGCATAACAGCCGACAATGAACACAGTTTGACACATAATTGGTCGTATGGAATAAAGCTCAGAAACTGTCCCACAGAATGAGCGGTACTCTCCACCCCCACAGATCCACCCACAGAAGATTTTCCAGTCAAAGATTTGCGTGGGCTGCTGCTGCTGCTGGACTGATTAGATTTTTAAGACTACCTTAAAAGCTCGCTCGCTCTCTTTCAAAAAGAAACCTTCTCCAAAAGGGCAGATCAGCCAGAGACAGCGACTGTATGCCTGAAAACCTGGCGTTTCTTTAATTGTACGAAGCACACTAAGTCTTTGTGACAACCCGGGCATTAATAATTCACTAGAAAGAGCAACGCTGTGAAGCAGCCGCCGTCACCGCACTGGCATTCTCGCAGTCTTGAAGACAGGTAGGCTGAGGGCAACAAAACGAAAAGCCCTTATAGTGTGAGGCGGGTCATTATTGTTCCCGTTGTAAAGATGAGAACAGTGGCTTCGAGAGAGTAATTTACTCACAGCTGCTAGGAAGACAATCGAACATCCCTTTCTCTGATGTGAGATATGGTGAGAGAGGCCAATATGTGCTCACAAAAATATTGTGTAAGCTTTAGTAAAGTTTGGCTTTCATCTGCTCTTTCTATGTGAAGGATGTTTGTTGCTGCTGAGGCATTGTTCTTTCCTGGAAACAGAATTTAAACCATTCTCTTATTCAGCAGTTAAGATAGTGCTATGTCCCAATGGATGGCCCAGGCTAGCCCAATCTCGTCAGATCTCAGAAGCTAAGCAGGGTCGGCCCTGGTTAGTATTTGGATGGGAGACCACCAAGGAAGTCCAGGGTGGCTGTGCAGAGGAAGGCACTGGCAAACCACCTCCATTAGTCTCTTGCCATGAAACCCCCCCCCAAAAAAAAGGGGTCACCATAAGTCGGCTGTGACTTGACGGCACTTTACACACACATGTCCCAATAGCAATCTCATATAGCCCACCTCCATAGTCAAAGTTTTAAGTACTAGTTACTTAGTAAATTGCATTTCACTCAAAATCAGTAAGAATTCCAATGGCTTTTACTTCTCCCAAGTTTTAATTAGTCATTTCTGGGATTTCTAAAGGTGTAGCCTCTACCTAGGTTCCCTCCTACCTGAATCTTGCTGCCTTCCAAAGAGTATAAACATATCTTACTTCTCTCCCCCTCCCCCTTGCAAGGGTGCTGCTGTGTTCAATTTTATAATCAGATAGATTGGCTTTAATTATGCTACATGAATTTGACACATACAACCTTCTCCTTTCCACTCCCCAATAGCAAATCTTAGCTAATAGCACACACAAAAACCCATCTTCTTCTGGTTCCAAGCTGCTCCTCACTTTGATGGGCCTTGATATATACAAAGAAAGCCTCTTCTTGATGCTGGTGCTTCTCAAAAGCAGCTAAGAATTATCCTGAGCCTAGCTTCAAAGGACCCAAATTTCTCACAGCATCACTAACAGCTCATTCCTGAGCCGAAAGGATGAAAGTCTTCAGGATGCCAGGAAGGGGCTGTTCCAGCATCCAGGCCTCCTGCACCAGTGTCCATGCCATGGGGGGGGGGGCATGCCATTTTCCTGGTGCTACTGCAGTAGTACTGCCCAGGGACAGTGGCACAGCCTCATGCAGGTATCTGGACAGCACACCTCCTTGCACCGTCCTCCCGGGGGCATTCCGGGGGCATTCCTGGGCCGGTCCAGGGGAGGAGCCACATTTAGGCAGCTTCCTAAGCCCTTTTGGCCTGGGAACACCCCCTTTGCCCTTACTTGCACTTACACCACCTTTTTAGGTGGCGTAGCCCCGTGGAACCCTTTGGAGCGGTTCCATGGGGCTTGCAAGTAAGGGCAAGGTCTCAGCTTCAGTAGGGGGTGGGGAATCTCCTTTGGAGGCAGGCCAGCTGTGCTGCCTCCAGTCTCCAGCACAGCCCTCCCCCTCAGGAATGGGTCGTTTTATCTCCATCCCATTGAGTGGATACAGCAAGCTTCAACCCTTCCCTCCTTCTATTTCTAGCGTTGCTATGGAGATTGGAATGTCTTTTTATTATTATTATTATATATTTTATATCTAATTATAATTATTATATTATAATGTAATAATAATATATTATAATAATATATATTTATAATTTACAGAGTTTATAGCCTACCTTTCTGCCCCTAATCGGGGCTCCAAAAAGGACAACAGATTAAAAACATACATAATAAAAACACATCTTAAAAGCCACTAAAACCAAACAAAAAGCAAATCCTTAAAACAATTGAAACCAAGTTAAAATATGGATCCAATACAATAAAATACACATACATAAACACAGTAATAGCAACAATTAACAACAGAACAGGATGGAGGGATCACTGAGGTAACACCAGAACAAATTAAAATGTCTTCATCTGCTGGTGGAAGTTGGCAAAAGAAAGAGACAGGCAAGTCTCTCTGGGGAGAGAGTTCCAGAGTTTCAGTGCCTCTAGCAAGAAGGCCTTCTTCCAGGTTGCTACCCACTCAATCTCAGAAGGCAGGGACACCCAAAGTAGGGCCTTGGAAGAAGACCATAGCAGATGGATAGGTTCATAAGAGAGTATATAGCATTAATTCCATTTATTCTCTTTTTTCTCTTTTAAAAGAGGGATTTCTCTTTCCTTTTTCTTCGTACAGAAATCAATGCATCCATGTGGAACTTCAGCCTTTGCAGTTGTTTTATGTTGTACATCACAGAGTTATGCTTTATCAGGATGATAGACGGTTTTGGAAGGCATTACCTGAACATCTACAGAGTGAAATTCTGAAATTTTGCAGAATCTCCCTTCCTGCTCCTCCATATTTCTGTTTGATCAAACTAGAATTGCTTGGCAACTGACTCCAAATTCCTAAAAAGAGGAGGGGAACCAAACTGTTGGATTTAAAGGAGAAATTGGGTTAAGAGGAATTAAGAGAGTTTCTCTTAACAGTGCTATCTGGTTCCCAACAGGAGACTGGCAGACTGTCAAAGCAATGTTACTTGTTGCTTTGGATTTCATCTCATTGTGTGGCTGGCAAGGTCATCTTGTTCTCTAGATATGGGGACTTGTTCCCTTTTCTTGCCTCCTCTTCTCCATTCTCCCCTACAGTCTTGCTGATCCTTGCTACAGTAACCTACTGTAGCACAAGATCAGAAGAAGAGCCCCTATGATCAGGCCAGTGGTTCATTGACAGCCCATTCCTGAGCCTCTGGCTTCCAGGAATGGTGTGGCCGAGGCACCACCGTGGCACCTCCAAAGCCATTCCCCAACTGCCAAAAGCCTTTAAAAAACCTTTTAAAAGGTGTTTTCTTTGAATATGGGGCATTTTGCCCCATTGAATACAGCGAGTCTGCACCAGCAAAAAGGTGGCACTGCAACACTGTTGTTTTTGACGGCATACTCGGGGCGAAAGGGCTCAGGAAGATGCCTATTGGCAGCTCCGCTCCCCAACATGCCCCAGGAATGCCCCCTGGGATGCCGTCACAGGGCTTGGAACAGGTGGGATGCCAGCAGGAGGCCCAGCCAGCATCCCTGGGTGACAGTGCTGTGGCAGTGCCAGGAGGATGGCGTCCGGGTCCCCCAGCCAGTGTCCTTGCCACACTGGACGGCGAAAGGGCACAGGCACTGGCGCAGGGGGGCACGAACGCTGGTGCAGCCCCTTCCTGGCTCCTAAGGACTTTCTTCCTTTCAGCTCAGGAATGGGCTGTTAGTTCAGCATCCTGTTTCACACAGTGGCCAACCCTCGAGGGCCAATGAACAGAGCATAGAGGCCAACTTCCTTCCCTGATGTTGCCTCCCCAGCACTGGGTTTCAGAGGTTTACTCCTCTGAATAAATGGAGTTTTTCTTTGTTCACTATCACTAGTAGACAATGATGGACCTTCATGAATCTGTCTAACTCAGGGGTGTTAAATAAAAGGCCCCCGGGCTGGATCCGGTCCCTTGAGAGCTCTTATCTGGCCTGCGAGCCAGCCAAGGCAACCATCCCCTCCACTCTCAATTTGGGCTGGCAAGGCATGGTTCAGCCCACACCAAGTGACATTTATGTCATATCTGGCCCTTGTAATGAATGAGTTCGACACCCCTGGTCAAACTCCTTTTTAAATCCATCTGTGCTTCTGGCTGTCAGTACATTCAGTGCATACAGTCTGAATTCTCTATATTACCTGAGTAAATTAATTAATTAATCAGAGGGGGAAATTGGTTTTTCTCATCACCCCCCCCCCATCTCTGCCCATGCTATCTCACATACCAACAAACCCCATTCATACACATATGGCTCTACCCAGTTCTTTTCCCCTCATCAAATAATCCATTTCTCTGCCTCTTTCCAAAACTCTTACTTATCCACTGAACTCCAGATCATCCAAGCTTCCTTTCACCTCTTGTACAGAAGCTACATGTCTGCTTTGTTACGCATGCAGCCTCTTCCTCCTTCTCTCACACGCACACTCACAATCCAACAATCTTTCTTTCATATACATACTCACCCATTATAACATGTACACAACTTTAAGCCCTTCTTCCAACACTTCCTATAGTATCTATAATCCTTACCTGCCTCTACTTATTTTCCCCAAACATCTTTACCTGGCCTGCTCCATACTTTCTTCTCTGCTGGTTCTTCCTAGACATATGGTATAATTCATCTGAAGATCCAAGCAAGAATGGTGTGGTTCCAGCACAATTTTTTCTCCATGTTCTTTATCACCCTTAGTGATTTTTGCTAGAATTCAGTGCTTGACTGTTCATGGAAAATGAAGTTTGTTATTACAACTACATGAAAAATAATCAGTGCTATCTGTCAGCATCTTATCTTGCAGATATTCTCCCTCAAACATGCCCTCAATAGTTCAACAATATGTCAAAAGCATAACTGTTTTATTTTCACTCCAAAATGCTCACTGTCTCTCCGGATTATACCATATCTGTTGGCTGGTGTAGGCTAATTTGATGTCAGGAAATGGAGGATATTTAGATTTGGGTGGGTTTTGGGCCCTTTCTCTGAACAATATTCAAAAACAACCACTGCTCATACCTTTTCGAAGAGGGATTCTCAGCCTTCAAAATAAATATAGGATACTGCTTTTGGGAGACGTCTAGAAAACACGAGGTATAATCACACATCTTTAAAACAGTCCCTAGCATCAGATATCCAGCATTTTAACTTTTGGAACCAGTTTTTTAACTTGTTTGATAGGGATGGGAGGCATGTGCCATAAGAACCATGATGATGTTAAGACAGTGGGGTCTGGTCAAGGCCTGGATGACAGACTTCCTCAAAGCCCATGTATCCTCTTTCATTCCATGATGAAGAAAGGAAGGATATAAAGAGAGTAATAGAAGAAGAAGAGTTGGTTTTTATATGCTTTCTCTACCACTTAAGGAAGAATCAAACCAGCTTACAATCACCTTCCCTTCTTCTCCCCACAACAGACACCCTTTGAGGTAGGTGACCTGAGAGAGCTTTAAGAGAGCTGTGACTAGCCAAAGGTCACCCAGCTGGCTTCATGTAAAGGGGTGGGAAAACCAACCCGGTTCACCAGATTAGCATCTGCCACTCATATGGAGGAGTGGGGGAATCAAACCCGGTTCTCCAGCATAGATATCTAAGCAAACTGAAATTAAGCGCAATATTTGGGTTCTAATGATAAAAATAATAATTTTCTAGTCCTTCTGCCTATAGGAAAAAGTGTGGTCAGTGAAGTATTTGCTGGGGGTTCTGAATCAACAGCTATTTTTCTGCAGGGCTTTCAGTAGCCAGAGGATATAAATTATTTCCCTTATGTCCTTCATTCCCTATAATTCTCCTGGAGACATCCTATTCTTGCCTCCTCCTTATTTGCTCCCCACCTGTAATATCATATCCATTTCTTATATCACAATGCTATGGGAGAAAAAGTCTAATCCAGCATGGTGTAGTGGTTAAGGGCAGTGGTTTGGAGCAGTGGACTCTGATCTGGAGAACTGGGTTTGATTCTGTGCTCCTCCACATGAGCGGCGGAGGGTAACCTGGTGAACTGGATTTGTTTCCCCATTCCAACACATGAAGCCAGCTGGGTGACCTTGGGCTAGTCACACTCTCTCAGCCTCACCTACCTCACAGGGTGTCTGCTGTGGGGAGGGGAAGGTGATTATAAGCCAGTTTGATTCTTCCTTAAGTGGTAAAGAAAGTTGGCATATAAAAACCAGCTCTTCTTCCTCTTCTTGTTCTTGTTCTTCTTCTTCTGCTAATCTTCACAAATAATTTAAATGCATGATAATCTTAGTGTTTTAACATGATTTCCAATGCACCCAGAGTGGGTGGGGATGAGAATAAATTATATCCAACCATTCTCTGTGTGTTTGTGTTTCCTTCTGTGGAAGCTTTAAATCTTTTGTTAAATAATTTTGAAATGCATAAATGAAAGAGTTGTCTGAAAGGACAGCTACTCTGCAACACTCATGGCAGGTTTGTCAATATAAAATGAGCTTTTCTTTTTAAGGAAGCACTGAAGGATAGGACACTGGAATGTGCACTTTGGAAATTAACAAATTAAAAGCTGGCATTTCTTTCCAAGGAAGTCTAGTCCAATCTTTTGATTTCCTGATTTCAGTGGGATGTCAGCTAGTGGGTGTGTGGGTGTGCGGGTGTGTGTAGAATGAAAGTGAGGGAGGAGAGTCAGATCTAATCATGTTAGTAAATCATGAGCAGTGAGTATGCTTTAATCCATTAATGGGGGATTTATCTGTGTTCATAAAAGCAGGTTAGAGTCAGCCTGGAAGCGTGTAGGTGGGAGGGGGAGAGAGAGTGAGAGCAAGAAGGAGAGAGAGACACACACAGAGAGAGAGAAGAAGAGAGGTAAAGAGCATAAATGCACTGGTTGAATTGCTGGGAAGCTTTAGGACCAATAATTAGAGATCTCAGGAGAGCTGCTTCTCAGAATGTGCTGCTTTCTTTAGAAGGAGATCGTGGCTCAATCCTGGTGATTAAAAAAAAATCTTTCTCATAGTTTGATGGGCATTCCCAGTGCTTTTGTGCATGTCTCTAAAAAGCGTTGACGTGGAAAGAAGCAGCAGCGGGGGGGGGGGGGAACTGCAGCTCTTCTAAAAATACTGAGGGCATGCAGGAGTGTGAGCAGGCTGGGGAGGAGGAGGAGGGTGTGAGAGAGCCTCACACCATGCTTTCTGGATGCCAGCTGGGAACAGTTTTGGAAATGTTCCTCCTGTGAATGGAGGCACCATGAACATTTGGGAAGTGATCCTGGCTTTCTTAATTGTGGTGCTCATCCTCGTCTCGTTGCTGTCCAACGTGCTGGTGCTGATCTGCTTTCTGTACAGCGCAGAGATCCGCAAGCAAGTCCCGGGATTGTTTATCCTCAACCTGACCTTCTGCAACTTGTTGATGACTGTTTTGAACATGCCCTTGACCCTGGCTGGGATCATTTACAAGAGCCCGCCGGGAGGAGAACAGCTTTGCTCGATCGTGGGTTTTCTGGAGACTTTCTTGACCACCAACTCCATGCTCAGCATGGCAGCGCTCAGCATAGACAGGTGGATAGCGGTGGTGTTTCCTCTGAACTACCATTCCAAGATGCGCTACAAAGATGCTGCGCTCATACTCAGCTACACGTGGTTGCACTCTGTGTCCTTCCCTATAGTGGCGACTTCTCTATCTTGGGTGGGTTTCCATCATCTTTATGCTTCCTGCACCCTGTACAACAAGAGACTGGAGGACAGGACACAGTTTATGATTTTCACTGGGGTCTTTCATTCCCTCAGCTTCCTCCTCTCCCTCATTGTCTTATGTTTCACATATCTAAAAGTGCTGAAGGTGGCACGCTTTCACTGTAAAAGGATTGACGTGATAACTATGCAGACCCTTGTGTTGCTGGTGGACATCCATCCCAGGTAAGGAGATACCCGTGTCCTTGACTGGCAAGGGCATGCACCACTGAGGATGCCTGAAGAATGGCAAGATTAGGTTCAATATCAGACTGAATTTGCATCCATCTGTATCTCATTATTTTAAAATTAGCACTTCCCTATTTCCAATCTGCATGTTTATATTCCTGATTCTCTTCATTGTTATACAGTTAATTGCTAATTATATCCTGCAAGTAGCAAAAAATATCATCCAGGAATCCTTGGGCATGTCTGGGAGCTGCAGGGCAATCAAAAAGCTTGTACATGAATGTATTCCCTTTTGGAGTATGTTTCTGAATCTTTGCTATTTTCACTTAGCAATGAACAGATCCATGCCTGTTCATTAAAGTCCTGTTCATTTTTTAATATGAACTGAATCAAACTACAAACTACAATTACTTCTGTCCTTTAAGACTTTGCATTGGGGAAAATAGCATACAAAATGCCATTCTGTTGCCTGTACTTTTTAAAAATGTCACTCTGGAGTCAATAACTTTATTTCCCTTGAAGGAAGGATGCCTAGAGAAATAATATTTCCAAAATAAACACAAGCAACTAACTAGGTACAAATATGTCCAAAATTGCCTAGATTCAAATGCATACAGACAGGCAAAGGAGTCTTGATTTAAATGTGCTCAAGATACATTAAATCAACTTATCCTTTTTGAAAAGATGACTTTCAAAACAAAGGGAGGGATTCTGGCTAACTTTACTGGTAGGGGACAGATAACAGAATTGGAAGGAGAAAAAAAGAGGAAAGAGCAGAGAGTTTTTTAAGGACACATGAGTCAGTGGACAGAGGAGCGATGTGTCATCAGGTACATGGCAGGGAGTAAGAAAGGCCACATCTGAAGGATAAAGGTTGTAGTTTGCTTCTGGTGTGAGGGAGAACCCACAGACCTCTGGCAAAAAAACTCACTGGGAGAAGCAGATGGAGGCAAGGTGACTTGCTCATAGTCTACATTTGTGTGTGGCAAGCTGAGGCAGCAGTCAGTGTTCTTGGGTGGCTTGTCATCATTAATAAGTCTGAGTTGATTTGTCATCTTTTGAAATAAATCGATAAAAGGGGTGGAAGTTTCTGTGTCGCACCAAGGGTTTCAGTGGAAGAGGGCATTTGGATCTAACTCTCTTTTTATGTGATGAAATGAACTTTCTTTTTTAAAAAAACCAGACAAAATAAAAGGAATTAAAATGCAGAAATATTCAGAAAGAAGGGGAAATTATAATGCTTAGCATGCTTAAAGTGTTTTGGATCAGAGCATTTCATGCACATTGTCTTGGAATCCTTGCAATAGCCATGTATGATAGGCCAGAGTGATAATCTACAGGTGAAGGTTTTGAAAGAGGATTACTTAAACCCGCTTTGTGGACAGAAGACACATTCTGACCAGGGGCTTCCTGATTCACAGATGGGCCAATGTACAATACCAGCCCAAACAGTTAGCTAACTCAGGAAGACACTGGTCAGTGATGTTTGATCTGATGAGTAGCCTTTAGGGAGAAAAGGCTGGAAACCTGGAAAGTGGGCAATAAAATAGTTTTGAAATGGTGTCTGAACAGAAGATCCCATGGGAACAGCGTTAAGATGGGGTTAGGATGAATCAGGAGGGATAAGCTGTTGAGGGAAAAGACTGACTATTGGGAATTCTGGGTGTTAATGGTAGTAGATAAAAATAAGATCAAGGGAAGGAAACCTGGTGACAAAATCAATATGTTGAAGTAGGAGGTTTATCTAGGATGGCTGAACTCAAAAGTTTAACAGAGGCAATCATGGAATTGGGGGGGGGGTGTTAACATTTCCAAGGATGGTGTTATAAATGATATGGGCTTTCACCAGCCACAATGATAAGAAGGTTGTAGGGAAGTGGTGGAGTTGGGCATTATGGCATTCTTATGATTGCATCCCTGGATCAACATATGAGACCATGTACATGACATATTAAAGCAGTTTTAGCTAATGTTCAGAAAGAGAAGTGGGTATGTGGAGGGCTGAAGGAAGAAAGCATGGACAGAATAAATTTCCCTTGAAGCAGTTTTACTGAAGTACCTGGCCACATACCAGAACTGAACTTGGCCAGTACCTGCCCTCAGCACTTAATCACCAAGAGTCTGATGTACTGATTTTCATTAGCTAGAAGCAACCTTTCATTTAAAGATGGCATCAGCTCTTGGTGTTAACATTTCCTGTTCATAAGAGTACATAACAGAAATATTTGAATAAGTTGAGAAGTGTGGAAAGTCTGTTTCTTCCCCCAACTGACATTAACAATTTTTTTTCCATAAGTAGATTACTCTGGTTTGTCTGAATGGTTTATTTATATGTGGCTTATAAGGTTTCCCTTGCTTTTCCAATTGTTCTGCTGCCTGCCCAGTGCAAGCACTTACTGAAAACTCCTATGTTTTATCTTTTATATATTTCATTTCACTTGAAAACGGCGGCAAAATGGCAAAAAGAGAGAGCAGAAAAAGGTTCATCATATGAAAAAATACTTCACAAGGTTCTTTCCCTATAGCTGTAACTTAATACTAATCTTCATTTTTCATGTCTGCTCTATGTCTGTTGCTGAACAGTAGCATTCAATTGAGAATGTGACATCTGGCAATAGTTCCAAGCTAATTCCAAGTATAATTTATTTTCATTCCTCCGGTAATATGATACATTAATACTAAATTGCTAAACCAAGATAGCTAAAATGCCCTTTAATGGTAATTAGACACTTTCCATAATACCCCACTCCCTGATTGCCAATAATAAGATAAGCTGTAAATCCTTCCTGAATATATTTTTGGTAACAAAAACTGTGACTATATTTGTGAGGTCAGAATGCACAGGGTCATTGACTGCATCGTTCATGTTTTGGAATTAATTGTGTATCACACTGTACATTTATCAACAGAACTTTCCCCAGTGTTTCACAGCTGTATGCAGCTGAACAGTTTTAAGTAGGGAGTTGTCCTTTTGGTGTCTAACGCGTATTTAAGCTAGAGCAGTTGATATAGTAAAGTGCTGTGATGGTACTCCTGGGAGGTATATGTAAGGACAAGAAACCTTTGACAGCATGTGCAAGCTTTCCCTCTGACTCCTTAGCTAGCAGTGTAAGGGGGAAAATGTGAAAACCCTAATTCTTATCTTGCAAATAAACTTTTCTTCCAATTGTGACATGACCATGCAAGAGGCATCACCTTCTCAGAGACTCCTGCCACTATTGCCTTCCTCAGCCATGCGTCCCCATGACTGTTCACACTAGAGACAAGCGTACCACATTCTCTGAGTGCGTGGTTCTGGTACCCAAGTTATATGAATATTGATATCATAATGCCACAATGCAAATGCAGGGGAGAATCCACAGTTGTCCAAGAGTGTTTGACTTGCCTCTCTAAGTGCCTAACTGTGCATTACCGTTTCCCCCAGGAATGACTCCAGGTTACACGGAGGGGTGTGGTCTGCAATTTCACAACTCAGATATACGTGGGACCATTTTTTAATGGGGACTGCTACTCATGAAGAGAGGGGACTTAGACCTTTCCCCAGCCATTTTCTCAACCTGAAATGGCCTCAGGGGATGCTATTTGTCCAGCTCAGAACTTCTGAACCTGCCCCTCCACCTGACTTGGGGACATCCCTGGGGAAAACACGAAGTGTAGTTTAGCCATTTTAAGGGTTGTTTCCTTCAGAGCAGTTTTATTTCAGCTGCCACTACATTCCTGAGAGCAGGTAGTGAATCAGAAAGGACAGCATTTTCGCCCACCTTGTGTCATCTCCCTCTTTCCACCCACTCAGAATTGTGAAGCCACAGCTAATCAGCAAGCCCGATCATTCGTTGTGTGCCGGCAACATTTCAATAGCAATCACGTTCTACTGAATTTTAAGATCTCTTCGGTACCTCTGCTTCCCAAATGTAAGAGATGTGTGTAACAGTGTCAGTGCAATCTGAAAATTAACGCAAAAGAATTCCAAAATTTGATGTGGGAAAACTTTTGGTTATTTGGCCCCACAGTACAGTGCCCTCATACTTATCCAAATGATCTGGGAGGCATTCAATATGAATGTCAAATGTTTGTTTAAACAGGATTGGGATCCCACAGGACCACACAGACAACATTATACAAGGGACATTATAATAACAATTCATTCAGGTAAGAACCATGAGTTGAAAAAAAATCATACATTTTGGATTCTATATTATATCAATTCAAATATATAATCTGCAATAAGGGTTATATCCAGCAATCTGTCAATGGCAGGTGCTGATGCTCAAGGATTTTCCTACCATCAGTAGTCCCATTGTCCCCAAGAATGCTGTCTCCCAGGTGTGTGGGATCTGTGTAGACCAGGGCTGCCATGGTCCCTGAGACAAAGAATCTCTCTGACCCGCCCCCCACACACATACACTTAGACCCAGCTCAATCATATGAAATAACTCACATGTTGGGCTTAAAAACCCCAACATGTATTCAACAGGTAACTTCCAGGAAGCATTTTAGAAGAAGAAGAGTTGGTTTTTATATGCCAACTTTCACTACCACTTAAGGAAGGATCAAACTGGCTTACAATCACCTTCCCTTCTCCTCCTCACAACAGACACCCTGTGAGGTAGGTGGGGCTGAGAGAGCTGTGACTAGCCCAAGGTCACCCACCTGGCTTTGTGTGTAGGAGTGGGGAAACAGATCCAGTGCACTAGATTAGCCTCCGCCGCTCATGTGGAGGAGTGGGGAATCAAACCCTGTTCTCCAGATCACTGCTCCAAACTACTGCTCTTAACCACACCGTGCTGGCTCCTTTTAATAAATAATATTACCAGAAACAAGAGGTTCGATTAAGTGCAGTTTGATTTTATGTATGTCCTGACCTGAATAGCTCCAGGCTAGCCTGATCTCAGAAGCCAAGCAAAGTTGGCCCTGGCTAGTACAGGTTGAGTATCCCTTATCTGGACATCCGATATTCAGACTGATCCCAAAACCAGACGTTTTGAGATGGCATGCAGGCGTTACTCACAGGAGCTCAGCAGCATGCCAATTTGCTTTCCGATAATTCAATGTACAGAAAATTATTAAAAATATTGTTTAAAATTACTTTCAGGCTATGTGTGTAAAGTACATATAAGGCATATATAAAACATAAATGAATTTTGTGATTTGACTTGGGTCCCATCCCCCAAATATCTCATTATGTGTATGCAAATATTCCAAAATACAGAAAGATCCGAAATACGGACCAGTTCTGGTCCCAAGCGGTTTGGATAAGGGATACTCATCCTGTATTTGGATGGGAGACCTCCATGGAATACCAGGGTTGTGATGCGGAGGCAGGGAATGGCAAACCACCTCTGAAGGTCGCTTGTCTTGAAAACCCTACAGGTCGCCATTAGGGCTGTCAAAAAAAAAAATTCGGTACAATTCGGATTCGGCCGAATTTGGCCCTTGTGGGTTCGGTACGTGCCGAAGTCCGAACTCCCCCACTTCGGATCCGTTCAATTCGGCGGGAATTCAAAGTTCGGAAACAAGTTCGGCCGAATAAAGCCATTAAAAACACAACCGCGCCTTTCCGCGGCTCTGGGGGGGGCATTTTTGGGCTTAGAGGTCCCAAACTTTTGGCAGAGCTTCAAAGGACGTTTATTGAAAGACTCCCCAAGTTTTGTAAAGATTGGGTCATGGGGGGCTGAGATATGGGCCCTGAAAGGGGTCCCCCCACCCTTGCATCTCTCAGCAGAGCTTGCCGCCCACGCACAAAGCTCCCAGCCCCGACAACAGCGGAGAAAATAGCAAAACAACTGCAAACACAACCTTGTTAAACAACACCTTTGCAACACACAACTGAAACCTCCCCCCTCAAACCAGGGAGCGAGAGACTCGAGGGGGAACACACACCCCAGGCAGAACCGACGAAAGCCCCCTTTGGCTTCCCCCCCACCCACAGAAACTGCTCCCTCCCCACACACACACAGACTCTGCTTTCCCCCCCACACACACACATACACAGGAGAAAAATTATAGATTAAAGCCCCCAAAGGGGTCTTACTGTGGCTGTCTTCTGTTCCATCAAGAGGGGCTGTAATCCAAGATGATTCCAATTAGGCACGGAACGTTTTGCTCTGGAGAGGAGATGCACACACACAGGATCGGCTGCTCCATTCATCCCAATAGGGAAAAGGGGAAAGGGGAAAGGGGAAAGCCCATATCTCGGGACCCCCTGACCCAATGTTCACAAAACTTGGGGAGTATCTTAAGAACACTGGTCTGAAACTCCGCTCAAAGTTTGGGATCTGCACCCCCAAAAATGCGCCCCCTGCAGCCATGGAAAGAGAAAAGGGGGGAGGCGATATTTCTGCCCCCACTGAACCCATCTTTACAAAACTTGGGTAGTATCTTAAGAATAATTCACTGAAGCTATGCTAAAGGTTTGGGGGCTATATCCCCAAAAAAGCGTCCCCTGCAGCCACATAAATGGAAAAGGGGGGAGGGAAAAGGGGGAGAGCCCATATCTCGAGACCCCCTGACCCAATGTTTACAAAACTTGGGGGGTATCTTAAGAACACTGGTCTGAAACTCCGCTCAAAGTTTGGGATCTGTACCCCCAAAAATGCGCCCCCTGCAGCCATGGAAAGAAAAAGGGGGGAGCCCATATCTCGGGACCCCCTGACCCAATGTTCACAAAACTTGGGGGGTATCTTAAGAACACTGGTCTGAAACTCTGCTCAAAGTTTGGGATTTGTACCCCCAAAAATGCGCCCCCTGCAGCCATGGAAAGAAAAAGGGGGAACCCATATCTCGGTACCCCCTGACCCAATGTTTACAAAACTTGGGGGGTACCTTAAGAAGCTTCATCTGAAGTTCCAGTGAAAGTTTTGTGTCTGTACCCCAAAAAATGCGCCCCCTGCAGCCACAGAAAGGAGCAAATGTGCACAAGCACCCCACACACACACACGAGGATTTCGCTCTCTCTCTCTCTCTCCCTGGCCGGGCCGCACATCAGCTGATTCCTCCAGTACTCAATCCTGACTGATTGGCCAGAAGAAGACCCAGCTTGCCCACCGATTGGCCGGGGGAGGAGAATGCTGCTTACTGACGGTTATGCTGCTTACTGACGGCCGAATTTGCCGAATTTATTCGCGAACTCCCGAACTCGCTGAATTCGGCCCCCCCGGTTGCCCGCCAGTTGTGAGTTCGGATCCGTCCGAACAGAAAAGCACCGAATCAGGGGAAATTCGGTTGATTTTCAGTTCGGGCCGAACCGAATTGACAGACCTAGTCGCCATAAATCAGCTGTGACCTGAAAGAAAGAAAAAAAAAGACTAAAAGCCATCAAGAAAATGAGCAGCAGTTTATAGCATGCCATGGAACAATAGAAAATAAGAGTATTTTCCTGCTGTTTTTCTTGATCTCTGGGACCTCCAGCAACTGTACTGTTCCATTAGGGAAAAAAGCAACAATGGTGTATTTTATGGGGGATTTTAAATATGAGAATTTAGGTTAGATCATGCAAAACAAGTTTCAGTTTGCACCTAGAGCTACTAGCACCAAGAACTTGTTATAGCAGCTCTGCCTTGAAAATGTGACTCCCAGCAGCTGTTTGAAACTGTCTCTTATTTAGGTCACTTGCATGTGGGCTATTTGACCACATTGGATGCTATTGGGAAGCAGCTTCCCACTCCCCCCACTTCTCCACTGCATCATGGTGCTTCTGTGCACTTCCCAGGTTTTCCCTGCCTTTTCTGATCTTCTCCAAACTGCTTTGCTGCCATGTTTTGGGAAACAGTACAGCAAAGCCGGAGGGCATCCATATGCTAGGATCTTGTCCCTCACACCCACATCAGCACCATATTCCTCTCCCCTGTCCTCTGCAGTGAACATTCCCTCTTGCAACCAGAAGGCATTACTTTTCGTAACCTTGCAATCCACACATCTTTGACCTATCATTATAGCATTATAACATTAACACAATCTGTCTACCAGATTCTCTAAATTCCCAGCTTTTATTTTTTGTAAAAAAAAAAAAAGGATTAAGGGTTTAAACGCATGGTTTGCTTTAGCCTCCTTTATTCCCTGTTTCAGCCAGGATCAAACGCATGTGTTTTCACCAAATGTGTGTTCGATCCTGACTGAATCCTGGTTGAAACAGGGAATAAAGGAGGCTAATGCGACCATGCGTTTTTGCCCTAAGTCTCTAGTCCCTTTCATTTTGGGTAGTAGACCAATGGTCATAACACTGTAATGGTATATCGATGCTTTAAAAAAGCCCTTGTGCAGCTCAGACACTGGCTCCCAGTGAGGTGTAGTGGTTAAGAGTGGTGGTTTGGAGTGGTGGAGTCTGGTCTGGAAAACTGGGTTTGGTTCCCCACTCCTCCACATGAGTGGTGGACTCTAATCTGGTGAACTGGATTTGTTTCCCCACTCCTACATACAAAGCCAGCTGGGTGGCTTTGGGCTAGTCACAGTTCTACTAAGAGCTCTCTCAGCCCCACCTACCTCACAAGGTGTCTGTTGTGGAGAGGGGGTGTGGCTCAGTGGCAGAGCATCTCCTTACCATGCAAAAGGTCTCTGGTTCAACCCCTGGCATTTCCAGTTGAAAGGTCCAGGCAGTAGGTGATGTGAAAGACCTCTGACTGAGACCCTGGAGAGCTGCTGCCAGTCTACTGACTCTGATGGACCAATGGTCTGACTCAGTATAAGGCAGTTTCTTGTGTTCATGGGCGGGGAGGAGAGGCTCATACATTCTTCTCTGCACCTTTTCCCAACCAGGAATGATGCTGAGGAGATTTCACTTTTTAGCTGCAATGCACACAGATAATTTTGCTTAACATCTCTGAACAAGTTTCTTAAACCTTTCCTCATTTTCTTTCCCATCTTGCCTCCCATACAGCAAATCCAATCTACATGTAAAAGCTTTCTCTTTCTATAAATACACCCAGAGGAGGAGGATGCCAGCAGTTGAAGGGAATCCAGTAACCTAATAAAACAAGGAACACTAGGCCTTCCCCCAAGGAGACTAGACTTTTGTGTTTCTTTCATTATTAATTATAATAATTATGAAAATAGGGTGTTCCATAATTATTGCAATTAATATGAAAATGAAACAAATTCCTGATTCACTCATTTCATCCAGAGTACTGCTATTTGTCCTGGCAGCCAAGAAAATATAAGAGAAAGCTCTATCTGAAGGGTGAAACATGGATTTGGTTATTTTGATGATGTTATTTATGATTTATGTTTAGGGTTGCCAGGTCCCTCTTCGCTACCAGCGGGAGATTTTTTGGGGCAGAGCTTGAGGAGGGCGGGGTTTGGGGAGGGGAAGGATTTCAATGCCATAGAGTCCAATTACCAAAGCAGCCATTTTCTCCAGGTGAACTGATCTCTACCAGCTGGAGGTCAGTTGTAATAGCAGGAGATCTCCAGCTAGTACCTGGAGGTTATGAGAAACACTAGCACAAGGCTCAAAGATTGCAAATTCTATATTACAAAATTAACTATACAAAAGACATAGTGAATAATGTGTCCATACACCAAAGGTAACAGTGCAATGATGACAATACAAACAAATAACAATCACACTCAATATGATCTCTATGTACAATGACAATTCACGTGCGCAAAGCAGCGCTAGATGACAAAAGTTCTGATTTACTTATACCAGCCACGAAGGCTATATACACAGAAATAAAGCTTCAAAAGAAGTCTCTGCAGCCATAGGGGAAAGTTGGAACGCTTCCCAGGTTGTTGTTCGCATTTTCGTCACTAGGGGCTTCATCAGCACAATAGGCTCCTTGAAGCCCCATAGGGCTTATCTTTTTTGCTCTGCCTCCCTGGGCTGATAAGATTCACAGAGACTTCTTTTGAAGCTTTATTTCTGTGTATATAGCCTTCATGGCTGGTATAAGTAAATCAGAACTTTTGTCATCTAGCGCTGCTTTGCGCACTTCAATTGTCATTGTACATAGAAATCATATTGAGTGTGATTGTTATTTGTTTGTATTGTCATCATTGCACTGTTACCTTTGGTGTATGGACACATTATTCACTATGTCTTTTGTATAGTTAATTTTGTAATATAGAATTTGCAATCTTTGAGCCTTGTGCTAGTGTTTCTCATTACCTTATTAGTATAGCATAGGTGTTAATTTCTCTCCAGTACCTGGAGGTTGGCAACCCTATTTATATTTTATCTTCTTTTCAATTGATTATAATGGCCTTTGGCTAAAAGCAGTAAATGCTGTTATTCATTCATGTGTTCAATATGAAAAGAAAACACATTACCCATCTAAACAGCCTATAATGAGGGAAAACATTATTTTATTTCATTTTGTTATGCTTCCTTTCATTATTGCAGTCTCCGCCTTTATTGGTTTTACTTTTACAAGGCGGGCAGTATTTTCTAATAATGGCACAAAGAGAAAGCACAGAGTTCCTTAAGGAGAGGGGGACAGAGGCTCTGGGTTCTGGGCTTTCTTACTTGATTGCAAGCTACAGCCACTAGAATTACTTACACATGTAATGTGTTCCAGTTGTAAAAGATAATGGGGTAGCAATTTATCTTCCTCTTTCCTCCCAGTGCCTGCTAGGGTTTCCAGCTCCGGGTTGGGAAATACATTGAGATTTTGGGGGCAGAGCCTGAGGAGAGCAGGGTTTGGGGAGGGGAGGAATTTCAATGCCATAGAGTCCAATTGCCAAAGCAACCAATTTCTCCAGGTGAACTGATCTCTATCGGCTGGAGATCAGTTCTAATAGCAGGAGCTCTCCTGGAGGTTGGCAACCCTAATGCCTGCCCTGCTGTGCCAAATTTCCCATTGCAGTCTGCACTTGCCTGCTGCTTTCCAAACCTTATCCTTTGTCCAAACAAATCTACCTCAAGGTCCTTCTCCTACTGCCTGCCTGCCCAGATGTCTTACCCTCCTTGTGCCACCAAATGCCCTTTCCTTGTCGGTTTGCCTCTTTTTCATGTTTTTTCATCTAAGTGGCTGCAGTGTTGTCCATGTTACTGTTTGGAATCTTTCCTATCAGTTCTCCTGTGTACTTTAATGTCAAAAATTGCCTTTCATCACCTCAAAGTGTGTGTGTATGGGGGGGGGATTTATTCTATCTGTCTGCAATTTGGCTGTGGGAGTTTCCTTGGGGAATACAACAATCCCCCTGAGTTTTGTCTGATTTGGATAGAAAACCATGAAGGTAGAGACCTTGTAAAAGGGAATGTCTTCCATTTAAACCAGTGCGGAATAATAATAAAATGGATCTATGAAAACAAAACAATAATGAAAGAAATAATAGTTAAAAAAGAACCCAGTAATGAAACAGTCTGTTTTGAAATTAATAACAAAAAGATGAAACAAAATGAAACAAAATCCCATGCACAGGTCTAATGAAGACCCCAATAAGCCCCAAGCATTACTCTTCAGACACAGCAGCATGTGCCAACATTTTCCTTTGCCCACTGGAGCTTGACTGATTTGTGTGCTACCCACTACCCTTCTGATGGCATCACAGCAAATCTACATCAACAGTGTGATATGAAAAAGTCATAGAAGATCATATGTCTGGTTCTAACTTTTTAGTCTTCATTCAATTGAGATGGAATGCTTATTCCTCACTGCAGGAACTTTACTATCTAATATCAGACAGACAGGAGGAAAGGTCCCTGTCTTATAAATAAGTGAAGAAGAAGTGAGCTGTGACTCACGAAAGCTCATACCCTGCCACAAATTTTGTTAGTCTTTAAGGTGCTACAGGACTCTTGCTCTTTTCTACTGCTACAAACAAACACAGCTACCCATCATTATAAATTATTAAAATTCTCACTGACAGAATACCGTATATACTCGGGTATAAGCCGACCCGAGTATAAGCCGACCCCCCAAATTTGAGGCCAGAAAAGGGAATTTCTGATTGACCCGCGTATAAGCCGAGGGTCAATAAGAAATTCCTTTACCGGCAATGCTGCGCTGTAAAATGGCGGCCGCCATTTTAGAGCGCAGGCCCCCTGCCCCTTGTCGCCCTCCCGCCAGCCTCCCGGGCCCTCCCGACCCACCCCAACCCACCCCGACCGCAGTGCTATCCAAGAGGGGGAGGGGGAAGAGCCCCTGAACCCCCTACTCACCCAGAGAGGCGGCAAATCAGCGGCGGCGGCGCTGCCTTCCTGGGCTGGCAGGAGGCCCCTCCAGGCCGCTGCCGGCCGGAGGAAGGCGCCTGGGCGCGTGGGCGGCAGCGGTGCGGCCGGCAGGGGGCTCCTGCCGGCCCAGGAAGGTCCTTGCCGGCCGGAGGAAGGCGCCCGGGCGATGGTGGCGGTGATGGCGGTAAGTTCCCCACTCCCCTCCCCTACCGTATTGACCCGCGTATAAGCTGAGTTTGGCTTTTTCAGCCCTTTTTTTGGGCTGAAAAACTCGGCTTATACGCGAGTATATACGGTAAGCAAGGAGTAGCTTTGGGCTCCTCAAGAATGGGAGGCAGCAGATCACAGAGGACTAATAACTTTCCATCATTGTTTCTGAAAGTCATTAATTTTTTAAAGTATGGATTCAGTAAAACTATATTAAGGAACAGGTTTCAATTTTTTGCCATCCAACTGCACAGACCTACCTGAGAGGTGACACCATGTGAGTTTGCTTCGCTGCTCATAATCATAATATATGGTACTTCTGTGAATGGTTCAGGATTAGCAATGTTACATTTTTAATCTAATGTATTTTAATCTCATTTATTTATTTAATCTCATTTATTTGTGTGTGCATGCCATCAAGTCACAGCTGACTTATGGTGACTCTGAAGGGTTTTCAAGGCATGGATGTTTGGAGGTGGTTTGCCATTGCTCACCTCCCCATCATTAGCCTGGTAGTCCTTGGAGGTCGCCCATCCACGTTTTAACCAGGGCCAAACCCTGCTTTGCTTCTGAGATCTGAAAAGATCAGGCTAGCCTAGGGCTATCCAGGTCATAGCAGTTTTTTCAAGCTATAAAAATTATGCGAGTGAGTTGCTTCTTGGTATTTGTATGTGTGAATTTTTAGGAATGTACAATTCAGGGCCTCCCACTGTCCTTTGGCATCCTTGGTGGATAGAGTTCAACATATCACATTCACAATAAACAGCAACCAACCTCTCATGCTAGCTGGGCCAGTGCAGCTCCATACAGTTACATGTAGAACCAGGACTTCAGGCAGGCAAATCTTCTTGTCTATCTCTCTCTAACTTACTAAGGGAGAGGAGAAGATCGCTGGTTAAGCTAAAAGCTGCTTTGATAAGATTTCACGAGAGCATGTGGTCTTGGAATATTTCTCCCAAGTATCTCACAACTGTTTAGGAATGTAGTCCTCTTGACTTGACATTGCTGGATTTGTGCAAGATCCCCCTTTCTCGACTCTGGTTGTACAAGGTCTGAGGTTGAGAGCCATTATGGTGTAGTGGTTAAGAGTGGTGGACTCTAATATAGTGAACTGGGTTGGTTTCTCCACTCCTCCACATGAAGAAGAAGAGTTGGTTTTATATGCTGACTTTCTCTACCACTTAAGGGAGACTCAAACCGGCTTACAATCACCTTCCCTTCCCCTCCCCACAACAGACACCCTGTGAGGTAGGTGGGGCTGAGAAAGCTCTAACAGAGCTGTAACTTGCCCAAGGTCACCCAGCTGGCTTTGTGTGTAGGAGTGGGGAAACAAATCCAGTGCACCAGATTAGCCTCCACCACTCATGTGGAGGAGTGGGGAATCAAACCCAGTTCTCCAGATCAGACTCCACCGCTTCAACCACCACACTTAACCACTACACCACACTGGCTACTGGGTGACCTTGGGCTAGTCACAGTTCTCTCAGAACTCTCTCAGTCCCACTAGGGCTGTGTATATCAATAAAACTGAACCAAAAATAAATCCAAAATTAGCCATTTTGGCAATATTCGGGTTTGGTTTCAGTTGAGTACCAAACATGGGAATCTGCCCGAAGCCGAATAGTCAATTCCCAAAAAACTGAATAGATATTCAGCTTTGGTTTCAGCTATTCGCCTTTGCTCAGATGCATGGCTCTGTGCTTTCTCCCATTTTTCTATCTTTGACTGGTTTTGTTAGGACCCCATAGAAATCTTTTGATTTCCCTATGTTGTCATTGTCAGTGGTCTCAGTCCACACATCCTTGTTGCTCATGTGGATGAGCTGTTTGTTTCTTTTCTTTCTTGACTATTTCATATATTTATATACTGTGTTCTCCCACAGATTGAGGCAGTTTACAGTTAAAATCCCATATAATGGGATAATGAAAATACAAATACAAAAATAATGCAGACCCACCATAAAACAGCACAAAATTACAAATAAATGTAAAGCAGCTGACTGTAAAACATTACATTTCAACATTACCCACAACATTCCTCAATAAAAGCAACAGTAAAAATCCTCATAAAAGCAGTAGTGGTAAAATTCCACACAGAGCTCTAAATGTTCAATAAATGCAGATCCGTTTGCTGATTTCAAAATAGTCATAGCTAGAGAGTAGTATAGATGAATTAAAACTTTAAAAGTCAACCATTTACAAAACTATTTGAACTGAACCCTGTATAGACAGCCCATTTAGGCCTTTGACCACCAGTAGAATATGTCGTGTATAATCTGGAGCAGTTGAAGTATACAAACCTTTTCCCAAGACAACACTCTGCAGATAATTTTATAGTAGTCCAACAAGGATGTTATCAATGCACATGTGACTGTGGCCCCTGGAATCTGCCTTATCCAGACATACCAAGTTTTAAGAATGTACACATGAAAATTAAGCACCAGTGCTGCATTCAGGAGCAGACCCCCAACAATAAACATGCTCCTTCCGGGGGGTGGGGAGCGTACAACCCCAATCCAATGCAGGTTGAATATCTATTCCTGGATAAACTTACCCCCCCACACACACACACGTTTTGTCTGGATTTAATTCCAGTCTGTTCATCCTCTTTCAGTCCTTTACAGCTTCCAGCTAAGCTCATTCACCCTTTCCCTGGATCTTGATGGAAAGATCTCTGCCAGGACTAGCAGGTAGATAACAAATATCATGGAATTACAAGCTGGATCCTTGTGGGGAACCAACAGAGCTGTGGCCAAGGAGCTGAGCAAAAGTTTCCTAGCACCACCTTTTGAAATCTACCCTCCAGAAAGGATGAAAAGTAATCTAATAACAGTTAGGCCCATTTCCACCAGATGGTTCAGAAGGATAACACAGTTGAGTTGTGCTAAGGGATGTCATAGGTTCCATTCTATTTATCACTACTGAGTGGGGTCATCCAGAGTATCTAGAACCAGAGCCAGATGGGGGCTCTGACAACAGTCCCACAACCACTGTAAAGGTGGGGCAGTAAGGTGGGCCACAGATACTTGGTATATCTGTGGGGTCTGGCTTTCTCAGGGTGGCAGAAGCAGGTGGTAAGCTGGCAACACTGTGGCTTCAAGCCCTGGCAGCCAGAAACCAAACCAATGTCCATATGGCCCAGTGGCAGCTTAATGGGGCCGGGCCCATGGAAGATGTAAGAGCAACGTTGGCCACAAAGGAGCATAGATCATTCCCAATCCTTTCCCAGGGATAGGAAGTCACACCTGGGATTGGCAGGGACTGTGAAGAGCTATTTAAGCTCCTCCAGTCCAGAGCTAAGCCAAACATGGTTGGGGGCTACTCTATCTCCATTGAGCTAGCTCAAAGAGAAGGACAAAAAAGTCCTGACAGGAGGAGGAGGACCAGGGTAAAGATTCAACTTGATCCTCTCCCAGTTTGAGGCCTCTAGAGGGCCTTCTCTCTGAAGAGGTGGATGTGAAACACAGTTGCTCGATGACCCGCCAGTTATGGATCACTAGACTCCCTTTCCTCATGCTGTTAGATCTGGCCCATCTCCTCAAACAGAGATTTACCAGAAGCTGATAAGGCAGTATAAGCCAGGCCTAAATATCTGTCTTTATCTGGGCTTTTAATTTCACAGTGCATTCCTGAAAGGAATGCCTGCGCTGGGCTTAGGAGGAAACCCAGCGGCATTGCCGCCTCAGGAGGTTTTGGCATCACCAAAACCTCTACCCGGTGCAAAAAAAATGTGCAACCCTCATAGGGTTGCACGGGAGATATGCCAGCAAAAAGCAAAAAGCTGGAGTATCTCAAAAAAATAAAAAAGGGGTGTTCCCGAGCCAAAATGGCTCAGGAGGCTGACTAATGTTGGCTCCGCCCCCGGGTGGAGCCATTACGCCCCAGGAATGCCTCCCGGGGCGCCGTCATGCCTCCCGGCTCAGCGCCACAGCCTGTGCAGGCGGCCAGAGGCCAGCAGGAGGCTGTGGCAGCTTCTGGCCCCAGCACTGCTGCGGCGGTGGCTGGAGACCAGCGCCCGGGCCCGCATGCTGACACTGGGGCCACTCACGCCGGCGTGCACCTTCCGGGCACCGGTGGTGTGGTCCCCTGTGCCAGCAGAGGCTGGCAGAGGCCTCCTAAGGCTTTTTGGCCCAAATTTCAGGAATGGGCTGTCAGTCTCCTATTTTAAAAAGTTGTTTTTATGATCCACTTCTAGCCTAATGGCTATTTCATACACATAATTTTACGATGCATACTGTGCTTTTATGGTTTGATTTAATATTGATAATGTTGTTTTTAGGGTTGTATTTGTTTTTGGTTTGTGGTCCACCTCAAACAGATCTCTGGAGAGGTGGATTCATTTAAGGGAGAAGAAAGCTCAAAATGGAGATATTCAGTTCAAACCAGAAAGTTTACCATATTTGATAGCATCTCAAGAACTAACCCTGCTTTCCCTTCCCAGCTTTACTTTACTGCACCCTGCCATTTCAGGCTTATTTTGTCATGGGCAGTTTCTGATATGGGAAGTTAGCTGGACAACAGGGAAAATGCTGGATGCAACAGAACACAGAGAAGCAAAGAACCGGAGACTGCAGGGTTTATCTCTTCTCACCTGAATACCCCATTAATTTTTTAACCTTGAGTCCTCGCAAGTAAAACACCACCTTGAATAATAACTTAATTTACCGGGGGGGGGGGGGGACTGCTATTTCTGCCAAAACAAGGCATTTGTAAATTTTGAACAGCAAAATAAACAAAAAACAAATATAGCAAGATGGGTGTTATCTTGCCAATCCATGCAATAGAACACTTTGCATTATCTTTAAACTTTAATATTGAACTAACTTCGTTTGTTTGACTTTTCAGCATGCCACTGACCCCTCCCGACACAATCCTTCTTTTGTATTTATTTTGAGAAATGCAGCCTGAGAAAATTAGATAATAGTATGAAGGTTCATCCCCTAACTCAGTCCCTTTGATTTTCACCAGCATTTTGATCTAGGATGAGAAATCTATTCTATTCATTAAAAATATAAGGATCTTTTACCATAACATATTCACATAGGACAAGCTTGGAGTATGAAGTTAAATATGAAGAAAAAAGATGTCATATAGCTATTGAAGAGAATTATAATAACTTATTCACATAGGACAAGCTTGCAGTATGAAGTTAGGTATGAAGAAAAAAGATGTCATATAGCTATTGAAGAGAATTATACCGTATATACTCGTGTATAAGCCGAGTTTTTCAGCCCCCAAAAAAGGCTGAAAAATCCCAACTTGGCTTATACACGGGTCAATACGGTAATTGGGTGGTTTCTCTTTCAGAGCCGCTTGAATCGCGCTCCCGCCGGCCAGCTGATTCCTCCCCACCCACCCCCCAGCGCGCTCCCCCGGACAGCTGATTCCCCCCACCCCCAGCGCGCTCCCCCACCCCCCCAGCGCGCTCCAGCTGATTCCCCACCCCACCCCCCAGCGCGCTCCAGCTGATTCCCCACCCCACCCCCCCAGCGCGCTCCAGCTGATTGTCCCCCACCCCCCAGCACGCACCAGCTGATTCCCCACCCCCAGCGCGCTCCAGGGCGCTCCAGCCGACCAGCGCGCTCCCCCCACCCCCCCAGCGCGCTCCAGCGCGCTCCAGCTGATTCCCCCCACCCCACCCCCAGCGTGCTCCAAGGCGCTCCAGCCGAACAGCGCGCTCCCCCCACCCCCCCAGCGCGCTCCAGCGCGCTCCAGCTGATTCCCCCCACCCCACCCCCAGCGCGCTCCAGGGCGCTCCAGCCGACCAGCGCGCTCCCCCCCACCCCCCCAGCGCGCTCCAGCTAATTCCCCACCCCACCCCCAGCGCGCTCCAGGGCGCTCCAGCCGACCAGCGCGCTCCCCCCAACCCCCCAGCGCGCTCCCCCACCCCCCCCCAGCGTGCTCCCCCCACCCCCCCCAGCGCGCTCCAGCGCGCTCCAGCTGATTCCCCCCACCCCCACCGCACCGCACCTTCTGCTGTGTGGCAGCAGCGGCAGTTTCTTCCCCCCCACCTCACCAGGGCTGGTCCTCCCGTTCTACAGCTGATCCGCGGGCCTCCAGCGGGCCTTCTCTGGGCCTCTTCCTCCCGCTCTAAAATGGCGGCCGCCATTTTAGAGCGCCTCTCCCGGTGAGTAGGGGGTTCAGGGGTTCTTCCCCCTCCCCCCCTTGGATGGCACTTGGGTCGGGGTGGGTTGGGAGGGCCCGGGAGGCCGGTGGGAGGGCGGCCTGGGGCAGGGGCGAGACCATCCCTGCGCTCTAAAATGGCGGCCGCCATTTTAGAGCGCAGCATTACCGGTAAAGGGAATTTCTTATTGACCCTCGGCTTATACGCGGGTCAATAAGAAATTCCCTTTTCTGGCCTCAAATTTGGGGGGTCGGCTTATACTCGGGTCGGCTTATATCCGAGTATATACGGTAATAACTTATTTATTTACCGTGCACCCTTCAGTATATTTTTGCATCATTTTGGGTCTTAGGCAATAAAGGTTACAAGAGGGACCCAAGAGAACGTGTGTGTGTGTGGGAATCCCCTGTTGCCTCCTCCTCCCTTTGTCACCAGCTCTAGTTTACTTCTGCCTGCTTCAGCTCCCCCACTGCTAACTCTTAAGGTTGCCAACCTCCAGGTACTAGCTGGAGATCTTCTGGCATTACAACTGATCTCCAGCCGATAGAGATCAGTTCCCCTGGAGAAAATGGCTGCTTTGGTGATTGGACTCTATGGCACTGAAGTCCCTCCCTTCCCCAAACCCAGCCCTCCTCAGGCTCCACCCCAAAAACCTCCCACCGGTGGTGAAGAAAGACATGGCAACCCTAGTAACTCTGGTTTGGTCCCTCTAAGTTTACCTTCTCTCCCCCAGCTTCCCCCTGCCTCACCATTACTGGCTCACCTCCACCAGCTCCAGCTTCCTGCTGACGCCCCTTTCCTTACCTCTTCCTTCTAGTCACTGCCACCTCTGCCAACTCCCCCTGCAGGCCACCACAGCAACCAAAAATGCCACCCAAACTATGTTCACACATGTAACTATTCACTTTGATTTAAAATCAGGACTTTCTGCAAATTTCCCCTAAACTTGCAAAACCCAAAATTGTAGCTTTCTAGCCCCATAGTGCGGATTTACTTATCAACACTGGGACAGCACTTTAGATATGTTGGGGTAATGTATGCAAACTCTGAATGGTGATTTCCAGCATACTAGAAAGAAGTTTGTAAATTATGTAACTCATCAGTTCAGTGCTTTGCAGCTCTAAAACTGGGTTGGAAATAGTAAGCAAAACACATCTCTGCTTCTTCCAAGAATGCATGCATTGTAAAGATTTATCAGTCATGTAGATGTTCTTGTTTTACTCAGAGGAGTAAGATATTCAGCCTATACACTGCAAAGACATTCAAAATGATCCACAATTGGCCAGCAAGCATATTCATTTTTTCCTCCCTTGATTAAAACTGAGATTCAAACCTGAAAGGAGTAGCTCATAGGTGCAAGTCATTATAACATCGCACCTAAAGGAATGGCTTCATATGTGTGTGTGACGGTATGAGCTTATAGAGGAACTGCAGTTAAACATAGTTAAATGTCAAAGGCAACCTGAACTAAAAGTCTTGCTTCTGTGTAGCTCCCTTTGTTGTCTGCGTACAGAAATAGCACCGATTTCAGTGCCGTGTTTTATCAGGACATAGCTATTTTAAGACCCTAATGGCTTTTCACATGGCTGAAAAACAGCCCAGAATTGGCTCAAATCTGGACCACCTCAGGGCCAATTTCATGCCATGTATATTCAGTATTTCTGCACCAAACATGCAAGAACATAGTGATTATATCTGTCATGCACAGTTTTTGGGGGTGAGGGGAGATTGTAAATAAAAATGCATGGATCTACAAAGGACAGGAACCTGCAGAGGAAGAAGCTAGGCACTGTCATTTCATTCAGCAATCATTAGCAGAGATACCAAGGCACAGATTTTTTAAAAAGTCATAAAGATACTCACTTGATAGCACAATATGGGACCACTATATAGTTATGCATTGATTCAGAATGCATTGTGATCCAATCATCTTACAGCAGGTTTGCACAATATGACCACCAACCTGTCCATGGTCCACCTGCTATTTATGGTATCCCACCATGGGCTCGGTAAACTTTCAGCCTGCTTGGGACTGCAAAACTAGCAATGTTGAACAGAAGATTGGTTCTTGTAGGTTATCCGGGCTGTGTAACCGTGGTCTTGGAATTTTCTTTCCTGACGTTTCGCCAGCAACTGTGGCAGGCATCTTCAGAGTAGTAACACTGAAGGACAGTGTCTCTCAGTGTCAAGGGTGTAGAAGAGTCTACACCCTTGACACTGAGAGACACTGTCCTTCAGTGTTACTACTCTGAAGATGCCTGCCACAGTTGCTGGCGAAACGTCAGGAAAGAAAATTCCAAGACCACGGTTACACAGCCCGGATAACCTACAAGAACCAATGAACTCTGACCGTGAAAGCCTTCGACAATATTTTGAACAGAAGATCTTTCAGACAGTGCTATATTTGACTCTGATGAGCAGGTGATGGCACTCTGATGAGCAGGTGATGGCTTCAAACCACCCTTTCTCACAGTTGCAAAAACTTCATAATTTGGGTTGCCAGCTCCAGGTTGGGAAACACCTTGAGATTTTGGAGGTAGAGACTGAAGAGGGTGGGGTTTGGAGTGGGGAGGGACTTCAATGTCATAGAGTCCAATTGCCAAAGCAGCCATTTTCTCCAGAGGAACTGATCTCTATTGCCTGGAGATCAGTTGTAATAGCCAGAGATCTCCAGCCACCACTTGGAGGTTGGCAACCCTATTCATAATGGGCTGGATCGAAACTGGTCCTTACATGAGTGGAAAGCATTTTTACTCATACATGCTTTCCATACAGATGTTTTCCATGTTTTATCATCTCTTTCTCCTCTCACTGACCAAGTCATGCCAAGTCAAAGAAGCTTTTTCTGAAGTCTCCAGGAGATTCTTCCTGATATCTTTCTAGCACTTATTTCCTCCAAATCTCTGTTCCCTGTTAGCTATCACCTGTCTAGTTCGAGGTGGGGGAAGCTTAGGGTTGTCAACCTCCAGGTACAAGCTGGAGTTCTCCGGCTATTACAACTGATCCCCAACCAATAGAGATCAGTTTACCTGGAGGAAATGGCTGCTTTGGCAATTGGACTCTATGACATTGAAGTCCCTCCCCTCCCCAAACCCTGCCCTCCTCAGGATCCGCCCGAAACACCTCCTGCCAGTGGTGAAGAGGGACCTGGCAACCCTAGCGAAGCGGGAACATCCCATTGTCTCTAGCTAGACCTATTAGCATTTCTAAAAGAGTGGCTGAAGTGATGCAGGAATAGAATTGACTCCCCAACCCCACATGTTCTCAGCCAAAAAAGATGAACCTTTTAAAACAACAGGTGAAGGTTTTGCACAGTTCAAACCTCCAAAGAAAAATGCATTTCTTCATGCCTATTCAGAACTTCCACAGACCCATCTGGCTTAGGTGTTCAGAAGAAATAGAGCTGGGTGTCATCCACCTATTGGTGACACCTCACTCCAATAATAAGGAAAGGATCATATGTTGAACATTTAATTATACAAAGTAATTGTAAAGATTTTGTTTAGAATTTTGATATTGGTTTGAAACTAATGTAATGCATGTGAAGCAAGAAGATTTAAGAAGAATATTCTACAAGAAGTAGGACATTAGATATGATGAAACATCCTTCAAAATTAACTTAATCTAAAAGAGCTTAAAATAAAATCCATTTTATTTGATAATAATGTGTAGATATTAGGCTAGCTTTTGGAGTTATGGGAACACATTTTGTTGTCTCACAAAATCTTGACAACACGTCTGGTTTTGACAACACTCCAAACTTGAGTGGGATGCCAGAAATGACTGGTGCTAGGGTTGTCAACCTCCAGGTACTAGCTGGAGATCTCCTGCTTTTACAACTGAACTCCAGCCGATAGAGATCAGTTCACCTGGAAAAAAGGGCTGCTTTGGCAACTGGACTCTATGGCATTGAAGCCCCTCCCCTCCCCAAACCCCACCCTCCTCAGGCTCTGCCCCAAAAACCTCCCACCGGTTGCAAAGAGGGACCTGGCAACTCTAACTGGTGCACTGCGAACAACTTGGTGTTCAGTGCATTCTGAAGATAACCAAGTCCTTCTCCAATTATGACTAAAGGCAGGGAAAGATGATGGCCACCAAGAAGAGTTGCCAGCCAGGTCACCTTTCACCACTGGCAGGAGCTTCGTAGCTTCGTTGTGGTGGGGACTGGGGGGCGTGATCAGCGCAACAACGTCACTTCCTGAGTAAACCTGGAAGTGACGTTAATCGTCCTCCCTTTCAGCTGGCCTGATTCTGCCTGCTGCCCAGCTGAAAAACAGCTGGCAGCCCCCTTAATTGGCGGGCAGTTGCTCGCCATTACCTAGTATCTGGCAACCCTACCAAGGAAGGGAGAGCCAGGATGGCTGAGAAGCCAGGTGCCATGGCTGGAGAAAGCACTGCCCCGGTCATAATGCCACCTCAGGTGGCTGCTTTGCTGCTTGACCCATGAGATGGCACTGCAGGTGAGTTTGAATGCACTTCCTGTATTAACAAATTGCAATCAATGAGTTAAAAGCATGCTTTACTGTGCAATGTGGCCTTTGTCTTTTGTAATTTATGGGATCATGTTTTATCCTGTTATTTTTCTAAACATCCACAAGGTGTGTACTTCCTTGTATCAAGATTATATAATCAAACAACTGTATTTTGTACCAGAAACAAATAATGTGTCCATTCAAAACCTTGGAAATAAATATTATTATATAGATACAAAATGCACTTTCCATTCTTGTTTCCCCCCCGAGCATAAATATTAATGAATAGCAAGGAGTACTAGTGGAATTCTTTAGGACTTCCACCTGCCCTGATATGGATGCCATTTGACACAATGAGATTGCAAACTAAAGCAAATGATTTTCCTGACATGATTTGTTCTCAAGAGATTAGATGCTTTAAGACCTAGTAACACTCTACACAAATGGAATACCTGTTAGATAACTAAAACTACATGCAAAAATGCTGAAATGTTATTTGGAATTATAATTCATTGTTTTGTTTTGTTTTGTTTTGTTTTATGAAAAATACTACACAGTGTAAGAGAGCGGTGTCTAGAAGAGCAAAAGAGACGGAGACAACGAGCAACCAAGAAGATCAGCACCTTTATTGGCACTTTTATACTTTGCTTTGCACCATATGTAATCACAAGGTAAGGTTTAAACTAGCTAGTTGAATTGCATGTAAATAAATATAGACAGCAGATTATTCACTTCCAGGTTCTGGATTTTCAACATTTTGTTGAAATGGCAGAAGTTGCCGTCCCTAATTGCTCATATTTTATGGGGGGGCCCCATAGCAAATCATTTGTTAATGAAAAGGAAGTCAATCTACATCCCAATACGGCAATTTTTAATAGGAGCTGAGAAGAATATAGCCACACAGCAATCCTATAAATAACTAAATACATTTATTTAATACAATCCAAGACCTAAAAAATAAAATCCATATAATAATTCAGACTTTCAGTATCTAATAACTTTTGAGAAATGAAACATTTTAAAATTATAAAGAATTATACAATATCTTTATAAAAATTATAGCTAAAAAGCCTGTATATGGCTTACCCAAGTTTTCCTAGTCTTATAGGCTACCCAACCAAATGTGGAGACTTTGAAAGTGATATCTCGATTCTTCTCAGCTAGCATAACTGAGAAAAGAGTCCTATTTTTACCAGGATGGCAGGAAATTATGGGGTAATCAGAGTTTCCCTAATATGACTATAGATCTTTAAAAGATATGCTCAAGAGACTCAATATTCCCATCTCCACAGCGACCCTATTTGGGGTTTACTCACTGGTGTTAGACTGGAGTAACTGCATAGGATTGCACTCTTAGGGTCCCAGAAGATCAGACTGGACCAAACATCAAAAATATACCCTAAGGTACAAAAATGAGAGGCATTATTAGTTTTAGATATTTTAGAGTTGCTAAATATTTTCCTTTACAATTCATGAAAGTTTATATTTGCTTTGGGCTTAAGGTGCCAGAAAAAGTTATGTTTGTTGTTTCAAATAATTGAATTTTGGCTAGGGGTGGAATACACCCCAAATGCGATATGTGGATGTGTTCCCCCCCCCCAGAGGTTAGTTTGAGGGTTTATATTGGCCAACTTCTGTAAAGCATTGAATCACCTAGTGTTTGTCACCACTTTGTGACTGCACAGCTGGATACATCTTTTGCTCCTAAGACTCAAGTAGTGCACACACATGCACTTTGAAAACGATTCAGTCAGTAATTATGCAAAAGTTGGTGCAGTTTGCATTCTGGGAAATGTTACAATCAATTAGAAAAGAGCCAAATACTCAAGGGGAGGGTAAAAATGACAAGCATGAAACAGCTGATTAAATCCATTGAACAGCCAAACTTGTTTTTGTTTTGTTTTTTGAAAAATAACTAAAGAAGGGGACACTTGGGCTCTTTGAACCTCAAATGAAACTTGAAAATCCCAAGAATCTCTAGTTCATTTGTTTCATTTATATGAGTCAACTGACAAATTCTAAGTCATACATAGGATTTCACAGTGTTTTCCAACTTGGAGCTACATAACCAGCCTTTTGGCTTATGAGCAAATGAATAATTTTTAATCATCCATTTCATAACCTATTAAATGTTGAAAGGCACAAAAAACACTTGGAATGAGAATGGTAAAAAATCATAGTCCAAATAAATCATTATATTATACAATATATTGAATAATAATGAATGGCTTGCATCCATTGGAAGGGTTCAATGAATCCCTGTAGTGTTGCTATGAACAGTTGCCGAGAAGCAAAAAGAAAAAAAAACCTCATTCAAAAACATCACTCAGAACTGTTCTAGTGGAAATGAATTATTGAAATGTTGATTACTGTGCTTCAAAAGCTGCATAAGAGGGAACAATCTGAAAGGTTCTGTTAGCTTTTCAGAACATTTGGAATGTGTACATTTATTTTTAACAAAAAGGTTCATGGAAAAAATGAGAATCTGCTTGTTATTCTTACAATATGACCATTTTTAGGGGATTATTGCCAATTATATTCTTTAATTTCAGAAGATCAGATGAAACTTGGGAGATAGCATTAAAGATAATGTTAGTACTTGATGGTAAATATGAATGCCATAATTAGATATAACAAAACACAATTATTACTAAATAGCATTTAATAAGGAATTAAAGTGAAGAGGTTGGCAAGTTTGTCACTCACCAGTCTTCCCCGTATATACTTTTAGAGTACATTCAGAAGTGCTTGGAACTCCCAAAATAAATGGAGTGACATTTATATGCATTCCTACAGCAACCCCCTGTGCCCCCCCAAGCTTGTCCTGAGGGTGGGGGATCCTTGTGGGATGTGGTAAGCAGAGTGGAATGATAAGAAGGGATCAACTAGCAGAAATTTTGTATCTGTTCTTTGTATCTGTCAATTCCACCCTACTACAGCCCTTCAAAGTACATTCAAGTCGGTTCCTGGGGATCCACTAACCCTCTAGAGTAGCTTTTTGGGTGGTGTAGGGGACAGCAGTCAGAAGGGGAAGAAAACAATATATTGAATCCTGCCCAAAATCCAGCAGAACACAGCTATCGCTCTTCCTCTTGCTCTGGCACCCAAAGTGTTCCCCAAAGTATTGTTCCTTCAGGACAGGGACTCCCAAGAATAATATGAAGTGGGAGCTGGAGGTCTACAGTAGAGGTCCCAAACTTTCAGTGTAGCTTGAGGGTACCCTTCTTGCAAGAACCCCCAAGTTTTGTTAAGATTAGGTCAGGGCCCCCCGAGTTATGGGGTCCCCCCAATTGGAATAAAGCCATTAAAAACACATTTGCGGCTTTCCGCAGCTCCGGGGGGCATTTTTGGAGGTAGAGGTCTCAAACCTTCAGGGTAGCTTGGAGGGACCCTACTTGCAAAAAACCCCATGTTTTGTGAAGATTGGGTCAGGGGGTCCCGAGTTATGCCATTCCCCCCCATCCACCCATTGGAATGTTTGGGAGCAGGCAATCCTTAATGTGCATCTAGAGAGCGGCAAATCCAAGGCAAAACCTCCCACGCATAAATGGCCAGAGTCTCTGTGTGTGAGTCTGCTAGAATCATATTGGATTACTCCTGAGTCCTGACTCCAAGTCCCAGTCCCTGCTCCTGATGGAAGAGAAGACAACCACAGTATGACCCATTTTGGGGCTTTTCTCTATAACTTTTTTCCTGTGTGTGTGTATGTGGGGGGGGAGAGATTCTCTCTGTGTGTGTGTGTGAAAGGGGAAGCCAAAGGGGGGTGGGTTTACCTGTTCTGCTGGGGGGTGGCCTTGATTGCCTCTGTGTGGGACTGTACTTTCTGCTGTTTTCACCGGTTGCCAACTTAGTCTGGAGTTAACTGTGGGTCAGTGTGTGAGTCTCTCTCTGGCTGGCTCCTATTGTTTCCAATGGGCTGTGCAGCCGCTCCTGTTGTTTATAATGGGCTAGCCTGTCATTCGTTTTAGTACATCCCATGTCAGTGAGTCTCTCTCTGTCTGGCCAGTTCTTCTCCTTCATTAGGAATTTGTGTCTTCTGGTTCGGGGGGGCTGTTCTGCTGGCAGGGCTTGATTGCCTCTGTGGAGTGTGATTTGGGGGGGGGGTTACCTGTCCTGGGGTGGCTTGATCTCTTTGTGAGTGGGATTGTTGCTGTGGAAGATTTGAATCCAGCAGCATGACATCTATCAATACTGAAGATATGCAATATGCGCAGGTCGCACTTACGCAAGTAGCGTTATAAGATGCACTTTGGCTGTGTTGAAATGAAAAGATAAGTACGTTACCCATGCTAGTTACACTGTTTACTTACGCTTTGAGCGGGATGCACTTTCGGCGTGGTTACATCGGCTCTTAGAAGCCACGGACTGGCTTCTACTGTGTGTGTGTGGGGGAAGCCAAAGAGGGGGCCCTGTCCGGGGGGGGGCTTGATTTCCTCTTTGCGAGTGTGATTGTTGCTGTTTTCACTGGTTGCCACCTTCACCTGGAGGTGTGTCGGTGAGTCTCTCTCTGGCTGCCCCAGAAACAATGGGAGGTTTTGCCTTGGATTTGCCGCTCTCTAGATGCACAGTAAGGATTGCCTGCTCCCAATCATTCCAATGGGGGGATGGGGGGAACGCATAACTCGGGACCCCCTGACCCAATCTTCACAAAACGTGAGGGTTCTTGCAAGAAGGGTCCCCTCAAGCTACACTGAAAGTTTGGGACCTCTACCTCCAAAAATGCCCCCTGGAGCCGCGGAAAGCCACAAATGTGCTTTAAATTTCATGCTGAATTCCATGGATCCGAATAGGGGGAGTTTGGACTTCGGCATTTCCTGAATAAAAATGGGCCGAATTTTGACAAATCCGAATTTTACTGAATTTTTTTTTTCAACAGCCCTAATTCAACCATGTTATACCCCGATTTCCTAAGGGCCAAGCTACACATTACATTTTTTAGTGAGTTGGGTTGGGGCTTCTTGGACCTGACTCATTTTCCCTGCAGACCCACAGCATCTGCAGGGAAAGGCATGTTTAAACTCCTCAAGAGTCTGATTCTGCTCAGAACTCCGGAACCTTCTCCTCCACACTGTTTTCCCAAGACCAAACAACCCCTAGAGGGAGTTATTTGTATAACTTCAGAGCAGTACGTGGAGTATTCCAAGCAAGTGCAACTGCAAAGTCATACAAATAACTTCCTGCCGGGGCCATGTCAGCTCAGGAAAACTGACAGCATTCTGGCAGAATTTCATTCTGACAGAGGGAAGGGCTTTCCTGCTCTGGTGCTGCGGTTCTGAGCAGAATCAGGCTCCTGGTGACTTTAAACATGCCTTTCCCCACTGATGCTGATTAACTGCAGGGAAAGCAACTTGGCCGTGGGGAATCCCGACCCAACTTTTCAAAAAAAAAATGTAACATGTAATAAAGAGGTCTGTGCTACATTATTGTTCCAAACGTACAGAGTGTCTCTTAGATTCATAAGGTTCATAATAATCTTCTAGAATATTCAGCACTATGGTGGCTAGCTTTAAATTAGGAGCAAAATTCCAGTGGCAGTGACTGTAAATCTGAATGTCTGTAATTCTGAAAATATGGGCAAGTCATGTATCTGACAGAACAGAGGGGAATGTATTTTTCCATTTCCTCCACCTGTTAACATTTAGATGGGGGAGTTAGGAATGGCAGTTGTGAATGATTTTGCGCTCACAGAAAGAGGCCGTGATCAATGGTGTGTGCACAAAGTTTCATTCTGACAGCATTCCTTTGCAACTAATGGAGTACTGCTGTACAAAGAGAGACCCTGAACTTTAGGGGGCTGGAAGGGAGTGCAGAGGACTATGGCAGGCCAGAACAACTAGAATATTATGCATAAATTTCAATCTTAGCCTGCATATGTGACAGCAATTCTGTTCATGTTCAGGTCTGCATCTAATTCGTGCCTGAGGCTGCTAATCCCACAAGTGACATGTGTGTGTATGTTTGCTTCAGCACATAGATCTAATTCACCTGGATTGTAACATGAAAATATGAATTATAATCCAGTGTATTCAAAATAAATATACCGTTTGATTATAAGGTTAATATGCATTTTATTTTATTTTAAAAGAAAAACACATATTACACAATTTACAAATGCATTTAAGGAAACGTAGTAATAAACTCCCAAAGTGTCTTCTGGAAAAAAATGAGATGCTCTTTCATAGTCATCAATCACCAGGAAAAAGAAAACAGTGATTCTTTGCTTCTTTCAGATTCCTACTTAATATTCTTTTATAAGGGTTAATTGTAATGAATAACATTGATTGGCACGGGGTAAAATATGGACCACTTTGCATTTTGGTCTCTCAAGGTACATCCACTGAGCTTCATCAACTTCATCAGACTATCAATAAGCCACACTGATAAAGCATTTTAGATGTTAGAGAATGAATTATATCTTCTATAATTATAACCCTTTGGCCTCCACTCTGAAACTCTCCTGCTTATCCTCTGCCTGATAATAGTAAAAACCTTCCTAGAACAATCACAATGTAATCTGCAGAACTATAAATGCACCTTGATGGAGATCACAAAACTAAGAGTCATGCTGATTCCCCATGACAGAGAACCCGATCTATAATGTAACAGAATGACACAGAGTAATTATAAGTAAGTGGAACTAATTGTTCACTTAAAATCAATAATTACTACCATTGCCTTCAAATGATGCCTTTGGATAACTGTACCCCTAAACTTTTTATTCCTCCTCCTCCCCTATGGTTCCTCTGCATATACACAGGAAGCACAATGGGTCAGAATAAGAAGGAGGGAGGGAAATAGAACTGCAATCCACTAAAACTAAGGTGGCAAAAAAAGGAAACATGGGGAAAAGTGAATCTAGTCTTAACAAGCAATGGTGTTTGGGATGCCAACCTCCAGGTACTAGCTGGAGATCTCCTGCTTTTACAATTGATCTCTAGCTGATAGAGATACGTTCACCTGGAGAAAATGTCTGCTTTTGCAATTGGACTCTATGGCATTGAAGTCCCTCCCCTCTCCAAGCGAAGAGGGACCTGGCAAACCTAAATGATGTATGAATTTTAATAAACAAGCAGCAAGAGTCAATAAAAATGTAAATAAAACACTCCTTGTGGTAGAATAGAACAAAGGACCAAACATTTTTGACAATGTCTTCATCAGTGTTCTACTATTCCAAAATACTGATGTAAGATGTGTCATATCCTTACATCAAAGAATATGAAAATCTGTACATATACACAGGGATCTTGGGTCTTCAATAGATCTTGAAAGGCAATACCCACAAAACAAAATTTCCAAACTGCTGCTAAACTATAGTTGTCTCGTTAAACCAAGTGAATCCAATTTTCCTTGTCAAGATCCAATAACCACAGCATATTAAGTTTTTCCATTGAGGTGTTCACTGAGTTGCCATAAAGCATCATAAATGGATACAAATATCTTGGCAACACTGCTTTGCTTAAACCTGGTTAATAAGATTTCTGTACTGGGATCTTGTAGGAACTATATTTTGTTTTAACTGTGTTATGTTTTATTCTGACACAAAGAGTGTTTTATGTACTATGATTTTGCTGTTTGTTTATTAACATTCATATATCATTGCTTTTTAAGAATCGATTAGGTTATTCCTAGGGAAAGAAGCAGGCATGGTATAGCCTGATCCTGTCAGATCTCAGAAAATAAGCAGAGTCGGTGCTCGGAAGGGAGACCACCGAGGAAAACTCCGCAGAGGAAGGCAAACCAAACCACCTCTATTTCTCACTTGCCTAGATAGTCCCTTGCTGGGGTCACCATAAGTCAGCTATGACTTGACAGCATTTTGTACACACAACTTATTCTCATTTTTCAAATGTCCAGATGAATTCAGAGAAGGGATTACTGTCTGTTTCAGATCATGCAGCTGTTCCTCAAAAACTACATGCATTTCCATTTCCAACAAACCATTTTACCGCATGTGCCTGCTTACATTCTGGAAACTAACAATATACAATGTTGTTTAAGGAAGCTTTCCCTTTCTCACAGGAACTGCATGTGATCCCGTCTTCTTGTTAATTGTGCGATTTTAGTCTCACCTTTATTATTATTTTTTTAAACACACATGATTTTAACGGTTGGAAGCTGCTCTAATTTTAGGGAGGTGAGCAAGATATTTTAAATCAGTAAACCAATCTCTTTATTTATGGGAATTATTCCAAATGCCCTCTTTATCCAGACCAAATTATCAGATAGTGGTTACTTGAACAAGGATAACTTGTCTCTAGTGGACAATTCACACAATGTCTCTGTTATGAAAGTGTGTAGCCAAGGACATAAGGAGACAACACGCACTGCTTGTTTGTACATATTGGCCCTTCCAGTGTTACTGATATCAATACGCAGATATAAAAGTAGGCTTACTCTTTTTCACATCAGTATATTTGTGGCCATGGCAGCTGAATGGAACCTCTACAGGCAGAGACAGTATTCCTCTGAATACCAGGTACTGGGGACAAAGGGTAGATCTGGGCCAGTGCTTTTATGCCTTGCTTGTGAATTTGCCAGAAATTGTCTGGTCCCTGTTGAAAACAGACTACTGGACCAGTCCAGGAGATCATTCCTTATACTTGATGTACTTGATTCTTATTGTTGAAATACTTGCTCTGACAGTAATGTTGTTTCCTTTTTTCTTGGCAGATTGGTAGAATTGACGTCCATAGTCCCAATCAATGGACACTGGGGAGTCATTTCCAAGTGTCTGGCATATAGCAAAGCTGTTTCAGATCCTTTTGTGTACTCTTTGTTACGACATCAGTACAAGAAGACATGGAAGGACATCATAAACAAAATCCTTAAAAGAAGTTCAATAAATTCATCAGCCCTCACAAGCGAATCGCAAAGTCGGAATATTTTTCAAGCAAACGAATAAGGAGGCCAATCTGAACAACTTGTTAAATGTGGGCTAATAATGGGGGGGGGGAGAAGTGGAGGAAGATTAGCAGGTGCCTCCTTAATATTATCAGCTGGCAATAAGCTGGAAAGCTTGCCTTTGAAATCTCCAGTGACCTGGGTAATGCATTTCATAGCAAAGTTGGCTGCCTTTCAAAACTGATATTCAGTCTTGTCTACAAAATCTCTACCAGCTTCATGAAATGTGTGTGTCCGTAAAGGCAACGTCCTGTCTTTAGCCAATGTTGGTTGTCCATTGGTATGGTAACAAGAAAGGGTGTATTACATGTCCAAAAAAACAACTACTTTTCCCTGACTGGAGAATCTTTGGACTTCTATGCTAGTTTTGGCATGGGACAGCAGATCAACAATTTGCTAGCATGTGACCATGAGAACAATCAAGAACAAGTGAAGTCATCATTCCTGATTCTTTTGAGATTGCCCTTATTTGGCTAGACCTGATTACATATAAACCTGGGACATCTGAACGCTAGTGTTTAGCATCCCTCCCCCCTCAGTCTAGATGTGTGCTGTTCTGTCGCTGTGCAAATAGAAAGCCAGAGGCTCTTATGGTGGCTTAGTTTAACGTTTGTCTAGTGACACTCATACCCCTGGTATACCAAAGAGCAATCGCTTTCATGTCACCACAAGTGACATATCCAAATGATTCTTATTTCAGGGACTGCATGTAGTGCTTCAGTATGACCGGTTTCCTAAGACATGCAGGTTTTGGTGACCCACTTTCCAGTTGTTTGACAGGGACAATCACTGGCTTGGCTAACAGAGTCTACAGGTGGGTTTTTGCAGGAAAGGGGATGCTGTACTGAGAGAAAGCTCTTCCCCAGGACACTCGCTATCCTTTCCTATTGTGTATCACCATACCATACCGTGAGAGCAGGAAGATGTCACCGCTTCCTGACCCAAAACGTTTCCATGCTGCAGTAGTTTTCTGACTGTGAAAATGACTATGGTGTTGCTGCATCAAAGCATAGGTGTCTAATGCCCACAGTGCTCTGGCTTGCATAGACTGCTGGGCAGTCTGGAATGTAATGCTCTTCACAATGCAATAGCTAACATCCTTTTTTGGACAACAAAGTCCTGCCTGGATTCTTTAAGAACATGTACAGAAATACTGCACAGAAGTCCTCAATCAAGGCTCAGAATTTATCATTTGCACACATGCCAAAAGGATAAAGTTAGCCAAATATGCTTTTATTTTTAAATTAGGGAAATCATCCTAATTATCTGCTAAGATTTAAAAACAAATGTTTGTCATGAAAAAGAGTGACTACAACAAAAATGTGTTTAAAACTATGGGGGGGGGGGGGTTTCCTCTGACCAGAATGCTGTTTCACAAACCTCCAATAATGGGAAGTTAATTTCTAAAATAAAACCCAGTTTTGAGAAAGCAAAACGAAAGAAGATGAGTCATCCCTCCTTCATGCACTATTCCGGGTGCTCTCCATGGAGCGAACCCTTCCTCTCGATCCTTCTTCTCCCATCAGCAGCCCTTTTTATAGCGCTGATGCCAGGGCATGCCAGTGGTACGCTTGCCAAAAACCCTCAAATATTAATGAATAATTTTGCACAAAATCATGAAGTAAAATGCCTCTTTGGAACATTTCTCTTTTTATTCTTCTGTGGCCATTCTGTAGATTTTTTTTAAACCTAGTAAATAACGTCCATTTTTCAAAATGCTGTAGGATGTGTGAAAGAGGAACTGCCTTCTGTCTTCTAATTCTGATGCTACATTTTATTTCTAGTCCCATCGCTTGATCCCTCACATATTAATACATAAGGGACTTTTGAACAAAGGTTCTTGGGCTATTTGCCTTTTTACAATATGCCTTGAATCAAAAGAGAGGGAATAATTTTGCCTTAGAATTTGTGTTTGCTAAACTAAAGTTGCTACCAAGAAGTTGTTGGCATTCTTTGGTACCACTGCTTTGTACAATTACAAAAATGCCATGCTTCTGAAATGATTCGACTAAATTACTCTGACTAAATAACTTTTTGGATCACTTCGCCCTAAATGTAAAATTCAGCAATTGAATATGAGTGCCATTATCTCAGTCAAGAACCCCTGAAAACTTCAGTGTACTCATGTATGGGTAGACCCATTCAGAGATCTGCTTCTTCCACTGAAAGATTTGTTGTGACCACTGCAGGAATACTGAGACTCCTATGGATTGGGATCCTTTCTACATATCTGGCCACTTACAAAATTTTCATCTACCAAATCCTTGACCAGGAACGGCAGCATTTCTATCAATAACTAATTTGTTAACTGGATTATTGATTGTATTGGCAATATATTTGCTACTCATTTTACATTCTAATCAATAAACACTACTCTTATTGACAATATTTTTAAGAGAATGAGCTCATTCAGCTATACCAGTAGGTAACATGCCATTCTGCAGAAATTTATGGCTTACAGTTCCATTTCATGCATATTTCTTTGTTGCCTCACTATTCATCCAGTCAAACTTATGGTTAATGGATGATTTCATAATTATATGGTTTTAGATATTTGACACTGAAGTCCACTTCTAGTCCTTTGGACCGAAGTACCTCATTGATCTTTTTTGTTTGTTTGATTTTACTCCAGAGCTTATTCCTGACATTCATTTCTAGTCATTTATGGTCATCTAAGGCTACAGGTTATATGAGATGGTGTCCATGCCAAATGTTTCTTGCCTGTTAAATAAGACTTAAAGAAAAATCTCAATCTATATTTTAGAATCTAGGTTCTGCTATTGTTTCAAGAGTACTTAATCCGAAATATATATCTTGAGATCTCTATCTCTCTTGAGATCTCTCTCTCTCTCTCTTGAGATCTCTCTCTCGGTCCTCACCCGATGCCAGTAACCAAAGTAGCCTTCTGCCAAGATAACCCTGCTCAAGGGATAATGAATATTCTCTCAAATGAACCTGCCATAAATCTTCATCTGTTATAATGTCTCTAAGGACATGGTTTAAAACTCTAAAATTTGGCACGATGGTAAATTTACAAGTGAAGAAAGACAAAGGGCTAGATCAAGCTGTGAGTTTGCACTGCAGAAGCTTCTCCCTGAGTAGCCCCCCTGCACCCTTTGAAGGGCTAAGAAGTGATGGATGCTTCAAAACAATAAGCAGTGTGCACGGGGAGGGCAGCAACCAGAATGGCCCCTTTCATTGTTCAGCAAGCTGTTAAGGTTTTCATGGACAGCGCTCATACAAAAATGGGAGGGGGGAGGATGACTGTAGTCCACTCATACCATTTAGCACATTGCTCTGGAGGGTCCCCTGATCCTGAATTTTCGGGGAGCTCCTGGGGGCTGCTGAGGAGAAGACAAAGGCAGCGAACAATCACTTCTGCAAGCTTAATTGATTTAAGGAATCTTTAATCCAAATTAAGCCTTTTGAAATCCCATTGAATCCCACTGGAAAATTAAGCCTTTCTTTACTTTTCTCCCATTGAAAGGAATGAGGCATAAAGTTGTTTTGCTTTGAGTGGGCAGTACCACTTGTGATATGGATGATTTGTAGGTAATGTCAAGTTAAAACAAGCTTTTGTCAGCCAGAACCTCAGTGGTGAAAGGATGGGAATGGGGCTGATATTTGGAGGAGGGTCAACAGGGATACCATATCCTGCTATGTGCAGAGAACAGATTTAAATACTAATACCTTGCCCTGCAACCCCATATGTGCTCCACTGTGAAACTTTCACATGCATAGGAAGATCCTATCATTTCAAAGGATGGAAAGAGCCATCTTTGTAAATAAGTGTCCTTGCCCTGAAGTTTCCTCTGCCAATATGAATATATGAATAATATGCACAATGTGCTGCAGCTCCTTGTATGCATAAGAAAATGCTCAGTTTGGATATAAAGGTCTGATCCTGTTCTGTTACACATGTGTAATACTTGTTAGCATAAATGGAACAAAATAAAACCAAAGTCCAATATGAGCTTCTGTGAGTCATGGCTCACTTCTTCAGATATGGATGGAAATGAGACAGTCAGACTAACCCTTTTCACGTTTGCTCAGTGGAGTTCATTTCCAAATAAGTATGTCTAGCATTGCAGCCTGAGGTGCTTACCATAAAGCCTAGGATTGCAATAACCCAATAGCCAATTAAGATGAAATATATACATGCAAATGATTTTGAAATTTAAAGGAATAACTGGAACTTAAACCTCTTCCTCTTAAATTAAATATGGACCAAGCTGTGCAAGCATGCTTCCTAGGCTGTTGAAAGACTGAAACTACATGCATGGCATATCCTCCCATTTCCTGACACCGTGTACCTTGGTTTTTAAGGTAAAGACAGACTGTTGCGTACAGGCAGGTCTGAGTCTCTGCTTTCCACACAGCAATGTATTGGTACTGGAGGAAGCAGGCAACTCCCCAATAAGCACAGAACCAGTACACCCACCATAAAGAAACAAGGTCACTTACAGACGCAAGCTCCTCACCCTCAAGGTCTTGGCTGCGGGCCACAGGCTTTCATCGAAGTTCAGCGACATGGAAAACAGGACTCCAAACAAAGCTTCTCAGGATAAAGGCTAGAAGGAATAAATCTCAGATGCTGTTGTCAGAGAGGGCAGGAATGCAGTAACATTGCTCCCATGAGGCGCTTAATGGTCAGTCTAGCAGCTTATATTGTCTTCTTGACTCTCCAGGTGTTTCAGCTCAACTGTCGGCTTCAGCCTCTGACTCTTCCTGTAGCAACTTACGTCTTTTGTCCAACAGCCGGGCTGAACCGTCTCCTTTGCTGCAGTGCCAATCTAACTTTTACTCTTCTTTTTCCCACTGGTGAAGGAGACCCTGAAGGTGAAAGGTTTTCTCTTCTCTGTTCCTGCTCTCTTGATTCAGGCGGCCAGTCTTCTGGCTCAGAGGCCCCGTCTTGCTATTCCGGTGTTATCTCTTCAGAGGGAGTGAGGCCTTGTTCTGCTGCCTCCTCGTCTTCTGAAGAGTGACTCTCAGGCTGACTCATGGCACAGACACACGTTCTGGTGTTGCAAACCTATACAGAGTTATGTGAGATTAAACCCAGTGAAATCAATGGACTCAGGCTGGAGTAACCCTGCATAGGATGACCCTGTAAGTGTGCTAGAACTGGTTTGAATATTTGTCCCATGGAAACAAATGCTTCACAATGCAGTGGATGTGTGTTCAAACCCCTTACACTAGATTTTAGAATGTCTGTCTCATCATGCGCCCATGACATAACTATGTAAGACAACATACTCACAAAGAGAGGAGTGTGATCTTGCCTACTATCTCCCATCCTCTTGCCTATGCAAATTCAGTCCCATATTTGCACAGATCCTGTGTGCTGGCATACAAACTTGCCTGCCAACCATAGGACTGGGAACAACCACAAAGATCTGATTTTGCCCATACTCTGTAGCCCATTATAATGTTGATGGTCATGTTACATTTAACATTACTTGTCAGGAATGGCTTAATTCATAATTTCCTATTTCCTGCTTCATTAGAAATTTCTTGGAGATATAGTTTATTTTTTCCCCAAAACACGGCTCTTAAAGTCCCAGTTCACAACAGGGCACTATGACAGTCCTAAATACCTGCTGGCATCTCAGCAAGCAATCTATTCATCTTTTTCCTGGCAGTTTCCCTCATCTTAATTGGATTGAGTGGGAGATTGGGGCTTGGATTCAACAAAACATTTCTGCAGATTGAAGGATGTCCACCCCCAGGGTGTGACTTTCTTACCTCCCCACTCATGCTGCAACTTAGAATGCCCCCCAGTGCTGTTCAGAGGAGCATTTTGGGATGCAGTGGGAGAGGGAGGGAGGAAACTCATGCCCCAAAGGCACCAAACTTTTCTTCTGCAGAAGCAGAAGCACTCTGTTGAATCCAACAGTTATTTAGCTCAGAGCTGGCAGAATCTTTCTCAGAAGCTAATAATAACAGATAACAGTAGCCAAATACATCAGTAATCAGTCCTCCTGATATGAAGATAAATATGTTTGTTTTGAAGGGTCCAGAACCAGTGGTATTTTGATCAGATTTGCTTGTGAAATATTTGGTAGTAAGGTAACAGTCAAATGGTCTCTGGTGTATATAAGAGGTCACAGAAGAATAAATGGAAAATCTTCTTTATAATTTGCAAATCAGTGACACTGAACATACATAGCTGAGCTTTAATGGAAACACCCATATTCTTCATATTTAGAGCACATGTAAGCACTTGAAGGATCAGGGGTTAAATCCTTTGGGATAACTTCAGTGTTTGGGCCCATATAAGTGGGCAAAGAGTAATAATTCAGCCTTAACTTTTTCTGCTCAAAATTCATGTTGACACAGTTGTGTCCATTTGAGTACTCTCTTTATGTAATATGTTCATGGATGGATGGAAATGTAAAAGGGATGAGGGCTGTTAAACTTAAGAAAGATTGCAAGACTTTGTAGCATAGCAGAAGAATAAACTGCTAAGATTTTTATAAAATGTAATGTGTAGATCACCATAATCTCTGTTGTTTGTTTGTAAATATCCATTAGGGATTTGGGGGCTTTTTAAAATTAAAAGGAGGAAGAATAGCATTGATCTAATGAGCTGTAATACTTACAATGGTCTGTCATAAATATGTCTATACTTATAATACAGGGTGTCATCCTGATAGGCTGTAATTGCACTTTATTGAAAAAAATATGCAGTTGATACAATAACCTAGGTATAGGCAAGCCAGCACAGTAACTTTGTATAGTAAAACTGATGTGTGTGTGTTATTGCACACAGTTTCAGTATACCAAAGGCATGAGTCAATATTTCTGATCAATTGCTGATGAACATAATTGGAAAAGGAATGTATTGTCAATACTATTTTACCCATGTTCATAGAATTTGAGGGTCTTCTCCCCCCTACTGCAAACATGCAAGCATTAAAAATTCTTTGAGACTGAGACTGACCAATAGATTAGAATTTACCATACTTGTTCCACTAAACCTAGTATCGCTTTACTTTTGATTGTGTTCTAATCCATATACAACCCTATGAAAACAATTTAAAACCTCCTGTTCATCACTATGGTTTTTGATCTGGAGCGTTTCTCTTCACGATCTCAACATGATGAGACTTAATAAGAGGAGTGGCAGTAGCTTGGTTTTGGAGAACAGAGCTAAAGGACAATATTCCTGTCCTATTCTTGAATCTGGCATTTATAGTTCCTTCCCAATCTAATACACAACGAAGGGGCAGTAACATCAACCTGTTTAGCGCTATTGTTTCTAAGGCTGACTGCTGTCCAGATAATTGGCTATGCCTGATGGCTTGCATATATCAAAGGTGTGTGTGACCTCTTTCACGGTTCCTCCCCAATGCCACACCACAAAATGCTTTTGGAGAACCTTCTCAAAATCAGCTTGCAATGCTGCATAGTGTTGGTGTAGGTGTGGGGGACGTTGTTGCAAAACCATTGTCAAAACTCCTCTGTACACGGATGGTATCATGTTGTAGCCTGTGTGACTGTGCCACAGTACTTCTCCTGTACTGGTATCGACCCCTATTCCAACCATAACAGAATGCTAGGGGGGGAAATGGGAGTCTGTGGTAATATATAACGTTTTTCTGGAGGCCCATTACATTATTATACCTAAAAGAAATGAAAGAAGGTAAGCACCAAGGACGGATTCACATAAAGGTGGATCAGGTGATCTCTTCTGAATGTCAGTAACTCTTATGTCTCAGTATCAGGCATGATTGGATCATTATTCCTGATGCTGAGGAGATAGTTGAAAAGAGGCACATCTGGCATCTTACATGAGCCCCAATTAATTAACTTCTCACAGGACATGAGTGGTTCCCTCAAGTCACACTAATAGAATGCAGTTAGGGAATGAATGGTTAATGCAAAACAGGGCTTGTAGTGCTTTGGTTCCATTGGTTCTGGTATATGCTGCACCCCTTCTTAACATCCTAATTTCATGCAGAAGATAATGCTACTATTGATAGCTCTGCAACCTTTCCAACCTGAAGCTAACTGTGGGCTCTGGAAAGTAAACAAAACCCAAACCCAGCACTCTTACAGCCCATTCCTGAGAATGGGGCTGAAAGTCAATAGGAGGTGGCATGACCTCGCCGCCATTCACGCCGGCGGCGAGGCCAGTCCCACCAACGGCCGAGGACTGTGCTTCCCCCCTCCTCCGGCACGGCCTCTCCGTGGCGCCAGCAATGGCGTGGAGAGGTCACGCCGGCACAGGGGGGCATTCCGGGGGTGGGCCGGGGAGAGGAGCCACCACTTGGTCAGCTTCCTACCCACTTTCTGCCACTTGGACTAGTGGCTGGAACAGTGTTGCTGCGCCTGCTAGCTGTTTTCAATGGGGCGAAAAGCCCCAGTTAAACAAAAAAAAGCCACGAAACAGCTTTTTTTTGTTTAACGGCATCAGGGAAACGGCTTAGGAAGAGGTGCCACTGCGCCTCTTCCCCACCGTCCCCATACGCCTCAGCTCAGGAATGGGCTATTAAGCAGGCATGGTTAAAGCTCTGTTGAAGCCTTCTAAGGAAATGGTACAGAAATGATCTATTGTTGTATTTAGCCCACAGTGCATAGTCCACTCACATATCAAATGAACCTAGGTACAGGAGGGAGAAAATTCACTCCAGAATGGTGCATTTTCAATATCACCAAGTGCATTGGCAGTGAGCCCCAGCTGTCAGCCTCTTAACTCATTCCAATAGCATGACAAGAAAGTCCAAATTAGCTGCCATTGTAGAAGAAAATGGGCTTCCCTAGGAAAACATTGAAAAGACATGATCACAAATTGCCTTGGAAGAAAGAAAAAATAATGAACAGGTGCCTTGATTTACAAAATGAATTTATATATAGGGCATTTTTCCTAAATGTAATATTGCATGGTTATTTTTAAAGATCATTTTAGGGTGGGAGTGTCCATACCGTTGTGCGTCACTTGTTGGTCATTGAATTCCCAAAGGAATGTAAGGTATCGTTTTATCCAGCTGTATATACTATGGGTATTAGAGTGTACACTTGATCTTTGGAAACTAGTGCTGGAATACTAGCTTCATTGGATGCTTAATCTCACTATAGGCAACCAATTATCAGTGTTAGTAAAACTCCAGAGATTTCATCTTATCTTGGATGTATTGTTGTAAATGGTATAATGAATATTCAAGCCAATTCATATGGCCATTCAGCATGTTGAGATAAGGAATTATAGACTTACATAATTTATCTAATCACATAAATGACGAGCACTATATCCTCAGAAAGTTGTTGTATGCCTGACAGCATAGTTCTCTGAATGGTTCTTTCCAACCATGCCTTTACAGAGGGCCATAAAGGGAATTTAAATTACCTTTTGCCTCAAATGTCAGTCCTATCACTAGATTGCATTTATGGTAATTGGTGATTTACTAAAATAGATCCCATGACCCGAATTTCAAAATTATGGAATTAAATTAAATACAAGTGTTTGGGAGATAAGTGACAGAACAGACATTAAGATTTTGACATGGCAAGACCCAAGAATTCATGGGAATTTCTGGGAATATAGTAGAAGACATTGCTAGACTAAAAATAGCTTTAAATTAGGGTGGCAGATAAACGTACAGTGGTTCAGAAACTAGAAGCATTTAACATAGCTCTGAGTGTCCAGGGAACAGTATTTATAGGAATCTACCTCAGACAGTTAGATTCTGGCTTTGCAACTAAATATATTAATGTCAAATATAAACCAAACAGTTTAATTTATATAATTTATTTCTCACTTTATTCTGAATTTCAGTTATGCAGAATCGTTGGAATAAAGAAGTTTTCACAATCCTCATTATTCTGTTGTCCAATAATTGTTCGGCACAAACAAAAATAAGAAATTATAGACTTGTGTAATGTACCTTTAAAAAACAACCAAAGGCCTGTGTTGCCTGTTTTCTTTCAATGGCTTGTGTTATGTGAGGTCATATCCAATGTTGTATGATATTTTTATTATGTAGCATTAATGCTCAACACAGAAAAGGACATATCAATGTATATATCTGTATGTATATTGTGATTTTTGTTAAACTTTATTGGTATAAAAACGTGTATCTAAGTAAATGAACTTGTATGAGCAATTTTTAACATACGACTTTATATTAAGAATTTGCTTTATGGGTAAAAAAACTGACCACAAATATATAATGACTGACAGGATTCCATATGGGTAAGGATTGTCACTGATGACATTTCCATAAGAAGACATGAAATTGTAATGATTAGGGTTGCCACCCTCCAGGTTCTAGCTGGAGATCTCCTGCTATTACAACTGATCTCCAGCTAATAGAGATCAGTTCACCTGAGGAAAATGGCCGCTTTGGCAATTGGACTCTATGGCATTGAAGTCCCTCCCCTCCCCAAACCCTGCACCAAACACCTCCTGATGGTGGCAAAGAGGGACCTGGCAACTCTATGCTGACCCAAAGATAAGTCCATTTCAAAGCAGAACCATTAGCCTTCTTTTTAGTTGCAGTTCCTCTTTTTCTTACAGTCCAATCCTGTAGACCATTTAATAGTAAGAAATAGCAGAGACTACAGAGCAGGAACCATAGACTACTGTATGCCAATAAAGGTCTTGAATTGAATTGAACCATAGACTACGAAGTATGACTTTCAGTGGCAGAATTTGCACTTTAATTGTGGAAAGCAGCAGCAGGGCTCTCTTGGTATCACAATGTACTTGGTCACAAAGCTCTGATGCTGAGATTTATACTTTCACATAGCAAAAATGTCATAACTAATCAAGATCCTAGTCATGCACAATGTTTCTAGAATCTTAAGTGCAGCATTTGGATCAGCTGATGATCTGAAGTATCATTTTACTGTCAGACTCAGGGCCAAACTACATGAGATGGCAACATTCAGTGGTTGAAATTCCTAATGTATTTTTTGGCCCTAAAAATCTGCAATGAGAAGTTTGAGCTCCAATGTGGGGGGTGGGGGACAGACAACATCTGAAAATCTGTCTCCCCCACCCCCCCTACTAGTGCTTAAAGAAGCTCAGGTGAAGGATATTTAGATCAGGAAAACAGCACCAGACATTTCAAGACCCATCCCCTTCCCCAATGCCATAGCCATGATCCATATTTGTTCTTTCCTGCAGCAGTTTTTTTTAGGTCCAGATAACATGTTGGGTTGTGATTGCAGAATGCTGCTGGTATATATTTTGGCCTCTGGTGCTCCTGAAAGCCCAGGGCCAGCTTGCAGAAATTCAGCTCAGGCCTCCCCCCCTCCGCCACCCAGCCCTGCTCTCTTGCCATCTCACCTGGCACTGCTCCGGGCGAGCTCAGCGATGCCTCCCCCCCACGCCCTGCTCCATTCCCAGCTTGCCTTGCTCTGTGGCAGCAGTGGCCGAACAGTATGGTCTGCACATGCGCAGACAATGCTCTTTCAAAAATTGGGGGGATTTAAACCCCTGGTGTTTTTTTTTTAAAAGTTTCAGATTTTTCTACAGACCTAGGGAGTCCCGTAAGTCTTCAGAAAAACCTGTTGGGGGTGAGTGTGCCCCCTCTCTGCAGATTTAAATATCCGCAGGCAGGGAGCACACTTCAGAGTAAGATATATAGATTGATGAATACTGATCCCCATGATGAGTATATTCTAGTTGGGCTCTGAGCCTCCCACCCAATCATTTTCAGTCATTTCATGGCTACTTCTCTGCTCCAAAAACTGAAACCCCAGAGGTTCAAGTCCTGTGGTATTGTTCTGGTCTCTGCCATCTCAATATGCTATTGTCTCTCACTTAATCCTTCCAATTTATGCATCTAATCTCTCTCTGCTCTGCATGGCACTTCTTCCATCCCTGCCCAGATAGCTATCTGCTCTGTCTGCACAAGCTGCTGATTTCACGCTTTCCCCCACTTCCTGCTTAGCAACACCCTGCCTTCCCAGCAAAATCTTTGAAAAATCCAAACATTGTAATAAGTTAAGAAAATTCAGTTTGTCTGTGTAAAATGCCATAGTCGAATCTTCGGCCTTATAGAAAGATCAGATTAAACTCTCCCTCCCACACAGTTCCGCACCTGCCCGCCTCATAACTGTTGGCACTTCTTTTCATTTATTCATATTCTTTTGGCAGCCAGGCTGTAATGACAGATAGCATTACAGAAAGGAAATCAAAATTAATTATCTGGCAGTAAACAAATGCTTATTCGTGTTTAGCGCTTTGTCAGCATACAGAAAGGATGCTCAAGAGGAAAACAGGATTAAAATATATTAACCATCATAGAATAAGGGCCTTTGTGAAGTGGCAGGTTTGAGAGGTGTTTCCTGCACTAGGAAATGATGAAGCAGCAGTAATAACAGCACTAGGGAAAGTATGGGCTTTGGAGCAGAAGAAATGCCAGCCCCATCCAGGACCACTTGTACCCTACACTGGTACACATTCAGCCACTCATCTTGTGCTACTTAATAAACACTTACATTTTCTCCTCCTGGTGCCACTGATCAACCTCACAAGTACAGGCAGCCAAGTATATGCCCTTACCATACTGTGTTATTGTGCATTGAGACTGACCAGTTTCTGTACTCTTCTCTTTTTCAGACAAGCAAAGTTTATTTTGACACACAAATAATCCCATTCACAAGTGGTCAGACACCACTTATCTGCCAGAGCCTCACAGTTATAGAGAACATGCACTCTGACATAACATATTGTGTTTGTGTGTAAAGTGCCTTCAAGTCCCAGCCGACTTATGGCAACCCCTTTTGGGGTTTTCATGGCAAGAGACTACAGAGGTGGTTTGCCAGTGCCTTCCTCTGCACAGCAACCCTGGTATTCCTTGGTGGTCTCCCATCCAAATACTAACCAGGGCTGACCCTGCTTAGCTTCTGAGATCTGATGAGATCAGGCTAGCCTGGGCCATCCATGTCAGGGCACATAACATATTACATACATCTTATATTAAAATAGTGAAGTCAGCCAAATCTGAAGATCTTTAAAACCATTGACTGGAGCTGTGAACAGGCAAGACAGATCTTTTTACCAACATGAAAAATGCCCCAGATTGGCAGAAAAATGTGAAATCTTAAAAAAAATACATTGGGGTTAAAAACAACCCAAAAAAGATAAAAGGAGTGCCTGCAGCTATCACAAAATGATTCCCTCAGTGGCTGTTGCTAGGCAACCACAATATTCCAGGTCTTGAATGTGTGAGTAAAAGGCAGGGGGAGGGGCAGGGTCCTTTCCAGGGCTGTTTTGGACTTTGAGGGAGGACACATAAGAGCCAGACCTTAGCTACTTGCTACTGTTCATCAGCAGCCATTTTATGAAAGCCAGTGTAGTGTAGCAGTTAGAACTTCAGAATAGTTTCAGCTTAACCTTCTTCACAGGGTTGTTGTGTGGATAAAAAGGAGAGGAGAATAATAAAGCTCCCTACTGTGGAGAACGGTGTGGTATAAATGCAACAAATAAATAATAAATGTAGCTGAAGATGGGAGGCAGATGAAAGGTAGGTTGGTGAATGGCTGAGAAGGAGAGAATGAGGCAGAGAACAGGGAGAGAATATGGGGGTTTCCAGGATGCGGGAAAGAAGAAATAGTTCAAGGAGGAGGATGTGGGGCCACCTCACAAGTAGAGCTGCTGACCTCCAGGTGGCGGCTGGTGATGTCCTGCTATTACAACTGATCTCCAACCGGTAGAGATCAGTTCACCTGGAGAAAATGGCCACTTTGGCAATTGGGATATATCTCCATACTGGGATATGTCTGGAGTTTTTTGGGGTGGAGCCAGAGGATGGTGGGGTTTGGGGAGGGGAGGGACTTCAATGCCATAGAGTCCAATTGCCAAAGCAGCCATTTTCTCCAGATGAACTGATTTCTATCCGCTGGAGATCAGTTGTAATAACAAGAGATCTTCTGCTATTACCTGGAGGTTGGCAACCCTATCCCTCATGCTAAATGCAAATAAAAAGGAACATATAGCTGGAGATGTATGAGCTCAATCTACTCACTTATGTGTCAGTTTTCCATGTGCATGGGATTTTTCTACAAAAAATGTCTTTCTCCCTCATAGTATTTAAAAATGGGTAGTTGACAATAATAAAATCCACACAAAATAGTTAAAATAGACAACAGCCATTAAACACTTACTCACATGAGAGAAGTTTACCTAAACAGGGTCTTCCAGAACAAAAAAAAAGTTTTCAGCTAATGTTGGAAGGTCTCTAAAGAGGGCACTGTTCCTAGTCGGAGATTCTTGCAATAAGGTGTGCTTGGCCTACATCAGAGTGTGAGTTTATACATAGTGGAGGTAGGACTGCCAGGTCCCTCTTCTCCACCGGTGAGAAGTTTTTGGGGTGGAGCCTGAGGAGGGCGGGGTTTGGGGAAGGGAGAGACTTCAATGCCATAGAGTCCAATTACCAAAGCAGCCATTTTCTCCAGTTGAACTGATCTCTTTTGGCTGGAGATCAGTTTTAATCGCAGGAGAGTTCAAGCTAATACCTGGAGGTTGGCAACCCTAACTGGAGGAAGTGGTCTTTTAGGTACCTTGGACCCAACTTTATTGCCAGCACTTTAGACTGAGCCTGGAAGCAGAGTGTAAAGTACTCACTTCCTGTAAGCATCCTGGCTACCATGTTCTAAACCTGCTGAAGCTTCAGAATACACCTCATCCATACAGTGTAGGAGACAGTGACCTACTGGTGAGCCATTGTTGAGCAAATACTTGAGTGTAAGGATGAGTGATTGGAATATTCCTCCATTTCAATTTCACTCCTCCCATGAGCCTTTATTCTGCAGTGTTTGTGTCGTTTCGTGTTGAATTTGCCTGTTAAAATGGATGCATTTTTAAAATATTGCATCAGTTGTTTATAAAAGCAGAATGCATGCATAAGTGGCATAAAAGAAACAAAGGACTCACCAGTGATCACAACAAAAAGGAGAGCAACCGAAACAGATGATAAAGACAGTATGTGGAAACCAAAAGAAATGAAAATGGCTGCCAGCCCATCCCTTCTTGAATGTGGGGGTTGAACGTGGGACTACAGGTTCAAGTTGCCTGTAAAGCCTGAAATTTCATCTGCATTGTATAAAATTTGAAAGCTTCTCAGTGAATTCCAAGTGTGTTTTACCTTAGTGCCATCTCTTTAACTGTCACAGAAGTTGTCATCTGAGAGAGAGAGAGAGAGAGAGAGAGAGAGAGAGAGAGAGAGAGAGAGAGAGAGAGAGAGAGAGAGAGAGAGAGAGAGAGAGAGAGAGAGAGAGAGAGAGAGAGATCATATCTTCTTTTCATTCCATTTTGCTGTCTGTGTCTTTCTGGGGAAACATTACTGTCACGAAACTTGGCATCACTTATGTAAATTCCAAAGCTGATAAAGAATTTCCTGGTGAATATTCATATAGATGCCTGCCATCCTTACACCTTACTTACGCTTTTGCAAATCAGTTCCGTACATGTAAGGTATTTCATTATGATGGATCCCATTGCTTCCTAATTAAAGCTGCCGCTGCAGAGGATTCTTCAGTTGCTGCCTTATGGGGGTTGTTTTCTCCACCTTTTTCTTAAACATATCTCATTTCTATGCAGTGTTAAAGATTACATTTCCTGGCTTTCATAGCAGATCATACTCTCATCTGGGTGAAATTCCTCTAATGAAGGGAATACTTTTGGGACTAGCTAAGCCCTGATTCTACTCTACAGAGAGTTGTGATTAAAATGGCATTTTAATTTTCACTGTGTTTGCCCATGAGCTTTAAATCTTTTATATTTTGTTTTTCCCCTAAATTAGATAAAAGATATATCCAATCAGGTCAACTGCATAGGGCTTCGGCAAAGAGGACCTTAGTCATTAAAAGCATCAAGTTTCTCATCACAGTTCTAATGGAAACAAACAAATAATAAGGAAACTGAGCATATGTAATAATGAAAAGAGGGGGAAAATAAAACTAAAATAAGCCAAAAATTAAAGCAAACCCTCCACCCTCACATTGATCAGCACTAAAGTCAGGTTCAAGATACTTTGGCCTGTCACTTTAAGCAGAGGCTGGACAAACACTTGTCAGGGATGCTCTAGGGGCTGATCCTGCATTGAACAGGAGGTTAGACTAGATGGCCTGTATGCACCCTTCCAACTCTATTATTCTATGATTCTATATTTTGAAGGGGCAAGTGGTCATTGCTGCTTTGGTCTGGCATGCCTTGAAGCAACCAGGGATCTGTTGGTACCAGGAACAACCTTATCCAATTATGGCTGTAATCCTACAAACACTTGTGCAGGAGAAATTTCTGAGTCAACATGGATAGGATTGCACTGTCAGTCAGAAAAACCATCCTCTTCATTCGGTCTTGAGAGAGTTATAAACTTCAGATCGGGGTTTCATCATGCCCAACAACAACAACAACTTCTTCTTCTCCTCCTCCTCCTCTTAATGTTTAGCCTGAGGCAGAGTTCTGATGGATTCAAAAGCTTGCAGCTTTATCATAACTTGTGGTTATCTTAGCTTGCAGTTGTTTACTATTCCCATATGATATTTTCCCCTAATGAATCCACACTGCCTCCTTCAGTCTTTGTCAAGATATGACCCCCATATTTGTGAACCAAGTCCTGTTAGATTATGCTGTGGGTGAGGTTGGCTGATTAATCATGACTCTTGTGAACTTCATAGATGGATTTGAACCCAGCTCCCTCCTGACAGTCCAGTGTTCTGATCACTTCACCTCATAACATGTCAGAAGGAAAGTTAGGCTAGCACCTGCACCTTCTCCCTGATGTATTAGCATTGCACATTTGTGAACCTTTTTCCATGAGGGAGCATTCACACATTGAGTCCCTACCTGGATCTATCTGAAATCATACTAGTCAACTACAGATATGCCATGCACAACTGCTGATATAGCATGGTTCTCAGCAATCTCCATGGGTCATCCTTTCTTGTGCTGAAAAAATAAAATATCATCGATGCATAGTGACAGTTTTGATACCTAAACTACTTGGAGCCAAATGGAAATTGATACGTCATAATGGGTGACAGGTCAGCAGCTAGGGTTGCCAGCTCCAGGTTGGGAAATACCTGGAGATTTTGGGGGCAGAGCCTGAGAAGGGAGGGGTTTGGAAAGAGGAGGGACTTCAATGCCATAGAGTCCAAATGCCAAAGCGGCCACTTTCTCCAGGTGAACTGATCTCTATCAGCTGGAGATCAGTTGTAATAGCAGGAGATCTCCACACATCACCTGGAGGATGGCAACCCTATCAGCAGCAGCTCCGAGAGACAATTCCTGCTAAGGTAGCCATCCATGTGCAGATTCAGAGGCAGTAAAAGGCATTACCATTAATTAACTGCCAAGGACAGGAGGTGAAGGGCTCGGTCTGCCCTGTTCTGGAATGTGACTTTTCATTGTTGGCCATCTGTACCCTGCCTACCCTATCTCCTACCTAAAGAGAGGTGTTAACAGAACCACTCCCATCCTAATGGGCACCTTCCTATAGAAGAACATACCCCCTTCCCCTTGGCTACTGTTCAGAGGCCTCAAACTCTTGGTATGTCACTCCTCACAGACTATGCTGATAGCATTAAAAGAACACTGCTCGTTTGTCAATTTGTATCATGTTGTGGGTAGCACTACATATTGCGTAGCCTATTCCGTTATGAATTTTGGTGACTACCCTTAGGGAATTTACAGTCTCTCAACCCTGGGGGTTACCGCACTTTGTATTCCCAGCAATGTATTAAGAGTTTGAAAATGTTGTAAAAAACATCGCTTTAAAAGGGTTTTTGGATACCACGGCTTATAAATGGTTGGAAGACGTCTTCACAGCTAAAGGGGCCAAACAAAGTGTGAACAGTATTTTTTATAACGTTTTCAAACTCTTAATACATTGGTGGAAATACATAGAAAGTGTGAACAGTATTTTTTATAACATTTTCAAACTCTTAATACATCGCTGGGAATAAAAGTGCAGTAACCTCCATTGTCCACCTTTCAGGGTGTTTTAAGAATAAAATACACAACCTCTCATATGCTGCTCAAGTCCTAGGGTTGACAGGTCCCTCTTCACCAACGGTGGGAGGTTTTTTGGGCAGAGCCTGAGGAGGGCGGGGTTTGGGGAGGGGAGGGACTTCAATGCCATAGAGTCCAACTGCCAAAGTAGCCATTTTCTCCAGATGAACTGATCTCTATTGGCTGGAGATCAGTTGTAATAGCGGGGGATCTCCAGCTAGTACCTGGAGGTTGGCAACCCTATCCAGTCCCCCTGTAAGAGGAACAGCATACAAACGTGATTCATAAATCATAAGTATTAAGGTAGCTTATAAAAAATAGTTTCACCAAATTCTTTTAATTATTTCTTCTTACATATTGTAAATTTAGATGGCTCTGTTAAAATTTTTGCACAGCTAGTCTGGAAATCATCCACTCATAGTTTTCAGAAAACAATTTCATAATTTTTTCCTCATAGTCTAGTTGTTGTCAGAGCATTATGTTGCTTTTTTAATTAAAAAAAAGGGGTGCAATTTGGCTCTTTAGAATGTCCCTTATAATGTTATTATGGCCGCTGGTGAGTCATTTGCCATTTAGACGTTTGCCTTACAGGTGTGTGATTGCAACTTTAAGATTAAATATCCTCTTGTGTATTATTGCTTCGTTAGGTGTTATTCAATCAAAGCTGCAGTTAGTCTAGCTTTTTTGGCATCTTTCCTAAATGCAGCTTTTATTTAATCATTTTCTACAAGTGCAAAGTCAGTACTAATCATAATTTTAAAAATCTAGGAGAATATCTGTTGATCTCAGCCATGGGTGTTTTGACTTCTTGTTTGTATTGTTGCTTTAAAAACTTTGGAGATGTGCCTTGCTAATGTGGCCACAGGGCCTAGGAATAGAGGGATCCCTTTAGGGCTCAAGGGAGGCCAATGTCTCCCTTTTTGCCCCTTCAGTGCATGCACATAGATGCCCCAGAATTTTTAATATCTGTTCACCCTGCCATTCTTTTAATGCTGTCATCTGTTCCAGTCAATTACAGACTCTGGCTTTCTCTTTTCAAACAAAGTTGAAGGTCCGATCCAACACCGAAGGTCCCACCTGTTCTGGATGAGGTTGCACTCCCCGTGAGGCCAAGGCCTCATTTTAAGTTTGGTAAGACCCCCGCCGGCCAGCTGGATGGCATCATGGATAGGGGGCTTAAAGTGGGGTCTGGCAACCCTGTCTCTGCATCAATTGGGACCAACTTCCTGAAGGACCACCTACTCTCTTATGAACCTACCTGACCACTGCAATCAAGTGCCCTGCTTCAAGTGCCCTGGTCTTCTGAAATTCAGTGGATGGCAACATGTCAGGGCACTAAAATTTCTCAGTCGGGGCACCGAAACTCTGGAAATCTGTCACCAAGGAGACTTGTTTGTCCCTAGGGATGCCAGCCTCCAGGTGGGATCTGGGGATCCCCCGAAATTACAGGTAATCTCCAGACTACAGAGATCAGTTCCCCTGGAGAAAATGGATGCTTTGGATGGTGGACTCTATGACATTATACCCACTGAGGTCCCTGTCCTCTCCAGGCTCCATCCCAAAATGTCTAAGAGTTTCCCAACCTGGTTCTGGCAACCCTACCTCCCCATCTCCCACCGGTGGCCAGGGGGACCTGGCAATTCTATAAATTGTCCACTTTTGTTACCATCTTCACCCAAGTGGGTGGTTTTAATTGTTTTAATTATGCTGTTTTTGTTAGTTTTAACAGTTTTAAATATGTGATTTTATTATGTATGTTTTCTTAGCTGCCTTGGTGGCCTTTATGAAAGCAGAAACCCAAGGTATAAATTTTGTAAATAAATACAATATTTCACAAACTGTTGTAGTGGTAAAGTTGTCTTGTATATCTGTTATTCATTCTTATAGGAAGAGTTTCTTGAGAAACAGCAACAATATCACAGTAGTTTGATATATACTATAGTATAGTATAGGAGCCCCGTGGCGCAGAGTAGTAAAGCTGCAGTACTGCAGTCCAAGCTCTGCTCATGACCTGAGTTCGATCCCGACTGAAGTTGGTTTCAGGTAGCCGGCTCAAGGTTGACTCAGCCTTCCATCCTTCCGAGGTCGGTAAAACGAGTACCCAGCTTGCTGGGGGTAAAGGGAAGATGACTGTGGAAGGCACTGGCAAACCACCCTGTAAACAAAGTCTGCCTAGTAAACATTGGGATGTGACGTCACCCCAAGGGTCAGGAATGACCCGGTGCTTCTACAGGGCACCTTTACCTTTATAGTATAGTATACTATAGCATTAAAAAGTGCAATAGTCCTGAATGGGCAGAATACTCATCAAAAACAAGGTAGGGATTGATAAGAAATCCTGTGATTTCAAGAAAAAAAACCTTTGTGTTGTAATCTGAACTCTATTTAAGATTGAATTCTGTGGTTGGGCTTCTGAGTTATTTGTGGGTTCCTGTGCTTCCTTATGGCACTGCAAGCGTGACTCATCATGGATTAAAAACCTGTTATTGTTGAATTGCTTCAGGGCAAGAACAGTGCTTTCTGCCCTCTCGTTCCTGCTCTCAGCTCCTTGGCCACCCAACAAAAAGAACTGTGCTTACTGAGAAGCAAACATGAGCACACCGCCCCATTTTGTGGTTGGCCTAGGACATCTCTTTCAAATCCCCACTTAATTATGAATCTCCCGAAGTGACATTGGGCTGGTCACTCGCTCTTACCCAAATTTACCACAGAGTATCGTTTTAACACAAAATGGAAGCAAGGAGAAGTATGTATTCTGGCTGCCCTAAGTGCCTTGAGAGGAAGGAAGGATAGATGCCATTATGAAGCCAAAACTGATTGGCTATATGGCCTCAGCATGTCATCATGCTGGCTACATGATTGGCTGGGATCACATAGCCAATCTTTTAAGAAAAGGTGTCAAAGGAGTCACCAAGAGGTGCAGTGAAAAGAATGGACAAGAGAAACAGGGTGAGTTGGATGGAGAATTTGGTTCTCCACAAGACCTCTTCCATTTCCAAAATGTTTTATGGAAAGTGTGAAGTACAGCCACCCTTGCTCTCTTTTTAAATGAAAGATGGCCTATGCCTTAAGACCAGCATGACTACCAGAAGTCAATAGGTGAAGCTTTCCTTAATTTGAAAGTGCTGTGGTTAAAGTCCTTGCCTGTTGATATCTGCTTTTTATATATTGTAAAAGGCACAGAGCCATATCTGTATCTAATTCCCACATGTGCCTTCTGCCTTCAGACACTTAAATCTGCAGATAGGGGCACACTTCCCCCCAAAAGGTTTTTTGCAGATTCAGGGACACCCTGGATCTGCAGAAAAATCTTAAATTAAAAAAATCCAAATGGGGGATTTAAATCTCCCTAATTTTTGAAAGAGCGTTGTCTACACATCTGCACACCCAGCTGAGGGATTCTCCTCCGTGTGGGGGGGGAAGCCTCGGGCTGCTCCGGGGACTGCCGGTCCCAGCTCTCTGTGGCAGCGTCTGTCCCCACTGCAGAGATCTGGGCCCAGCTGGGGGATTCTCCCTCCATGACGGAACTCTTCCCCCCACAACAGGGATGGCGTTCCCCCCACATGTTTTGTGGGCCCCCACTTGTGGTAACCTTAATTGCAAAAGGTACACTGTTCATACTCTTAATGGGTTTAGGAATCTATCCCAAAGGTATTTCTCAGTATTAAAAAAAATCAATCTGTTACATCAGGATTTCCAAAACATCACACAGAACCATATTAGAAAGGTCACTGGATTCCACTGCATAATTTTGCATCCTCTATAGCAAGCTCCTTCCCCTCCTGCGACCTTCCAAAAACAGAGCTGTGCGTTTAAATTAGGGGGGGGGGACTTGTGACAACCATGACAGCATTCTGCACTTCATAGCAGGATGCAAGTCTGCTTTGAAGGTAGGGCAGCGAATCAGAAAAACAACATTGAAATCACCTGTAATTACAGCTTAAAGTGTGACACAGGATCTTAACAATTTGCTTTTGAAAGGAGCAAATAAAAATAGCCTGTTTAAGTCCCCTGGAAAGAGTCTCCAGCATAATAATTGATTGCATGTTCATTTTTAGAATATTGACCTTTCCTTCCAGTTGTCTGATAAGAAGATTTGCTTTCAGTGTTTGGCTGTCATTGGCCCTTGTTTATTCCATTAAAACCCCTCTCTGCCCTGCGTGGAATATCACTGTTGCTCTCATTAGGTGTCTTCTAATAATTACAGGTTTTAAGCCAGCCGGAGACATCGAGTTTCACAAAAATTAAGCATGCAGTGAAAAAGGAACGGGGGGGGGATGAGTGGGAGTATGGTAATTGCATGCCTCTGTAGGCAGGCAAAAGGAAACCGGAGAGCAGATGGCATAGAAATATAGAAGACAAATAGAATGTGGATGAACTTAGGCAATTGCAGAGCAACGGAAATGGTTGTTGAAATGACCAATGCATGCTACCGCTCAGACAGTGAAAGCCAGGTGAAGGATACAATGTGGACGGAATTATATGCATACACATTTCTTGTAAAGTATCAGCACAGAAGTGAAGGAGGTCAAAAGATAGGAAAAATTTGTGCAGGCTCTGATAAAATATTTCAGGATTACAGGAAAGAAGCTCTGTGGCGGGGGGAAATCTATTCAATGTTTTTCTTTCTAACTCATCTGCGTAATAAATGCAGATCACATCCAGGTTAGATTACTGCAGTGTATTCTACATAGGGCTGCCTTTGAAGTATGGTCAGTTTAGAATGCAGCAGCAATATTGCTGTGCAACGCTTTCCAAACTGGTCAGTAAAGATGACTTTACTGCCATTTCTGAAAGAATTGTGCTGGTTGCCAGATTGTTCCTGAATACAATTCAAAGTACTGATTTACCTAGACAGCTTGAAATTGGGAGCATCTAAAGGACCACCTGGTCCTATATGAACCTGCTGAACAGCAGAGTTAGTTACCAGAGGCCCAGCTGCTTACTTTCAGGGGTAAAAGACATTACCTTCTCCCTCCACCACTTATCTATCTGATGAACAGTTTGTCACATTTTGATAAAATTTTGAAACTTTTAATCCCTACGTTCAGGATTTGCACATGAAAAAAAGATATTTTCAGATTTGGGGAAGGGCATAAATACTAGGATTTCAGGTTATTTGAGTTCCCTATATCATTTCTGTATTTGTATTCAGAAATTCCAACCCCTTTGGAATTTGAACTTTTCAGGTCCATTATTCCCCACAGGGGACATTTTTTGGTGGTCTGCAGTATCTGTTTTTAAAGTAAATTGCACCAAAATTGCAGGAACCCTAGTTCTGCCTATCCACTACAGGTTCCTCAAGTTTCACATCAATTGGTCCAAGGTGTCTTATCCTACAGGCCCCTGAACAAGGTGAACTCAGCCATCCAACTTGTCTCCCTTGTTTCCTATGGGGAAAAATTCCATGCTTTCTCCAGGACAAAGAATTCAGTAGTCAAACACACATGAGCAACCCTTAACCAAAAGCCTCCAAATGCGAACAGAACCAATGTCAAACCAGAGAATCCCAGCAGAGCTACAGGTCAATGTGGCAAGTCCAACATGACCCTTGTAAAATCAGAGAATCCAAGCCAAACAAACCTGAAGAGCCAGTACCAAGATCTGACAAGAAGTCACTGACACAGACACATTGTAAAATTGAAGAAAAACAGCCATGGGAGCCTTGAAATGCTGGTCCCAAATATTCCTGTATATGCCAGAATATTTCCAGAATTTTTCAGGACCTGTCTACCAATATCCTGAAAGATCCCACATACCATCCTGGTGGGCCAATATATCTTTAAAATACTGATAGGGTATTTTTGGATATATATTTGGACTCGGAATATCTGAACATGTATCCTTACTCAGAGGCAGGCACTGTCTTCCAATACCTTTCTGTCCTTCTGTTAGTGCAGCACTCTGTGATATGTAACATAAAACAACTGCTAGGGCTGAAGTTAGAAAGACGTGCATTGATTTCTCTTCAAAGAGGAATGAAAGAGAAATCCCTCTTTTAAAAGATAAAAAAGAGAATAAGAGGAATCAATGGCTACATCTAAAAAAAAGTAAATGTTTGAAAAAAATTGCCTATCCCACAACAACTCTACTCAATGTCCTCATTAAACACTAAACCATAAAATATCAAAGTTCCTTTTGCAATGAGTGGCATCTGAGGAAACATGTCTAATTTGTAGCCCATTTCTAAAATATTTCATGTTAATCGTCTAAAACTTAACATATGGCTCCATGATATTTCCAATGTAATATTCAGGCATCATAAATAATAAAAACTAAATTTCCCCAGGCTGAAAGAATGCCTTTGCATACAACATTAAATATGGACACACAGATGCTTGAATCAAAATTTGCTAAATAGCAACATAATACATGTAAAATTGCTGCTTTTCAAGAGTGCATCAATTAGAAGAAGACGAAGAATAGTTGGTTTTTCTATGCCGACTTTCTCTACCACTTAAGGAAGAATCAAACCGGCTTACAATCACCTTCCCTTCCCCTCCCCACAACAGACACCCTGTGAGGTAGGTGGGGCTGAGAGAGCTCTAAAAGAACTGTTACTAGCCCAAGGTCACTCAGCTGGCTTTGGGTGTAGGAGTGGGAAAACAAATCCAGTTTACCAGATTAGAGTCCGCCGCTCATGTGGAGGAGTGGGGAATCAAACCTGGTTCTCCAGATCAGACTCCACCGCTCCAAACCACCGCTCTTAACCACTACACCACGCTGGGTCTCTAATTATATTCTGATTATTACTATAATTTATTTTAGAATATTTGGTCCAGGATAGGTTTGGGCTTGTTTTTTAGTGACCAAACTATGGAACTACAGGTTGTTGTCTTAAAAAATGAGTGCTGTCTACATGAATGGAGAATTCTAAGCTGTCTCTGTTTCAGCTACAACTATTTGCTGAATATTTATTGTGAGTAAATACTATTCTGCTCACCAGAGGCTCTTGTACATACTTATTCTTCATAGTAATGATGGAGTGGTGAAATAAGAGTCGTTGCTCTTTCTAACTCCCTGAAGGCCCTCTTTTGTGACATCCCTTGAACCTAACATTAGGTCAATTCAAGAGTTGTTATTCCAGGACAGCAAGTTGAATGACTCCATGTTCTAATCCTGTGATATTAATTATCACCAAATCCTAGCAATAATAGCTGCAATAAGAAGAACCGGTGTTTACCATGGGTGGAGTGTAGAACTGGAATTCAAAATGTCACTCTGAGTGACCTTGGGCCAATTTCCCCCCTCAACCTAACCTACCTCACATGGTTGTCGTGCAGACAAAATGGAGGAGAACTATTATATGTCACCCAGAATTCCTTGAAGGAGAGGAAAGGTGGGATAAAGACTGACAGATAGAAAAGTTTTTTGTTTTTTTTTAAAGCTAAATTTCACCCATGGAGCTTTAAGGCTGTAGCAGTTTTAAAAGTTTGGTACAGTTTTGATATTTGTTTACAACCACTTTATTTCACATGCTGAATTCTTGATTTTTTAATCCTCTTGTTATCATTCTTTGCTACATGGAATAAACAACATCCACTCTTCTGGAATGTTCAGTGATTTTTGTCATCCAGAATAATAGCTCTCCTATTATAATCAACAGTTTTTGACTTTGATTACATTTTTATTCCATGGAAAAATGTCTAAAGTTGATTTTTGAGATGACAGGGGCTTCTTCAGACTTCCCATATTTTACACAGTATATGTAGTATTTTGGCAGCTGACTTACTGATGGAGGTAATTTCATTTTCATATTACTATTCAGTGATGTTTTGCAACATGTTTGAACCTGAAGTGTGTGATAAATTGCACCTTACATATATGGGATGTTATTATTCAGTTAAGTGGTTGCATTGGGCCCGCAAGGTATGGTTGAAAGGAACAAGGCATAGCAACTGAGCTGGAGCTAAATGGATCTGAGTCTAATTAGTGCCTTGATGGAAACCCTCCAGGTCTCCCACCCTAAGTTCCTTATAAGAAAAAAGGTGAGATATTCAGATAATAGTAATAAATATCATTGAAGCTTTTCTAGACATTCACAACTTTTATTTACATCATGTATACCCCACCTTCCTCCCAAAGTGGCTTACCTCATTCTCTCCTCCATGTTATCCTCACAACAACCCTGTAAGGTAGGTTAGGCTGCAAGTGCATGGCTGGCCCAAGGCCACCCAGTGATCTTCTGTGGCTGAATGGGAATTAGGGCTCTTGAAAAAAAAATTGGTAAAATTCGGATTCGGCAAAATTCGGCCTGTTTTAATTTGGGAAATGCCAAAGTCCGAACTCCCCCAATTCGGATCTGTGGAATTCGGTGCCCAGTTCCGAGTTCGGGGGAAAATTCGGCCGAATAAAGCCATTAAAAACACATCCGGCCTTTCCGTGGCTCCGGGGGGGGGCATTTTTGGGGGTAGAGGTCCCAAACTTCCGGCTAGCTTGAGGGAACCCTTCTTGCAAGAACCCCCAAGTTTTGTGAAGATTGGATCAGAGGGTCCCGAGATATGGGGCCCAGAAGGGGACCCCCCACCCATCTGCCCAGCCGGGGGTCTGACTGCCTCGGCAGTTGGGCCATACCATTACCCCGGCCCGGGGGAATAAAGCCATTAAAAGGGATGTACTAAAAGGAATGACAAGTCAGCCAAAGAGCAGAAAGGGGGCAATGGGAGATTTTTCCTTCAGAGCAATTCAGCAAAGGTGTATGGGCACCTTTGTCAGCCCCGCAGAACCCATATGGATGCCCAGCAGAGCACCAACCAAAGCAAATTTAAAGGGTTAAAAATGTTAAACCCAATCTCCATCCTTATGAATGATCTCTAGTTTTTTTTTATTCCCCCCCCCCCAATGTCGTTACATGGGCTATATGGCTACATTTGAACAGCTGCTTTTTTCCAGCTTAAAAAAGCCCCCCAACTTTTTCCCCAGCTTGACATATCCGAATGCACAATCTTAGATTTAGTCTTATTCAAATATTTTTATTGGTTTCCAGAATGAGGTGATATATCAGTTTGACTGAATTAGGGCAGTGTTTTAAAGAAATCAGCACCACTACAAATAATGCAGAAATGTGTGTGTGTAAAGTGCCGTCAAGTCGCAGCCGACTTATGGGGTCCCTTATGGGGTTTTCAAGGCAAGAGACTAACAGAGGTGGTTTGCCAGTGCCTTCCTCTAATGCAGCAATAACATTTGATATTTTCCTGTCAAAATTATTTTGTTTTAATTCACTTTGTTCATGATTTTTAGAATATCCCAATTCTGTGTGGAAACATTACCCCTGATCTGTAAGTCCATGATATCAAGAAAGTGTTTGTGGTTTCTTAGTGATGAAACAAGTGCATTTCTGAGCTTATTCATGTGGGTCATGTGACGTTCCTTCTGCCCCTGGCCCACCACTCACCCCTCCATTGTGACTGCTCTTCCAGCTAGAGCAGGGGTGTCAAAGATATGGCCCGCGGGCCAGATGAGGCCCATCCAGGGCTTTTATCCAGCCCACGGAGCCAAGGCAGCCACCCCCCCTCCACCCCCTCCCACTGTGTGCTCACCAGCCAACAGGGCTGGATCGTAGTGGGGGCTTAGAGACGCATTTGCAAGCCAAAAGCTCCCATCGCACTTGCTTTCCATTTCTCTCTCCAGAAGCCTCTTTCCCCTCCCCTCTCTTGCTGTAGCTCGCCTTCACTTTAGCCCGCCTTTCTTCCCCTCTCAAAGCTGCCTTTGCACTTGCTTCCCATTTCTCCTTCCAGCTCTCCCTCCCCTCCCTTGTTGTAGCTTGCCTTCTCTTTAGCCCGTCTTTCCTTCCCCTCTCAAAGCTGCCTTTGCACTTGCTTACCATTTCTCCTTCCAGCCATTCCTCCCCTCCCTTGCTGTCACTTGCCTTCTCTTTAGCCTGCCTTTCCTTCCCCCTCTCAAAGCTGCCTTTTGCACTTGCTTCCCATCTCTCCTTCCAGCCACCCCTTTCCCCTCCCCTCCCTTGCTGTATCTCACCTTCTGTTTCGCTCTGAGGGGCTTCTCTCCCTTCACTTTTCCTTTTCATTTTCACACAGGAACATGCTGAAACAAATAGGTTGTTGCTGGAAGAGAGCCAAGCCAAGGATTGGAAAGGTACTGGGAAGGAAGAGAAGTAGGTGAACTATGGAGAGAGACTGAGGCTGGCCACCTCTGTGCGTGACATTGGTTTTTGCTGCTGGCCCTCGCTCCCCTAGCCAAGGGGCAAGTGAGGTGGAAACATCACCACGTCCTGCCATTTGTGCTGGTAGAAAGCTGCCACTGCTATTGTTCAGCCTACCTGATGTCTATGTTTATAGGGTACCCTTACCTATTTTAAAAAAAGAATTGCCTACAAATGCCTCATAAGGAGATGGCTTCATTAAGCAAGCTTTTGCTTGTGTGTTAAAAACTTTAATACACGTGTCCAAAAAGTGAGGTATGTGCAGACAACTCATTTGAGGGAAATAGAAATGATTGCTTTTTGGAAGTAAAAATGACTGGAATGCTGTGTGCATTACAGAGTTAAATACACACAAAAATGGGGTTTTCTAGGAGGCATGGTAAAGAATACATTTTACAGATGACCTTAATGGGATATGGTAGGTTGGAGCTAGTTTAGATCTTTCAAAATAAGGCTTGTTTGGGGGAGGAATTTTTCAGCTTTTTCTCCATTTTCAGTTAACCAGCCACCTGCAATAAAAGTGTTTTTTTTTCAAGTGTCACAGCACACCAGCCTACCGGAGCAAGACTCTGATCCCAGCCTAGAGCCTCTCAGCTAATGTAAAAGTGTAATTATTCATTAACAGTTCATAGAAGTCAGCACAATTTATTCTATCACTTAAAAGAGTTGGTGATTATATATGTATATTATATATGTATATATAAAGAAATATATGTATATAATATACAGGGACATTACGTTGTACTTTTGCCCCTCTTCAAAAAATATGTAGATCCAGCTCTGCCAGCCAAGGCGGTCACCCTCCAGTCCAGATCAAATTTAATGCCAAGGACCAGAGATACAAATTCTATAGAAGACATAGGCAAAGCCAATTAATGATATTATTTTTTACTTAAAATACAAACATGCTTAAAACAATAACAAAAAATAATATCATTAATTTACTTTGCCTGTGTCTTCTATTAAGTTCATATCTCCAGTACCTGGCATTGCATTTCATGGTATTTATTTTTTTGTTTCTTTGATTTGGTACACATGGCCCGGCCAGACCAAGTGACATTTATGTCATATCCTGTCCTCATAACAAATAAGTTTGACACCCCTGAGCAAGAGGGCCTGGTAGGCCTCAGTGAGAAGTATGGAGGGGGTTGCAACACCAGGATTCTCCTCCTGTCCTCTGACTACCACTCCCTAGGGTCTTGTCACAAACTAAGCCCTTTGCTCACCATATCAATGCAATCTGTTTTTCTTTTAAGAACTCCACAAGTAAGATAAGGTCCCTTGGATAACCACACAAGTGTGTGCATTGGGTTGCCAATTCTGGGTTGGGAAATATCTGGAGATTTTGGGGGTGAAGCCTGGGCAGAATGGGGTTTGGGGAGAGAAGGGATCTGAGCAGGGTATAATGCCAAAGAATCCACTCTCCAAAGAAGCCATTTTCTCCAGGGAAACTGATCCCTGTCACCTGGAGATAAATTGTAATAGCGGGAGATCTCCAGGTGCCACCTGGAGGTTGGCAGCCCAATGTGTGAAACTAGCAGTGCATTGCACAACTTCAAAACATTTGTTCAATGCAGCCATTCAAGCCTAGATGGGCTAAGTACATTTGCATGCACAGAGGGACAAAGATGAGCTGGAAAGACGGCCAAAAAGGGTCCCCTTACCCACCATCCCAAGATTAGGACCATCCCTTGTGATGGCATAATGCTACACACTCACACACAAACTAACAAACACAGGAAAAAATCAGCCCGAGAATCATAATATACAGCCCCAAAACCATTCATGACTTAGAAACTGCACCCAATCAATACATAAAAAGCTTTACACTTTCAATTCAATGATGAAGTAGAGCTGTTGACCTTAGCGTGAGCGCAAGACCTGTCAGCAATGTGTAGTGATGGTCCTTTATTATTATTCCACCTCTAAAGAAGTTTAATAGGAAGTGCCATTTCTTTCCATGGAATTTATTGCACAGCAGGACACCATCTGAGACCTCTGTGCACTGCTTAACAAGGAACTCTTATTTACCAAAAATTATCTGGAAGATACAGGAGAAAAATGTCGCCTGCTGCAATCAACCAAAAATACCGCTTATTGTATTCTTTTTCCTTCTGCGCCTTTGAGATGAAAAGGTTGCAACTGGCAACTTGTGAAGGCACGTCCTTCACAATTCTGCAAAGAAGCATTCACAGCAGTAAAGACATGGATTAATTTGCCCTCATCAAATAAGGAACAAGGCGGCAATGGGTTGGCTGAAAAGAAGAAGAAGAAGAGGAAGAAGAAGAAGAGCTGGTTTTTATATGCCGACGTTCTCTACCACTTAAGAAAGAATCAAACAGGCTTACAATCACCTTACCTTCCCCTCACCACAACAGATACCCTGTGAGGTAGGTGGGGCTGAGAGAGCTCTAAGACAGCTGTGACAAGCTCAAGGTCACCCAGCTGGCTTCATGTGTAGGCATGGGGGAACCAACCAGGTTCTCCAGATTAGCCTCCGCCGCTCATGTGGAGGAGTGGGAATCAAACCCGGTTTGATCCAGATTAGAGTCCACCACTCCAAACCACCTTTCTTAACCACTACACCATGCTGGCTCTCTCAGAACAGTAGCCTTCCAATGGGAAGGCACAACAAAGGGACTATATATCCAAACCTCACCCCTTTCTAGCACGCTTTTGCCACCTGCTGCCATGCATCTTTTGTGCAAAGTGCTTCCTCACTTTACTCTTTCAAAAGATGTCTGTGTGGTAGTGGGGCAGCATTTGCAAGAGAAACAGCATATCATTGTACATGCGCAGTCATTTCCCCCCTGCAACTGGACATATCAAACTGGCAGGTAATCATCCAAGCATACCTAGCTCCTACTGACCAAGCATATAAGGACACAACAAAATCGGAGAGAATTTCAAACGCATTTATTGACATTCTACTTTTGAAGAGTTGGCATTCCCACAAAAAGGTTTGATAGATGATTAACTGATTTACTTATTATCATAATTATGGCCAAGTCACCCAGCCATTTTTACATGGCAAAATCCTCATAGGTTGAATTGTTCAGAAGATTTGATACTGATTTTGGCATGTAAGTGTTCTAATGAGTTGAAGTTGCAGCCATCTGCATTCTTGCACAATGCCCTTTGAAAGTTTTCTACATAGTAATGAGCTATGAACTGCATGCTACAAAAGCTAATCAGAATAAATGATTTGTGGCCCCTTCATTGTTCTGAAATGCTTGTGCAAATTATTGTGGATAGAAAAAGCTGAGCTAGAGTAAGCTGGGTATACAAAAGTAGGAAATATGGCCTTTGGGTAAGCTTTCAGTGCCTCTGCAATGTATGGAGGAAGAAAAAGGCTGAAGTGGACAATGTGCTGAAGTTCAGCTTTTGCCATATGGAGCAGAATGAATGAGTGATCGTTTCAGTAAAAATCTTTGAACATTCATCTAGTACTGTAAGTGGAGGGTAATCTTCTCAGATTCTTTTTGATGTACTCATCTCAGCCTAGCAGAAAAAGTACATTTGAAAGCATTCTTGGATTTACATTCTGAGATTTTATTAGAAAAGAGCAGAAGGCCAATCTGCTAAAGGCTTCTAGACAATTTAATCCATTGATTTATCAGGTAAAAACAGAAGTCACAGCAGCACATAGACATGGTTTAAGCAGTCCGTAGAGTAATATGAATCCACTGTTCTGATTTGTAAATCTAACTCAGAGAGACTTCCACCTATAATATATCCTGACAAATGCTAGTAAATTCATGTGATGGAAGTATGCTTGAGTTAGAAAAAGTCTTTGGATATTCTTGACTTCCAGCTCCACTGCCATTAGATGCATTAATAGTGATGCATCTGCTGCCTCTAGGCACACTATTTTATTATGTCAAACCAAAACAAAACTCTCCCATTCAAACTCAGAGTGCTTTCAAAGGAAATGTAAGTACAAAAATTATACTATGGTGCAAACATGGCTGGCCCATAGTGCTTTGAAAAAAGATCAATTTAACAATAGCAACAAGTTATTCTGCCAGATCTTCAGGGAGGTTTACATTGGACAATGACTACATGTAAAGTAATCCTAAGGTCTATTCAAAAGTAGACCTTCAGTGGGGCTTACTCCCAGGAAAGTTTTCTTAGAATTGCAGCCTTAGCCGTAGACATTCTCCAAGTCTGGTGCCGAGTTTAGAAGGATTCTTCCTTTAAAAAGATACCAATATAGAGAGTCAATCCTTTCAAGTTTCAGTTTCTTGCACTCTAAAAGGAAAAGGCATGTTTTAAACAAGTCTACACTTTTCAAAACTGATTTCACATAAGTGTATTTTTTTTAACTTGGCAATCTGAAGCTGAATACAAACTTTCTCCTGGGAAGCAGCATTAAGATCTAGTGAGGTTGCTCCTTACTTACTGCTTGGCTTTAATGTGCAGTCACTGCACATTTTGTAGCTTCTGATCATGATAGATGTTTCTTCATTGATAAGTGTGTGTGTGTGTGTGTGTGTGTGTATACATACATACTAAACACTTTGTAAGTACACCACTAATTTGCAGCAAGTTTATTTTCTTTAATTTGGAATGTTGTTGTAATGATCATTTTCCCCAAGACTCAGAAGAACACAAGACAACACCTGTGTTTGGTGATCATAACGTTTTTAACAACAGTGTAATTGCCATGGTTCACTGGAGTCTTGCTTCCATGCATATATAGTAGATGAGATAACTTGCTCATTTCTAAAACTTAAAGAGCCAAAGCTCTACCATCAGATGGCACAATAGTGTCCAAATCCTACATAATCAACATGAGGTTACACCAAGTCAGTTAAAGTGACAAAATTATCAAAGCTGTGTAGTTTGTTCTCTATAAAGCTGATCTCCTCCATTCTTTAAAGCTAACATTATTTAGCACTTTTGCAGTGCAAACCTAAGCAGAGTTGCACTCTTCAAAGACAATTAATTTCAGTGGTCTTCGAAGAGTGTAATTCTGCTTAGGATCACATAATTAAAGGAATCAAAGTGCTTCACATGCATTATCTGGTTCCTACAGTAAGATTATTACCTCCCATATTCTATGTGTGGGGCATATACTGAAAGACAGACTTTTGTGCCCATGTCCACTGAATAAAGTCACGACAGTTGCCAAATTCAAACCAAAGACATCTTGATCCATAGGTTTAACTCTTGACTCTCAGCCATTATGCCTCAACCAGCTGCCCTGTTCTGCATTAACTTAATTATAAATAATCCAATGATTATCTCTATCACTTAAAAATTATAGCATAACAGTCAAGCTACCCAAAGCCTAAAGAAGGATGCAACAGATTGTCTTCATAAACTTTGGTATCAAATTCAAATTTAAATCAATGTTATCGAACCACATAAGCTTTTTCAATCATTACATTTTGTCACATGTGAGGGGAGAACAGGCTACACATGATCCTCCCACTATGCATGACTGTCATTACAAGTATTTTCAGCTTCAGTACTCAAGAAACATAACCCTGACAAATCAGGGTTCTGGCACACACGTACCAAGGCTAAAAATACGCCCACTGCTCCTTTCAGACAAAACAGTGACAACACATATTGGAAGGATCACATGTCCTCCTCCATATGCACAGTAAAACATAATGTCTGAAAAGGGCTTTTTTGAGGGTTGGGGTTGTTCTAAAAACAAGCACAATTGCAGGTGAGAATTGCATCCATTAAGCATTCAGATAATAAGGTTACTAGTGGTAGATAGGAGGAAAGGTTCACTACTGACATTTGCAGAGCTACAAGTTCCACACAGTGTGGTTTTCTGGACATCATGCTAAAATCTCTCCCCAGTGGCCACATCTGAAAGATTCCTTGAATAGATACCTAATATTTCATTTTTTTCATAAGTACAAGGCACAGCTTCACTTGCATGCCCCCCTTTGCCTCTTACACTCTATTGTGGAGTTGCTGCTACACAACAGGTGATATGAGAGTACATGGGAGGTATCTTGGGGAGAATCTGAATTCAATCTCAAGCTCATTTTTTCCATTCAGTTGAATCCTGAAATCCAATTTCAACCCCCAAAGCTGGTATTCACAGTGATTTCAATTCAATGGTATTCAATGGAGCAGAACATCTGTATTCTATCTGCATAAAAATTACTTTGCAGAATTTAGAACTTATCATGCCTTTCCTCTGGGTCAGAAGATACAAGAAATTCAATGATTACTTTCTTTATGGCAGATAAATTTCTGTTCTCCAATTTTTCAGAAGAGCACATACATCTAAATAGTGAGCTGTAGAATCCCAAAATATTCTTCAGTACAAGATCTCGCGTTAAAATATTGCAAGGAGGGGATGTAGTAAGGTATCATCGATATATAGTTTACTACTACTACAGTTGGTTTCTGTTTAGGAACACAGCAAGATCACAGGATCTGTTACACTGCAGAAAGTAGTCTATACTGCTGGCGCCTCTGCCCAGCTCTCTGTCTGAACCTTCGGAGTGAAAGACTAATGGGCTGCTTTCCAAATTTCTCCATGATCTCTTTGATTCGTGCCAGGTTGGTTTTGCTGATTGTGAAGTCACATCGGGTAGCTCCCATGTCATAGCCGACAGCACAGTTTTTGGTGGAGGTGGTGTAGCCCTCTGCTTTTGCAGTGACCACATATTCTCCTGGGTTTAGAAGGCGCCAATAATCCCCATCGGCTCCTGTTAAAGAATCAAAGAAGAATTAGAACACATTTTTTTCTAAATTCCATCACAGCAATATCTCAGGGCAGTTCTTTCTTGCACACTAATTAATTTTTCTGGAAGTGAGAATTCTCTCCCAGACTGAGTTATAACCCTGTAGATTTTTAATCTACCCCTTCAGTGTGCAACGTGATTACATGTTCTAGACATGTACTTTTTGGTCTAGACTTTATAAAATCTAGTTGTTTTATATCTTCTCTTCCTTGACCAGTGGGAACTTCCAAGTAGTATTTAAAAGTCATTTTCCTTTTGAGGAAAGAAGACTGGAAAGATATGGTGTCTTTTTGCAGTCGTACCTATAAGCAAATGTACAAACTGAACAAGTATTTTGTCAGTGCAGAAACTAACACACATGCAGTATGAGACTTTCCTCAAATCAGTCTCCAAACTACAAAAGACTGCTTTTCCCCAACTCTCCTTGCAAAACTGATAAGGGTCCATAGATACATACTTTTAAATAACAAAGAGCCCATAGGTACATACTTGTAAATAAACAGTGACCTTCCATAACAAGTATTTTTCCTGCCTGCAAAACTGAAGTATCAGCCTAATATAAACCAATTAAACTAGAGTGTTTGGTTTCAAGTCCATTGATTTCAATGAGATTCAACCAGCTGAAATCTAAATATTCCAATTTTTTTTCTGGGGATTTGGCTGCAAATTAGTTTAAACCTATTGAGACCAGTCACAGTCACACATAGAGATTGTAGAGATTAAAACAATTATTTTCCAGGTAAAACAGGTCAGCTTAAATGCAGCTTAACTTTTTTTGCTTCTTTCGCTTCCTGGCTTTTTGGCTAGGTGATTTCACTACTGTGAAAACTGTCTTAGGGGCCTCCAAGCCTTAGATATACAAAGATTGTTTGACACTTAAGATAGGCTGAGCAAAATACATTTGGAGGGGCTTTTATTATTTATTTGTTTGTTTATTCCTGATATTTATACCCCATTTTTCTCCCTAAAGAGGACCCAAAGCATCTTACAACATCAGGTGTAGGTCCTAAGATGCTCAGGAGAAATGCAGTAACATTTTTTAAAAAAATATTATCTCTTCCTCCATTTTTTTCCTAACAACAACAATCCTGTGAGGCTGGTCAGACTGAAAAACAGTGACTGGCCTAAAGTATACTTCTATGACAGAGTGGGGATTTGAACCTGGGTCTCCAGATCCTAGACTGACACTCTAACCACCACACCACACTGACGTTCATCGTCAAGGTGTTTAAGAAGGAAAATATGTAGGAAAATAAAGGTACATGCTTGTAAATGAACATTTTCTTTGTACGTAATATTTTAAAAACATTGAAAGTCTTTTGCACTCCATAGTCCTTGCAGTAGTTAGGCCAGGGATGGGGAACCTCAGGCCCGGGGGCCATATGCAGCCCCTGAGGACATTTTTTGTGGCCCTCGGGAGCACCGCCGCGGAGGCAAGGCACAGGGCGACCCTCCCTGAGGGTATTCCTGGGGCCACGGCTTGCAGGGGCGCTGCTGCGCCCTTTGGACCTCCTCTCGCCGACTGATGGCTGTTGGTCAGCAAGAGGAGGGGGAGGGATGCTTCCCACAAGGCTGCCCCCTATAGCTGCAGCGTGCAGGAACGCCAGGGCACACTGTAAGCCCCTCTTGCTGCCTGTCGGCTGTTGAGCAGCAAGAGGGGGGGAGAAGAGGCCCGCAGCTCCCGGCGGCAGAGCATGTGCGCAGGAGCCGATTGGGCTTTGGGAGACCTTTTGTGGACTCTGCGGGTGGGAGGGCCTGGAGCCAGGTCGCGTGGGGCCGGCGGGTGTGTGTGTGTGTGTGGGAAGGCTTTTCTCTCTTCCTGTGTCTTTCTTTGTCTCCCTCCATCCTTTTCTTTCTCCCCCTCTTTCCATTTCTTTCTCCCTCTCTCCCTTTTCCTCTTTTCTGTTTTCCTTCCTTCCACCCTTGCCGATCGACCGTGGGCTGTGCCCCCCTGGCGCCTCGTTTGCTCGGGCCCACCGCTGGCTGCCCTCCCACCTGGGAGGGGGGAGCCCTCCAGGCCTTCTCTGCATGGCCTCCCCTGGGGTTGCCAACCTCCAAGTGGTGGCCGGAGACCTGGCAACCCTAGCCTCTCCCCCCACACACACACACCGGGAGATCTACACCTGGTTTGGCCCCCAAATGATGTTATAAATGTGCAAATGGCCCTTGGCAAGAAAAAGGTTCCCCACCCCTGAGTTAGGCCATTCCCAAATGTAAATGGTATGTTTTGAATTATTATCTATATTTTGAATCTGAGGTGTGTGTTTTTCCTGTGAAACCCATGATGAATTATATAGTTTACCTGGGAAAGCCTGCTGAGAGCACTTGTCAAGGGTTCCTAGGATGTAACACTATATAAAAACATAAACACAGCATCTTCCACAGGGTCATTTTCACACTCATGCAAAATGACACTGTTACTATTATTTGCTCTGCCCATGGGTAACTTACAATGTCATGTACTGCTATAACAAAAGGGGTTAGAGAAAAAAACTGCATTTTGAGAATTGTGGGGCTGTTTGTGCTAAACCTGGCTCACATGTGGTATACTATATTTATAAGGATAGGTAAGCAATACACCATAATTCTGTGTAGCCTCAGTAAAAACAAAAACAAAAAGGCAAGGTCAGGTGTAGTCAGAAGCTGCCCATTATTGGGATGTCAAGCAGAAAGATTTTCCTCCGCAATGAAACTGAGTCATCTGCCCAGTTATAGGCTCCGCATATTCCTTATGTCTGCACCATTAAGTAGGTTGATCAGTATTCTAATACAGATTTAACATCAAAAACAAACTTGCTTTTAAAAAGGAGCAGCAAACTTTGATATTAACATTCCCCAGATACCCGAAAGAGGTTCAGGAAACCAAGAATTAACTTAGTGGTCAACAGTGAGACTTTATGGGCCATGAGGAATGTTGGCTCAGGTATCTGGATATTGGCCAGTGGAGTGAGAATGTAGAATCAGGTACTCTAGACATTATTGTATGACGTATCCTAGGCAGACAGCATCTATAGTCTCGAAGTAATTTGAAGGATGGAACTGACACTCCACCATACTGGAAATGATTTTGACTGGATCTTAGTTGACTACAATATCGCAAATAGATCACTGGCTACTGATCAGTCAAATTATTCAACAAATTGACCAAACATATTAGAGCGTCCATCCCAAAATTCCTGAAATATATACAGAAATGTCTGTTTAGGTTCATTACAATGATTTGGTCCCCCTCCAAATTGGTTCCCCCCAATGAAAATAACAGCCCAAAATTCAGGAACCCACCCCAAAAACATAGATTTGAATCTTGAACCAATACTGTACTACCTGAAAATCAGGAATAAAAAGTAAAGGTGTTCTCCCCAAATCCCAGATATGGAATTATAATGATTTTTTTTCTCACAGCACATCCTTAAAACATATTCTGTTCATAGTATGAAGGATACAGAGTGCTAGACATCTATCTATCATGCTCAGCCTCACGGGCCCCATGTATGCCAGGGAATGCATAAATATATTCTGTTGCACAGTTTTACTTGTTGAGGTGACCCATTCACTCAGTTATTAAATGGCCCATTAATAAAGTTGTATCCTTTTAAACTCAATTGCATTTTGGTTATCCTTTCCCACCTTCCTTGTAAGACAGATCTGAATAGTTACCGGTACGGATGTCATGGTTAACACCTTCTACAGAAATAATGGCATTTGGAATTCCCTTTCCATGAAGATCTCTCACTATGCCTTTAATGCCACGGTGTACCTGTTGGTAAAATTAAATTCATGAATTTATACATAATAAAAATAAACCTTCCAGTCACGCCCAAACAAAAGATACCATATACACAATAAACAATGGAGTAGACTCAGCAGCTGCACTGAGAGAAATCTGAAGTTTTCCTCCAGCAGGAGTTTTCCTCCAAATTAAGTGGCTCTTCCTCCAAAATATGTAAATATATACTTTCCCCAAATGTCATTTCTTGGTAAAATGGGAGTGCTTATTCATAAGACCCATCTTGCTCTTTAAGATCTACCGATGAGACCCTGATCATAATGCCAGGAAGATGTAGGACTGGCTACATGCAAGAGGAGGGGCTTCTTATTGGGACTGCGAATGCCTCTCGTGAGTAATGAATTCCCAGTAAGTGCAAGTCATAAATTCACAATGATTAAGTCTCTGCCCTCTGTACACTGCCTGTCACTATTATTCACTGGATAGTTTGGCAAGGTCCTTGAATTGGCCCTGTTGTGGTTAGCACTAGCAGAGTGTCAAAAAGACAGTCAAATTTGATTGTCTACCGGAAGCAACAAGAGATGACAATGGAAGTAACAGTGTCAGGGGGGTAAGCTGTTAAAAGGCAGAAAGAAGTGGTGCTGATTACAAATGTACCTGTGAGCAGTGGCGTCTAAGATTAGGTATTGAAAGCTACCTTCAAAATCACTTCCCAACCTTCATTTAATAGTATCATACGTGAACTAGATGCCACTCCCTGTATTACTTTTAGAAATACACCCCTGAATAAAATGCATGGAAATCTAACATTGAATGCAACTGTTTTAGAGAATGGGCATTTGATACCCAAATAACTTCTGCAGGTAAGTTATATATGTGTCTTTTTTTCAGAAACATATTTTGCTATTCCCTAGAGATGCTTCAGAAATTTATTGTGGCTATTTTTTAATATGATCTGCTAAATGATTACCCTTCCTGTCTCCTGTGAGTGGGGCTCGACCTAGATTTTCCTCTTCAGCTTGACTTATTAGGAGAGGTAAAGGGCATATAATCACAAGACATCTTGAATATATGTATGTAAACAGAATCAGTTATATTTCTCTATGAATAATGTAAGCTTTGAAATACCACTGCTAACATAATACCAACCTCACAGGCATGAAAAGCTATTAAATCCACTTGTTCATTCTTAGAGCTGCCCTGGTTATCTAGATTTGTGGGAACCAGATAAAACACCTAACTGTTTCATTTTTATTTAAAGTTTTTTTAATCATCCATGACACTCTGAGATGTTAACATGCAACAACTGAAATAACCTGATTTAAAAAAATGCATCTGCCATTATTTCTGAAGGATAAGGTCTCCTTCCTTTGTGCCAAAAACCTACTTTCACAATCCAAATACAGATAATGATTTGAAACTTCTCTGGGAAAGAATCATGCACAGTTCAAATGCACCAAGCAGAAGCTTGGGCAGCTATCTGAATCTCAAGGATTGTGTGGAGGACAGGCAAACTCTAGAGAAGAAGTGGCATTCAAATAAATTCTGCTTCTATTGTTTATCAGTCTGTTTAAGGCTGCACAGTATTGTATGGAGAAAGGGCACAGACTTCTAGTGACAAGCAAGCTTGTATCCTAAGGAAAACCAAATCGAATTTTCATGAATGTAGATTTAATATAGGAAAGTGTGTGCTTACTGAGGGAGAAGCTGTCCTTGTTGATATATTTTTAAGAGATATTTTGACTGACAGATAATGTAATTGACACTATCGATGTGCTCAAAGATTATTGTATTCTAGGTTCTTAGTTTCCATACTGTGGCACTGTTTTCAGAAGAATCTACACAACATTGCCCTCTTTTGTAATTTCCTCCACTTTGCTACAGCTTTTACGAAACCTGTTTTGGTGCAATCTTTTGGAAAGGTCACAGTCAAAGAACTCTGCAGCTGCGCAGGTAAGAAGAAGTGAATTTTTACTGCTCATACCCACATCAGCATCATTTTCTTTGTCTCAGTCCCTAATGAGGCAATTGATTGGCAATTAGTTATTGTAATTATTATTATTTAAAACATTTTTAAGCTAACTTCATATTCAACTTAGAAGAAGAAGAGTTGGTTTTTATATGCCTACTTTATCACTAAAGGAAGAATCAAACTGGTTTACAATCACCTTCCCTTCCCCTCCCCACAACAGACACCCTGTGAGGTAGGTGGGACTGAGAGAGTTCAGAGAGAGCTGAGATTAGCCCAAGGTCACCCAGCTGGCTTCATGTGAAGGAGAGGGGAAACCAACCCGGTTCACCAGATTAGTGTCCACCACTCATGTGGAGGAGTGGGGAATCAAACCAGGTTCTCCAGATTAGAGTCCATCACTCCAAACCAATGCTCTTAACCACAACAACAAGGTGATAAACCACAAAAACATCAAAGCAAGCTTAAACATATACACACATTTACATTTAAAACACATACACTTACATTTAAAACTAAACACAGAGACATGAATGGGAAGATCAATGAGAATGAGTGACGGAATGCCAGGCAGAACCGAAAGCCTTCATTTGCTACCAGAAGACAATGATAGAAGGAGATGGATGAATTTCCCCGGGGAGGGGATTTTGGTGCCACAACTGAAAAGGCCTTCTCGGTTTGCCACCCAAATTTTGGGATATCCTCAGATGGTGGCTGCACCCTGCCAAAGATGACCACAGTGGTTGGGTAGGTTCACCAGGGCAACCCAAGCTGTTCCAGGCCCATAATTAGGCCAACCCATCAAAAATGATCCAAACAATCTGCTTCAACCAGGAATTCTTGGGGTTGTCCAACCACCACTGATCCAATTGCCTTGCTCAAGAGTGGTACATTTGAGACTAGGCAATAGTTATTCCTTGATTCAGAGTAGATTTCTTTAGAAGTGGGCACACCACCACCTGATTCAAGGCAGGAGCAGATTAGCCCATCTGGGCCAGGCCAGCCCAAGAGATGAGAAGGGTGCCACCCAGTTGAGCATTGTGGCTTGTAGAAAAGGTGCACTTGGCTGAGGTCCACACAGCATGAGGAATGCAGCGTTTGGCCAAATCCCACATGCTGCACATTAATCAGGCTGGATATTTCTGCCTTCCTCTCTCCTTTGGAGAGCAGGGCCATGATAAGGGGTAGAGCCCTTCCATGGCCATTTATTCCAGTCTTCCCTGATAACTCCCCCCTTTTCAGAATGCATTTACTGTCTCCTGGAACCAGTTCAACCCCCCCCCAAGCAGATTTAAGCATTCAAGAGGGGTTAGTCACTACTAACATCAATTACCATTTTTATTTTTTGAAAGCCTGTAAAGGATTCTGTTGTTGCAGGGGAAACGGAGGCAAGGAAAGTGTAGGAAATACCACCATACACACTCTTCACTGCTGCTATGAATGCCCCTGTGGTAAATTGTCCCCATGTGGAAGCAGCCTAGGAAAGATGCTCCAGCCACCCATGATCAAAACAGATTGTTTACCATCCAATAGGAACTGCTGGATGTATATTGTGTGTGGGGTTTTATCCAGAACTGTTGCAAATACTTCTATTGGGTCAGGGTTCCTTGCTGAGCTTCTTTATTCCTGACTTATAACTGCTACAGTTTAAAGAGTTTAAGTCAAATTGGCTCTCAATTCTCTGCTGGTTCCTAGTTCTGACTAAACCACTAGTTAATTTGCCAAGACTTGGTTTTCTAAGACAATCTCATTTGGCCATCATGTGAAAACAATGAAGTGCTGGTAACCAAACATAAAGCACCCCAATTAAAGAAAAGGAATTTGTCATAAATAGATTCAAACTGCAAAGTGCTCTATTTCATACCTGCTCCATGAAAACAATAAGGGATTCTCGGTTGTTTTCCCACTCTTCCGGTAACTCACTTTCATGAGGATATTTATCACAGCCGACATAAATAGATAGTTCAAAACAATTTGTATGTAGATAGCTAAAGTCATTTATACCTGTCAATGCAATAAAAAGATGAATAAAAATGAATGCAATAAAACCTGTAATAAATGAATGCAAAAAAAAAACTTTTATTGAATCTAGGGACGAGACATGATCATTTTTAATAATCAAATTGCCCTAATACCCCAGTTAAAATGAATGCAATGAAAAAGCTTTTTGGGGAAAATGCACATATTTTATAAAGACATCAATAATTTAATTAAAATGAACTTATACAACATTGTCCCAATACAAGTGTTATGAAAGTGGAATATTAAATTAGGGCCCTAAAATATGGCTATGAAGCTTGATGCAGAACTTTCTTCCTTTTAATATTTGAAGACTTATTTTCATCCCCCCTCTTTTAAAGCTGCCATATGAGTACAATAACAATATGCATGTACAATGAATGCAAATCTAACCAAAACCATAGTACTTTTACTCTTCATGGCATTGATCTGAAACTCAACCATTTTTATCTTGGAAGACACTGTAAACTGGAGCCAGCTCCAAATGCGACAACCAAACAAGGGAAAAATACTGACAATGATGCATCCCATCTAATAATGATATTTTAAACATTAAGGGACAAACTCTCCCCTAAATCCTCAAAGTTAGATGTGGAAGTTCTTGTGACAGTTTTGCAGTTTTGAGCCTGTAAAAGGTAATGGTAGACCCCTGTGCAAGCACCGGGTCATTACTGACCCATGGGGTGACGTCACATCCCGACGGTTACTAGGCAGACTATGTTTACCATTGCCTTCCCCAGTTGTCTATACATAAGTTGCTTTTCATAGGGAAACGTAGCTTCATAAGAAGAATTTGAACATATTGGTAATGGCAGAAAGGTCCATTCTAAGTTGTTCCCTTCCCCTCGTAGAGGGGCAGATGTATACTTAAATTATTAGAATAAAACAGTTTGCTGAGGATTTGGAGCAGAGCAACAGTGGGTAGGGAAAGGGTTAAGCCCCTCCCATAAATGTTTATCTAGTCAGAATTCCTATGAAAAGCATTTAGCTCCATACTTTAACACATTTCTTCCTTATTTCAGTATCAACTATAATTATACAAATACTCATGCATGACGCATTTGATTGACAATGGTACAGCCATAAGACAACTTAAACCCCAGTTCTATGCCCCCACTACCTGACCTGGTTTTGACAGCATATGGAGAGTTGGACCTTAGCTGAAATAATATCTGTATTATATTCATTCCAGACAGAAACCTTTGAAGACAGACATCTGCAAATTTAACCTAGCTTTGTGGTCAGGCATCTGTTCAGTACTCCAGGATCTGGATCAGCTCCCCACACACTTGGATTCTAAGATGGAAGTGATAAAAAATATAGTTTCCTCAATTTTGATGACCCATGGATTCAATTTGAGCTAGGCCTGCCTTTACTTTCAAAGGGGATCACCACAGTCCACCTGTACAGATGCCAAAGGTCACCCAACCACATGAATAAATTACCATTGTGTTCTAATAAAGTGCATTTCCCCAGAAACATTAAATTTACACATTCATGTATTCATATTCTTTATAAAAATACACACAAAAAAGTAATTGAAGAGAAGATCAAATGAATGAAATATCTGCTTGTCTATGGGGATAAAAGTGCTTTGTTCATTAGCAAACTGAATTTCAAATTATAGAGAAGTTTTATGCTTAGGGACAAATGAAGCTGAACAATTCATTTACTTCATAATGGCTAAAAATGAAAGGAAAAAATGGGTGCAACTAATACGTTTAGAGTGAAGAGAATTTAAAAAAATCTTATTACCTTACTGCTTCAGTCAAGTATTTAATGAGCCCCAAAGTACCTTCTGCATTCTGTGTAGGAGGATTATGTAACACAGATGTGAAGTTTGTTGATGGGGAAAGACTAAAATATCAGAGCACTGATGCAGTACACCGCTGTGTTCTAGCCTTTCATTTTATAAGTTCCCAAATATTTTTGCCCACTAGTCATATTCTGAGCAAATGTATTGCAAAAGTTTTAACAACCTTCTTTTTAAAAAAAAGGATAAAAAAGAATGCCCCACCATGACAAACAGCAAATGGACATTATCCCTGTCTTTCATATCCACCCAAACATATCAAGGAAAAACTTTCTTGCTGTTTACATCCAGCTACCAGAATGTGTGAGGTTCCCTGCATACAATGCCCTCCTCTTTTGTCTATGAAGAGGAATGCCCTGCTTACAATAGAAGAGAACAAGCAAGCCCATACGTAGGATTTCATGCCTAGGGTTGCCAGGTCCCTCTTCACCACCGGCGGGAGGTTTTTGGGGCAGACCCTGAGTGGGTGGAGTTTGGGGAGGGGAAGGAAGGGACTTCAATGCCAAGGTGTCTAATTGCCAAATTGGCCATTTTCTCCAGGTGAACTGATCTCTATCGGCAGGAGATCAGTTGTAATAACAGGAGATCTCCAGGTAGTACATGGAGGTTGGCTACCCTATTCATGCCCCAGCAGAGCCATTTATTACATGGGAATTATTTCATATGGAATCCTTCCAGCTATTCAAGTTTTTTTTAATTGATTCAAGGATCTTATACCACATCAACAAGGTGCTTGAGCTAAATGTTCAGAGTAGCTGCAAGGAACTCTCCTTGCATGAACCCCAAAGTTTGGTAAAGTTTGGGACAGGGGGTCCAATTTTGTGGGCCCCCTAAGTGGTTATCCCTTCTCCATAGAAAAGCATAGAAAACAACTTTACCAAACTTCGGGGGTCATGCGAGGAGAGTCCCTTGAAGCTACCCTGAAAATTTGGAATCTTAACCTCTAAAAATGCCCCAACAAGATTTAAAAAAAAAAATTCCCATAGGTTAAAATGGACCCAAATTGTTTCAGGAAAACCTAAAAAAAGCAAAAATACCCATTTACTGGTATGGGTATTTGGCTTATTTTGGGTTTCCCTCCCCCTCAAAAAATCAGGTTCAATAAACCCGAATCTGAAATTTACTGGGTTGTTGTTGTTTGCACAGCCCTAGTCCTGACACCTTTCTTAACCACGACACGTGTTAAATTGCTTAAGTGATCACCAATTACAGCTACTGTGAATTCTCTCTTCACTTATCTTGGATACTTTCGCTTTTGCATATAAATGCTACAAACAGTACCCCTTGCCTGTCATGGTCTTTTAACCCACTCTTTGCATTTCCTTGCTTAGCTGCATAAATATTTTTCTAGCTGAGGTTTCACCTCATGTATCAGATGAAGTGGATTCTAGCTCATGAACACATAGTTCAGTAAATTTGTTAGTCTTTCAGGTGCCACAAGTCTCCTTATTGTGCTCTGTCTAAAAACATATTGCTAACCAGATGCAGATCATGAGTTAAATGTTCCAGGAGTTCCACAAAATAATACAGTCTAAGATTTATTGACCACATGCTGTGGTAAAAGCTGCTCTCATTCAATTAACATCTCTTAGCTAATTCCCTTTTATGTTCATTAATCTCAGATTATTCCCAGTGTATGTCAAAATAGCTAGAAGAAATATTTTAGAACCTTCACTGCCCAATGATCCAAAATATATTACAGAAACAAGATGCAGATTGTTAAAAATAATTCAGAATATCATACAGCTGTAAAACTAATTTAATGAACCAAATCCAATGCAATAATTGCTGCTAAGAAATCAGGCAGTACTTAGCATTGGCTAAAGCTAGTTCTTCATCGTTAGCAGATTGCAATACAGCTCTGTGGATCGATTCATAATCAAGTTTACACAGCACTTTAAAAAATTAAAGTCATAAATTCAGTGATCAGACAGCCAATTCTGCATTTAGAATGTACAGAATATGCAAAAAAGGGGGGAATACTTATGCAAGGCTTTTTAAAAAGAATGCTAAGAGCATTCATAAAAATCCATCACCACTTCAGAATGGAAAAAAAATCTTACATACTGGCTTCTAAATCATTATATCCAATTTAGGATGAACTTGTTAAGGCCTAGTGTTATGGAATCATAAAGTTAGCTACCACACTTCAAACCTGTTATGAAAAAAATAAACCGTTATTCACTGAAATTGCTTTCCATTTATTAGTAATATGGGTCCACTGTCCTTAGGCACTCAAGACCATTAATTTATACTGGACTGTTGCCTTCATTATAGTGCAAGCTTTATTTATTTAGTTAGTACATTTTTATACCACCCTTCCTCCAAGGAGCTCAGGACAGATTATATCATTCTCCACTCCACACACTGTGGTGTAATGGTTAAGAGTGGTGGTTTGGAGCGGTGGAGTCTGATCTGGCAAACCAGCTTTGATTCCCCACTCCTCCATATGAGCAGCGGAGGCTAATCTGGTGAACTGGATTTGTTTCCCCACTCCTACACATGAAGCCAGCTGGGTGCCCTTGGGCTAATCACAGCTCTCTTAGAGCTCTCTCAGCCCCACCTACCTCACAGGGTGTCTGTCGTGGGAAGGAGAAGTGGTAAAGAAAGTCGGCATTTAAAAACCAACTCTTCTCCTCCTCCCTCTTCCTAAGAAACCAGTGAGGTAGGTTGAGCCTTTGTCAAATGTGGTTGTTGAATGCCTATGAGGAGACTCCAAAAGAAAGTGGAAAGACTTTTAAATACCAGGCAGAAGAGAACTTCTTCACTCCTCTTCTGGCCTGTATCCCATTCAAAATATCTATCAACATGGTACATCACACAACACGTATCAATGAACCCTTATTTTACATTGTGTAACTCCTTAAATCTATGTATTTGTGCCATCAAGGGCAAATGCATTTTCAAATGATGGTTGCACAATATTCCTATGTTTTGAGGAAGGCAGGGTATCTCTTCCAGATTTCTCTTCTGCTTATAACATCTGCAGAGGAAACACTTTCTGACCATTTAAGCAGAGCAGTTATAATTTGCTAGGAATGACCTGCCCCAATGTTCCTTAAATTGAGATCCTAGATCAGAAATTTCACCATCAATTAAAGCCAGATTATCAATTAAAGCCAGCATCATAATTTTGAGACCACTTCTTTGTGCCCCTATGCATAGCTCATTCTTTCCCTTCTCCTTTCCCCATGAAAATACTTTTAGCTATTAGAACGATTCTGTTGATCCCGCATGTTCTTTTTGAGTGAAGGCCTTTACAATCTTCTCAAGCACCATGGTCTGAACTGACGTATAGCTCCTGCTCTATTTAACCTATGCCAGGTACTCTTTAAATTCAATGTTCTGAATAAATGAAGACTGCCATGCATAGCTGTGGAAAGCAAGGCTTGTGCGGTACAAATTTGACAGCTCCTTGTCACTCAGAGACACCTTGCAAAACACAATGGGACAGAGTCATTAAATTATTGTTTCCACTTTGTGTAGATGGGTGACAACCTTACAATTCATAAAGCAAATAACAAGCATGACCTTTCGAATTTTCCGGGGGGGGGGGCACTTACTTCCTGCAACGGTGTGCCAAGATGCTCCATTTACAGTTCCATCTTCCTTCTGAAAGTCCTCTGTGTGGCAAACTCTCCTCCAGGCATCTGTCATTAGTCGATGAGTAGATGCATAGGAATATGCCAGCCATCGAAAAACATGATCATCTGGGGTAGGTGTGTGCTCCTGTGTTTTCCATGTTGACCGGACCATATCGTAGGGATAGGCAACAACCAATTCTCCTCCCTGTAAGTTGCCCCCAAGCACAAATGGATTTTTTTCCATCCATGCTATTACTGCTCGTGTTTCAACAGCCACCTATAGGACAAAAAGAAAAAATAAAGACACCACGGAAAGGATGGGGAAGTCATCATAGAATAACTGCCCCATCAAGTAAAGCTCAAAAAAGAACAAAATCACAACTTTTTTCTTACATTAGGGATGAGTGAAAGTTCCCTATTTCATTTCTGTTTACATTTCTGTGAACAGTTTTGGCTCCTTACTGATTGTCCCATAGATTTGTTTCCATTGTGTATGTATGCTGTACAGTTTTTCCATGAAATGAAATGTTTGGCATATGTACATGTAACACACATTTACATGTATTATGTACATACAATTTATAATACTGATTTATTAACACACATAAATGCACACATTGTATGGTAAAATGTCACTGCAAGTAAACAAAATGGTCCAAAAACTCTTAGATGGATTTTCATAAGTAGAAGCAAAATCACAATGGGGATTTGTGAGGCAAAACAGCATGGATGAGAAATACTTGTTGATCTGTATCTCATATAAGAATCCTTAGAAATTCAGTGTGTTAAAAACCAGGTTTTTTTCTTGCCTCATTTACAGCTACCTCTACAGCTCTAGGTCCTTTCAATATAGAGACATAAAGCTGAAGGAGCTAAGCCTGAAACAGAACTTATATAGTCCCAGCTGTGCTCCAACTGGCTTTCCCAGTCACCTGCCTCTGTTGGGTTGGCCCAACCAGCAGTTCCTGGTCATTTGCTGGATGTCACTGTAACTGTCATCACTCTCATACTGCTGAGCATACTGGTGGCTTTGGGGACAAAATTGCATAGGTGAAATTAAAGCTGAGACCATGCCAGTAGGAAGGCACTGTCCCTAGCTCTTCAAGCGCTTTGTTTGAGTCCCCTGGTTCCATATATCCACCTGTGAATTATGTCCACAAAGTGGATGTTACAAAAGAGTCCTGTTTCTTGCCCTATCTGGATAAAGACAGAACACAGAGCAAACCCTTCAAACTCTGCTTTGAAGCCAACCATGGTATGGTGCAGATGTTATGTTGCACTATTGTTATCTCTAAAAAGAGAAGAAGGGATGATGGAGGTAGAGGGGGCCCCAAGTGTCTGACGACCACTCCACATCTTTGAACCATGGTTAGGAGAAAACAGTATGTATGGCCTGGCCAGCATTCAGCCACAGTCTTCAGCAGCACAATGTCCTTGGTAGCTGGTTTGTGATGGTCACAAAGGGCTATCTGCAGTGAAAGGTGGTCTTTTTCACAGAGTTACCCTATCTGCCCTTGCCTCCTCACAAGGAAAACAAAAGAAGTGTTGCCCTATACTCGCAGGTTTCTTTCCAAAGGCAGCTTGCATACATTAATGCCTCCACATTGCTGAGATTTCAACGAAAAAACTGTGGGTAGTAAACAGCCTGGGAAAGAAATATCCACTGAAATTAATGTATTTTACAAACAGCAATGCTATATTGTCCAAAAAATGCCTTATAAATTGAATGTATACCAGTGCTCCCCTCTTATTTCACCAAAAATTGGGGATGTTGAGCTACTGGGACTAATATTCTGAATTTAAACAGGACATGCAGAAAGGAGGAACTATTGTTCCCCTGTTAATTAAACGTAGTTTACACAACAATTGAAGCCTAGTAATCTGCAATATTATGATAAAAAATTTCAACCTGAATAATCCTTTGTAAATCAATATGAAGTCTAGAATTCAAAGAATAATAAGTAAGGAAGAAACCAAATACAAATTACTGACCATTCATTGATCAAAGGCCTGTACTGCAGTGTAAGCAGCTGTAAGAAATGCAGACTCATTCTCAATGAATTAAGTGAATGAGTTCCAGTAATACAAATGATGAACATTATTGTTGTTAGTTTCTTAATACAGGCCAAGTATTAAGTGAAGAGTTCCACTTAGCTTGTTCTGCATTAAGTTTCTGAGGAAAGAAGCAGGATGGTCGTGACCTACTTCTTAAAAGCCCACTGAGTTTAATAACAAGCAAAGGTGTCTTTCTTTTGCCTTTATCGTTGAAGATGCTTCTACTCACTGTAGCGTTTTCAGACAGGTACCAATCTGGGATGGGTATGTGATGGTTAGGGACCTTACTTTGAACCTTCCACCGATCTTCAGCTTCCCAAAGCAGAGTATTTAAGTCAGGGAAATTATTGTTAATATCAATGCCATCTTCAGTCCACCGTCCTAAAGACCAGCCTCCTAATTCTGAGCCCTGCAAGGCAATTATCAAATGGTTGGGTACATTCTTTACAATAGTAACAATCAATGGTGTTACAGAGGCACACTCGGCACACCTTGGACAGAAATAAAGCTAGTGTCCTAATGCATCTATATAGTAAAACATTTACAGTCTCTCCTTTCCACCTAATTTAGGCCCCCACCTTGGTTTAAAACTAAAATTATAAATAATCCTCAGCAATCTATTTCAATACAAACAGAATGAAACAGTGACTCAATAGTGAAAAAGCCTCAGAATCAGTTGCCTCTCAATGCTGAGGGGAATAAAAATGTTTTTAACTGGCATGAAAAAGAAAACAAAGTAGTCATCTGATGAATATATCTAGTGAGGAATTTACAAAGTCTAGGTGCCACCACAGAAAAGGCCCTATTCTTGGTAATCAAGTACTTCACTTATGAAGTTGTGGGCACTAAAAAAAAGAGCTTTAGCAGAAGATCTAAAGGCATGAGCAGGTGTATATGGATGCAGGTAGTCCCAGACCTAACCCTTTTATGGTCTTAACAAGTGGGGGACACACAAAGACTTGTGGAGGGCATTTTATTTTCCCTCCCCCATTTATTTCCTCTTTCCCTTCCCTGAAAGCCCCTATGAGAACTCCCCCCTTTTCCTACTTCCTTCTCTGCTTCCTAGCCACCAGCCCACCTACCTTTGTCAGTCCCAGGTCTTCAGCTTTCCTTCCTTCCCTCTCCCTGGCAGCCTCACCCTGGAAAAAGTCTGGCCCAGTTGCACGGTGGGGAACCTGCAAGGTACTTTCTCCTGTATCTCCCCACAAGTGTTGCCAGCTTCGGGTAGGGAAATACCTGGAGATTTGGGGGTGGAGTCTAGGGAGGGCAGGGTTTGGGGAGGGGATGGACTTCAATGGGGTATAATGCCACTTTTCAAAGAGGCCATTTTCTCCAGATGAACTGATCTCTATCACCAGGAGATTAGTTGTAATAGTGGGACATCTCCGGCCACCACTTGGAGGCTGGCAACCCTATGCCCTACAATATTTCCCTCCTCCTGGCACCCCCCCATATCCTCTACATTCCTTGTTTCCTTCTCTCCTTCCCACCTACTCACCAACATATTTTTAACTGCCCACCATCTACAGCTATTTTTTATTATGTATTTACTTCATTATACCCTGACTTTATCCACAATGGGGACCCAGAGCAGCTTACATTATTTTCCTCTCCATTTTTATCCTCACAACAATTCTGTGAAATAGGTTATGCTACTAGTGTGTGACTGGCCCAAAGTCACCAGGAAGCAACATTCCATGGCCGAGTAGGGATTCAAACCTGGGTCTCCCAAATCCTAATCTGAAATTCTAACCACTGAATAACATGGGCTATTGTTAGGCGGCTGCTTTTAAGCAGTAGCAAACAGCTAAGCCTAGGTGAATTATGGGAGTTGAGTGGTATCAAGTTGTCCATCATCGCTGCCCAGCCTGCCCCTAATATGTCCTTTTTCAAAGGCCAAAACTGCCCAGGAAAGGGACCTCTCCCCTCACTTCACCTTTTATTGACAAAAACCAAGGCTTAAAGGTTGGCAATACTGTTGTGGTTGCCTAGTAACAGCCACAGAAGGCATTTGTTTCTTAAAGCTACAGGTGCTGCTTCGATCATTTTGGAAAGTTTTAATGTCCCCAAAATGTATTTTAAAATATTTTTTAGGTTTAAAATTTTTCTGCAAAGCTGGGTTTTTTCCCCTTAGGGTTGTAAAAAGATCTACTTTGTTTGTCCATGGTCTCTGTCTCTAGATTTAAGTTTCCACAGATGGGATCATGTTGAAAATTAGAAATACTGATTGAAGGAACCAGTGCTTTAATTGTGTTTGGAAACTAACTGGTAGGCAGTATAGATTATGTTTCAGCAAGATCTGATCTTGGTGCTCTGGCCACAGCATTTTGAACCATTTGAATTTTCCCAACTCTTTTTACAGGCAGCCCAAGCATAACACGCCAGTACTAACCTAACCTGAACATTACCCAAGGGTGTACAACCATAACAAGATTCCCAATACTTTTGTCACTGCAGTGCATATTTCCCTGTCCCCAGTTGAAAAAAAAGTGTTATGGAGTGTTGGCAGTGAAATATGCATTTAAGGATACCAGGAGAACATGGGTTATGTTGAATTCAATGGAACAGAGGCAGAAGGTGAATTCAACACAGGGTGTTGTTTTGGAAACAATTCTATTTTCTCCATGAAATATATCTCCCACCCATAGTGAGCCCATGTCTGAAGGGTATGATTAAACGGATGAGGGTAGAAAGACTGAAGCTGATTTATATGTAATTCATATACATCAACAGTTCAGTTTTTGTAAAAGAGAAAATACTCTGGTGCCACAAAACCATTGTTGCTTATAGACAGCTGCAATTATTAACTTAATTACAACTTGAAGAGAAATAAATGCAATATCACTTAACTGTTTAAAAAAATCTGTCTTAAGACTTTCTCTTAATTGCTTCTCTGGACCACTCTTTTAAATTGCACAATATCCTACTAAGGCATGTTAGCTTTAAAGAAATGTTTATGCTTTGACCAAGCTGTCAATGTAAGTGCATTACAGGCAAAAAGGCAAATCTAATCAGGAATGGTTATATCAAAGCAGAGCTGGGGAGAAAAACTCACTTAATTAGACTTAGAAGGGTGTAACTCTTCTAAGTTTGTTTCTTATTATTTTTCATGGTTGATTTTTGAGGTCCTTTCCCCCAACTCCAACACTTTGCATGGACATCAAGAAAACATGGCACAGTCATCTGCTGAGTGTCACAGAGCTGTAGGTTTAGCGGGCAGCTATTCAGTCACAAGTATGTGAAATACTAACACTATACTCTGTATAGGAGAACCATTGCTGATATATAACCTGACAGCTGTGCCATTCATCTGAAGGTAACATCCACCTGATCATAACTAATACAATTCAAAGAGATATATAACATTAATATTATAGGGGGGAAAGTGTTTACTTTGATTGTTTAGGCTTGGTTAAGACATCAACAAACCATGGCTTGATGCTAAATAAATGAGCCCTATGCTCACATGCACCCTCCTGTCTCTTCTCCCTCTCTCCTCATGCAATCAGAGTTAATTCATGATCCCTACTTTAGCATATTCCCTAATTTGGCATTATATCCAAAGATCCAAACAGGGTTTGCCTTCCTCCTCCCAACCAAGATTGTAAACCATAATTTATTTGTGGTTTACAATCCTGGTTTGGCAGGTGAACATAAACCAGAGATTGGTGGTCTGTATATAATACCAAACTATGGTTTGTGCTACAGTGGAAGTCATATAGAGGTTTCAGTCACATGAGGAGAGGGGGCTGAGGGAGCATGTAAACTCAGGGCTTGATCACAGAGTGCCAAACCATGATTTGGCATTACCTGGCATATATAATAACATAATCACCGTTGTATTAATGGAAGTTATTGTCGCAGGCATGAAAGAAGGGTTCTGCTGAAATTCACAGAAAATGGCAATCAGATCAAATAGTGTGGATTCAGTTATTCTTTCATATATGTCAACAGCCAGAAAAATAGATGATGTACATTATGCCTTACTGCACTTTCAGCAGTTCCTTTGTGGCAGCTTTGCAGCCATCTGCAATACCGGGAGTGCTTTCAGGATAGCTTGCTGTGGTCTTCTTCTGTACTAAGAAATGTACTAGGTAAGTGTTTGTTTCTCTTTATACATTGTGTGAGTTTTGCCTGAATCTTGCCAATGTTTTTTGTTTAAATTAATATTTGTTTTTAAGCATAGAAGTGTCCACTCTTGGGGTGTTCTCGTAGTGAGGATGTGCTTGCTTTACCAGTGATAGGATTTCTGGATCTCCAAAGTCAGCAGAGTGCACAAAGGCAAATTACACAACGAAGCCCATATGGTCTGTGTGCTAAGAACAAACTTACACACAGAGCATGTTTTATCTTAGTGAACTAATGAGCCCTTTATTGTAAGGAGCCCCATTTCTAGATTGGACAAGGTAGAGATAGGTTTCTAAACTAATCTAACTACCTAGCAGGATCCATACTCGGCCCTCATGGTGCAAAGATGGAGAATAGAAAAGTGTGGGGAGAGAAGGTGTGAAAGCAGAAGGAAGTTTTCCCTGAGAGCAGCAATCTACACATCAAAGGTATAGCATCAGAGAAGTAGAGGAAAGGGTGTTCAGTGACCTGACCTATCTATCTCTCAGACACTCTTGTATTAACAGACACTCTGGGATTAACAGACAGCGCAAAGTCCTTCACTTCCAACAACCAGCCCCTGGACTAGTAATGGGAGAACAAAGTGGTCCTAGAGAAAACAGAAATGAGCAAACACAAACTTAAAAGGTCTCCACTGCAGATGTCAAATCATGAAATGTTGACCTTAGATGGTAATGAAGCCTGGGTTGGCAAGTTAACCTAGTCTTCCATGGGATTGACCTCAGAACCAGACCACACTTCCCAATACAAGATGAAACCCTGTGAATAAGCAAGCCCAGGTTTTTAAAAAAACTTCTCAACTTCCCTCCAAAAAGTTACACCACTGTAAACCTAGTTTAGGTGATTTTCATAATGAAAAATCAGTGTTGGTTGTAATGAAATAAATTACTCTCTTCCTTACCACTTCATAGGCTTTCTCATATCCATCTGGGTTGATTGAAGGAAGAAGATGAATTCTGGTATCTTCAATGAGGCGTATAATGCGCGTATTCCCAGCCAGATATTCCTGGCACATGAACTGCATTAACAAAAGCAGCAGCTCTCGCCCAAGCACCTCATTCCCATGAGCCCCTGCCATGTATCGGAATTCAGGCTCACCTGTTCCAAGCCAAAGAAAGATGTAAGCACACTGAAAACTGGATCTAACATTCAATAAAGGAATGGTAACGTTTGATCTAGAGTTGAAATCGGAAGGGGGAAAAAGAAGATGCCAGATTCCTATAAAACATTCCTCCCTCTCCAGTATTATATAACAGGGATGGGCGACTGCAGGCCTGGAGACCCAATCCATCTCTCATGGCTTTTCAGCTATCCCTTACAGTACAATCCTAGGTGTATTTACTCAGCGGTAAGTCCCTTTTTATTCAATGGTGCTTACTCCCAGTTGAATATTCTTAGGATTGCCTGCATGTCCCCTGGCACTGTTTCAGGTCAGAAGAACACACATGAAGCTGCTTTCTACTGAATCAGACCCTTGGTCCATCAAAGTCAGTATTGTCTACTCAGACCAGCAGCGGCTCTCCAAGTTCTCAGACAGGGGTCTTTCACATCACCTCTTTGCCTAGTCCCTTTAACTGGAGATGACGGGGATTGAACCTGGGACCTTCTGCATGCAAAGCAGATGCTCTACAACTGATCTGTGGCCCTTCCCCTAAAATGCTTTTTAATCCTATATCTTGTGTGTAAAATGCCATTATGTTGCAGCCAACGTATGGCAACCCAGTAGGGGTTTCAAGGCAAGAGACTAACAGAGGTGGTTTGTCATTGCCTTCCTCTGCATGACAACCCTAGTATTTCTTAGTGGTCTACCATCCAAGTACTAACCAGGGCTGACCCTGCTTAGCTTCTGAGATCTGATGAGATCAGGCTAGCCTGGCCCATCCAGGTCAGGAACAATGTTGGGGGAAGGAAGGATCTCTTCCTCCCCTCCCCCCACCATGCTGTGATGATCCTAACCCCCCCTGTGGCCCAGGAGAGACCTCACTCTTTAAAATGGCAATGCATCCTTTCCTCCCCCTTGTGTTCAGTCCTCAGTCAGTGTTCTAAGCCCCTTCAGCACAAGTTGTGTACTTGGTGCTGGCGTAACTTTATACTGACAGAAAACACTTTCACACTGAACTTAACAGGAGTGAAAAACAAGTCTCGCTGCTTCCTCCTCCTGTGTTTCTCTTCTTTTTTCTACTGTTGTGATCTCTGTAGGGATGTCAGGCAGGTATGCCAACATCATGTGCTGGTTGATTTCTTCCCTATTTGGTTGGTGTGGGGGCACCGTTAGCATGCCTGTCGGTGAGTGGTGTGAGTGGATGGTGTTGCTATGGACTTCAGTGCATGTTGCTTTACTGTCAGTTCCTTGGAATGGCTTCTTTTTGATATTTCCTGTCTCTGCTGAAATACCATAGGATACTGACTAGCTGTGCTGGTGCCCAGGGCTTACAATTGAGCTGTAGAAACTTTATTGGCTAAGGATTCACTTGACTACATCTGACAAAGTGAACTCAAGCCCATGAAACATCATGCCACAATAAATCTGTCTTCTGGTGTCAAAAGACTCTTTTCTGTTTTTTGCTAAGGCAGACTAACACGATTAGCCCTCTGGGAACTATCCATGATTATCCTAAACCACAAAGCCAAAATCCTTCATACACACGAGTATGTTTTGAAGTAGAATTTATGTTAAAAGATTTGTTACTTGAGAATATAAACAAGAAAAGAAATGGCATTAAACAATCATTGTCGCTGATGAAGTGTATAATATTTCTATGGGAACTAGTAAAGAAATTAGGAAAAACATATACTGCACTAAATTGAAACAGCTGTCTTTGAAATGTTTTTGAATGACCAGACCCAATCAAAATCTTTGATTTTGTTATGATTATGATTTTGGAGATGAGTGAAGACAGGTTCAAAGAACCAGTTAAAATAATTTTTGCTTCTTGCTTCTACAATAGACTGGCTAGCTGTGATAATTCTGGCTCCTATTGTATACTCATGAGTCAAACATATGTCTTTTAATTGCTTTTTAGATTTCTGGCATACTCATCCTTGTTCATGAGTAGATATGGATGGATATGTTTCCTGCATTATATTGTCATCCCAGCAGGGAGTTGTGTTTGTATTTCCTTCCTTAAAAATCAAATATAGGAAGGATTCAAATGCACAGCTGGAAATATTTCACGTTTTCTGTTCTCTAGATGAAGAGGACAGCAACAAGCACAGTCAATGTAGATTTTTTTCAGGATTAAACTTCAGTCAGTTTCTTGTCTTGTTTTAATTGCAAAAAGAATATAACCAATGGGCACCAGGAAATCTGATCCCACTTCTTGGTTGGGCCCATTTATGTTCATTTTTGCCCTTTAATTGGAAAATAACATCAAAATTCCTCCCACCGTGACCACCTTCTCTGAGTGAACATGTGGATTGCTAAAAAAAACTAAACATTTTTAAAGTTCTATCCAAAAGCCCAGAAGTGGATTTTTTTATAATATATAATCCTAACCAACTTCATGTTCTCCTGGGTTGTCTGAGATCTCAACAGCATACAACTTTAGCCCTTGATGGCTCTTCCCAATATTGTAAATTCTTGTGATATTTGGACACATCTCATTTACAACTTTCATCAGCTGAAAAATAAACAAAGAAACAAAAGAACAGTTATATAAAATGATAGACTGACAGATACAAATCTCGTTTGAAAAAATTGGAGGGTTTTGTAGTTTCCTGGGAGTAGAGAATGTACATCCAATTAGAACTGTATAAGATTTTCCTCACCTGTGAGTTTATGCTTATTTTGCACTCAAATGTAACAATTATGTAAGAAGTAGAACAGTTCAATGATAAAAATGTAGGGATTGTGATATTATCCAAGCAATACCCAAGCAATTAATTCAACTTGTTCCCATGGAGAACAGCAAATACAATAATGTCCACCAAACATGTGTGTGTGTGAAGTGCTATCAAGTCGCAGCAGACTTATGGTAACCTCAGCAAGAGGCTTTCAAGGCAAGTGAGAAGCAGAGGTGGTTTGCCATTGCCTCCCTCTACAGAGTCTTCCTTGGTGGTCTTCCTTAAAAGTACTGACCCTGTTTAGCTTCTGAGATCTGACAAGATCGGGCTACACCATGCCGTCTTCCCTTTCCCACTTAAAAACCCCCTGCATTATGCAAGGGGTTATTTGTCTTTTGTTTTTAAGCAGCATAAGCAGAATAAAAAAGAGATCAATAATTTCAACAGAGTATCTTCATTGGTTCTGATCCCTAAGTGGGATTTTCAAATTTTTATCTTCAGGAAGTCTATTCTATGTAGATTTCTCTGCGAATGAACACCTTGGCATGTGCACCTAGGCAAAATACAGAGGATTCTGTGGGAAACTCTGGGGCATCCATTGATTCCAAAAGGTGCTGACTGGGTGTACTGGGCCACTGCCACATTATTGCCCTGTATGACCTGACAGCATACCACAGAACACACTGTTGCAGATTGTAGGGGGAGGCACTGTTGGGCTACTTTTGGCGGGAAATTTGCCTCCCATTTTTGATCCTCCTCGAGCAGCTCCCAACAAACTTTAAAGGAAGTCCAGGGTTCCCAGGAACACAGTTTGACATAACTACTGTAATCTGACAAAATGCTATTACACTTTAATAGGAACTGACCAACAATTAACTAATTAATAGGCCAACTTATTTAAATCTATCTTTTTTGGAAGTGTTGCTGCACACACTGTTTTTAGAATGATAATCAGCTACAGATTTAATGTGCTTCTGGATAAGTGAGGTAGTATTCCCCCCTCTGCTGATTTGGGTGGTTTTCACTTGTAAAACTGGCATTGAGATTCATGCTCATTTTCTTAATAAGGTATTCTCAGCACTTTGAGTTGGACCCTGTAAACTGCAAGGGTAAGGTGCTTGCATCGGCAGATCATTCCCTGCATTCCCCCTTCACACCAGCCCCTTGCATAGTCAATGCTGGGGGCAGGGTCTTTTGGACAAGGCTGTTACAGCACTCCCTATATTGCAGAGGTGAGGTGGGAGTGAAGTAAGGTGGGGTGGAGTTAGGGTGGGGTGGAGGAAGGCCATATAGGGGTCAACGTCTGCCCCTCCATCCTTCCCCCCCCCACACCATTTTGACCATTGGTAAGGGAGACAGACAGAAAAACACCAGAGGAGCAGCAGAGCTGGATGCCACATGGAGGAATACATACTGGGGTGGGGCAGTGGTGGACCTACATTTTTGGGGCCCTGAAGCTTGAACTGCTATGGGGGCCTTTTCGCAACCAGCAACAATAGGGCAACATCCAACAAGGCCCTGCCCCCAGCCTGTTGGAATGTTCTTCCAAGTAACATCAGGGCCCTATGGGACCTTCAGAAGTTCTGCAGGGCCTGTAAAACAGACCTATTCCACCAGGCCTACAATTGAGGGCAACCACAGGTTGTCATCATTACTGGCCTTCCTCTCCTCTCCCTCGGGGCTTCTGATATGAGGATTTGGCTGCTTGGCCAGGCCTCCAATGGCCCTGTAATTATATGAGTACCACCTTGTTAACTGTATTGAATGGTTTTATGATTTGTATTTAGGGCTGTTGAAAATAAAAAAATTCGGTATAGTTCGGATTCGGCCGAATTCGGCCCGTCTGGATTCAGTACACGCCGAAGTCCGAACTCCCCCGATTCGGATCCGTTAAATTCGGCGAGAAATTAAAGTTCGGCAAAATATTCGGCCGAATATTGCCATTTAAATTTTATTTTTATTTTTTTTAAGATTTTATTTATATAATTGAAGGGGTACAGGAACAAAAAAAAGGGGGGGATAAGTATTATAAGTATAAAAACAATACAAAAATAAGAAATAAATTCAAGTGTACATTATGAAACATTCTCTAAACTGAGAAAGATTAAGTAAAAAAACTAATACCAGGTGTCGATTTATTATTCTACTTATGTTAATATTCTATTATGTGATCTGAAGTTACTTAACATTTTTTTTTATAACGAGTTAAATGATACATAACCATAATACATAACCATCGTTTTCAATTAGCTGGAATTCATATAAATGTAAAATGACACCCACTTATCATGAAATTGCTCAGTGGATTCACTAGATTTTAAGTTTATCTCGAAAGTCATCTTAGCCATAGTGGCATAATCCAGTAGTTTTTCTTTCCAGTCTTCTATTTCAGGTGTTTGAGCTTGTTTCCAGGTTCTTGCAAGGACCGTTCTTGCTGCTGTAGTAGCATATTTAAAAACATCATGAGATTTCAGAGGCAGGTTTGGTGGCACTATACTGAGTAAATAGAATTTAGGGTCAAATGTTAACTTAATATTTAACATTAATTGAAGTTCTTGGTGAATTCTTTTCCAATATGTTTGTAACTTTGGACATGTCCACCAGACATGAAAGTAGGAACCGTCAGTGTCTTGGCATTTCCAGCAGGCACCTTTTTTTCCAGGAGTAGTCATCTGAGAAAGCATGTTAGGAGTCAAATACCATCTATAAAATGTTTTATACCAGTTTTCTTTCACTTCTTGAGAGACGGTATATTTCATTTCGGAAGTACAGAGTTTTTCCCATAAATCCATATTAATCATTTCTCCAAAATTTTGATCCATTTTATCATGTTGATTTTCACTTGTTCTTCTTCTGTTTCGTATTTCAGAAGAAGCTTGTAGATTTTTCCTAATAAGTGTGAATCGTTTTTAGATATTATCTGCTCAAATTCTGTTAATTCACGAAATGGCTGAGGGTAGAAACAATCTTTTTGTAGATTGGACCGCAATTGTAAATAAGTCAGCCAATTCAGTTTTTGAAATTTTTCTTGAAGATTGGTCAAAGTCTTAATTTCTCCTGTAGACTCAATCATTTGATTATAAGTAAAGTGGACACCCGGTTTTAGTTTAACATTGTCATGATAAGCTTCAACTGGTGACATTATAGATGGTGGAGAAGGGCTTATTCTCTTTTTATATTTTTTCCATACTTTCAATAGCGCTAATTTAACATCGCAATCTTCTGGGGCTTTATCCTTTTGAATTTTTGTTGTAGAATCCCAGAGAACCTTGTGAAAACCTTGTCCAAGGTCGGCTTGTTCTAAATTAACTTGTCTGGTTTTAGGATATTTTATCCAATCTGTGATCCAGGTCAGGCAAGCAGCATGATAGTATAATTTAAAATTGGGTAATGCTAATCCTCCTCTTTTCTTTTCGTCTTGTAACACTTTAAATCTAATTCTCGGTTTTTTGCCATTCCAGACAAATCGATTGATTTGTTTTTGCCAACTTTCTATTGTTCTATCTGGAATATCAATCGGTAAGAATTGAAATAGAAAGTTCAGTCTTGGGAGTACATTCATCTTTATCACCGATATCCTGCCCAACCATGAAATGTTCATTTTAGACCATAAACTCAGGTCTCTTTTTCCCCCCAGATTTCCAAATAGTTTGACTTTAAAAGTGTCTTATTTTGTGAGGATATCTTAACGCCCAAATATTTGACTGATTCCTTAGCAATATGACAACCAGTGACTTCTTTGATATACTTGTCTTCATCTATTGTGGTGTTAAAGGTCATAATTTTTGTCTTTGTTTTGTTCAGTTTATAACCGGAATATTTTGCGTATTCCATGATTTGGTTATAGACCTGTGGGAGTGTTTGTCCCGGATTCTGATAGATTAAGACAACGTAGCTTTTGATTTTGTGTTCTTCGTTTCCAATTGTGAGACCATTAATCTTTGGATCATTTCTTATATAATTCGAGAGAACTTCCATTGATAAATCAAAGAGAAGTGGAGAAAGTGGACAGCCTTGTCTTGTGCCTTTTGTGATAGCAAATTCTGTTGATAATAAGCCATTAATCAGAAGACGTGCTTTCTGAACGGAATATATTGCATTAAAAATCGTTAAAAAAGTATCTCCACAATCCATTTGTTGTAAGGTCTTGTAAATGAAATGCCAGGAAATGTTGTCAAAAGCTTTCTCAGCGTCTAAAAAGATCATTGCAGTTTTTAATGATTTAGACTTAGTGTGTTTAATTGCACTAAGAATCAATCGTACGTTGTCTCTCATAAGTCTCTTTGGAATAAAGCCAGTTTGATCAGGATGTACCAATTTACCAACATGTTTTTGAAATCTTTTGGTGATTATAGAGACAAAAATTTTATAATCAATGTTCAACAGTGAAATTGGTCTGTAGGCTTGGGGAAGATATTGATCTGTACCTTCTTTAGGGATCAGGGAAATATGTGCTTCCTGCCAGGACGAAGGGATCTTGCCGTGTTCGATTACCTCATTATAGAGAGAAAGTAAAACCGGAGTCAGTTGTTGTTCAAACAACTTGTAGAATTGTGGTGTAATACCGTCCGGGCCGGGAGCTTTGTCTGGTTTCAGATTGTTTATAGCGTCTACAATTTCTTGTGTCGTTATCTTCTGATTGAGGCTCTGTCATTTAAATTTTAAACAATCACTCTTGGTCTCCCGCGGCTGCAGGGGGGGGGTTAGAGCTGGACGTTCAAAACTTTCATCATTGCTTCTTGTGACCCTTATTGAAAGGACCGCCAATTTTGGTGACGATGGGGTCCTAGGGAGGCGAGATATGGATCCCGGAAGCCCTCCCCCAATTGCCCATCGCAAAGCATAGACTTCCGCACGGAGACCGCTCGCCCTTCTCAAGCCAACCTGGGGGGGGGGGGAAGGCTAGGCCGGACCGTGGAACCCCAAGCAAAGCAACCACCCGCACAACTCAAAGACCACAAGACAACCAAAAGCCAAAAGCGCTGGATGAACTCAAGTGGCACCCAAGCACCGGGGGGTGGGAGGTGGGATGGGAACGCGGGAGCCCCGGCGGCGAGTGGGTCCTCCTCGCACCTCCGCACGGAGACCGCTCGCCCTTCTCAAGCCAACCTGGGGGGGAAGGCTAGGCCGGACCGTGGAACCCCAAGCAAAGCAACCACCCGCACAACTCAAAGACCACAAGACAACCAAAAGCCAAAAGCGCTGGATGAACTCAAGTGGCACCCAAGCACCGGGGGGTGGGGAGTGGGTTGGCAACGCAGGAGCCCCGTCGGCGAGAGGGTCCTCCTCGCACCTCCACACGGAGACCGCTCGCCCTTCTCAAGCCAACCTGGGGGGGGGAGGCTAGGCCGGACCGTGGAACCCCAAGCAAAGCAACCACCCGCACAACACAAACACCACAAAACACCCTCAAACCAGTTCCAACTGATGAACTCGGGTGGATCTCTCAACCGCACCAATTCTGCTGGCTGGATCTCTCGCCACCAAAATGGAAGACAGTGGGGAAGGGAGGGATGGGCGGGCATTTTAAACTTTCTCTTGGCCAGTTCAAAACTTCAAATCAATGCTCTGATTGGCCATGAGAAGAATCTGCTGGGCTACCATTGGCCGCGGGAGAAAGCAGATTGCCAACGAGCGGATCAGCTCCTGCGCATGCATCTCCGCCAAACCACCGAATTCGCTGAATTTACTCGCCGAACTCGCCAAACATGAAGAGTTCGGCCTCCCGGATTTCTCCCATTTTGGAGTTCTTATCCGTCCGAACAGAAAAGCGCCGAACCGAGGAAAATTCGGTTGATTTTCAGTTCGGGCCAAACCGAATCGACAGCCCTATTTGTATTGATTACTTATGAATTTTAGATATATATGATTTTATTATGATTGTTGTTACCTGCTGTCAGGTAAGAGAGAGGAATGGGGATCTTCAGTAGCTGCCACTACTCTGGTGTGAGCCTAACTCAAGAAGGCCCAGAGCACCTTCCCTGCCCCTAGCTGCTTCTTCTCCCAACAGGGTGTACTTTCTAGGTGACCAAATGAGGTGTGAGGACCCAGGCAGAGTAACAAACAGTTTATTTAAAAGGTCTAATAATAATGATAACTCAAGCCACAATAGGATGACAAAACCAGTAAAGGCAGGCAATCAAATAAATAAAAACCCGAACACATCTATCTTTACTGTCCCTAGCCGTCTCCTGGCACTAGGCCTCAGGCTAACTCACCCCTTCCTAAATGAGGGATCCCTCCGTCTGCAGCAGCCTCTCCCCAGCCCTGCTCCCTAGGAGTGAACCCCCTCCTTTTTCAGGCAAGGCATTTTATTCCTTCTCCCCAGGCACCACTCCCTTACCCCTGATTGGCCCTAGCCTTCCCTCCAAATCCTCTTCCACCAATCACGAGGCCCAGAGGGTACCTGGGAGATGTAGGCCTGGTAACTACTTTAATATAGGCCTCCTTAGGGCCCGTAGGCTGCACGTCAGGCCTAGGATAATGACACCCACCCTGAGCCCAGCTTTGACTGGGAATGAGGGTGGGCTACAAATTTAACTAATAAATAATAATAATAGGGAGGGGTCATCAGAGGGGGCACGTGAAAATCTGATCTTTTGGTGTTAAAATGCACAAGCAAGACGAGTGCAGCCTGAATTGAGAATTCAGATGTCTTTTTATGGTTCTGATTGGCTCTAGCCTAAGGGCTGAGCTATAGAATTATTAAGCCGTGCACCAACGAAGGATCTGAGGATCCAGCTGCCAAAATGTAGGCTATGAATAGATTCTGGTGAGCTCAGTGAGCCCTTACAGTGTAATGCCCGAAATCATTATATTCTATGGGAAATGTATTAGAAATGGATTCTTTGATTTGAAATATATTCTTTGTAATCAATAAAGTATAATCTGCACTTATGAATATGCTAGACTCAACATATAAGAGTTGGCATCCATTATAAAGTCACACCAAGCACACACATGTTAAAGGCCTTGAGTATAAGAGGCCCAGCTTTGCTTGTTAGAAGTTAATTAGAGAAGCTATAGAAGATCATAGTATGCTCTCATAAGCTGGGCCCCCCCTTCCCTGTTCGGGCCAGCTAGGAACACTCCCTTATTTAGCCTTGGCAAGTGCGAGGATCCAAGATAAGAACTTCAGTAGCTTAGGATCAAAACATAGCAGCACCTGACACTGAAAACTCTTCTTGCTCATTAGTGGACATGAGATCATAACTTTCTCTGCAACGCCTTCAATGCTGTTATAGGCTATTCTAATGTAGAGGTCCCAAGTATTGGGCAGTTGGGTCTTATGTGTGTATTACGCCTCTGTAACCACCCATTATCGAAGTCTATATCCATGCTTGCAATCCTTTGATGTGCGTGGAAATTGCTCTGCGCTTTAGGCAATTTTCACCAGGCTTTTTGTGTATTGGCCAATAAAAACAAACTGCTTTGAATCGTCAACTTCCGACTGTTTTATTGTGATTGAATATTGATACGATGAGACAGACATATCAACAGCTGGGAGTTTGAGCACTACAAGCCCCCAAGACAATTTTGAAATTTGACCAGTTACAGGAACATTTTGAGGCCATGTGAAATGGGTATTAGAGCATATTCTAAAGTCAATATTAAGTACTTCAACCCATTGGCTTATGATTCTATCACTAAAAAACTCCATCGATGTTGTAGAGAAATTCACTCATTAAAAAAAAGTTGCTTCAGGGGCCCCTCCAGGATTGGGGGCCCGAAGCTTAAGCTTCATTAGTTTCACGCCTCTGGGTGGGGGAAGGAATCACAATGGCCTTTTATGCAAGGACATTTCCCTGCGGTCACCCCTGCCAACTGCTTCGGGGCTTCCTTTTGATTATGCATGCCTTTTCTGCCCATCAGAGGTCACCGCACTCTCCCTATGCATTTTGCCCATGTTTTCCAGATGCTGTTTTACCCAGAATCTGAACAAGTTCAGATCAACAGAACAGAACACAGCAGAGAGAGTCCTTTGGCCAGGGCCAGAGCAAATGCAGCAAGGGAAGACTGGAGTGGGATGAGGTTGCTTCCTCTGGGCCTGAAGCAACAGGTTGAGTTCTGATGGCTTCTCTGTATGTGTATCTTTCAGTGGGACAAATCTATGCTTAGTGAAAGAGGGCTGAGTCATAATTATTTATTTACGACCTGACTATTTTATGCACCAGGGGTGCTCTGTGGCTTGAAGAAAAAAAAGACATAAGGAACATTACATGCCATGTTATTTCCCTTGGCAACCTATAGAATAGATTTCCATAATCTGTTCTATGGTGCTCTTACAGCAGTTCAGAGTCTGAACTTGAAAATGGACATACAAACTTACCTGCACTTGCCCATAAAGTGCTAGTTATCACTGGCTTTCTTGACACAATTCAAAATGCTGGTTATAACATCTGGGGCCCTTATCACTTAATGGACTGCATTCACCAAAATATTCCATCCTATGCACTGAGATTGTCCAACTTCTAATGGAAATATAGGGACTACATTATTTCTGCTGGTAGTTCCACAGCTGTTGAAGTCCACAGACAAGTTGGCTCACCTCAAGATTTTTTTGTTTACTTTTCAGAAGTTAATGGAAACTCTTCTTTCCCAGAGGTTATTTTCTCTTTTGGAAGGCAACCTGTCTTGGTTGTACCCGTTATTAGCTTTTATTGGAGTGGATATAAAACTAGAGGTTTTGATTTTAAAATGTGTTCATTGTTCTTGCCATCTTTTTATTTTTGCAGTTTTATGGACTGTTTGATAATTTATTGCTTCCTTTTATATATTCATTTTATTATTTGCCACTTCGAAAACCGGGTAAATAAAGAGCCTGTTTTTTAACTTGATAAATAAATGTTCTCTAAATAAATGCCAAATAAGGATTCTTTGTTAATCTATACTGGTAACTAATGATACTGGGCTTTTTATAAGAATTCAGTGAATAAAAGTTATGGACATTTTCCCTACTTATTTTTCATTGTGGTATAAACTGCATATTTGGCAATGTGAAATGGGTAACTTTAGAAACATTTTGCTCTCATTTGCAAAAACAGAGTGGCTTCTGATAATATGCAGTCACAGCTATTAACAACCCAAAGGATTATAAATCATGCCCAGAGTAAATTCACTAATAGACAATTATTATGAGTTGTGTGCAGCAATTATTTATTCTATTAATATGCTGGAAAAAAATACTGCATAAATTCCCTAACAATACCATTAGACTCAGCCTCAATTCACATAGTGCCCACGGCTGGAGAAGGATGCTGAGAACAGATTTAATTGGGTTGCAATTTCTGATGAGATTTTAGGGCCATGGGGCTACTGACAATGAATTTTGCATTGATTTGGAACTCACCCTGACTTACTACAGAATATTTATCTACATTATCCTCATTCATCGCCAATTCTGAATTCTGAACAGTTTGAGAATAATTTTTTTTCATTACATAGCTGAAATCTTAGAAATAAAAACTTGGAAGGCCAAATGCAAACTGCTTCTCTTGTTTGAACATTTTGTTCTAATCCCTCCCAAAATCACAGTTCTGAGAATTTACTTGGATTGAATAGGCATAAAGCAGGAAAATAGTCTCTTTTTGTATTGCTCCAGGCCAAGTCTATCAGACAGGCACGAGAGGACATCTGGTCTGATGAAGAATTGGTGTTAAAGTATCAGCGGAGAAAAGAGACAAAGTGGTAGTGAATGGAAGTAGACATGCTCAAAAAAGGTAATTGTTAAGGGTTTTTCGGGGAATATCTGGGCTTAATGGGCAGCCCATTTCTGAAGGGGGGTGAAGCTCCTTCGGAACTGGCGTGACCCCACACTGGCATAGGTGCCACCTTATCATGGAATAAGTTGGCATCTACGCCAGCACGGGGGCAAACAAGTCAGCATCTGAACGCTGCCAGCCTCAGCTGCCAATGCAGCCACGCCAGCAGTGCTTTCCTGAAGGGAAAGCCTGCACCAGCGTGGGGAGGGCATTCCCAGGGTGGAGCTGCCTTTAGGCAGCTTCCTAACCTTTTTTGCCCTGGGAATGCCCCCTTGAGCGACGGCAGGTTTGTGCCACCTTTCTTGGTGGCACAGTCTTGCTGTTTTCAATGGGGCATTCCCCCTTTCTTTCCTTTTTTATTTTCAAAATGTTTTCCCCCCCCCCTCCAAGGCGGCTAGGAAGCCTCTGAGGAGGAGGCATGGCTCTGCCACTCCCAGCTGTCGCGGATCTACCCCCCTTCAGGATTGCACCCTGAAAGTCCTATTTTTGGCCTACAGATCAAAACAGGCAAATATTTGGTTCATCCTGACGCCACACACACAGAATAAAAAAAAAGTAAAACAGGGCTGTGCACAATCGCTCCTAGCAAAAAGGAACAACGAAGTGCTGCTTAATGATCCAATTACAAAATCAGTCAATAGAGTAGTAAGCAACATAAGGGGCCCCGATGAAGGACATTGTTCTCTATTGACTAATTACAGTTTGTACCACTGTTTAATCCCATTTCTCTTCACTCCTTATGGAAGACCAGAGGAAATAATTTTCCCTGCTTTGAGCTATTAGTTTCTCTGAAATATATTTCAAACCTGACCAACCTGTCTTTGCACAATTAGGATCTAAAACCACATTTAACTTTATTGTTCTTGACACTAATTATGCCAATTGAGTTTCTACTCATCTAATCTGTCTGCTGGAAATATAGGCCATGAAATTTCTTGTGAGCTCAGAATGTGAGTCAGTACACAAATGCTCAATAAAAAATGAACGATGACTCATTCAGTATAAACATGCTGAAGATTCAGCACACCGAACATGATTCACATACTTCAAGTCCAAATATATTATCTTTAGATATTTTGAGTCAAAGTAAGGAAAAAATATCTTCAGTACATTTTACACCTACGTCCATGGTGAGATAAATCTAGATGTTTTTGTAGGGCTGTCGATTCAGTTCATCCCGAACCAAAAAAATGCCGAATTTCCCCCGATTCTGCGGTTTCCGGTTAGGGACGAACAGAATTTTAAAAAGGCGGGAAACCGGGGAGCCAAATTCCCTGACTTCGGGGTGTTCAGCAAATAAATTCAAAGCCCCCTGAAGGCGCGCGGGGGGGGGGGGAGAAACAGATCTGCGAGAAGGCAGGCGGTGGGTTGTCAACCCCCTCTGCGCTGCCTGCGCAGACAGTGCAGAGGGGCTTGACAACCCACCGCCCGCCTTCCCGGGACTCCCGGGAAGAGGGGCGGGGGGGTCTTTAAACCCCTCTGCGCCGCCTGTGCAGACAGCGCAGAGGGGCTTGACAACCCACCGCCCACCTTCTCGGAACTCCCGGGAAGAGGGGCAGGGGGTCTTTAAACCCCTCTGCCCCCCATGCCTTCAGGGGGCTTCCCTGAAGGTGCGCGGGGGAAGGCGCAGATTTGTTTAAAGAGCCCCCCGCGCGCCTTCATGGAAGCCCCGTGAAGGCCTGCAGGGGGGCCGAATTTTCCCCCGAACTCCGGATCTGGCCCAATTTCAGGGATCCGAAGCGGGGGAGTTCGGACTTCGGCACGGCCCAAATTTAAAAGGGCCGAATTTTGCCAAAGCCGAACTTTCCCCATTTTTTTTCAACAGCCCTATGTTTTTGTTATATGCTTGAAGTTAAGGGGAGACAATTACAGCTGTTAAGTCTACACAGACTGGCAAGTGTTAATGCTCATGTGAATCTTGGTCATTTATATGGCACGATCCTTCTGCTGCCAGTCACACTACCTGTCAACTCTGGATCAAATACTATCCATGTCTATAGTAATATAATATTACAGCTGTAAAATGAAAGGCTGGAACCTCCTGAAGAATATCTAGCATCCTCAACATTAACCCAATCCAGACCACCTCAGGTATTAACTGAAGTGTTCGATATTATAGTGTGCATAAGGTAAAGGTCCCCTGTGCAAACACTGGGTCATTCCTGACCCATGGTGTGACGTCACATCCTGACGTTTACTAGGCAGACTTTGTTTAAGGGGTGGTTTTCCAGTGCCTTCCCCAGTCATCTTCCCTTTACCCCCAGCAAGCTGGGTACTCATTTTACCGACCTCAGAAGGATAGAAGGCTGTGTCAACCTTGAGCCAGCTACCTGAAACTGACTTCCGTCGGGATTGAACTCAGGTCGTGAGCAGAGCTTTTGACTGCAGTACTGCAGCTTACCACTCTGCGCTACGGGGCACCTAGTGTGCATAAACAGACAGTTAAAAGGAGAAAGGTGCAGTAAGCCTGAGGGGTTTTCAGGAAGATGAGATTAACAGCACAGCACCATCCAAATCATAGTGTACTAAATTTGTGAGTCCTGTTCCGTCATGATGTTTGACCACATGTACTGAAAAAACCTAGTACACATAATCCTCTTGATATGCACAATTGCCATTTCTTCTGAAAGGGCCAATACACATATATTCCAGTTTTGGGGCACACCTGGATTAATCTAGGGTCTGGTACATGTGTAACGAGGTTGAAAATACCTTCTGAAGAAATAGTGATCAAGCATAAAGGTGGGATCACGTGTAGTAGGTTTGTTCTGTATGCACTATCACAGTGCAAGGAATTTAACAACTGAGAAAGGCAGTAATTGCTGTATAAGTGTAGATTTCGTAAACTGCCTCCAACCCTTGAATGATTTGACTGGTTTGATTTTTCTGACTCACATGATGGATCTTTCTATCATAATCTTAGTCACAGAATGAAATTTAATGATGGTCCCAGAGTACTAGGGTTGGCCAGATTCCCAATGTAAGTATTTGTGTACCTTCAACATTTGTACAGAGATGAGAAATTCTGGCCAAAGCCAGATTTTCAAAGCTTTGCGCTATCAGTCTTAACTAGACAAGGTGGGCCTTAAAGGTACATGATGTATGAGAATGTTGAAAAGTTGATCATTCCTTGTATGTGCACAATGTGTCTGATTCTTAACTAAGAATATCACATTGGTTCACTTTGCCTAGTTCATACTTCCTCAGGATATCACATTTATTTCTACTGATGCTGCAAATCTCCCTTCTTCTTTAAGAACTTTTGGTTCTGTCCCTGAAGAAAAAAGATTCTCCTCCCCCAGGAAATTCAAACCAAAGCTGAATTTCATTCAAAAATGGGTCATGGAACTGTTATACTTACAGTATGGGAGAAAGAGTAAATGCCGATGTCTATGCCTAAAGGGGATGCATTCCCTTTTCTTACTGAATACAAATCTATGAAGCAAATGATCCCTATTGACTACATGAAACGAAGACACAAATCTTAAGTCACGAAAACCACTGGGCTCCTCTTAAAGGTACTTGCGATTACAGTCCTTCCCTTTGTTCCACGCATTGGACCAAAAGTGCTCTACTTACTGATATGGAAACATTTTGACAGATGTCTTGTGTATTTCAGCAAGCTCTTTCAATCCTTCACAGAATGGGGCACTTCAACAATTACAGAAGTCAGCCATTCTGTCCAAATTCAGGTTTTGGAAACCCTACATGGTAAGTCTCACTTTTTCTTTCTTAAATAATGAAATTACCTCATGGCCAATTATTGATGAATTAAGAATGCAGATCTTTATGTAAGTTTTTACTCAGCATCACTGAAGTTAATGTTTCTTTTGTTTTCAGTTGAATAAAATCCATAAAACACAGTGGAGGTGGCTTTTGAAAAAAGAATTATAATGTCACATTGGGAATGCAACAGTCTTTTCTGAGCATGCTGCATTTACTAAGTCATTTAGCTGGTGGTGGAATATGACTGCAGTGCTATTGATCCACTGTTACAAATGATCAAAACATATGCATGCGCACATACACACACACGCGCGCACACACACAAACACACACCAGAAATTCCATTCCTTATGCCCTACCTGCCTCATTTCTTTATAGTTGTGGTGCTTAAAATCAAGGTTGTCTGTTGTCATCATTTCATTTCTTCTGTGATAATAGTTATTTGGGTCTGTGATACAAATATTAATATTATAGTTACATTTGCAGAGGAATATAAAGGAACCACAATCTAATGTAATAGAGCAGGAAAAAAACTGTTCAGTCTAAAATATGGTCTCATAAAGGAAAAAATTCCACCTACTCCCAAAGATCCCATTTGCTACCACTCATGTCAAGGAGGCCCATTCATACAATACTTCTTTCCCACCTCTCTCTTTTTGCTGTAGCACTCCCCCCCCCTTCACTGAAACGATCTTTTGAGGTTTGGAGGGTCCTTGGTAGTGATATGGGATGCAGCATGGGGATCTGCAGTGGCAAAAGGGGGTTCAGTGGAAATTGCTGCCCTTTTATATGAGCATAAGTACCTCTCCTCAAGTGAAAGAATAACTTGGAAAGGATAGCCCCAGTGGTTTCTAATACTGCAGAGTGTTCGTCTTGCCTTAATACAATTTTAAACTTTCCATATACATTTCCTGAGACTTGCTGCTTACAAAGTTTGCCATTTTATTTATTTATTTATAAGTTTGTATCCCACTCTACCCCAGCAAAAGCCGGGCTCAGAGCAGCTCACATCAATTGTAATGTCATTGTATAATACCCATTATTAATATACAAAAATCTAATTTTATAATTAAAACCACAGCTCTAAATACTCTAAAATTTGAATGGCACCCAATCCAGTGACACAAAGGTCAGTGACCAGCCCAGAGGAAAAATGGTTAGGATCCCCCAATCCAGTCAAAACCCAATAAAGTAGGAGAGGGGCTTTCATAAGCATCCTATAAGATGTTTTTATAGCTTCACTGCAAGCCCACCTCTAAAGTCGCTCTAGCTGTCTACGTTTCCGCATCATACTCCGAAGCGCTGCATTATACCTTGGAGCTCGATGAATATTGTGGTGAAGAGGGCATCAGGGAGGGATTCCAATGATGGTTTCGGAGAGATGGCCATGCCAGTCCTCCACTAGCTCATCTAAGGAACCGCTGGGGGGAATCGGATCCTTCAGAGCATTCTGGAATCCAGTAGGATCCATAAGCCTCCGCAGGTGAGCGTAAATCTGCTCACCGCCTAAGCAGGAAGAGGGAAGGAAAACCCAGGCCTTCAGGACAAAGTGGTCTGACCATGGCAGTCTGTCAACAGACACCAGACTCACATCTATCCCCACCCCAAAGATTAGATCCAGTGTGTGGCCTGCTTGATGTGTGGGACCCGATATAATCTGAGAGAACCTCAGTGCCGCCATGGAGGACCCTAGATCCATGGCCAGCAAAGATGAGGCAGCATTGGCATGGATGTTAAAGCCCTCCAGGATGATCAGTCTGGGAACTCTAGGCCCACCCTGCGGCCACCTCGAGCAGGCCCGGCAGGGTATCCGTTGGTGCACTCAGCGGCCAGTACACCAACCAGATAGCCAGGCTCTCCTCGGCATCTGACACCAGACCAACACCCTCAGTGCTGGAGATCTCTGGGGCAGGGAGAGCCCTGAAAGTGAAAGGCTCCCAGATTAGTATTGTCACCCCCTGGTCCATTGTCCAAGACTAATGAAGGACCGAGAATCCTGGTAGGGTCAGTTCTTTCAGGGCGACAGTTTTGCCCTCCCTCATCCAGGTCCCATTCACACATGCCAGGTCCTCTCCTTGCACTACAAAATAGTCCTGCAGGACTGCAGTCTTATTATCAATGGACTTGGCATTGCTAAACATCAGTGTCGGAGATGGGGTTTTTCTGTCCCCCCACCATCATGCCTTGGGATGGAATATAGGTTGGAAAGAGACCGAACATGCCCAAATCTCTGAGTCTTTCCCTTAAACTAGAGCTTTTCATTCAAAATAATGTTTGAAAAAGTAACTATTTTTTGGCAAAGCAGCATCTGTTACATCACATTTAAGGCTACATTAAGAATATCAACTGCTGACAGAGCACGAATTGAAAAAGAGAAGTGATTCACTTATAACCTCTGATTTCAATGCTACCATCTTAAACCTTTGTATGACAGCCCCAGAACTGATAAAGGGGTTTGACTTTATTCTTGTAATCTTTTCAGTGACAAAAGATTCTAGCTGAGTTCTTTCTACAGACTAAAAGTAATGTCAACGTGATTGTACATGCAGCACGTGAGGGAAGGGAGAGCTGAAACAATTGTGTCATGTTTCTCTGTATACATTCTTCATACGCAGAGCTGTTTCCCAAAATTGGAGATAAAATCATGCCAGCCAAAGAAAGAAAGCTGTGCAAGAACAAAGTGCATCTGTGCTGTGCAGTAGTTTTTGCAAATCCATGCCACAATGATAGTGGGCAGAAAATGCCTCAATACCACTCCACAAGGGAAACCAGAGATCTGGTCGGCATTTCAGAGAAAGGAAATTTGGAAGCATCACTACCCTAAGCACACTGAAAATGTTTGTGTATTTAATTTGAAACGGGCTTTTCTTCTTTTCTACTCTTGAGTATAATTTAATCTGTCACAACAAGTAATCCTCAAGGGTCTATGTCGATCTCCACTGCTGATAGCCCTAGTGGCCAAATAGAATTCGCACAAGCATCTTTTGATAAAATGCAATTTCCCCCAGGGCCATTTCATGTCAGGAAAAAGGTGTGTGGGGGAGAGCAGGAGCTCCTCCTCCCCCACGCGGCAGTCCCAATCCACATTGGGCCCTGAAACTTGTGAATTGAATTCCCACAGGAAACTCACAGCTGCCGTCCTACTGCAAATCCCCATAGCAATCACGTGGTAGCTGTGATGTGCAGTTTGGACTGTGATTACATAGCAAACATCATCTGTGAAGAGGGGCCAGGCCGCTGTTGTTGTTGCGGGGTCTTTTTGCCATTTAGTACAGCGGCAGACTGTGCCACTCTGCCGACCCAGCCTGCAGCTAAACTGGGATTTGAATCCATGCTTCCTGGCCAGTGCCATCCACCGGATCACCAGGAGTCTGCGTGCAAAGAAAGATGATCATGCTGTGAAAAAAAAAAATGTCATTCTGCCTTGCAGCAACCACTCTGACATAGTCATAAATAAATAAATGCAGTTGGGCGCTCAAAGGCATCTCCTTCCCTGCCTGTATCCAGATATTTTGTAAAAAAAAAAATGTTGGGTATTTTCTGTTTTACATTCGATTGGTGAAAGAACTGGAAAGAAAAGTACATCTATCCCTTTCGGGCAATGGCAAATCCCTATGTGTCATTCTGCATCCATCTGCACAGCATTATTCTTAAAACTAGAAAGAAGACTGAAGAGAACATGTCCCTTCTCTATCCCCTTCTTGCACTAGCGCTTATCATGTTGTATCTGCACTTTATCTGCACTTTATGCATTTTGCTATCCTTCTACTATTTTATTTATTTGTTTATAGTCCTGGGGCTGCCAACTAACTGAAGGGCTGCTGGGGCTTTTTTGTGTGTGTTTGTTTCTTTTTTACAGTAAACTGCCTAGCAAAAAGCTTCCATTGAGAAATGAAAAGGAATGTGACAGTGTGGATGATATTTGGAGATTATTCAATAAAGATGTGTTCTTAGCTTTCTCTTGACACAGAAGGATCAATAAAGGTTCTGAAAGCATCTCCAACACATCACCTGAATCGAGGCACTCACAGTGCTTACATCATAGATATCAGAATTGTATGTTTTTGTTGGGATGAATCATTCAGACAAAAATATTGTTTTGGTGTCTGCACCCACTGGAACAACTCAAGGGAACCACACCATGTATTATCCCAAACCTTGTCTTAAAGATGGTCTCACCTGGCAGAGGACAACCTAGGATCTCCAGCCTCATGCATATGCTTCCTTCTTCATACCATGTTCGAGGGTTTATCCGAATGTAACGTGCAACGAGAGGTGCAGGCAGTTGGTTAAGGACTGGGATCTCCTTTTCATCATTGCCTTCAAAAATCTGTTTCAATGCACAAAAGAGTGTGGGGGTTAATCATTAGTGACACCTGGTACAAAGCAAGCATCAACATTGGTTCACAACCCAAACCAACACCTGGGACAAGGAAACTAGCAATACATAACAGTTCAGGATAACAATTCTTAGGTGTCAATACAACACAACAGCTGAATGCAGTGGCGGACTGGCCAGGGGGTCAGCTTGCCCGATGGCAACTGGGCCCTGTGGGCCTCTGATGAAGTGGGCCCCCTAAAACATTGGACAATATGTTAAAAATGTTAATGACCTTTTAGTATCTTGAAAATATAATAGAAGTTGCAATACTATTACTGTATGCAACTAAAATTTTAATTGTACCTTTTTTCCACTTATGTATTTTTTGGAAATTTTATTTATTTCTTATAAAAAAATTAATGATAGACTTATAGTTGTGGGTGGGCCCCCTTTGTCTCCTGGCAACCAATATTTTTAGACCCAGTTCGCCACTGGCTGAATGCTAATTCGGGGCACAATTAGTAAAGAGGAATAAAGTGAGGATTGACCCACTTCCCCTTCTACCTCTCAGGTCTACATTTCTGCCTTGGGATTACATAGAATCTTCTCAACCAATGATTGAAACAAAAATCTCATTTGTACTTACGGTTGTTCAGAAAAGAAGCTGCTGGTAGGCAGGAAATCAGTAAATATATGAGTAGCTTGAAACTGTGTAAAGAGTTGTCCAGGCCAAAAAGGTTGGTCAAAAGCAGCAACATGCTTATTCATTCATGTATTTTCTTACTATATTTATACCCTCCTTTTTGGTGCCGTCAAGTCACAGCTGACTTATGGCGACCCTTTAGGGATTTTCAAGGACAGAGACATTCAGAGGTGGTTTACCATTGCCTGCCTCCATGTCACAACCCTGGTATTCCTTGGTGGTCACCCATCCAAATACTAACCAGGGCCAACCCTGCCTAGCTGCTGATACCTGATGAGATCAGGCTCACCTGGGGCCATACTCTGACCTTCTACAAAGGTCCTCAGAGTAGATTACAGTGGGCAAACATAAAAAATACAGAATAAAATAAATCACAAAGCTTTCTTTTTACAAAAGCCTAAATTTTAAAAACCTCGATCAAGAAAAAATTGCAATCAAGAATAACAGCAGTAAAACAGAAACAGATTAAAAACAATTTAACAATAAAACATCATAAATAACAATATCACTCAAACTCAGGGATACAGTAGAAAAACTAACACCAGAAAAAGAGCAGAATCAAGGCCCATAGTTCCTCATTAAAATCAACATACTGGGTTCTCCACTCTCAGGATGATTTACAGAATACAAAATCCTTGTGGTTGTTTCTATGCTTTCTAGGCATGTGAGGGCCCAGTTAGGATCAGGAACATGATAGACATGGAGAAACATTTAAGCCCCCACCATGTCATTTTCCTGGCCTGAAAAACCCCCTGAGAACTGCTATTTGCTCCACTGGGAATCTTACGTGTAATGATGGCTAAGTTTTCCAACAGAGCAAATAAAAGAAAACTGAAGCCCCATCTCCACATACACTATGGTCCTAATTTGAACTGGGACCTTGCACACCTGGGAACCATGGAACTCCAAGCACATATGTGGTTCGAAGTCATTGGGGCAGTCACGAGGATTTTCTATTGTGTGAATTGGTCCTGAAAGGCCCTCGGGAAGATAATTGACTTAACCATCTCTGGAAGGCCAGCAATGAGGAAGCTGACTGGGCTTCTTGAGGCAGTGAATTCCTTATGAGGCCACAGCTGAGAAAGCATTTTTCTAGTGTCCATCGACCTCATAAGGCAGGCATGTGGAAAAGGGCAGTGTTTGTAAGCTGAAGATCAGATTTATAGGGCCAAATGGGCAACTCATGTATCCTGAACCTCCCTAGGCTGAACGCTGCAGTATCACTTTGCAGCCATCTGCATAAGAGAAGACCAGCTAGTCTCTCTACCTGCAAGTGTACATGATACCAGTGCCCGAACCCCCAGTAAGAGACCCTCAATTAGGGTTACCAGCTTTGGGTTGGGAAATACCTGGAGATTTTAGTGGTGGAGCCTGAGGAGGGTGGGGTTTGGGGAGGGGAGGGACTTCCGTGGGGTATAATGCCATAGAGTCCACCTCCCAAAGTGGCTGTTTCTCCAGGTGAACTGATCTCTGCTGCTTGGCGAGCAGTTGTAATAGTGGGAGATCTTCAGCCACCATCTGGAGGTAGGCCACTCTACCTTCGTTGCCATACCCTCAATGCCCTACCCTCAGTGTTTTCTCACTCTCACTGTTCACTGGTCATCAAGCCATGCTGCATTGAGCAGGCATATCCTGTAACATATAAAGGCTTTTGGAGACCCTGAAAGTCCCTCACTAAAAAATGTATCATCTGCAAATTTTATTTTTGTTGACCGAGTTACAGTCCTCAATGTTTTTTTAGCACTAGTAAACAAAGTTCTTATAATTATTTTTAAAGCCATTCTACTTACATGTTATTAATGGGTGGGGATATTAAGTAACTGCACAAGTTGCTTAACTGCTCGATATGATCTGTGCCTCATGATGCATGCAACACTGAACACCAGGATCCAATAACCAGCTATCAGACAGAATCTTAATTTCATTAAGACTTTGTTAATTACATGCTCCCAGACACAATTACACTTAACCATCTTCTAATCATGAATGCCCGAGAGAGAAGTTTCTGTTTGATTTGAAGTAATAACTCTACGAAACGAAAGCATTCCTGGGACGGTTTATTCATATGGAGCACCCGCTAAATGGTGTGACTGGGAAAACATGATGCTTAGTGATACTAACCATGTCTCCGGAACCATTTTTGACAGTGATCCAGGTGTGACTGTCATTGCTCACCATTACTTTGTAAGAGGTTACCCAGTCACTCCTAGAAAGAAGCAAAAGTAGGATTTCAGGAACATTATCCAAACAGCGCATCCTGACGACCACAATCAAGTAATGACTGAAATCTTGATTTGCAAAACTGTTGTCTAAACGTGACAGAGAAAAAATGGTTTCAGAAATCATATTTGCAGACAATGCAAGAAAAATTAAGCATGTGAGAAGAGAAAACACAGCAAAGGTGTCTTTGGTCGTATTTATTTGGGAAATGTATAACATTTCTGTATAACGTTTATTCTCCGGTATAACATTATTCTCCTGTATAACATTTATTGAAATAAATGGAAGAGACACAAGAGCACTTCTGCATATAGCACAGATCCCATTCTTTGTGCAGAAGAGTATGTCCATCCTCATTTTCCTCGAATAATTTGCTTCTTTGTTCTTACTTGCCATACCAGTTGCATACCATGCATGCCAATATATGGCATCATTATGCATAGTTTTTGTTGTCTCATAGAACCAGAACCTGTTGTTATAAACATACACAGTGCTTTATATTTTAGCTAAGGGAAGCAAGTTCTCACTTCAGCAGTACATAGGATTGCCAACCTCCAGTAGGTGGCTGGAGATCTCCCACTATTACAATTGATCTCCAGGTGACAGAGATCGGTTCCTCTGGAGAAAACAGCCACTAGACGTAAACACCCTCTGCAGATGTTTAGGCCCTTGAAAGGGCATGGGAGGAGGAGGAAACAAAAGCGCCTTAGCCTGCTGCACTGTAGGCCCAGTCAGGATCAGACCCTTGCAGTATTTCTAAATCCCTTTAAAATGGCAGTGGCATCCACAGGTCTTTGGATGCTGTCATGTCTATCTTGGCCCTCTGGAATTAGATTTACACGTTAAAGTGGGAAACTGTTCTGTATTGAGTTAAAACATCGATCTGCCTGGTTTTATGCAATCCATGGAACTAAGGGTGCTTTCACACATGCCGAATAATGCACTTTCAATCCCCTTTCAATCCACTTTAAGGATCTTTTGCAAGTGGATCGTGCCATTTCACACAGTGAAATCCAGCTGTGAAGTGCATTGAAAGTGGATTGGAAGTGCATTATTCGGCATGTGTGAAAACGCTCTAAGTAATCAAGCAGAGAATGGTCTTTCCGAACACCAATTAGAACCTCATAAGAATTACTTTGCTGAATCACGCAAAAGTCCATTCAGTTCAGCATTCGATTTAAATATGGACAAGATTTATGTGCAAGCTTGATTCAAAACTGGCCAATCATTTCCAGCATCAATGGTGGAAAAACTCGTCACATGAACACATGAAGCTGCCTCCTACTGAATCAGACCCTTGGTCCATCAAAGTCAGTGTTGTCTACTCAGACTGGCAGCAGTTCTCCAGGGTCTCAGGCAGAGGTCTTTCACATCACCTACTTGCCTGGTCCCTTTAACTGGAGATGCTGGGGATCGAACCTGGGACCTTCTGCATGCCAAGCAGATGTTCTACCACCGAGCCACGGCCCCTCCCCAAACAGTTAACACAAATTGTCCCTTTACTTTCTGAAAAGGGGGGGGAAGGTGGTTATAAGTTATGCATTATATGATTTTAAAGCAGGCAGAGAGTGCTCTTCGTACTTGGGAGGCAGCTAACAGCCAGTGGCCGGGGGAGGGGGAAGAGCTCAGCTGGAGACTGGGGAGGGCGGGAGAGGACTGGGCGCTGCATCTTTTAAATGCATGCTGTAAAATAAGTTACAAGGTTAAAAAGCTACTGCTCATGCACAGACCAGATGGTCATTGTTCATCTATTTTTTAGCCCAAAACTAAAAGAATCAAGCCCTGCTGTGTGAACCCCACAGATTTATCCTCATGTTCTCTAGGGTGTCAGAATTGCAATCAGAAATATATGCTGCACTTCTGCAATATTATAATTCAATTGCAGCCAAATATTTGATTGATTGCTTCAAATCATTGCCACTTCAGTGCCTTAGCGCATTCTTGGCTTTCTGGTCAAACTTCAAAATTCCCTTGCCAAACAATGTTTCCGGATGTGTGTACCATCACTGATTGACGTTACACACATCTGGAAACATTGATAAATTTATACCAGATGCTTGTGTGAGCAAACTACCATGCTTCAAGACCCATGGTTTGTGTTATTCATTTACATCTGGCCACACAAGATATAAGGTTTTCTAATTTCAGATATAAAATACCTTGTAAGATGTATTTCCCAATAATCATGTTTTGTATATATGACCAATGAGGAAGGCCCAATAGGTCGAAATGCATATGGTCTTGTATTGGTCATTTATAATGAGCATATCATCAAATGTGTTTGTTATCTTTGTAACAGTTTATACTGGTGGTTTTGTTAGGGTTGCCAACCTCCAGGTACTAGCAGGAGATCTCTTGCTATTACAACTGATCTCCAGCCAATAGAGATCAGTTCCCCTGGGGAAAATGGCCGCTTTGACAATTGGACTCTATGGCATTGAAGTCCCTTTCTTCCTCAAACCCCACCCTCCTCAGACTCTGCACCCTCCTCAGACTCTCCTCAGACTCTACACGGGTGCCTAATTTTTCCCCATTTTGGGGGTAAAATTAGGCACCTCGGCTTATACGCGGGTCGGCTTATACATGAGTATATACGGTACTTTCCCTAGTTAGTTCAGTATGTCAATATGTTCCTAAATCCATGAATATGATAAGGATCACTTTACTCCTTTATAGTTATTCGAAGAGATTAAATTCTCAAACAATGTTTTATCCCTCAGCTGATTGTATTTTCTTTTTTTTTCTTTTTTTTTTTCTTTATATCTTTAAGGGGTACAGGAAAGGAAAAAAGGAAGGGGATAGCTGTTAACATTGTAAAAACAATACAGTATTATATAATAATTTCTGAATACAGTAAAGTTACAAAGTAACATTGGTTTAAAGTTATTGCTTCATAATATCTCTTGTATTTTCTAAGTTCTTATTCTTATTAGACAGTTATTAAAGGTAAAAAGTATTCGACAAAGTATTGTAAAATTTTAACATAGATTAATTATATTAATTGCATTTCATATATGTATAAAAAGATGCCCACTTTTCCTGAAATTGCTCAGTAGGTTCGCAGGATTTAAGATTTAATTCATCAGTCATTTTAGCCATTACTGCATATTCCAAAAGTTTTCCTTTCCAATCATCAATTTCGGGTATGTGGGTTTGTTTCCATGTTCTTGCTAGGGTTGTTCTGGCAGCTGTTGTGGCATATTTAAAAACGTCATGCGATTTTTGAGGTAAATTTGATGGTACTATACTAAGTAAATAAAATTTTGGATCATATATAAACTTCAGATCTAACATCAATTGTAGTTCACGATGAACTCTTTTCCAGTATAGTTGTAGCTTTGGACATGTCCACCAAACATGAAAATAAGAACCGTCTGATTTCCAACATGCGCCTTTTTTCCCTGGAGTTGTCATTTGAGAAAGCATATTGGGAGTCAAGTACCATCTGTAGAAGGTCTTATACCAATTTTCTTTTACTTCTTGGGAAACAGTGTATTTCAGTTCGGAGGAGCAAAGTTTCTCCCATAAATCCATATTAATCATTTCTCCGAGGTTTTGCATCCACTTTATCATGTTTGTTTTCACTTGTTCTTCTTCTGTGTCGTATTTCAAGAGCAGTTTATATATTTTTCCTAATATGTGTGAGTCATTTTTGGATATTAACTGCTCAAATTCAGTTAGTTCACGAAATGGTTGTGGATATAAACAGTCTTTTTGCAAATTGGATCTCAGTTGTAAAAAAGTTAACCAGTTCAGCTTTTGAAATTTTTCTTGAAGTTTGAACATATCCTTGATTTCGCCCGTAGACTCTATCATGTCGTTGTAGGTAAAATGAACACCTGGGTTTACTTTAACATTATCGTGATAAGCTTCAGTTGGTGACATTATAGACGGTGGAGAAGGACTTATTCTCTTTTTGTATCTTTTCCAGACTTTTAATAACCCTATTTTGACATCGCAATCTTCTTGTACTTTATCTTTTTGAATTTTTGATTTAGGGTCCCACAAAACTTTGTGAAAACCCTGTCCCAAGTCCGCCCGTTCTAAAGTAAGATGTCGACTTTTTGGTTGTTTTATCCATTCTGTTATCCAAGTTAGGCTGGCTGCATGGTAATATAGTTTAATATTGGGCATTGCCAGCCCTCCTCTTTTCTTTTCATCTTGAAGGACTTTAAATCTTACTCTCGGTTTTTTTCTGTTCCAGACAAATCTGTTGATTTGTTTTTGCCAATTGTCTAATGTCCTTTCGGGGATGTCAATCGGCAAAAATTGAAATAAAAAATTTAATCTGGGAAGAACGTTCATCTTTATCGTCGATATCCTTCCTAACCATGAGATGTTCATCTTTGACCATCGACTCAGATCTTTTTCTATTTCTCCCCAGATTTTCGAATAATTTGACCTTAGGAGCGTGTTATTTTGTGAAGATATGTTGACACCCAAATACTTCACTGATTCTTTGATAATTCGACATCCTGTAATGTCTTCTATGAGCTTATCTTCATCTGCTGTTAGATTGAAAGTCAATATTTTCATCTTTGTTTTATTAAGTTTATACCCAGAGTATTTTGCATATTCAGTAAGATGATTGTAAACGTGTGAGAGTGTTTGCTCAGGGTTTTGACAAATTAAAACAACGTCATCTGCATAACTTTTGATTTTGTGTTCTTCGTTTCCTATTGTTAGACCTTTGATTTTTGGATCATTTCTTATATAATTAGAAAAGACCTCCATTGATAAATCGAATAAAAATGGAGAAAGAGGACAACCTTGTCTGGTACCTTTTGTGATGTTCAATTCTGTGGATAGTTGACCATTGATCAAGAGACGAGCTCTTTGCACCAAATATATCGTGTTAAAAACTTTAAGTAAAGTTTCTCCACAATCCATTTGTTGTAGTGTTTTACTAATGAAGTGCCAAGAAACATTGTCAAAGGCTTTTTCAGCATCTAAAAATATCACTGCTGTTTTTAATGATTTTGACTTTGCGTATTTTATTGCACTGAGAACCAGTCTCACATTGTCCCTCATGAGTCTTTTAGGGATGAAGCCTGTTTGGTCTGGATGTACCAAGTTTCCAATGTATTTTTGAAATCTTTTGGTAATTATAGAAACAAAAATTTTGTAGTCAATATTCAATAATGATATTGGTCTATAAGCTTGGGGAAGGCATTGGTCTACAGCTTCTTTTGGGATTAGTGAGATGTGGGCTTCTTGCCATGACGGAGGGATCTTACCGTGTTCTATTACTTCATTATAAAGAGTGAGTAAAACCGGGGTTAATTGGTGTTCTAGCAGTTTATAGTATTGAGGTGTTAGACCATCTGGTCCAGGTGCCTTGTCTGATTTTAGATTATTGATGGCATCCACAATTTCTTGGGTTGTTATCTTCTGGTTGAGTGTCTCTTGTTCATCTAATGAAAGTTTGGGTAGTTGTGCATCAGCTAAATAAGTTGAGAGTCCTTGTTCTCGCAAATCGTCCTTCGAATAAAGTTGCTTGTAGTATTCCGAAAATATTTTTTCGATTTCATCTTGTTTATTGTAAATTATCCCATCAGCTTTGGCACCGATTATCTTTCTTTTCTTCTCTTGTTGTCGAAGTTGATTGGCTAAAAAACGACCTGGCTTGTTTGCTCTTTCAAAATACCTCTGCTTGGCATATTTAACTTTTATTCTAATTTCTTCTGTTTCTATCAACTCTATTTGGTGCTTGGTCATCTTTATAGCTGATTGTATTTTCTTAATGATCTTTGCAAAACATACTGGATTTAAAAATACTGAAACCAAAATAACTGGTATTCTCCCATAAGGCCATTCAATTTAGCATATGTTCTAATATGCTCAGCAAATGTATTTGCCCCCAAAAGCTCATGGTCTTGCATTCTATGTATGCTGCCTTCCATTCACTATGGAAGAAAGGCAGGATATAAATGTAATTAAATAAATTAACATGTATTAGTGAGATACATATAATACATACATATAATATTTTATTTACCGTACATGTACTTATTTAATTACATTTATATCCTGCCTTTTTTCTGTCAGAGCAGTGTACACAGGAGATAGTCTATTCAGGTACAGACCTGACCCAGCCCTCTTTTGCTTCAACTAAATTGAAGCATCCTTTATTTATTATTTTATTGTATTTAGTGCATTTTTATCCTGGTCTTTCTCCAAAGGACTCAGGGCAGCATACATCATTTCCCTCCTTAATTTCATCTCAACCCATATAGGACCCTACTATACAAAATACCATGAGTTCTTTAAAAAATAGCTTGTGTTCTCACATGAATTTTATATGATTTTTTATTCTTACATATTGAAGTCTGTTTCATGCCTTGACATCTCTATTAAAATGCTACTGCATACAGAGGACAAACGCTATTGATCGGATTTCAGTATGGCTTTAAAAATTCCCTCAGTGAGAATTTAATATCAAGGAAGCCTCTACCTTTCAAGTAGTCTTGCCACAGTCAGGATAAATAACAATTTGCACTGATACGATAGACCTTAACAACTCTGCATGACAGTGAACAGCAACATCTGCTGTTGAGAAAGTGTTCGAATAAAATATCAAGACACTTCCTTTGACTTTGTTTTCATTTTCCTGGTATAATGCAGGGTCTTTTCAAATCAAAAGCACAACCAACCTTTGCACTAACCTTTTCTGAGGATAACAAACAACTATGGTTGTCAGGAAGATCTGTGTCATGCTAGCAAATGCTAACTGTGTCCACCTGAACCTTATTCATGAACCCTCAAATAGAAAGCTATGAACAGTTTATCAGAGAGTGGAGTAACTACATTCTGCTAAGGTTGAAGTGGAGTTCTGCCACAAGTGAGCAGGCATCTTGGCTTCCAGCTAGGGGAAGCATTTCTGGAGGACCAGAATCTGCTGTTTTCTGAGAAGCTAGGCCTGATCCAGAAATGTATGTAACATACTACAACACAACCTGGGTCATCCAACTTCGGATGGGTCAAGGTAGATCCAGCCCGGATGATGGCTTCCTACCTCCAACCGATCTGGCCATCTGGATCAATACTGGAGTAACATTAAAGCTAGACTATGGTAATGCACGCTGCAAGGGTCTGCTCTTGCGATAACTCCAGATGATACAGAATGTCGCAGCTTTGGCTATTATTAGGAGATGGCTTAGGATGCATATTACATCTGTTCTGCAGTCACTCTATTGGCTGCCTATCAGGTACCATGTCCTATTCAAGGTACTATCACATACGAAAGCCCTACATGGCCTTGGACCCTCATGTCTGCAGGGCCACTTCTCCCCCCTGCTCTGCTACCACAGCTTTGCTCATCTGATCGGGGCCTTCTGTGCCACATTGCAAATGGGCAAGATGAAAAACTTCCTTGTGGAACAGCCTGCCTGAGGATGTCAGGAAGGCTCCCCCTCTTCTGTCATTCCATAAACTATATAAAACAGAACTATATAAAATGGAATGGTTCAGGAAGGGTTTGTATACAGAGGAAAGGACTGTGGACTATACCACAGCATTTAGGACATATTATCTGTTTGTTATATGTATTATCCTGTGGTCACTACATTATTTTCTACTGATTTAACACCATTTTTTGCATTGTATCTGTGCTCCGTATCATCCAATATTCAATGCTTATTTCAGATTTCCATAATCTTAGTCCTAGTACATGACTTATTAGATGTCTCATCCAACTGACTTCACCAATTCACATCATGTAATCTGCCCTGAGTCTCAGTGAGAAAAGTGGATTATAAATACAGCAAGCAAATAAATAAATCCAATTCAGAGAGAAAAGAAATGTGAAAGATAAAAGAAAAGAAAAAGACAGGAAGGGAAAATGATGGTCAAACATACATTAAGCGTAGGGCTGCTAGCTCTGGGTTGGGAACTACTGGGAGATTTGGGGGGCAGAGCCTGAGAAGGGCAAGGTTTGGAGAGGGGAAGGACTTCAATGCCATAGAGTCCGATTGCTAAAATGGCCCTTTTCTCCAGGTGAACTGATCTCTATTGGCTGGAGATCAGTTGTAATAGCAGGAGAACTCCAGCCACCACCTGGAGGTTCAGTACAGGAGCGAAGAATACTTATAAGTGCAAACAAATATTTATATGCTACAGTGTCTAATACAATACGCACTTCATAAATATACAAAAAGAACCATTCATACAGTTGTAACACACATACACAAAATCACCTGTACTGAATTTCTTATCCTTTGATACTAGTACAGTGGCGTCTATTTTCTCCTCCACCACCTGGAGGTTGGCAACCCTAACTAAATGTGTAGGTGACAATACATAAGAGCCTAAAATAAGTAAGGGTGAAAACAAACACAATATAACAAAGAGGACTTGCTTGCGTACTTCAGCTGTATGGCAAGCCTGGTTTACCACTAAACTGACACAAAAGCTTTCCAGCTAACTGAATTCGAATTCATGCAGTTAGTTGGGTCCCTACTCACACGCACACTCTCTGATATGCTATTGACTCCTTTTCTACTACCAGAAGCTGATAACAGCTGGGTGGCTATCTCAGGGCCCCTTATGACAGCAGCGGCAGCAAATGAGAGAGTGAATAAGCACCAGGGAAGGAAAAGACTGAGCACTGGGGCCAGTGTCCAATTCACTTTTTAGCTGTTTGGTCCATTCAAGCAGTGAAACACTGCTTGCAACGCAGCAGAAGAATATGTGAACAGTTTTTTTACCTACATTGTCTCTCTCAGACATTTAAAAAAAAAACTTGAATTTGGATAACAATGGGAACATGTTAACACGAAGGAAAAGGACTCCTTGCAAAGAAGTAACAAAGAAGCTTTCATCTTCCAACTTTCATCTTCCAATTTTCAGAGTCAAAGGTTTGCACCAGCAATAGCTAACCACACAATTAAGCTTCTGTGCAGCCCAAGATCACAGTGACAACCAACCACGCTGCCAAGATAATGTATTGCCGAGCAACTGCCAGTGGAAAGCACTGATTGATGTCACCATTACTCAACTTACTCTCTTCAGTAGTACCTTTTGACCTGCGTAAAGATGATGCCTGGAGCCATGGGGCCCATGTGGTAAAACACCATGAGGAGGGGGAAAAGGGGGAAACTGCTCCTTCTCCCTCTTCTGTGAAATTATGTGGAGAAGAGAGAAGGGGGAGTACTTCTGCTCAATTCTCACTCATCAGCACAGCCCCCTTTTCCAACCTGCCTGGTTTTTGTCCACCATCTCACAACTCTAGGTGTCATCTCTCTGGAGGTCAAAAGGGATTAGAGAGGGATGGAGAGCACAGCAAAAATACATGCATATTGTTCTAGCAGTTGCTTATATTCAACTCAATGTTTGCATTAGCTCCAAAGATACAACCATGCATCAGTCCAAAATAAGTGAAAAAGAGGAATTAGTGAGAAAGCTCTGAAAATTGATTTATTTATTTACTTACACTTATATCACACCCTCCCCCCTGCATAGCAGGGCTCAGGGCAGCAAACAACAGTGTATATAACACACATAAATACAGATTTGTTAAAATACCGTAATTCAAAACATTACATCTAAAAGTAAACATAATGATGGCGCATAAGGATTTTAAAAAACCTAGAATAACCTCCTGTGCTCAAAATAAAGTTTCCAGCTCTGGGTGGGGAAATACCTGGAGATTTTGGGGGTGGAGACTGAGGAAGGCGGGGTTTGGAGAGGGGAGGCACTTCAGTGCCATAGAGTCCAATAGCTAAAGTGGCCATTTTTCTCCAGCTGAACTGATCTCTATCGGCTGGAGATCAGTTGTAATAGCAGGAGATCTCCAGCCACCACCTGGAGGTTGGCAACTCTAGCTAAAAAAATAATGTTAAACTATAACAGAAGCCAGGAAGCCTAGCAAGCAACATCAGCCAGGTCATAATCGAGAAGAGCTGGTGTGAGGCCAGTGGAAGCGGGGGGAACTGGTGACAGAAGCAGAGAGAGATGGATCACAGTCCAGTTCAACAGTCGGTTTTAGCCATTTTAAATCATAGTTGACCTCAGCGGTGGACTCTGATCTGGAGAGCTTGGTTTGGTTCCCCACTCCCCCACATGAGCAGTGGAGGCTAATCTGGTGAACTGGATCTGTTTCCCCACTCCTACACATGAAGCCAGCTGGGTGACCTTGGGCTAGTCACTCTCTCTCAGCCCCACCTACCTCACAGGGGAGGGGGAGAAAAGGTGATTGTAAGCCGCTTTGATTCTTCCTTAAGTGGTAGAGAAAGCTGGTATATAAAAACCAACTCTTCTTCTTCTTCAGCTATATGCCTAGTGGAAAACTCCATCTTGCAGGCCCAGCAAAGATGAGCCAGAACTTTTAAGGCCTGGGACTCTATCGACAGAGAGTTCCACCAGGCAGGAGCCAGAGCCGAGAAGGCCATATTTGAGAACAGCTGGATGGCCTTTGGGCCAGGAACTACCTGCAAATTATCAAAAGATGAACAAAGAGCTCTCTGGGGGTGGGGTATGTTGGAGAAGGCAGTCCCAAAGATACAAAGGTCCCAGACTGTTTCAGGCTTTGAAGTTAAGTACTAATACCTTGAGCCTGATCTGAAAAGCAAGCAGGAGCCAGTACACCTGCCAGAGCAAAGGCTGAATGTGCTCTCTCCACGGAGTCTTCGTGAGAACCCGTGCGGCTTCATTCTGGACCAGCTGTAACTTCCGGAACAGCCTAAAGGGCAGCCCTGCGTAGAGTGAGTTACATTAATCCAGATTGGAGGTGATCATTGCATGGATCACTGTGGCTAGGTCAGGGCAGGACAGGTAAGGCAGAAATTGCTGAGCCCGGTGGAGATGGAAAAAAGCCATTTTGGCAATGTTATTGATTTGGGCCTCCAAGAGAGCAAGACATAAACTCTCTATTGAGAATGGAAACCATTGTACCCCGTCAAGAGTTGGGAGTTGAGCTGCCTGACCTGGACCTCCCCGATCCAGCCACAGGACCTCTGTTTTTGGTGGATTTAGCTTCAGTCAGCTCTTCTTCAGCCACCTCACCACAGCCCCCAGGCACTTAGCCTGGAAGAGTACCCGGCCAAATAGCCATCAACAGAAAGAGCTGGGTGTCCTCTGCATATTGATGACAACCCAGACTAGAAGAAGAAGAGTTGGTCTTTATATGCCGACTTTCTCTACCACTTAAGGGAGACTCAAAACAGCTTACAATCACCTTCCCTTCCCCTCCCCACAACAGACACCCTGTGAGGTAGGCAGTGCCAGATTTACGTATAAGCTAAAAAAAGCTATAGCTTAGGGCCCCACTCTCTTGGGGGGCCCAAAAAAATTTAATGGAAAAAAAACTGGATGTACATTTCCAAAATATAAGATAAAAAACAAATAAAATTAAACCTACATGTAGCAACAGTGTTTTGTGTTGTGTAGGCTCCTATGATGTAAGTAATGGGCCCTGCCTGCTAGCCTGCTCCCTAAAATATCACTGGTTTGCTCATTTCTATATATAGGGTGCCTACATTCTGCATGTTTTGGGAGTCCATAAATTACCATATAGCATATATTCAACACAAAAAACAGCGACAATTTGTTGTTGACAAAGGACAGCTGGAAATATAAAGGGCCCCATGACCTGCAATAGCTTAGGGCCTCATCAAACCTAAATCTGGCCCTGGAGGTAGGTGAGACTGACAGAGCTCTAACAGACCTGTAACTTGCCCAAGGTCACCCAGCTGGCTTCGTGTGTAGGAGTGGGGAAACAAATCCAGTTCACCAGATTGGCCTCCGGCGCTCATGTGGAGGAGAGGGGAATCAAACCCGGTTCTCCAGATCAGACTCCACCGCTTCAAACCACTGCTCTTAACTCCAAACCACATATTCACCACTCTGGCTGGGTGAGTGGGAATATACAGATATTAAAAAGCACTGGATGGAGAATCACCCCTTGAGGCACTTCACACACTAGGGGATGCCAGGTTGAGGTCCTCTCTCTTAGTGCTACCCTCTGTAGCACCAGCTGTCAGTGATTTAAAGGACTTGTATTTCTTCGCTATTGTGTAAGCAACATTTAATCATCTCGTATTTAGTTATTTTCAGTGTTGCCTTCCTGTAGCCCTCTGCTCTTCTCTCTGTTAACAGCGTACAACTTTAATCTAAACGTTCCTTAGAAAGAAATGTATATACTTACAGCCAGAGAGAATTTCTTCCCTGCGTGATAACACCTGTGAACTTTGTTAGCCTCCGAGCATCTAATTCAATCCACTGGTACGGATCGTTCCGTCCTGCACACCAAGCACCATCATAAAAATCATTCTCATTAACACCTGCCTGAAAAGAAGGCACAGCCATCTTTATAAATCTGAACTGACATGCATTTTATGAAAATAAGTAAACAGAACATGAAGTTCAGTCTAGTTCCTCCTTTTAACATATGTATATTGGAGTATCTTGTATAACCTCAAAGGTTAGCGATAAACAGTTTTCTCAAGATTGAGAAGAAGGTGGAACAGGTCACATAAAGGAGGTGACAGAGAAGGGGAAATGAGAACAGAATTGTACAAGCTAAGGGAATTGTGTTTTTTTGTGTGCTGTTACATTAACTCAGTAGGTCATAAGAGAAATATAATGAATTCCATGTTGTATTAAGGTGCGAATACACAGTCACAACATTTTCAACACTTTATTTATTTAAACAACTTCTGTTTTGCATTCTCTTGCCTATACATTTCTGAGGTCGATTACTAGAGTAATAACTTACAATAAAGCAACTATAAAACATACAGCCTTAAAATAACATACAATCACAAATAGCAAATAGTGCAACAAACAATTCAAGGCCAGGCATCTGCAGAAGGGGGGGAAACAGAAAAAAAATCAACCCAAAACTTTGATGAATAAAAAAAGTTTTCAAGTGGCCCTAAAGTTAGCCAAGCTGCTATGAAGAGTTCTACAGAAGTGGCCCCACCACCGAAAAGGCCCTGTTTCTGATAGCTATCTACCTAGCCTCTCAAGGTAAAGGCATACTTTTGTTGGTGATCTGAATTAACAGACAGGCATGTGTTGGAGATGGTAGTCCTTAAGTATAGGAAATGCTGAACAGTTATTATTATTATCATTTATTAGATTTATATATCCCACCATTCCCAGCCGAAGCCAGGCACAGGGTGGGTTGTAGGATAGTTGTAGGATCATTTCAGCATACATTGAAATTGGGGTTGTATAATCACACCAAGAATGAGTCAGACCCCGGAATCCTGTAACACATGTTGTTCAGTTGTGTGTATAAATGGATACAATGTGCATCTGCGGTACCATAGAGACTCTAACATTTATTGCATGACGCCAAGGGCCATTACAACTAAAACATACAAGAAAAGAAGCATAAAATGAAAAAGTAATGATAAACGGTAAACTAAAATGAGTTTAAAACCACATAAAACCAAGATGTACTTAGCTAAATAAAATACTTTAACCTTCAAGAACAGCTTTAGCCCGTATTTTCTTAGCTATCAAAGCAAATTGTGCCCCTCTATAAGAGACAAACTGATCAGAGTCTGAGAGAAGAAATATTAATTTATCTTCACTGTGGAAGGATCTAAGCCTTTCAAAATCTCAGCACGAGATTTGCTTCTAGGCTTTATATAAAGAGATTAGAACAAAATATAGGTGGGAGACTACAGAGAGTATAGAGCAGGCAGGCCCTCCACATAATTTGTAAGGATTCAGCAATCTCCTTTATGTGTCTGAAAATTACAGATTAATGTAAAGGGAAGAACTGAATGACAGGAGAAAAAACAGGATTTAAAAACCTGCCTTAACCACTAGTTAACACACCATTAAACAAATTTGATAAGGGGTAAAGTATTGCACACCGTAAGCACAAGAATGGTCATCCAAATAGCTATAAAAAGGAAAGAGGCATTCACAGCACTTGAACTGTGGATCTATTTGCTCCAGCCCAGATTCAAATAAGACACAGGGGCATAAATGGATGGCTGAGGTAAACCAGCCAATGGTGGTAGCACAAGCAGAGAGTACATAAGCAAGTAGGGCTGCCAACCTCTAGGTACTGAGCACAGGAAGGGCTAAAGTAAATTAAAGACAGTTACCATTTGTATCCCTTTGGGAACGGTTGAATTCATCTGTGCAACTATGTTCTTGAGATGATGTATCCTGTATTGGAACCTTATACTTGATATTATACATAAGTTGCTTCTTTCATCCCTATGGGAGATTGGAAATAATTTGAATTTCTTGACATGGAAATATGCATATTGAATGACTCCAATTAAAACGGGGCTGAAGAAGAAAAGAAACGATAGTCTCCCTTGCTACTCTTCCATGAAGACTTCTTTCCAGTTCTATTTCCATTGAACTTTTGATACTTGTACCTTTGGGACTACTTAGATATTGTTGTATATATTTCCTTGTTCCAGTTCATGTTGATAGTCACCTTTTGCACTTAGTATACTGTGTTGTGTATCATAGTTCTGTCTTTAATTTACTTTAGCCCTTCCTGTGCTCATTTCCTTACCTGTGGTATTAGTACAGGGGTGTTCATTTTGGTTGCTCAGCCTCCAGGTACTAGCTGGAGATCTCCCGCTATTACAACTGATCTCCAGCCAATAGAGATCAGTTCACCTGGAGAAAATGGCCACTTTGGCAATTGGACTCTATGGCATTGAAGTAAATCCCCTCCACAAACCCTGCCCTCCTCAGGCTCTGCCTCAAGAATCTGGCTACCCTATACCTACTTATTCATCCTTATCATTAATAATAAATTGTAACTTGGGGTGGGGGGTGGGGGGGAGATGGTACTTGGAGAAAATACCCTCTCTCCATCACAACCCTGAGCCAGATCAGGTACTCCCATGGCTGCTCTTCACAATAAAAAAACACTACAACAGATGAAAACAAAGATCTGCAGTCCCATCTAATCTGGCCCTTAATCTAGTCATTAAAAATGACAGCAAACAATTCCTGAAAGTTGTGCAATTTGAAAATGCTGAACAGTATCAATTTAGATCAGAATGGTCTTATGGGAAACATCTGAAGAATGTCAAAAGTGCACATTGACATGAACTGTCAGTGTTAGTCATGATTGGCTATATGAATGGCTGATCTGAATGATGGAATTACTCCCTGATTATCTGCTTGCAGCACGTTAAGAATGCCACTCCAGCTTTACCAGGCATGTCTATTACAGATAAAGTTGTATCAGAAAATCAGGTAGTGTTTGAACAGAGACAGGCAGACAGATAAACTAAAATGGTTAAATACTGCACTGGGTTTAGGAACTCAAGTGTCAGTTATTGACATGTGTTCCTGAGAGATTGGAATCAAAAGCACATTTAAATTGAAAACTGATTAAAGGAGAAGCTTAAGGTTCAGGGGAAAAAATTGAAGAGGCTATGGCAGTCCAAACCAACTGAAGTACCCTTCTGATGCAACTGCCGAAGTATTTCTATCACCTGACAATACCAAAGCTCAGAAGAGCTTTTACTTTGGCAAGAATGAATGCCCTGCCTTCAGCAGTTTTGGAGGGCAGGTACAAAAAAGTGCCATCCTCGAATAGAACATGTAGATGCTCACATGGCAAAGCTGAAACTATCAAACATATGATGATGGAGTGTCCTATATTTAATGAGCGGAGGACCAGTTTAATTACTCTTTATTTAAAAATATGGAAATGTCCAGCGAGGCATCTGGCATAATATGGGTGCAGGTGACGTGGCTACTATCAGACAACACAAATTATTCTGTTACTCTATCTGTGGCAAAACCTATAGGGGCAATAATTAAATACCAAAAGAATAACACTAAGTAAGGCATTTTTATTCCTTTATTTTTTGCTCAAGGCTATAGCTGTATCAGCGATAGATAGATAGATAGATAGATAGATAGATAGATAGATAGATAGATAGATAGATAGATAGATAGATAGATAGATAGATAGAGGACCCAGGATTTTGTTGTGTTCAAATTCCAACAAATATTGTCTGTGCAATCAAATAAAAAACCAAGATACCAGAAATAATGAATACAGCGTGCCCTACCAAAGCCAAGAAGATCGAGATTTGGATTCATTGTTTATTGGAGAGTTTTATTTTGTTTGCTATGCAATTGTTCTGAGGAAAGAAAAGAAGCCAGTTTAAATTCATGGGGGTGAAAGCTTTACTACCAGGTTGTCTGCTGTGCCCTTTCAAAACAATTTTTATGGACCAACTAGTAGAATTTCAGGAGGGGATTATTTGCAAGAGGAAATTTATGCAAGTATTACTGTGAACAGTTTATTACTTTTAGTAGACCAGGCTGATGGACAAAATTAAAAACAAAACAAAACAAGGAGTTGCCTTTGCATTCAACTACTTCATCAGTCTTTGGCTTCTCAGAGACTCAGACTTAAGGGAACTCTCATCACAGAAATAACTTGCCTGTTATAGTGATCCCCCCTTCCTCCTGCAATCATGGTACTACTGAGCATACACTGCTGCACCATCCCCAACAGGCTATTTGCTGCTGCTACTCTTGATGTTTCCCATGCAACTATGAGCCCCTTCATGTGAATAGAATAAGAATGACTATAAAATGTTTGCAGATATCTTAGTAGAAAGATTAAAAAAGGTATTAAAAGATATAATACATGAAGATCAAGCAGGTTTCCTTCCAGAAAGACAAATTAACCAAAATGTGAGAATGGTGATTTGATATAACAGAACTAGCAGAGCGAAAACCTGATATGCAATTAGCTATGATATTTGTGGACGCCGAAAAGGCGTTCAATAATGTCCATTGGGGATTTATGAATAAAGTACTGCACTATATGAACATAGGACCAAGATTTATGAGGGCCATAGATAGTATCTATAATAAACAAACAGCTATCCTACTAATAAACGGGGAAGAAACTGACAGAATAGAAATACAAAAGGGCACCAGACAGGGGTGCCCACTCTCCCCTCTCTTATTTATATTAACTTTAGAAGTGCTCAATAATATAATAAGAACAGATAACTTAATAAAAGGAGTAAAGATTGGTCAACATGAATATAAAGTCAGAGCATATGTGGATGATATGGTATGTATATTAACAGATCCTTTAAATAATGTAAGTAGATTGTTGGAGATTTTCCATATTTATGGAAACGTCTCACGATTTAGATTGAATAAGGAAAAAATTAAAATATTAGGGAAAAATATGACAGAAACAAAAACAAAATTTAAGTATTTTAGCTGGATGTAGGCTAGAAAACAAAATAAAATACTTGGGTTATTTGGATTACAAACAATAATATAAATTTATTTCAAAATAATTATATAAAAACTTGGGAATCGGTGAAAGTAAATTTAGAAAACTGGGAAAAAGTTCAAGTATCCTGGTTGGATAGGTTTTCAATAAATTAAAATGATGGTTTTGCCCAAAATGTTGTTTTTGTTTCAGAATCTACCAGTTCTAAAAGGAACAAAAAAATTTCAACAGTGGAAAAAAGAACTGGTTAGATTTATTTGGGATAACAATAGACATAGAATTGCCTATAGAAATCTGACGGATAGTAAAGAAAGAGGTGGCTTGACACTCCCGGATCTAAGATACTATTATGAAGCAGCCTGCTTTAGCTGGTTAAGGGATTGGATTATGTTAGAAAATTCCACATTGTTGGATTTGGAGGGTGCTAATTTAAGATATGGGTGGCACACATACTTATGGTATGATAAAGATAAAATAAACAAAGATTTTAATCACCATATTATAAGAGCTAGTCTACTACAAGTGTGAAAAAGATATAAAAGAGGTTTTGAATTTAAAACACTGGGCACGCTATGCCTTCTAGAAGCGATTACAAGAAGAAAACCAAACATGGATCAAGATAGCAGGACATATAGAGAATATATACAAAAAGATAAAGAACAATGGAAACTAAAAAATAAGGAAGAATGTGGAATAACGAACTGGTTTAAATATTATCAACTAAACGCTGTCTTCAAAAAAGATCAAATATTAGGATTCGCAGATAAAAAAACTAAGCTAGAAAAGATATTAGACACAGGAAATAAAGGATAAATTTCTAAGTTGTACCAACTAATATTAGAATATAATTCAGAAGAGGAAAGACTTAAAACAGTGATGATATCATGGGCAAGAGATAATATAGGTCATAATATAGAAATGGAAGAATGGGAAAGACTCTGGACGAAAGAATATTAATTTACAATAGCTAGTAGCATAAAAGAAAATATGTATAAAATGTTCTATAGAGGATATACTACTCCAGTATTATTGGCAAAGATGGATAAAACAATCTCAGATAAATGTTGGAGAGGTAAAGAGAAGAAAGGGACTTTCTACCATCTGGTAGATGTGCGGAAGAATCAAATTTTTTTGGAAAAGGGTAATTATGGAAACAGGGAATATGATACAGAGAAATATAAAGAAAAAACCAGAAACTTGTTTGTTAGGTTTATTCCCGAAAGATATTAAAAAGGAAGATAAAGCAGTTTGTCAGTATAGTTTTGCAGCAGTGCGATTGATAATTGATAAATCCTAGAAAGGGGAAAAAAACTTCATATGAAAGATTGGAGAGACAAAATGATTTACTATATACAAATGGATAAAATTACAAATAGCTTGAAAGGAAAAGATATAGAAATATTTAAGAATCAATGGCAAAAAACATTAATATATTGGGCAAAAATAGCAAAGGTAGATTTTGCAAAAATGATGAAGGGGCTGTAAGTAAAACAAATAAGTATAGGGTAAGATAAGTTAAAGTATAAATCTAAGAGATTAATCAACGGGAGTTGCTCACGGTGAAAGGGATGATGGGGGATGGAGTGTTATAAAATGGAGGTAATGGGTAAAATGAGCATTACTATTTTTCTTTTTTGTTGTAACATTGAATCAATGTAATCCATCTTCTATGAAAATAATAAAAAATTAAAAATGAGAATGGAATAAAAGTTATGGAGATGAGTAGGGTTGCCAGGTCCAGGTTGGGAAATACCTGACATTTTTGGTGGCAGAGCCTGAGGAGAGTGGGGTTTGGAGAGGGGAGAGACTTTAATGCCAGAGAGTCCAATTGCCAAAGCGGCCATTTTCTCCAGGTGAACTGATCTCCATCGGCTGGAGTTCAGTTGTAATAATGGGAGATCTCCAGCCACCACCTGGAGGTTGGCAACCCTAAAGACGAGACATGGTCAAGTCCCAGATTTGATATATGCAGCAGAGTTTTATTTGAAGCTGCTTCTTTTGGGTTAACCCCATCCATGGGGGTTTTGCAGCATGTGCAAGCTACCCAAAATACTCATTAACTTTAAGATTATTTAATGTAGATCCCCCTTTTTTTTCAATAGAGGCACACGCTGGTTCCCCATAATTACCTACCTCTTATCATTTTCTATCCCTTGACAAAAGGAAACTGTAGACACACACAATGCTTCTAAAGAGCACCGTGTCATCAGCCTCGACTCTCAGTGAGAAAGGCAGGCTATAAATCTAAATAAATACATGGAATTCATGAGACCTAGAATGGGCATAAACATCCTGCTTGTCAATGCTGATAGTTGCTTAATGAAACGTCAAGGGAGCAATTCTAAGCAGGTCTACTCAGAAGTAAGTCCCATGTTATTCAATGGAGCATACTCCCAGGCAAGTGTCCTTAGCATTGTGGCTGAAATCACTTTGCCTATCCTCAGTGTAGATACTTGCCATTTTGCAATCAATTTTTTAAAAATCTACCCACCCAGCACTCTTCAGCTCTTTCTCACTCCACTGTGAATATCACTTTCCTTATTTTAAAGAATCCCAGGGAGATTTGACTTTTTGGACTATAACAATGGTAGACCATTCAAATTAAATAAAACAGAACAGCATTTTAATGTAAAAATATCCCATTTGTTTTATTAAAACAACTTACTAACTGAGAGAGCGGTCAAAACGTTATAAGCATCTCCTGACACAACTTGCAGCATAATAGTCTATCCTACTTAGAAAGAAGAGTGAAGTTACCTGAATATTTAGCCGTGCTCTGTGGGCTCCAAGCCCATACCGTTTTATTGTAGAGGCATGCAGCTGGAAGTCACTAATTTTTAATGTCTCAAGACCGAGGGGAGGACAACCTGGAAAACAAGGTTGTATATATTTGAGAACACCATCATAGAAAGCATCTGAATCATTTCTATTATTTATTTCTCAGCTAGTTTCTGGAAATAGGGGCAATAAAAGCAGGATCAGTCTTGCTGTGATGCAACAGGCAACCATCATCCTGCCTGTTGTGGGCCATTAAAAAGAGAGTAACTGTGTTGGTAAAAGAGCAACATTCGAGTCCAGTAACACCTTAAAGACCAACAAGATTTCCGCAGTATAAGTAGGGTTGTGCAAAAAAATAATAATGGCAAATTTCGGGTTTATTGGGCCTGATTTTTTTCCTTTTTTGGGGGGGGGGTAAACCCCCAAAGCCGAATACCCATACCGGTAAATTTGTATTTCGGCTTTATTTCTGGATTTACCAAAAAAAAAAATTCAAAGTTCCGGTGGGGGCATTTTGGGGGGTAGAGTCCCCATACTTTCAGCATGGCTGCAAGGACTCTCCTTAGATGGACACCAAAGTTTGGTGAACTTTGGGTCAGGGGGTCCAACTTTATGGGATTGCAAAGGGGTCACCCCCATCCTCCAGGCATTTGCAAGCCAAGCTATCCATTGGTTATCAGGTTCAAAAGTTCAGCATTGCCGAGGACTGGTGGAAAGAGCTGATTGGCAGGCTGGCGCCTCAAAGTCTAGGAGCTCTGTTCGTATCTGGGGCCCACAGCATGATGTCCATGCAAAATGAGGAAAAAGGCTTAAGTGCAAGAAAAATAAGGCACGAAAAACATTTCTTTTTGGTGACCAGTGACATCCTGTGAACAGTGCCTTATTCTTGTCATCAAAAATCTGATTTCAAGAGATGGTCATGGTGCGGGAAAACGAAGCCTCTACTTGGGGTGACCTTCAGTTCCAAAGCAGGTTTTCGGGGGAGGGGGTGATGATATTAGAGCCAGCCAAAGTCATGACCAAGGCAGCTCTTGTAAAGGAGGTTGCTTATCCACATGGTTCAGGAGTCTTCTTCAAAAGCCCAATGAGCAGCTGAAGAAGCTGGAATTTTTTTGTTGGAGAGTATATCCCTCCGGATGGGACTGGGCGAGCCCCATCTTTTAAAGTGCAGATCAGCCCACCGCCTGGTTGGTCAGACCAAGTTGGCTCTGACTACACGACCCTGACCTCAAAAGGGCCCCAATTATGGGGCCCTAACAAAACCCGTAAAAAAAGAAAAAAGAAAAATGGGAGAAAGCACAGAGCCATGCACCTGAGCAAAGGCGAATAGCCGAACCTGAAAAAGCCAAAGGTTTTGGTGTTCAGTAAACCCGAAACCTGAAAATTACCGAAATGGCTAATTTTTGATTTATTTTCCATTCGAGTATATCGATATGCACAACCCCAGGTATAAGCTTTCAAGACTCAAAACTCCCTTCATCAGATAACGGATGAGAAAGAATTTCAGAAAACAGCGGGGCACGACTGTGACTTTTTAATTTATGAATGATGTCTCCGCACACATGGGCTGTTTGGTTGTTAAAGGGTTTGGGGTCCTGCAACGAAGCAGATTAGTGGGATCTCCCTGCATTCCCGCCCCACCCTTTAGGAAGTTTACAATCCGATTCGTCTGCAAAGTACAGTGACCTTAGCAGCTTGATCCTTTCATAGTACAGTGAAATGTGAACCTCTGCTAGGCCCAAAGGAGAGGAGAGGAGCCAGATATCCTAACAGGAAATGTGTGGGGAAACAGAAAGCACACAGGAAAGGAACCCAGGAGAAAAAGCAATTCTGTTGGTATGTTTCCAATAAATAGTTATTGAAAAGTCATGGACTCTCTGGTGTTAATCTGACACATAGTTTTCTTTTCTGAGATCCACTTTTTTGTCTAGTGCAGATATATATATAAACTTCCAAAATCATTAAAGTAAAAAATATATATATTCATTGCTCATTATATTATACAACAGGAAGAATACATTGCTAATGCAAATAAACATGCCACAACACACTTAATCTTTAGGTAGTAGAAAAGAGCAAGAGTCCAGTAGCATACCTGAAGGTATCTGAAGAAGTGAGCTGTGGCTCACGAAAGCTCATACCCTACCAGAAAATATTTTTGTTAGTCTTTAAGGTGCTACTGGACTCTTGCCCTTTTCTACTACTGCAGACAGACTAACACGGCTACCCACTGTGAATAATCTTTAGGTAGGCAGCTATGTTCCTCCTGCAGCCAGGCCTAGTTCTTGGTAGCCAGGCTTGAGGCTAGGATTCTAGATGGATTATAGGACAGGCCTGTGTATATATATATGTTCAGCAGTTTGCTTAATCAGCTGCTCTAAGACTCACTCCTGCTCTCTGAAGCAGCCAGGGCTTGACCCACAGCACCCCAAGTGGTGGGAAAGAGGTAATGCAGAGCAGATGGGCTACTAAACTGCTACCAGTGCTCCTATCAGCAAGAAGATTACACACACACACACAAAAAACCTACGACAACAGCAGAGGAAACAGGGACCTGTGGCAGCTGCTGTGCCAGCATGGAATCCGAGGTGCTCTTGGCACTTGGGAGTATTTCATGTACATTAATGTAATAATCCTAACAACAATCCTGTAAATTAAACCAATATTATTTCTCCTACATTGCAGATCTAAAGATAGTGACCAGTAGGGTTGCCAACCTCCAGGTGGTGGCTGGAGATCTCCTGCTGTTACAACTGATCTCTAGGTGACAGAGATCACTTCCCATGGACACAATGGCCACTTTGGCAATTGGACTCTATGGCATCGAAATCCTTCCACTCTCCAAACCCCGCCCTCCTCAGGCTCCGCCCCCAAAATCTCCAGGTATTTCCCAACCTAGAGCTGGCAACCCTAATGACCGGTTCCTAAGGGCTGAGTTACCCCACATGTTGCACTGCTGAAAGGGTTCTTTTAAAAGTATTTTAATGTACATTACCATTAGGGTAGCGACACATCAGCATCACTTCCAGCACTGGAAGTGACACCATGTTGTTGGCGACATGGGGACACTCTGGTATTTGGGCAAAAACTATGGTTGAAGCCATTTTTCTCGTAGTGTTTTTGTGCAAATACTAGAGCATCCCCGCATGGCCGGCGATGTGATGACATCACTTCCAGTGTAGTGTCATTGACACGGAGCTTGCAACAGAGTCCTGGGCTTCCATTTGCTGCTGATAGGTCCCCCTGCTGGCTGGCTGAACACAGCTGGGGAAGGGCCCCCAAAGCAGGGGATCCCTGCCCCCAGCGGGGGTTTGGCAATCCTAATTACCATATATATGGTAAAATGTCTTCATGGATTTTAGACGTTAAAGATTATTCAGATATTTCCTTTATCATTATAATTATTTTAAAATAAATTTAGATGCTAATTGTACCCAATTTCATAGACACTAGTTATGCTCAAACCCTTAGTTTGCCAGACACCAGCCAAGCCAATTACTCAACAAGCTGTTAGAGTGCATCTGAATAAATCTGGATGTGTCCCTTTCCATGATTATACAGTTTCCTCATATGGTTATATGATCCGAAGAGAAACCAGCGTTATCACATGATTATACTTTCTCACCACTTTCACCTCCTTCCACCACCCATTCGTGCTGCTGTCTCCAATTTTTAACGGAGCCCAAAGTAAAGTAATTTTTAAAAGATCAGTTTGACATAGGAGCTGGAGATCTCCTGCTATTACAACTGGTCTCCAGCCCATAGCGATCAGTTCACCTGGAGAAAATGGCCCCTTTGGCAATTGGACTCGATGGCATTGAAGTCCTTCCCTTCTCCAATTCCTGTCCTCCTCAGGCTCTGCCCCAAAAACCTCCCGCCGGTGGTGAAGAGGGACCTGGCAACCCTAGCCATTGATAGTTCATTGTACACAAAATTATTTAAACTATTGCTTAAAATTACATTCAGGCGGTGTGTATAAAGTCTCTCTCTCTCTCTCTCTCTCTCTCTCTCTCTCTCTCTCTCTCTCTCTCTCTCTCTCTCTCTCTCTCTCTCTCTCTCTCTCTCTCTCTCTCTCTCTCTCTCTCTCTATATATATATATATATATATATATATATATATATATATATAAAATAAATGAATTTTGTGTTTAGACTTGGGTCCCATCCCCAGGATGACTCATTATTTATATGCAGAACTTCCAAAATATTCCAAAATACATAAAGATCCAAAATATGGACCACTTCTGACTCCAATTAGTCCAGATAAGGGATACTCAACTTGTAATTCACATAATATTATTCCTCTATTGCCTAAATGCTAGTAATCTGAATTTTCACCTCCTAAAGTATCCAGCTAAGAAAGGCTGTAATGCTTCTATCAGCTCAGATTAAATAGACATTGCCATGGAAAGTAACAGCATCTGGGGTGTTCTGGAGAAATTGTTGTGAAATTCACGTTTTTTTGCAAGTTTCTGTTATTCATCTGTCTTCCAAAGAGACTCAACTGGGCAAAGTAATAGAAATGCCAAATTCATCTGTGTGGCTCAGTGACATTTATCCTCTGTTTGACCATCATAATTAGTGTTCAACTAAATCTGCCGATATTAAACTCAATATTAGTAAAGCTTCACAGTGTGGTTAATTGGCTACTTGATCTTTGACACTTGATGCAATTGACTTTTCACAGCACTAGGTAAAAACATGGAGGAAGGGAGCCAAAATCTAATGAGTCACTTCAAACAAGTACCAGCAAGGAGCTATAATATTATGTATTGTTTTTGACGGGAGCAAGAAAGAGTCTGAAAGTCATATCAGATCCAGAACTGTTGATATATAGAATTAACTCTTCGGTTCTCAAGCCTAATCAAGGCACCATTTTGAATCTTTTGACACTCTGGCCTTCTTTTTTCCCCTCCAAGATTTAGAAATTCGCCACAACTTGTGGATTTTGCAAAACTCAGGCCCCGGAGGATGGGATTGCAAGACAATGCATGTTGCAATAGGAAAGAAACACCACTAACCTGTGGAAGTGCTTAACATTGTTGTTATCAATTGGTAGTGGCTGTCACCACATTTAGCACCCTGACTTTCAATGACCCCGCCCCCCTTCACAAGAGCCTGGAGAAGAAATACATACTTTCCCAAGAAGGGGGAATTCTACTTCGCTTTCTCATCACTGCAAGTCATGCTCAGTTCTGTTCAGTTTATTCAACTGAGACAGCCAGCACTGTGTAGTGGTTAGGAGCGGCGGACTCTAATCTGGAGAACCTGGTTTGAGTCCCCACTCCTCCACATGAAGCCAGCTGGGTGACCTTGGGCTAGTCACAGTTCTTTAACAGCTCTACTGGTTAATAGAAAAGCTGCTTGAAGACTGAGTAAGCCTGTCCTGGAGGAGGTGGTATTCCCTCTGGAGGAGCAGATTTGTAAATCCTGGAGGTCCTGCAGGTCTGGAGGTGTGGACCTGCTCTGGGGCATGTAATGCCTTTTATCAGCTTTGACTGATATATCAGCTAGAGCTGTTCCTCGAAAAGTATGGAATGGCTGTGGTGATCTATACTCTGATGACATCTAGGTTAGATCAAAGTAATGCACTCTGTGAGAGTTATCTTTGAAAAAGGGCCAGAATCCTCAGTTGGTCCAAAATGCTGCAGCTAGGTTAATGCTAGTTACAGGAACTGCATCATCCCTGTGTTGGGAAATCTGTACTGGCTACCCATTTGATTAAAGACACAATTTAAAGGGCTGGTTTTTACCTTTTGGCCCAAATTGGCTGGTGCTGGAGTACCGGAACGACCATGTCCTCCCATTCTGTCCAGCTCACCATTTGCCTCCTGAGCCCTGCTCTCTGTGGCCCTGCTTTTAGAGGTGACTCGTAGGGTTGCCAGGCCATGCTTGACAACCAGCAGAAGCTTCAGTGCTAGGGGGGCCAGCCTCCAGGTGGGACCTGGAGATCCCTGGAATTACAGATCATCTCCAGACTACAGAGATCAGTTCCCCTGGAGAAAATGGATGCTTTGGAGAATGGACTCTGTGGCTTTGAGGGCCCTGACCTCCCCAGGTTCCATCCCCAAATCTCCAGTAGTTTCCCAACCTGAATCTGGCAACCCTACCCCCTCATCCCCTGCCGGTAGCCAGGGGGGATCTGGCAACCCTATTCAGTACAGGAACATGGAGGGCTCATTGTTGTCTGTGTTATGATGTCACTTATGGGAAAAATCTGTAAGTGATATTGGGTCTAGGATCACCACAAACTCTATGGTTTTACCCATAGAGATTCCAGCAGTTCCTAGAGCTACATGACATCACTTCTAGATCTCTCTGGAAGTTATATTGTGGCACAGAAAATGCCAATTCTCCCACCATTGCCACTTGGAGCAGTATAACAGGAAGTCTGCAACAGCAGGAAGCCTGGCAGCCCTAGAGGCCGGTGGCTACTAGAGAAAGAGCATTTTTATTAGTGGCACCCCTCTGTGGCTAACCCGTCGCCTCCCATACTGACTTTTGGACACCAGGCCAAAACATTTCTTTTGAGCCACACTTTTAACTAAGGGTTTTTATCGTTTCAGCTACTTTTCGGTCTTTTCAGAGTACTCAATGGTTATTCTATGCCAGTTTTACATCACAGCCAACCTCCAGGTACTAGCTGGAGATCTCTGGCTATTACAACTGATCTCCAGTTAACAGAGATCAGTTCACCTGGAGAAAATGGTCGCTTTGGCAATTGGACTCTATGGCATTGAAGTCCCTCCCCTCCCCAAGCCCCGCCCTTTTCAGGCTCCGCCCCCAAAACCTCCTACCGGTGGCAAAGAGGGACCTGGCAACCCTGCTGTAGTTGCAGGGGCTAAATGGATGGATGTGGGTCTGGCCTAGGCTGTCTGGGTTGCTGCTGCTTTGGTGAGGTTTTTATGTCCTGCATCAGTTTGACTCTTTTCTGCTTAAATAAGCATCAGTTCTCACAATGGAGGGATGTGAGCAGTGGGGTCCCTCAGGGATCTGTGTTGGGACCAGTGCTTTTCAACCTGTTCATCAGTGACCTGGAGTTGGGGCTGAACAATGAAGTAGCCAAGTTTGCAGATGACACCAAATTATTTAGGGTGGTTAAAACAAAATTGGACTATGAAGGATCTCTACAAACTGGAAGAATGGGCATCAAAATGGCAAATGAGATTCAATGTGAGCAAGTGTAAAGTGATGCATATTGGGACAAAAAATCCCATCTTCACATATACACTGATGGGATCTGTGCTGGCAGTGACAGACCAAGAAAGGGATCTTTGGGTGGCAGTGGATAGCTCGATGAAGATGTCAACCCAGTGTGTGGCTGCTATAAAAAGGCAAATTCCATGCTGGCCATAATTAGATGAGGAATAGAGAATAAAACTGCTGATATCATACTAAAGCTAAAGGTGCCCTGTGCAAGCACCGGGTCATTCCTGACCCATGGGGTGACGTCACATCCAAACGTTTATTAGGCAGACTTTGTTTACGGGGTGGTTTGCCAGTGCCTTTCCCAGTCATCTTCCCTTTACCCTCAGCAAGCTGGGTACTAATTTTACCGACCTCGGAAAGATGGAAGGCTGAGTAAACCTTGATCCGGCTACCTGAAACCAACTTCCGTTGGGATCGAACTCAGGTCGTGAGCAGAGCTTGGACTGCAGTACTGCAGCTTACCACTCTGTGCCACAGAGCTCATTGATATCTTACTGCCCTTGTACAAATCTATGGTGAGACCACTTTTGGAATACTGTGTACAGTTCTGGTCACCACACCTAAAAAAGGATATTACAAAGCTTGAGAAGGTGCAAAAAAGAGCAACCAAAATGATTAGGGGACTAGAGCAACTGTCCTATGAGAAGCGGTTAAAACGCTTAAAGCTGTTTAACTTGGAAAGAAGGTGGCTGAGGGGAGACATGATAGAGGTCTATAAAATTATGCATGGTTTGGAGACAGTGGACAGCGAGAGGTTTTTCTCCCTCACCCATAATACTAGAACACGGGGTCATCTGCTGAAGCTGGAGGGTGAGAGATTCAAAACAGATAAAATGAAGTATTTTTTCACACAACACATAGTTCAATTGTGGAACTCCCTGCCCCAGGATGTGGTGATGGCTGCCAACTTGGAAGGCTTTAAGAGGGGAGTGGACATGTTCATGGAGGAAAGGGATATTAATGGCTACTAGTTAAAATGGATACTAGTCATGATGCATACCTATTCTCTCCAGGATCAGAGGAGCATGCCTATTATCTTAGGTGCTGTGGAACACAGGCAGGATGGTGCTGCTGCAGCCGTCTTGTTTGGGGGCTTCCTAGAGGCACCTGGTTGGCCACTGTGTGAACAGACTGCTGGACTTGATGGTCTTTGGTCTGATCCAGCAGGGCTTTTCTTACGTTCTTATCCTCCCGCTGCAATTGCATTCCAGTGAGGAGGGGAGAAGAAGTGTGTGCTCTATTTTGTTGTTCTGTGGAGATGAGTGTTTTCCTAGCTACTGTTGATGTTCTGCTCACTCAGCCTGTATAGCAATTTTGTGTTAAGGATAGATGTCAGCGCATTACCTGCATATTTGCAGATTATTAACTCAGTTTATTAAATCTGAGGCAATGTGTAGTTTGTTTTCACTTCTCATTTATTTTACATATTAGGGCTGCCATCCCTGGATTGGGAAATTCCTAGAGTTGTGGAGCAAAATGCATCAACTTTGCACTTTCTGCTTCCTGATTTCCAAAATGGAATAGGTGCATCTCCCAACTTAACATTGTTAAAGGAAAAAAGAGAATGTGAGTCAACAAGAAAATTGTAAATACAGGGAGCAAGGAGACAATAATATTGCATAAACTCTTACTATTATTGTCATTGCTTATTTCTAAAATTGTGCCTAATATAGAAAATGTGGCAAGGGGGAGGAAACAACCCCCTCTCCATTTTTCATTTTATTTTTTTAAGGTTTTTTTTTTTTACATTTTACTCATTCTACAAAAATTGGTCTTTAGTGTGACTTATAAAATGTGAAATCATAACTACAATAACAGACCAGAATCTAGTTCCACTATTTCCAAAAATGTAGGGATAACAGCCACAAAACAACAATACTAAAATAACGCTTTTTCCTCCTTGCTTTCTCCATATGACATGTTCTTACAGCCTCTCATCGTCCGAGAAAGTCATTACAGCAACGACAACAAAAAGATGGCCTGAAAAGATTGACTTGCAAGGAGTTTGAAACTTGTCGTGTGCTGCACAGAATTTTTGGTAGACAGCAAACAATAAGAGCATTTTTTTCCCCTGCCAAGAAGCTTTTTGAGTTGGAAATATGGTTTGATTGCTTCATGTTGTTAAACATTGCCATGGACAGCCTTTGTGGAGGCTGGTTGAGATTGAACAACATATTTTGCACAATTGAAATAGTGTGTTTTATTTATAGTTGCAGACAAGGATAGGAGGAAGGAGGGAGAGATGAATGGCCCATAAATTCTGCTGCCTTCAGAGTGGATGCTCTCAAAGAAGTGTCACATTTCCATCGTTGTCTGTGACTTGCATAATGGATATTGTGTCCATCTGGATTTAAATTATGCATTTATTTATTTTACCTCATTTATAGCCCCCCCCCTTTTCTGGCTGAGACTCAAAGTTTGGGTGTCCAAACACACAGGCTAGGCAGAAGGTGGGTCTTCAATCACTTCTTATAAAAAAGAACATATATAATAGGGGTCCCCAACCTTTTTGAGCCTGTGGGCAGCTTTGGAATATTGACACAGGTTGGTGGGTGCAGCCACAAAATGGCTGCCACAAAATAACTGCTGCAGGAAGTGGAGCCAGCCTATCTTCTACCTGATACCCTTCAACAGAACTTTCACCTTGCCAGATTGTTTCCACTAGTTAGAAATCCATAGGTTTAGATGCGTTTTCTTATTGGCGAGATGTAATGTCTTAGACTCAGCCAGGACACAAGGGTGATACAATAAAAGTATTGCAGAAGAACGAAAATGCCCATTTTGTCCAGATCAAGTAGACTCCCTAGCCCACATTGTTTTATCATGTCCACAAAATAATACTGCATGAAATAAAATAATACTGCATGAAATAAATGTATCACTCCCTGGATAAAACAGCTAAAGACACTTTCTGAAAAGCGGAGGGGCTGTGGCTCAGTGGTAGGGCTGTCAATTCGGTTCATCCCGAACTGAAAAACTGCAGAATTTCCCCTGATTCGGCAGTTTTCAGTTCGGATGAAACTGAATTCAAAAAAAGGCGGGAAAACGACAAGCTGAATTCGGCAAGTTCAGGGTGATCACCGAATAAATTTGGCAAATTCAGGGGCTCCGAATCAGCAGCATAACCGTCAGTTAGTAATCAACTAGCAGCATTCTCCCACGGCCAGTGGTGGCCAAGCCGGGTCTTCTTCTGGCCAATCAGTTGTGGTTGAGTGCGTGAGCCCAGCTGCTGCACGGCCCGGGGAGAGAAACAGAGTCTGTTTGTGTGTGAGAGAGATCCCCGTGGGGAGGGGGGTGCGTGTGCACATTTGCGCCTTTCCGCTGCTCTTCACAAAACTTGGGGGGTTTTGCAAGAAGGGTCCCCTCAAGCTACACTGAAAGTGTGGGACCTCTACCTCCAAAAATCTCCACCCCAGAGCTGCGGAAAGCCGCGAATGTGTTTGTAATGGCTTTATTGCAATGAGCAGATTGGAGGGGGACTCCTTCCGGGCCCCATATCTCGGGGAACCCTGACCCAATCTTCACAAAAATCGGGGGTTCTTGCAAGAAGGGTACCCTCAAGCTACACTGAAGGTTTGGGACCTCTACCTCCAAAAATGCCCCCCCCCCATGGAAGCTGTGGAAAACCAAGCCGTGGAAAACCACGAATGTGTTTTTAATGGCTTTATTCCAATGGGCAGATGGGGGACCCCCTTCCGAGCCCCATAACTCGGGGGCCCCTGACCCAATCTTCACAAAACTTGGGGGTTCTTGCAAGAAGGGTCCCCTCAAGCTACACTGAAAGTTTGGGACCTCTACCTCCAAATGTGCCCCCCCGGAGCCGCAGAAAGGCACGAATGTGTTTTTAATGGCTTTATTCTGCCAAATTTTTTCCCGAACTCTGAACTTAGTGCCAAATTCCACAGATCTGAATCAGGGTAGTTCGGATTTCAGCATTTCCCGAATCAAAACGGGCCGAATTTAGCCAAATCTGAATTTTACCGATTTTTTTTTCCAACAGCCCTACTCAGTGGTAGAGCATCTGCTTGGCATGCAGAATTTCCCAGGTTCAATCCCTGGCATCTCCAGTAAAAGGGACTAGGCAAGTAGGTGATGTGAAAGACCCCTGCCTGAGACCCTGGAGAGCTGCTGCCGGTCTGAGTAGACAATATTTACTTTGATGGACCAAGGGTCTGGTTCAGTATAAGGCAGCTCCATGTGTTCACGTGTCTATGTGTCAGCTGGATCGGTCAATTACGTGAGGGATGTGGCAACTTTTCTCTTTATAGTGTCAAGGAAAATTTAAACTTCATTTCCCCCTTTTTAAAGTGTGAAATGTTAGATGAATAGCCAATGGCCGTTAAAATTTAGGGAAAGGAAAAATATAAAAAATATATTGAGAAGAGGAAAGGAATACTCAGCCAAATGCCATATTTTAAGTACCAGGGAGGTATTACTGAACAAGCTCAGGACACCTATCCAGTGATACACCAAAATGTATTTCTAATGCCAGAGTGGGAGGCTTTTCTGCCCTCCATGTGTTGTGTATACTTGTGTATATTATTTTTAAGGGATTGATTAGAGTGGTCTGTTTGTGAACACAACAGCATAATGTTGTATTCACTATGATAGAAAACAGGGTTGCACTTACCGGTAACTGTTGTTCGTCAAGCATCTTGTGTGTAGGTACACATTGGGACTATGCATGCACTGGCCAAAACTGGAGAAAGAACTTTCTAGCTTGATATAACTGAAAAGGCACACTATGTAGCATTTCCTGCCAAAATTGACACATGCCATGAGGAGAGTGCACCATTTCCCCTCAGTTCTCCTGAACTGCGGAAGCTCAAAAACATAGAACTCACAGCAGAGCAGGAGGGAGGGAATGTGTACCTGTATGGAAGATGCTCAACGAACAACAGTTACAGGAAGTGCAACCCTGTTTTTGTCTTTGATTTTCCATGCAGTCCCACATTAGGAAAATAACAAGCTACTCACAAGGAGGTGGGTGTGAGACTTTTAGTTGAAGAGAGAATGAAGAACTGCTCTTCCTACAGCTGACTCTTTTCTGATGTTTATATCAACAGCATAGTGGTGAACAAAGGTCTCTGAGGAGAACCACCTGCAGCCTTACACATGTCTTGTAAAGAGATTCCTCACAGAAAGGCAGCTGAGGAAGCCTGGGATCTCAGTGAATGGGCCTGGATTGAGAATGGACTTGGGACACCAGCATGATGATAACAAAGTTTAATCGTGTTCACAATCCATCATGATAAAGTTTGAAAAGAAGCTGAACTTCTCTTGCAAGAACTTGCATAACAAACAATTTTTTACAAAAAGAGTGTGACCTGTGCAAATAATACAATAAAGCTCCCTGAATATTGAAAGTGTGTAAGGCTTTCTGCATCAGAAGCAGGATTTGGAAAAACACGGGTAAATTGAGCCTCTGAAATAAATGAAACTCCAAGACTATCTTGGGCAAAGGTTCAGTACTAGGCCTTAGTGTAATCCTATTCCCTCAAATATTGGATAAATGGTGTAAATGAACACTCAGAGCAGCACTCCTCACCTAGCAGAAGAGAGTCATAGGACTGAACTCCATAAAATTCCATGTACGTCATAGGTTGGTGAGAAGGTCAAGCAATGGAAGGAACGCATTCATAAAACAATTCCACAGGCTGGATCCAAAGAACGGCATGACTAACTCTGCCTGCCGAGAAAGCTTTTGGGCTCTTGTTTAATTCAGCCATCACCCCCTCTCCACGCTGGATAATAATGCTCTCTGTAACAACACTATGCATGACAAATCCCTTTTGAAACTGATGGATTTTTTAACTAGTTTGTGATTTGTCACAGGAGAGGTTTATAGTCAAAAATTCTATTGAGCCACACAAGGCTTTAGACATGGCTGCAATAACTTTTTGGATCCCACCCAAAGGGATCTGTATGGCATTTGAAGTCCCCCCTTTCCCCAAACCCCGCCCTCCTCAGGCCCCACCCCAAAAACCTCCTACCAGTGGCAAAGAGGAACCTGGCAACCCTATTCAGGAGCCTAGTCTGACACTCCAAGAACTACACTACACCGACAAGCAGGACAAATGTGACAATAGGACAAATATGAACATAACCTTTGGGCTAAACTATGAATTCCCTTTCTTCCCAAAATAGCCTCTGTGATGCCAATATAATATAACTATCCAGTCTCCAACCCAATTGGTATCCAGTTGCTATCATTTAATCTCTGACAGCATAATTTACAAGCTCAGATGCTGCTTGAGAGGAAGGAGGGGGACTATATTTCATTTTAGGTCACCTCTATTTATTTTATTTCAAGCAGGATCTCAGATTGTAAAATATATATTTATCTACCCATCCAGATACCAATGATTTTATACAGTCTATTGCACACTAAGGCGAGAGAGAGAAAGAGATGGAAAGGAAAATTGCTTTTCATCGAGGTAGCCAATATCCCAATCAGATGAAAAATAGAATCCTTTCCCTCCATCCTAAGTGTTTCCATTTTCTTTCTGCCAAAATCAGCTCTGACTTCCTTATTTAAGCTGCCTTAATAAATCTTCAGCTTGGCCAGGCACAACAAGAAAATTTTCAGTCTAGTTTTTCATAGAACGCTCCTGAATGATAGAATGCCTCTCGTCTACATGAATAAGTGGAATGATACACAAATAAATACATTTTGCGGAATATTTATCAGGCAACACCTGTGCCAGCTCAAGGGTTTGGGCCTGGATCTTCCCATGTACGACAGCTGGAACGTCAGTTCTCACTCTTGCCCTACAGAAAACCCAAATGGAAAGGATTCTCTTACAAGCTACACATATGTCTCATTAGCTAATCAGTTGCAGCCAGAAAGTATAGGTAATGCTTTGTTTGTAGTTTAGGATTTGTTTAAAAATCCCACAGAAATGATGGGAGGCAAAGATGTGCCTCAGTTATTCAGGGTTTTAGCCAAAGTCAAGTCCAGAGCTTGTCTAAAAACCTTGTTAGGCCACATTAATTTGTGGTTCAGTTTTGGGGGTACACTTCTTTTTTTCCCTACAAGTCATCTGCAAATTAGTAAGAGCTTCAAATGTATCAAAGGTGACTGATGTTGGAGTGGGGGAGAGGAACTGGAAAGGTCTGATTGTTTCCGTGAAAGTCCTTGTGTGTGTCAGCTGGAACGTCGCTATTCTTTTTGACAATGTCTACAAGGTGCTAAGTCCCAACCTTTATCAAGAGCAGGTTAGCCAGATAAAAGTGGCAATCCTTATGAGCCTGGCTCCCTGATGCACTGTGACATGGTGTGTTAGGTAATGTTAAGGTCAAAAACACCTGCAGGGTAACTTTGCATGAGTCCAGTGAATGTCCGTAGCATACTTGGCTTCACTGCGCTCGTCTTAAACAGAGCTGACAAAAGGGGAAAGCCCGTCATGTTTTTTCACACTAGTCAGTTAGCTCTGGGGTTGCTTCTGGAAGGAGGGGATGAGGGGACAAGGCCAAATTTAAACGTGAGGTGGCTGGGCAAGAAGAATTAACCCATGAGGGCATTGCACGTGTCTGACATTTCAATGAAACCTGGACCTTTGTGACAACATTAACATACTAACACAGCACCCAACTGAGCTACAGTTTTCCTGATATATTAACAGGGTACATGTGGCTGTTTACCTGACTTAAACCAGATTGTGAGTGTACCCAGTGACCAGTGGGTAAAGTTTTTCTTGTCTACCCATGACCCATTGAAATCTACCCTAGGGGCGTAGAGCTCATGCACAGCCTCCCCCCCCCCCGCCAACTGGGGTATCTATTTTCTGTGTGAACTACTGATGAAACATAAGCAAATACAGGAGAAGTAAGAGTCGTGGCGCAGAGTGTTAAGCTGCAGTACTGCAGTCAAAAGCTCTGCTCACGACCTGAGTTCAATCCCGATGGAAGTCGGTTTCAGGTAGCTGGCTCAAGGTTGACTCAGCCTTCCATCCTTCCGAGGTCGGTCAAATGAGTACCCAGCTTGCTGGGGTTAAAGGGAAGATGACTGGGGAAGGCACTGGCAAACCACCCCGTGAACAAAGTCTGCCTAGAAAACATCGGGATGTGACGTCACCCCATGGGTCAGGAATGACCCGGGGCTTGCGCAGGGGACCTTTACCTTTAAGAGACAAAGGAACTTACAGAAGGTGAAATTGCGAAACATTCCAAGACTAAATTTCCTGTTCGGTGCTATCTAACAACCTCGGCAATCCACTTCACTTTCAGTTAATCAGGCCCTGCAGGATGGCTCAGTCTGAACTGCTTACCCCCCACAGCTCTCTCTCCAAAGAACAAGGGTTCAGCAGGTGAAGCAATGTAAGGACTGGAAAATTAGATTTTTGTTTCATTATCTGATGGCAGCTTGAAACCACTAGCCGATGTCCTATATAAATTTGGTAGCAACGTGAAGCAAATTGGCAGCCCCAGATGTCCACAAAAATCGTAATTAGTTTGAGTCCATGATTTGTTAAAGAAAATATAACTGCCATCCTGGACATAATTACTCACATGGTTATATAGCACAGAGGGTCACCATCACTGCTAAGAAACCTACAGGTGGCTAGGGAACAATGGGTAAGGTTTTTTAAAAAAGGACAGGTGGCACCAGCTTTTTATTTTGGTTCAACCTCTGGCCTCTCCAGTTCAAAGGATCTCAGGTTAGCCGGTGTTGGGAAAGACCTTTTTTTACCAGAAACCCTGAAGGGCTGCTGATAGCCAGAGTAGATATTACTAAGCAGTATGGTGGACCAGTGAGCTGACTTGCTAGAAATCACCTTCATAAGTACCATAGAACAACTAGGGTTGCCAGGTCCCTCTGTGCCACCGGTGGGATGTTATTGGGACAGAGCCTGAGGAGGATGGGGTTTGGGGAGGGGAGGGACTACAATGCCATAGAGTCCAATTGCCAAAGTGGCCATTTTCTCCAGGTGAACTGACCTCTATCAGCTGGAGATCAGTTGTAATAACAGGAGATCTCCAGCTAGTACTGGAGGTTGGCAACCCTACTTGAAACAGAAAGGTGGGGCACCATAAACATTCAAGTATGCAGCTAAGGACTTAACCAGTTTTAGAATACAGAAGAATTTTAAATTGTTTTTGTGTCTAAAAGGTTCCGCTCTGACACCACCACCCCTAGCTCTTAGAACTTCCTTTCTGTCAGACTCATTTAATCAGATTAACTGAAAAATGACTCATACATGTAATGGACATGTGGATGCCATTTAACAATGACTATTTTGAAATGTCATCTTATTGTGGAAAGATCTAGGCCTTGGTTTCTGTTGTGGTATTTTGTATAATTGCCTGTGTTCCATTTGGCCTTGTGGTATGACTGAGGTAGCAGGGTATAATAAAGCTGAGCTGAGCTGGGGACTACAGGCAGGGGTGAGTTTAAACTTTGTCTTTTTAAAAACGCTGGGAAGCCTAACTAAACTGAGAATTTAATTTAGGTTTGCTGGGAGAGGGTTGTGATTGTTGTGCCAGTGGGTGATTAAGGTTGTTTGCTGCCTGAAAGCTTGATTGTTACCTTGTTAAGTGGGGTTGTTGTGATTGGAGCTTGTGTGTGAGAGGTGGGGGCTGTGAGCATTTAAATTCCAAGGCTCCTGCTCACCAGAGGCGCGAGCCGAAGGGCGAGAGCACAAAGGCTCTTGCCCTGTGGCTCTTAGCCTGTGGCTCATGACTGGGGATCTGTAGGGTGAGTATAAAATCTTGTTATCTTGGCAGAGTAACTCTCTCCATCCAGTTGGAGTACCGAGCAAAGGGCAGGGTTACAACACCAAAGAATAATATATTAATTAATTAAATAAATAAATACCAGTTATGAAGGTAGACCCCAGCAGGGGTCGGGGGGCTATCCAGTGTGCTGCATGGAGTGTCACATGTATGATTATCTGCCTGCTGGACAGAAGTCGTGGGTGTGTGCTCGTTGCAGGGAGCTCCTGGCTCTCAGGAAGCGAGTTCACTTCCTTGAGGCCAAGGTAGCTCAACTGGATGAGCTGAGGCAGGCAGAGAGAGAAGTGACTAAGGACTCCAAGGATGGAATAGTCACATCCCAGTCCCAAGGTGACGGCAACCTGCCAGTCACGGATGATGGAGCCCTTGGGGAAGGAGGCCATCTCACTGAGGTAGGGAGATGTGGTACCTTGGAAGGGACCTCTTCCTTGGTGGATGAACAGATATCCTCTCGTACCGAGGATATGCCTCAGAGGGGAGGGGGGCGTCTTGTAGTGTGGGATTCAATTCTTCAGAATGTAGATAGCTGGGACTCTGGCGGGTACATGGACCGCATGGTGACTTGCCTGCCTGGTGCAAAGGTTGCGGACATTACCCGTCATATAGGTAGTCTGGTAGCCAGTGGTTGTGGTGCATGTGGGCACCAACAACGTGGAGAAATGTAGTCTGAAGGTCTTGGAATCCAAATTTAGGTTGCTAGGCAGGAGACTAAAAGCCAGGACCTCCAAGGTAGCTTTCTCAGAAATGCTACCTGTTCCACGTGCAGGACCAGCTAGGCAGGTACAGTTGTTGAGTCTCAATGCGTGGATGAGACGGTGGTGCAGGGAAGAGGGCTTTAGATTTGTAAGGAACTGGGCAACATTTTGGGACAAGCCGGGCCTATACAAAAGGGATGAGCTCCACTTGAACCAGGATGGAACCAGACTGCTGGCGCGTAATATAAAAAAGGTGGCAGAGCAGCTTTTAAACTGAACCTGGGGGGAAAGCCGACAGGAGCTGAGAAGCATCCGGTTCGGGCAAACTCAGTGCATACGGACAAAGGGAAAATTGCTTCAGATTGCCCACATAGGAATTACTTAGACATGAAAGGGAATGGGAAAAAATGATGGATAGCCACTTAAAGATGCCCAAAGGCACATGCCAGGCAAGTCGAAAGAGAGAAACAGTGTGGATGTGTTTTTATGCTAATGCTAGAAGCCTCGAAGCAAAAATGAGGAAATTAGAGTGCATGGTTTTAAGAGAAGACATAGATATAGTGAGCATTACAGAAACCTGGTGGAGGGGAGAGAACCAGTGGGATACAGTCATCCCTGGTTACAAACTGTATAGAAATGACAGGGAAGGGCATATTGGAGAGGGTGTTGCTATGTATATCAAGGAAGGCATAGTGTCTAATAAGCTAGAGACCATAAAAAGGGCAGACTTGTCCACAGAATCCTTATGGGTGACGATTCCGGGCCCCAAAGGTGATTTAGTACTGGGGACATTCTATCGCCCCCCTGACCAAATGGCTCAGGGTGATCTTGAGATGGAGAATGAAATTAGGGAAGCATGTAAAGGTAATGAAGTAGTAATAATGGGAGACTTCAACTTCCCTCATATTGATTGGATAAATGTATGCTCCAGCCAAGCCAAAGAGATAAAAATTTTAGACATCCTAAATGACTGTGCCCTCGAACAGTTGGTCATAGACCCAAACAGAGGGGAGGCAATCCTGGATTTAATACTCTGTGGTGGTCCAGTGACTTAGTGCGGGATGTGGATGCAGTTGAGCCAGTTGGCAATAGTGATCACAATGGTATCAAATTTAATTTATATGCAAGTGGGAAAGTGACTGGAAAATCTCACACAATTACCTTTGACTTTAAAAGAGGGAAATGAGAAAACTGGTAAAGAGGAAGTTGAAAGGAACAATTAGGAGGGTTAAATCTCTTGAAAAGGCTTGGGGGTTACTCAAGTCCACATTACTACAGGATCAGCTAGCTTGTATACCGCAGGTCAGGAAAGGTAGTAATAAGTCCAAGAAGTCACCACCATGGCTAACGGGTAAGGTGAAGGAAGCAATTAGAGAAAAAAAGTCTTCCTTCAGAGACTGGAAGGTTTACCCAAACGAGGCGAACAGAAGCAAACACAAACTTGCACAAAGGAAATGCAAGCAGATAATTAGAGATGCAAAAAAAGATTTTGAGGGGCATATTGCTAAACACATCAAAACAAACAATAAGAAATTCTTTAAGTATATTAGGAGTAGGAAATCAGCTAGGGAAGCAGTTGGACCATTGGATGACAATGGGAGTAAAGGAACTGTAAGGGAGGATAAAGCGATTGCTGAAAAACTAAATGAATTCTTCTCATCTGTCTTCACTGTTGAAGATACAGGGCAGATTCCTTTTCCTGAACAGAGATTTTGGAGAGGGGAAAATGAGGAACTGAGGCAAATAGTGGTAACAAGGCAGGAAGTCCTAGAACATCTAGACAAACTGCAAACTAACAAGTCACAGGGACCAGACGGTATTCATCCTAGAGTTCTTCAAGAACTCAAATGGGAAATTGCTGAACTTCTAACAAAGATATGTAATATGTCCCTTCGATCAGCCTCTGTACCAGAGGACTGGAGAATGGCCAATGTAAAACCCATTTATAAAAAAGGTTCCAGGGGGGACCCAGGAAATTACAGTTAGCTTAATGTCTGTTCCGGGTAAATTAGTGGAAAGCATTATTAAAGATAGAATTGTCAAGCATATAGAAGGGCAAGGTCTGCTGGGCAAAACCCAACATGGCTTCTGTAAGGGTAGGTACTGTCTCACTAACCTATTAGAGTTTTTTGAAAGCGTCAATAAGCATGTGGACAGGATTGAGCCTATGGATATTGTGTATTTGGATTTCCAAAAAGCTTTTGACAAAGTCCCCCGCCAAAGACTGCTAAGCAAACTTCATAGTCATGGGATAAGAGGACAAGTCCTCTTATGGATTGAGAGCTGGCTGAAAAATAGGAAGCAGAGAGTAGGAATCAATGGTCAGTTCTCACAATGGTGGGATGTGAGCAGTGGGGTGCCTCAGGGATCTGTGTTGGGACCGGTGCTTTTCAACCTGTTCATCAATGACAGCTAAACAAAAATGCTGGCTCTGTCAGAGATGTTCAATCTGAAAGGGGATAGGAAGCAGATGATTTATACATTTTTGAAATTAAAAATTAAAAAGAGAATCTTGTTTGAGGGGGAATCCTGGGATCGTTCTCTTTCCACCTCCTTCTCTCTCCCCTCTCCCTCCTTGTGCCCCCCCCATTGTTGCTTTTGTCCAGTAAAGAGTTTACAGCTAGATGCTGAGGTGCACAGCTCCCAAGCAGTGGGGCCTATTCACTAAATACCCTCAACCAAGCATCGGGCATTCAGCCTGATGCCCAATCCTTAGCCATCAGCCCTGCCTTGTGCAGTAAAGCCCTCAGCACCACAAGATTGGCACCCCAAATAATCTTGTAATATTCAGTTCTCTGTGCAACCCTATCAGTCTGTACTGTTTCCCAGATGCAGACTCAGACTGTATGATCCTATGTTGGGGAGTTTAAATCCTTTTTATCCTTTGGGATTTAAAGGGAGGATTCAGATTTTTTTTTTTCATAGTTAGTGTTTTCCCTAGATTAGATAAAATAAATGACGTGGCTGTGATCTTAGGTCAACAGTGCAAGGATCTTGACTTGGTGACCCTGCAGAATTGATTATTTGATCAGAATCTGTGGGAACCATTCTATATAGTTATGCTGAATAAGGTTGAGATTCTGGACTATATTTATTTATTTTAGAAATTATATGTCTGCCTTTCTCCTGAGCATCTCAGGACCCAAGGGAAACTATATTATAGAATGAATGTCTACACATTTTAAAAAATCTGCATTTAATAATTTAGAATCTCAAGTAGAAAGTGCCAGTTATGCTAGTTTCCTCCATGCTGGGAGCTTTTTTCCTGATGGGATTGTTGCAAAATATGATTCCACTTCCCTCATTTTGTAATACAAAGTGATGTGGTCCAAAATTCTGTACAAATTCTGTACAAATTCTAGGAACAAGACACAATCACCCTTCTACTTTATGGCAGCAACCTAAAGAACATTTTCCTAGAAGTAAGCCCAATGGAATAAAATGGGACTTACTTCTGAGCAGATCTGCTTAGGATTACTGCTTGTATGAGATAAATGGGAACAATGACATCCCATAACCAATCAACTTTGCCCTACATACAAACAAGGACTACGAACACACTTGAGTCTTTGACATGAAGCATGAAAAGCAACCAATAAGCAGTGGATTTCAATACACACACATGTAACCAACAGAATGGTTTATAATACACAACGCTGTTTGCAGGGCCGCTTTTCATTTAATTGTTATTTTTTTCTGAGAAAAAGTTCACCAGAGAAGAAATACAAAGGCATCTCAAGACATTCTGGCTTACTTTCTCGGCTGTCTTCAGACGCGGTTTGTCTTTCATAGTCGCCATCTGGTGTCCTTTCTGTGCCTTTCTTGTTTTTCTCACCTTTCCTGTTGCCATTTTTAGCTGTAGGAATAATAATTTTAAAAACCCTGTGTGTTATTTTCCCCAAACACAAACTATAAAATGTGACAATACAATCAGCAACTATAAATCAAAGAATAAAAGAGCATCCCATTTTAATTTCTTTGTGTTGTTCCAAAAAGTAAATACATTATTCCTACTTCTTTTCAAATGCTACAGTTATACAATACAATGGGTGTACTTCAGAAAAGGCACATGTTTCAAGTCCCATTAAATATTATGAGATTTATGCACCCCTTCAGTTCCACCGATGTCCTCAAAAATTAGGTTTGCTCATTGTGTCAAGCTAACAAGTGGATTGGCTCTTTGGGCAGGAAGCAAAGGGGCACCAGGAAGCAAACTGGTGGAAACCATGGTGCCCATTGGCATCACACTGAGGACCATTGTTCTAGAGGATGAATCTCATTATTATTCTGTAGTGTTGAGCATTGGGTGGAAAGTCAAGTGAGAGCCACTGGTCTATCATTGTTTCTTCATGACCAGTTTCCTGCTCTTAGGAAAATTGCTGGAGCAGCATTGAGAGAGTGGATTTTCCATGGTGGTGCAATGCATGTGTGCAACCCACAAGACAACAGTGGAGAGAGTAGAAAAGCATGAGCCAGAGTGTAGTGGATAGAGTGCTGCATTCGAATAGGGGAGACCCAAGTTCAAATCCCCACTCAGCAACGAAGCTCACTGGAGAAACATGGGCCAGTCACTCAAATTAAGCTACCTCACAAAGTTTTTGTGAGGATAAAATAGATAATGTGATAAACATGTACCCAAACTCCTTGGACAGGCTTCCCATTTGCTTGCCAACCCCAACTTCATTCTCCCACCCTTGAAAAACTGAGGAGTGGGAGAAAAAATGGCCACAGTTCAGATGACACAGTGGGATTTTCTCCTCCTAGTTTCTAGACCATAGGAAGGAGCATCACTGGCCAACCTCAGGGGGCGCTTCTTGTAGTCATGGTGGTGTCACCAAGGGAGGATGGCAAAGGACAAGGCAGCTTGTCTGATCTCCTCTCCTTCAGAATGAAGCTGCCTTCAGTGTAACAGGGTGCTTGCCTTAGAATGTTCTAACGTTTTGTAGAATGTCCCAACAATTTGTGATTAGACACAGCCTTCATGGCAGCCATTTTGTGGGGATGCTCACTGCCTGTTCTGAAAATTTTAGTATCAGTGTATCCTTTCCATATCTACAGCTGACAAAGGGAGCTTTGACTCTCGAAAGCTCATACCCAGAAAATCGTCTTGGTCTCTATGTTGCTACTAGACATGATGAATCTAGTATATAGACAACTGAATATGTCTTACAGTGTCGCATAAACCTGACTAACCTGTTTTTGGTCCATCAATTGCACCAGCACAATCATAATTTCAGAAAGCAGTGAAGAATGTACATGACCACACGTGGTAACTATTGGACAACATATCCTACTGTGTTCATACTCTCCAAATTAGCAAATAAGTGCTCAAACAAATATCACAACACTTCCGATCGCCTGTCTTATGACTTGGCAGTAGAAAAGAGCAAAAATCCAGTAGCACCTTAAAGACTAACAACATTACTGGCAGGGTATGAGCTTTTCTGAGCCACAGCTCCCTTCTTCAGATATGACTTGGCAGTACAACATATTCAATGGGTGAAAACTGAGAAGAAAAGCAAAAGAGTGTGTGAAAGAAATCAGTAGGCTGACATGAAATCTGCATCTCTAAATTTCAACTTTAACACTATTCTGGGTGGAATTCCTTAAATATTAAATCTCATCTTTTATTATATAAAAAAAAAAAACCCATGACAACCAGGTAATGCTACAGAAACCTCCAGAGAGGCCCAAGGAAACTCTAGCATCTGCCAAATGAAAACAAAAATGCAGCTCAGCTTGATAGTTTTGAGGTGTTTGTAAGAGTCCTACAAAATAATTGGGAGTCTTTGAATTCTGTGTTCTTTTGATCCTATTAGCAGCAACCTCTGCCATCCAGGTAGTCCCTCCTGTATTACAGCACAGAAAACATCAAATATTTTGTTCACATTGTCATAGATTCTGACAGGTTCAGCAGAGGCACTCTTCCTGTTGACTTTCTCAAAACATCAAATGGTGACTGCAGCCAGGCAAACTACTGCAGCCTCCAAACTATGTTGAATTTATTTCTTGTTTCCTGTGGGATAGGTTGTCCTAAACCCAGACTTCTGCTTCATTGGGGCTTACAAGAAAGTTATTAGTTGTCTAGTTTTGAGTGTCACGGTGATGGGCAAACTCTCACATAAACACGTGAAGACATATGAAGCTGCCTTATACTGAATCAGACCATCAGACCATCAGTGTCAGTACAGTCTACTCAGACTGGCAGCAGCTCTCAGCAGTCTCGCGTTGAGGTCTTTCTTGTCACCTGCTACCTGATCCTTTTAACTGGAGGTGCCAGAAATTGAACCTGGGGCCTTCGGCATGCCAAGCAGATGCTCTACCACTGATCCAGGGCCCCTCCCCATGCCCTCCCCTCAGCTTACATTAATTTACGTTCATTTTGTGCAAGTTTTCTTGAAAGTGTTCAAAAAACCCTAAAATCAAGCACTTGCAAGAAGCTTTTAAACAATGAATAGATTAGTCATTCTTCCCCCTGTTTCACCACCAGTCCCCTAAACAAACTTTTTAAGTGCAAAGGTTTTGAAGAGGAAAGCTTGCTAGTAGGGTTGTCAACCTCCAGGTACTAGCTGGAGATCTCCTGCTATTACAACTGATCTCCAGCCGATAGATATCAGTTCACCTGGAGAAAATGGCCGCTTTGCCAATTGGACTCTATGGCATTGAAGTCCCTCCCCTCCCCAAACTCCGCCTTCCTCAGGGTCCACCCCCAAAAATCTCCCTAGGGTTGCCAGGTCCCTCTTCACTACCGGCGAGAGGTTTTGGGGGCAAAGCCTGAGGAGGGTGGGGTTTGGGGAGGGGAGGGACTTCAATGCCATAGAGTCCCTCTATGCAGCCATTTTCTCCAGGTGAACTGGTCTCTGTCGGCTGGAGATCAGTTGTAATAGCAGGAGATCTCTAGTTAGTAGCTGGATGTTGGCCACCCTAAACCTCCCACCGGTGGCGTAAAAGGACCTGGCAACACTACTTGCTAAAGATAAGACTATTGCTATACCTCTTCTTGAGGAGCCCCATGGCGCAGAGTGTTAAGCTGCAGTACTGCAGTCAAAAGCTCTGCTCACGACCTGAGTTCGATCCCGACGGAAGTCGGTTTCAGGTAGCCGGCTCAAGGTTGACTCAGCCTTCCATCCTTCCGAAGTCGGTCAAATGAGTACCCAGCTTGCTGGGGGTAAAGGGAAGATGGCTGGGGAAGGCACTGGAAAACCACCCCGCAAACAAAGTCTGCCTAGAAAACGTCGGGATGTGACATCTCCCCATGGGTCAGGAATGACCTGGTGCTTGCACAGGGGACCTTTACCTTTTTATACCTCTTCTTATCTGGAAATTAATGAACCCCTTAACTCTTAAGCATGCTCATAAATATAATTCCTGCTGCACAGCATGAAATTTGAGGTTACCTTTGACTCCTGAACTGTAAGGGTCAGGAAAATGCGAAATCCCATGCTCTTCTGCTATCATTTTCTGCCAGAAAGCAGGGATTGGATTTTTCTCTGTCTCACAAGAACAGGATCTGTAGTCTCTAGAGACTCCAAATCCCATGTTTAAGATGTTAGATCATTTTAACATCAGGTTGCATTTTCCAAAAAGAAGAACCAATTTCAGCCCTCATATTTATTTATTTAAAGAGCCCGTGCTTTTATGTCTACTTCTTCAGACATTCCATGAAACTGATGACACAGGCAATTTCGTATGAAAGAGTTCATGGCCCAATAAACAAGTTATTCCTACATGTAATGGCATAACATTGAAGACGAAGCCACTGTCTGCTAAAGGCTCAAGGAACAGCGTTAATAAAGCTCTGAAATCAGAACAAGCTGTTGGGAGCCGAAAACTCTCTTCCACAACTGGCACAGCGCAGAACATGGCAGGGTTCCTACTTTCTTTGCCAAGCACACCCAGAGAATTAGTTTAAATTCCATCTGGGACAGCAAACAAAGAGACAGCCTGTCTTTGAAATATTGTGGATAGAGTGTGACCAAAGTGCATACTTCAATCATGACTGTCACCAATTTGGGATATCGTTGACTGTGTTAGTGATCCAGTCCAGGCGCATGAGTGGTGTTGCAAAAATTTGGAGGCAATGTCCTATAATCCCATGAGCAATTTTCAATTCAGTGGGATTTACCTCTGAGTAAATTAGCATATATTTTTATTTAAAGGCAAGTCTGGTTGCTCTGAATCTCTGTAACACTAGACATCACTTTGGAGTTACTATAAATCTATTTATTAATGATTTGAATGAAGGAATAGAGGGGATACTTATTAAATATGCAGATGATACTAAATTGGGAGGGGGTAGCAAATGTGGTAGAAGACAGAGCCAGGATACAGGATGATCTTGACAGGCTGGGCTAAAACTAGGGCTGTCGATTCAGTTCGTCCCAAACAAAAAAAAAAGCCGAATTTCCCCCGATTCGGCAGTTTCCAATTCGGATAGAGCCAAATTCAAAAAAAGGCGGGAAAATGAGGAGCCGAATTCGGTGAGTTCAGGCAAACGCCGAATAAATTCAGCAAAGTTGGGGGCTCCCAATCAGCAGCACAACTGTCAGTTAGTAAGCAACTAGCAGCATTCTCCCGCGGCCAATGGTGGCCAAGCCGGGTCTTCTTCTGGCCAATCAGTCGTGGTTGAGTGCATGAGCCCAGCTGCTGCACGACCCAGGGAGAGAAAAAGAGAGTGTCTGTTTGTGTGAAAGATCCCCTGAAGGGGACATGTGCCCATTTGCGCCTTTCCGTGGCTCTGGGGGGCATTTTTGGAGGTAGAGGTACCAAACTTTTAGTGTAGCTTGAGGTGACCCTTCTTGCAAGAACCCCCACGTTTTGTTAAGATTGGGTGAGTGGGTCCCAGGTTATGGGGCCTGGAAGGGGTCCCCCCAATCTGCCCATTGCAATAAAGCCATTACAAACATATTTGAGGCTTTCCGCGGCTCCGGGGGGGGCATTTTTGGAGGTAGAGGTCCCACACTTTCAGTGTAGCTTGAGGGGACCCTTCTTGCAAGAACCCCCATTTTTGTGAAGATTGGGTCAGGGGGTCCCGAATTATGGGGCCTGGAAAGGGTCCCCCCACCTATCTGCCCATTGGAATACAGCCTTTAAAAACACATTCGCTTTGGGCTGTACCATTACCCCGGCCTGGGGGTCTGGTTGCCTCGGCAGTTGGGCCATACCATTACCCCGGCCTGGGGGTCTGGTTGCCTCAGCAGTTGGGCCATACCATTACTCTGGCCCGGGGGTCTGACTAAAAGGCAATTAATCCTGAGTTATGGGGTTCCCCCCCCCATCCACCCATTGGAATGAATGGGAGCAGGCAATCCTTAATGTGCATCTAGAGAGTGGCAAATCCAAGGCAAAACCTCCCGTGCATAAATGGCCAGAGAGTATGTGTGTGTGAGTCTGCTAGAACTGTATTGGATTACTCCTGAGTCCTGACTCCCAGTCCCTGCTCCTGATGGAAGAGAAGAAAACATCCACAGTAAGACCCATTTGGGTGCTTTTCTCTATAATTCTGTATAATTTTTTCCTGTGTGTGTGTATGTGGGGGGGGGGAGATTCTGTGTGTGTGTGTGTGTAAGAGAGAGGGGGGAAGCCAAAGGGGGGTGGGTTTACCTGTTCTGCTGGGGGGTGGGCTTGATTGCCTCTGTGTGGGACTGTGCATTCTACTGTTTTCACCGGTTGCCAACTTCGTGTGGAGTTAACTGTGGGTCAGTGAGTCTCTCTCTTGCTGGTTCCTATTGTTTCCAATGGGCAGCTGCTCCTGTTGTTTCGAATGGGCTAGCCTGTCATTCATTTTAGTACATCCCCTGTAATGTATTTTAGTGGAATCAATGCAAGTCAACCGACATTCCCCTCTCCCATTATCTTCAATGGGCTGGGCAACCTCTCCCATTGCTTCCAATGGGCTGACTTGTCATTCACTTAGTACATCCCTTTTAATGGCTTTATTCCAATGGGCAGATGGGGGACCCCTTCCGGGCCCCATAACTCGGGGGCCCCTGACCCAATCTTCACAAAAATGGGGGTTCTTGCAAGAAGGGTCCCCTCAAGCTACACTGAAAGTGTGGAACCTCTAACTCCAAAAATGCCCCACCTGGAGCCATGGAAAGCCGCAAATGTGTTTGTAATGGCTTTATTGCAATGGGCAGATTGGGGGGACCCCTTCCGGACCCCATATCTCAGGGGTCCCTGACCCAATCTTAACAACAATTGGGTGTTCTTGCAAGAAGGGTCCCCTCAAGCTACACTGAAATTTTGGTACCTCTACCTCCAAAAATGCCCCCCCCGGAGCCGTGGAAAGCCACAAATGTGTTTTTAATGGCTTTATTCCAATGGGCAGATGGGGGGACCCCCTTCCGGGCCCCATAACCCGGGGGGGGCTGACCCAATCTTAACAAAACTTGAGGGTTCTTGCAAGAAGTGTCCCCTCAAGCTACACTGAACGTTTAGGACCTCTACCTCCAAACATGCCCCCCCGGAGCCATGGAAAGGCACGAATGTGCTTTAAATGGCTTTATTCGGCCAAATTTTTTCCCGAACTCCGAATCTCACGCTGAATTCCACGGATCCGAATTGGGGGAGTTTGGACTTCAGCATTTCACGAATCAAAACGGGCTGAATTTTGCCAAATCCGAATTTTACCGAATTTTTTTTTCAACACCCCTAGCTAAAACTAATAAAATGCATTTCAACAGAGATCAAGGCAAATAGCCAAAATCCTGCTCCTATACTATCTGGATGATTGTGTGGTTATATGTAACCTTGGAAAAGCATAACGTTTAAATGGCAGTAAAGGAACATTAACCGAAGCAGGGAAAGACTCCCATGTTCTAATTAGTCATGTAAAATGCACGTTTTTTGTCTCTGACCCTACAGAAAGTCCACCAAAATTGTGGGGGTCAATATGGTTCTGGTTTAATTTAGAACTTGATACATGTGTATTCTTTACCTTTCCATGGTTGTACACAGTACTGAAAACTCAGTGTGAGTGTTTCAAAAGCTGGGAACACAATGAAATTTATAATCCTTCCCCCCCCAAAAAAAAATCTCATAGAGAAGAGCCTTTTTGAAATAAAGTGTTTTTATCCTACAGCATGGAGGCATTTTGGAATAAGGAATGTTCCCTTCAATAAAATACATCTGCCAACGCTGGCTAGACATTTTTATGCTAGGCTCACTTGCATGGAAAGCACAGTTCTCATCCTGCAAGGTTTCCTATGCATCTTTTCCCTGCCAAGAAAATCTTTACACTTGGGATGGAAAGAGCACATTTTGAAAGGTACTTTTCCAGGCTGCAATAAGGATTTAGTTCATCATAACAATCAAAGCACTTCGCACACATCATTTCAGTATACACTTGCATAAGACAGGTGCTGGTCCTTTATCACAATTGCTCTATCACTATGGAATGTTCTTCTCACAGAATCTCACATTCCTCCTTCTTACTTGCTTAAGAGGTACAGTTGCCAGCCCCCAAACCCCGGCCACCAGTGGAAGATGGGGGGTAGGGTTGCCAGCGCCAGGCTGGGAAACTCCTGGAGATTTGGGGATGGAGCATGGGGAGGACAGGAACCTTAGTGGGGTACAATGCCATAGAGTCAACCCTCCAAAGCATCCACTTTCTCCAGGGAAACTGATCTCTGCAGGCTGGAGATGAGCTATAATTCTAGGGGATTCCGGGGTCCCACTTGGAAGCAGGCATCCCTATTAAGAGGGGCTATACCGTATATCTTATTTGGGCCAGACTATATGTTATGTCTGCCACATTGGGTTACCAGGTCCCTCTTTGCCACCAGTGGGAGGTTTCTGGGGTAGAGCCTGAGGAGGGCAGGGTTTGGGGAGGGGAGGAACCTCAATGGCATAGAGTCCAGTTGCCAAAGAGGCCATTTTCTCCAGGGGAAATGATCTCTATTGGCTAGAGATCAGTTGTAATAGCAGGAGATATCCAGTTAGTACCTGGAGGTTGGCAACCCTACTGCCACAAGACAGGTCAGGGTTGCCCGACCCATTTTGCGAATGCCAACTGCTCCAGGGCCTGATTCAGCGCAGGAATGTGGCACAGGGGGGGAAGAGAAGCTTCAGCCTCCACACAGTTTTCCAGAGCCAAAATGGCTGCAGGAGCCCTTCCCGTGTCACTAGGGCTGTCGATTCGGTTCGGCCCGAACTGAAAAACAGCCGAATTTCCCCTGATTCAGCGGTTTTTAGTTCCGGACGAACTGAACTCAAAAATGGCGGGAAACCGGGGGAGCCGAATTCAGCGAGTTCGGGAGTTCACGAATAAATCCGGTCAATTCGGGCCGTCAGTAAGCAGCATAACCGTCAGTAAGCAGCATTCTCCTCCCCCGGCCAATCGGTGGCCAAGCTGGATCTTCTTCTGGCCAATCAGTCAGGATTGAGTACTGGAGGAATCAGCTGCTGTGCGGCCGGGCCGGGGAGAGAGAGAGAGTGAGAGAAATCCTCATGGGGGGTGCTTGTGCACATTCTCTCCTTTCCTTGGCTGCAGGGGGCGCATTTTTTGGGGTAGAGACCCCAAACTTTCAGTGGAGCTTCAGACGAGCCTTCTTAAGAGACCCCCCAAGTTTTGTAAACATTGGGTCAGGGGGTCCCGAGATATGGGCGCCACCCCTTTTCCCTCCCCCCTTTTCCATTTCCGTGGCTGCAGGGGGTGCTTTTTGGGGGGTGCAGCCCCCAAACTTTCAGCATAGCTTCAGACGAGCCTTCTTAAGAAACCCCCCAAGTTTTGTAAAGATGGGTTCAGTGGGGGCAGAAATATGGGCTCCCCCCTTTTCTCTTTCCGTGGCTGCAGGGGGTGCATTTTTTGGGGGGCAGCCCCCAAACATTCAGCATAGCTTCAGACGAGCCTTCGTAAGAGACCCCCCAAGTTTTGTAAACATTGGGTGAGGGGGTCCCGAGATATGGGCTTTCCCCTTTTCCCTATTGGGATGAATGGATCACACGATACTGTATGCATCTCCAGAGCGGCAAAACCTTCCATGCTTAAATGGAATCATATTGGATTACCCAGTCCTCCCAGCCCCTCCTGATGGAACAGAAGACAGCCACAGTAAGACCCCTTTGGGGGCTTTAATCTATAATTTTTCTCCTGAGTGTGTGTGTGGGGGGGAGCAGAGTCTGTGTGTGTGTGGGGAGGGAGCAGATTCTGTGGGTGGGAGGGAAGCCAAAGGGGGCTTTCGCCCATTCTGACTGGGGTGTGTGTGCCCCCTCGAGTCTCTCTCTCCCTGGTTTGAGGGGGGGTTTCAGTCCTCAGGTTTTCCCTCATTCATAAGATCGGTTAGGTCTATTTTGATGCTTGCTCAAAACTGGTTTGCAAATGGTTACTTAAAGAATGCATTTGCCTGGTCCCGGGTCCAATGCAAAAGGGGAAATTCCAACCCCTCCTGCTCATTATGCATAGCTAACTGCCTCTGTCCCTTTCCATGGTTTGCAAAGGTGTCAGGTGTTGCTTTGCATGGTTGCAAAGGTGTTGCTTTGCAGTTGTGGATGTTGCTTTGCAGTTGTGTTGCTTTGCAGTGTTGCTTTGCAGTTCTGTTGCTTTGCAAACCTCTTAGCACCTGCCCCGCCCTTGCTCTCAGCTGTTTGTCGGGGCTGGGAGCTTTGTGCGTGGGCGGCAAGCTCTGCTCAGAGATGCACATTAAGGGTGGGGGGACCCCTTTCGGGGCCCATATCTCAGCCCCCCCTGACCCAATCTTTACAAAACTTGGGGGGTCTTGCAAGAAGGGTCCTTTGAAGCTCCGCTGAAAGTTTGGGACCTCTACCCCCAAAAATGCCCCCCTGGAGCCGCGGAAAGGCGCGGTTGTGTTTTTAATGGCTTTATTTGGTCGAATTTTTTTCCCGAACTTTGAATTCCCGCCGAATTGCATGGACCCGAAGCGAGGGAGTTCGGACTTCGGCATATCCCGAATCCAGATGGGCTGAATTCGGCCGAATCCAAACTAAACTGTATTTTTTTTTCAACAGCCCTACGTGTCACACTGCCAAGCAGAATTGGGTCCTGCAGCACTTGGAATGTTAATTCCCTAGGGTGGACAGCTCTGAGTTGGGAAATACCTGGAAATTTTGGGGGGTGGGATTTGGGGAGGGACTTCAATGCCATAGAGTCCAATTGCCAAAGTGGCCATTTTCTCCAGGTGAACTGATCTCTATCAGCTGGAGATCAGTTGTAATAGCAGATCTCCAGCTAGTACCTGGAGGTTGGCAACCCTCTAGTTCCCCGATGTCACATTTGTCTGTAAAACTGGTCAGGGGACCCTGGCCCTAACTGTGGCACAAGTAGCATGTAGTTTGGCCATTTGTTTGGCTTTGGCTTGGCCAACTGCTCTTATACTGTGATTGTGACAGTTTTGTATCTCTTTGTTTCCTTTCTGTAAGCCACCTTGGACTGAGAAAAGAAGTACCTTAAAATAATATATACAGGACACGAGTCATGGGTGAAACCTTTCCATATGTAAATATTTCATGCATACCCTGGTCACACATGTTCTATTTATTTATGTAGTAAAATATTTATATCCTGACTTTTCTCGAGATTCAAGGTGGCTTGAAATAAGAGTTAAAAAAAAAAAACATTTTTCTGTTTAAAACCAAAAATAAAATAACATACACCAAATCTCTCCCCCACCTTCCCCCCTTAAAAGATGCCTGCCTATTCAGTGTCCCCGGCAAACAGGCAGGTCTTGCAGCGCCGTCTGAAGATCTCTAAGGAGCCCCCCCCCCCCTCACCTCTTCATGGATCCCATTCTACAGAGCTGGAGCCACGATGGTAAATGTCCAGGCTCTAGTTGATGTCAGACAGGCCACCCTAAGTGATGGGATAGCCAATAAACAGCTGCCTCATTACCATAGTTGGTGCACCGAGCAGGGTTGCCAACCTCCAGGTGGGGCCTGGATATCTCCTGCTTGTTCAACTGATCTCCAGACGACAGAGTCCTGTTCTCCTGGAGAAAACGGCTGCTTTAGAGGGTGAACTCTATAGCATTTTACCATGCTGAGGTCTCTCCCCTCCCCAAACTCTTTGAGCTCCCCCCTCCCGCAAATCTCCAGCTATTTCCCAACCCAGAGCTGGCAACCCCAGCACAGGGGCATAAGGAAAGAAGTGGTCCTTCAAATATTGGCAATGCTACTGTCAGTCAACAACCTGGGCAGGTCTACTGCTGGCCTTCTAACATACTCCAATCTGTATATATCGTAAATACATTTAAGTGTGACTGGGAACACAGGGCAGTGTTTACCTATGGCCCGCATCCTGTATCAGTCAGGCTTTATTATCCCTATATTGCAGATTGATAAGAGGGCTAACATCACCTATATAACGTAAGCATAAGACAAAGGAATTATATACAGATTGAAACTTGTTTCATAACTCAGTCCTCCACATTAGTTGAATAATCCACATATATGTAGCATGTGCATTTTAGGATGTGGACACAAGGAATGTTCCAAATGAAGCGTGCACAGCTAGATGCGTGACATTGTCAAGGCCTGCCAGACATCTCTCATTTGTGAACATGATAAGACTTTAGTGGCTGAAAGGTAAGGGGACATGTTTCTTCCAGTTAGGCTGTTACAGGTTGCGGCTGTTCATTTAGAAAACAACATTCTGAGCTGGTCCAGCCCCTGATGGCACCATTTGAAATCAGTGGAAATTGGAAGGGGGGGGGCAAAATGGTCCTTTTCTTGCCTGCACGGCATTTGAAAAGCTGCCTTTGAGCCCATCTATCTCCATTCGTTTACTTTTGTCAAGTGTGTATCACATGTAGCTTTCAGCTATTATGAATCTGAGTCCAAGTCTCATTCAAAGCAACTACTGATCAGGACCAGCTGCTCAGCCAAAGGGTAGATCACGTGCTCCTATCCTTCAGCTTTGCTTCGTTCCAGCTCAAACTCAGCTGATTGTTTGCCACAAACATCTAATTAATCCAACATGCCTTTAATCCCATTGAGCGAAAAGAAAAATAAGGCTTTTAAAATACTTGCCAATTTAATTTTTTTCTGGGTACGCTACACTAGTTTGCTCTTGAATGCAAGATTACAGAGGCAGACCATTAACCCTGTAGCTAGATTCACAGCTGTAAATTAGTGTTAATGATAGCTTATCTGCATTATCCCATTCTTGCTTTTTCCTGCCCTTAGGGTAGATAATGTAGTAAGCATTCAATGTAATTAATTAGCATAGAAGACTCTGTGGTTGATTAAATAGCTCCAATGAAGTGCAGTGTAAAACCCTTCTACCCCAAAAGAGCCGTTTCATGGATACTCCCTGAGGTGAGGAGAGAGAGCCTTAGCATTGTGGCATGTTTGGGAGGCAAGACTGGTACAAGCAGATGAGGCTTTGAAATGCATGTGTTCCTTGAAGGATGCACTATATCAGCCAATCCCTTCCGCAGTGCTCCACTGGACCTCACGAAAAAATCAGTTCTAAGAGGACACGTCTGCACGGGACACCATTGTGTTCGCTGTCCCTCACCTGAGTACTTCGCTGCCTTTCCAAAAACAAAACCAAACAGGAGACCATGTTGCGACGAAACCTGTGAGGAAGTCCGGAGTGCAAATTGACAGAGAACACAGCTGGTCTAATCCACAAGATCTTGGATGCAACAGACTTTGGCAACAAATCAACCCCTCAAGAATGAGTTACCCTGGGTGGCATAACACTCTTTCAGCCCCCTTAAGCCATTGCAGATCTTTTTTAGAGAGGATAAATGAATGAAGAATGGAAAAGCACCTTATGTACTGAAAGCACAAGAGAAATTACCGAGCTATCTAGCTACCTGCTGAGGCCACCGAAGAGTGGAAAAACAGCAGCTAGACAGCCCTTCATTTTGCCTGAATCAAGCAGCATTCATCAAGTATGCCCTTATATGCTGTTAGATTGTGCATCTTAAACCATCTTAACTGTTTCACCTTTTTAAGTAAACTACTTTGAGAACACTTGTTTGGAAAAGCAGTATGGAAACATTGTCATTAGACAGAGAATACCAGCACTGAACCCCAGACTCTCTACACTGCGGTATACTTTCTTGGTCACAAAAGAAAGTTCATAACAGAAACTTAGCAAATGAAAATATTCCTTTACATCTGGTGCTTCAAAGGATTTTAACATGAAATTGGACAGCTGTTCGCATGCCAGACTGTGAAATAAATTCTAGACCCTTTTCCTGAACTGAAGACATGGACTTTAAAGAAGAGTTGGTTTTTATATGCCAACTTTCTCTACCACTTAAGGCAGAATCAAACTGGCTTACAATCACCTTCCCTTCTCCTCCCCACAACAGACACCCTGTGAGGTAGGTGAGGCTGAGAGAGCATGACTTGCCCAAGGTCACCCAGCTGGCTTTGTGTGTAGGAGTGGGGAAACGAATCCATTTCACCAGATTAGCCTCCGCCGCTCATGTGGAGGAGTGGGGAATCAAACCTGGTTCTCCATATCAGACTCCACTGCTCCAAACCACTGCTGTTAACCACTACACCACGCTAGCTCTCCCAAAGTCACTCCATCTCTATGCTTTATTATAACCTATTTTCAATTAACTAAGAAAAAAGCTTTCTATGTCATTATGGGAGGAAGGAATCTGTGCACTGGTTGTGTGTTTAAGAAAACTTGTCTTGATTGCATTTAGATGAAGAAAGGATGGGAAGTGAATCTTCTCCATTTGAGACAATTTGAGTCTTCCTAAAACTGTGAAGATTGAGGTTAAAATTAGAATTTCCAATTAACATGGTCACTATAGCTGCTTTCATACTTCTGATGTATGAAAAAAAAAATCCCTGTGAGATCCATCTGAAATCTCAAACTTTGCAAGTGAAAGAGAAAAGTTACCTGGTGGAGTCTCGAGAGCAGATTTATCTTTTCTATTGGCTTTCTTTGGTTTTAACTCCTTCTTGGCTGGTCTAAATCGCGGGGGCTCTTCTGTCTCTGCAGGGGGCTCCATTTCTTCCTCTTTCGGCTGTTCCGTGAACGGTGAAAACTCATCATCGGGATCTGGAAAAGAGTAATAATGATCCCTGTTGATGATTTCCTGTAGGTAGTAATTCTGATCTTCCATAGGCAGACCCCAAATTGTATCCCCCAGCAGTGCCGGACCAAAAACCCAGAGCACAAGAAAGAGCTGAGATTTCTTGCAGGGTGGAATCATCATTATTATTATTTTGCAGGAAAAAAAACTCCTTTGTGAATAATATCCAATTTAGATTCAACGAAGAGGAAAAACAGGAATTTTGGCAGCTGGTAAGTTCCCAGGATAAAGAGCACCGTCTGGGATAAGAGCTTCTGCTTTGGATTAGTTTTCAAAAGTTGCAAGTAATGAAGTGAGAGTGAGGTGGGAGGAGGGGGGGGCACAGCCCGAGGTCCATGTGATCAACTGGACTCCCCGGCCAGACACATCTGCAGGCATATAGTTGAAAAGCAAGCTGACACTTGGCAGGTGTGATTCCCTGAAGCCTCAATAATGTCTTGCCTGCTCTGTTTCGCTCCTTTTCCCCCAACCTGTGAAAACTTTATCAGCTCTAGTTTCGCGCGTTGTCGTGGGATCAGCCGCCAATCCAAACGCTGAGGGAAAACTTTGTTTATTCAAAGAAATGAAAGGAAAAAATTGGCCACAAGCTTTAGCATAACTTCTCTTGCCAGAGCTTTGTGTAAAAGAGTGTGTTCAGAGGAAAGAATGAAAGGGGAAATGTTTTCTCCTGTGGTTTATGGGATTTTATCCCTGAAGAATATTATTATCGTGTTCAGATTATATGAAAGGAAAACATGCTTGTGGAAATTCCTTCTCCTCCTACAATGTTTGATAGAAAACAGGTGCAGATGGTCAACAGCACAGAAAGACTTCTATTTGCTCATTTGTATTGTCTCTCCACTAAATAAACCTTTCCGTGTCTAGAGATTAAAAGTCAGGATATTGGGCACAAATAGTATTTTTCTGTCTCTGGCGCTTCTGGAGTTTCATCCAAGTCTTCTGTTTATTATTTTAGGCTGTTTCCGTTCAACCTTTTCGCTTATCTGGTGGTCCTGGATAACAGCTCATTTACCCAAAGCCCTCATTTTCTAGAAACTATGCAAAACATTTCCACTTCAGGATTTTTCAAAACAGAAATATGAGATGAAAGCATTTGAAAATGCCTCTCACCTTCCAAAATACATTTTGCTAAATAAATATTAAAGGCTAGCACTTCTCTCTCTGCAGGAGTCCTAGATCCCTTCCCTTCCATTCAAGAAAATATATAACTTGCAAAGATATTCAAATGTGTGTCTACCCAGCTCATTTTTTTCATGCTCAAGCTTGCCAGTTGCATCCCGGTTTTGCACCTATCCTTATTAATGAACTTAAGTTACCGGTACATCATTCGTGGGCACCTTGAATGAAACCTGGGGACTGGCACACACATTCAAGATGGGTAATTTGTCCTGAGTACATACCTTGTTCCTAATAAATTCTACATGGACTTATTCTAGAATTACTGTTCATCTAGAGGTATTTGAAATGTGGAGAAATAAAACACATACTTCATAAAATACATAATTTTAGACTGCAGCCTTGTTTGGTTGCTCCCTCATAACAAAAATGAAATATGTGACTTCTCCCCCTCCAGCAGTCTAAAATGGAGCTGTTCAGGAAGTTCTGTACACGTGACGCATGAATAGTTGTTTGTGTTAAGTTTGAACAGATCTGATAAGTTCTAAGCCTTGCATTCTAAAATTCTCCCTCACAAATGGGTGGTGAGTGGAAATCTTGCCTAGCAGTCCATTACATTGCATAGGGTTGCCAGCTCTGGGTTGGGAAATACCTGGAGATAGGGCTGTCAAAAAAAAAAATTCGGTACAGTTCGGATTCGGCCGAATATGACCCTTGTGGGTTCGGTACGTGCCGAAGTCCGAACTCCCCCGCTTCGGATCCCCAGTAATTCGGGGGGATCCGGAGTTCGGGGGAAAATTCGGCCCCAGCGCGCCTTCAGAGGGATTCCCTGAAGGCGCGCGGGGGCCCTTTAAACTGATCTGAGCCTCCCAGCTGGGAGGCGCAGATCAGTTCAAAGGGCAGCCCACCCCCCTTCAGCGGGCTCCGCTGGAGAGGCTCGGGCTGCCCTTTAAACTGATCTGAGCCTCCCAGCTGGGAGGCGCAGGTCAGTTTAAAGGGCAGCCCGCACCTTTCAGCGGGCTCCGCTGGAGAAGGGCGGGCTGTCCTTTAAACTGATCTGTGCCTCCCGGCCGGGAGGCGCAGGTCAGTTTAAAGGGCAGCCCACACCTTTCAGCGGGCTCCGCTGGAGAGGCTCGGGATGAAAGCCATCCATCTACATACCAAAGCTGAATATCATGCATTTGAAGTTGACAGTTGTGTACACCATTCAGTAGTTCCTTGCAAAAAACAAATCAGTCATACTGTGTACCCTCAAACTAGTGAAAATCTCACAAAATGAATACATACATAATAGTGAGATTAAAGATACCTATACAGTTCATACTCCATTTCTATATAACATTACACAACATTTTAAATTGTAATAATTAGAATTAACTATCACAAAGTGTTCAGCTAATTACTAATTTAACTTACCTGCATTAACTCTTTAAGGTGGCACATATGGTTTTTCTATATGCTTTGGCCACAAAGGACTGCTAAAAATAACATTTTTCTTCCCCCAAAGCAGCAGAATGTTTTCTGTTCCTTGGTACTTAAGATCTGCAGTAAATTGTGGACTATAAAATGGAACAAGAAAATGGAACTACACTTTTTAAAAACTCTTTTTTCCTCCACAATAGCCATTTATTCCTGCTGTCAACAGTCGCTTACCACCACAGGGATAGTAAATTTTCAAAGTCCTTTTGAGAAATACAAAGAAATCTGTGTTTAAACTTTGGGACCATGCTTTTAAGAAGTCAATGTGACATGAGGTGCTCTTTCTCCATAATTCTGAGAACCTAAAAGCTGATCTCCAGCTGTTTTATAAGTCAAAGGCTTTAAAGGTAGGTTTCCATTCATATATAGCAGACTGTTGTAAGAACCACAGCATCAGTCTACTACAATGCTTAGGTGGGGCAAAGGCAACCTTTTTTGCTGACCCAGTGCTCAATTTGGGAGCAGCTGGAGCCCGCTACCCAGAACCCAACCTCACCCAAAACCCTAGCGTGTAAATAAGAACACAGACAAATTGTTGGAATAAAAATGGCCTCAGCTTTTATTGGTTACAGCATAAGGGCCTTGGCATAGCACAGGGCATCAGCCAACCCACCTGCTGACCAATGATGTACCTCCTACTCCCAGCCCGCCTGCTGGAGAGTAGCCTGGAATGGCAGTATGTTGGAAATCACTTGGACTGGAGCCATTCTGTGTATCCCCCGCCATTTGGAGGGAGGCTGCCCTGACATCCCCCGAGCTAGGCATGTCCCCTGCCAGCCCTCCCCCAAAATCCCTTATTGAGATCCCCAGAGTGGGGTAAAGTGGGCACACAGGCTGGCTTTTACCCCAAAATGGATCTGGCCCCATGCAAACACTGCCAATAAGTTGTGACATGAAAGAAGAACAAAACAAAACAACCCATGATGCCAAGTAAAGGGAGGAAGAGTGGGAGAAGCTGCAAGGATGAATGAGCGGGGAGATGAGTGAGGGCCCGAAACAGAGAGGCAAGCGAGGGCCAAATATATATCCGGCCAGAAAACCCAAGTCCACAGGCCTGCGGTCCACCAGGGCCCCCTGGCCCCCCAGGCTGTCCCCGATTGGACCTTTGATTAGGGACCAGTGCAGAAAGCCAAATGGCCAGCCAGGAAAGTTCCCGCCAGGGAGCCCATGCAGTCACTGCAGCTTCCCAGACTGCCCAGCTGCCATTCAAAACCTCATTACTAGAGTTTAAGTTATAATATATACCACAGGTCAGGAACGGTAGCATAAAGTCTAAGAGGTCACCAACATGGCTAACAATCAGGATGAGGGAAGCTTTTAGAGCGACAAAGGCTTCCTTTAGAAACTGGAAGGTTTTCCCAAATGAGGAAAATAAAAACCAACGCAAACTTGCACAAAGGATATGCAGACAAATAGAGATGAAAAAAGGAATTTTTGAGGAATGTATCACTAAAAGCAAAAATACGAACAATAAAAAAAATATTCAAGTACATTAGGAGCAGGAAACCAGTTAGGGAAGCCATTGGGCCATTGGATAATGGAATTAGAGTACTAAAGGACAACTAAAGGAAAAGAGGAAGACCCAACAAGAGATGGATTGACTCAATAAAGGAAGCCACAGCCTTCAATTTGCAAGATCTGAGCAAGGCTGCCAAAGATAGGACATTTTGGAGGATTTTCATTCATAGGGTCACCATGAGTAGGAAGCGACTGGACGGCACTTAACACACACACACAAAGGACAACAAGGTAGTTGTTGAGAAGCTAAATGAATTTTTCTCACTGCTGAAATATCATGCAAATACCTCTTCCTAAATGGATGTTTCTAGGAGGGGAGGATGTGGAGCTTAGTCAAATAGTGGTGATGAAGGAGGAAGTTCTAGACCTTGTAGTCAAAGTGCAAACTAATAAATCACTAGAACCAGATGGTATCCATCCAGGAGTTCTTAAAGAACTCAAGTGTGAAATTTCTGATCTTTTAACTAAGTTATGCAATATCTCCCTAAGATCAGTCTCTGTATGGGCGGACTGGAGAGTGGCCAATGTAACTCCCATTTAAAAAAGGATCCAGGGAGGATCTAGGAAATTAAAGGCTGGTTAGCTTAATGTCTATTCCAGATAAATTGATGAAAAGCATTATTAAAGATAAAATTGTCAAGTATATAGAAGGGCAAGCCATGCTGATTAACAAAACAACATGGCTTCTGCAAAGTCCTGTCTCACTAACAGGAGTTCTTTTAGCCACGTTGAAAACAAAAAAAGCCGCAAAATGGCTTTTTTCGTTCCCCTGGCATGCGCGAATCGGCTTAGGAAGAAGCACCGCTGCACCTCTTCCCTGCTGACTCCGCATGCCGTTGTTTCAGGAATGGGCTGTTAAATTATTTTAAATGCATAAATTAAATAGTATGACATTTGAAGCTTTAATCTGAAGTATACTTTGGTGGGTATTGTTATAGATCCCAGTACCAAAATCCCATATGCAACACACTCCTATGAATATATGTACTTGTCAAAATATGATGGCATTATATGGTTTGCTGTTATCAGCTTTAAAAGGTGCCTTGTTTCAGATCTGCCCTAACAGAGAAGAATAGCAAAAGGCAAATAGTAGATGTAGCAGTTTGCTTTGCTGTGAGCTTTTTTTTACCTTCAGGATTCAGCAAATGGAAAATCAGGTTCGTATGGAGATTACTCTAACAGGTACAAGGTGATTATACTAGTAGGACTTGTTTTAAAAAGTTGCGATTCTTTGGGGGGGGGGAATCAGCCCAGACTGTATTAATTATGCTTGCAGGATAAAAGCAACATTCATTTAAATTAAAAAGGGATCAAGAAACGATGCACAACTTTTCACTAATAAAAATTTGCATTGGGCTGGGTTTACCATCTTTACCTTTTCTTCACAAAAATAATTCATCATATCATTTTTCTACTTGCCCAGATTGCCATGGAAACCAAAGCTTTCTGATTCTTTCATACCCTACGTATGCCATGATACCATCACTGCATGACACCTTTTTAAGTGAAAGAGATGGCGTGGGTTGCATAATTTTGGCAATTATTTTTATATCTCTGAATATATATTTTTGAGTCTTTCCCTGCAGCAAATATTTGGGGATCGGTAATCTGAATAGTGTAAAGCACCATCCTACCATATTTTTATGTTTATGTACTCAACACTATTACAGTCAAGCTGTGAAGGAAAATAACAATTTAAAGAAAGAAGAGGACATTTATGCAGCCAACATGCCTGTGAAATAATCACAAAAGCTCTGAACACTGTTTCAGATACTTCTAATATATTTGAAAGGACCTCATTTTTCTGTTTTGGTGTGCCAAAATCAAATTCTTCATGACATAGTATGTTTCACACATTGATAGGGTTGCCAGCTCCAGGTTGGAAAATACCTGGAGATTTTGGGGGCAGAGCCTGAGGAGGGCATGGTTTGGGGAAGGGAGGGGAAGGGACTTCAATGCCATAGAGTCCAATTGCCAAAGCGGCCATTTTCTCCAGGTGAACTGATTATCGGCTGGAGATTAGTTGTAATAGCAGGAGATGTCCAGCTAGTACATGGAGGTTGGCAGCTCTAAACATTGAACAGTGTCCAATCTACTGACCTGATTTTGGCAATTATACCCTATAGCTCTCTACAATCTGAGGGTTATCCAGCAATCTCAAGGATAATAAGAAGGGATAAAGAATGAGTGCTTGTTCGCCCTCTTCTGTTCATCTTCTTCTAAGGAAAATGAAGAATGCCTGCCTTTCATCAACAGCAGGCAAAGCCATCTTGGTTAAGAACAGATTCATCTTCAGATATTAAAAATAATAATTATTCAAAGCAGTTCTTCAATGGTTACTCATTTTATCAAGACCTTCAGACTACCTTTCTTTCCTTTTCTAAAGTAAACTAATCCTTCTCCAGGTGTGGGTTTACAAGAGGAGGTCTACTTCTATTCATGCATAACCTGTCTCTGGGCATATTGTCTACCTCCAACACCACAGAAAAAAGCTTTATTTCCGTTGGAAATAGCTAACCAAATCTGTATAATTGGCTTGGACACAGAGCATTAGTGTTAGTAACTGGGGGAAACATCTACCCCTACTCCAGGTTTTTAGCACCTTGCCCAAATGCATTTTGCCATTCAAGCTGAAAATCAACCAGGTATGAAAAGGAAGATTCTGAATATGCTATCACATGCCATAATGTAGGTTTACATTGCTAGATATGACAATATAATTTCACAGCTGTGTAATAAACTTGCTCAAACCTGACTTGTAGTCATTAAACAGGGACTTGTGCTGGCATGTTGGATAAAGCTGTTTTGAAAGTTGAAATTATAGACTCTATGGATTCAATGAGGCTTTAAAGACAAAATATTTCCTAACATGTTCTTTATTCCTTACTACAGGGCTGGGGAAATATTTTGCCGTACAGATATCTCATTGTTACTCTTATGACAGATGCAGGTTGTTGATGGGCTTAACTGTATTATTGTTCATTGTTTTTTCACCATAAAACAGAGCCATGTCGGTATGGGTTTATCAGTGATGCATAAGGGCTGAATTCAGAAGTCACTTTGAACCAAGTTATACTGGCACGTACGTGAACCCAGCTTGCTGCCGACTTATGCAAAGTTGTTGAATCTTTATTGCTCATTGACAAATTCGTAAGCATTCATAATATAGAGAAACAAAGAAATGAACAATTTTACAATTTTAGGATAAACACAATAAATAAGAGATTTTATCCATTTGTGGTACAGGGTAAACTTGCATTATCAGAGCTATTTGGCTAGGTATTTCGGTAGCTGATGTACTTTCTCAGTATCTGAATCTAAGCCTGATAAAAGAAACGGTATAATACAAGGTTTTAACGGGAGACCATACTTTGCTAAATAGCCAAAATCCATGGTTGCTTTATCCTTCTTTAATCCCTGTTTCAGCCAAGATTCAGCCAGGATCAAATGCATGCGTTTCGCCTAATGTGCGTTCGATCCTGGCTAAAACAGGGATTAAAAGAGGATAAAGCGACCATGCGTTTTCGCCCTAAGAAGCCAGGTTTTGTGAGGTTAAATCTCACTCCAGTGAACCAGCATACATTCCATAGCCTTTTATGCAGGAACGTTTCCCCACAGTCACCCCTGCCGACTGCTTCAGGGCTTCCTTTTGATTATGCATGCCTTTTCTGTCCATCAGAGGTCACTTCGCTCTCTCTGTAAATTTTGCTCGTGTTTTCCAGATGCCATTTTAGCCACAATCTGCAGGGAGAGCGAGGCGACCTCTGACGAGTAGAAAAGGCATGCATAATCAAAAGGAAGCCCAGAAGCAGTCGGCGGGGGTGACTACGGGGAAATGTCCCTGCATAAAAGACCATTCACAGATAACCAGTGTTAATTTCTTACTGGGATTCTCTCCATGCATCAAAGAGAGAATAAGGAAAAAGAGAAAGGCATACACATAAGCATGTCAACAAGCTAGGTTTAAACACATGTCAATGTTGGTTAAAAAAAAAATCCTCTGAAAATGTCCTAATAAGTTATTTCATCCTTATTTCACTGTTGTGGAAATATTTCACTATAAAAATGTACTATAGTTTCTCATAATTGTCAGACCTAGAGTTTAATGGGCTCAAATGGTTTATTACCAGGTCTAGTCAGGCCTCCAGTATACATGTTTATATTAAAAAGATCTGTAATTATTTCTGATTTTCTATCATTCTATTTATTTATCATTTATTTATTTGTCATTTATCATTTTCGTTCTAAGACATTTATAAAATATACCTGCCTTCTGTCCATAACAATTTCACTTTGTAGACACCATTGGGCTATCTAAATACAGAAATACCTTATGTATTTCATAAAAAGTGAGGGAAAAGGGTTGTATGCTGTCTCATTTTAAGTATAGACAACTGCATGCACTCTCCATTTTATACCATATATAATTACCTATTTTTTCTAATGTTTAACTGTATGATTTCAACTTTACTAACTGGCAGAAGAAACTCCAAATATGGGGAAATCTTTCAAATAGGCAGACAGCACAGTTTAACTCCTTTGTTACATAATTAAAAAAAGGCTATGAATATTGTTATGAAGATATATTCTACACAGTAAATATCTGAGACAACCAAAGTAAAATAGTTGCTTGTGTTCCCTGTAATGTTAAATAGAGCTGGAGAAAATATACAAAAATAAATTCAATTTTGAAATCAGAGATGAGCATGTCTTAGTAGAAGCAGCTTTTAAAAGATAGAAGCTTTGCTAAAAGCTGAGGTAAAAAGAGACCCTGGAGAGCCGCTGCCGGTCTGAGTAGACAATACTGACTTTGATGGACTGAGGGTCTGATTCAGTATAAGGCAGCTTCATGTGTTCATGTGGGATTTGTCTGAGTGTATCAAAATATTGTATACCACATAAAGAGCTTCCTCATAGTCAGACAAGTTAGCCAGCATTCTTTTTCTGAGCCACAGCTTTTTAAGAGGGCTCTTGGGAAGGGCACAACCCACAGCCTTGGACAGATGGATTAACCCAGTGGACACTGACAGGGTAGAGTTGCCAACCTCCAGGTACTAGCTGGAGATCTCCTGCTATTACAACTGATCCCCAGCCGATAGAGATCAGGTCACCTGGAGAAAATGGCTGCTTTGGCAATTAGACTCTATGGCGTTGAAGTCCCTCCCCTCCCCAATCCCCACCCTCCTCAGGCTCCACCCCAATAACCTCCTGCCAGTAGTGAAGAGGGACCTGGCTACCCTACAATAGGGGCAGACTAAGTGATTCTGAGCCCCTGGGCCAAAATTCAAGATGGAGTCCCAGACTCACTGCCACTCCATCTCTGGTCCCTTGCTAGGGCCAAACAAAGGATGGCCATGCAATGTTGGCTCAGGAGCCATTACCTCTACTGAAGCCAGCTGCTCAAGCCTCAGATGTGCTAGGCACAAGTGGCAGCAGCAGCCTACTTTTCTTATTTTTCCCCACTGTGGATGGGAACTGTGGATGGTTGGGTCATCTCCCAGCATGGGGTGCAGGACAGCTGCCCCTGTTATCCATTAGCTGGATGGCTCCTGGACCCAACCCAAAATGTCTTGTTTACTTTTTGATTTTGATTGTTTTTTATACTGTTTTTAAGTCAATTTGTGTTAAAATGTATTTTTGTAAGATTCTTTTGTAAGATTCTTTGGGACCCCGTTGGGGAGAAAAGCAGGATAAAAATGCACAAAACAAAAATCTAGACCAGAGGTACTTCTATGTGAGATCCTTTAATAGAGTTCCCAAAGAATGAAGCAGTGTAATTCCATCCTTTTGGTGTCATGAACTCTTTGGTCACTTTCTCATGGTATGCTGTCAACACCTACCCCAAAAGCCCAAGTTGGTGTGTTAGCATACATGAAGCCATCCTGAAGTGCTCAACATCCACAGAAGGCTTAGACTTGATTGTCCATGACACCCCAACCTTGGCTGAACTAACACTTAAGGTGTATCAACTCAATTGTGCTCTTCATTCTTATTCTGCATCAGACATGAAACACATGAAGCTGCCTTATACTGAATCAGACCCTTGGTCCATCAAAGTCAGTATTGCCTACTCAGATTGGCAGCGGCTCTCCAGGGTCTCAGGCCTGGAGGTCTTTCACATCACCTACTTGCCTAATCCCTTGAACTGGAGATTCTGGGGACTGAACCTAGGACCTTCTGCATGCCAAGCAGATGCTCTACCACTGAGCCACAGCCCCTTTCCAATGTAGCAGTGTACAACATCTGTCCATCTTTTCTTGATGGTTTTGTCTTTGAATCTTATGGAGCCTCCATACAAGCCTATATCAAAATGCACACACATTTACTGAATGGAACAATGCGCAAGCCCCCTGCCACAATCCAACATGGGGCTTGCATGTTCCATTTTATTGGCTTTTAAATGAGTTTATTGGCACAGCTCTCTGCTGGATTATAGCCCATTTGTTTTAATTTGAGGAATCAGATAAAGTCTACAAAGTATTTAGGGTTTGTTCTCCCACGGTAATATATTTAGGTTCCTTCCTTTTGGTTTCGGAGCCTGTACCACATGCTATCCTTGTGCAGTTGTCAAGAATTCTTTATTCTATGTTTGGATGCTGAGACAAATGCAGCTACAGATTTACTGCTTGATTCGGCAGAACTCCCACTCACAGAACTCCCTGTAAGTTCAATTTAGGTAGCACAGAAAATCTTTCCACTCCCCTGCACGATGTCTTAATTTCAAAAGTAAGGCAAGGGAGTTGAACCATGGGAAAGCATTCAATAATACAAGCAGAGGTAGTTGAGTAAATTGCCATGTCTTCTATTTGTCTCTAGGTCTAAATCTTTCCCTTTCTCTTTCATTCCCTAGATCTCCCTCTGGGGTCACTGGATGTCAGAATTCATGATATCTAGGAACTGAAGGTAAATTAAGTCTTCTCCAGCAGTACATTTTTTTCCTGGTGAGCTGAACAAGCATTTAGAGTGATAGAACAGCTTCCTGCCCCAGTGCAACATGCAGACCTAGATACCTCAGAACCACCTGGACATTTTTCTGGTCTGTTCCTTAAAGAAAACTTTCAGAACAGTAGCCTTTTTAGTCTGCTACGGCCAAAATTATGAAGAACCTTGTGGCACATTAAAGACTTTTTTTATTATTATGGCATGATCTTTCATGAGTCCGAGTCTCCATCATCAGATGCATATATCAGATGCAACGGACTTGGACTCAGAAAAGTTTATGCCACAACAAATTAATTGCTCTTAAAAGTGTCACAATTTTTTGTTGTTTTTACTCCTTTGTCAACAAGCTCAACAAAAATCTGTAACTATCTGAAGGTAGTCCAATGCACATGTTAAACTATTTATTTTGGGGTCACATTCTTCAATCAGCACTACCACTTACAGCCTTCTAAATTTATCCACAGTCAAAGCAGTTGAAGTAGGGTTGCCAACCTCCAGGTACTAGCTGGAGATCTCCTGCTATTACAACTGATCTCCAGCCGATAGAGATCAGTTCAACTGGAGAAAAATGGCTGCTTTGGCAATTGAACTCCACCCCAAAAACCTCCCGCTTGTGGCGAAGAGGGACCTGGTAACCCTAGGTTGAAGCAATGAGTGCTCAAAATATCATGTTAAGACTAGTTCCAAGATGAATATTAATAATGTAAAGGTTTAAAAACAATTTTTAAGGCAATGCAAGAACATGCACATGCAAATTTATATGGATCTGGACAATTCAGCAGCCACTAATGGACACCAAGTAATGCTACCAGAAGGCACACAGGGAACCTAAGTAGTAAGTTTCATATCAAACTGTCAGACATGTATTGTTTTCTTTTAACAATCAGAGAAGGCGACAGCAGTGGAAGATGTGGTGGCAGGGGACATAATTGCAACAAAGCAGTATTTAATTGCACATATGTGTCTTTTTTCACACTCAAACATTTGAGCTGTTCAGATACAGCTGAACAGCATGTTACTACCTATGAATAGGAGCCAAGCTGAACTAAGGACAACCACCATTCCTGGGTACACTGAGATGTATACCTAAAAGTTAAACATAAGAAGTCAACGTGTAAAGCTATAATATTTGTAATTATAATAAGCCCTTAGCCAAATCAAGAGAACCTTCCTCCTTTTACCCACTTTCTGTAATTATGACAACTTTTTAAATCCAATATACTTTTGTAATCCAAAGTGATGTCCATTCATTTCCCCAATATTCAGGGTATAGATCAGGGGTCCATAGCCTTTCTAAAAAAAGTGTTCAGATAATCAGATATTCAATGGTCAATCAGTCTGGTCCTGTCCACTTTCTAAAAGCACTTGGTGTTTTTAGAAAGGTGGTTACACGCACCGGGCACACATGGTTACCACGTTGGAGATCACTGGTAGAGATGGCCGTAAAGGTTCCCATGCAATGTATTTATTTGAAAATTTCTACTCCCCCTTCTCCTTCATTCAGTGTGGCTTCTAGTAAAAAAAAAAAAAAATTATCGCAACAACAGTAACATTAAAATAAACCCTGAAAAATGCTAAAATTATAACTTATCATATCAATAACCTTTGACACCCATTAATGCAGAGAATTAATATGTAAAAGAATTGCTTTACAGGCCCTTGAGAAAAAAAACTGGTCCTATATTGGAGTGGTAAGTCCACTCCAAAGTATTGGTGCCACTACAGAAAAGGCTCATCCATAGCTTTTCTGACTCATCACTAAAAGGGACTGATATTAAAACTTAACTTGGCACACAGATTCATTAGGGTTCCCAGGTCCCTCTTCGCCACTGGCAGGAGCTTTTTGGGGCAGAGCCAGAGGAGGGCGGGGTTTGGGGAGGGGAGGGACTTCAATGCTATAGAGTCCAATTGCCAAAGCAGCCATTTTCTCCAGGTGATCTAATCTTTATCGGCTGGAGATCAGTTGTAATAGCGGGCGATCTCCTGCTGATACCTGGAGGTTGTCAACCCTAAGATTCATGCAGGGAAAACCAGTCCTTTAGGTATGAGAGCCACAAACATAAAGAGCTTTCAAGGTAAGAATTACAATAGTGAATTGAGCCTGAAAGCAAATGTGCAGCCAATACAGCTGTTACAAATCTGGCTTAACATGCTCATAACACCCAGCAACAGACATTTAGTGTTTGTATTTTGTCTAGTTGTCTTCAAGGGCAGTTCTAAACAAAGTACATTGCAGTAATCCAACCAGGAAGTCTGAAAGGATCAGCATGGTTGAGTCAACTATTCAACTAAACAGTAGACAGCCTGCAGACAATATAAATAAAGGAAGGCACTCCTAGTAACATCACCAACTTGGTCTTCCAAAAGGCCACAAAAAGGGTCATCTTATTTATCTGCATAGGGATTAAATGTATTTTCTACCAACCCTTCCACAAGATGGGTACTCTAGCTTTAGGATCCATTTAAAAGCAGCTCATTTTATTCTACGCCTCTTCTTTCTTTTGAAATGGCAGGCAATCCTCTTTCCCACCCAACAACAGAACTGAATTAAAGCTGGAGGGAATCACTGGGGATCATTTGTAATACCCCAGTACTTACTCTCTAGGCTTCTCAACATGCCATATCTTCAGGTGCATATTCAATCTTTGACAGGCTGGGGAGGGAGGCTGAGTGCCTTTTCGTTAATTTAGACAAATAATGTTTTTCAGTCTATCTAGGGAGTCCCTGAGAATGTAGAAACCCCTACCTTGTCTGGTTTTGCTGGTTCATTATTATGGGGCCAGCCACTTTATTAAGGGTGATTCTTTCAAAGATTTATTGGAGGCCAGGGTCATTTTTCCAAAGTGAGGCTATTTTTCTCTGGTTATATCCAATGATATATAAACTACTTCTTCATATTTGTATGCAAATGTCACATGCATTAAACATGCATAAATCATTTTGAGAATGAAACTCCACTGGGTTACATTAGCAAACACAATGCAAACAAACAACCTGTGCTCCTATGTTGTTAACAAAGCAAGACAAACTACATTCCAGAACCTCTGCCAAATGTCACAGAAAATTACAAACAGTTGAAAAGGAAAACCAAAGATTATAGATCACTTGGTGTCCTTGTTTATCTTGTACTTCCTGAAGTTCTAAATAGGCCACCTGTACCTTGGCATGAAGTAATACAGCAGGGGGGAAAGGAGGAAGTGGGGGAAACGTGACCTCCCCCCTCCCACCCCATCCTACTGTGACAGCCTAAACAGAATTTATACTCCAGTAATAAATGCAGAGCGTTGAATCCAAAGTTCATTTTCTGCTGGCATAAAGCACTTTTTTTCTAGAAGGGTAGTGTTATTAGTGTACTGTAGCAATCCATCAGTCCTGTGATTAATTGTGATAGTCTTTAAAGTGGCACTGGACCTTTACAAAGCATTTTTGACAGTAGAAGAATGGAGCAATTTTTGCTGACTCATTCCCCACTATGCCCCCTAGTGCTGTCCCCGAGGGGCTGCCAAGATCAACATTTTAAGGACATCAGGGACCTCGGTATGAGCTGGGAGGCAGGTCAGTTCCATTTCCATTTCGTTGGCAGAGCTTCAGTAACACCAGCCTGAGGAGGGCAGGGATTGGGGAGGGGAGGGACTTCAGTGCCATAAGAACATAAGAAAGGCCCTGCTAGATCAGACCAAGGCCCATCAAGTCCAGCAGTCTGTTCTCACAGTGGCCAACCAGGTGCCTCTAGGAAGCCACAAACAAGACAACTGCAGCAGCACCATCCTGCCTGTGTTCCACCGCACCCAAAATAATAGGCATGCTCCTCTGATACTAGAGAGAATAGGTATGCAGCATGACTAGTATCCATTTTAACTAATAGCCATGAATACCCCTTTCCTCCATGAAAATGCCATAGACTCCAATTGCCAAAGCGGCCATTTTCTCCAAGGGAACTGATCTCTGTCAGCTGGAGATCAGTTGTAATAGCAGGAGATCTCCAGCCACCACCTGCAGGTTGGCAACCCTACTCCACAGTCATTTTTACTTCTCAGTCCACTCCTGCTTTTGAATGTGCTCCCACAGAAAGGTGTCCTCTGAACACAAATGAGTTACAACAATCTTTGTCCCCAATATGCTATGGATTGGGAGGATTTAAAAGAAGAAGAGCGGAGGATCTTTTAAAAAATAGTATGCTCCACCTTCAGCCTGAAAGAGTATAGTTTCCTGTACTACCCCAGGCAATGCCTCCATATCTGCTGCATGTCTAAATTAGGCTGCTTGTAAATAAAGATGCATGAAGACAACCCATTACTAGGAAGTTACATGTACATCTTGGTAAATCCATCATGTGCACTTTTCTACACAGTGGTGACACAATATTTTCTCCACATCTCATCAGAATTTTTTTTTTTTTTAATGTTGTATAATACAGTCATCTTCAATGCTTGGCAAGGCAATAGGGTACATGCACATCATGCTAAATTAAGCTAAGTCATACTGATCATCTGTAGATTAATATAGAAGACCATATACCAAATGGTAACTTATCATGGTGGTTTGCATGGAGCCATTTGGTTAGGCAGGCATTGTTATTACTACTAAGAGCCAGTGTGGTGTAGTGGTTCAGAATGGTGGATTCTAATCTGGAGAACCGGGTTTGATTCCCCACTCCTTGTTTTATCTGGCATACTAGCTGCAAATAAAATTTATTTATTTATTTCCCACTCCTCCACATGAGCAGCGGACTCTAATCTGGAGAACCAGGTTTTGATTCCACACTCCTCCACACGAGCAGCAGACTCTAATCTGGTGAACTGGGTTGGTTTCTCCACTCCTACACATGAAGCCAGGTGGCTGACCTTGGGTTAGTCACAGTTCTCTCCGAAGTCTCTCAGCCTCACCTACCTCATAAGGTGTCTGTTGTGGGGAAAGGAAGGGAAGGAGATTGTAAGCCGGTTTGATTCTCCTTTAAAAAGGTAGAGAAAATGGGCATATAAAACACAACTTCCTCTTTTTCCTCTAAGTGATGAGGAGAATGGTGCCTTATTTATGCACCCAGGCAGATGTCCAGGGAAGCACAGAAGTGGTAATATTCTCCTTGTCTTTGCAGGATGAAGCAGATGGCAGGCCATGCATGCCATGGCAAGTTCCAATGTGCCTGTCTTCACCCAGTGTTCAGTTGCACCTCTGTGCAATTCTGCAGTTTGAGTACTGCTTCAATACAGAGCATTGCATGGAATGTAAACATTGGACAAATGGAATGTTACAAGGATTAACATTCAAAAAGCCAAATGAAACTCTATTTAGATTACTTTTACACTCATCATTGGTCATGTCTGTGGGGATTTTGGAAACCTGGAATCTTAGCTGCAGGGTACGCATTTTGTTATGTCTTCAGTTATACATTTTTCTAAAGTCACTGCCAGCGAGCCAGTGAGATATAAATATCCACAGATGGGGTCATGTTGAGAATTAGATATACACAGGCCAGAGATCCAGCCAGAGTAGGGATGCCAACCAGTAGGGAGGGACACGGGGGTGCCTTCTAGCTATGATGTGACCAGAAGTGACATCATGCCTCTCTAGGAATCACCAGAACCCTGGTAAAAACTTTGAACCTCTGGTGATCCCTAGAGTGGATTGGGTTTTCCCCAGAAGTGACATCACATAATTGCCTGATAACTATTTTTTCCCCATTATTTTTTCCTGCCAGCCACAGGAGCAGTGGTGGAAAATGCTGTCTCCAGCAGGAAAATGGCAAGCCTGGGCCAGAGTACTACTGAACAGCCTTGATACTTGGTAGTAGAACATAAGAAAAGTCCTGCTGGATCAGACCAAGGCCCATCAAGTCCAACAGTCTGTTCACACAGTGGCCAACCAGGTGCCTCTAGGAAGCCCCCAAACAAGACGACTGCAGCAGCACCATCCTGGAAGATGGTAGACCAGTTCCTCAATGAGGATCTCACTCTGGGAAAGATGGTGTTTCTCTTTTCCTACTCAAAGGAAAATAAGAAGATAGGGAATTTTAGAGCATGCTTCATAGCTCTCATAAAATGCCAGTTATACGGTAAACAGTTTGCTGCTGCCGTGGGCCACATATAAGGGATGAGAGCCATATTTTGCACAAGGGACATATGTTACACAGGCCTCCCTAGTTGAAAGAAAAGGTATGTTCTGTTTATCAGCTTCTTTTATAATAATTCTTCACTTGATGTCTGTCTCCAAGGCAGGTAGCAAAAGTGTATGTAAACATGTAAAATGAGGAGTTAAAACACTCAAAGGAATGGGGAAAGGGAAAATCCTCTCTCCTTACCTCTTTACTGCAATTTCTCTTCACTTGTACATAGGTGTGTGGTGATGAGGGAATAGGAAAATGGCCAAATATCTGCCTTTCACATGTGATGGGAGAGGAAGTGAACTCCTTTTGTCTACAAATGGTAGTAAGATATCCAACCATTGCCATTTTTCAGCAATCTGGGTTCTAACTTCTTTGCCTATCAGTAGGAAGAACTCTGCTTCCTGTACCATAGTAGTTATCATATTACTAAAATATTCTCTTTCTTTTTCTTTTAACAAACCGGAACGGCTACTTTCCAGTGTCTGGGCTGACAGGGTTTTGTAAGGAATTATAATGAGCACTGGAAAAACAAAATGAAAATAATAAAAAATATGTTTGCACTGACAGGACCCACAGCTCCTAATTATATAAAAATGCTCCCCTCAGAAAGTCAACAGGTTGCCAAACTTTGTGGTGGTTTTCTGAGAAATGATTTATTTTTTTAATGATAAAAAATATAATTGGGATTTTAAGCCCTTTTATGTAAACTGAAAGGAAACAAACACAAGGAGGCAAAAATAACCCTCTGAGATTTTTTTGTGACGGTTTTCAATGCACAAGTCCATGTGCAGTTGTTGTATAAAAGGTGTGACGTAAACTAATGCCTGTATGGGTTCTATAATTACTTCTTGCCTTACGTACACAGATGCAAAAGAACAGCTCTACGAGCAACCAATGTAATTATCCCACGACAAGGTGAAATAACGCATCCATTAGTGTGGCTATTATCCCACATTCCATTCTTCTTTGTCTATAAAAGATATTTTAAACACAGACCACACAAATTAAATATGTATCCTCCTAATACTGATTGGGATTTGGCTGCCATGGATTAAGGGAATTTGGTTTAAGTCACTTCCATATCTCTGTAGATCCGCCGTGACTTTTCCTGTGCATTTCTAAGGGCCCAGCCATTAAAATAATTTATATCACACCTTTCCTTGTGGCTCAATGTGGCTTACAATTCAAGACATCACAATTTAATACAAACAAAACAAGTTTCCCTCTCCCCGATGTCTGCCGCTCATACCCTTTAACAGCCTCGGAAATAGGATTGCCAATCTCCAGGTACTAGCTGGAGATCTCCTGCTATTACAACTGATCTCCGGCCGATAGAGATCAGTTCATCTTGAGGTGCAGGTGATAATGTTTTTCTCTAGCAAACAAAGTCTGCCTTGGAAACGTCGGGATGTGACGTCACCCCATGGGTCAGAAATGACCCGGTGCTTGCACAGGGGACCTTTACCTTTACTAGCATCTAAAGCTACTATTGAAGGCCCAAGAGGATAGCAAGCTCTTTTTTCTGGCAGTGTGGTCATGGTTTTCTTTGGTCCCAGCTGGGGTTGCCAGGTCCCTCTTCGCCACCGGCAGGAGGTTTTTGGGGCGGGCTTTGGGGAGGGGAGGGACTTCAATGCCATAGAGTCCAATTGCCAAAGCAGCCATTTTCTCCAGGTGACTTGATCTCCATTGGCTGGAGATAGAGATAGCACCTGGAGGTTGGCAACCCTACTCCCAGCCTATATATAGATAAATGTCATGATTAACTAGTTAGAGGATACCATTCATTTTCATTTCCCGGCTTCACCTTATTTTACTCTTCATAGAGTATCACAGACAAGGCTAATTAATATAAAGTCGCATGTTGCCTATGCTTACATTGCTCAGAAACAGTGGTTCTCAGCATGAGCTGCACTGTAGCCTGGGTAACTGAACACAAGCACATGCTATGCAGCTGTCTCCATTATCAACTATAATTGTAGCTTAGATAAATTTTAATTTATACTTAGGGTTGGAAGGATCAGATTTTTATTACTAAATGTCAATAAACACCTTTTGCTCTGCATACATTCAAACCAATGAATAAACAATAATTCCCTTCTGATAGTAATCCAAGAAATAATTTCCTTAGAATGCATGTCAGGATAAAAGCTTGTCAGCACAGATATACATGGGTTTTCCCCCCATTTTCTTTTAGAGTCTCTCTTATCATGCATTTTGCTTCCTTTATTCTGTTGTTAATATTTAAAACGTACTTTTTTTTACATAAAGTGACGCTATCACCACAGTAATATTGCTCTCATTAAAAACATAAGAACGAGTGTAAAAAATGCACAAACCTTGTGCATTAAAATGCACAAACCTTGTGCATTAAAATTCACAGGACACCACAAAGCAATCCAAATCTGATAAACGCCTGGGCGAAACAGCTGCATCTTTATTGCCTTCCTAAAAGCTGGCAAAGAGGAAACCTGGTAACTGTCCCAGGATAGTCTGGGTTGCCAACCATTACAGAAGCCCTGTCATACATTGCTACCCAAAAACAGGGTAGTGGCACACAAAGCATGGTCTCGCTAGCTGGTCTCCATATCTGGGTAGGTTTATCTTGGAGTCAGAGGTGGCGTGTCAGTCCCAAACTATTGAGGGGTTTAAAAATCAACATTTTGAACTGCACCTGGGAACAAATTGGCAGTAATGTAAAATCAATCAAAAATTGATGTGTGCAATCCTGGCAGCTGGCTCTGTCTATTATATTAGGTGCCGTGGAACACAGGCAAGATGCAGCTGCAGTCGTCTTCTTTGTGGGCTTCCTAGAGGCACCTGGTAGGCCACTGTGTGAACAGACTGCTGGACTTAATGGGCCTCGGTCTAATCCAGCATGGCTGCTCTTATGTACCAGATAGCCACATACTGGTTTGCTTCCCCACCACCGCCACGAAGGTGCATTTCAGTGCATTACAGTAGTCTGCTCTGGTTGTTATAATGTGACCACTAGGTCAGACTTTTTTAGGACGAGTTCGTTCATTTCCCCCAGCTGCCCTTCTGGAGCACTCCCCACACACCAGTTCCTCTTGTGTGCAAGGAGCCATGTGGCTCCTGCTCAACCACAATGCTGCTGAGCTCAGGCGTGGGTGGTGGCATTGCTAGGGCAGTGAGTGGAACAGGGAAGGAGGTTTGGGAACCAGGCCCCTGTTGGCCTGCCAGTGAGCAACCATCCCTGTAGGTCCTGCCTCCGGAGATGGGGTATCTGTTGGGTTCCGTAATGGGAGATGTCAGCCGCAGAGCATGGACTTTGCTCTCCCCTTTGGGTATTTGCTTTGGGTAAAGTGCTTGCCCAGTTGTGCTAAGTGCCCTTTCTGTGCTTTTCCACCACCGAAGTGCCTTGCCACTTGCTATAAGTCTGCACAGCAGGGAGCTCTGAGACAGAGTCCCGTGCCACATGCCCTACCTCATGAGTTGTGTGGCATCCTAGCTAGGATTTTGTGGGGCAGGAGGGAGGGCTGTGATTGGGTACTGGGGATGGGGCTTGCCATTGCAGGGGAGGGAGATGATTGATCGTGCCCATAGCCTCATGGATGTGGCCACAGAAGAGGGTGGGGGCTATATTTTTAATTACAATTGGTGCCTACGAGGTACACTGTGTTTTTTGTTGGCATAACTTTCCACCTCTGACAGGGGGCGCTTCCAGGCTAAAAGGACTTAAGGAGTCAACTAACTCTGGCCATGCCCCCAGAACCACCCACAACCACGCCGGTGCAGAGGCCTATGCCTCAGTTGCATTGTTGGGCAGCTGCTGCAGAGCTAGAGTTGCCAACCTCCAGGTGGTGGATGGAGATCTCCTGCTATTACAACTGATTTCTAGCTGATAGAGTTCACTTGGAGAAAATGGCCACTTTGGCAATTGGACTCTATGTAGGGTTGCCAGGTCCCCCTTTGCCACCAGCAGGAAGTTTTTGGTGCGGAGCCTGAGGAGGGCAGGGTTTGGGGAGGGGAAGGGCTTCAGTGCCATAGAGTCCAATTGCCAAAGTGGCCATTTTCTCTTGGTGAACTGATCTCTATCGGCTGGAGATCAGTTGTAATAGCAGGAGATCTCCAGCTAGTACCTATGGCATTGAAGTCCCTCCCCTCTCCATACCCCACCCTCTTCAGGCTCCACCCCCAAAATCTCCAGGTATTTCCCAGCCCAGAGCTGGCAACCCTATGCAGAGCTGGGCCGGCAACTAAGAGCAGTACCACTGGCCTGTGTGCTGATGTATCTCAATGATACATTGGCATAAAGGTCAGTCATCTCCATGAGAGCACTTGTCCCCCACCTTTAGTAATGCACTGTAAGTTGGTTAGTGAACACTCTTTCATGGAGGTTCCTCTTTTACCCACAGTACCATTTTGGAATGAGAATAGAATGGAAAGTCATAAGCCTGCTTCCAGATTCACATAGGGTTTCCAACAAAATAGAGTTTTGCCCGCCAACTCACCATGCTGCCTGCTACCCCTCACCTGGCCAGCAGGTGGAAGTAAGCCAGCTGAGGAGGGGCAGTGATCTACGCACGATGCCATCACTTCAGGGTTTACCCCCGGAAGTGCTGTCGACCCTCTAGCACTCCCCCCAAAAAACTCTATGGTTTCCATGGAGTTCTTAGAGGAATTTGGTAGAGTATCCCATGAAGTGCTGGCACTTCCGGGTTAAACCAGGAAGTGACATCATTGTGTCATGCGCACTTCACACATGCAGGTCATCCCCACCAGCACCAGCCAAATGGAGCTCCTACTGGTGAGGAGGGGGGACATGGCAGCCCTAGACTCACCCTACACTCACAGTACTGACACTGCAGTTATAGAATGTCTCCCTTAAGAGAGCCATCAGGCAGCTTCCTTGTTATAATTTGGAAAACAAGCCAAGCCTTTTTTTCAGTCTTGAGTAAAATCTGCTTTTGCTTACCAGCTAAATATTTTTATTTATTGTTTAAGTGCTTTTGACCTGTAAATTGAGTGAACTTAGTGTTGTACACCACTTTGAGTGGAAAGGTTGGTAAAGAAATTACAGAAAGAAAAAAAACAAAACAAAATAAAATAGTGCCATGCCTGTCAATCTCTTCTGAATAATGCATGTGGATTTTACATTCCAAATTTTCCATATGTATTCCTTCATAGAAGGAAGGAAGGCAATGGTTGATTCATTTCAGAAAATGGTGCACTTCACTTTCTTGCATGGTGACCTTTCACTGAACATTCCACAAAACCTAGTTGCAACAATATACTTGTGACAAATTAATCCCACACTGACAATCTCCGTAATTAAAAACTTGAACAAATATATTTTAAATAGAATCCTCAGTATGATGTGCCTCTTTGCCAAATGTCATTCACAGAATATGAGGTAAGTGATCATGAATATAGTCCAGATGTTTTTGGTCTCAATTATCTATAAGATTCTCTACTTTCCACACACAATCTATGGACTGGAATTAAGTGCCAGCTAAGAATAGACTTCTCTGTCTGCACTTCTCTGACAGAATCCAAACATGTTGATGTTTAGGAAGTAGTATATACAGAGATATCTGATGATATTCTCCACAATAGAAAACATTATACAGCAGCAAAGAGTGTTATGTGAATATAGATAAGCAATTTTTTAAAAATTGCACAGAATACCCATTTTAACAAACTGTGAAGATCTGCAGGAAGAATGTGTGTGTGTGTGAAGTGCCGTCAAGTCGCAGCCGACTTATGGCGACCCCTTTTGGGGTTTTCATGGCAAGAGACTAACAGAGGTGGTTTGCCAGTGCCTTCCTCTGCACAACAACCCTGGTATTCCTTGGTGGTCCCCCATCCAAATACTAACCAGGGCTGACCCTGCTTAGCTTCTGAGATCTGACGAGATCAGGCTAGCCTGGGCCATCCAGGTCAGGGCACAAGGAAGAATAGTCTCTTAAAATATGTGAAGGATAGGCAGTCTTTATGCAGCTCCTGTCTCTTGTTGCGACACAAAATGTTATGTAGAAGCTCAGCAGTCAAGCTGGAATTTTAATAGATTCATAGCAGCAAAGCAGGCAGCCATTGCTGCTCCCACCCAAGAATTATTTACTTTTTTAAAAAGAAGGCTCTGGAAAAACCAAACGTACCCTGTTTGCAATCCCTGTTTCCTCGCAAGTCAAGCACTTCATATGATTGCACTGATGATCTGTTAACAATTCAAACTAGTGTTAAATTGTTGTGGCAGCATTCTGCATGGTAGCTAGCAGGGTAGCCTTTGCCCGTGTTCACTCACAATTTACTGGCTTGTTTAAGCTTCAGGGTCATCTTTGATAAGATATTAATAACTTAAAATTAATTCCATTTAGGGTTCTTTTGCTTCTGTACTGCTGGCTGCTTTTTTCTGGTGTTAATACCAGAACATTAGGGTTGCCAACCTCCAGGTGGTGGCTGGAGATCTCCTGCTATTACAACTGATCTCCAGGTGATAGAGAAATGGCTGCTTTGGCCATTGGACTCTATGGTATTGAAGTCCCTCCCCTCTCCAAACCCTGCCCTCCTCAGGCTCCACCCCCAAAATCTCCAGGTAATTCCCAACCCAGAGCTGGGAACCCTACGGCACATGCTCAGATCTTACTGGAGCAAAATACAATTTCCAGGTGGCAAAACAAGAATGCATTGACTATTTTTGATCCAATTTAAGTCAATAGGGGATTCACACAAAAACCCTTTGCTTTGGGAGGCAGGTAGGAATACCAAGAGACAAACCACACAGCTCCCTCCCCCAAAACAAAGCAAGAGACAACCAAGAGACAACCAAGGAAAATGCCTCTCTTGTCAGACAAAATTTGTTTTAGGTTTTTTTCCCTTCTAGTGGCTTTGGCAGATAGAGGAAGGGGGGGAGCTGTAGAAAATGAGTGTGAAAGCATAATTTATTACATAAGATAATATAATTTAGAACCATTTCAAATACTCAGAGAAAGCAAACTGTTTTGAGTGTATGAGGACATTGCTTCAAACTGGAACAAAAGGATGTCAGCTCCACTGCTACTTCTACCTCCCCCCTGTTCCCATCTCCTTTTGCTGATGTCCTCCTCTCCTCCCTCTGGTAGAAGAAACAGGTTCAGGGCGCTATTTAAGGGAATAAGAATGAGTTTTGCTCATCTCAATTAGTCCCCTGCCAGATCACATGAGTTTATTTCCCACAAGGGTAATAGCTCTACTTAGGATGTATAAGAATAATCATAACAAATGGTATCTGAAGAAGTGAGCTGTGGCTCACGAAAGCTCATACCCTGCCAGAAAATATTTTTGTTAGTCTTTAAGGCGCTACTGGTCTCTTGCTCTTTTCTACATAACAAATGCTATTTGAGTACAAAATGTTCAGTGGACGGCCTTCATATGATGCTGTGCATCTTGCCGTTTGACTGAAATTCCTTCCCCTGTCCGTGCTCACAAACCCTTAAAATCTGGACCAGTGTCTATTAGGTGTACTTGTATTTTCTTCTATAGCCCCCAGAACTGGAGAGTCTGTAAAGATGAAGAGCAGCATCCTTAGCTGCTCCTTTTCAACTGTTCAAGAAGCCCACTTAACTTTCTGCATCCCACTGCCCAATCTTATGCAAAGTTAAGCATACTTCAGTGCCGGATTTACGTATAAACTGAACAAGCTATAGCTTAGGGCCCCACTCTCTTAGGGCCCCCAAAAGAATTTAAAGGAAAAAAAACTGGATGTACATTTCCAAAATATAAGATAAAAAACAAATAAAATAAAACCTACATACAGCAACAGTGTTTTGTGTTGTGTAGGCTCCTATGATGTAAGTAATGGGCCCCGCCTGCTAGCCTGCTCCCTAAAATATCACTGGTTTGCTCATTTCTATATATAGAAATTATTTCACTATTAATATACTTCTTCTTAATTGTATTTCAGTTCAACAATTACTTTGATAAAATACATATTTTGTTATGTGCAAATGGCTTTAGATACCTATTAGGTCCATAAATTACCATATAGCATATATTCAACCCAAAAAAACAGCAACAATTTGTTGTCGACAAAGGACAGCTGGGCATATAAAGGGCCCCATTCCCTTCAATAGCTTAGGGCCTCATCAAACCTAAATCCGGCCCTGGCATACCTAAATCCATTCTACTTCACTCTGCATAGGAGTCCTTGAGTCCTTGTTGCTTTCGACAAAATCTAATAAACAATGTTTTGAGAATAGAAGAATCAGAACTATTTAAATTGTACCAATGTCTTTACTACTAATTTGCCTCCATTACCCTTTTGCCAGGGCTCTGCAAGAGTAGATTCTTCCTTCGTATATAAGAGGTTCCAAGTTCAATCTTCCTATCTGAGGTACAGGTGTCGGAAAATACCTTTCTTTGCCTGAGGCACTGGAAGTGCTGTCAGTCAAAATAGTGCCAAATTAAGGCTGCAGTCCAAAGAAAACTTTCCTGGAAGCAAACCTTATTGAATAAAATGGCCCTTACTTCTGAGTAAACCTGTGTAGGCTTGCTCCTTACATTACTCATTTCCATTTAACACAACAAATTATGTACCTCAGCATCACCAGTTTTTAAGTTATACAAAATTTTGAATTCTTTAGGTATCAGTGCAGGAAAACTTTCTATGTTTTGTTGTTGTTGTTGAGAAGTTGAGGAAACAACACAAAGCAGGAAAAAATTCTTAGTCTTGTACACACTTTCAGAAGAATCCACACTATGGTTTTCCTTTGTGCTAGGACTGCATAAAACAGGAAGTGTAAGGCTAAATAAACTGAGCACAATGTATTCCTTAATTTCAAAGGTCAAATTGTGACTACAATCTTGCGTATACTAAACGAACAAAGAAGTTAGTAATTAAACTATTTCATGGTATTTGATCTTAGTTACCCTGTGGTTCTTTCTTCATACTATTTAATCATGAATTGAATTTATTTTGTGATCATAGAAATTCATAGCAATTGCCCTATTCAGGGGCAGCTTTTTGATCAGTCACCTGTCCCATTACTTAGCTCAGCACAGAGAGAGAGAGAGAGAGAACAAGAGAGAGTGAGAACAAGAGAGAGAGAGAACAAGAGAGAGAGCAACAGATCTGTAGAATAGAATCAAGGTCAGGGACAAACCAAAAGCTGGGATCTATAGGGAGCACAAAAGTATGGTCAAGATCAGGCAGAAAGTCAGAATTAACTAGGTTGTCTAAAGCCAAGGCAAAGCAGAAGTCAAGCAGTGGGATCATCAGAATTAACACTTCACATTACTCACAAACTACTTGATTTTTTTTTTAAGGAGCCCCGTGGCGCAGAGTGGTAAGCTACAATACTGCAGTCCAAGCTCTGCTCACGACCTGAGTTCGATCCCAACAGAAGTTGGTTTCAGGTAGCTGGCTCAAGGTTGACTCTCAGCCTTCCATCCTTCCGAGGTCAGTAAAATGAGTACCCAGCTTACTGGGGGTAAAGGGAAGATGACTGGGGAAGGCACTGGCAAACCACCCCATAAACAAAGTCTGCCTAGTAAACTTCGGGATGTGACATCACCCCATGGATCAGGAATGACCCGGTGCTTGCACAGGGGACCTTTACCTTTTACTTGTTTTTTACAACTGCTATACCAATTTTCCAATATAGGTTGGATGTTACGATATCTAGTTGATATCAAAGTCAATAAAGTAAAAGTGCAGCAGCATAAATTTATTCAAAATTGGTTTGAGTTGCATCAAATTGTATCAAAGTTGGATCTAGGTGCAGCCTCATTTGGAATACTGCGTGCAGTTCTCACCATATCTCAAAAGGGATATTGCAGAGCTTTAAAAAGTATAAAGAAGGGCAACCAACATGATCAGTGAGTGCTGGAACACTTTTTCTTAAGAGGGAAGGCTGGAGACTGGGCCTTTTTAGTCTAGAAGAAAGATGGATGACATGCTAGAGGTTTAGAATATTATGCATGGGGCGGATAAAGTGATCGAAGGAGGTCACCCAGTGAAATTGTTGGGAAATAGGTACAGAACAACAACAAAAAAGAAATATTTGTTTGAAGAAGAAGAGTTGGTTTTTATACCCTGCTTTTCTCTACCTTTAAGGAGTCTCAAAGCAGCTTGAAATCACCTTCCCTTCCTCTCTTCACAACAGACACCTTGTAAGTAAACAAACTGTGGAAGTCACAGTGGAGTCACTGATGGTCACAAATGTAGATACAGATACATGGAGGACAGATCCATCAATGGTTGCCTTTCATAGTAATAGAAGGGAGCCTCCATATTCAGAAGCAGCAAACATCTGAATAGCAGTGCTGACAGAAAGTAGCACAGAAGGGCCTCAGACTCTATGCCCTGTTTGTTTGGCCCTCCAAGACCACTGGTTGGCCACAGTGTGAGACAGTTTTCTGGACTAGATAGACTACTGATCTGATCCAGCAGGCTCTTCTTATGTTCTAGCTTGTGCCCTGGTGCCATTTCTACCATGCACTTTGGTTAAGATTTCTAGACTGAATCTTCCTTTCCTTGTATTTGCAAAAACAAGACAGTGGTGGAATCTTCTTCGCTGTTTTTTGGCCTATGTAGGGTCATTTTGATCTGATGTTATAAGGCTAGATAGTCACATGTTGTACAAGGAGGCAACATCAGGGCCTTGGCTTCTATGCCCTGTTTGTTTAGCTTTCTAGGGCAACTGGTTGGCCACCATGTGAAACAGTATGCTAGACTAGTAAGGTTGCCAGGTCCCTCTTCTCCACCAGCAAGAGTTTTTTGGGACAGAGCCTGTGCAGGGTGGGGTTTGGGGAGGGACTTCAATGCCATAGAGTCCAATTGCCAAAGCGGCCATTTTCTCCAGGTGAACTGATCTCTATTGGCTGGAGATCAGTAGAAATAGCAGGAGATCTCCTGCTACTACCAGGAGGTTAAATCCAAAATACGTATGCTGACTTAGACTAAGTTAATGAAACCACAGCACCAGCTCTATTAATTAACAATAACGATGAAATGCCACAAATGATTGTGCGTCATTAAATAATATTATTGAGATTAAGTCAAAACCACAAAAGTATAACAAAATACACGGTTGCTTCACCCTTGACAAGTTCTTGGTCAGAATATAATGCAAAAGAAAAACGGTGATTCAACAGCGTCCATAAAGTCAACTGAAATATGTAACTTCCAAGTGCAAAGTCCAAAGAATCGAAACTGAGAGATACAAAACGTCACTTCCGGATAAGTAGGCGTTTCGCAATTATGATTGCTTCATCAGTTGTAAATGTCCAGATATTCTTACCCCAGTGGGGTTATCAAACTTGTAAGCGGGTACAACGACCTCTGTAACAAATAAACCAAGATCACATATACACACCGTTGAGCATATTAAACATTTTTAACATTTTTAACTTTTTTAACTTTTTACATACAGTTTTAACCTTTTTAACTTATCAATCAACAAGCCAAGAGAGTAATAAACATTACCTATGATGACCAGTAGACCCTCACGGTTCCTAAGGCTTCTGCCAAAACTGGTAAGGAATGCTAACCCTGACCAACACTTTATTCCAAAGAAAGGTAACAGCTGTGTTACCTTGTTAATTAATTAAATAGGTAATTACGTAGGTGGAAACCCACCAAAATTTTCTTAAAGAAAACAAGAAAGGTCAAATTCGTTATTAAGACCCCATGGGGTCATAGTTTTAAAGAGATGGATGAACCTCATTTCATTCCTATGCATGATTTTGGCTACATCCTCTAGGATATGGGGACGCGGTTTGTACTGCCACAGCGCAAAGAAGAGAAGGTCCCTGTCAGAGTGAGCCTTCTCGAGAAAGTGTCCCGTTAGTGGTGCCTCCAGGGTCCTAGTGCGGATCCTCGTTCTGTGTTCCCCAATACGGACTTTAAGGGGTCTCAATGTTGAACCGATGTACATTAAAAAACAGGGACATAAAATTGCGTACACCACGTTTGAAGAGGAACAATTGGTGAACTGTTTCAATCTAAATTTAAAATTGGAATTTGTGGAACCAACTTCCTTGATCGGAAGAGAGAATGCGCACATCGCGCATGCGCCACATTTAAAGTGGCCGTGCGGCTTGGTGTCCGATCTGCCCTGTAGGAGGTCAGTTTTTACTAGAAAATTGCGGACAGATTTAGTCTTCCTTAATCCAAACAGAGGATATTCATGGCAACCCGGAACATTATACAAAACGTGCCAGTGTCTTCGAACAATCTTTTGAATATCAAAAGTTAAGTGATTGTATTCCAGAGATGCAAAGATTCTAGATTTCCCAGGTTTGCTCTGATTGGAAGGTCCCAACAGGGTCATCCTGTCTCGGCTCCTCACCCTATTCAAAGCAGATTGTAAAACTTCAGGTTCAAAGCCTCTGCGCAATAATCTACCTTCTAGGGCTGAAGCTGCAGAAAGAAAATCAGATTCAAAAGTAGAATTGCGCCTCAACCTCAAAAATTGACTGAACGGTAAGTTGCGCCGCAAGTGTAAGGGGTGGTGAGAGGCAAAGTGTAACCCCGCCCCCACATCCGTGGGTTTGCTGTAAGGTTTGACTGCTACCTTGTCCTCTGTGGTCCTAAAGACCATAAGATCTAGGAAGGAAATAGCTGAAGAGTTCATGGAGCCTGTGAACTGTAGGTGGGTATTTAAAGTATTGATCCACTGTAGAAACTCTGGATAAATCTTTTCAGAGTTCAAAATGCAAAAAAGGTCATCAATGTACCTAACATAAAACAACACGTGATCCTGAAAAAAAGAATTATTATAAAGCAATTCGTTTTCAAACCATATCATATAAGTATTGGCCACTGAGGGGGCGCAAGCAGCGCCCATGGCGACTCCCTTGATCTGTATATAGAATTGGTCCTTGTAACGAAAAAAATTATTTTCAAAAAGAATATCAAGCAAACTTAATAAGAAATGTGTGGGGACCGAGCAATCTTCCCTGGTGTCCAAGTTCCTTTCAATAATGTTCCTAGCCTCATCAAGTGGGATGTTGGTGTATAAAGATGATACGTCAAACGTGGCAAAAACTGCCTGTCTCGGTAAAGAAAGATTTTCAACCTTGTTAATGAATTCACAAGAGTCTTTGACATAAGAAGGAGTGCACTTACTGAACGGTTGTAGGAAAGAATCAACGTAACGAGAAATAGGCTCCAATAGGCTCCCAATTGCTGAAATAATGGGACGGCCAGGGGGGTTGCATAAAGTCTTATGGATCTTAGGGAGCGAATAAAAAATAGGTACTCTGGGATGTTGAACCATCAAATAATCTGCGATAGATTTGGAAATGTAATTGAGGGATAAGCCCTCATAGACAGTAGTTTTAATGACCTTCATCACTCTCATGGTGGGATCCAAAGTAAGGGGTAGATAGAACTGAGTATTGCTAAGTTGCTTCTCATTTTCATTATTGTAGGCAGATGTATCCTGGATGACTAACGCCCCACCTTTGTCTGCAGGCATAAAAATAAGAGATTTATCTGAAGCTAATTCCTGTAATAAGGTAGACTGTGCAGCAGTCAAATTGGTTTTATCACTGTGCCATTTCCTGCGTTTTTCCATTTTGGCCACGTCCCGCAAAACCAAAGTTTGAAACGTGCTTACTTGAAAGCCCGGATTCTTAGGAATAAAACTGGATTTGGGATGAAACTCTGAACGCTTGCTAATATTTCTATCTTTATCTTGGAAAAATTCTTTCAATTTGATGTTCCTAAACAGTTTAAAAAGGTCCACCCGGGTTTGGAAACCTGAGTAGCGTGGAGTAGGAACAAAGCCCACACCCAGATTGAGTACTTGGGTCTCCTCGGGGGTAAACTGGCGAGAAGAGAGATTGACTATGAAATTTGCTGGCGTGGTGGCCTCCGTCTGGGATCTCTCTGTGCTCGAGGGGCACAGGAAAAATCCCGTCTGTTAGAGCGGAGAAAATATGAAGAACCATAGGAACCACTGCTGGAAATACTGGAACCTCCCCTTTCAGCTGAGGAACCCTCTGAATCAGAATTTCTGTCGGTCTTAGTTCGGCTCTTAAAAGGGCGTTGCTGCCCATTTTTGTTACTCCAAAAATAAACCCTTTCCAAAGCATAATCTTCCTGGTCCCTATGGAATTTGCGATTCTTGTAAGATTCAATATCTGCCCCATATTTAGCTATATCCTTTTCAAGCTGTGCCATTTGTGTGTCAAAGTCCTCGACGGAGATAGAGGACTGGACTTCACTTTTTAATTTGTCAGCCTCCTCCTTAGCCAGTTCTGCCTCTTTCAAGGATCTTTCAATGATAAGCATCATAAGATCTATCGAACATTTGTTTAGGATCGCCATCCATCTCTTGTTAAATTCAGTGTCAGAGCGATACAAGGCAGGTGATTTCTGCATTCTTAAACCTCTAGGAATGATGTTATTATTAATATATTCGGACAGGGTAATAGCATGGGATTCAGTCAATTTTTGAGGTTGAGGCGCAATTCTACTTTTGAATCTGATTTTCTTTCTGCAGCTTCAGCCCTAGAAGGTAGAGGCTTTGAACCTGAAGTTTTACAATCTGCTTTGAATAGGGTGAGGAGCCGAGACAGGATGACCCTGTTGGGACCTTCCAATCAGAGCAAACCTGGGAAATCTAGAATCTTTGCATCTCTGGAATACAATCACTTAACTTTTGATATTCAAAAGATTGTTCGAAGACACTGGCACGTTTTGTATAATGTTCCGAGTTGCCATGAATATCCTCTGTTTGGATTAAGGAAGACTAAATCTGTCCGCAATTTTCTAGTAAAAACTGACCTCCTACAGGGCAGATCGGACACCAAGCCGCACGGCCACTTTAAATGTGGCGCATGCGCGATGTGCGCATTCTCTCTTCCGATCAAGGAAGTTGGTTCCACAAATTCCAATTTTAAATTTAGATTGAAACAGTTCACCAATTGTTCCTCTTCAAACGTGGTGTACGCAATTTTATGTCCCTGTTTTTTAATGTACATCGGTTCAACATTGAGACCCCTTAAAGTCCGTATTGGGGAACACAGAACGAGGATCCGCACTAGGACCCTGGAGGCACCACTAACGGGACACTTTCTCGAGAAGGCTCACTCTGACAGGGACCTTCTCTTCTTTGCGCTGTGGCAGTACAAACCGCGTCCCCATATCCTAGAGGATGTAGCCAAAATCATGCATAGGAATGAAATGAGGTTCATCCATCTCTTTAAAACTATGACCCCATGGGGTCTTAATAACGAATTTGACCTTTCTTGTTTTCTTTAAGAAAATTTTGGTGGGTTTCCACCTACGTAATTACCTATTTAATTAATTAACAAGGTAACACAGCTGTTACCTTTCTTTGGAATAAAGTGTTGGTCAGGGTTAGCATTCCTTACCAGTTTTGGCAGAAGCCTTAGGAACCGTGAGGGTCTACTGGTCATCATAGGTAATGTTTATTACTCTCTTGGCTTGTTGATTGATAAGTTAAAAAGGTTAAAACTGTATGTAAAAAGTTAAAAAAGTTAAAAATGTTAAAAATGTTTAATATGCTCAACGGTGTGTATATGTGATCTTGGTTTATTTGTTACAGAGGTCGTTGTACCCGCTTACAAGTTTGATAACCCCACTGGGGTAAGAATATCTGGACATTTACAACTGATGAAGCAATCATAATTGCGAAACGCCTACTTATCCGGAAGTGACGTTTTGTATCTCTCAGTTTCGATTCTTTGGACTTTGCACTTGGAAGTTACATATTTCAGTTGACTTTATGGACGCTGTTGAATCACCGTTTTTCTTTTGCATTATATTCTGACCAAGAACTTGTCAAGGGTGAAGCAACCGTGTATTTTGTTATACTTTTGTGGTTTTGACTTAATCTCAATAATATTATTTAATGACGCACAATCATTTGTGGCATTTCATCGTTATTGTTAATTAATAGAGCTGGTGCTGTGGTTTCATTAACTACCTGGAGGTTGGCAACCCTATAGACTAGATCAAGGGTGGGGAACATCAGGCCCGGGGGCCATTTAAGGCCCGTGAAATCATCAACAGCTTCCAAACAGTGCTCAAAGGAAAACCCTTAGATACCTGGGCTGAGCTGAATGCCCTGCCACCCTAGTACAGTGTCTATGAAGGCCACCTTGTTGTTAATGTTTTAAAAAGGCTGTGAAAAGGATAGGGTTGCCAGGTCCCTCTTTATCACCAATGGGAGGTTTCTAGGGCAGAGCCTGAGGAGGGCGGGTTTGGGGGAGGGGAGGGACTTCAATGCCATAGAACCCAATGACCAAAACAGCCATTTTCTCCAAGTGAACTGATCTCTATCGGCTGGAGATCAGTTGTAATGGCAGGAGATCTCCAGCTACTACCTGGAGGATGGCAACCCTAGAAAAGGACCGTCTTATCAGTGACAGTGGTTACAGTTCTGTCACAGCTGAATGCCATTTTCTCCCAACTCTTTTTAACCCAAAATGTCAGAGTGAGATTAGGGCACGTTCCCCCCAGTGTTTTAGCTTCATAACAATGCTGAAGTCAAGCAGCTTTAGCCATGTGAGGACTTCTTGGAGCTAAAAGAGGGTGAGGACAATATTTCCTATAGTAGCCTGGCATTTGTGCTTAATTAATAGAAGGGGAAAATGGCATTTTTGAGCCAGAAAAAATATTATACTAAACTTTCAGCTCAATCCTATCAGGCACTAACAGTGCCTTCTAGTAAAAAGGCAAATAATATTACCCGTAGGGATTGCCAACCTCCAGGTGGTGGCTGGAGATCTCCTGCTATTATAGGGTTGCCAACCTCCATGGTGTGAAATGCTGTGAAAGGTACTAGCTGGAGATCTCCTGCTATTACAACCGATCTCCAGTCGATCTCCAGTCGATAGAGATCAGTTCACCTGGAGAAAATGGCCCCTTTGGCAAACTCTTCAGGCTCCACTCCCAAAATCTCCAGGTATTTCCCGACCCGGAGCTGGCAAACCTAATTGCCCGTCATGTGCTCATTTTCACCACCTACTCCAGAAATGCCAGCCATAGATGTAGTGCCAAACAAGAAGGCCCTGGGATCATAAATCGATTTCTTTTTATCAAAATTAGTTCCACCTCTAGTATGGAGGCAGTGCGTTATAGGTTACTTCATAAATGCTATAGAGAAAACTTGTTAAAAGCTGAGATAGGACCTGGTTTGGAAGTCACTTAGTATTGCTACAATTTTTATAACAGGAGACTCTAGCTTACAGCAAAATTCTGTTCCAAGGGCAAGATTGTACACAGATAGTTTTAAAGGAAACATAAAAATAAGACAGGGGCCAATAATTTTATTAGCATGCATTTATGTTTTATAACCCTAGACATGTAAGGGTGTTTAAATAAGAGCTCATCTTGGCAAACTTTCTGTCTCCCTACATTAAAAGAGAATGTATTGCTTTTGAAACTTGTTATCAAAAGGCCCATTGTCTTTTTGCTTTTGTTCAGATGGGCACAGTTCAGATGTCGACATTCTTTGAAAATATTACTTGGACTCCCAACAGATGTGGCTGTGGAAACAATCAGCTATTAAAAGTGCACTCTCTTGTAATTGCTTAAATGTTTTGTAGTGGAAGTCTAAAATTACTCCAATGATACATTACTTAGGAACCAAAATGAAAATTACTTGGAGTACTCAGTGACTGGGAAGATGTCTGGAGAAGGATGATGAAGACAATAAAGAAAAGGTTGGAGGAGCATGGAGGGTTTGCAAAGATGATTTCCAAAAAGAGATGTATGTTCAATCCCAGAGAATCCAGAAGTTAGATTGGCAGAAACAACGTGGTATCTGTACTTGTGGGAAGCCTTTCCAGAAAGGCCAGCCTGAGGTTTTCTTGTAGGATTAGGTAGGTGGCAAAGATTTTGTCTCTCCTCACTCTGTTTCCAAGGGAATGCATGGTGGTGCTCTGCAGTGAATTGTATTGCTGGTTTATTTTACTGTTGTTGTTTTTACAAAATTGATCCTATTTTTCATTTGATAGTTGATTGTAAATTATCTGGGGCACAGTTGTCACAGAACGTCAATCCATATAATTTAAATAAACATATGTCATGAAAGGGGATTTCTGTGACGAGTCAGAACATGTGGCTTATGTTCAAAGCTTCAGAGGCCGAGCTCCGTTTATGATCCTGCACAGCTTTCCCTACTTACTTCAAGTGAAGGGAGCCACTGTATTGTGGCGTCACTGTCTCTGTTGAAACAACCAAGGAAGCCCTGAAGCTGGGGAACTTCCTTTCCTGCACCATCACCAGCTCCCTGTGCATTCCTAGGATTTCCACTGCTTGCTGTGACTAAGAAGTTTAAACTTCTCATCCCTGCTGTATCAATTGAAAAAAAAATCCCCTTTCAATTTCCCATAGTTCTTTATGTTCACCGTCCTGTCTGTTTCTGAGCCCTGGTTTTTTTTCCTCATAAAAGGTACCCATTTTTCAACACTATTGTCACTATTGGTCAATAAATCAGCATTATGAATTACATGTATATCATACATATAAATCAGGTACACTGTACATAAAAATAACTGCATAAGCTGCATATAAAAAGCATACACCTTGTGTAATACAAACAAATATACCAAAGCAACTGTGAAAAAGCAGGACTTAAAGTGCTGACACAAATATTGAACATGTAATAGGAATATATGCTCGTCTCTAGGTATGGCAAACCGTGAACACAAGGTAATTTATCTCATTTGCGGTAGGAGTAGAGAAGCCCTTTTTAGCCAGATATATTCAATCTGCCACACTATAACCAAATGACAATATCCAGTGTGTCATGTTGGCATGTTTAATTAAATCCCAATTGGAACTTTTGGAAGGTCTTCCTGTCACACCATTGAATTGCCTGCTATGTTAAATCTCAGCCTGTTTTCTTTTGCCATTTTTTAAAAAATTCCACCACTCTAATTCATTTACATTCCTCCTCATTTTGATTTTCTCCCTCTCTCTCTCCCTCTTCCTTTGTATTATCTTCCCATCCCAGTTCTGCAATGGAGCTTGTGCTTCTGTGCTATTTACATCAAAGACACCTCTGGCAATCCATCTATGACGACAGCTGACCCTAGAACACCTTTTGTTCCAGTTCTTTCCAGCAAACAGCACACAAAGAGGAGGAAAATCTCCAGCATTACAGGAGGTACCTTCCTTGTCCTTCTGGGAATCAATATTTTCAAGTGTCAGCAATGGTTAACTGTGTAGCATTGCTAGCATAAAGAAGACTCTGAAATTTCCAGAAGGAAGATCAGGAGGGGGAGAGGTTTGTACAAACCAGGATGTTTTAATCATTCTTCCTATTTGCAAAGTGTGTGGCTCCTTGAACCCACAGACCCCAGTCCATTGCACATTTGCATTGCACTGAAAGCAGGAGCAATATGGAGAGACAGTGTCCATAGCTGAATATGCATTTGGATACATATCTTTCTTTCTTTTTTACCTGACCATGGAAATCATGAGCACTAAGGATGAGAGCCAGCATGGTATAGTGGTTAAGAGGAGTGGACTCTAATCTGGAGAACCAGGTTCGATTCCCCACTCTTCCACATGAAGCCTGCTGGGTGACCTTGGGCCAGTCACAGTTCTCTCAGAACACTCTCAGCCACACAGAGATAGGCAATGGCAAAGAACGTCTCTTGCTTTGAAAACCCTACGGGATCACCATGAGTTGGCTGCCACCTGACAGCACTTTCCACTACTAAGGATGCATAGTAGGTTATAGTATAGTAGATTACAACTAAGCAAACCACAAGCCTAATAATCTCATTATAATATAATAATTACAATGAACCTGAATTGGAAAATAAAAATGAGAAAATAATCAAGGAAATTCATTTTGTAACCTAGTCCAATTGCTTTGTTCATTGGTGATCTTACGCTGTTTGACTGCTCTGTTCTATATCCTGTAATCTGCCTTGAGCCTCACTGAAAAAAGTGGACTATAAATAAAGGTGATTAATTAATTAGCCCTTAGTATTCTGGTGCCTTGCTGAGGCTATTTCAGTTCAACTAGATTATGGCAATAGAAAGAGAAGCAAAGGGAGTGATAGGCACCTTGACCACCACCAGCATATATCAATGTCACCAAAGAGGGCATTTTATTTTATTGATTTGTACTGTCACAGTATTCTGTCAGTCACTGTACTGTTGGGGGCAAGGTTGGTTCCCAGCGTGGTATAGTGGTTAAGAGTGGTGGTTTGGAACGGTTGACTCTAATCTGGAGAACTGGGTTTGATTCCCCACTCCTCCGCATGACTGGTGGACTCTAATCTGGTGAACTGGGTTGGTTTCCCCACTCCTCCACATGAAGCCAGCTGGGCGACCCTGGGCTAGTCACAGTTCTCTCTGAACTCTCTCAGCCCCACCTACCTCACAAGGTATCTGCTGTGGGGAGAGGAACGGAAGGAGATTGTAAACCGGTTTGATTCTTCCTTAAATGGTAGAAAAAGTCGGCATATAAAAACCAACTCTTCTTCTTCTTCATATAAGCATGGTAGAGCATTGACATTTCTCAGCTTGTGTCAAGGACTTTCTCTGAAATATTGTGCATTTAATTTATGTATTCTTGTTGCTTGCTTCGTCAGTGATAAGCACTATGAATGTGTGATTTCTATACTGTGTGCATGAGAGAGTATTTCTATGTAGATACACTGTGATGTTTTGTCCTATTGGCTGGGAGGATCCTTTGCAGAAAGGGTGCAATATTTCATCTCAGTTGGTTTGTGATAAGGAACAAATAGAGGGAGAAAAGTCTTGGGTATTTCATATCCCACAACATGAGGAAGCTTTTGTCCTATCTGTATGACATTTAGAAAAGAGGATTCCAAATGGGGGAAGAGGTACAAAGATTGAAAATTTCATCCCATTAAATGAAAGTGAATATGAACAATATTTGTGTGCTTACTCCTGATATGCACTCCGAAGGCCATTTCCATCCATAGATTTCCTTGGTTGAGATCATGGGGTGGAGGTGAGGTGGAAGGGTACAAGGACAAATTTCCTCCATCTCCTTCTATATTGTCTGGAGTAGAATGTAGAAAAAAACTGTAGTGAAAAAAAACACTGAAACTATATAAAAAAAGTTGGTCCATACTTGTACACGACAGTTGAGATCACCTATGTTTGAAAATGAAAAATTTCCATTCAAATTATACTAATAACCACCTGAGAGTATATGCAATCACTTCTTCTCTGAAGATGTCTTATTAAGCAGCACGAGCTAGGTAAAACTGCATATTCGCAGAGACCGATTGACTGTAAAAAGATTTGACTTGAATCATTCATGCTGTCTGAGTGATTAAAATTCTCCAGATTCATCTGCAAAATAGAAAGGTCATATAAATGGTTTCCCTTTAAGAAATACATTCTTTCTTGAGGGTGTGGGGGAATGTCCAGATGGATGCCTGCTCTCTCTGTCTCTCTCTCTCACACACACACACACACAAACACATATCATTTCTACCCAGATCATCTTTGGACTCCCAGATGTTTTGTAAGACGAGGGTTACCTTTTTATCTATGACTTATGGTGCTGTTATAAAAGCACAAGCCTTTCACTGGAAACATTTTAATGCCACTTTTCCACCCAATCAGGGTCCTCAAGGCCGAGAACATAAAAACATTCAAACATTCAAACAAATACAATCCAAAATTCAGTTTAAAACACATAAACAAAACCAGAAGGAGGGCCAAAAACCATTATTGGAGCTTTGCCAGATGAAATGAAAAAGTCTTCACCTACCAGTGAAAGACACCAATGGAGAGAGCAGACAAATCTACCAGGGGAGGGAGTTCCAAAATTCTGGTCTTACTACAGAGAAGGCCTTTTCTTGGGTCACCTCCCATCTAGCCTCAGATGGGGGGGGACCACCAATGCAGGGCCTCCAAGGATGACCAGAGTAAGCAGGAAGGTTCATATTGGAAAAGACAATCGTTAAGGCATGTTTGTCCCAGGCTGTACAGAGCTTTAAAGGTCAATACCAGCACCTTGAAATAAGCCTGGAAGCAAAATGGGAGCCAGTGTTGGTGGAACCAACTGGAGTGATATGGTCCCTACAACCCACTCCAGTCAACATTTTGGCTACAGCATTCTGCACCAACTGTAGCTTCCAGACAGTCTTCAAGGACAGCCCCATGTACAGTGTATTGCGGTAATCTAATTTAGATGTTACCAGCATATGCATCACAGTAGCTAGATCATTTCTGCCCAGGAAGGGCCACAGCTGGCTCACCAGCCAAAGCTGCTATCAGGCTCTCCTGGCCACCACCGCCATCTGTTTATCCAGCAGGAGGACCAGGTCCAGGAGCATCTCCAAGCAATGAAACTGCTCTTTTAAGGGGAATGCAACTCTATCAAGAACAGGAGATAACCCATTTCCCAGATCAGACCTTCCACCAACAGTAGCACCTCCCTTTTGCTGGGATTAAGTTTCATCTTGTTAGCCCTCATCCATTCCAAAACTGCCTCCAGGCACCTGATCACGGTACATGTCATCCACCAGTGTGACCAAAGCCATTTCAGTCCAGCAAGAGGACAGGAAGATTAGGGAAGCTATTGCCTGCTTCTGAGCATCTATGGTGTGAAACTCTGGACTTTTGCAGACCCTCCCTTCCTCTCTTTGAATTTCTGTTTGATTAAATCAGAATTGTTAAGTGTGACAGGAGCAGATCGATAAGGGAACCCACTTACCTGGGGCCAGGAGGTGCACAACCTAAGGAAAGCCCAGAGATGCTACTGAAAGTGAAAGAATGGACAAGCAGCTCTGAGAAGCAGAGCATGCTCAGGTGGAGACAGTGTGAGCTAATGACCCTGGGCCCCACTGAGACAGCAACGATTAGCAGCAGCTGGGAGCAGGTGGGGCAGCAGTAGGGTTGGCAGCCCCAGGTTGGGATATACCTGGAGGTTTGTGGGGCAGAGCCTGAGGAGGGTGGGGTTTGGGGAGGGGAGGGACTTTAATGCCATAGAGTCCAATTGCCAAAGCTGCCAGTTTCTCCAGGGGAACTGATCTCTATCAGCTGGACATCAGTTGTAATAGCAGATCTCCAGCTAGTACCTGGAATTTGGCAACCCTGGGCAGCAGGTTGGCTAGCCTAGATGCTTGTTAAGGCAAGCCTTAAAAGCATAAGGCAGACTCTTGTGAGGGGATGGAGTAACAGGGGGGATTTGTGAACAATGACTTGCAAGTCTGTTGTTTGTTTGGTACCAATGAGCCTAGATCTTTACCTCACTGTCTACAGGCCCCAGTTCTATGGGTTGCTCCTGAGGTGCCCCATCCTGTCACAATAATAAACTGACTTCCAAATCCTAAAAAGAAGAAAAGAAAAGGATTGTTGGGTTTCAGGGAGAAATTGGGTAAAGAAGAATTAAGGGAATTGCTCATAGCAACCCTAGTGTGACTTTTTTTCCCCAAAGCGTGTCCTTAGTATGGCTCAGCCCTCAAAAATTTCCCTTGCTCTAAATCTCAGTGCTTTAAGTTTTCTCCATGCTCTACAGCAGGGATGGGGAACCTCCGGCCCGGGGGCCGTATGCGGCCCCCGAGGACATTTTTTGTGGCCCTTGGGAGCTCCGGGGCCCTGCTGCGGAGGCTTGGCGCAGGGCAGCTCTCCCCGAGGGTGTTCCTGGGGCCGCGGCTTGCAGGGGCACTGCGGCGCCCTTTGGACCTCCTCTTGCCGACTGATGGCTGTTGGTCGGCGAGAGGATGAAAGCTTACCCCAAGGCTGCCCCCTATAGCCGCGGCGTGCAGGTTAGCCAGGGCACACTGTAAGCCCCTCTCGCTGCTTGTCTGTTTAGCTGCTTGTCTGTTTAGCAGCGAGAGGGGGGGGAAGAGGCCCATGGCTCCCGGCAGCAGAGCATGCGCGCAGGAGCTGATCGGGCTTCGGGGGGGGCTTTTGTGGACTCTGGGGGGGGAGGGCATGGAGCCTGGGGCCCGGTTCATGCAGGGCTGACGGGTGTGTGTGTGGGGGGGAGGCTTTTCTCTCTCCCTCTCTTTCTGTCTCTTTCTTTGTCTGTCTCTCTCCATCCTTTTCTTTCTCCCCCTCTTTCAATTTCTTTCTCCCTCTCTCCCTTTTCCTCTTTCTCTGTTTTCCTTCCTTCCTTCCTCCCTTGCCGATCGACTGCGGGCTGTGCCCCCCTGGCGCCTCATTTGCTCAGGCCCACCACTGGCTGCCCTCCTGCCTGGGGGGGGAGCAGGGGCGCCCTCCAGGCCTTCTCTGCATGGTCTCCCCTGGGGTTGCCAACCTCCAGGTGGTGGCCAGTGACCTGGCAACCCTAGCCTCTCCCCGCCCACGGGAGATCTACACCTGGTATGGCCCCCGAATGATGTTAGAAATGTGCAAATGGTCCTTGGCAGGAAAAAGGTTCCCCACCCCTGCTCTACAGATTCATTCATTCACTGTATAACCCAAACTATCTCCAGGCTGAGTCTTCTTTTGATATTACTAGCTTATTGTTTAACTGCTTCCTTCAGGTCATAAACCCCCTCAAAAAAGTGGGGGGGGGAATAAATGGCTGTTTAACAGAAAGAGCAGACAAACAAAATCCCTGTCTGGCTATATTGGCTCTTTATTATTTCAAACTTTTGGCAGTTCCATGAAAATTTCGACTCCACATACCAAGGGAAATGTCGCAAGAAATTATGGTTTGTTTCTTGTATAATATTTTGTTTAAAAAAATAATAATCTAGAAACGATGTGATGATATTTTTAGTCATATCCAGTTGTAATTCCTCAACCATCCCCGAAGTGATCATTATTATAAATCTTGATGCTTTGTGTCATTATTTCAAATTATTCTCTTATTTCTTGGCTGCACCAAGTTGTACTAGGGTTGCCAACCTCCAGGTAAGTGGGGAGAAAAACGGCACCTCTGTACTTGTACCGAAAGGTTATAAAAAAACAGTACAGGAAACTTGTATACACACAAAGTGCAAATATTTATAAGCTACTGAGGTGAAACCTAGACCATATACTTGACATATACACAACACAATTATATACAATATATACAATTCACACAGAAAAACTGAATAAAAGTTCCAAAGGTCTCAGAAGAGTACCAAATGATTGATAATATTGTAATCCTTGTGTAAAGTTCATGTGAAGCTACAATTGTGGGAGTCCTGGCAGGGCTGGGGGCGCTGGAAACCCTCTGCGCTGTCTGCGCAGACAGCGCAGAGGGTCTTGCCAGCCCCCCGCCAGCCCTGCCAGGAGTCCCAGCATGGCTGGGGGGGAAGCTTTAAATAGATCTGTGCCTCCCGGCCGAGAGGCACAGATCTGTTTGAAGACCCACCGCGCGCCTCCAGGGAGCTTCCCTGGAGGCGCGCGGCGGGCCCTTTAAATAGATGTGTGCCTCCCAGCCGGGAGGCACATATCTATTTAAAGCCCCCCCTTCAGGGAAGCCCCCTGAAGGCACGCGGGGGGCCTTTTAAACAAGACCCTCTGTGCTGTCTGCGCAGGCAGCACAGAGGGTTTCCAGACCCCCCCCCCAGCCCTGCCGGGAGTCCCGGCAGGGCTGGGGGGGGGCTGGAAACCCTCTGCGCTGCCTGCGCAGACAGCGCAGAGGGTCTTGTTTAAAGGGCCCCCCACGCGCCTTCAGGGGGCTTCCCTGAAGGCGCGCGGGGGCCGAATTTTCCCCCAAACTCCGGATCCCCCAGAATTTCTGGGGATCCGAAGCGGGGGAGTTCGGACTTTGGCACGGACCAAATAAAAACGGGCTGAATTTTGCCGAAGCCGAACTATACCGAATTTTTTTTTCAACAGCCCTAGTTGGAGGTTAAGAGGACTGTGTTTATTTGATTTACTTACTTCATTTACTTTCTCACTGAGACTGTGGAAGGAACTTCATGTTTTACCACCTTGTATTTCTTCATAGCTAATTCAGATATAACTCAGATAGATTCCTTTGAAATGTGGTGTTGGAGAACAGTGTTACGGATTCCGTGGACGGCCAAAAAATCAAATCCTTGGGATATAGATCAAATCAAGCCTGAACTGACCCTAGAAGCTAAAATGACTAAACTGAGGCTATCGTATTTTGGTCACGTCATGAGATGACAAGAGTCACTGGAAAAGACAGTCATACTAGGAAAAGTTGAGGGCAGCAGGAAAAGAGGAAGACCCAACAAGAGATGGATTGACTCAATAAAGGAAGCCACAGCCTTCGATTTGCAAGATCTGAGCAAGGCTGTCAAAGTTAGGACATTTTGGAGGACTTTCATTCATAGGGTCGCCATGAGTCGGAAGTGACTTGACGGCACTTAACACACACACAACTCAGATATGCTAAAAACTTCCATGCAGTTTCTGTGTACATGGCATGTATGAAACTGTAATATGTGTCCTGACAGGACTATCTGGAGAGGCACAACTTCTCAGCTGCAATGTGTGGAAGTTCAGCCAGAAGTGACATTTTTTAATCACCTCTGTGAAGGTTCTGAAGAGAAGTTGGGCACAAAAAGTGCATGAAACGTTGTGAGCTGAAGGATATGTTTCCTTTTTTGAATGTAGGGATGTGTGCAGTCAGGGTTTGTTGTTCCCATGGAACAGTCATCATAAGCTGGATTCATGTGTTTCCCTCCAGCCATTACACATATTATAAAGTTCAGTACAATACATGGTCAGTTCTCCAACCAACAACCTCTTTGTAGAACCATTCAGTCATATTAATTCCACAATTTGGTGATACAAATTGCCCCTGTTTAAAGCAACAAAGGTTTTCCAAGTCACTAACTTGTAGTGAATGAGGGGTGTAGGTTTATTCCCGGAGAAGATGCATGCATACTTCGCAGACCAGTCTTCTTTCAAGCACACAGCAGTCCTTGAACCTGGCTACTCCTTTTTTACAAGATTTTCTTCTTTATCCCACCCTTCTTTTAAAGGACTCACAGAGGCATAAAATGGTCTCTTCCCCACCCTTTGTACTCACAGCAATGCTTTGAGGCAAGTTGAGATGATGTCTCATCAGGCTGGGTTTGACATGCTAACCACTACAATACAATGGGCCCCATCATTGCACTCGGCATACCTGTCAAAACAGGAATATCTATCTCCTGTAGAAGACTGTTTGACATTCTTCTAGTCTATCTGTGGAGCAGGTGACTCCCTTTTCACCTTCAAAAGTACAAAGGCGGTTTTATTCTTCTGCAATATCCGCATGAACAAAAAGCCGCCTTCTTCCACCGTTCCCTATGAAACAAACTAAAATCATTTGCAGCTGATCATCTGCACTGGAGAAACCCTTTCATCTTTTTGAAATGTGCCTCTAAATTCTACACAGAAGCTGGAGAGGAGACTGAGTTCTTTGGTCAGAGTCACAGTTTCATATTGAAAACATATTGCAGAGTCTCTGTTAATTCAGTCTGCTGTTCAACATCTGGGAATCATTGTTTTTAGATCAGAACCATGCTAGATTGTTGTACACTGTGATAACCTCTTCTTCTCTGTTTACATTTACATTTCTAAAACAAATAATGGATTAAACTGGATTTGTGCTAGTCATGTATGGCCATTTATGCATGGGAGTTTTTGCCTTGGATTGGCCGCTCTCTAGATGTACATTTTCCCCTTCCAAATTCTCAAAACTCAAAAAATAAGCCCCCATGCAGAGTTTTGAGAATTCAGGTGGGGAAAATGTGCATCCAGAGAGAGGCAAATCCAAGGCAAAACCTCCCATGGATGCTCTTTTGGTTAAAATAGGGTTGCCAGCAGCAGACTGGCAACCAGTAGGATATTTACATTGGGGTAGGCCTCCAACCCCCTCCAAATAGCTTCGCTTGCACACTGCTCATCTGGGTGGTGGTGGGAAATTCTCGGGGGAATGGGGAGGTGATCGGAAGTGGATCAACACCATGAAGAAATTTCTAGTACAACCCGGAGGTGATGTCATCAGGATGGGCATGTGACAGCATGGAGTCACAACACCACCAATCACCTCCATGTTTCCATCAAAATTTTCTCACCACCCAGCTGAGCAGTAGTAGGCAAAGTTGGTGGGGTACAAGAGGTCTCCCGCCAAAGCACGAGGCCCTGCGTCCCTAATTACAATTACTTTTCAATCTTTCAAATTAATGTTTACAGAAAAAAATATTGATTATGTTCAATGCAAGGAGATTCTTCCAGTAGTTCAATTACAAGTCCATTGTCAGTTACAGTGGGACATAATCAGGGTTGGGGAAACAAATATATGTTAATAATAAATTTGGTTTTGAAAGACAGACTATCCAAATTGTAGATTTTAAGAATAATATGGAGCATCATTATCCAAACTTCCCCTTCCCCAAATCCATGTATCCTGTGAGTTACATAGAATCATAGAATCATAGAGTTGGAAGGGACCACCAGGGTCATCAAGTCCAGCCCCCTGCACAATGCAGGAAATTCACAACTATCTCCCCCCACACACACCCAGTGACCAGAAGATGGCCAAGATGCCCTCCCTCTCATCATCTGCCTGAGGTCACAGAATCAGCATTGCTGGCCGATGGCCATCTCAGCACCCAAGAGAGTCCTACAAACTGGTTTCATCTGATTTCCATCCTACAGGCAGATTCTGTCAGTCTGCCTGCCAGTTTGTCTGTCCATCCAGATGGGAATAACCTCAAATTATTAATAAGTATGATGACCTCACATACTGCAATACAATACAATGCCCCTGGGACCCTTGAAGAGCCAGCCAGCGTGGCAAATCAGTTCCTGTGGTTGAGGCTTTGTTTTGCTTTACGTCTGCTGGCTGTATGTCCATTGCGGTCCCCAACACAGCTATATTATGAATTCCAATGAGAAAATAAATCATTAGTCCTATAAAAATCAAGGATTTCCCTTTCCACAGGGGGTGGGGGTGGAATCTGCTATAGTTCCAAGGAGACATTTGGTGCTTTGGAAGGGGGACATCTATTCTGAGCCAAATATAATTCCCTCATTCTCCATTAGTTCCTATAGCAATGTGTAGGCCAGGAAAACATTAGGGGAAAAACAGATTTTTTTGGGGGGTGGGGGGGAGCGTTCTGAGGCCTACCCCTCCATTTTTCCAACAGAAAAGTTAGAAATTTGGGGGGGAAGACTGAAAAAAACTCCTATAAAATGTTTCCTCTTTTAGAATGAGTGAAATGCTTTTAAAGACAAGATGGGCATGTTGTGGACATACATAGCTCTTAAATCCAAGATGCATTTCTGCCCATAGAAAGATACCTAATCTTTATGAGGGGAGCATGCAGGGCTTTCATTGCTTTTCAGCTGTTGCATACTTTCTGTTGTCCTATTGACCTGACTTGTGGCTGACATTTTCGCCTTCTCTCTCAAACCTCTGTGACGCATATACACACAGATTGGGTAGACAGTAGCTTATTGCCTTACCTTGCAGGAGAGAAGGGCAGCCTATTTCTAAAGGGGGGGGCAGATAGGCGGTAGGCAGAGGTGGCACAGTCACGCCACCTCAAGAGCAGTGCCAGTGCAGTAAGCTGGAAAGTAAAGGAGAAAGTATTTAAAAAAACTGTGGAACTCTTCACTGCTGGACGGTGTTGGAAATGTTGGTGAGCGCAGTCAGGCTTTGGAGGCTCAAATCCGACAGGAGGTTCTTGGGGATCTTCTCCTTCTGCAAATTCTTGCAGTTCCCAGTGGGTTGAGTTGCCCAGGCAGTTCTCTCAAGTACTGGGTATGTTTGCAGTGTTGCTTGTTCAGAATTAAGGCATTTGTAACTTTTTAATTCGTACCCAAAAGTGCTAGTTAATGGTTCCTCATCCACTTGGAGAGAAGTGACTAGTGGAGTTCCTCAGGGATCTGTGCTGGGCCTTGTGTTGTTCAACATCTTGATAAATGATTTGGATGAAGGAATAGAGGGGATACTTATTAAATTTGCAGATGATACTAAATTGGGAGGGGTAGCAAATACGGTAGAAGACAGAGCCAAGATGCAGGATGATCTTGACAGGCTGGAGAAGTGGGCTAGAACTAATAAAATGCACTTCAACAAAGACAAATGTAAAGTTCTGCATTTAGGTAGGAAAAATAAAATGCATAATTATAGGATGGGGGAGACTTGTCTGAGCAGTAGTGTGTGTGAAAAGGATTTTGGGGTCTTAGTAGACCAAACACTGAACATGAGTCAGCAGTGTGATGTGGTAGCTAAAAAGGCAAATGCAGTCTTGGGCTGCGTCAACAAAAGTATAGTGTCCAGATCGCGCGAAGTGATGGTATCGCTTTACTCCGCTCTGGTTAGACCTCAACTAGAGTACTGTGTTCAGTTTTGGGCACCACAATTTAAGAAAGATGTAGACAAGCTGGAACGTGTCCAGAGGAGGGCAACAAAGATGGTGAGGGGTCTGGAGACCAAGTCCTATGAGGAAAGGTTGAAGGAGCTGGGTATATTTAGCCTGAAGAGGAGAAGACTGAGAGGGGATATGATAACCATGTTCTAGTACTTGAGGGGCTGAGTTGTTTTCTGTTACCCAAGAAGGTTGGACCAGAACCAACGGGTTGAAATTAAATCAAAAGAGTTTCTGTCTAGACATTAGGAAGAATTTTCTAATAGAGCTGTTCCTCAGTGGAACAGGCTTCCTTGGGAGGTGGTAAGCTCTCCTTCTCTGGAGGTTTTTAAAAAGAGGTTAGATGACCATCTGTCAGCAATGCTGATTCTGTGACCTTAGGCAGATGATGAGAGGGAGGGCATCTTGGCCATCTTCTGGTCACTAGGTGTGGGGGGGAGGTAGTTGTGAATTTCCTGCATTGTGCAGGGGGTTGGACTTGATGACCCTGATGGTCCCTTCCAACTGTATGATTCTATGATTCTATTCTATGATTCTATTATCAATACAGCAGATATTTGAATTTTATATGGTAAATAAGTTATAAATGATGCATTTTATGTTGTTAAAGCAGCAAAATTAGTTTGGGTTTGATAGGACTGTAAGTATTGCATATATTTCAATTTTTCCCAAAAAATTCTGGACAGCCAAGCCTAACAGAAAATAGGAGACATGTTATAGATTGCCAGGGATTACCAAAAATTCTGTTGGATTTTTACACCTGTTCTTTTGAGCATGCTCATATCCTCTGGGCATGCTCTGTAAGAACATCAGATGCTGACACAGTAACTATACTGACAGAATTTGCAATTTAAGGGAATAACAATGTCCAAAAAGAGGTATGAGTGCCATGTCCCTTTTTGTCCCCCTTCATCAAGCATCTCTCACAATACTAGAAAATTAATACATATGAATAGTTTGGGGCAATTAGTTCCAATAAAATGAGGGAGCAGGGGGTATAAAATGCAATCCACAACTGCAAAATCCAAAGGAGATAAGAGGTGATAATTATGCTTCCCCCCCACCCAACAATCCTCTTTCTCCTTTTCTTTTGGCAATGAACCCAAAATCTGTGGATTTGGAGTTATAACTTTAATAAATAGGACTAAGCAAAAACAAAACCACAATCCAGTAAAAGGTAAAGATTTCACTTCATTGAATTAAAATTAAGGGACATTAATCGGGAGCCCTGAATCTATATTTTCTGAGGCCAAGTAGAATTGTTTTCTTCTGACATTATAGGATGTTAACAGGCTGTGAGATTTTATAGCTGTTTCAGTACTATGAGCAGGAGATTTGTCTTATTTTAAAAGTAATTACCACATCAGTAACGCTATAATTATTAGAATGAGGAAGCACAGTGGTAATCTCTACAGTCTTCTTCAGCTTTCCATGGGGTTATATTTTTTATAACCTGAATGCACAGGGCTATTTATCATACAAGCTATAAGGACAGTAATAAAAAGTGAAAACAAGGAAACAAGCATGTGTGTGTTTTCTCAGCCTTAATTTATTACATGAAATTTACTGCAAATTGAGATTATTTTCTATGATGAAATGCTAAGCAGTTTTACATAATACAGATAAAACTCTTTGTTTACATGAGTGTGTTTATGGGCGAAAACGCTTTATTCCCTGTTTCAGCCAGGATTCAGCCAGGATCAAACGCATGCGTTTCGCCGAACGTGTGTTTGATCCTGGCTGAATCCTGGCTGAAACAGGGAATAAAGGAATCTAAAGCGACCATGCGTTTTTGCCCTAAGTTTCACTGAAATCCATGGTACTGAAGTACATAATGGTGCCCTAGACAGCCAGCATGGTGTAGTGGTTAAGAGCGGTGGCCTCTAATCTGGAGAACCGGGTTTGATTCCCCACTCCTCCACATGAGCGGAAGAGGCTTATCTGGTGAACCGGGTTGGTTTCCCAACTCCTCCACATGAAGCCAGCTGGGTGGGCTTGGACTAGTCACAGCTCTCTCAGCCCCACCTACCTCACAGCGTGTCTGTTGTGGGGAGGGGAAGGAGATTGTAAGACGATTTGATTCTTTCTTAAAAAATAGAGAAAATTGGCATATAAAAACCTTCTTCTTCTATTTAAGTTTATTATCTTGGGCTATTTTTAGGGGAAAGTCACTAAAATATTCAAAGAATAAACGAACATAACTTATGGGTTGCTGCCAGTGTCTTGCTTCTTAAAGATGTTTTAGCTAGCCATCATTTTTTAAATATGATTAAAGTAATAATATTTAGCATTTATATGGCACTTACAAGTATTTCTAGTGCTAGATAAAATAACTCTGTAAGGTATGGTGGTATTTTCCCCATTGCGCAGATAGAGGACTGAGGCTGGAAGACTGTGGCTTGTCTAAAGCTACCTAGTGAGTTCAAGAGGAAGCAAAATTCAAACTGGGAATTTCCTAATATAGAGACTCTCTGCATTTCACCCCATAACACAGATTCCCATATAGTTACTTAAACTCATATGACTGACTCAGTTCAGGCCTCAGCCTGATGTTGCAATAGTAGAGTATTATGTGATAAGATTGTACACAGGTTCTCATGCAAAACCAATCCAGTGGTACCACTACCCTTTCTTAATGTCAGAAATTCCTCTTGTGAGTTTATAATTTTAAAACAAGGCCACAGGGGAAAATAATCTGCATTTGGCATTTCAGTCTCCTTTGTAGCACAGATGTAAATCATTTCTACCGTCTCCCAGAGATGTATATCTGGCTTCCTAACTCTGTTCTTGAAGCATCTCAAAACATACACAAAAATGCTCTAAAATTATACAAAAGCCAAATGGTACACAAACACTAAAGCAGACTCGGTATAACCATTCCATTAAAGGACTTGATTTTCAGCTCAGTTTAAAAATAGTATGGAGACAATGAAAACACCAGCATAAAAATTAGGGAAGAAAACGTCTCTCCTATACATAGCAGCCTTTACCATCCTACTGAAAGACATCAATGAGCTGCAAGGTGACCCTCTGAAATTCCAAAATTTGTGGTACCATTATGAATGGAATTAGGGTTACCAACTTCCAGGTACTAGCTGGAGATCTCCTGCTATTACAAATTATTTCCAGCTGAAAGAGATCAGTTCATCTGGAGGAAATGGCCGCTTTGGCAATTGGACTCTATGGCATTGAAGTCCCTCCCCTCCAGAAACCCTGCCCTCCTCAGGCTCCACCCCAAAAACCTCCCACCGGTGGTGAAGAGGGACCCATTTTGCCTATACATCCTACTAGCCAGCATTACGAACAGTCTTGTAGAAGACCACCATGATAAACCTGTTATACGAGACCTGCTGGTGTCTGAAGATATTTATTCCTCAAGGGTAGTCAAAGCTATTACTAATGGCCCCACTTTGTCATCTTTCTTCAAACTGCCCCTCACTGAGCAGATGGGAAGAGAAATGCACCATTTGGAGAGAGATAAAAGAAACCCAAACGCAGCTGCAAGCTCTGATTCTCTCATACAGTGCCACTAAGACTCAGAGCTGCAGTAAAGTTTAAAGTATTTCCTGACAGTGCAGGCTTCCAGATCTAGAAGTGTTTTGTAAAGCATGACAGAAAACAGAATTAAGGCTGAATTGATCCAACAAATGTTCAGGGGATTTCATAAGTAATAGTTCGCGTTTCAAAAATTAGCATGCATCAAATTTCCTAAAGGCATCAGATCCTTCCTCTCCCATGCAGGCAAAAATGTACTTAGGCATTTTCTGATCATGTGAGGTCCTTCCACACCTCAGCTATAGTTATCCAGCAGCCAGTCCTTCCCCTGACCTTTAGCACACAGTCTTGGTGAACTTTAGAGGGAATGGCCTGTGTACTTGGGGGCAGAGAGCAGTAGAAATGCTGGATAAAACCATGCGTGAGAAGGGGGGGGGGGATATCCATGTTATCAGGAATGGCCAAGCACATGGCTGAACACTAGAGGGGACAGGAAGAATATTCCTGAAAGACTATGGGAAATTCTGTCTGTGTGTGCAAAACTGCAACCATGCAGGTTGTGCCCATATGGAAGGAGAAATATTTTGTCAAAAGATATTAGCCCTGTTCACACGTTAAAGTGAATGCACGCACAATCCATATACAATGGTGACATTCCCCTGCTTCCAGGCTGCATTATCCTTCTTCTACTGTGACCCTCCCCACAGTGGAGGCCTCAAATTGGAGACGGGAGGGGATTTGTTTGCCTTTTTATGCCTTACTCTCTCACACACAGCCTGAGAAGGTATAATCCATCCTTAGGGTTGCCAGGTCCCTCTTAGGGGTGGAGCCTGAGGAGGGCAGAGTTTGAGGGGGGGAGGGACTTCAATGCCACAGAGTCCAATTGCCAAAGCAGCCATTTTCTCCAGGTGATTTGATCTCCATCGGCTGGAGATCAGTTGTAATAGCGGGAGATCTCCCGCTAGTACCTGGAGGTTGGCAACCCTATCCATCCTTCAGAACCTGCTGCTGATCTTCCTTAAATAGGCCACCCTTCCAATTAGGGTTGCCAGCTCTGGGTTGGGAAATACCTGGAAATTTTGGGGGTGGGGCCTGAGGAGGGCAGGGTTTGAGGAGGGCAGGGACTTCAGTGAGGTATAATGCCATAAAGTCCATCTTCCACAGTGGCCATTTTCTCCAAGGGAACTGATCTCTGTCACCTGGAGATCAGTTGTAATAGCAGGAGATCTCCAGCCACGACCTGGAGGTTGGCAACCCTATGTTCCAATCCCCACCTGGTTCCTCCACTCCACCCTTTCACCCAACCAGGAAGTCCTGGGACCCTGTCTCAACTGCAGCTTGCTCCTTGATTGCTCTTTCCTCCCGGTGAAGCTTGTTAACATGACAGACTTCACCTGTCTGCCACATTCAATTACTTAACCCAGAGCCTCTGCAACCCCACCCTGCCTGATTTGAGCAATGAGCACATCCTGGCTGGGCCAGTGTGGCTGTCAGCCGTGTTTGGTTTGCCTCAGATGAAGTGAGTTGCACCTGCAAGTCTGGGGCAGGTCATATCACCTGTCTACAGTATACACTTAATTTTTCTTTATACGTGCATTGAGTAATTCTCATGTTTTGTTTAATGCATGGGTAGCTCAACTTGCTATGTAAACCCCCAATTTATTCAGGTCCTGGCCCCCAGTTTCACGCATTGGTTTTTTATTACAAACAGATGTATACACATGCATGTGGGATGTACATGAGTTCACTGTAACATGTGAACAAGGTTATAGTTTTCAATATGTTCTTATTGTTGATATTTAAAAGGAAGTCAGTACTTTTGCTGTAATACTGGGTCACATAAATAGATGCGCTACAACACATCTTGGCTCTGGCCCCGGCCTGGTGGAAAGCTCTGTCAAGTGAGATCTGGCCCCTGCAAGACCTGAAGCAATTCCGCAGGGCCTGTAAGACTGAGATGTTCCTCCAGGCCTACGGTTGAGGACAGCGACGGTTTCATCTTGCTCGCCTCCCCTCTCCCTCCCTTCCCTTCTATTTTACTAGGTACCTATCCTATCTATGTAGTCCCCATCCCTTCCCTGATAGAGAATATTTATTGTTTCCCTTGCTCCTTCCCTCTGCCCCCATCAGTGTTTTGTGATATGGTTTTAGGGCACTTGGGTACTTTTTAAGTGATTTTTAGGGTTGCCAGGTCCCTCTTCGCCACTGGTGGGAGGTTTCTGGGGAGGAGCCTGAGGAAGGGAGGGTTGGGGAGGGACTTCAATGGCATAGAGTCCCATTGCCAAAGCACCCATTTTCTCCAGGTGAACTGATCTCTATCGGCTGGAGATCAGTTGTAATAGCAGGAGATCTCCAGTTAGTTCCTGGAGGTTGGCAACCCTAGTGATTTTGTGTTTATAAATTGTAAATTGTTGGGGAAGAGTCTGAGGAGGGTGGGGTTTGGGGAGAGCTGGACTTCAATGCCATAGAGTCCAGTTGCCAACACGGCCATCTTCTCCAAGTGAACTGATCTCTATCGGCTGGAGATCAGTTGTAATAGCAGGAGATCTCCAGCTAGTAACGGGCAGTTGGCAACCCTAACCTCACCTCTGATGAGGGGGCACAGAGAAAGGCAGATGTTAACTGGAGGGTTGAGTAGTATGAGAAGAGATGGTCCTTCAGGTATGCTGGCCCCAAGCTCTAAGGCCACTCTGGCGTTAAAGACAAGAGCCAGCACTCAGAAACAGATGGGTAGCCGGTGCAGATCTTTCAGCACAAGGGTGATACAATTCCTGTAACCAACCCCTGAAAATAGCCTGCTCAGCACATTTTGGACCAATTGAAATTTCTGAACATGAGTCTGACTCTCATGTGGAGGAGTGGGAAATCAAACCCGGGTCTCCAGACTAGAGTATGTCGCTCTGAACCAATATACCACTCTGGCTGTCTAGTTGGAGCATTAGTAATGGAATCCAGGGTGCTTATTTTGGATTTCTTTGTTTGTGCCCTGATAGGTAGGCCACGGTGAAACATTTCACTGAAACTGATCATGAAAGCCTTGACGTTGGGAAGCATCGGTTAGTTCTTTTTAAGCACAGGAATAGACATAATACACTCAGATTTGCTTCTGCTGTTTAAAATTCTAGTTCTTCTTTCTACCATGTGCTGATAATCAGGTTGGATATTCAGACTGCCTCTCAGCATGACATTACAGCAATGCACATGCAACCTTGGTAAAAATAAACCTATATCAGCAACGGACACTTTCAATGAAGAACTAATTTCCTTCCTAGCAAAAAAAGAAGTGATGTGCACTGGATTAAATAACTCTTATTGAATTAAGTGGCTGAAATTATAACTATCTCTAAAGTATAAGATTGCACTGGCTTGGGGAAAGGCATTTTTGTGCACGCAATGAAAATGTGGCACACTAGAAGCAGATTTAAATAGGGCCACAATTTTGTATACAATAATAGTCTGGGCACAATCCAGCCAGAGTGGAGGGTTTTTGGTCCCATTGATTAGTCCCATTGGTTGAGGCCAGTGGGATAGTTTTAGGGCCAGCGGGATCACCAGAAGATTCGTTCCAATAGAGTGTAATTCTCTCTGAGGGGTATATTGGGAGATGTGATCACGCAAGTGCAATGGTCCCAGACAGTTTGGAGCTTTGAAGGTTCATACCAGAACCTTGAACCTGATTCAGTATTCCACCTGGAGCCAGTGCAGCTGGCGGAGCACTGGCTGCATGTGGGCTCTGAATGGGGTCCCCGTGAGGACCCATACTGCTGCATTCTGGACCAGCTGGAGTTTCAGGATCAGTCTCAAGTGCAGCCCTGCGTAGAGCCAATTAACTTGCATAGGCTCCATTGAAATATGTTACAGCACACACAAAAATTGCTATAAAATTGTGGAACAGATTACAAGAAACTTGCCCTGGGCCTATCATTACAGTTCCAGACTAGTGATTCCAATCCCAGGAGCCATCATTCCCCTCTGAGGGCATTCCAGTTGCACAATGTTTATGGTACCCCTAGGTACTGTCATTCTATTCTGGGTGCTGACCAGAGCATGTCTCTCTAAATCTGTTCCACATTATTGATGCAACTTCTGTTTGCTGTAATATATTTCAAAGGATCCCATGCAAGTCAATTGGGATTCCTGGATCCCATTATATATCCAGTGGTCCTTCAGGCATCTCCCATTGTTCCCCAGTAAGCATTCTTGTCATTTGTTTTAGTTCATCCTGCACCAGCTCTCTATTTATCTACCCATAGAAGAACAACACGGCTCTGCCCCCCCCCAAAGGATGGAGGGAAAGAAAGCCATGGCTCTCTGGAGCTTGTTTCCAAGGGTGATTAGCTGGAAATGCACTGTGCTCCTCCCTTGCAAGGATCTGATTGGAAGAAATGCCATTGCTTGAGAAATCAGTAGAATCAAGGAAGAACACAAGCACATGCTGCCAGCTAGCAGTACCCGAAGTAAAAAAAACATGGATTTCTTTGAGGAGGATAATTTCATTTCACTCAGAATCCCAATGTTGCCCTAAGTAGGCAGTCTCCACTTCAGTTGGGGGGAATTAGCTGGAGACAGAAAGCGAGAGAGGGTAACCAGGATAGATAACCTATATATACCAGGATAGCCCTGGGTGAAAACTCTCAAAGAGCAGGCAGTTGTATAATCAAAATTGGTTTTATTACAGAATAAAATAATAAAGACAAGAAATATACGTTAAGCAATGAATACACACACAAGGCATACAGGAGCTGGCTAAGAGGAAAGGGAGGAAGTTGGATAGGGGGTTCAGAGATGGGTGATAGTTACCAGTCTTGAACGGGTGTCCAGGGAAAGCAGCGCTTGAAGAGGACAATGACCAGGATTTCCAGGAGCAAAAGGAAGAGTCCACATGCAAGTGGGGATGTGTGCATGGATCCAGAACACACATACACTATGAATGACCAAAGGACAAATATTTATACCCCAAAATGGGTCCTGAGGCAATACGTGTTAAGCAGGCAGGAAAGCCAGAGACAAAGTATTGATTGCTTTTCTGGGGATCCAACAAAAAGATAGGAGAGGTTTGATGAGTCATCGGGACCCAAGAGAATGCCTGGGCTATTCTCCTGAATACTAATTGATTGTTGGGATGGGTGCAGGTAGGATAAGTAATGGTCTGCTCAGAGCACTGATTGAATCACCTTAGGGTGACACAATGGGGATTAGCTAGTCCCATTGTCCAGCCAGGCACACCTTAGGGCCAGGGGAAAAGTTCAGCTGCCAACCTCCTTCCAGCCCAAGACTGACACACAAGATGGATCCCAAAACTCCATTTTGGGGAGAGCAGTGTCTTGCTCTTATCCCAGTCTTTGGCCCCCATGCCTTAGTGGGAGGCAGGGTCCTACTGCTTACACTGGATTCCTAATATGGTTCTGGAACATCACGATAATGCCCTGAAACAGTGATTTCCATGTAAATCTTTGACTTGGGTACTTTATTATGCACATCCCTAATGGGAAGCTCCTGCCATTACATGAACACATGAAGCAACCTTATACTGAATCATCAGACCATTGGTCCATCAAGCTCTGTACTGTCTACTCAGACTGGCAGGAGCTCTCCAAGTTTTCAGGCAGAGGTCTTTTACATCAACAGCTCCTGGATCCTTTTAACTGGAGATGCCAGGGATTGAATTTAGGACTTTCTGCATGCCAGGCAGCTGTTCTGCCACTGAACCACAGCCCAACCCTAAATCAACCCCCCAGATCCCCACTCCACTGATCCAAGTTCACATTTGTCATGACTGATCAAAGTTACACTCATCTAAGCCAATTGCCTTCAATGAAATCAGAGTCGTCTACCTCTGCTTAAAATTGTACTCTTAACGGCTCAGGCTGTGTAAGTCTGAGGGTGGTGGTCCTTCAGTATATTTAGTGCATGCACACTATTGTAAGTTTCTAATCCTTTATGATTTAAGTAATCCATCCTCCCAAAATTTTCTGTAGAGCCTTGAATTTTGAGAAGATGCAATGCCGGGAAAGAAATTCAATGTGATACATAGGTTTAACAATTGTGACCTATTATGTTTGGGAGAAAGTGTACAATCTATTATTATGTAGCAAAGCTTTTATTTGTATCACTTGCTGCAGCTGTGCCTTTCCATTCCAGATTTGTTTTACATTTAGATTACTGATGTGGTTTACTCTCCCCACACACACCTGCCAAGGGAATAGGAGAAGTAGAATAATTTAGAAATCACCAACTATCCCACCTGATGGGGGGGTGGGAATCAAAAGCAGCAACTTTCTCTCCTGTTTTTGTGTTGGTTCTTGCACGCTGTGCTTTTCAAGGATCAAACATGTCAACTTTCAGCAACACAGGACCACCTAGAGCACATTACCATAAGAATGATTTAATAACCCATTCCAAAATTTCTCCATCACTAGCACAAATCAGAAGAAACAAAACCCGTTGAAGCTTTCCAAGTTACTCTCAAGTGCTCGTGACAATGCAGAACTAAATCTTTGTGTACACCAGCCAGTAGGTTGCAGTACATTTTGATCCTCAGCTTTGAAAAATATCTAGTACTACAGAAGTTGCTGGATGTTGGGATTCTGATCTAAAACAGGTGGCCAGTTAAAGGACTTCCAGGGTTTTGACTAGACTAAACATTAGAGGCATATTATTAGAAATATGCAGTACTAGATAACATGGTCAGAAATATTAGAATGCAATAATTTACATGATGCTTAAAGCATCCTGTTAAATTCTACCTTTCCTAAAACAGAGGGATTGCTGGCACATTAAAGACTGAATTTATTGTGGCCTATAGTTTCATGAAATACAGATGTGTAACCACTGTTGGGATTTGCCATGACAAACTAATAAGACTAACCTTCAACAGCTGGCATTGCCAAACCTCTTGGTTTGGCTGCCTGTAAGCAAGGTTCTTAGTAAAGACAACAAAGGTATAGCAGGTTGTGAGTGACAGCAGAACAATAAAAGTAATTCCCATGTTCTCATGCCTCTCCAGACACAACTGAAGTAGCCTGGTTTAAAATTTTCTTGTTTAATAATAATAAGAGTTGGTTTTTATATGCCGACTTTCTCTACCACTTAAGGGATACTCAAACCGGCTTACAATCGCCTTCCCTTCCCCTCCCCACACCCTGTGAGGTAGGTGAAGCTGAGAGAATGTGACTTGCTCAAGGTCACCCAGCTGGCTTCGTGTGTAGGAGTGGGGAAACAAATCCATTTCACCAGATTAGCCTCCGCCGCTCATGTGGAGGAGTGGGGAATCAAACCCGGTTCTCCAGATCAGACTGCACCACTCCAAACCACCACTCTTAACCACTACACCATGCTGGCTCACTGGAAGGAACAGGATCATTAAGTCCATTTCCATTTCCATTTATTTACTAGATCCTTTGACCAAAGGTCTTGAGCTGAACAGGATCATTACAAAAGGGCAAGAGTCCAGTAGCACCTTAAAGACTAACAAAATTTTTGGCAGGGTATGAGCTGTCATGAGCCACAGCTCACTTCTTCAGATACCTTTAGGTAGGTTTGTAGATCTGTTGGTTTCCAGTATAATGTGGTGCTTGTATGTCCCTCATGTATCCGTACTGTGGTGTCCAGGAAGTTTATTTCATGTTCAGAGTAATTCATTGTTAGATTGACGGTGGGGTGGAAGCTGTTAAAAGCCTTTTGAGGGCTTCTTCACCATGAGTCCAGACAAAGAAAGTATCATCTGAAGAAGTGAGCCATGGCTCATGATAGCTCATACCCTGCCAGAAATTTTGTTAGTCTTTAAGGTGCTGGTGGACTCTTGCTCGTTTCTACTGCTAGTGACAGACTAACACGGCTACCCATCGTGATCTAGGATCATTATGTAACCTAGTATCATTGTCATCTGTTTTTAGTTTCTTGCTCCTTCAGGACTTGGGGTATTTGTTCCCTCCCTCGACTTCACTGAGAAACAAGTGCACTGTCTCCTCCTAGCATTAGGGTCATTTGATTTTTAAAAGTAGCATCTGAAAAGATAAGAGGCATCCTTTTTTACTGTTCCTTTCAGAGCTCTTGTCGTCATATGTATTTTTTCTCTCTATCCCCCTTTAGATTTGCCTCCCTCTCATCCCCAAGAATAAGAAAAAACCCTATGTCTATAGAAAACTTTCCATATTTTCACATAAAATTCTGTTCCTGGCATTCAGGATTTTTTTAAATGAAAGGTAAGAAAGCCAGTGTTGATAACTTGTCTTCTAAATAAGTGATAACTATTAAAAAGTTGTTCTTTTTGATGAATGAAAACATAACAGAAAATTCTTTATGCTTCTCTAATTCAATGATGACACAGAGATAATTGGGTAAGGAATTATTTGTACATCCTACCTGTACCAATAAAAGCAGTCAAAAATCTCCTGTATACACCCTTCAGTATCATGGTATATGTCTGGTAGAGAAGACAAGAGGAATGACAGATTACTGGGCACAGTTTTATCCAGAGAGCAATACTGATAGATTTTGCTACTTCAGTTTCTTCTGATTCTGGTTGCCCAGTTCTTATTATTTTCCCTGTTATGTTTGACCTTTGCCTCTCTGGTGCCATTCTATGACTGCCACAATTTGAAGTCTCTGAGGCACCAGGATCCTGACGCTATATTAACTTTTTATGAGGTTTTTATTCCTCTCAGTAAAAGGACTTCACATTTAATGGTTAAAACAAAACAAAAAATCCTTTTTGAGATTCGGCCAACCCTGCTCTTTCTCTAACTAAAGAGAATCTCTAAAGTATTTTCTTTTCAATCTGTTCAGTGTTGACAACTGTGCTTCTGCCTGAGAAATAACTACATACCTCCCATGACACTTGTTTACTCAGCCCTGAATACTGAACTAAACTCAAATCTATACAGACAGGCACAGAGGACATAAGAAAGAGACCTCTTCCTTGTCCTATGATAAAAATAAATCTCTCATTCTGCACATTTGCTAGGAGTGATTCACACAGTGCTTTTGGTATACCAGGAAATGCGTTGAAACAAGCCGGGTTGTGATTTTGCTCATTTATTAAGAGGTTAGTGGAAGTTTTTGCCAATTCACAATCTGTGCGCATGATGAAGCATTCTTGGGCTATTACTTCTAAGGAAAATGTCTTCCTAGATCACTTCAACATATTTCCTGACAAACCAAAAAGTCTTCATGACATGGTTTTAAACTGTTTGTCTTGACAATTCTCACAGAATTCTGGTTCTTTATTTAGTCATCAGTTTCTGGCCTGTTGTGGGAGGTGGAGATACATGATGTGATATTCAAGGTTTTTTTTTAATGTGATGTGTGAAGCTTGCTGCTATGTTCACATAATATATTATCTGGGAATGAGAGGAATTTCATGCTGGGGTAGGGTTGCTAACCTCCAGTGAGATAAATTAGGCTGAGAATGTATAACTGGCCCAAGGTTTAGTGTTGCCAGATTTCCTGCCATGGGAATGGCGTGGGAGAAAAGTAAATTTTAAAAATTGCCATCAGGCCAACAGTGTGACATCATTTGAGGGCCAGAAGTGACACCAGTCCTGCCTAGGAATCACCAAAAGCTCTATGGTTTCACTATAGAATTTCCAGTGATTCCGAGAGAGGTCTCACATCATTCCCAGGTTTTCCCCAGAAGTAATATCATGCCAGGGCCTCCCACCCCCACACCCCAGACTCCTCCTGTTTTCCAGTCCATGCCTGGTAACCCTACCAAGGTCACTCAGTGAGCTTTCACAGCAGATTCAAGCCTGAGTCTCTCAGATCTTAGTCTGAAACTCTAACTCTACTGGCTTTTGTGAACAGGCTGCTGTTAAACAGTAGCAAGCAGCCAGGCCTAAGTGAGTCATGCAAATCACATAGTAGCAAGTCAAGTCAGGTCTTGACCTGACTTGACTAGTAGCAAGTCATCAGGGGTTGCTGCCAGACTACTAGTGGTGGTAAAACAGTCAGGTGTGAAGGCGGGACAGGCTTAAATAAAGGTACAACCAAGATGGAAAAAAATGTGCAGGGAGGCCAGCCTACGATGGAACCATTGCTGCTAGGATTGCCAACCTCCAGGTATTAGCTGGAGATCTCATGCTATTATTACTGATCTCCAGCCGACAGAAATCAGTTCACCTGGAGAAAATAGCTGCTTTGGCAATTGGTATTGAAGTCTCTCTCCTCTCCAAACCCCACCCTCCTAAGGCTCCACCCCAAAAACCTCCCAGTGGTGGTGAATAGGAACCTGGCAACCCTAGTGATGGGCACATATGGATCATACACTATTTTTAGGATGAAGCACTCTCTTATATTGTGTATCTTCCCACTGTGAATTGTAATCTGGAGCACCAGCCATTTAAACAAGAGCTTCACTTTCTCTTCTGAATTTGCCTGGATTTGGGGTTATCTCATTTGCCTGACCTAGTTGATGGCCTTGCAGGAAGGTTTACAATCTTCCTGTGATTTTAGTATATGGATTTTGGAATCAAGAAACTGCATACATTGTTTGTCATAACAGCTTCACAGTTAATTGTATTGTTTAAAGTTCTGAAAGAAAAAATCCATTTTCCCCTGAGAACACCCATGCTTTAGAAGTTGCCTTCAAGCCAAGCATATTAATTCAATTATGACCAAGTGCATTTAGCAAGCCTGTCTATATTCTATGTATATAATATGTGGGGGGCATCATTTAGTATTTTTGCCCCCCTTCAGAAATAATGTGGATCTGGCCCTGGCATGGAAATTTGCAACCAGTGAGTCATTGCAATTTTAATGTATGTGCTGCCAAAGCAAGCACAATCAGTGAGGCAAATTTGTCAGTTAATCTGATAAACTGGCTTACCTTTAAATCCAGAAGCCCGTGCTAAGCCATGAGACGGAGATTAATGCTAACAATTTAATTAGCACCTAAAATTAAAAAAGAAAGATGTTGTAGGGAGCTAGATTTCCCTCTGCAGCTGTTTGTTTCTCTGTAAAGCCGTTGCAAAACTGAAAAAAAAATCTTCAAATGAAAAGGGATGGCAAATGAAAAGGAATGACAAAAAGCCAGTTATACCATTTAACCAAATTTCTCCCATTACATAGAGTACATCCATAATTAAGATTATTTGGGGGTGATGGACAGCCAGAAATGGAAGATTCTCCTCTTTTACTCATGGTTTCATGGGTCTGGTTTCATGCTAATGCTTGCGAGATATTTTTATACCCGTCTTGTATAGGGAGCATTCATCAATTTAAAAGAGTGCTTTTCTGAAATTTATAATTCTCACATGCAGGGTAGATGAACTAGAAATAGCAACCCAGGCGATATTATTTCTCTCAAAATAATGTATTATTCATTGTGTGATCATTCTTGCAAGTCTCAGACCTCAAATATGTCTCAATTGTTTTTAATACCATTTTGTACAGTGTCCTGTGTACACAGGAGCAAAGCATGACTTTCTTGAAAGTCTGCTGCTTATCAAATAGCTTTTTATAGATTTTTTTAAAACTACACGAAGTGCTTTTAAATCATTGTAAACTTTATATTATGTGTTATTGTCGAGACTGAACTTAATGCAGCTTTAGAAAAATGTAATCCAAAAATCACCATAGATGTCAATGGCAGTGCAGTCCTAGGCACTAGAGGTGTGCAAAAAACAACAACAATAACAACAACAACAAAAACAAGGAAATTGGATGCAGGTATATTGGACCTGAAATTTTTCAGAATTCCCAAATTCCCATACTGGTATAGGGTTTTGGGGGGGGGGGGGCTGGTCCTGAAAAAAATGGCTCCATTATAGGCTATGGGGAAATCTTTCTGGGGCTCGGAGGGGGGGCTTTTTTCTCCAGGGGGAAAGCAAAGAGGCATGCCTGTGAGCATCAAAAGGTCAATGCCTCTCACCCCAAGAGCCAACACAAGCCCACAAGAACCAAACCAGAACCCATGAATCCAGCAGAACCACAAGGCAATGTGGCAAAGCCTAACAGAACCAATATGAAACTAGAGAATCACAGAAAAATGTCAGACTTCAGTACCTCATTGTGTTTCTTTCATGAGGAACTTCACTCCAGACATAGTCGCGAGTTTAAAAGTTTTATTAAGAAAGCCAGCGAGTTCAGTAGGTCCATAGAAACATAAGGCTAGAATACAGACGTGGGGAAATACCAGTACATTTATAGGGTACATACAATAGGATTGATTAGGTTCAGGGTATAACACAAAAGGACGAGGTGCGGCAGAGCTGTCTTGTCCAGGGTCGACAGAAAGCCCTAGCTGACAAACACACACACAGAGACACACACAAAACCAAGCAGGGGAGCAATTTTGCTAGCCTAGATGAACCAAATGCAATGTGCAGGTGCCCATCAGAATCCAGGCCCACTCTGGCAGTGAAAGCCCAATAGAACTATTGTCAAACCACAGAATGCCAGCATTTGTAACGTGTGTGTGTGTGTGGGAGGGGGTTTACAATCAAGGGCAAGAAGCCCAGCACAGCAATTTATGAGCACGGGGGGGGGGGCACTTTTGCATGCCTAGAAAAACTCATTGCAATGTGCAGCAGCCCATCAGAACTGAGGTCCATTCAGGCAGTGCAAGACCAGCAGAACCTATGACAAACCAAAGAATCTCTTGAATTGAGACTGAAGTGAGGGGGCACTTTTGCTAGCCCAGATGAACCAAATGCGACATGCAGGTGTCCACCAGAACCCAGGCCCACTCTGAGAGTGAAAGCCCAACAGAACTATTGTCAAACCACAGAATGCCACTAGTGTAAACATTTTTGATCCCCCCTTTTCACAGTTTGTACTTGTTTCTGTATAGATTCTCCAGTTTGTCATAGGTTCTGCTCCTGGACTTGCCTGAGTCTGCCTGGGTTTGTTCCAGTTTGCCAACATTAGTTTTGCCACTCACACATCCAAGGATTAGTTCTCCAGACTCCTCGCTCATGACTAGACTTCTGGGTGGTGGAGCTAAAGTGTAAGTTTGCCATCTCTGGCTTGGGAAATTCCTGAAGGTTTGGGAGCAAGGACTGGGGACAGTGGAGTTTGGGGAGGGGCGTTTGGTTGTTCTGGAGAGAATCTCCAGTTTGACATAGGTTGTGCTGCTGGTCTTGCACTGTCTGAGTCTGCCTGGGTTCTGATGGGCTTCTGCACACTGCAATAGGTTGGTGCTGCTGAGATAGCAAAAGTGGGGCCCCTGTGCTTGATTGCTGTGCAAGTGGGGGAGGGGTTAAACTTTAAAGCCCTGTGGATCCTGGTGCAAATGTGCTGAAGCGAGGTTTCTTTTCTTTTTAACAGGTTAGTAACGAAGAGATTGAGTCAGCAGATAATGTAAGTGACAGGCACATTAACACCAGCAGACAGCACTGCTGTCAAACAGGATCATTCTGATTTATAATGGTTTATTTCCAATATGTTTCTGCCAACCATTGCATTGTTAGGGAGGGCTTTCAGATCCCACTTGTATTGCTGCCAATAGGAGTTTGGAAAAATAGGTATTTTTCAGATTTGCATATATAGGTCCCCAAAAATATCAGTATTCTCAATACACAACACCAGTATGGTATTCAGGTTGGGGGTTCTGACTTTTTCAGGTCCATTATTCCCTATGGGTAAACTTTCAATGTGGCTGGAAGGTGTTTTTAAAGATACAGGCACTAAAATTGCAGGCAAGCTGTTGGTGCCTATCCTTTAAATAACCCCCAAATTTCAAGTAGATTGAACCAAGGGGTTCAATTCTATGGAGCTCTGAACAGGGTGCCCCCAGCCACCCTCCATTATTTCCGATGGAGTGTGTGGGGGTGGGGGGAGAACCCCCAAGCTGCTTCCAGGGCAAAGGCCATGTCTGCAAGCCGCAATCACTGGTCAAATGCCTCCCATGGAAAAAACCAGCAACAACCCCAACAGAACCACTGCAGAACCCAGTAATCCCAGTAGAATCACAAGCCGGTGGGCCAAGTCAAACAGAACCTAAATCGAACCAGAGAATTTCTGCAGTGGAAAGGGGGGGCTCTTTTGCCAGCCCAACAGCACCAATTGCAATGTGTAGAAGCCCAGCAGGACAAAGTGCCACTGTGATACTAATGGCCATTTATGCATGGAAGGTTTTGCCTTGGGTTTGCCACTCTATAGATGCACATTTTTCCCATCCAGATTCTCAGATCCCTACATGGAGGCTTATTTTTGAGTTTTAAGAATTTGGATGGAGAAAATGTGCATGTAGAGAGCAGCAAATCCAAGGCAAAACCTCCCATGCCAATGTCAAACCAGGGAATCACAGAACAAATCCAAGATGGGGGAGGTGGATTTTGCATGCAAAACAGCCTAAAAACCCATTAATCTGACACAAAGCAACTCCAGCAAAGAAAAAAAATTATTGAAACTGATAAACGGACTTGAAACTGACAGAAGAAGCCTGGCAAGCCATAGAACCCCCTGGGAGAAACAGAAACAAAAAGAAAATGGGGAGCGGGGAGCAATACAAACATTTCTGGGAGCCTGCATGTACTGGCTCCAAATCTTTCTGGTTAATCCCAAATATTTTTTTGCAAATAGCAATGAGTTGTTGATTTTAGCAGTATTGTATAACATAATGTAAACTGATGTAAATACAGAGTATATTTCTACCAATTAGTTATATTAGTTATATATACAAACAGGAATACAGGTAATAATTTAGTCTGTTTGTATGTATAACAGTCTAAAGACTATATGACTAATTGGTAGAAATATACTGTGTATTTACATCAGTTTACACTATGTTATACACTACTGCTGAAAACCCATTGCTATTTGCAAAAAATGTATAAATAGAAATTGTATTAAAAATAGGTATTCATAAACAGTATGATGGGTACCATTTTATGTCTGGTTCTTGTAGGTTATCCGGGCTGTGTGACCGTGGTCTTGGTATTTTCTTTCCCGATGTTTCGCCAGCAGCTGTGGCAGGCATCTTCAGAGGAGTAACACTGAAGGACAGTGTCTCTCAGTGTCAAGTGTGTAGGAAGAGTAATATATAGCCAGAAAGGGGTTGGGTTTGAGCTGAATCATTGTCCTGCAAAAAGTATCAAAGGTAATGTGCTAATCATTGTCCTGTAAGTATCAAGATAATGTGCTAATGAGGGTGTGGTATGTTAATATGGAATACCATATTAACATACCACACCCTCATTAGCACATTATCTTAATAATGCTGCACATTTCTTAAGAGCCCCTTTAACGCGACCTTTTGTGTTTGCTCCTCCCTCGCCCGAAGAATTCCCTCAAGGGAGCATGCAAAATCACTGTTGTGCGTTAGCTAAGCATATGGCAGTTGCTAATGGCTATGCAAACATGAACGAAGGAGCAGGTGAGTGGGAGGGTGGAATTTCTCCTTTTGTGTCGGGACCGTGACTAGACATCTTAAAGGTCGCATTTAGAAAAAGAGCTTTGAGCGAGCATCAAAATTTACCCAGCACAAATGGCCTAGGGCAAAGAAATCAAGTTGCAAGTGATGCTGCCAACTGACTTTTCGATTGGATTATTCCAGCTACCTCATTACAGAACTGTCAGAAAGACATCCGTTGTCGTAGGTACCAACACCACGGAAAATATAGAAGTATGAGAAGCACAGATGGTGTGATCCCTGTACTGACCAGCAATGCACTTGCTTGTGCTTGTGATCATGTTATTATGCAGCTAAGAAGGAAGAAGCTTAAGTGAGGAAAACTCCAAGTAGGCAGTAACCAAAGCCTCCCAGGTCCTTTAATTCAGCGGCTTCTAAGCCCAGGCAAAATGTTATTAACACCAACGTTCCACAATAGTCCCAAGTCTGACTTGTAATCCTGGCGTTTTGTTATCTGGATGTATTTTGCTCATTAGGCATAGGTCAGTGTGAAGGATGTTTCCAAGACCACATTATTATCAGGGCCTTGTCTGTGAACTCTGAAATGGCCTAGCAGGTTTAGTCTCCAGACCTCTGAAAGAAAATTAAGGGAACTCTATCATAACAAAATAGGCCTAAGTGGGAAGTAAATAAGAATTCAACAGAGGAAATAGTTTCTTTCCCCAACAGTACGTTGCGTGCCTTTCGTAAATTAGGAATTTTGTTCCTTGGGCACATTGTAAACGCTACACATTAGATGAGAAACTTCTTAAAACAGAGGGAAAGTCCCCGTGGCAGGTTAGCTGGTCAAGGTTAACTTTGTTGCTTAGATGCTCGGAAGAAAAATTGCTAATGTGGGCTCTGGCCTGTGAAACCTCATGACACATTAAACCAGTTTGTCACATGGTCATTGGGAGTATAGATCTATAAAAGCCTAAACTTACAGAGCTGGTGTTTCTTTTGGATTTACGGTAGGTTTATTATTTTAAAATTTACCACTGCATTTACAGTTTCAGGAGGAAGGCTGAAGAACTATTAATTTCTTTCTTACAAAGCAGCAGAATAAAGCAGGAGTCCAATAGCACCTTAACAGAATATCAGAATGTATTCCAGCATAAACTTTCATGAGTTGAGTTCATGTCATCAAATGCAGGATGTACTTCAACAGATGATGACTCGCGACACCTTATTATGAAATGCACTTTGTTAGTTTTGAATGCGCCACTGGACTCCTGTTTTAATCTGCTGTTAGAGACTAACATGGCTACCCATCTGGAATTATCCCAAAGCAGGAAAGTACCTGAAGATCATTTAGCCCTGCCCTGTTACTCATGGCCTAAGCCTCCACACGTTAAAAACCATTCTCAGACATTAACACCCTACTTGATCACAAACACCCTACTTGATCACAAACAGAGTGTAGTATAAACTTCAAAGGCCAGGATCCTGCTTGTTTTCAGAACTATATTATTCAAGGACATTAGTGTCTTGATATTATTGCAACTAGCATCCCATCCTAAGGCTATTTTTGTGCTTGGTTTTGAGATTAGGGTTGACAGCTCTGGGTTGGGAATTACCTGGAGATTTTGTGGGTGGAGCCTGAGGAGGGTGGGGTTTGGAGAGGGGCGGGATTTCAATGGGGTATATTACCACAGAGTCCACCTTCCAAAGCGGCCATTTTCTCCAGGTGAACTGATTTTATTGGCCACCCTATTTGAGATGGTTCGTATAGTGTATGGTTATGGAGTCTGTTGATGTATTTGAGTCTAGTGGAAACTTTGTGTTTGTGTGATATGTGTAGCTTTGCTTTGTGAAAGAAAAAGTGTTTTCTAGCAAATCAACACTGTAATCGATGTGTGGTTTTCGCTGCTGAATGTGTGGTGGGGCTAGGATGAACTGGGAGCTCATGGGGAGAGTGTGGGATACTTAAGAATGGTTTTGTGCATTTCTGTTGCAGGCTCAAAGTGTCTTTAATTTGCATCTTAACCAAATCCTTTGCTGGTAGTAGGTATGAGCATCTTGGTGCACAGACAGTCCAACACTGCTATTTCTTGGGATCACAAACATTGTGTGGCCTTGGATACCATTCAGAACTGAGCCATTCATGGGTACCACAGCCAGCATGGTGTAGTTGTTAAAAGCGGTGGTTTGGAGCGGTGGACTCTGATCTGGAGAACCGGGTTTGATTCCCCATTCCTCCACATGAGCGGTGGAGGCTAATCTGGTGAACTGGATTTGTTTCCCCACTCCTACACACGAAGCCAGCTAGGTGACCTTGGGCAAGTTACAGTTCTATTAAGAGCTCTCTCCGCACCACCAACCTCACAGCGTGTCTGTTGTGGGGAAGGGAAGGTGATTGTAAGCCAGTTTGAGTCTCCCTTAAGTGGTAGAGAAAGTCAGCATATTAAAAAAACAACTCTTCTTCATCATCATCCTGAAAATTCTCTGAGCCGTCTCTGGGAATTGAAGGGAAATTGCTTTCACCACTAAGTTAATTCCTCCCAGAATCAGTTGGAAAATTTCCATGGAAAATCAAACCTTTCATAGAACAAAATTATCTTCTTTAGAAGGCTTCCAATACTTGCAACTCAGTTCTTCACAGTAACAGATATTGGTTCAGACAGAACTCAAAATGATGAATGCTTTTAGCTACATTCATCTGTGAAACTAGAATTCATCTGGTAGATGATTATTCAAATCTAGGTTTGCATCAACTAATGCTGGGTTCAGCTATCTGTACCCATGGAGAATTCAAGGGAACAAGCCCAGATGTCTGCATTTGTATTTTACACAAAACCATAGTTAAGACTGTGGTTAATAAACTAACTTCAAACAATTCTTTCAGAACCTGGTTTGATGAACCCTGGCTAACCATATTTAGCTATTGGAGTGGCTTGTATCCAAGAAGGATACTAACCACAGTCAGTTTAATGATGACTTTGTGTTGGGTTGGATCCTCTGACTCCCTTTGTGTTGGATTGGATCCTCGGACTCCCTTCCATCAAGTCTTTCTCCAACAGAGAAAAACTTTCTGTAACAACTGAAGACTTTTCTCCTATTTTCTGCTGCAAGGCTAAAAAAAAGAAAATGGGGGAAATAACCCTATTTTAAAACAGTGATGCTGTGCCAAGAAAAACCTGGGACAGCAATGCTGTTGCTGGAGGGGCATTCCCAGACTGGAACGGCTTAGGAAGCTGACTATGGTCAGCTCCAACCCTGGGAACGACCTAGGATCTCCCTCCCCACACCAACCTCGCATTTCTCTTCCAGGATTTAGGTCCTGGAGAGGCTGTGGTGTTGGAAGAGCACCATGCAGCCCCGCGGAGCCCAGGCACCAACGGAACTGCCCCTGCCGCCAGCGTATGTGCCTCTTATTCCGTGATAAGAGGGCACTTACACTGGTGGCGGGGTCACGCTGCCTCCACTATACTTTCAGCTCAATCCTCAGGAATGGGTTATATGTCCAAAGGAAGCCACTGTGTTATACCAAAGTTACCATCATTCATACTCATTCATACCTTACAGCATGAAAAGCTCACACTTTTCAGCCACTCACTATAAAAAATGAATAAAAGGAGAGAGGAAAACCCAGTATGACTAAACAAAAAACCTACAAGTTAACAGCTACACAAATGAGTTTATTTGAAACTGTTGCTAGTTCTTACATTGCCACCTCAATATGTATATCTTACATTTTGTAATTTAATATAAAGCAACAGATGCTGTGTACTATGTTGCATTATAGACACGGTCCTTGCACTTGGTAGTGCAGAGTCTGTTTACATAAAAAGGAAAGTAGTCTGAAGTGGTGAACAAAGTCTGAGAGAGGCTTGTCAAGCACCTACTTGGGCCCCATTACATGGCTGGTAGGGAGAAGACATGTTGGGAAGACAGGGGAAATACAATACACTTCACACTCAAAGTTATAAATACATTTCTCTCACTAGACAGGAATTTGAGGAAGAGCCAAGATGATTTTATTACTCTTGGCTCTCGAGATAGTCTATTGCTGGCTGTGTTCAGATGGCAAGTTAGTTGCACATCAGACTTCAAGAAAGAGCAGTTCTATACATCATACAATTGCTATGCTGTTCAAATAACGATCTGAATATACTCTTCATGCTGTGCCTTACATAATTCTGCCAGGATTTTTAAAAAAATTCAAAGCTTCCCTTGTGAACCATTTTATGGTCTTCAGCTATCGAAGATATTTTCCCCCACATTAGGGTTGCCAACCTCCAGGTACTATTCAAAAATAACAGCTAATAAGTGCTTGCAGGAGTGTGGAATTCAAAATATAGCACTTAAACTAAAATATCCAATTCAGGAAAATCACAATGCAAAACTTGCAGTGAGAATAATGTATTAGAACATTAGAAACAGAACCACTTCTAACACAACAATTATAACATTAGAACAAAGTTCCAAGACAAAGATTACATAAAAGAAAATTTGAGACAACTTTCAGACACAACCACATACAAAAAACTGTCTAGTGATCCTTCAGAGAAAATTATGCTTAGTGTCAGAACGACCATTAATGAAGGCCTGGCTTTGGATTATATTTGCAAGCAGGAAGCAGATTTTTTAATTAATAAGTTTCCTAAAATACCAGTTTTTTACACCTTACCAAAATTACACAAAGGTTTTCCCCCTCCAGGCCGTCCCATCATAGCTGGTATAAATTCTATCACAGACCCTATAGCTCAATTTTTAGAATTCCATCTTCATAAATTTAGCACTATAACCCCTTCCTATATTATAGACACTAAGCACTTTATCAATCTTACTGAGAATTTTTCCATCCCAGAAAATGCCTTACTGGTGACTTTAGATGTAACAGCACTTTATACGAGCATACCATTACATCACGCCAGAAACATTATCGAAAACATTTTAATAGCTAGAGACAATGATACTCCACCCACTCATTTCATTTTAAATTTATTAGATTTAGTTTTCCATTTTCAAGAACAACTTTATATCCAACAACGTGGCGTTGCAATGGGTTGTGCCTGTGCCCCTACTATTGCTAATATTTACATGTCCCATTTTGAGAAGATTCATATTTATAATAACAACCCTTTTGCCTCCTGCATTAAACTCTTCAAACGTTTTATAGATGACATTTTTTTAATTTTTCATCCTGCTAGTAAATTTACAGAGTTTTTATTTTGGCTCAATGATAGAGATCCTGCTATTTAATTCACAGGTACTTCTGATACTGTACTGGTTAATTTTTTAGACATCACAGTCTATAAAACCCAGAATTCTACCTTGGCTATTAAACCCTTTAAAAAACCTACAGATAGAGGAGCATTACTGTACTTCAATTCATTTCACCCCGGGCATATTAAAAGAAATCTACCATATGGCCAATTATTGCGTCTTAAACGCAATGCTACTAATGACAATGATTATCAAGACGCTGCTAAAGGTTTGAATAACATTTTATTACAAAGAGATTTTCCGAATGCCATTTTACAACAATGCAAAAATCGTGCGGACAAAGTAGACAGGAAAGATTTACTTACTCATAAATCAAACTTCAAAAATAATAACTCAGGAACAGGAATTACTGCAGCATTACAATATAGCCATAAAACGAAGGAGATCCAAAAAATCATAAATAAGCACTGGCATTTGGTCAAGGACATTCCGGGTTGTTCTCTTCCCCCTCGCTTTGGGCTCCGTAGAACGGGCTCTTTAAGGGATAAATTAACCACCTCAGACTGCACCTTATCACAACCTCCTGCCGTTACCGTCGGCCATTTAAAGTGTGGCGACTGCAGCGCTTGTGCGCAGGCGCTGCAGGTCAAAGAATTTAGGGACGAGCAAACGGGCTTTAAGTTTACTTTACGAAATTTTACCAATTGTAATAGTCAATATGTTATTTATATCGTCAGATGCCCATGTGGTCTCCCCTATGTGGGTAAGACAAAGAGACCCATTAAAGTCAGAATTCAAGAACACAGGTCCAGAATCCGGAACCGCAATTTGGAGGCGCCATTAACCGCCCACTATCTGGAAAAAAGGCACCAAGATTCGGAGATGCAATTCTTTGTTGTATGGCAGTACAAGGGCAGGTCCTTTTCTACCGTGGATATTGACCGTTTGATGTCTCAGCAAGAATCCCGCTTTATATTTATGTTTAATTCCCTTATACCTAATGGATTAAACACTTATATGGATTTATCTAGCTATTTATAATAAAATCAATTTGGTTCATTGCACGAGGCACTTTAAAGTGGCTGGGCTACAATTTTAAGGGTATTACGGTAATGAGTTCGCTTGCTCTGAGACCCTATTTAATGACATAGCTCACTGAATGTATTAGGCGTCTTACTTCTGTTGTCCTAAGAAAAAGGAAAGGCACACTCCTCCAAACTTTGAATGGTATGCTGTTTTAATTATGCAATTATTTATTCTTATGTATTCTTATTTATTCTATTTATTGGTATTTTACAACGGATGGCCTGTTATAGGACTATGCATTTTTTCACAGAATGTTGCACGGAACAATCTAAAGGCTTGAGAAAGTCTATACGAAATGGAATTTTACCGGACTTCCATTGCCACTCAACTCATGGTTCCTGGTGCTGTATGATGTGACTGTAAAATATACCACAGATTACGAACTGAATTTAGCTGAGCTCTGCCAGCATAAGCTACAATTTGTATTTGTCTTGGAACTTTGTTCTAATGTTATAATTGTTGTGTTAGAAGTGGTTCTGTTTCTAATGTTCTAATACATTATTCTCACTGCAAGTTTTGCATTGTGATTTTCCTGAATTGGATATTTTAGTTTAAGTGCTATATTTTGAATTCCAACCTCCAGGTACTAGCTGGAGATCTCCTGCTATTACAACTGATATCCGGCCAATAGAGATCAGTTCACCTGGAGAAAATGGTTGCTTTGGCTATTGGACTCTATGGCATTGAAGTCCCTCCCCTCCCCAAACCCCGCCCTCCTCAGGCTCCACCCAAAAAACCTCCCACCAGTGGCAAAGAAGGAACTGGCAACCCTACCCCACATGGACTGCACAGTGCTTAATTTCAACTGGTTTTCATCACTACCACAATCATTTGCCACTCGATCAGCAGAAGAGATTCACAGAAGGCATTGTGGATCTGCTCTGGATCCACTCTGCATGTACATAATAAAACTAAGTTCAGGTCTCTCTTCTACAGATTTAGTCGTTCTCCCTGATCACTGATGTGAGGGTCTAACCAGATGTCCAGATGTACAGTTATGATTTAACTGTAAGATGGCTTGCCAGGTCTCCCCAGGAACCAGTGGGAGACTTACCTCAATGGTGACATAGTGACATTGTCAGTGATGTGCTGATGTTGCCAGTGAGACACTGATTATGCTGGCAATGTGCTGATGTCACTTCCCATGTGCCTGGAAGTGACATTAGTGAGTCATTGGGGGATGCTGGGTGTTATGTATTGGTTGAATATAATGTTGTATTACATGGGACAGAATGGAACTCTAAGTAAGAGCCTGTCGGCCCGCCGTTGAGCCGCCCAATCACAAGAGTGGGGGGGAGAAAGAAGGCGGGCATTCTGACAGTATATAAGCCGGGCAGGGAGCTGGAATTCTCAGTTCAATGCAGTTACAGTTACAGTGTGTTACTGTTAATAAAGGAGTTATCTGTTAACTGGGCCTCTGGCCTCTTGGTGTTACCCACGATATATAATAGTGGCGACGAAGGATGGGATCCCGATGCTGGTAGGCCACCAGCGTGGGAAGAACTGAACGAAACACCAAGGTACAGACAGAGCCACGATAATGGCTAGCTGGGCCCAGGGTAATATGGTGCCATTTAATCCAGCCACTCCCGAGAAATGGGCCTCATATGCTATGAGGATGAGGTACCATATGGTCGCGAACGACCTCACATCAGTGGAAAAAAAGAAAGCGGCTTTCCTAAATCTCTGTGGCCAAGACACGTTCGAGTTAGCTCAGGGATTGTTAACGCCTGTGGATATCGACGTGGCCACTTACGACTACATTATAACGGCCCTGGACATACACTTCGCACCTAAACCGTCTCAACTGGCGAGACGTGCAGAATTCCAGGAATGACACCAAGTGCCGGGAGAAACGGTCACCGAGTACTTCGCCGTTTTAAGGCAGGCCGCGAAGTACTGTGTGTTCCCCGATGTGAAAGATAGGCTCCGTGACCAGCTGGTTATCGGCCTTAGAGACAAGAAGGTCAGCCGCCGTCTTCTGTCCAAGAAATCTGTGACGTTTGAAGAGGCTTTGGAAGACGCAATGCAAGCCGAAGCAGCTGCCAGGGTTTCCAGTGCATTGGACCTCAAGGGAGCGACATACAGCACGGGGTCCACCAGAGACGCAACCCAGGTTCACTACGAAAATGACAGCGATATTGAGGGGGAAGAAGACTCCCACAGAATGGGCACGGAAGACACTCGAAGGGCCAACAAGGGAACAAGACCACGAATCACCACCGGCCGACATTGTGCAAGCTGTGGTGACCCCCATGACCATCAGTCCTGTCGATTTAGAGACGCCAAATGCAGGGGTTGTGGGAAGATTGGCCACATCGCTCGGGTTTGCAGTACCGCCAGGCGAAGTGGAAGTGGCAACCCTAACACAGCCGGGAGGCGCGATACCGACACACACCCGGTTCACTCGATTGTTGCGGGAACCACTATCTCTGCTACCCACCGACCAACAACAGAAGCGGGTGCCTATCAAGGGAATCGCACAAGTCCGGGTCCGACACTTGCAACACGAAGAAACACTTCGTCTCCTGGTGGTCAAGGGCGTGCGCGTCAGCCTGTTGGGCCTAGAATGGTTCCAAGCATTGGGAATACAACTAACCGGCATTCACCCCGTCACCCCATCCAACATCGAGAGTGTGTGGTGCAAGTTTGAAGATGTTTGGAATGCGCCGCTGGGTCATTACCAAGGGCCTCCAATCCACCTCCAACTCAACCCCGGGGCAGCGCCAATCCGATTCAAGGCCCGCCGGGTTCCATTCGCCCTCAAGGGCAAAATTGATGCAGAGATTGACCTCCTCGTCCAGCAAGGGGTTCTAGAGCCGGTTCCCAATGCGAGGTGGGAAACACCTATAATAACACCCCTCAAACCAAACGGGGAGGTCTGAATCTGTGCCGATTATAAATGCACTATCAACTGGGCTCTGCAGCAGCACTCTTACCCGGTTCTGCTCGTGAGCCATCTGCTGGCGTCCCTCACAGGTGGCAGAGTCTTCACAAAACTCGACCTGGCACAGGCGTACCAACAACTGCCAGTTGAAAGCGAGTCGGCCGAGGCACCCTATCGTGACGCAATGGGGCGCGTTCAGCATCACTCGTCTGCAATTTGGGGTTTGCACAGCCCCAGGAATTTCCCAAAATTTAATGGAAGATCTCCTGAAAGGTCTGCCAGGGGTGGTGCCATATTTTGATGACGTGTTAATAGTGGCTGCTTCGGAGTCGGAGCTGCTCTGCTGAGTTCGGCAGGTCCTGGCCCGGTTTAGGTCTGCTAGCCTTACAGTTAAATGGGAAAAGTGTCAGCTGGGCATCCCTCAAGTCAATTTCCTCGGCTACCTGATTGACGCCGACGGCATTTACCCAACCCCCGCCAAGGTACGGGCCATCCATGTTGCCCCAGCCCCCACCTCCAAGCCCGAACTTCAAGCATTTCTTGGCCTCCTTAATTTCTATCATGCCTTCCTGCCACACAAGGCTTCGGTAGCCGAGCCGCTCCACTGACTCCTGGACAAAGCGACCCCATGGTCCTGGGGGCCAACACAACAGCGCGCGTTTGTTGCCACCAAACACCTGCTCTTGTGGAATAGATGGTGAGATCTACCAAAGAAGCGTTGGGACGCCTAATCCACGGGGACTGGGATATGAGGCTGGCAGACTACCTGCTGTTCCAGCGCATCACACCATGCACCGCCACAGGAAGGAGCCCCACGGAGCTGCTGATGGGGCACTGACTGAAGTCGCTCCTCGATCGCATCCACCCAGACCTTACAATAGAGCGTCACCCTGCGAGGGTCGACACAACCGCCCCCAGAATGGTTGCTATGGGGGACGCTGTTTACACCCAGAACTATGGCCCGGGCCCGGCCTGGGTTCCCGCAACCGTATGGGATGTGGCCGGCCCTGTGTCCTACTTGGTAGTGACCCTGGAGGGCCGAGTACTCAGGCGCCACATCGATCAGCTTCGGCACTGGCTTCCGGACCGGCCCATCTCTGACGGTGTCCTGGCAGCAAGAGAGAGAGTGGGGTGGAGCATGCCCAAGCTGAGGTTTGGGGAAATCCCATCTTCCGTGAAGAGGAGCATAGACCAGGGGAACGAAGCCTCAGTCCAGGGTGATGCCCGACTGCGCAGCCAGAGGCTATGATGCCGATTGAGAGGCCTCAAAGCCCCAGCCCAGAGGTCCGTCGCTTGGGGAGAGCTCAAACTCACCCTAGCTACCTTAAGGACTATGTGTGTTGACCGGATAGTCTTGATCCTGGGGGGGAAGGGGTGTTATGTATTGGTTGAATATAATGTTGTATTACATGGGACAGAATGGAACACTAAGTAAGAGCCTGTCGGCCCGCCGTTGAGCCGCCCAATCACGAGAGTGGGGGGAGAGAAAGAAGGCGGGCATTCTGACAGTATATAAGCCGGGCGGGGAGCCGGAATTCTCAGTTCAATGCAGTTACAGTTACAGTGTGTTACTGTTAATAAAGGAGTTATCCGTTAACTGGGCCTCTGGCCTCTTGTGTTACCCACGATAAATAATACTGGGGATGCACTGGCATTTAGGCAAAATGGTAGAGTTTTGCCCAAGTGCAAGTGTGTCCCAGGCATCCCGAGTGACGTACTGATGTCATTTCCGGGTGCATGGATAGTGCCATCAGCACATTGGGATGCAGCTGAACTCTCCCAGTTTCCAGTCATTTCCCCCCCTCCAGGCAGCTGAGTGATGTTGGAAAGCACCCACTGGTGGCAGGGGATCCCTACCTGTAGGTGTTATGTATGTCTGATTAGACCATTATTCTGTATGTTATTCTTCCAAGAAAGTAGTTTTCCCAGGCATTATTCTCCCAATTCTTTGGGGACTTAATCACTAGTCACCAGGCCTAGGCAGATAGCAGAATTCCTTGTCTGATCCCTCGTCATTCGCTCACACTCCCAGAACACCAAAGAGCAAGAATACATCAGCTGATGAGGATGATCCTTATTGGCAGAGACTGAGAGAAACAGGGAAGGAGTCTGAGGGGGCGTCAGCCAATCAGAAGTGGCATGACACTCACTGCAGTATTCTCAATAGGTAGCACCATCACTGATGCTACTAGCTGCCGCTTGTTCTATGCTGTTCTAGGAGGAAGAGGCAAACAAGGGGTGGTGTATTGAGGTTCAGAGGAGGGGGTCAGGGAAAGAATGTCCCTCTCTGCCTTGAGTGAAGGGAGACTGGCTGTTGTACGAAAAGCTGCTTTCTTGGACGGGGAACACAAAGAAGATGGTCTAATAAGAAGTATACAACAGAGATAAAAAGCCCACAGAATTACATGTTGTTGTTTTTTCTCCAGTCTCCAAATATCAAGAAAGCATTTGATCTACAATGTGAAGACACGGGGAAGAAGAACTGGTAGGGGAAGGAGAGTAATCTGACAGTGCCAAGGTAACATTTGTGGAGAAGACAACCAAAAAAGGAGAAAAGAACTCAGCTAGAAAAGTACAGGGAACCTAAGGGTTGAGCTGGAAACTAAACATTCTTATAAAGTAATATATTTATTTGGTGTACACAATCAAATAGATAAAAACACTGGGCCTGGAATACAGGCTATGTATAAAACCACCAGTAAGAACTGTTATAGAAATAATCAACACTGCTGGTGATATACATATATAAATGACCAATAGACCATACATGTTTCGGCCTCTTAGACCTTCCTCAGTTGGTCAAATTATACAAAGCATGATAATTAAAAAACACACATCTGGAAGTGCACTTTGCAAGGTATTATATCAGAAATATATAAACCTTATATCCTGTGTGGCTAGATGTAAATTAATAACCCCCATCGTAAGTCTTTCAGCATTGTAATGTGCTCACACAAGTATCTGGTGCAAAAAAAAATAAATTGTGTGTGTATTTCCAGACGTGTTGTAACATCAACAAGTGACAAAATATATTAGTCATTCCATTTTATTGTGTACACCAAATATTTTACTTTATAAGAATTTTTAGTTTCCAGCTCAACCCGTAGGTTCCCAATCCCAACATTTATGGGGGGCCAGGCTGATGTTTCCTCAACTCTCTGTTGTTCCTTCCTGAGAGGGAAGGGGTATAACCTACCAGTAGCTCTTGTATTTCTGGCCAGTGGCTGAGGCCAGAATATCTCCTTCCCTTTGTTTTTGCATTTTTTTTAGAGAGCTGCCCTGGTGCCTTAAGTTGTGCCCAGAAACCAAGTGGAAGTCAGTAAACATTTTTCAGTACAGGAATAATGGGATCATAGTGGCAAAGGGGCCACTGTTTCCTGGACCAACTGTAATTTCTGAACACCATAAGCAGCCCCACATAGCGTGTCTTATAATCGTCTGTAGTTTCAGGTGACAGATGAGTTAGTCGGTAGCACTAGAACAAAATTTGAATCCAGTATAGGGTTGCCAGCTCCGGGATGGGAAATACCTGGAGATTTTGGGGGTGGAGCCTGAGGAGGGTGGGGTTTGGAGAAGGGCGGGACTTCAACACCATAGAGTCCAATTGCCAAAGCAGCCATTTTTTCCAGGGGAACTGATCTCTGTCGCCTAGAGATCAGTTGTAATAGCGGGAGGTCTCCAGCCACCACCTGGAGGTTGGCAACCCTAGTCAGACAAAGTAAGCTTTGACTCAAAGTAAGCTTTGACTCATAAAAGCTTATACCCTGGAAAATGTTGTTGGTCTATAGGATGCCACTGGACTCAAATTTTATCCTAAGTAGAGTTGTTCCTTAGCATTTTCATTTCAATGGACTTAGATGGGTGTAACTCTGTTTAGGATTGTTCTGTGGCTTATAAAACGGGAGTGGTTTGCTTCTGATAGTAGTACTTTTCTCATACAGTCTTTCACACACGCTACTTCTCTCTCTTATTCAATGGTTTACCAATGTTTTATAAAACTATTTTTAAAATATTTGTGAATTTATCCTGCCCTCTTGTGGTTTGATAGCTGGAAAATATCGTTATGTGCTCAGCTTAAAACAGCATTTGGAATGAACGCTCTTCTCTGTGCAGGAGACAGCCGGCAAATACATGCCCCCTCTTTCCCTTTTTCTAATGAAACATTTCTTCTTAACCTTGGGAGAATCGATTATTTGTTCCAATCATTGGCTATAGCAAAAAAAAAAAAAAAAAAGATAAAAGTAGCTTCTGAGTTAAGGACAATGAATAAAAAAGCAGCCCATGAGTTAGGGTTGCCAGGCCCCTCTTCACCACGAGCGGGAGGTTTTTGGGGCAGAGCCTGAGGAGGGCGGGGTTTGGGGAGGGGAGGGACTTCAATGCCATAGAGTCCAACTGCCAAAGCGGCCATTTTCTCCAGGGGAACTGATCTCTATCGGCTGGAGATCAGTTGTAATAGCAGGAGCTCTCCAGCTACTACCTGGAAGTTGGCAACCCTACCAAGAGTACGTCATATATAACAGTAGTCAAAACTGTGCTTGAATATTATTCAGTTTCTGTTTTCTGTCATTGATTAGGTTTCTGCAAATTGTCACTACGATCACTTTGGTGGCTGCAAAAGAACACTGGCCTCTATCTTACCCCTTGGCCCAGCGAAGTTTGAAGCTTCTTTCACCTTAAGCAGCACTTTGGTGGCCCTGATTGGGCTGAAAGGAGGGATATCGATCTTCTAAATAAATAAATAAAATAAGACTTTAAACTTTGCTGGGCGGAGAGGTAGGATAACAGGACAGTGTTCTTTTGCTGCCACCAAAGTGATGGTGGCAACAGTTTGCACAAATTTAATTAATAGCAAATTTAATTAGTAGCAGTATCGCACTGGAAGTAGCAGTATCGCACTGGGAGCGTGCGTGTGGGGGGGGATCGTTCTCCCTGTCCTGCTTCCCCCCCACTGACCATCAGCTCTTCAGCGGGCAGCCCAGTTGATTGGCAAGCAATTGCCCACCACACCTGGGCAGTTGGAAACCCTATCCATCACAGACATGTTAAGTGAAAGGGTACGTTTTGAAGCCACCCCTCTAGATCTACAAGGGCTCCTACCCCATGCAATCTCAGCAAAATTAAGGCGGTCTCCAAATTGAATGTAGGCAAGTTTCCAGGTTATGGCCTTGCACACCCAAAAGCTGATTTAACATTGACCAAAGAGAATAGTTTGGCATAAATTTGTCCCACAATCCTGACTTAAATGCTGACCAGTATTCCGACAAAGTAATTCCTAAAAAATACCCTACAATTGCATCAATTTAGCAATTTTGTTATAACACCAAGTATTTGATATGGAAGGATTTATTTGAGACTGCTCTCTTAAGCATAACCTTGGAAGTCTTTTGTGTGGAATTTTATTTAATTTAAGCAAGACATTAAACAGAAGTTAGAGACTTACATTCCTACTGGGAGTACTGTAGGTTTCTCTCCTGAAAAACATCATTATCCTGTATTTCTTAATTTTATCCTTCAATTTCTTGCTATGAAACATTCTTATAAAGAGCCATTCTATACCCTATTCTCTGTGTGCAGAGTTCAAATATCAAGTCTCTATCAGCATTCCAAAAACAGCAAAATGGAAATGTATTCTTAAAAGGCACTTTAGCCTATCTACAAGCCTGAGCTTCCCTGGAGGCGCGCGGCGGGCCCTTTAAATAGGAGGCACAGATCTATTTAAAGCCCCCCGCAGAGGGTCCTGCCAGCCCCCCGCCAGCCTTGCCGGGAGTCCCAGCAGGGCTGGGGGGGGGGTCTGGAAGTGGCCATTTTCTCCAGGGGAAACTAATCTCTGTTGCCTGGAGAACAGTTGTAACAGCGGGAGATCTCCAGCTACCACCTGGAGGTTGGCAACCCTATTGTGACAGGTGGGAGTAAGACAGAAGATTTGTGCTCCTTCCCAGTAATGAGATCTACAGGAAGGCAGCTTCTTTCTCCAGTCAGTCATTTCAGCAGTGACCACACAGAAGGAGAATCTCTTCCATAACAGCAGTGCTACCAGGTAAGAAGCAACGACGTATTGATAGGAGTCCCCATGCAGTATTTTAGTTTAACAGTGATCAGACAAGCAGCAGCAGCAGCAGACTTCTTTCCTCTCAATGCAGCCTTCCATCTTTCTTTCCATTATCAGCCACACAGCAAGCCTATCCTTGCTACCTTCAACAGCCTTAAGGAGTGATAGCATCACCCTTACTCAGAAACCCGCCCCCTGAAACTTACTAGGCCCCTCCTGATCATGGTGAGCACTGCAGAGCATTCGTTTTATTCTGACGGCTAAGGCACAATATAAGTGCTGTAGGCGTTGTTTTATCTGTGACGATTACAGAAATTTCTATAATTAACCAAATGGTGAAACACCATTTGTATATACTAATTAGTAACTGCAGCAACCTCTTGTTAACCATGTAGAAACAATTGCTCGGTGTCCCAACTGATTCTGTTTAGAGAAGGCACAAAAGCCAGTCATTCCGCCTTGGATGATTTATTATCTGATTTAGTTATTTATTTACTTCACGATACCTTGCCTTTCCACACAATTGAGACTCAGACATTGCATTACTGAAGGAAAGGGCCCGAATGCTCTTAGGAGCTGGCGTGATTAGGGTTGCCAACCTCCAGGTATTAGCTGGAGATCTCCTGCTATTACAACTGATCTCCAGCCCATAGAGATCAGTTCACCCTGGTTTTATTTCCACTGTTCACTCTCCCCCACCACCACCACCACCACACTCGCTTTCAGGAATGCACATAAAGTGACTTACATTGTTCTCCTTTCCTCCATTTTATTCTTACAACAAACCGTTTAGGTAGGTTAGGCTAAGAGTATATGACTGTCCCAAGGTCATTCAGCAAGCTTCCATGGAGGAGCGGGGACCTGAACCTGGGTCTCTGAGATCCTAGTCCAACACTTTAACCACTACATCATAATATACTCCCTCCCACCCTTTTCCAAATTAATGAAATTTCCAAACCTCTCATGATACGAAGGATTGTTTAAACACTATGATCACTTTTTCTAAAAGGACTTCCTTTCATCTTTGATCTCTACTGTTCCTGCATCAATTCTTGGGATTCCTGTGGAATCAAGGTCAAAAAGAATGTAAGAAGAGCCCTGAAGGAGGAGGAGGAGGAGAGTTGGTATTTATATGCCGACTTTCTCTACCACTTAAGGGAGAATCAAACTAGCTTACAATCACCTTCCCTTCCCCTTCCCACAACAGACACCCTGGGAGGTAGGTGGGGCTGAGAGAGCTCTAAGAGAGCTGTGACTAGCCCAAGGACACCCAGCTGGCTTCATGTGGAGGAGTGGGGAAACTAACCCGGTTCTCCAGATCAGAGTCTAACACTCCAAACCACCGCTCTTAACCACTACACCACAAAGGTCCATCTAATCTAGCATTGTGTTTCCTAGTGGTCAGTTGGATTTTCTGGGACATCTTCAAGGAAGTAATAAAGGGTGTTGCCCTTGCAACTAATATTCAGGAGTAAAACTGCCTGTCATCCAGGTTCTGTTTAGCCATCAAGTTTAATAGCCATTGATAGTCCTATCTTCTATTGATTTTATAGTCCCACTTGGAAGCCATTGAAGCTAGTGGTCACCATCATATATTCTGGAAGCAATTCTATAAAATATTTTTGCAGTATACAGAGAAATGTTACTTGCCATGAATGTACAATGCAGTAATTTCCCTGGGTGACTTCTAGTTCTTCTACCAATACTGCAAGTCAGTGTTGTGCAGTAGTTAGAGTATAAGAGTAGTCCAGAGAGATCTGGGTTCAAATCCCCACTCTGCCAAGCGCTCACTGGGCGACCTGTCTTCTTTCAAACTAACATACCTCACAGGGTTGTTGTGAGAATAAAATGGAGGAGAGAGGACCGTGTTCACCACTCTGCCCTCCTCCGAGGAAGAGCAGGATAAAAATGTGATTTATATTATTGGAGAAGGGAGAAAAAGTTCCCTTCGCACACTGGGTTCCCCACTGACAGAATTAGCAGTTTAGTAACAAAGTTTGGAAACCACTCAAGGGTTTCTGCTTGCCCACAAAATGGAGGCAAGGACTTGGGCCTTACATGTTCAGTGGCGGCAACAGGAACAGCATGTTAGCACCTGTAAGTGCAAGGAAAGAATGTGGCATTCCCTATGCAGTTTTGCATGGACCAAGATGCATGGAATTAAAACATCTATTTTTCATTTCATATACTACGCTGAGACAAACCTGGATTTGTCACCCAGTCTCCAGTGCCAAATCAGGCTCCCTGGTGTCTTGTGACACGCACGTTTGCAAACACGTCTGTTGCATCCAAACTTTCTGTTTGCAAGGAGGCATTTAAAATAGATGACCCCAAAATGTAACGTGCGGTGGTCTTACAGTTTTAAAACGTCTTACAGTTTTAAAAAGCAACCCTAATTTTAAAACTCGCGTCACATCGACGGCATATTCTATTTAAAGGGATGAAGTGCGATTAGAGAGCAGATGTTCCCATGATTCTAAGAAAAGTGCAGACGCACAGGAAGAACTTGGCTTGACTTGTCTGGTAAAAGTTTTTCTGTACAGTGGAGCGTTGTGATGCTTCCAATAGCATGTGTTCCGCATTTACCATGGCAACGGCTACTTTGGTAACAAGAAGCAAGCTGAGAGCTCTTGGAGTATTTATTGTGCATGAGCTTTCATCCATTTCTTTATGCCTGCAATGGATAACCAGTGGGTAATTGTACTATAGGCAGAGGAGAAAAATCAGTCAAGGAGCCTTAGAAAACAACAAAATGTGCTTGTGACCCATGGTCTGTGCCTTGTTTGCCATGTGTAGATACTTCGGGGGGGGGGGGGCAACCATAAAGGGATCCAGCCTTCCAACCAAAGAGATGGAACTTGAAAACCAGACTGAATTGAAAATGCATTTTAAATTAAAGTAAGTGCATTTATTATTTAGCCACAGCCAATGAATTCCCTTTCAAAGCAGTTCTGTGGCAGCATCCCATTAAAACGCAAGAGAGTTCACCCTGTTCTTGTTTAATTAGGTTCATTTTCTGTCCCTTGCTTGGACATCTGACCAGAAACTACCGCTGCCATGTGCAAAGATCACCCAGGAATTACACTGCGTCCCCAGCTATTATGCTCCAGTGTTAAGATATCTGGAAATCAACTTCAAAGTAAAGGAAATATTTTTCTTTCACCCAAAGTGTTTTCAAGATTGCTAAATCAAGAGATATATTTCTGTAGACATCAGAGGGTCTGTTGGATTCTAAAATGTCAGCCAGTCAAGGGCCATCATCGACCACAGGAAAGAAAGTAGGGATGCTGAGAACTTCATGGTGAACAAGTTTGGTAGGTGGGAGGGAGAGACATTATGCTGGGCAAAGCAAAGCAGGGAGGAAGTTAAAATCTCCCCTCATGCAGTACCTGTGAGAGATCCCCTCTCTCTGAGTTTACTTCTCAAAATCAAATGTTCAGACGTTGATAAAGAAACAAAGGATTTATTGAAGACATCAGGAGCTGAGACAGGCACAGATAGCAAGTTGCAAGTGAGGGGCTAATCGGGTTTACAGAATATATTGACTCCAGGGCACTGGGGCACTGGGGTTCACACTTATTGTTATGGGAAGTTACAAGCTAGGCATAATACAAAACATCAGACGAGTCCCAGGAAGTCTGGTGAAGCTATCACACTTCCAAGGCCGCATCGGCCTGAGGGAGTACTGACAGGAAGAACAGCGGGGGGGAAGATACATGGGGCAATCAGGCCTGGCGCCTGAGACCAGAAGGTGTGAACTGCTTTTATGAGTTCACTGATAGCAGGTGATGGGAAGCAGAGACACAGACACAGAGACCCTCACATTCTGCCCCCCTTAAGGCCCCCCTCCGGGATCCTCGAGAGGGCGAGGTTTATCGGGATAAGCGAGGTGGAATTCTCGGAGCAAGCGAGGGGCCGCCATGTGGGGTGCGGCCACCCACTCGTCGTGAGCGGACCCAAGGTTTTTCCAACGAACAAAGTAAAACAGTTTCCCCTTCTTCCATTTGGAATCTAAGACCTTGGATATTTCCAGATGGGTATCCCCTCCTACCACAGTAGGAATTTCACGGTCGGGAGGGGGGTGGAACTGGGGGGCCGCCACATACGGTTTGAGAAGACTAATATGAAAAACCGGATGGACTCCCTTGAGAGTCTTTGGGAGCTTCAGTTCCACGGTAACCTCATTGATCACTCTGGTAATGGGGAAAGGTCCCACATAACGGTCGCTCAGTTTTTTGCAGGGCCGCAGGGAGCGGAGGTTTTTGGTGGACAGATACACTTGCTCCCCCACCTTTAGCTCCCATCCCGGAGACCGGTGTTTGTCTGCTTGTTCCTTGTACTTGCTTTTTGCCTTCTCAAGATTTTTGAGCAGCCACGGCCAGGTAGATTTAACTGCCTGGATCCACTCCTGAAGATCAGGGGTGGTTTGGAGCTCAGGCGTGACGGGGGCGGAACCGAAAGGACCGAATTCCGTCCCGTATATTACTTGGAAGGGACTAGAGGAATGAGGCGCATTGTTGTACGCATATTCGGCGAATGGCAGCAGGTCGACCCAGTCATCCTGGTGGAAATTGACATAGCAACGCAAATAACATTCTACCACTGCGTTTACTCGTTCCGTTTGACCATCCGTTTGGGGGTGATAGGCGGAAGACAAACCCTGTTCCTCCACCCCCATGAGTTTTAGAAACGCTCGCCAGAATTTGGCAACAAACTGGACCCCCCGGTCGGAGAGGACCTTCCTCGGTACCGAGTGTAGCCTGAGGACATGTGTAACAAATAGTTTAGCCAAACCCTGGGCTGAAGGAAGACCTGCACATGGAACAAAATGGACCTGTTTGGAAAAAAGGTCCGTGATTACCCAGAGAACCGTTTTTCCCCGACTAGGAGGTAGGTCGGTGATAAAATCCATGGCTATGACTTCCCATGGGCGGGAGGGGTTCTCCAGCGGTTTAAGAAGCCCGGGGGGTTTCCCCATCCGTTTCTTAGCTGTGGCGCAAGTGGGGCAGCTGCGCACATACAGCTCCACGTCGGCTCTCATACCGGGCCACCAGAACTGCCTCCGTACCAGGTGAAGTGTTTTAATGAAGCCAAAATGACCCGCCAATCTGGCACCATGTACAAGTCCCAATACCTCCTTGCGAAGGGAGGACGGGACATACAGTTTTCCCCCTTGCATCCACCAAGTGTTGGTTCGTTCCAGGCCAGTAGGGAGGAGATGGTGCTCCTCCTCCTGTAAGGAAGCGTCCCGGAGTCGCTGTTGGAAGGCTTCCGGGATACCCTTGAGCGTAGGGGGGGTTTCTGGTCGATGGGCTTGGGAGCGGGTGGTGACGGCTAAGCCGGGAACCTCCCCACGCTGCTCGGGCGTGAACAGGGAGTCGACCGGGCGATCGAACTCGTTGCGATACTGGGGGAGTCGAGACAGAGCGTCTGCCAGGGCATTGTCCTTCCCCGGGACATGTTTGAGAGTGAACCGGAATTTGGCGAAGAATTGGGCCCACCGAATTTGTTTGGCGTTGAGCTTTCTAGCTCCCTTGAGAGCCTCGAGATTCTTGTGATCGGTACACACTTCAAACGGCTGTTCGGCACCTTCTAAAAAGTGCCTCCATATGGTGAGGGCATGTTTGACCGCCGCCGCCTCCTTCTCCCAAATAGCCCAGTTAATTTCGGACTGGGAAAACTTTTTGGAGAAGTAGGCGCATGGTCTCAACCGCCCCCCCTCATCTCTCTGCAATAGGGCTCCACCCATGGCCACATCCGAAGCATCCACCTGCACCACGAAAGGCTTGGTGCAATCTGGGTGAGCCAAAACGGGTTCGGATGAAAAGAGTATTTTTAAACACTCAAAAGCCTGCTGGCACTGGGGGGACCATTGCAAACGGGCTGAGGGAAGCGCGGCACTAGCCCCCTTGTCTTTGGTACGCAACAGATTGGTGAGAGGAAGCGCAACTTGGGCAAAGTTGGGAATGAAGTTGCGGTAAAAGTTAGCGAATCCCAAGAATTGCTGAAGCTGGCGGCGGGTAGTGGGGGGTTCCCAATCTCGCACCGCCTGGACCTTGGCGGGGTCCATTTCTAAACCTTGGTGGGAAATCACGTACCCAAGAAATGTAATGGAAGGTTGGTGGAACTCACATTTGGATACCTTAGCATACAGTTTGTGCTCCCGCAGCCGCTGGAGCACTTCTCGCACTAGGCGCACATGTTCTTCCATGGTTTCAGAGTAAATAAGTATGTCATCGAGAAATACCACCACCCCCCGAAACAGTAAATCATGTAAAACCTCATTAATCAATTGCATGAACACACTGGGGGCCCCCGAAAGTCCGAACGGCATGACTAGGTATTCAAACATTCCAAAACAGCTGGAAAAGGCCGTTTTGGGTTCGTCTCCTTCTTTAATGCGGATGCGGTGGTATGCTTCCACTAAGTCCAGTTTGGTGAAGATTCGGCCCTCCTTTAATTGTGCTAGAAGGTCGGGAATAAGAGGGAGAGGGTAAGCGTTAGACTGGGTGACCGCGTTTAGCCTACGAAAGTCAATACACAGTCTTAAATCTCCCGTCTTTTTCTTCACAAAGAAGGCCGGGGCCGAATAAGGAGCTTTGGAAGGGCGTATGAAACCCCTCGCCAAGTTAGCGTCCAAATAGTCCCGCAACACCGCCTTCTCACTAGGGCTCATGGGGTAGACCTTCCCTTTAGACAGTTTGCCTTCCCCCACGATTTCAATGGCACAGTCCGTCTCTCTGTGGGGAGGTAGTTCGTCACACTCTTTGACATCAAAGACATCCGCAAACTGCGAGTATTCTGTGGGAAGTTGAGGAGGAATGGAGATCGGATTGGGGGACCCTACCAATGCGGCGGCCGGAGTCCTGAGTACCCGTTCCTTGTCATGCAACCCACAGGGGCTGTCGGGGAATGAGAGCACCCGTTTAACCCAGTCGATGGAGGGGTTATGTCCCCGTAGCCAGTTCATCCCTAACACCACTGGGGTTACAATAGGGGCGATGGTAAAATACAGGCGTTCCCAATGTTCCCCCACCGACATAATCACGGCAGCAGTTCGGTGGGTCACTGGGCCCCGTTTAAAATCGCTCCCGTCCATTTGAAAAAAGCGGAGGGGTCCCGGAAGCCGCTTGCGCCGGACTCCCAGTTTCTTGGCGGCTTCCTCACTAATCATAGTGCGGGCACACCCCGAGTCAACCAAAGCGGGGAATTCTAACTTGGGACCCCCTTTGGGTAGGGACAGGTGAACACGTACATACACATTGTCCTCTTGGGCGCTTACCATCGGTGGAGCTCCTTGCACAACGACAGGGGCGGTCTGCTGCGGAGCCCCCTCTACAGCAGACCGACGGCGTTTTTTGCCGGCTGTTCCCACTCTTCCTCCTCACTGGAAGAGGGGGATGGGGTGGTGGCAATCGGGGATCCGTCCGAATCAAAAGTAGTATTTGTAATCCGGGACCCCGTTGGGCCTGTAGAGGTGGAGATCACATCCTGGGGGCGCGCATGGAGAGCGGAGGGTGCGCCGGAACGCCGGCCCGGTGGCCCGCTCCTGCGGCGGGGCTGCTCCTCAGCGGCCGTCTTCTGCGGTTCGGTCGGGGCTTGGCGAGGGGGGTTTGGACGACCCGCACGAGAGGGGCATTGCGACGCAAAGTGCCCCTTTCCTCCACAGGTCAGGCAGACTCCGGTCTCAAAACGTTTACGGCGTTCAGCGGCCGAGGGACCCCCGCTCCCTCCCGGTCGGAAGTCTCGGCCCCGGTCACTCCGGGGTCTCGGGTCTCGTCCAACGCGTTGTTTGGACAAGGTCAGGAGTTGTTTGCGATTCTCAATGTCGGCAGCGTGGCGAACCCAACCTTCCACATCCGGGGGGTTCCCTTGCATAAAAGCCCAATGCTGGAGGTCCGGGTTGAGGCCCTCCCTGAAGCACTGTACCAAAGTGGCTTCACTCCAGTCCAGGATTCGGCTGGCCAGTGATTGAAACTCACTTGCATACTGCGCCACCGACTTAGTCCCTTGGCGCAGTTGCATCAGGGAGGCTTTAGCTCGCTCACCCAGGGTCGGGTCCTCGAAGCGGTTTCGGAGTGCTACCATAAACTCATCCAGGGTTCGTAGCACCGGCGAGCGGAGTTCATACTGCAACACCATCCAGGCGGCCGCCTCCCCTTGCAGCAGGGAAGCCACGTACTGTACCCGGGACTCCTCGGAAGTGAAGGTCCGGCCCTGTTCCCGCATAAAAATGTCCACTTGGACCATGAAAAAGGTCAATTGGTCACCCGAACCGTCATAGGTGACTTTCAGGTCCCGACGGGACGGGAGGCTAGGAGGCGCGGGGGGGGGCTGCCGGTGTTCCGTCCGGGGGGTTGCCGGCAGGCGGTTGCACTTTCAAGGCGTCCAGGGCCGCGGCCATCTCACCCATCACCCGCCGCATGGACTCCATCTGTTCCTGCATGGCTTGGCGATCCTCCAGCCACTGCCTGCGTTCCTCTTCCATCAGGGCCTCCTTGCGAGCCGGGTCCCCTTCAAGTCCCGTGCTGGGGAAGGCCAAACGGCGATCCTTCGCCGCGGTTCGGGAGAGAGACCAACCCTTGGGGGAGTCCAGCCAATTGTTAAAAAGTCCACGGCCTTGGTCGGGGATGGGACCCCTAGGGTTCTTTGGCTTGGCACCCTCCTCCTTGGGATCCGGCTTCTCCGGTACCACCGGTCCGTCCGGTGCATCAGGGGTAGTAGGGGTGTTTTCCTCATCGCCTGACATTCTGTCCCAAAAGGTACAGCAGCAGTTCGAGAGGCAAAGACTTGCAACTTAATGTGAGAGATCCCCTCTCTCTGAGTTTACTTCTCAAAATCAAATGTTCAGACGTTGATAAAGAAACAAAGGATTTATTGAAGACATCAGGAGCTGAGACAGGCACAGATAGCAAGTTGCAAGTGAGGGGCTAATCGGGTTTACAGAATATATTGACTCCAGGGCACTGGGGCACTGGGGTTCACACTTATTGTTATGGGAAGTTACAAGCTAGGCATAATACAAAACATCAGACGAGTCCCAGGAAGTCTGGTGAAGCTATCACACTTCCAAGGCCGCATCGGCCTGAGGGAGTACTGACAGGAAGAACAGCGGGGGGGAAGATACATGGGGCAATCAGGCCTGGCGCCTGAGACCAGAAGGTGTGAACTGCTTTTATGAGTTCACTGATAGCAGGTGATGGGAAGCAGAGACACAGACACAGAGACCCTCACAGTACCTCTGTCCCCGTTCAAACTGCGCACCACTCCTGCAGCTGCTATTTATAGAGATTTTTAAAGACTGGAGAGCCAGTCACAAATGTCTTGCTTTATTTGCCTCTAACTTTAAGACAGAGCTTGTCAAATCCCAGGTGCCAGGGTGCCAGAACACCTAGAAATTTAATCGTGGCACTTAGTACTTTCATCAGTCATTTATTGTCATTTCCTCTCAGTAGAAATACAAAGCTTATTTAGGTAAGGGACAGAGGTTAGCTTTCTGTTGTGATGACAGCTAGAGTTACCCCATAATCTATACACTACAACACTTTTGTTATAGCTTTCAAAATGACAATTTTTGCAGAGTTTAGGATTAGGTTTTGTAGTAACAATAATGAGGAAGTATGGTGATTAAAATATAAAACCCCTCAAAGGCCCAAAAAAATGAGTCTGGCTCCTGAATTTTTGGAGTGTCTCATAAAGCCAAAGAAAAATGGTCAAAGCTTGCTTTAAGAAGTTTCTGGTAAGTGCCTAAAACTCTGGGCTTAGAACAGTTTCAATTTAGTTGGTGAAGTGAGTCAAGAAAAAGTAGGCAATGGTGCCCTCAAGTGGCTTGCAGAGGAGTTGAGTAAACCATGTTATAAAGTTTTGAGGATCAAAAGTCTTTGACCATAAAGAGTCCTGGGTCAGAATTTACATGTTTGTTACAGAGCCAATAGCAAGGTAATGTTATATTCATGGCACTATACCTTTTCTAGTATGCTTACAGCCAATTCCTTTTTTTTTAAGTTCATTTGTACACATACTTAAATATTTGACAAGGTTTGTTGCAAACATTTTTACTTGAAGTAAACTTGCCATGAGCCAGTCATGCGAATTAAATTCCCATTCTTTCTAAGCAAATGATTGGCCATAGTTCAAGCAGTTCCATGAGACACAATCTAAAGGCTGCCATAGAAGAATAAGAGTTGTTTTTTATACACCAATTTTCTCTACCTTTAAGGAGTCTCAAACCAGTTTACAATCCCCTTCCCTTCCTCTCCCCACAACAGACACCTTGTGAGGTAGGTGGGGCTGAGAGAGTTTGAAGAGAACTGTGACTAGCCCAAGATCACGCAGCAGGCCTCATGTGTAGGAGTAGGGAATCACACCTGGTTCACCAGATTAGAGTTCACTGCTCATGTGGAGGAGTGGGGAATCAAACCCAGTTTTCCAGATTAGAGTCCACAGCTCTTAACCACTACACCACCCTGGCTCCCATAGTGGCAGCGACTTTGGAAACTAGACCAGGATATTTGGGATTCCAAAAAGGGAGACATTTGAATGAGGATAAATTCAGAAGCACTTTGATAAATTCAGAAGCACTTTGCTAAAAGATCTATGTAAATCATGGCCATTTCTTTACCATAGATGACCTGATGGTGTTTATTTAAAAGGCTCCCATAGCTCTGCAGGAATGAGGGCAATTAAGATGAGATGAGGGCAATTAAGATGTTCCGCTACTGGAGAATAGTGGCTCCAGCTATGTTTCCTGATGGGGGTTTCATACTGGCACAGCTGCAATCCTGTCGATGCCTTGGTCAATCCTTGAGTTAGGGCTTTGACCTGGGCTCTTGTTGAGATGTCCTGTCCCACTTAGTAGAGCCCATTTGGATCCAGGTTATTGAGGAGCTAGGCAAGGATGACGGCTAGGGTGATGGTAACAAGAAACAACGGCTGGAGATTGGCTAGAGATTTAGAGGCTACTGAATGGCATTGATGGTGGCAAGGGAAGTACTCTTTTCTGCTACATTTGTATCTGCACAAAGCCATCCTGCTGTCTTGGGTGCTTTGGTGCCTTTAATGCTTATGTGAGAATCAGAGGAGCCCTGCAAGGCATTTTGCAAATAAAATGGCAGCAGTAGCCAACACCTTGGTTAGTCTGCTGTTGGACAGGAAAGATCTGGCTTCTGGTATTCATGTCTTCTTGGCACCCAGGTAGAACTATTGTGATGTGTTATATATGGAGCTACCTTGTGAAGAGTGCACAAAAGCTACAACTGGCTAGAAATGCAGCTACCAGATTGCTGGTAAGGGAGCAAATTACTTCTGTTCAATCCACACTGTTTGTCAATTTCTAGAGTCAATTCACAGTGCCAGTCAGAACCTTTAAAGTTCTACATTGTCTGGGATCACAATATCTCTATGGCTGCCTGCTCCCATATATGCCAGACTTTTTCAGATTATGCTTCTGTATAACTGGTTGAAGTTAGGCTCATTTTTAAATGATGCTTTTCATATTGGTTACTAGGATTGTGCAAAAAGTTTTTGGTAAATTTCAGGTTTATTGGGCCCAATTTTTTCGGTAAACCCGGAATAAGCTGAATACCCATATTGGTATATTTTGGTATTTGGCCCGAAAAATTTGGGACCATTATAAAAAAAGGTAAAGGTCCCCTGTGCAAGCACCGGGTCATTCCTGACCCATGGGGTGACCTCACATCCCGATGTTTCCTAGGCAGTCTTTGTTAACAGGGTGGTTTGCCAGTGCCTTTTCCAGTCATCTTCCCTTTATCCCCAGCAAGCTGGGTACTCATTTGACCGACCTCTGAAGGATGGAAGGCTGAATCAACCTTGAGCTGGCTACCTGAAACCAACTTCCGTTGGGATCGAACTCAGGTCGTGAGCAGAGCTTTTGACTGCAGTACTGCAGCTTACCACTCTGCGCCACGGGGCTCCATTATAGAATGGAATTTTTGAAGCTCCTGGGGACATTTTTGGAGGTAGAGTCCCCATATTTCAGCATAGCTGTCCATTGGTTTTCAAGTTCAGAAGTTCAGCGTTGCTGAGGTCTGACAGAAAAAGCTGATTGACAGGCTGGCGCCTCAAAGTCAGGGGCATAGCATGATGTCCATGCTTCCAAACTGAGGAAAACAGCTTAAATGCAAGAAAAGCAAGGCACTTTTGGTGTCAAATGACATCCTGTGAACAGTCCTTTAATGTGGTCATCAAAAATCTGATTTCAAGAGATGGTCATGAGGTGGTGAAATGAAGCCTCTACTCAGGGCGACCTTCAGTTTCAGAGCAGGTTTTCCAGAGGGCAAGGGAAAGGGGGACCTGGCCATTCTCCATGGCGAGGGGGAGAGACAGCGTGCCCGCTCGCCTGCTCTCTCTCTCTCTTTCTCTCTCTCTCAGGCTCGCTGGTTCCACAGCCCGGCTGCCAGAGCGAGCAGGCGCAAGAGCAGGTGCTCCGAACCAAGTTCGGAGAGCCTCACTCAATGGGCCAAAGAGCCGCATGCGGCTCGGGAGCCGCAGTTTGCAGACCCCTGTTCTAGGAAACATTTGTTTATTACATCTTCATATTAGGATTTACAGTTGTGGTTTTCACTGAAGCTTCTTTTTATTGCATCCACAGAAAACAACAAATGCCCCTATATTTTCACAAACAACCCAACACCACAATATCCACACACGTCCTTTGTTTATCAAGTTCTGATCTTACGCACTGCAGGATCCCACTGGTTCCTTGCAGTTTGCAGCTCAGCAGTCTGTTAAACCCCCTACTAAGATGGCTTGAAGATGAATAATTCCAAGCACCATTGTGTTGATACAGCACAGAGACCAGAAGGCTGGAAGGCTGTAGCAATTCCATGAAAAGTTAATGTCTTAAAGGCAAGCATAGAAGGGGCAGTAGGACTTAGCCACTATTGAAACTAGCAGTCACCATCAGCCTGAGGAGGGGAAGGTTTGCCCCCAGGACCCATATTATCAGATGAAGGAGCCACTGAAATATTGCCTATTTTGTTACCATGCCAGAGAAGAGACACAATCATAGAATCATAGAGTTGGAAGGGACCACCAGGGTCATCCAGTCCAACCCCCTGCACAATGCAGGAAACTCACAACTACCCCCCCACATCCCCGGTGACCCCTACTCCATGCCCAGAAGATGGCCAAGATGCCCTCCCTTTCATCATCTGCTTAAGGTCATAGAATCAGCATTACTAACAGATGGCCATCTAACCTCTTCTTAAAAACCTTCAGAGAAGGAGAGCTTACCACCTCCCGAGGAAGCCTGTTCCACTGAGGAACCCAACTGTCAGAAAATTGGTTCTTGTAGGTTATCCGGGCTGTGTAACCGTGGTCTTGGTATTTTCTTTCCTGACGTTTCGCCAGCAACTGTGGCAGGCATCTTCAGAGTAGTAACACTGAAGGACAGTGTCTCTCAGTGTCAAGTGTGTAGGAAGATATAGTCAGAAAGGGGTAGGGTTTGAGCTGAATCATTGTCCTGCAAAAGTAATGTGCTAATCATTGTCCTGTAAGTATCAAGATAATGTGCTAATGACGGTGTGGTATGTTAATATGGAACCATTGTATCCTGAAGTGATCTGTTAATGTGTGAAGTCCAAAGCTAATCTCCATGGCTATTGTTGACTATAGTCTTTGTTAGTCTGGAGGTTTTTAGGACAGGAAGCCAAGCCTTATTCATTCTTAAACTCTCTTCTTTTCTGTTAAAGTTGTGCTGATGTTTATGAATTTCAATGGCTTCTCTGTGCAATCTGACAAAATAGTTGGTAGAATTGTCCAGTCTTTCAGTGTCTTGGAATAAGACCCTGTGTCCTGTTTGTGTCAGTCCATGTTCAGCCACTGCTGATTTCTCAGGTTGGCCAAGTCTGCAGTATCTTTCATGTTCTTTTATCCTTGTTTGTATGCTGCGTTTTGTGGTCCCGATGTAAACGTGTCCACAACTGCAAGGTATACGATATACTCCTGCAGAGGTGAGGGGGTCTCTTTTGTCTTTTGCTGATCGTAGCATTTGTTGTATTTTCTTGGTGGGTTTAAACACTGTTTGTAGGTTATGTTTTTTCAAAAGTTTCTCCATCCTATCAGTGACTCCTTTAATAAATGGCAAGAATACCTTTCCTATGGGAGACTGTTTTTCCTGAGTTTTCTGATTTTTGTTTGGTTTAATGGCCCTTCTGATTTCATTCTTGGAATAGCCGTTTGCTAGCAGTGCGTGATTTAGATGATTAGTTTCTTCCTTGAGAAACTGTGGTTCACAGATCCGTCTTGCACGGTCCATTAATGTTTTGATTATTCCTCTTTTCTGTCGGGGGTGGTGGTTGGAGTTTTTGTGTAAGTAGCGATCTGTGTGAGTTGGTTTCCGGTAGACCTTGTGACCTAACTGAGAGTTTGTTTTACGGATGACAAGGGTATCAAGAAATGGGAGTTTACCCTCAATTTCCTTTTCCATGGTAAACTGAATGTTTGGATGGATATTATTAAGATGGTTTAGAAAATCCATTAATTTTTCTTCACCATGGCTCCAAATAGTAAATGTATCATCTACAAACCTGAACCAGACTGTAGGTTTGTAAGGTGCCGATTCTAATGCTGTCTTTTCAAAATATTCCATGTAAAAGTTTGCTATTACTGGACTGAGTGGACTTCCCATAGCTACTCCATCAATCTGTTCATAAAATTCTTGATCCCATAGGAAATAACTTGTTGTCAAACAATGGTGAAATAAGGCTGTTATATCTTCTGGAAAAATCTGGTTAATCAATGAGATTGTGTCAGAAAATTCTTCCTAATGGCTAGACAGAAACTCTTTTGATTTAATTTCAACCTGTTGGTTCTGGTCTGACCTTCGGCCAGCTGAACATTCCAGTCTGCTGGGTGGATAAAAAGAACTACTAAATGCTTGATATCAGACAATATTAATGGCTTATTATCTGAGTAAAGGTAGACTCCTCACCAGTTTCTGGTAAGTCTTATGGTATCTGCTGGTTGCTAAGATTCTTGCAACACACACAGGGAGAGAGAAAACAAGGAATAATCACAGACAAACATTCCACTGGTTGAATCAGATTGAATCTCAGATTGCAGCCTGTACTATTGTACAGCACTCAAAAAAAGTTTTTTTTTATCAAGCATTATAAATTGTTCTGAACTGACTGCAAACTCCTTTGTGAAGGCATATCCCAATACTACTTTGCTGTGGTTGTCCCTTTCTACTCTCTTGTCCACTCTATGAACAATTCTGGTTTCAGGCCTGGTTATGGTACTGAAACAGGCCTTGGTTGCCCTGGTAGACATGTGCCAGGAGATGGACAGGGGGAGTGTAACCTGGTTAATTCTCTTTGTGTTTGTGCTTGTTTTTACTGAATTATTTTATATTTTAAATGTTTTTAATTGCTCAAATGTCTTAATGTTTTATGTGTGCTGCCTTGGGGACCCTGATAGGGTGGAAAGGCGACATAAAATGTTTTAAATAAATATATAAACACAGTGGGTTAAAGAAGAGGAGGAGGTTTTTATATGCCGACTTTCTCTACCATTTAAGGAAGAATCGAACCAGCGTACAATCACCTTCCCTTCCCCTCCCCACAACAGACATCCTGTGAGGTAGGTGGGACTGAGAGAGTTCAGAGAGAACTGTGACTATCCCAAGGTCACCCAGCTGGCTTCATGTGTAGGAGTGGGGAAACAAACCCAGTTCCAGATTAGCCTCTGCCACTCATGTGGAGGAGTGGGGAATCAAACCCATTTCTCCAGATCATAGTCAACCACTCCAAACCATCACTCTTGACCACTACACCACATTGGCTTCACTGTTGCAACATGGTCTACATAGGGCTGCAGCTGATGGAAAACGTGGCAGCCTGATGGTGGGTGGCTGCAGGGATCATACCGCACTTATTTAGCAATGTTTGAATTGGACTTGGAAACTAATAGCAACCAAAGCAAAGTGCTTGTGCTTACCTTGTAAGCTCTTGTTGGCTTGGGACCCACATCTCTCCTGACATCTTTCCTGAAGCAACTTCATCAGCACAGCAGCACCTGCTGGTTATCCCAAACCCTGCACAGGTGTGTCCAGGGCCGGATCTAGGTTTGATGAGGCCCTAAGCTCTTGAAGGGAATGGGGCCCTTTATATGTCCAGCTGTCCTTTGTCAACAACAAATTGTCACTGTTTTTTGTGTTGAATATATGCTATATGGTAATTTATGGACCTAATAGGTATCTAAAGCCATTTGCACATAACAAAATATGTATTTTATCAGGGCCTATTACTTACATCATAGGAGCCTATGTAGGTTTTATTTTATTTGTTTTTTTATCTTATATTTTGGAAATGTACATCCAGGTTTTTTTTTCCTTTAAATGTTTTGGGGGTCCCCATGAGAGTGGGGCCCTAAGCTATAGCTTGTTTAGCTTATACGTAAATCCGGCACTGGGTGTGTCCCATTGCTGCTTGCTCACAGGCTTTCTCTACCCCTATAGAACAGTCTTTCAGAAGAAATTAGAAAAACAGTCTCTTATAATTTTTAAGGGATTTACAATGGAAGTTTTTCAGAGAGCTTTTGCAGTCTCCTGACGGTGTGTGCAGTTTGGCTCTTAGGAGCTAGGATTTCTTATGGATGATATTTATAAGGTCTCTGCAGTCAGCTTTGACCATTGGATGTTTTAAGCCTTTGTGTGATTTATATTCTTCTTGTTACCCACTTTGGGTCCCAGATTTCTGTGGAAAAGGCAGGTTTATAAAATATTTTAAATAAAGTGGCATATATACTCAAAATATTGCTGATTTCAATGACACTGGGCCATATAGAATCCAAGCAAGCCAGTAACCGGTAAACATCTACCAAGAGTGGCTACTCAGCCAGCTGCCATGGAGAATGCTGCTACCTTTGCATATATAAAAACATTCAAAATACTATACATTTTGCATTTTGAACATCAAATCAATGAAGAAGAAGAGTTGGTTTTTATATGCCGATTTTCTCTACCTTTTAAGAAGAATCAAACCGGCTTACAATCTCTTTCCCTTCCCCTCCCCACAACAGACACCCAGCTGGCTTCATGTGGAGGAGTGGGGAAACAAACCCGGTTGTCCAGATTACAGTCTACCACTCCTAACCACTACACCGCGCTGGCTTTCTATGATCATATAGAATGCTTGACTCAAGAACCAAAATGGGCATTGCAAGCCAGGTTGGTCTGACTTTGAGCAGGCTGTTGGCAAAAAGCACAGTGTCACAAATTAGACGGTTTGAAACCCTGAGAGACTTCTTATGTTCCTATGCAAGAGTGCATACTACGGATCACAACACAGAGTTGTTCCTCAGCTGAAACAGTCTTGACTTGCACAGGGGCGAACTGGTGTGGAAAAATGACCCTGGAAAAGTGCCCCCCCCCAAGGAGGGAGGGAGAGGCAACTGGCCTGCCCAGTGAAACATGCACTGCCTCACTCTCACAGTAGTAACAGAGGAGACTGTTGTAGAACATTCTCACCTTCCATCACCTTCCATTTTGAGGTCACGATACTCAGACAAAAAGATCGATCATGATGAGGCTGTTCAATACCTGTTCCCTTAAAAAAAAGGGAAACCGTGCAAATCAATTTCCCTCTCCCCCCACAACCGTACATATTTGTGTGTATACAGAAACCAGTGCTACCACTGGGCATCTCATGTATCTGTTTCAGTAGACTCTTGACTGTTTTATAGAACAAGAAATTTTTTCGATGCCATGCTGGGAAACTGCATTTTCTGGCCTCTGCTTGTAATACCTCCCCCACCCCTGCTGACCTTCTGCTGTTTTTACCTTTGAGTAGACATTTTTCTGCCTGTGACTGTAACTTCATGCATTTGGTAATGGCTCTGGCTCAAAAAAGCTTATGCTACAATAAATGTGTGAGTCTCTAAGGTATCAGAAGACCTTTTGTCATTTTGGCTGCCACAGACTAACAAGGCAGACTAATATCCCCCCCCCCCCATTTATCTTCTTCTTTAAAATGCAACAAAGGTTTGATTCCCCACTCCTCCTCATGAGTGGTGGAGGCTAATCTGGTGAACTGGATTTGTTTCCCTGCTCCTACACCTGAAGCCAGCTGGGTGACCTTGGGCTACTCACACACTCTCAGTCCCACCTACCTCACAGGATGCCTATTGTGGAGAGGGGAAAGGAAGGTGATTGTAAGCTGGTTTGAGTCTTCTTTAAGTGGTGGAGAAAGTCAGCATATAAAAGCCAACCCTCCTCCTCCTCCTTCTAGAAACCTACTTTTTAAAAAAGTGATGAGAACACAGGATTCAAAGAGCTGGGAAAACCCTGTGACTACTAACGACTACTGCCTTGCCCTCCTTACATTGAAAGCAGTGGCACTCACTCCATGGTTTGCAGAGGGACACAGTCACAACTGCATATGTAAGTTCTGTCAATTCGCAACAGACTTACGGTGACCCAGGCAGGTGGCTTTTAAGGCAAGTGAGAAGCAGAGGCGGTTTGCCATTGCCTTCCTCTGCAGTCTTCCTTGGTGGTATCCCATCCAACTACCAACCCTGCTTAGCTTCCGAGATCTGATTAAATTGGGTTATACCATGCCACGTTCCCTCATGACGCATTTGTAATTACCATCACACAGTGGCCAACCAGGTGACTTTTCAAAGCCCACAAACAAGACAACTGCAGCAGCATTATCCTGCCTGTGTTCCAAAGCACCTAATATAATAGGCATGCTCCTCTGATCCAGGAGATAATAGGTATACATCATGGCTAGTGTCCATTTTTACTAGTAACCATGAATACCCCTCTCTCCATGAACATGTCAACTCCCCTCTTAAAGCCTTCCAAGTTGGCAGCCATCACCACACCCTGAGGCAGTGAGTTCCACAATTTAACTATGCATTGTGTGAAGAAATACTTCCTTTTATCTGTTTTGAATCTTTCACCCTCCAGCTTCAGCAGATGACCCCGCATTCTACTATTATGAGAGAGGGAGAAAAGCTTCTCCCTGTCCACTCTTTCCATACCATGCATAATTTTATAGACCTCTATTGTGTCTCCCCTTAACCACCTTCTTTCCAAACTAAACAGCCCTGAGTTGGGGATGTCTCTCTTTTTCTTTAGGTTGGACCTGACTTATATGTGATCTTCTGGGCTACATGAGACATACCAGTCACATACTACAAGTCGTTACACCGTCAATTAATTTCTGGCCCAGGCAGTATACAGAAAACGTGTCCCAGTAGCAAGTCTTCTCTAAGCTTTTTTCTAGCTAAGCACCATCTTTTTACTTCAGCCTTGACTCGTGGGATTTTGCTTCTAGACCCTTTGATACTTCCATAGCTCTCAGCCCAATCCTTCTTGTTTTTAAGCATCCAACTTGAACTGCAGTGCTCAGAACTGAAATCTAACCTTTCTGGAGTGCCCTCCTCCACACACACACTCTACCAACTGTTTCTCAGTCCCTAGAGTAAGGGTTCAACATCTATGACCCCGAAAAAAGATTTCTTCCACAGATTTCCTGAACAGAATAAACCAATCTGAAGATTTCTGTTAACTGACATATGCTGGTGAGAGAGTTATTCATATATATAAACCTCTGTCCCACTTTACAGGTGCAGTGTTGGTAGAAATTATGCTCCTAAGTTGTGGGGCAAACAACAACAAAAAAGTGCTACTTGTTCAATTTTACAAATTTACTGTCCAAAGAACAATCTCCATGATGCACACAAGGTGGCGGCACCACATAAGCTGTTCCTCTATCAAGTGTTTTTAAAGGACTAGAGCAGCGGTTCCCAAACTGTGCTCCATGGAGCACTTAGTGCTCCGCGAAACAACTCCTAGTCCTCCGTGAAGAAATTGAAAGAAAAACACTACTGTTATTCGGTTTAGTATATAGGTGCTAGGTGAAAATTAGTGCTCCGTGATGAATTTCTCTCCTGAAAAGTGCTCCATGACTCAAAAAGTTTGGGAACCACTGGACTAGAGGAAAGCCTTTCCACAGTGACATTGCACACATTTCTTATCCAATCTGCATGAGGTATCCAATGCAAATTGCTTTCCAGCAAAGAGTTTAACATCTGCTTATATACAGGAGTGCCCTGATCTCATCAGATCTCAGAAGCTAAGCAGGGTTGGCCCTGGTTAGTATAACAATAATAATAAAATTTTATTGTGGTCTTTGACCAGTATAACCACAGTTAACAAGAGTTCCAGATTTAAAACATCATTTAAATAATGATTCAATACAACAGAAAAGTAGGTGTAGCAACTTGATCAGTTAAACTAACCATATGAGTCTACAGTTTTACATCAGCTTTACTATCGTTTCCACAAATCTTGCATATACCGAAGCAAAATTTGGCAACTTGTCTGGATACCCAGTGATTTTTATCAGACAATAGAATTTCCAATTTAATTTCTTCAGATTCATCAAGAAGTCCATCTAACATAGGTTGAATATATCTTAATCTGGCCTCGTTGTGACGTGGGCATCTCAGAATCATATGCTCAGTTGTTTCCACCTCCCCCAGTGACCTTGAACATAATCTTTCTGGGTATGGAATCTATTTAACCCCTGATTAAGTATTTGGATGTGAGACCTCCAAGGAATACCAGGGTTGTGACGCCGAGGCAGGCAATGGCAAACCACCTCCCAATGGTCTCTTGCCTTGAAAACCCCACCATTAAGTCAGATGTGATTGACAACAATACACACCCACATATAGGAATGCCTCTGGCTTAGTTTGGAAACTTGACTAATTCTTGGCAGGATCACAGATCCAAAGCTGAAGTAACTTCTTTATGTTGAGGTTGTTACATTTGATAACGATAGGCCTGAACACTGGGGTCAGCAGGCAACAATGTCCTTTTTCTATATTAATATAAAAGTGTTTGTTTTGGTGCGAGGCTCTTTTTGGTATGCTTGTATTCAGGTTCTTCTACCAAATATCTAAGAGTCACGAGTTTAAAGCAGCAAGCTTTACAGAAAACACATTCCCCATTCGCTTCTGAAAGCTCCAAACAGAGGTTAAAGGATGTTTTGAAATCCACCCTTCTTTAGTAATGCTGGCTTTTCTTGACTGCTGCGATTGAAGAAAGATCAGTGGAACTAAAAGATAAGGCATAATTATTTTGTATTTTGAAGCTCAAGCTGTACTCTTGGCAACAATTCAAACTCCTGATGCAAAGAGTGTTTGTATTTTAAACCAAAGTGCCCTTCCAAGATAGTCACATGAAGTTTGGATGATACTGCTGTTATCTTGTATTTATTTTACTGAGTTCTGACCAAACCAGATTACAACAGATTACAGTCGGTAGATTACTTCTGTTTCCTTGCTCTTGAGAACATTAGGGTGAAGGAGCAAAGAAGTATGGGAAAATGATGATCTTTGACTGCAAAACTAGCACTCAGGCATTATCACAGAGTAGTTACAGGAGTTATTTGTAGCAACTGATATCCATTTAATATCCTTATGTATCTCGTCTCCCCATAGCCACTCAACACATACAGACAAAAGTTATTTCCCCCCCCCCTGTGCCACAAAGAACATAAGAGGCCTAAAACAGCACCCATAGTGACCAGAGCAGTCACTGGTGCCTTTGAGACCATGTTTGTTCTATTGCTGGAGATGTTGTAGGTTCATCTTGTCTGGTTTCTTGTACTGTGCATGCACAAGGGGATACAAAGGGGTTTATGTGACATAATCCCAGGATTTCTGCCATCACATGCTGGCTGCTACTTTCCACACATGGCGCATAAGATGGTGTCATCAGAATAGATGCTGATGGATGGGTGGCAACAGGGTTGCTAGGGGGTTTGGTGTTGCTATGTTAGCTCTGTTTTTCTACTACTATTATGTTTTTGATTCTGCTTGGAGAACACAAGCGAATTAAACTGGTGTATGCTCTGCAATAATGGCTGTAATTTTAACTGGACATCAAGACGTTGTGACAAACAGGAGGTTGTCCTGCCCCTGAGCAGTAAAACAGCCACTTTGACATCTGAGCAGGGCTGCCTGGGGGGAAAGTGCAGACTGAAAAGGGGGATTGTCTCAGCAAGGAAGTAGGCCACTTCACCTGCAGCTCCGCCTGGAAGTGTGGCTGTGTTGTTTAACTCTACCTCTAAGAGAGGATAGAGTTGGGAGACCAGTCTCTGGCGATGAGCAAATCTGGTAACTGCAAGCTTTAAAGAGAATTCACCACATAACCCGCTTCAGTGATCTCTATACTCTTCATGCTCAATACAAAACTTACCTTGCAGCAGTGACCCAAAACTTTTACACTTGCCACCCTAAAAACATCTTATAACTGAGGGGGAAGGCTTAAATCACAAAATCAAGCAGGTTCCCCAAGTTAATCAGAGAGGCAGTTTCAAGAACAGACTTGTCTCATGTTTCAGTTCTTTCTGGATGTACAGTTACATTGTCCAGTATAGCAATAAACCAATCAGGATTGTGCAGCTTTTTCTACAGTGAATATTGCTCACATTAAAAAGTACTCCCAATGTCTTCTGTAGCCTTTTAATTCTGCGAAAGATAGGGATTGAAGCTGCAATTAAACAAACTGAAGCCAAAATAAAAGCTGTTCCTTCTTTGTTATGCTGTATTTACCCTGATCTGGCACCTCTTTGTGTTAGTCTGATAGCCTTGCCACCCCGTGCTGGTGTCTGTGCCACTTTGCGCCGTGATAAAGTGGCAGGGACACTGGCATGGGGGCATGCACCACGGAGCGATGCAGTAGTGTGTGCCTTAGCCACCGGTGCTGCCACGCAGGCAGCAAAACCTGGATGCGGGTGCCTGTGCTGGCATCAGGGGCGTGCCCAGGGGCAGAGCTGACATTAGCCAGCTTCCAAATCCCTTTCAGCCTGGGAACGCCCCTCTATGCTGCAGTGTAGCTACACCAGAAAAATAGCTGGAGCAGCCTCATGAAACTCCATGGAGGAATTTCATGGGTTTCTATTTTTAAATATTTTATTTTGGGTATTTTCCAGCCAGGAAGCCTCAGAGGAGCTAGAGCATCTGCGCCACTTCCGGCCATCAATTAACTATGCCCCCCTTCAGGAGTGCGCTGCCCATCTTGAGAAAATTTCTCTCATGATACTTGGGGCCTATTGAAACAACAATCTATTAAATAAGTCATTTGGTTTTGAAGAAGAGTTGGTTTTTATACCTGGATTTTCTCTACCTTTAAGAAGGCTCAAAGCCGCTTACAATCACCTTCCCCTCATCTCCCCACAACAGACACCTTGTGAGATAGGTAGGACTGAGAGAGTTCGGAGAGAACTGTGACTAGCCCAAGGTCACCCAGCAGGCTTGATGTGAAGGAGTGGGGAAACCAACCCAGTTCACCAGATTAGAGCTGGCCGCTCATGTGGAGGGGTGGGGAATCAAACACTGTTCTTCAGATTAGAGTCCACCACTCTTAACCATGCTTTTACTGCTCTGAGTTACATAGTCATGGCAGACTTAATAGGCTTATTATGGAGGAATAAATTCTGTACCAAAGAGTGTTGAAATAAAAAAAAAACAGACTTCTGAATTAAAAACAATTAATTTTTAATGATTAAAAGCTATTTTGAATAGTTTCAAAAGAATGCAAGGCATATCTTAAAAATGAGAATGAATGTACATTTTTAGGTGGCTAGTGCTAACTGCTGCATTGAAATTGCTTTAAGAGATTATACTTCATAATCATAACCAGAGAATGTACGACTGTTTCATACCATTTGCACACTGTTCTTTTGTGGAGACAGCAACAGAATTTCATAACCCTGGAATTCTTGTTTCTTTGTATGCTAAACTATAGGGTGGAAGGCATTGGGCTTTCTTGACAGCAGAGTGGGTAAAATGTAATTACTTGCACCAGATAAAAGGATTTTAAAAGTGTCCCCCCCACCCAAGCACTATTTGTTTTGTGGCACTGAACAGATCAAGGCTTTTTCCATAAAAAGGCTTCATCACAAAGAACTTGAGCCAGTTTTGCATTGAATGGCCGATAAAAATCTTCTAGAATTTCCTTTGTAAGAGGTAACATAGGGCCTAGATTGCGATCCTCAGGCCTTCTAGTGTTTGATGCAGGACTCTTCGTAATTAGAGCTTCTTCTTTTTCACTTAGGGCACCTGTAGTAAGCAACCCAAAAATACGTATGTAAAATTTTCTTTATGAATTTTCTGAGACAATTCCAAGTTAGAGAACATAACATGTCCTAAACAGTTTGTGTTCTACACAAGGTGCCTGAGCAAATTGTGTTTTATACCTTCTTTCCAATCTTTGAACCAGAACCCACACCTTTGCCTGGACAAATTCAGAGACTTCTCATGAATTTCACTGCAAAGGCAAGGCACAGGAGCTCTGCTTCCAAAGGAAGGAAGGAAGAGGGGACTTTTTCTTACAAGTTGTAGCGTCTGAAGACAAGGAGAGTGCATGCATCAAGAAAAGTTTCATGCAACTGTTCTGCTCAAGGATATGTTCCACACTACTTAAATAGCTTCCAGGTATTTAAAAATTAATTGCATTTAACAACATATGAAGTCAAGCAGCTTTTTGTGTATCAATTAGTAATCTGCATGGTAAGCAACATCAATCTTCATAACTTGACTGTTCTTGGAAAAACTCAGCAGCATAAACTAATACTGAAATACATTCTAATGTAATAATTGTTTCCTTCTATTTGCATTTTTGGCAGGGTTACAACACAATCACCTAATTGGTTCTTGTAGGTTATCCGGGCTGTGTGACCGTGGTCTTGGTATTTAAACACTGTTTGTAGGTTATGTTTTTTCAAAAGTTTCTCCATCCTATCAGTGACTCCATCCTATCAGTGTTTAAACCCACCAAGAAAATACAACAGATGCTACGATCAGCAAAAGACAAAAGAGACCCCCTCACCTCTGCAGAAGTATACCGTATACCTTGCAGTTGTATACACGTTTACATCGGGACAACAAAACGCAGCATATGAACAAGGATAAAAGAACATGAAAGATACTGCAGACTTGGCCAACCTGAGAAATCAGCAGTGGCTGAACATGGACTGACACAAACAGGACACAGGGTCTTATTCCAAGACACTGAAAGACTGGACAATTCTACCAACTATTTTGTCAGATTACACAGAGAAGCCATTGAAATTCATAAACATCAGCACAACTTTAACAGAAAAGAAGAGAGTTTAAGAATGAATAAGGTTTGGCTTCCTGTCCTGAAAACCTCCAGACTAACAAAGACTACAGTCCACAATAGCCATGCAGATTAGCTTTGGATTTCACACATTAACAGATCACTTCAGGATACAATGGTTCCATATTAACATACCACACCCTCATTAGCACATTATCTTGATACTTACAGGACAATGATTAGCACATTACCTTTGATACTTTTTGCAGGACAATGATTCAGCTCAAACCCAACCCCTTTCTGACTATATATTACTCTTCCTACACACTTGACACTGAGAGACACTGTCCTTCAGTGTTAATCCTCTGAAGATGCCTGCCACAGCTGCTGGCGAAACGTCAGGAAAGAAAATACCAAGACCACGGTCACACAGCCTGGATAACCTACAAGAACCAATGAACTCTGACCGTGAAAGCCTTCGACAATATTTAGAATCACCTAATTTCACTTAGCAAGCAAGGACAGGCATTAAACTTGAAAACTGATACCTGTCTATTTTTGGTGGGAAATGTCAAGAACATTATACTTTTTTGAATGACCTTCAAGACTGAAACATTCATCTTTATCAGAACACCTCATTTTGTTCTCTGCTGGCTAGCCAATTCACAGAATGCCATTCCCTATGGCATTACACCCTGCTGAGGCCTCTTTGCTCCCCAAATCCTGCCCTCCTCAGACTTCACCACAAAATCTCCAGGAATTTCCCAACCTGCATCTGGCAACACTAAGCCTGGCCCCAGTGAATCTTCCATCAAAGGCTAAAATAGGAAAGGGTCCTGCCTTCTCCCCCTGCCTTTTAATCACAGAAACTGAAGCCTGGTATCTGTGATTGCCTAGCAACAGCCACTGAAGGAATCTGTTGCTTAAAGCTACAGGTGCTCTGTTTATCATTTTTGGGTTTTTTAATGCCCCCCCCCAATGTATTTTTTTTAAAGATTTCCCATTGTTCTGCAAACCCTGGGCCCTTTTCAGGTTTGTAGAAAGATCTGCCTTGCCTGTTCACAGCTCCAGTCACCAGATTTAAATAACCAAAGATCTGGCTGACCTCACTATTAGAATGTAAGATAGCAATGCAATGAAACCAGCAATAATGTGCTCAGAAAAGTGCCCACCTAGATCCAAAAACCGGAACACCATGTGCATAGTATACTTAACGTTGGACGCATGATCTTCTAAACGGAGAACTAGCAATTGATCTTTATTAAAAACTGTGAGCCAGTCCAGGAGAAAAACAACATATAGACCAACCTGAAGCCGTACCTACAAGAATGAAAACAAAATTAAATTAAGTTTTGTAAAATCAATGAATTCCAGCTCTTAAAAATCTCAGTGGTTCCCAAACCGTTGGGTGGAGCCCAAAAGGGGTCATGTTTATCTTGTAGGTGGGTAATGAGAACAGGATGGAAGAGGGACAGAGTGAGCCTAGAAGAGGAGACTCGCCATAGCAAATTAGGGTTTACCTTTGCACAGTATGAGAAATGGCCATTAAATCTACATATTATATCTAACACAAGATGCCAACTGTGAGTTCCCTGTGGGAAGTAAATTCAGAAGCACTGCAGCAGCCCAATTTGGACTGGGCCTATGGGGGGGGGGCAGGGGCTGTTTTCCCAACCCAAAATGGCCAGGGGGCATTATTTTCCCCATGGGGGGGACTGGACATGCAACCATTCAGTATACGTACCTTCCGATGGGGCAAATAATGCCCCTGGGCCATTTGTGGTTGGGAAAATGGCATGGAGGAAGGCAAGGAGTCCCTCCTCTCCCCCATACTGCAGTCTCAATCCAAAGTAGGCCTCTTCAGTGTTTCTGAATTGAGGTCCCATGATGAACTTGCTGCTGTGTATGGCAGCAAGTCCCCATGGTGACCATGTGGTAGACAGTGAAGTGTAATTTGGCCTTTAGTTTGCTCATAGATTGAACCTTAGTTAATATAGCTCTTATGAAGTATGAATTTGTTATTTGTTTGTTTGTCTGGACGTTAATCCTGCTCTCAATCCCCAGCCCAAGCCGGGCTCAATGGCCAGAGCAACAATATCAATATTTCAATGACCAGAGCAACAATATAGTTACATGAATACACCCCAGTTAGTTTCACAACCTTTTGTCTATAGTCCTGTTGTCACTGAAATTGCAAGCCTATATCTAGGCCATACCACTTCACTCAGACTGGATGCTCCTTTATACAAAACAAGCACACACACACAAAACACCCCTGCACACAGAAACTGTATATAAGGGACAAGGCTTAGACTTTTTCCGCCTCACGTGCTAGTTGTTTTTTTACTTGCAGGGAATTTAAAATGGCATTTAATCATGTGATACCCCCATATGCAGTCTGGAGTGGTGCGGCCCAGGCAAAGGTTAACCATATCCGTGAGGAGGCTCATGTTTGATTTGATAGGTTTCCCAGATGTCTCAGCACATTGGATAAAACTGGCTACATATTCCATTGCCTATGCATCAGACTGAATGTGAACCAAAGCATACTCACAGGCATGGCATTATTAAGAGTGTTGTTGTATACACAAGCTCTCAGGGAATAATCCACCAGGCAGTTTTCAAACAGCTGCAGTGACTCGGTCACTTTTTCATGGAAGTCCTCTATAGATTTGTTAGCACTTGCAAAGTAGAGATAGTCCGAATACAATCTGTAAAAGGAACCACACAGGACCAAGTGGAATGTAATTTCAGTCAAGCCATGTGCCATAAAAATAAAGATCATAAACTGACAGATTCTTTTTTCTGGGGAAGAAACAAAATGGGCAGAAAAGGCCCATTTACAAAAAATACGAACAAACCCTACTGTCATCCATTTCTGATTTGTTTTTCTCTAGCAAAACCCCTGGCAAGAGAAATTATCTGGAGACTATCAGGCAAGTGGAGGATGAAAGGCAGCTCAGACAGGCAAGACTCAGTGCACAGAAACTAAGAGCAATGGTCAAACTGGTCCAAGTTACCATATTAGAAAAGGATCCACAAAAGACTTTCACTGGTAGAATCCATTTTCAAACATTTCCTTTTCCCTTTCACATTGCTTCCAGGGTTTCTTTGAATAGACTGACTGCATCCCTAAAATTGCTATAGGATTCAAGCGTGATGATATTGCACAGCTGTAATAACCACTACACTTGATCTTAGCCAAAAAGCTGAGAAGCGATAATAACCACTACAAAATCATAGAATCATAGAGTTGGAAGGGGCCATACAGGTCATCTAGTCCAACCCCCTGCTTAATACAGGATCAGCCTAGAGCATCCCTGGCATGTTTTTGTCCAGCCTCTGCTTAACGACTGCCAGTGAGGGGGAGCTCACCACCTCCCTAGGCAGCTGATTCCACTGTCCAACAACTATAGAAATCCTCCTCTCTTTTGGTACATCTTTACAACTTCGGCTGGGGAGAGAGGGCAGGATATAAGTCAATTTTTTTTTAAAAAAAACTTCTTGTACTGTTTAAACAAGGTACAAAGATAACTATGCAGGACCCGTTTGGTCATTAAAAAAAACAAAACCTTTTTCCTCACCTGACCAACCTCTGTTACATGGAACATGTGGATTGAATCGACACCGCGCTGCATTGACAATGTGTATAACTCAAAACTGATAAAATGCATGCCTGGACCACTGTGCTGTTGTGCCCTTAAAATTAACCATTCTGATTCCCTCCTTCCCTTCAGCACTGAGTGCTACATTTGGCTGTCAAAATTTCATCAAAGAACTGAGGGAAACATACATGGTGGTTCTTCCATTTTACTTTCACAAGCAGTCCCAGGGTGAAAAATAGTGACTGGCCTAAGTTCACCCAGTAAGCTTCATAAATCAGTGAGCATTTAAACCTGACCCCTGGACAAAACAGTTCTATAAAATGCAAGCTCATGCAGCCTTGATTTACTTCGGGGCCATGTAGAAAAGGGATTTGGTTTTGATAACTGAATCTGGGCTCCCAGCTTTGTTATCAGCATTTTGAAAGGGGAAATGTGTATTTTTAAAGGATACATCTTTTTCCATTTAAAATGCTAGTAGAATGGAGAGCCAGTACTGATTATCAAAAACTGAGCAGAGTTTTTTCACCAATCAATTTGCAGTATACAGCCATGCTGATCAGCCACTGTCCTATCTTGGTTCTCTGTACTGTATCCTACTTTCTCCTTAGTCTGTTTGCTAACTCATCATTCTTGTCTTTCTTTCGCTTAATTACAATATTTTGTTCCACCTTGTCCTACAGACAAAACAACAAAGCCGCAAGGTTACAAAAACACCATAAGAACCCAGCAACAAAGTCAAAACTGATACTCAATTAATACACATGGTTAAAAACACACAGCTAAACACACAGCCAAACCTGGAAAAAACTCGTTACCTTCCTATCAAATGCCACAGAGAATGTCTGTAACCTAAATGTTGCCAACAGATGATCCTAGGTAAGGGTACCACCAGGAGAAGGCTGCCTGAGAAATGTAACTGAAGCACAGGAGTATACCAGGAGATGCAGTTCCAAAGAAAATGAGGAGATGCGCTTTCACACAGCCCCAATAATGCACTTTCAATCCACTTTCAGTGCACCTTAATGATCGTTTGCAAGTGGATGTTGCCAGTTCACACAGTAAAATCCACCTTCAAAGTGCATTGAAAGTGGATTGAAAGGGCATTCTTTGGGCTGTGTGAAAGTGCCCTTACTGTCTTATCAAAAAGTTCAGTGTTTGGTCCCATACTTTGCTTCCTCTATACCAGCGTGTCGAACTCAATTGTTATGAGGGCCGGATATAACATAAATGCTACTTGGTCGGGCCAGGCCATGCATTGCCAGCCCAGATTGAGAGTGTGTGTGGCTGCCTCAGCAGGCTTGCGGGCCGGATAAGAGCTCTCAGGGGGCCGAATCTGGCCCGTGGGCCTTATGTTTGACACCATTGCTCTATATGGTCTTTTTCAGTACATTCAGTCTCATCGTGTCTGCTACCATCTTTATACTGATGACTCCCAAATCTATGGTGTTATCCTAATCTCAAACTCATCCTATTTTTCAAGCTACGTACCCATTGAACTTTTACAGAAAACCCTTTTTTTGTATCTCTCACAGTTTCTCTTCTCTTGCTGCCTGGCTATCCTTTACTCCACCCGTACTGCTCATTTGAGAATTCGTTATCTTTTTTCCCTCCATGCTTGTCTTGTTTGTGTCTTGTAAACTGTCAGCTCCATTCAGCATAGCACCTAGCAAATTAATGGCACTAAATAAATGTTAACAAGGAACTGTGACAATTGTACTTGCCAGTCTGCGGAAACGTTGCACATTTGGACCCTACTGTAGCAATGTTTAATGCAAGAACAAGACCCTCACAGGGAAATTGTGAAAATTAACCTTTGGATAAACGGTACATGAAAGACAATTGAGAAACATGATATGTTACTAGAAGCCTGCAGCCAAAGCAATTGCTGGTTACTTCCGATCAATATGTGAAATTCAGCTCCTATGCTACACCGCTTCTTGATGGCCCTTAGGACTGTTAGACCACAAAGCTCCACTGACAGCAGAAGTTATTCTTTCTTGATAGAATTCCCCTTTTATGTGCCCATTAAAGGTGAAGAAACCCTATATACAGAGTCCCTGTGCCCCTCGGCTCACAGACCTGAAACACTCTTTCAGATCTCCCTTCTCTATTCTTCCTTCTCATTAGCTTTTCTCTCCCTTCAACTCCGGATCCCCTCTGCTTTTGTTTACAAACCTCCCTTCATTCTACTTACCGGTTCCTCGGCCTCCACTTCCTCAGTCCAAAAGTTTACACTAAACCTGGCTTCAGGTCTCCCTGTTGCCCCTTACCCCTTAAACCTCTTCTGGTCCCCCTGTGCCCCTTACCCCTCTTCCTAGGCCTGAGCCTGCTGTAAAATTATAACTGTCTCTAGGGTATGTATGAAGATTATATCAAATCCAAACTGACATTTCCTTCCCTTGCTGAAACAAATCATTCTGACAGTTTTGCTTAGTCAGAAAGTGGATCCAGAGGGGAGGTAGAAGGAAGGATGGTCCGGAAACAAGAGCAGAGGAGATCCACTTTATCCTCACACCAACCCTGTGAGTCAGGTTATTCACAGAGAATAGGGTTGCCAACCTCCAGGTGGTGGCTGGAGATCTCCCGCTATTACAACTGATCTCCAGGTGACAGAGATCAGTTCCCCTGGAGAAAATGACCACTTTGCCCATTGAACTCTATGACATTGAAGTCCCTCCCTTCTCCAAACCCCGCCCTCCACCCCTAAAATCTCCAGGTAATTCCCGACCCAGAGCTGGCAACCCTAACAGAGAGTGACTAGCTCCAGGTCACCCAGTGAGCTTCCATGGCAAAATGGGGATTCAAACCTGGATTTCTCAGATCCTAGTCCACTCTAACCACGGCTCCACACATAGAATACTCCACTGGGAGATGCTGCAACCAATAATTAGAATAACATTACTGCCTCTTAGGCCAAACATTAGGTTGCTGTTAGGAGATTTGCCTGTAGAAAGTCTGGGGGCTTTACTGACCCAGTAAATCAAATCACACCTCACACGTTTTGTTTCTCATTCACTAAGCTGCAGCCTTATACACATAGCATGGAGGACTGCTTAGAAAATTTACATAGCATGGAGGACTGCTTAGAAAATATAGCCACAGCTACCCATTTAAGTTTCACAATGATTTTCTTTAAGGAAACAAAGATTATAAACTTAAAGCAAATCAATTATTTGATTCCGGGGTGTTTATGCACTTTCGTCCAACGTAATGCCAACTCTTATCTGAAGGAGTATATTAAGCAAAAGGACAAATTAAAGGGTCCTTTTAACAGTGCCTTGCTTTCAGTCTTGACAAGGAGTGTTCCTCCTTCCATAGGCTGCCTTTTCATGGAAGAGAGAGGAGGAGGAAATGCTATAAAGCAGAGATACCAGACCAGCCAAAGATGTGAGATAGTGCTTCTTGCTTACCTACTACCTTGGCTCTACAAGGCGTGGCCGAAGAGGGAGAATGCTGCAAGGATCCAGCTGCAGGTCTGATGCGGGTGAACGAAACAAAAAAGGGCCACTCCGGCTTAGATTTCACTGACAATAAACAGGCACTGGATATTTGGCTGTGCTTGATGTTTTACTGCCTTAAGACAGCTGCCTGTTTTACTATGCGTGAAATACTTGGCTGTGAAACTGGAAGACGTGAGAGAACCAGGAAGGCTGGAGCCAGCCATTTCATTAAATGCTGCACTTTGCAATATTTTCCCCACCTCTGCAAAAAAATGTATTTATTTACAGGCAGCTCAGTGATTCTTGAAAAGCATCGAGGAAGATGGAGCGAGTGGTGAAGAAAAGCGATGCTGACAGTTCCATAGACTGGATAGAAGGGGCTGCGAAGAGGAGCCAGGATGTTTATTTCGTTTGCATGCTCCGCCACTGTTGACACAATTTAACTGTACTTCCTAAATCATAGGCTGCTTAAGGCTCCCCACCTGCAAATATTTATTTAAATAATTCTTTATCAAAATATATTCTACAAAACAGAAGTGTTACGTTTGCAGGCCCCAAGTTGTTCAGTATTTGACAAGACAATACCAGCATTTTGAAATGTAGCTAGAAATATTGTTGAAGGCTTTCACGGTCAGAGTTCATCAGTTCTTGCAGGTTATCCGGGCTCTGTGACCGTGGTCTTGGTATTTTCTTTCCTGAATCCTGACCTTTCGCCAGCAGCTGTGGCAGGCATCTTCAGAGAAGTAACACTGAACGACAGTGTCTCTCAGTGTCAAAGTGTGTTGGAAGAGTAATATATATAGTCAGCTCAAACCCAACCCCCTTCTGACTATATGTATAGTCTCACTTTGACACTGAGAGACACTGTCCTTCAGTGTTACTCCTCTGAAGATGCCTGCCACAGCTGCTGGCGAAACGTCAGGAAATAAAATACCAAGACCACGGTCACACCGCCCGGAAAACCTACAAGAACTGATGTAGCTAGAAAGTTAGAGAGACTAGAGAAGACCACAGAAGAGCTGTGGCAATCATTTTGTAGCTGGCTCCGCCTCCTAAGGCAGTCATTTTGTTGCCCTGCCCACCATACCGTGCCAGAATTCCAAATATGCCCGCAGACTCAAAAAGGTTGGGGAACTCTGCTGTAAAACAACCCTAAACAAGCAATAAAAATGGTGCTGATGGTATAGCCAATCAAGGTATAACACATCGAACTAGTGGGTCCTGACTGCATCAGTCAAAGATGTATGCTTAGTAAGATAGAATGCATCTATATCATATGTATGCTGGGGATTTACTCTTTATAGTTTAACAGTATAGTGGTGGAAAGTGCCGTCAAGTCACAGCCGACTTATGACAATAATGTAAGTTTTTCAAGGCAAGACATTCAGAGGTGGTTTGCTGTTGCCTGCCTCTGTGTCACAACCCTGAACTTCCTTGCTGGCCTCTCATCCAAATACTAACCAGGGCCGACCCTGCTTAGCTTCCGAGATCTGATGAGATTGGACTAGCATGGGTCAACCACGTCAGGGCAACGGTACTGCATTTATCCCCTATGTGAAAAAAACAGAATGCAAACTGTATTCATGACTACTGGGCAAAAGCAGATCCTTCAGATTTGGGAGCAAAATATATCCTAAATACACAGGCACTAGAACTACAGCTGGTGAGCGTTAAAACCACACTACAGAGTATTTCCAGATCATTTGCAGAAGAAAGCCACTTCATCCAGCTCTCTTGCATACAATTACCATCTGTTCACATTTGGAGACCACAAAATATATTTATCAAGTCAGCAACGCATTGCCTGACATACAGGGGGGCAAGAGGTGACACAGACAATTGGGAGCCAGATTATTATTACAGTAGAGGAAAGGGCTGCAATTAACAGAACTGAGGCAGGGGATACAACCCTCAGGGTTTTTTTGTAGAGCAGATTTTCATCTTTATATTTAATCTAGTGAAGAAAGCAAAATATGATTTCCATCAAAACTTTGGTATTCCCTCCCCAGGTCTGTCTCCCTGTATCGGTCTCTCTCCCTCTCTCTCTCCCTCTCTAGGTGTCTTTCGCTAGCAGGTGAAGACTTTTCTATTATCTGGCATACCCCCAAATAGCTGTTACTGGCCCTCTTTCTGGCGTTATGTGTTTTAACAGAATTATTTTGTAAATTTAACTGCTTTTTTAATTGCCCAAATGTTTTAATGCTTTTTATGTTCACTGTGGACCCTGATAGGGTAGAAAGGTGGCAGAAAAATGTTTTTAAAATAAGTAAATAAAATGATTTTACATATGCTGAGATGTCGATGTGTGTATCCCCACATAATGAGGTCTAAGCTAAGCCACACTGTAAGCTGTTTTAGCTTACAATAAATGAATCTCTGTGCTTTTGCTAATGTTACTCAACATAAGATAATTAAATTGATTAAGGACAACATTTCTAGATGCCATAAGTTACTGTCTTGAAACAATGGGTAATTTGAGAAAAGATATCTGATGAAATGCCCTGACCTGGAAGGCCTAGGCTAGCCTGATCTCGTCAGATCTCAGAAGCTAAGCAGGGTCAGCCCTGGTTAGTATTTGGATGGGAGACCACCAAGGAATACCAGGGTTGCTGCTCAGAGGAAGGCACTGGCAAACCACCTCTGTTAGTCTCTTGCCATGAAAACCCCAAAAGGGGTCACCATAAGTCGGCTGTGACTTGAAGGCACTTTACACACACACATCTGAAGAAACAAGTAAATAGATGAAATTCTAGAGGTGATGGGCACATTAAAAGTTTATCATTCCACTAGGTCTAGATGGATTACACCTGAAAGAGAAATGATGCATGGTATGGAAAAGTGGATAGAAAGAATTTTTGCCCCCCTCCCCATACTACAAGAACAAAGGTTCATCCAATCAAATTATAAGGAATAGATTCTGGATAGAATAAAAAAAAAAGAACTGCTTCACATACTGCACAGCTAATTTATGGAGTTTGCTTCCATAAGATGCAGAAATGGCAATTAGCTTAGCTTAACAAGGGCATTAGACAAATTCATGACAGATATGTCTATCAATAAGATGACTAAATAGAGGCACTATCCAACTGAATGACAGCTGCTGGAGGGTAACAGCAGAAAAAGGCTTTTGTCCTCTTTCCTGAAGGGGGGAGCGAAGTGCCACAGGAGCTGGCGTGACCCTGCGCCAGTGTTCGTGCCACTTCGCCGCAATAAGTGGCATGGACGCTGGCCCGGGGGGCACTTATGCCAGCGCTGAGGAGCGATGCAGCAACATGGGCTTCCAATACTGCTGCTGCAGTGCCAGCATTGGGGGGGGGGCTCTCCAGGGGGTGCTCTCCTGGGCATTCCTAAACCCCTCTATGCTGCAGTGATGCTACTCCAGCAAAATAGCTGGCGCAGTCCCGTGAAACTCAATGGGAGAGTTTCACAGGGTTTTTGTAAAAAGGCATTTTAAATTCTTTTTTTTCCAGCTGTAAAAAAGTATGCTGGACCTTTGGTCTAACCCAGTGGTTCTCAACCTTTTTCCGACCGTGGCCCCCTTCTGACTTTGTTTTCTTCCTGTGGCCCCCCTGTCCTACCAGTAGAAAGGTAGCTATTTAAATGTTTTGTTTGTAAATAGCCAAGGAACAAAGAAGCATAAACAGCCACACAAAAGGCACACATGCAGTTCTTATTGGGAAACTGAAATTTACAAAAAAAAATACCCCACAAAAAGGGAATACAACAGGCTAATAAACAACAATGTTCACATGCAAGGGAGTACAAAGCCTCTACCACCGTTGCACAAGATTACAGCAATACAAAAATCCACAGTTGCAAACGATGCATAGAAGTGCAATGAAGAAAGTCATGAAGAAACAGCACCCCACACACTGATACTGCTACAGCCATGCACCTTGCCCGTGACAAATGAGATGCGGACAGCTTGGTGTGCGCAGCAGTGGAGAGCGGAAGTGGGAGGGAGAAAGAGTGGAAGCAATGTTGCCGCAAAGTGCACATGGCGATCTATCCACTGGGAAGCACGTTCACTTCTTTGTTCGCTCTACTTCTGAAGGAAGTGTAAAATCTCAATATGTATGGCTTTCACTGGGTATCACAATAGTTATGAGTTGAGTAAACACATAGACTAGAATCTATTAAGCACAAGCAAGAATCCCAGTTTATAAACACACAAGCTGCAGTTTATAAGCACATAAACTGAAAACTTAGTTTGTAGAAAGGACAAGTTATTCACCATAGGGTAACCTTATGACTTTATGAGCACACATATATTATGAAGATATCACCATATGGATATTATTATTTCACTGAGATATGTTAAACACTTAGAAGAATATATGTATGAGCCTTAGAAATCCACATAGGCCAGAATGTATCTAGCTAGCTGCATAGAGGGGGGGGAAAAAGAGTAGATAGAAGTTCAAAAGGTAAAAATCAGCACAAACACAGGAGTTCATTAGAAGGACAGAAGTTCACTCCAAGAATTAGAACACAGGGTAAAGGTATGCCAAGAGCTTAATTGGAAGATGTATGCCAAGTTGAGAGTGGAAGGTAGGCCTATCAAAAGCAAGAGGAGCTAAGTTTGGGTATCTGGCAAATTTCTAAGGTATAGACTGGCACAGAAATAAAGATATAGTAGAGATAAGGCCAGAGGCCGAAGAGTAGCATCAATTAAGTTAATTGGGATGACTACAGTAAGAGGCGGGCACAGAATACATCACGGGGCATATACAGATTGCGTCAAGATGAAACTTGAACAAAGAACTCCAAAATTGTATAAATATTCCTAGATTTTGTATGGAAATTTGGAGGTGTGGTTTTATGACAAGAGACACACTCTCCCTGCCGGCATAATAAATTACCTCTTGCTTCTAAAGAACTGAGTCGCCCCATTCTTGGTGAAAATCTGTACCAGTGAGTGGGGCCTGGCTTTTTGCATCCAACACTTTCTGTTTTCTGTTTTCTTGGTCACTTCTCTGTTTTCTTCACTTCTCACTTCCCTCTGTGGCCCCCTAGTCTCGTGCCGTGGCTCCCCATTTAAGCAATTTTCACCTGTGGCCCCCTTGGAATATCCTGGGTCCCCCCAGGGGGCCATATGGCCCCAGGTTGAGAACCACTGGTCTAACCAAGCAAGCTCCTGTTATGTTGGCATGCAATACTAGATGCTCAATATTATAATTTTTTCTGTCGCCAAACACTGAATCAACTCATTAGAAGATTGTGCCAAGGAAATAAAGATATTCAAAATGTCACCGACTTAAATACATCTTCCAAATACTGTTACTAGAATAGTAATAAGGCCATAAATACAGACACATTCAAGAGCTTCCTGGAGATTTAACACTGATGCCAAAAACTTACTAGTTTTAAAGGGCTGAGTCATCGATATTAAAAACTAGCACTTTTGAAAAGTAAACAACTGCAACCAATTTCATTATGTGCTTCTTTGACTGTCCTGAAATATTTTGGCTAACCTCTCAACAGGATCCCTAAGCATCACAATCAGCTTCGCATTTGGCTGGAAGGCATGGATAAAGTCCTGTATTAAAAATGGAGGCTCTCCATCTGTACTGTTGTCATAGAAGAAAATCCAAGCATTGTTGTCCCACATTGTTGATGCACTGGCTTCTCCTAGAAATAATAAAAAACAAAAAACATATGTTGTTATCCTTCATTCCAGGTAGCTGGATCTGAGAATTGTTATAAAGACTATGCAGAACCAGAATATTCAATGCCATTTACTAGGCAACTTCAAGATTTTGGGGGATTTGTGTGTGTTAGCACAAAACGGCAACTGAAGTTGTTTATCTGCATGGTTTCTATAAAAGAACACTGCAGTCTTGGTTCTGATAATGTAAGGCACACAGTTCTCATTCCATTAGTTTTAGATTTTCCCCCTTGAGTCTGCGTAAAGAATTTCTACATTTTAGAGACCATAACAGCATCAAATTGCAATAATTTTCATTATTGTCTGTTTTGCACATAAAATGCTGGGAGAGTCAATACCGTCGAATCTCTTTACTACTTATGCCATTTAATAGTCTATAAAAAAGAGGAAGGATTAATGAAGGATTAATACTGTGAACTTCTCCAACTCTCTGCCCAGTTAAATCACTTGTACAGAATATGTGCTATTTATACTAGCACAACAGAGGGTGTGTGTGGCTAGTCCATTTGTGTGCGCTAGTGAAACATCCAGGAGGAAAATCAGATTCCAACATACACAATGGGCAAAGGATATGTTCATGCATTGTGTTCCCTTCACTAGCTTATCAGAAAAGTGGCATTCCCCTATTTATTTTGCCATAGCTTTTGTTTGGACATCAACTCTTTCATGTAAGAGGACTATTACAACTAGATTAATGCTGCTCTTTGCTAGCTTCCCCCAAATGTTAATACTTTAGCTATGGCAGTACTTTTCTGACTGGTCCTGGCATCTTCCTTTTGACATCCCAATTTTGATTTCATCTTTGCTAGGATGAAGCCATATTCAACTTTTAATAAATTAACCACTGTTACATTTATATATCAAATTACAGCAGCACAGTTCAACATATTCCAATTTTTAATATAAGCTAAAAGCACATAACATATGATTAAACTGCCTTCCTTCATTAGCAGACTGATGTATAATGTCCTTATCCCAAGATTAATGGAATAAAAATCATGTTGTGTTTTCATAAAACAGTCTGTGGAATTTATCATAGTAATGATCATAAATAAATACATCCTGTCTAGAGTGCCTGGAGCCATAAACACAGTGTCTTCGGTAGAGCTTCTGAAAGCATCCACTGCTCCATCTGACAAAATATAATTATAACCCAATAAAATATTTGATTCAGAGATGGTTTTGATTGGAAAATTACACTGCCTGATAAAGTTAGAGGAATGTTTATAGTTTTAATTATATCTTCCCATTTTAATCATCTGAAGTTCAATAAAATGGCTCCCTAAGAGAATTTTGGGTTTTCATATATCCTTTTGATGCTCTCTTGACTAAATTGTATTTTTAACAAGGTAATAAACAAGTTTCATATAATGAGCATATTAATCCAGATTTTTTTTTCCTCCTGGAAATCTGAGATGAGGAGCTAATGTAAACATTTCCCATGTGAAAATTTTGCCTCCCTGAAAAACTATGACAGAAGGCAGCTGCTGGGGAAAAACACACACATTGTCAATTTAAATTACTGTTTCCCCAAAGAAGCTATATCTAACTATGAAACAGACCAAACCTGTGTTTCAAGCGGTCTTGTTACTAAAAACTCAAATGTATATATTTGTTCAGATTATTAGCTGCCTCTTCATATATCTGCTTGAAATAACCCACAATAGAAATCAAAACAACAGCTGCAGTAAAATCAAGCAAGTATTACAGAAAACATCTTAAAATACTTTCATACAACAGCACAGCATTAGAGACTGTCTTCTGTATTTAGCACAAAAACTACCCCACAAGAAGCATAATGGATCATAAAATGGGACCCACTGAAATAAAGTGCATGTGCACACAAAGGAAAACTGGAACATGATAAAACCTAAGGTAAAGCAAATAAAATTATCTTCTCCTCATTCCAAAAGTACAATAAACTAGGTGCTGGTTGACCCTATGTGGGGACAGCATTCCATAAATGAGAATCCACAGGTGAAAAAGCCCTGTCTCTTACAGGACCTGGGTACATAGCTGAGGGTTTGAAATGACAAATCTTAACTGGTGGGTATGTTTATATGGGAGAAGACAGTTCTTCATGTTCCCTGGTCCTAGGTTGTTTAGGGCATTAAAGGCAAAAACCAATAGTCTAAACTGGAACTGAAATGGAGTGATGCATACTCTAACCCACACCCATAAATAATCTGGCAGCTGAATTTCGTATTAGTTGTAGCTTTTGAGGCTGACAGATGTTTGGTAATATAACCCAGATGTGATCAGAGCATAGATTATTTATTATTTAGATAGAATATCAGTTTATTGGCCCTCATTCAGTCCATTCCCACCTTCAGTCATTTTGATCAGAACCTCCTCCCAAAAAAACTGATTTATTTGTTACGAAGAACAAAAAGTTATTGTCTCAAAGCATCAGGGTTGTTATGGGATAAAAACGGGTAGAAGTAAGGCACCCAGACTTGCTTTTTAAATAATTGTTATTGGGTTTTTATAAGGTACAGAAATAAATGGAAAAGGAAACATAGGGGAAAGAATAACATTTTGTTTCAATCTTCAGACTTGCTTGAAGGATGGGACAAAATGGGGTAGACCTTTTCCACCAGCAAATGAAGCTATTTTTATTTTTGAAAGCTACTGCCAGATTCTGCTCAGAGAATTCATTTGGTTAGCATTGTCATATTTACCTAAAATTGTTTTGTATAATGGTTGCTAGATTATCACTTAGAATGCTTATTGTTTGAAAAATTGCTAATAAAATTTTATAAACAAATGTGTAAATAAAGTAGGTAATTTTAATAGGACTTATTGATACAGAAAAAAATAATAAAATGCAAACTTGAAGGATACTTAAGCTGTTCTTCCCAGCATACATCTTTTAATTTTTAATTACTGGCTAAAGACAAGATTTTATGAGGCTGAAAAGCCTGCTTTCCATTTTACCAGCAGAAACTGTTCCAGTAAATGCTACCATCTTATCCGTATTTTTGTTATCTGAGCTTGCACTGCAAAGTGGATATCAGTGACCTCTTATCTAGACACAAATAGCCACAAACATTATTATAGCAAATCTAATACCATCAACATGTACCCCGAAAGAAAAAGTTTCTGTACCAATAATGATGTTGTTCATCTTGTTGCTATAGTCTTTTGCAGCATCACCTTGTAGCACACTCTGAATCTGATGGGCGGCCAAATCAAACAGATCTAGGTAGTCTTCCACTGGGTAGCGATCATGGAATCCATCTCTCAGACGAATTATCCCTGAAAACAAGAATGAAACGGAAAATGGGTAGTAAGTAACCTGAAAACAGTCCGCAGTTGTTTTGGTGAAATACTGATTTGAAATGGAAGATGGTGGTCCAAATATGATGATAAATCTTTCACACACAGTAAATAATGCACTTACAATTCACTTTCAGTGTACTACAGCAATTGTTTGCAAGTGGATTTTGCCATTTCACACAGTCAAATCCAGCTGCAAAGTGCCATGAAAGTGGATTGGAAGTGCATTATTCAGTGTGTGTGAAAGCGCCTGAGACACTAAAATACAGCCTAAATTCTATCTGCATGATAAAATTCTACATTATCAGTTCTATGTAGGAAACTGGATGCAATCCATGTTTACATAATCATGTTTGAACATGCATATGTGGACAAAGTGATACTGATAGCTATGCTCGTTACACATGACCATGTCACTGTCATTTATTGTGCATACAGAATTGTGTGCACACATATGAGACGGGGGGACTTATGTATTTGATTTATTTAGAAACTCCATCTCTCTCCTCCGCAAACCTGTTTGAGGTGGCTCACAACTATGTATACATGTGTGTGTATATGTGTGTGAAACACAGTGAAAGCCATAAAAACAAATACCAGTACCACATATCAATAAAACAAGCTGAGTTACTAAAAAAAAAAAAAAATCATGCCAGTAAAAACAATTCAGGCTGTAACAGCACATAAAACTGACCAGTCTAAAATGATATTGACAAAACTGTCCTCAGTCTAGTATTAATCCAGTACATTTTTTTGTCCTGGATCGTACAAGTTACAGCTTCCATCTTTGAACAGTCCCCAGAATACACCGCTGATTGCTGGGAAAGCTGGAAGTCCCCAGGTCACAAGTGCACAGCTGCAGAGCTCTGACAAACAAGATCGGTCCCATGACTGATACGCACTCTGACCAGCATACTGTTTTGGTTTACTGGAAGAAGAAGTTACGGGTATGGGATTTTCCTGTCCCCTGGGTGCCAAAGCAAACTATGAATCAGGGGGAAATTAATTCCACGCCTCCGTCTCCTACTATGATGAGTAGGTCGCCATGGTCCTGCCCTTCCCCAAGGGAAAAGAGCCTTGGCTACTTACCGTGAAGGCTTCTTCTGCTCAGAGGGACAAAGGGCATCTTCAAGATGGGTGTTTCCTTTTCCTCTTAGCTCGGGAGGCAGGAGTTAATATTTAAATTTTTCCTTCTCTTGCTTAACTGAGACCACTTCTTGTTTAACTTCTGCCACCTCTTTTTTTACTGATGTCACCTCCTGGAGTGTTTTGGTCAAGAGTTCTTGTAAAGAGTTCAGGGTAGCATCAGGTTTTTTAGCCATCTTTGCAGCTACAGATGTCCCTGTTACTGGTGAAGTGGCTGGTGAAACAGCTGGACTAGTGACTGAAGCTCTTCAGTGCCTTCTAATAAACCGATTAATTCATATCAGTAACATGTTAAGAGTCTAGGTCTTCCTGCTTCAGAGGACCAAATTAACAGCTAGGAGTACACCATCTAAAAATATGGAAACCCTTAGGTACAAGACTGGATAAAGAGAAATGCTTTGGCTTGGCACCTAAAAGGAGAATAAAGTTGGTGCCAGGAGAGCTTCAAGGGTAAGGGCATTCCAAAAAATGAGGTGCCTCCACTGAAAAAGTCTCTGGTTGCCACGCACCTTACCTCTGCAACTGGGGGCATGGAGAGCAGGGCCTGAAAAGAGAATCTCAGCTGGTGGACTAGACAATATGGTCAGTCAAGTAACAGCAGTGCTGCTGAAACATGGTAGCCCCTACTCCAGCCAGCTTCTCAAGAAGGATGCAATGGTTGATGGCATCAAATGCTGCTAATAGGTCCAGGACAAGTAACAGGTATGCATTCCCCTCTCATTCTCCAGGAAAAGATCATTAGTCAGGGTGATCAAGACTGATCGCATCCCACATCCAAGACTGGATCTGAATTGAAATGGCGTGAGATAGTTAGTTGCCTCCAAGACCACCTGAAGTTGTCTAGCCACCAGATGGTAGTTGCTTAGGACATCAGGCAGAGGTCTCATGACTGGCTCTTTCAAGGCTGCAGGAACCTTGCAAAGATGTGTCCCAACAAACCAGACTGGTTTGATGCCAACATCCATGAAGGGCAAGGGTCGAGTGTATATGTGCTGGGGCACATACATCTAAGCAGCTTGTCCACTTCAAGCCTTACCAACTGAAATTCATCCATGCAACGAGGACCAGATTGTGCTCCAGTAGCATCTTGAGATTTAACTAAATCAATCGCGATACTCAAGTCATGGTGGATGAACAAACTAGTCACACGGTAACAGATTTCCCCTTGATACTGGCAGAGTGAAGCTCTTATTAATATATCTAAATGGTGTGATGGCTTAACAAGAGGACTGTAGTAGGATAAGCTAAATATAGGAGAGCTAGTTAGCACCAAGTTTGCTTTATAAAAGTAGGCCAGTAACATGCAGGCTGCCCTGACCTGGATGGCCCAGGCTAGCTTGATCTTGTCAGATCTCAGAAGCTAAGCAGGGTCAGCCCTGGTTAGTATTTGGATGGGAGACCACCAAGGAAGTCCAGGGTTGCTGTGCAGAGGATGGCACTGGCAAACCACCTCTGTTAGTCTCTTGCCATTAAAACCCCAAAAGGGGTCGCCATAAGTCGGCTGCGACTTGACAGCACTTCACACACACACACAACATGCAGGCCACAATAAAAATATTTTACTTGAATACTCCAATAAACAAGCGGACCTTTTTCTTGGAAGAATGTGTCTTTCATTAGGCAGAAAAGGGCATGAAAAAAACTGAGCCAAAGAAAACCGCCTAGCATCCCCTACAATTAGGACAGCCTGATTCTGTAGAAATGAGCAAGGGGAACATTAATAGATTGCAGAGACCTATGAAAATTTGTGAGGGAAGAGATCCAGGGAATCCATCCAAGAGAATTCATTCAAGAGAATCCATCCAAGAGAATTCATTCAAGACAATTCTACAGAATTTTGTAGGGAAAACCCCCTGGATTCTTTGCTGAAATGGCTCCAAAGGAATACCAGAGTTAGTTTGTTGCAGCAGAAACATAGGCATGTTGTGATGCTTTAAGGACTAGGATGTTCTTATTCTCACATAAGCCTTCATGGACTACCTGCATTGGATGAAGTGGGATCCAGTCCACAAAAACTTATGCAAGAATAAAAGTTAGTCTTTAAGATGCCACAAGAGTTTTACTGAAACAGGATCTTTACAAGAATTTACTACAATTTGTTAGCTGCTCTGGCATGCTAAAGTAACCTGTGTTAGCACATGCTGATGACATCAGCAAGACCTAGTGGGTGCTGCTCCTGCTGTGGCCTAGATAGTGTGGATTTGGCTCTGGGGTCATCCAAGGGGAGAAGGAGATGAAGAGCGCCTGATATAATTAGAGCAGGCTGCAACCTCACAGCAGGAGCATGTATGATCTGAGAGCATGCTTCTAAGTGTTGACACACAATGCCATCATCAAGACCTCAAAAGGCTACAGCTCCAGGCAAGCTTAGTGGAATATGGCATACTTAAGTGCACCACTGGGTTTAGACAGAACATGCCTTGAAAGTCAGGGAAACATCCCGAAACTCCATAGCGCATTCTGCCCTATTGGTACTCAAAACCCATAACTAAATTCTGGATATCTTCAAAATGTGAAGGCAACCTTACTTACTATGTAATTGCAACTCTGCAGAACAATTCTGTGGAGCCACAATAAAAAGACTGGGAGTTAATACTATTCTAAAGCATGTCTGACAGCTGTTGTATGCTAACATATAGAAATTATACAATATAACAAAAAAATTACATTTATTGCAAGGTGTACGCAGTGAAATGGTTTAAAAACACAGGGCCTGGGATGCAGGCTGCATATAAAAAAACCAGTTATAAAAATTTTATGCACAGTTGATACACAATGTAAATGACCAATGCTCGAACAGATGCGTTTCGGCCTGAATAGGCCTTCCTCAGTGGTCATAAATACATAAAGTTATAAAAAACACACATCAGGAAATAAACCTTATAAATATTTTTATCTAATATTTTGTGTGGCTTGATATAAATTCTTAACCCAAGCTGTGGGCCTTGCCACACGGACAGTTGCTCACATAATCTGATGCAAAATGAACACTGCTTCCAGATGTGCATACATCAACCTGTGATGAATCCGAATTGGCTCTGTGGGTGAACCTGAACCCTGAACCTGAACCTGAAGCAAAAGCCTTAGCTGAAATGTTCCAACAATGCCTCTCTCCAATAAACTCTCTTATGCCTTTTATCAGAAGATGACGGCTTCTTCGATTTGACAGAACCTTTGATAAAGCATGATCTTTACATCCTTCAGGAGACAGTTTGGGTAAGGTTAGGTTCTGGGGATTCTTCTTCTACTGTTGCTTATGACTTGTTTTGTCTGCATTTCACCCTTCCCTCAGAGCAGCCCACCTAGGGACCCAGACAATTTCCCATTCAGGGGACAAGCCCAAACTTTGTGGGCTTGAAAGATGGAAGTACACCCTGTGCTTCCAGACCCTTCTTTGGCTTTATCCTCAAGGCAGAGTGGCAAATGTTTTTTTTAAAAAAAACAAAACAAACAACAAACCACATTATAATTAACATATATTTTAAATCTGAGAAATAGTTTACTGGGTAAACTATAGAACCCTAATGTACATCAGAGACACTCAAAGTATTGATGAAGGCAGAGATGCTGGGAAGAACACCGCATGCCAATTAAAATCCCACTGAATTTAGTTCAGCTCACTTTTATTGAGTTTGCTACCTCAGTTGCCTTCAAACAAAAATTCAGGTGCAGTTCAGTTTGCCACAGTTCATTAGCGGCTGAACAGCAATACTAAAGATGAACTGAATCTGCAAAAACCAGTTTCAAGCCAACTTTCTGTTTAATTCCTGCTTGACAAACAAGCATATATTTGCTTTGATTTTTGTATAAAAAACAAACAAGCATGCATAATGGAAATCTATGCCTGTCCCTGTTAGTGGTGTAAACCTTAGCCACCTAGCACATTTACAGCTTTAACAATAACTAAAAATACTGGCATTCAAACTCACAGGGGCTCTACTGTTCCCTTGTGTCCTGGGATATACAGAGAAAATCAGAAAAATCAGTCATCACAGCATGGATGTTTGTTTATACGGAGCCCTAAACATTGGTCAGCGCTAATGTTTAGCCACCAAGACTGTAGCACTGGACTGCTGGATGGCATCTCCGTGGATGGTAACATGCCAAATATGGGGGATTTCTTAGTGATTCTGGGGGCAATCTTTACCTGGGCTACAGATAATGCACTGTACATAGGTCTCCCCTCAAAGTCAACTTGGGGATTCCAGCTGATGCAGAATGCTGCAGCTCAGTTATTATCAAGAGCTAGGCAGAGCAAGCAAATTACTCCCATTGGCTGCCCATCAGTTACCGGGTTCAATTCAAAGTATTGGCTATCACATATAAAAGCCCCTTCATGGCCTTGGACCCTCATATTTTGCAAGACTGCCTCTACTCATATGCTCCACCACACCAGCTTTTCTCATCTGAGAAGATCTGCAGGTGCCACCCTGCAAATGGGCAACATCAACAAAGGCCTGTATGTGTGCATTCTCTATTGTGGCTTCCACCTTACAGAATGGCCTGCCCTATGAAATCAGGAAGTCTTCTACTCTTCTGGCATTCTGCAAACTATGCAAAACTGAATTATTCAGGAGAGCATTTTTACTGAGATTTCAGAAGCTAAGCAGGGCTGGCATTAGTTAGTATTTGGATGGGAGACCACCAAGGAATGCCAGGGTCGCTGCGCAGAGGAAGGCAATGGGAAACCACCTTTGTTGGTCTCTTGCCTTGAAACACCTAAGGGGTTGCCATAGGTCGGCTTTGACTTGACAGCACTTTACACACAATACAGCCACACTGTAATGGAATGATTCAGGAAAATGCTTTAATAAAGGGAAATCAAGGGACTACTATATATAGTAAGTACTACTTATTAGTGTATGTATTTATCCTATTATGTAATTTCTGCATCTGTAACATGTACTGTTAATACTTCTGCTTTGCTTTAGCTTTGCTTTAGATTCTCTTCTTGGTTTTAGATTTTGCCAGTCCTAATCCTATTACCTGCTTAGTGGATATCCTATCCTATTGATTGCATTGACTTACACTGTATAAACTGCCTTGAGTCTCAGTGAGAAAGGCAGACTATAAATAATACAAATCAATACAAATATGTACCTACAGCATTTCTAGCTGAAGTGTTTCTCTGTGTTAGGCTGTTGGCTATGGGAATTTGTTATGTGATTTAAAGATGGAGCCACAGCATAGCCAGACAATGAAGCCTGATCTCTTGATTCCTAGCATTCCTTGTAATGCCGCCTGGAGAACTGAACACTTCAAAACTGATACTGTTTTCTAGAGAGTTAAGCATTCAGTTCAGGAAACACAACACTGAAACATCAGTCTGCATGTTTACTCACCAAACCGCTTTCTTGTCCACCAGTGAGGCTCCTTAATTGCTGAGAATCTCACATCAGGATGTAACCTGAGCCTGTCATAAAGATCTGTTGTTCCACACTTTGGCTGGCCTATGATGTAGAAATGGGGAAGACAGCGCAGCCGATAGTGCTTGTCCTTGTAATGGTACAAATGGTTCCAAAATACCTTTCTGAGATAATCAAATACTGCCCGAAAACGTTTGGAATACAATGCATAGGAGTTTGTAGCATAGGGATCTGTGGTCATGTTTCCACTGTATTCTTCATACCAACAAGGACTCTTGCTGTTTGGAAGAAACTTGTTAGGAATTATTGAGAACATCTGCAATACAGAGAACAAACACTTTAGTAAAGAGCAACAAACAAAAAACATGTTTCCATTTGCAGTTACAATAATCCCAGTGTTTGCACATTCTAGTCTTTTGAATGCTTAGCTGCTCCATGCTGCTATACAGATACAACACCTGGGGAATGTGCAGAGCTGACAGTGAAAAATGGTAAAAGTAAAGGTCCCCTGTGCAAGCACCGGGTCATTCCTGACCCATGGGGTGACGTCACATCCCGACGTTTACTAGGTAGACTTCGTTTACGGGATGGTTTGCCGGTGCCTTCCCCAGTCATCTTCCCTTTACCCCAGCAAGCTGGGTACTAATTTTACCGACCTCGGAAGGATGGAAGACTGAGTCAACCTTTAGCCAGCTACCTGAAACTAACTTCCATTGGGATCGAACTCAGGTCGTGAGCACGGCTTGGACTGCAGTACTGAAGCTTCCCACTCTGTGCCACGGGGCTCCTAACAACAGTGAAAAGGACGCTCTAATTAAAAAAAAACTCATAACTCTTTGTTGTATGGAGGATTCATGCTAAGAAATACTGTTTGAGTTTTAAAATTAGCTTCCTTTTCACTGGGCTCCTAACGACAGTGAAAAGGAAGGTCTAATTGTAAAACTCAAACAGCCTTTCTTAGCATGAATCCTCCATACAACAGAGAATTATTAAGCCCTAGCAGAAAAAAACACTGAATGTCAATTCTGACACACCACACAAGAGGACAATCAAAATGCTTCTACATGGCCACCCCTCCATATAGGGACCCTAACATTAGAATTTATACTATTATATTTATCAAAATATTTATATTCTACCCTTCCCCCTTGCAAAGGTCTCAAGTTTGAAACTTCTGTGACTATGAGAAGTCTTCATGCTAGCAGCCACTGAATATGCAGTGGAGAAAGCATGGTAGAGGTGAAGAGTGGGCAATTCAGGTTGAGGATAATTCCCAATGCAGTCCGGTTTACCAGACATTAAAGCAGCCTGGTCAACACAGCTTCTACTTTTTAGAGTGCCTCTGCCGTTCCATGTCTACCACTAGTTTACACTGGAGGTTAGCCATTCTGGAAGCAATACATAATTCATTGCTGTTTTCAGCACAGATGAATCCATGTACAAATCCAAAAGTACTACAAAGAGTTTTGCGATGTCACCAAGTAATTCTACTGCCAAAATGTTTTAGAAACATTCTAGGGAGGACTCCACAGAGGTCCCTGTCTATACTTTATTCTGTGCATATGGACAGGCAGGCATCCTACTGCAAATGGCATAGATTATCAGAATTTAGAACTCATACCAATGATTCTATTAATATTAAAACATTATGATTAACAAAGAAGTTAAGGAATGAGGTGTGAATGAAGCAACAGTGGAGGAAAGGGATTGCTTTCATTGACAGCCGGTATGATGCAGTGGTTAGTGTGTTGGACTAGTATCTGGGAGATGCAGGTTCAAATCCCAGCGTTGTCATGGAAGCTTGCCAGGTGACCCTGGGCCAGTCACATTCTCAGCCTAACCTACCTCACAGGGTTGTTGTAAAGATAAAATGAAGCAAAGGAGATGATGTAAGTTGCTTTGGATCCCCATTGGGGAGAAAGGCAGGGTATATATAAAGTAATAAATAAATAAATAAAAAATAACTGAATTGCTTACTAGTACATTTCCAAGAGACATATAGCTAGCCACTAAAAGAAAAAAAGATTGTGGACTAGATGATCCAACAGGCCTCTTATGAGGAAATGAAGACGAATTTTCAAAAACAAAGGTTTCAACAAAACTCTCAGGCACCAGGTAGCTCTTATGGCTACTTCAGAGTAAATGGCTTCAGTATAAAAACCAGGTATAGACCACTTCAAACTCCCATGCAACCAAACCAAAAATTTCTTTCTCACAGTATTAGGGATATAGCATTCAAATTTCAACAAGTGAACATGCACAGCAGCTCAATGAACAAATCCCACAAGAAAATCTAACTGAAGTGTACTGAAATATGCAACTGAATTAAGAAATCTGGAAAATGAGCTTGCAAGGAACAATAATTAGAAAACATAGGTTTAAATGGAGATAAAATAAGCAGATCAAATTAATGTTCTGGTTTAATTTGGAAGATAAATCATCTGCATATTTTATTGTAACACTTCCAAGACAGGTTTTTATATGCCAACTTTCTCTACCACTTAAAGGAGAATCAAACTGGCTGACAATCACCTTCCCTTCCCCTTTCCATGACAGACACCCTGTGAGGTAGGTGGCTCTGAGAGAACTCTAAGAGAGCTGTGACTAGCCCAAGGTCACCCAGCTGGCTTCACGTGGAAAAGCGGAGAAACCAGCCCGGTTCACCAGATTAGCATCCGCCGCTCATGTGGAGGAGTGGGGAATCAAACCTGGTTCTCCAGATTAGAGTCCACCACTCCAAACCACCGCTCTTAACCACTATACCATGCTGGCTCTCAATGGGAAGAAGTGGGGAGGGAAGGGTACAATGCCATAGAGTCAACTAAGCAGCCATTTTCCCCTGGGAAACTGATGTCTATTGTCTGGAGATCAGCTGTAATCAGTAGATCTCTAGGCCCCACCCGGAGGTTGGCAACCCTATTTTCAACATATAATAAGACCCACCAGACACTAGTTCATACATACAATGACATGACTCTATCAATGTTAAGAAGTATCAATGCCAACACCGCGAACAAAGTCAAAGAGTCTTTCTTTTCTTATACTCACATGTAACTCTTGTTTCTTCAGATCTTCTAAGTGTGGATAATGTCTGGGTATGAATTCAATATTTGATGTAATACTGTCAATAATTACTTTAATACTTGGATAATCCTTGGCATATGAAATATTCATTTTAGATGTTTGGTAATGATCTTTCACATCACAGAGAGTCTCACTGTCCATTAAGTTTGAATTGCTAGCAAAAGCTCCATAATGGAATGTGGGCAGTATCAGCAAGAGGCCATGTTTGGCTCCAGTCAGTATATAAGACGCCATTACTAGCATCATTATCAACAATCCAAACATTAAGCTGCACAGCTTCCCTTTCTTCAGTCGAAACAGTCCAGCCCAGCTCTCACTGTGATCAGTCCTTACTTCCAGAACTGCAAGCAAGTTCATCTGTTTGCTATCCAAGCGCAACAGAACTTTATTTTCTCTTTTGCAAAGGTGACAATTTTTGTTATTGTGACCTGGCCCTCGGCACCTGGAACAGCATTTGTGCAAGTCATTTGGTAACAGTGCTATGCAACAACGCATGCAATGCTTCATACCATTAAAATACTGGTGATATGTGCCATTTGCAGTAGTCAGGAAAGAAGTTCAGACGGATGAAAGTAATTTCCAAAAGAAATAATCATGAATACCTCGCGCAGTCAGATAAAGACGATTGCCGTGTAAAAAGATCGCTGACATCCAAAACAGATTTAAAAAAAATATATGTGGCTGTGTCTTAGGTATAAATAAAATGTAGTCGGGACATATTTGTAAGAATTGGCTCAATGGGAGCAAGTTAAAAAGACAAATGAAATCCTGTTCAGGTTTTTCCCATTGAGCAAAATGTAATGAATGGGATTTCACTGTACCAAGTAAAGAGACATACAAAACAAAATGAATTCATTGTCCTCGGATGGTTCCAAATGTAATAAATTTAAGAAGAATAGTCTTTTGAGGTTTAAATAAGTTCCTTTTACATGCAGTTTCCAAGACAGAAAAACTCTTTGGAAATCTTCATCTTTTTAACATCAGTTTGGAAGGTTTTGTTGTTAAACCTGAAAAAAGAAAAAAAAGGGACAGAATGAATATGGCTGCCTGGCATTTCTATCAAAACACTAATTGTTTTTTAAAACAAAGGACTACCAATGGCTGAAATGTTAGCATTGGTTGAGATTTCTTTGCTAAAATGAAAGAGGAAATGGATTCTTGTTGGGAGTAAGATAGTGGAGAAATATGGGAGGACAAAGGTATGGGAAACTGGCAAACCCAAACAATTGTGGTACAAAAGGCTAAAATTATCTTGCAAAAAACTTTTAGGACAAGAAAGCTGTTGAGAAAGAAAGCAGCAACAGTGGTCTGAGTGAAAGCTATGGAGGGAAATACTAATTGACAGCATTTGAGGAGCAACAGACAGTCTTAAGGGACGCCCTTCTGAAAGGGAAAGCAGGACCACATTTACACGAACTCCTAGAGATTCTTACAAAGAGATGAATCTCTGGAAAGTGTGGTGATAATATGGTACCTTAGGAATTACTCATAAATAAAATTCCTTTCCATTTCCAGTTCCTGCCTGTGCATATTAATTATTAACCTCAGCAACAGAAAGATCATTAGCAATTGCTCGGCAAACTAGAAACACCTCTGGAGATGAGTTAATTGAATGTCCCTTATTTTTGGAGATCAATAAAACATATTGTCTCACCCTAAGAAGCACATTAAATGATTACAGAGAAAAGTTCAGATAGCAAAAACGGGGTATTTCAAGAGTTCAAGAGAAAACTGATGTTATCTGAGCATGATATTAACTTTTTATCTAGTAAAGAATACAGGAAAGAACTCTTGGAGCTTTGTGTGCGCACAGAACTGGAGCTTCTGGGATAGATCTAACCATCCTCCAAGTAGTCTTCCTCCAATGGATGAGGCTATTCATTTGAAGATGGCTCCTTAGAGGGTGGAAGAAGGCTTCAAACATGAGCAAAAAAGGGACAGTGTACAAATGTTTAATTAATAATTCAGTAAGTAAACTTAATTAATAATTCAATAAGTAAACAAATAAAACCAATATTACCAACCCTTGGGGGGTTCATAACCCCCCAAATGATAAAGGATTTAGGAAATTAATGTCTTCAGTGGCTGTTACTAGGCAACTACAACAATATTTCACGCATTCAAGCCTTAATTTCTGTCAGTAAAAGACAAGGGGGGCAGGGACCTTTCCCGGGCTGTTTTGACTTTTGAGGGAGAGGCCAGGCATGGCAACACCACCAGGTGACTTGCTTTCAGCTGACTTGTATGACTAACCCAGGCTCGTCTGCTTGCTACTGTTTAACAGCAGCCACCCCATGAAAGTCAGTGTGGTGTTTAGAGTTTCAGAGTAGGATTTGGAAGATTCAGGTTCAAATCCACACTCTGCCGCAGAAGCTCACTGGGTGATCTTGGACCAGTTACACACTCTCAACCTACCCTACCTCAGAGGTTTTTGAGGATAAAACAGAGGATGAAACAATGGTGTAAGCTGCTTTGGGTCCCCCTTGTAGAAAAAGGTGGGGTTTAAATGAAATAATAAATGTAGCTGAAAATGAGGGGGAAATAAATGGTCTGTTGGGAGGTGGGTGGGAAGGAGAGAAGGAGGCAAAGAAAGGTGAGAATATGGGGGATGCTAGGAGGAGGGAAAGAGGAAATAGCTTGAGGAGGAAAATAAGGTGCCCCTGCAAGTCCTTGCAGAATCCCCACTATGCTACTGGGCCCAGCTCAGCTGGTACTGTGCAACTTGGCCAGAGTTTCCTGGGGTAAAGGCTGCCAGAGAGAGGGAAGGAGGGTAAACAGAATACAGGAGGGCAGATAAAGTAGGTTGGCTGGAGGGTGGGAATGAGAGAAGAAAACAGGAAAATGGGAGATGCTATGGGGGCTGCCAAGGAAGGGTCAGAGGGGGAAGGTTAAACAAGATGCTTCCTGAAAGTCCTTGTGGGTCCCATGCTTGTGAAGGTATAATATGGTCCTGACAATTCCAGATAATTGGGAGAAGTTACCCACATAAAACAGCAAGATTGTTACAGTGATGATTTACAAGAGTTTATGACGCTGTTATCTAAAAGTACATTCACTCATAAAGCAAACCTACAAAATACAATGTTAGTTTAAATTAGCAAAGAAAAACAGAACTTGAATAGTCCTTAAAGACAGCAAAACTGGATGCAAACTTGACAGTAACAGTGAGCAGCCTCTTCTACAGATCACACTGCTGTGTGGAGGCTGGTTGACCAGACCACTTGCATTTGTAAAGTTAAAACACATGTTGAGCTTGGACTCAGTGGACTTTAAATAGCAATCCCTGGTGAAACTTCAAACACTTGCAAGAACAGCTATTCAGGCTTGCAGTGGTTGTGGTGTGAGTCTCTTAGGGAACCTCTTCCAGAAAAGACTAACCATAAATAACTGCACATTTAAAAGTGCCTCAACCGCTTTGTGAAAACTTTTCACTCTTGAACAGAGCCTCTCCCTGCCCGAAAATTATGTTGTACACATCATGAAGTCCCATAACTGAGTTGGAGAGTTGTCAATTTTTACTCTTAGCCCTGTTCAGAAATTAAGGAGGTAAGGCTTTTCCCACCACTTAAAATGTACGCTATGCATTCATTTCATCTGCTTTTTTTCTGTTTGGCTGCTATTAAAGATACAGGATAAGGGCCAAAAGAAAGGCAGCATCCTTTCTGTGTGGCTGCGAAGACAGGTGTGTATTTCAATATATGGAAGCTGTAGGCATTAATCAGGGATGGGTGGGCAGAAACATTTTCCAGTGCTTTATTTTTACAAAGACATTTTTACATTTGTAAAATTTGTTGTTTTATAAAATTAACAACAATGAATGGATACTTTTGCCAATGCAGTATGAGGCAACCTTGTCTGCTTCAAAGTTGTAATTAATGTTCAAGTGATTATCCCTCAGAATTGTGTAAAAGTATGTGAGGCGCTCTGACCCCCTCGGACTTGTGACGCCTCCCACCGGCAGAGGAGGAGGTCGGGTCAGGGGAGCCTCCTCGGCCTCAGACCATTCTGAGGGCGAGTCTGAACTGCACTCTTTCAGAAGAAGCCAGGATCTCTACGCGTCCTGCTCAGCCGACCCACCAGGCTTCCTTCCTCCCTGGCCTCTGCTTCCCCCGACCTTTTATCCTCCTCCCCAAGGTGCCGCCCTCCGCCCTTCCCAATCCTGGCTCTTCCCCTCAGCTGCCGCCCGGGAGAGCTTCCTGCCGCCATTCTGCCCCTTCCCCCTCCGGCGTTGGGCATCCCTGCCCCTTTCCCCGGTGCCCCCGCCCGACTAGCAGCTGTCCTGCGGGCCGTCCCACCCGCTGCTTGTCAGCTGGGCCGTCTCCTTGCCGCCGGCCATCCCCGTCTCTGCCACCTCCGCCGTCCTCCGGGGTACCCAGCCCCCGGAGTTGCTTGGGGCTGCCTGTGGAGGAGATCGGGTGTGCAGGTGAGGCGTTGTCATGGTCGGCCCCCTCCCTGTGCGCCCCGCCCCTATCCGCTCCGCACGGCCACTCCGCCGCCGGCCCGGTCTCCGCTGCTGCACGTTGGGGCGTCCCGAGCAGCTCTCCTCGTTGTTCCTCCCGGAGTGGAGGAGGAGGTGGGGGAGCGTGGCAGAGTCCGGAGACGCCCATGTGTATGGGGGTCTCAGGACAAAGTATATGTATGTTTTATTGGTTTTTAAATGGGGAGGGATCACTAATGCATATAATCCTAATTTTAAAAATTACTGCTATGCGAGTCAAACAAAAACAAAGAAAGCAAGCATTCTTATTTATGTCTCCTCTCACAATATGGAAGAGATATTTTAATCACCCATCTGATATGCAAGGGACAAGTCGTTAGGGTTACCAACCACCAGGTAGTAGCCGGAGAACTCCTGCTATTACGACTGATCTCCAGCCAATAGAGATCAGTTCACCTGGAGAAAATGGCTGCTTTGGCAATTGGACTCTATGGCATTGAAGTCCCTCCCCTCCCCAAACCCCGCCCTTCTCAGGCTCTGCCCCAAAAACCTCCCACTGGTGGCAAAGAGGGACCTGGCAACCCTGCAAGTAATACGTGATGCTGTGGGGAGAGGCAGTGAAATTGAAGTGCCCCAGTGACCTCCATGGAAGAGTTAAATTCTGTCCAAATGGATGGGCAGACATCCATGGCACATAACATGCCACAGGTCTTTAGACAACTTTCCATGCCTTCAAGTTTTCTATACATTTAAACAATGCAAGGGAAAAACATGCTATATTGTCTTTAAATTTTTACACATGTTATTCCATTAAAAATAATTTCTTCACAAAGCAATGCTTTGAATTTGTTTGAACATTTCAACCACGCTTCCCCGACTAATCATACATTTTTGTTCAGGCATTTGTTGCTTTTGGGACACAAAATTAACATGTGGTACTTTTAAATTTTTGTTTGCTTTGCCTTGAAAACCCTACCAGGTCACCATAAGTCAGCTGTGACTTGATGGCAAAAAAAGAGAAACACAAGTCAAAACAGACATACTACATCAGACCACGCTCTATTTAAGACATCTGATAATTTTCCAATTCAGTTTTTCCCAGAAAAGCCATATCATCGTTGGGCATAACAGCTTAATTTGGAGTTGACTTCTGTACTGTGCTAGTCTATCTGTTTATACTTTTAGTTCAGTGAATTAATCCTTAACTCCATCTTAGATTTCATAGTGCAACTTGGCTATATTATCTACTCTTCACTGATACAGAAGAGTGAGCTGCTGTTTTATAACTCTCACCAGCTGTAGGTCTATGTGTGTAAACAATGATAGTACTAGAGGGGAGTCTAGAAGAGGACCTTTCAATGGCTAATTCCTCCTACAAAGAACTTTATCTATATCAATACAATTTTCTTCCTGGAGAGTGCTAACTACCCTATCACCATATCATGAGCCGATGGTATTGTGATTTCAAAATCTCACCTGACTACTTCTCTTTCACCTTCCCTGACTCATCCCTCTTCTTCCTTCTTTACAGACCCTCTTCTGGATGCTGTAATGCTCATTTCCCAACTAGAAAAACTCACTTAGAATAAACTCTTAACTCTTGCCATAAACTGGGACTTGTGGTTGGTGCTTAAGGACTGTCAGCTCTGTCTTTTAAAATTCTCTTTAATATTTCTCAGTACCATACAACTATAAGATTTATGGCCATTTCTAGGGTAGGCAAATTTATGTTTCCAAGGTATGTGATTAATGGATGTTCCAGTGCATTGAATTATCTCATCTTGGTTCTGGAATTCTAAATGGCAGCGTAAGTGACTTTGCCCTCAATGATACAGGGCTGAAGTCGGCTCTTAATGTTCTCTCTGTCAGTGCTGATGTCACATAAGAAATACCTAATGAAAGTATATCTGAATCAGAGAAGAACTCCCTTCCCCTCCCCTTACCTTGAACTGCTACAGGATGGCAGCAACAGCCAGCCAAGCAGCCTCTCCCATTTTACCCCCACCCCTTCTCCAAATATTCAGAAGCTATTGTCGAAGGCTTTCACGGTCAGAGTTCATTGGTTCTTGTAGGTTATCCGGGCTGTGTGACCGTGGTCTTGGTATTTTCTTTCCTGACGTTTCGCCAGCAGCTGTGGCAGGCATCTTCAGAGGAGTAACACTGAAGGACAGTCTCTCTCAGTGTCAAGTGTGTAGGAAGAGTAATATATAGTCAGAAAGGGGTTGGGTTGAGCTGAATCATTGTCCTGCAAAAAGTATCAAAGGTAATGTGCTAATCATTGTCCTGTAAGTATCAAGATAATGTGCTAATGAGGGTGTGGTATGTTAATATAGAACCATTGTATCCTGAAGTGATCTGTTAATTTGTGAAATCCAAAACTAATCTGCATGGCTATTGTGGACTGTAGTCTTTGTTCCTGTCCTGAAAACCTACAGATTAACAAAGACCTCCCAGGGGGGGGAAAAACCATATTTTTTCCTAAGGGTTCCCCATTGTTACTTGTAAATTGTCAGGCCTTTTCTGATTCATGCCTTAGGAATTTTTCCATCTGTAGTTTTCTGCTTATATATGATATTGTCCCGAGCCCGCGGCCTGGGGCCGGCTCTCGGGACTGCGCCCCCACCCCGCAGATTCCCCGGGCCGCCGGGAGCGGCCCGAGCCCCGGAGGATCAACCCCACTCACCGGCGGGAGAAGAGGAGGAGGTGCGGGCGGCCGGTTGGCCGGGCGACGCGCCGGGAGGTGGGGCCGGCAGGAAGAGCAGGAGAAGACAGGAGACCAATTCCCCGACGGGGAGGGGGTTGCGCCGGCCCAGTCCGGCGAGCGCGGGGCCGCGCAGCGCGTCAGAGGCGGTTCCTCCCCAAGCCGCGGGAACCCCACAGCCAGAGACGCCGGCTGCAGCTGGAGCACTGCGTCAGGCTCCGGCGAGGGGGTGGGGGCCCGGGGCGGCTGGAGGTGGATCCCGGGGCGGACCGGAGAAGGGAGGAGGGGACAAGGAGGAAGAGGGCGGGGGTAAGGGAAAAAGCCCTCGAGAAGGGATAGGCGGTCAGGCACAGCCGCACGACCGTGGGAAATGGGGAGGGCTGAACGGAAGGCCTGCAGGGGGCGGGGCTGACGGAGGATTGGAGGGGAGGAGGGCCCATAAAGCGGCAGCTGACGCTGAGGCCGAGGAGGAACAGGGGGCACGTAGGGTGTGCTAGGCAGCAGCCAAAAACACCCAGTGCTGGGAGAAGAAGGTGGGGAAAGCATCCTCACTTCTAACCTCCGATTCTGAGGCCAGGGAAGCTGATGCCCGCTGGGGCCGTAAGGCGAAGTGGACCCGCCGGAGGGAGGGGCCCGCGAGGCAGTGCGTCAGAGATATGCACTGAATTGCTCCAGGAAATCCTGCCATTCAAACCAGCAGTATCCTCTCCCATCATTTCTTACTGCATAGACACTGTAAGTATCCAGTTCATATAGTTTATATCCCAACCTAGGGTTGCCAACCTCCAGGTAATAGCTGGAAATCTCCTGCTATTACAACTGATGTCCAGCCGATAGAGTTCAGATGACATGGAGAAAATGGCTGCTTTGGCCATTAGACTCTACGGCTTTGCAGTCCCTCCCCTCCCCAAACCATGCCCTACTCAGGCTCCGCCCCAAAAACGTCCCACCGGTAGTGAAGAGGAACCTGGCAACCCTATCCCAACCATGATTTGTTTCACCCAACAAAGCAGTCAACAGACCAGTTCCCACAATGGCTTAAGAGTAACCCTGAAGAAGCCTTCCTTCTCTCAGGCCTAGTTCTCCCTTCCCTCCTCCTGCATGCCAGTTTTGTCTGACCTGCTATCTTCACCCTGCACTTGAAGGAATTTTAGTCAGTCTGTATGCTAATCTATTAGGAAGCGTTCATACATCCTGAATAATGCACTTTCAAACCACTCTCAATGCACTTTGTAGCTGCATTTCACTGTGTGAAATGGCAAAATCCACATGCAAACAATAGTTAAAGTGCATTGAAAGTAGATTGAAAGTGCATTATTCAGGATTTGTGAAAGTACCCTTATTGTGAAGTCCTGAAAGGGGCAATGCTCTTAGGAGCCGGCATGACTCCTAAGCCAGCATCTGTGCCACTTGCACTGTGTAAACTGCCATGGACGTCAGATTAGGCCAAATATGGCGGCTCCCTTGAACTGCGGTTGCAGCACGGCCCTTGGACACTGGTGTGGTGCAAGTCCCCATGCTGGCATCCCAGGAGGCATTCCCAGGGCATTCTGGGGCCCGGAGCTTCCTTTAGGCAGCTTCCTAACCCTGTTTGTGCTGGGAACGCCCCTGACGCAACTGCGTTGCTGCACTTTCATTTTGGGGGGCGCAGCATCACTGTTTGCAATAGGGCCTCCCCCCCTGCCATTTTAGGTTCTTTTTGTATTTAAACCCTTCCCCCCCCCACCACCAGGGCGGCTGGGAAGTGTCTGTGTAGGCGCAGTAGCCATGCAGTCCCCGGCCGGTGCAATTCCCAGGATTGCTCTGCCCTCAGACACTTCCCTGTGGGGTTCTACCACTTGTATAACTTCTGATGGCAGACACCACATGCTTCCCATTGCCACATAGGCCTTTTCCACACCAGCATGGAATGCTATCTGAATATGCAGCACTGGCAAGAAAACTATGATAGTGTAACAGTGGCCCAAAAGATTTCTTGGTAATAATTGGCATCCAGACTGCTAGGGAAGCTGGGGGAAGGAATGTCTACATAGATACAGGCTTGCTCTCTGTGTGCTTTAAGTAAGTGGGTTAAGAGTCATGGAGTGTCAGAGTGAACTATAAACAATGATAGGAGAAACTGGATGAAACTGCAACTGTACTGAGCCGCCTCTATGTCTGTAGTGCTATCAGCTTTACCCTGAATGTTGATGGGTTGCCATATCTTGAATTTGGATAAATATCCCTTCCTCAGTATGATAGGGACTCAGAGATTTCTGCCCACTAGGGCATCTGAGTCAGCAGCTGCAAATAAACTGTTTTTCTTGATAACGATCTCGGGTCTCTCTCTCCCCCCACGAACCCCCGTTTACCACAACATTTCTGGTGCCGTGACTCATGAAGGGGGGAGAGATGGGGTGTTGCCCCCCTCTTACCCACCCGGCTCGGGGTGCTGGGCCAGGGTGCCTTTGAGTCCTTTCTGCCGGCACGACCTTTTTTGGTTGAGAGAGTTACGCATGGACACCCTGGCCTCACTCACCCTGGTAGGGTGTTGTTGGAACCCAACAGGATCGCAAGAACCAGCCCAGCACCTCCAGAGGAGATCACAGAAGGCAGGTGAGAATCAGGAAAGGGTTTTTTAGTTCAGTTCTGGTGCCCTCTGCAATCAGAGGAAGAAAAGTTTGATCAACTTTTACGGTCCTGCCCTATTACAGCCATCAGGTTTGGCTGGAAACCGCAGAGACCTCTGTCAGGAAAAGGTTTGGAAATGGTGGGTGGCGTGTGAGAGTGAGTGAGTGATTTTGTGTTTGATTGAAGGGGATGATTGATTGTGTGAGAGACTGTTGTGGAACACTTTTGCATACATTTGTACACATTTTGGGAGGAATGGGTGGAAAGAAAGCTCTGTAGTGACACCTCCGTGAGTGCCACGCAACTTTCCAAAAGTCTATCAGAATGTGGCCCTTCATATATTTTGTGAACTGGACTGTGTTGCATATAGGGTCGGCTGGTCCGAAGGTAGTGGGTTATGGTTATTTCAATTGATGGTTTTCAGTCACAGACTGAGGGCATAGCAATAACTGTCTTGTGTGATTTGCACAACAATAGCATAATCATAGCTAGATGTTAAAAATGCAACCTTTATTTAAACTTGGCATTCTTTTCTGGAATGACTTACAGATAACACAGACTTCGGTCTCCAAATTCTTTCCTTTTCTTTCCACCCATAAATAATTTCTCTTTAAAAAAAAAATCTAGATACTTTTGTTGGCATTTCATCAGGGAACATACTATTAGGGTGGGGAGAGTTATAGAATATTTTGCTAATGTGTACATATCACGTGGTCATGTTTATATCAAACAGTTCTTATGTAATATGTTTAGTATGCTTTAAAAGATGCATATGCTCATCTGATATTTATACTACATTAAAATGTAGTAAATTGTACAGAAAAATACTTGCATACATTTCTGCAATGAATAATTCTCCAAAGTTAGCTGGAAAGACAGAGGATCTCTCAAGGAATGGGAAATGAATTAATGGATCTCCTGCCCAACTAAAACTATTCTGTAGTCACTAAGAGGTTAACCATATGTTCAGTTTTCCCAGAGGAAATCTTTGGGATGGGGGATGTTCTCCATTTTGCAGATACACACAAGCCCAATTTGGACCAGAGCCATGGCACATGAAGCAGGGGGTTTAGACCTTTCCCACATGCCATTTTCCCAAATTGAAACTGCTGAGGGGTGCTATTTGCCCCCACATATACCAATGAGCTACAAGCTAAGTTTCCACAGCTGGGCAAACAGCACCCCCATGGGCATTTCAGGTTGGAAAAATGGTATGAGGGCAAAGGTCTAAGCCCCTTTTTTCTGTGCAACATAGTCCAAATCTCAATCAACCCCACATGTACCTGGGAAGCGTGTTACTTCCCCACCCACTCTGGGGATGTCCCTGGCAAATCCATAACATGTAGTTAGGCCATAAACCTATATGTGATGCAAATCTGTCTCAGCTTTGAAATCACAATATTATCAGGTTACCTGATCATTCTCTCCAGAAACTTCTGCTAAATTTGATCTTTCTTCCAAGAAAAGACATTTGATTCAAACATTTGAGAAAATTTCTGTATGAATGTATGCCTTACTGCTGATTTCAACAAATACAAGATTGCAACTCCCAGAAATTTATTCATCCTGAAATAGATATGAATGTATTACCATTCTATTACATTTCATCCTTTGCATTTGCTTCATTTTAGGTACCAAAGAGGAAAATCTGAATTTTAACTGGAAAACATGCTATGCAAGAAATAATGGGCTTCCTAATAAACAGCTTGTGTTAATTTTTATGCTCCTAGTGATGACACCCTCTGGTTCTTCACCAGAATAGCATTTGATTAAGGCAATGCACAGTTTATCTGGGTATTACTGAATAATGTAACATTTTTTTCCTCTTGAAATTAATAATACATTATTTATGGCTATATAAAGAAATCTTTACCTAGCCATGTTTCCTAGGTCTTGAACTTGGACCGTAAAACTGTGGTAACTAGCATATTCCTACAGTATTCAAGCCCACCTGGCTAGCAAGGCATAAAGAGGACAGTCAAGTTGTTAGCATAGGATATTGTTAGCGATAAAGGTGAAAGGCATAAAAGAAATGTCACTCAACATGAGTTCTCAGACAGGAGATTCAACCTTTAAAAGGTTTGCTTCAGACCCAAATTTATCTTACCAAAAATGATGAAGATTGTGTGACTGATTGTATCAGAAAGTAGGGACGAGCAAAATTTCCATGCTCCCAACAGGACAGTTTAGCATATGTTTTAAACTCAATCAATTGGGCTTACGAGTGCCTATATCATGCCCAATATTTTCACAGTTAGAAGAAATAGTTTTGATATGGGTAAGTTGGGGATGTGGAATCTCACCCACTGTTAGTTTTAAAATAGTCATTCCAATCCAACCCCACTACATTGAAAGATATTATCATCAGAATGGCAGCAACGGGGTTCCATGTACTTGCTGACATCTATATAAACATGTTTATATAGATGTTGTATAACTAATGCCAATAAAGGCTTTGTATTCGTACTTGCTGACAAAGGTGAGGAAGAGGAGGAGGAGGAGTTGGTTTTTATACCCTGATTTTCTCTACCTTTAAGGAGTCTCAAACCGGGTTACAATCGCCTTCTCTTCCTCTCCCCACAACAGATACCTTGTGACCCTACCACTTCAGAGCTGAAAACTCAGATGAGTTTATCAGCATAATGTTTTTCCACTGTTTCATGCTTCATGTCTCATAATAATATGAGTTGGTCACAATAAAGATGATTATACAACATCTAACTAATGTATGGAACTGGCTACCACAAGATACAATAATGGTCAAGATACAATATGGTCAAATGCTTAGATCAGTGGTTGGCAAACTCATTAGTCAAGAGAGCCAGTACAACCATTGAGATTTCTTTTGAGAGCCAAATTTCTTAAACTTAAACTATATAGGTAGGTACACTGTTTATTAATTTAATAAACTTTAATTAAAGTTTTAAGCCTTAATTAAACTATCGGTACACTCAATAAAACTTGATATCATACTTAATAATGATCTTATTTATTGATAAAAATTAAATTGTAAGTAAGGTATCCATAAAATTAAATCATGACAATGACTGACAAACACTTAATGTGAACAATGGCCTTGCATCTCCTTGGAAAGTTTGGGTAAATCAGGTTTGTATGTTGTTGTTTTAAATTTTAGGCATGATTCCAGGTTCTCATCAATAAGACGACTTCTCAATTTACTCTTGATAAGGTTCATGCTTGAAAAACATTGTTTGCATGAATATGTAGAACCGAAAAGGGAAAGAACAGTAAACGCTAGTAGAGGAAGGGAGGGGGGAGGAATGGAGAAAGGAAGGAAGGAACTGGGAAAGGAAAGAAGGAAGGAAGAAAGGGGGGAGGGATGGAGAAAGAAAGAAGAAGGAAGGAACTGGGAAAGGAAAGAGAAGGAAGGAACTGGGGAAGAAAGGATGAAAGGGAGGAAGGGAGGAAGGAAGGAAGGAAGGAAGGAAGGAAGGAAGGAAGGAAGGAAGGAAGGAAGGAAGGAAGGAAGGAAGGAAGGAAGGAAGGAAGGAAGGAAGGAAGGAAGGAAGGAAGGAAGGAAGGAAGGAAGGAAGAGTGGGGGGAGTGACAGAGAGAAAGAAAGGAAGGAAGGGTGAAAGGAAAGAGAAGGAAGGAACTGGGGAAGAAAGGATGAAAGGGAGGAAGGATGGAAGGAAGGAAGAGTGGGGGAGGGACAGAAAGAAAGGAAGGAACTGGGAAAGGAAAGAGAAGGAAGGAACTGGGGAAGAAAGGATGAAAGGGAGGAAGGATGGAAGGAAGGAAGAGTGAGGGAGGGACAGAAAGAAAGGAAGGAACTGGGAAAGGAAAGAGAAGGAAGGAACTGGGGAAGAAAGGCAGCCTGGAGCTGGACTTTTGGGAGCCGCCTGAGGGGGAAGAGGAGGAGGAAGGCGGTGAGGAGGAGAGTTTACCCCTTCCAAGTGGGCCGATGGTTAAGGCGCAAAATCCGCCCCCCGCACTGGAAGTTCCCCCTCAAGATCCCGGCCGGGCAAGACGCGGCCTGCGTGGGGGGCGGGAAAGCGATGCGGCGGACCAGCTCCAAACTCTCAGTCTGAGGCGTGGGGAGGGCGAAGCGAGCTTGGTCCTGGCCCAGGAAGCATTGTTGCCTTCCTCACCCGGGGCCAGGCAGAGCCAGCAGGAGGAGGAGGAGGTGGGGGGTGAGAGGTCCCCCAGCTCTGGTCACCCATAGAGACAGAGGAGGGAAGGCGGAGGTGGCCGAAACGAGGACCAGACAGCCACACCTCACTCCTCACAGTGGAGAGAAGGAAGGGAGGAGGGAGGGAGGGAGGAGCCCCCTCTCTGCCAAACCAAGGCGCGCAGCCAGGCTGCAAGAAAAGACGGGGGGTGGCAGCTGAGGGGCTCTTGTCGTTCTCCGGCCGCCGCCGCAATGGTGGGAGGCGGGGACGGCGCTGGGGCGAGAAGGAGGAAGGGCCACTCCTTCCTCTCTCGGAGACCCTCCCGCTGCTTTGGCCGGCCTAGGGCGCTGCTTCCGCACGTGGGAACAGCCGCACTCAGGGGCCCAAAGAGCCACTTGCGGCTCAGGAGCCGCGCTTTTGCGACCCCTGGCTTAGATGCATCGTATAAAAGAATTAGAGAAATTAATAAAGACTAGGTTTATTAGCCATTATTCTAAATGATACCTGATGCAAGAGAAGTAATATCCCTCTGTAATCTATTCTAGGAATAAACAACAAGGAATGGCTGTCACCTTTATGACCTTCTTCACTGTGTGACTGAAGGTAAGCTGGGGCAGCCATTTTGTAGCTGGCTCCACATTCTGCAGCAGCCATTTTATGGCAGCCATTTGTGGCTGTGTCCACCACGCGGTGTCAGAATTACAGAAGTGTCCTCAGGCTCAAAAAGTTTGGGGACCCTCACCATAGTCCCTACAAAATTATTCTCAAAGTTCTCATCCCTACAGCTGCCATGTCATTGCTGTAGCTTTAGGAGATGCTACATTTCTGTCTCTTCAAAAGCTTTTAGAGAAACATACCATTTCTAATTTATCACAACTGAAGCCCTTCTCTGCGTTTCGAATTTAATGTTTGTCAATAGTTTCCTAACTGACTTAAGCAAGGGACACAAATTTTCTTCATGCCTTGCTGCTTGCCATGTCAAATCAGAAAGACCTGTGCAATTAAGATTCCAATCTGTGGTGTTATTGCTACAGATTTGCTATACAGAGGTCCCTTAAGTAATGCAGCAGACACCAATTGCTCTGTTAGAGTAGAAAATGGTCCTCTATTTATTAATATTTTACCCTCAAGAACTACTGTGGGTTCAGTATGATCATTAATTTTTTTAGTAAAGGATGTGAGTAAGTGAAAAACATTTCCCACAGCTATATTAGAATATGAATAATATAGTATCGGAGAAGTCCAAATTGTGTGATCAGAATAAATTATGTCAATTAGGTATAGTATAGTTAGATTAATCAAACACATTTATGTAATTTAAATAAGCGTAGCTTGTTCCGATTTCTAAATACCTTAAGGCAAAAGAATGTTTTAGAGTATTTTCCCCCCATGAGATAGATAGGGTTGCCAACCTCCAGGTATTGGCTGGAGATTTCCTGCTATTACAACTGATCTCCAGCCGATAGAGATCAGTTCCCCTGGAGTAAATGGCTGCTTTGGCAATTGGACTCTATGGCATTGAAGTCCCTCCCCTCCCCAAACCCCACCCTCCTCAGGCTCCACCCCCAAAATCTCCAGGTATTTCCCAATCCAGAGCTGGCAACGCTAGAGGTGGAGGTGGCTGGGTGGGAAGAGAGTTATTTTTTATTATTATTATTGCATTGGAGGTCATTTTACATCTCCATACCTTTATAATTACAATTTACACTTTCCTTCTTCCAATACAAATTTTCCCCCTTTCCCTCCCCCCACGGACCAATCCATAATATCATATTTTCAGCCATGAGCATAGCCTTTTTAGTTTTACTGAAGTCTCTTTGTTGGCTTCTCCACTTTTCACCCAATTAATGTATGGGTTCCGCTTAGTCTTCAACTCCATTTCTTCTGTTTCTCCCATAGTCTGTTGTTTTAAGTATCCCAGCACATCTGTTTGCACACATTCAAACACATAGTTATTCTACCTGTCCATAGTCCACTTTGTTTTATCTTTCCATCCAAAAGCTATAACTGCGTGAGCCGCTAATATCATTGCTTTAAACGTCTCTTGTTTACTCTTTTCTACCTTCTCACACCCCATAATTCCCATAAACATCAGGTCTACAGTTACTTGAAGTCTAATCTTAAACAATTCTCTAATTTTACTAAATATTTTATTCCAAAATTCTATTACCCTTGGGCACTCCCACCACAAGTTTGAGAACCACCCCTGGAAGAAAGTTATTGTGAGGACAGTAATGTATATAATGACATGGGAGGATATTGTCCCAATGCAGTTGCGGAGGCTATGGCTCTGATGATCTGAGCAACGGGAGAGCCTACGCCATTCCCTTCAATCCATTTTTCTTATCAACATACTCCCTCCTTCCCATCTGCTTTCTCACCTACAAGAATAACAGGGTCCTGTATTTCCCCATTCAGGTGAGAAAGGCTTCCAAGTCACTCTAAATTGCAGACATGAAAAAAACAATACATTAAATCCAATAAAAATCAATGGAAATATCAGGAGTAAACAAGAACACTCCTATACAGCAACTACGGCAGCCAACCATCCATCAGAATTTCTACTCAGCCACCACAAAAGTCTTTAAAAACAAGGCAGTGTTTAGTTCCTGGCAAAATGACATGAAGAGAGTATCCAGGAAGATCTCCTTGAGGAATTTTTTTCCCCCAGTGTGGGTGCAGCAGTGGAAAAACAACTCTGTTCCTTGCTCTCCCAGATTTCACTTCGGAGAACACAGGGTACAATGTAGTTCTTTCCCCTCAGATCTCAAGAAAAAAGAGAGAACTACAGAAAAGAATATCTAGATACCAGTTATTCCTTTAAAATTGTAATTTGCATCCAGATTCCTGTGAATGGGAAAAGTTCACAGAAGCAGATCTTTTCTACCTTCCCCTTACCTCAGCAGCCCACTGTGTATGTGTAAAGTGCCATCAAGTCGCAGCTGACTTATGGCGACCCCTTATGGGGTTTTCATGGCAAGAGGTGGTTTGCCAGTGCCTTCCTCTGCACAGCAACCCTGGTATTCCTTGGTGGTCTCCCATCCAAATACTAACCAGGGCTGCAGCAGCCCCCTACACCCTTTGAAAAACCATTGGCAAGGATCAGGGATCCTCCCAAACTAAACAGTAAGTGACATGAGAGGGGAAGGACTTGAAGCAATGAGGAGGGTTGGGCACAAATTTCCTCATCCACACACTTGCAGGAGTAGAGTTTGGATCCAACCAGTTGTATTGGTAGACTAATATTCTAATAGCCATTGTTGTGGTCAATTGAATAGACTTCTATATATGTATATAAAGTGTAAAGTGTCATCAAGTTGCAGCCCACTTATGGTGACCCTGTAGGGTTTTCCAGGCAAGAGACATTCAGAGGTGGTTTGTCATTGCCTGGCTCGGCATAGCGACCCTGGAATTCTTTGGTGGTCTCCAATCCAAATACTAACCAGGACCAACCCAGTCTAGCTTCCAAATATATATAAAAAAAGTATTGCCAAGGTCCTAAATGTCCAAAGGTCTACCTGTACAGAGTTCATCTAGCAGGCAGAAAGTGCCCCCCCCCCAAATAGAATCAAAAGCTGATATTCTGAGTTTTTACAAGAGTTAAATTGTGGAACTCCCTGCCCCAGGATGTGGTGATGGCTGCCAACTTGGAAGGCTTTAAAAGGGGAGTGGACATGTTTATGGAGGAGAGGGCTATCCGTGGCTATTAGTCAAAATGGATACTGGTCATGATGCATACCTATTCTCTCCAGTATCAGAGGAGCATGCCTACTATATTAGGTGTTGTGGAACACAGGCAGGATAATGGTGCTGCAGTCGTCTTGCTTGTGGGCTTCCTAGAGGCACCTGGTTGGCCACTGTGTGAACACAGCTGCTGGACTTGATGGGCCTTGGTCTGATCCAGCATGACTTTTCTTATGTTTTCTATATTCCTTTCTTAAATGTGCTACATGTTTGTTCAGCTCTGTGGTCTCAATCCAAATTGGCCCCTGTTGTTCTTTAAAAATTAGTTTCCCCACAGCTGGTATGTTTAAAACCTCACATCCAATTTGGCCCTCAGACAGTGGACCAAGTGTAATATACTCAGTGCACCACCCCAAAAATGTCAATGAACATTGCTAAATTCTGCCACATGCATTTTTTTTTAAAGGCAAACGGCACTCAGAGCAGCACTGGGATCGTTCACACACATTCCCTCATTTAGGGGATTACCAGGCAAGATTTACTTCTCCTTAGGGTTGCCAACCTCCAGGTACTAGCTGGAGATCTCCTGCTATTACAACTGACCTCCAGCCGATAGAGATCCGTTCACCTGGAGAAAATGGCTGCTTTGGCATTTGGACTCTATAGCAGTGAAGTCCCTCCCCAAACCCCGCCCTCCTCAGGCTCCACCCCAAAAACCTCCCACCAGTGGTGAAGAGGGACCTGGCAACCCTACTTTTCCTGCTAGAATTCCTCATAGACAAATGTGGCAACCAGTGTCTAAAAGAATTTCTGCTATGTGCACTGTAACTTCTGCAAATGAATTACATGAACAATATTTCTAACCAAAAAATATTTTAGAAATCTTGTCGGGATAGAATGAATTGCATTCTCTTTTGGCTGAGTTTTGATCACACTGAAATTCTCTGATTAACATTTTGTTAATAAACTGTACATGAACTTGTGCCTGTTTACTTATGGACATTCAACTGTCTGCCAAAAAAATCAATTATATGAGAAATTGCTACTTTCTGTGACCTCACTATACGAAAAGGCATGAATAATGGTTTTGAAAGCTTATATGGCATGTTAGGCAAGTCAGTGACCTTCTCCAACTAAGGTACTCATTCACTCTGCTTGACATTAAAAAAAAAATCACAAAACTCAACTCATGGAGAAAGAAATTTATAAGTATCTGTCAAATGGTCTTATTAAAGGCAAAACTTCAAAACGTGTTGGTTTTTAAAGAACCTTTGTGAACCATCAGAAGATAAATACACAGCCTGCAGAAAAGTTGTTTATATCTAAGCTTGTCAACATTATTTTTTTAGAAAGACCAAAGCTCCTCTACTAATTCAGTCACTGTGCTTAAGCAACATTTTAAGTCATATACATTACAAAGGTACGAGCCCCACCCTAAACCCTGGCCCAAAAGGGCTCAGGATGGTAACTAACCGTGCATTCCTGAGCGGAATGCCTGCGCTGCTGTTTGGAGGCAACGCACCGGTGTTGCCTCCAAAGGAGGTTTCGGCCCCGCCGGCGCTGGGGCCACAAATGCCGGTGTATGCCGCCCAGATGCGGCGCTGCGGGCCCTTCCACCAGCCCAGGCCTTTGCCGGCCTCCAAAGGCCTTTTGTCCTGGCTGCCGGAGCGACTCAGGAATGCGCTGTAAGCCTATATACTGACAGTAAGCTCCAACGGTGCTGGCCGCTATGCCAGGAAAGAACTGAACTGTGTCAGGGGTATGCTGTAGGTGGAGTTAGTTGGCTTAGTTGGCTTAGTTTTCCTAAACCCTTCCAGCCTCAGATACGCCCCAATACCAGAACAGAACTGCACTATCAGAAGCACTGGCATAGTTCAATCGCATAGTGGCCTATGCAGAGGGAAAAAATGACTGCCTCAACACTTCCCACACTGCCCCCCAAAACTGGCACAGCTCATAATGCAGACTAAATGCACAATCAAATACCTCCACAGTAGGGCTGCCAACCTCCAGGTACTGATAGAAATCAAAAACCAGCACACACAATATAAATGCAATATAAATATAATGAAAAGTGCAAAGTGAAAAGGTGATGATAATTAATACACAAACAACATATCATGAACAACAAACAAGAACACACAAAAGGACAAAAATACAATTATCCAAGGTAAGTCAGAATGAGAAAAATTGTAACATTCTTATAGTATATAATAATAATAAATTTCTCTTTTCAGGACAAGGAAAAATTGCACAGTCCAAATGATAGATGGCTGGGAATACAATCCACAGCACGCAAAGCAGGAAACAGCAGGGACGCGTTGTCTAGATTATAAGCCACGTTTCGCAGAAAGTTTCATCAGCTGTTCATTCTCATAACAAGTAATGAATCATGTAAAACATAACCCTAAAAGGGAAAATTAGCCAACAGTCCGATAAGCTCTTCAGTAAGATCAGTATGATTGGAAGGGTGGCCTATTTAAGGAAGATCAGCAGCAGGTTCCAAAGGATGGATAGGGTTGCCAACCTCCAGGTACTAGCTGGAGCTCTCCTGCTATTACAACTAATCTCCAGCTGATAGAGATCAGTTCACCTGGAGAAAATGGCTGTTTTGGCCAGTGGTCTCCATGGCATTGCAGTCCCTCTCCTCCCCAAACCCCACCCTCCTCAGGCGCCATCCCAAAAACCTCCCGCCAGTGGCAAGAGGAACCTGGCAACCACACTCCATAGCGGCCCATCACAATTCACCCCAAACGAGCGTGTGTGCGATGGGGTTAAGCATACATTCCATCGGCATTCTCATCAAGACAGCCTGGAACTTCTGCTGCAGTCTCACATTTCCACATCATTTATGAAGCACAAACTGCACACCGTAAAAGCTTCTGATATTTCAGTTCCTCGTCAAGGGATAACTGAATATGCCACAGGCTTAAATGTTATAATGTGCTGCTTATGATAATTAATTTGCACTCCTACTTATTGAAGTATTCAGTTGAATCAGAATGACAGCTAGAAAATGCACAGAGACCAAGTGGAAAGAAATTATGATACACATTATGCCAAAGTCATTTACACATTCATGAGCTTATTACAACTGAGGATTTTTCCAAGTAAAGCTATCGTATTTTCTTTTGTAATGTAACAGAAAGATACCTTTCAAAACCAAATTAAGCTGGAAAGGACAGAAATGATAAGAACAACCCAGTGCAAAATCAGTGTAAAACTCCTGTACTTTCCAAGTGGTTACCCAAGTTTTCTTCCTCACACTGAGCATTATTTAAATTAATTTTTATTTATTAAAAGATTTATATCCCGCTTTTCCTGGTGGCTCGGGATGGCTTACAAATCATAATTTAAAACATCACACTTAAAAAAAAATGACCCCAAGAATAATTTCTCGGTATATTATTCTGGACTATTTGTGTAATAATCTCTACCAGTGCATCCTTTAAAACAGGGATGGGGAACGTCAGGCCCGGGGGCCAAAAACGGCCCACGAGGACATTTTCAGTGGCTCTCGGGAGCTCCAGGGCCCTGCCATAGAAACATGGTGCAGCAGGGCAGCTTCAGGAACAGTTTCGGGGAGGGTCCTGGAGCTCACAAGGGCCACTGAAAATGTTAATCAGCGAGTGGAGGGGGGAGGGAGAAAGACGCTTCCCCCAAGGCTGCCCCTACAGCCGCGGCATGCAGGAACGCTGCAGCACACTTAAAAAACCCCTCTCACCACCTCAGCTGTTGAGCGGCAAGAGGGTTTTTTAAAGAGTGCCGCAGCATTCCTGCATGCCCCGGCAGCGCGCGCCACCCCGCGCAACCGGTCTTCAACCTTCCCGTTTCCCCACCCTGCCCCCAGAGTCGCCTAATTGGCTCCCGTGTGGATGCTCCACTGCCGGGAGTGGCTGGCTACTTCTCCCCCCTCCCTCTCGCCGCTCAACAGCTGACAGGCGGCGAGGGGGGGGGAGAAGAAGCCACCCTCTCTTTCTCCCTCTTTTTCTGTCTCTTTCTTTGTCTCCTTCCGTCTTTTTCTTTCTGTCCTTTTCTTTCTTTCTCCCCCCTCCATCTTTCTTTCTTTCTTTCTTTCTTTCTTTCTTTCTTTCTTTCTTTCTTTCTTTCTTTTTCTTTCTTGCTTTCTTTCCTGCTCTCTCTCTCTCTTCCTTCCTTCCTTCCTTCCTTCCTTCCTTCCTTCCTTCCCTCCTTCCTTCGGCCATTTATGCATAGGAGGTTTTGCCTTGGATTTGCCACTCTCTAGACTAGATGCACATTTTTTCCAATCTGAATTCTCAAAACTCAACAGTAAGCCTCCATGCAGAGTTTTGAGAATTCAAATGGGGAAAATGTGCACCTAGAGAGAAGCAAATCCAAGGCAAAACCTCCTGTGCATAAATGGTCTTTCTTTCTTTCTTTCTTTCTTTCTTTCTTTCTTTCTTTCTTTCTTTCTTTCTTTCTTTCTTTCTTTCTTTCTTCTGGCAACCCTAGCCTCTCCCCTCCCACCCCCCCACCCTCGCAGGGAGATCTAGGACCGGTATGGCCCCCGAACGATGTGATAAATATGCAAATAGTCCTTGGCAGAAAAAAGGTTCTCCACCCCTGCTTTAAAATAACACGGCTTCTATGCTATCTACACGTGCTTATGTTACTTAGCACTTGTAAATCCCATCTTTCCCACAAAATGCTTGAAACAGTACAAGAAATTATACACTTATTTTCTCACAACAAGGTTCAGAGCTGTATAGTGATTAGTGTAGGAAGCCATGGAAGCTTGCTGGGTGACCTTGGGTGAATCACACATCGGGTTGCCAGCTCTGGGTTGAGAAATACCTGGAGATTTTTGGGGTGGAGCCAGGAATTGTTCCAAATTCAGTGCTTGATCAAAATTATTCAGAAAACTCCAAAAGGTCCTATATTCCCAGCACATACTATGTATTTTTGTCTTGACCAGAATTTTCTGGTCTCTGCACAAGGCTTCTAATGATAGCAAAAAGAGATCCTTTACAGAAACTGTCTCTAAAGATATCAGACATTTTTCCCTCTTAGTCAATTCACTTTGGCATGAAAGATGATGTACCTATTCTTATCCTTTTATCTAAGCATAGAGACCATCCACTTGATCTATAGCTGGGTTTTGGCCAACAGAAACAAAAATCAATGTTCTTAATGTCTTTGATATTTTCAGCCAACTAAACAATTCAAATATTATTACAGGGACATGGAAAGGGGAAAGGTGTTGTGTTATATTGCTATGCATTACATTGGGGGAGGGGGGTCACATGTAACTTTTCTAGAACTTGGACTTTTCCTATTGCAGATGTAGGAAAAACAACGTGTTTATCAATGTAAGAACACAAGAAGAGTGCTGCTAGATCAGATCAGTGGCCCTGCTAGGCCAGCATCCTGTTCCATACAGTAGCCAATCCACTGCCCTGGAAAGCCAACTAGCAGAGCATAGAGGTCAAAGACTTTCTCTGGTGTTTCTTCCTGGCACTGGTACTGATAGGTTTACTTTCTCTACGCATGGAGAGTCCCTTTAGTTACCACGGCTACTAGTAATTGATGGACTGTTCTCCATGAAGGGAAGATTTATTAAGCCACAATAAAAATAAGTCACAAAGTGAGAAATTTACAGTCAGTTTGACTTATCATCACATCAGAATGCAATTAAAAAATAGCATATATAAAAATTGGAATATGCTGTACGATGTTCCTCTTTGTAAGCAAAAACTAATCATTTCTTTTAAAAGAACATCCAATTTAAAAGACAAATTGGTACACAGTAATACTTGTGTTCCCATGAAGCCTCAACAAACCATTCCAAGAGCAAAGGCCATTTTACATATGGACACTGTACATGTTGTAACCTAACTCAAAATATGAAAAGTTCCATTAACCCTTTGCCCAAACAACAACAACACACACACACACATTTTAAACAACTACACAACATGCAATTCAGATAAGGTTATTTATACCCACAGTTGCTCTTGTAATAATACATATGTAGGGATGACCTCTAGAAAATTAAAGACACGAATAATTGAACATAAAAGCAACATACATCGCAGAATAGTTGCTGCGCCTTTGGTACAACATTTTATTGAGATAGAACATGGACCCACTGATTTCATTTTGGGGGGCTATCTAAATCATACCACCATAATGAAAAAATATTGTAAAAAAGGAGGAGATTGAGTGGATTTTAAGGTTGCAGACTTTGACCCCTCATGGGTTAAATTCTGATCTGGGACTCCTGACCTTGCTCAGCTAATCTCTATATAAAAAGAATTCCGTCATCGTCCACTCAACAATATAACTCAATTGCTGTGGAGAAGGTCAGCACATGGGAACTCTGGTCAGTAGTTGTTTTATATATTTATATATCTTCATTGTCTTTCTTCATGTCCAATGTTATTATTTATCACATTCTATATTCTGATCAATCAATATGTGTTCTCTGTTGAGCTTGTTTTATCCTGTCTTTTCAGTTAATATTAATTTCAAAAGTTAGTAATATTTTTTAAAAGTGTGGTTCTTTTACTAGTAGTATTTATCAAAGAGGAAGAGAAGGCAGAATGGAATAGCCCGATCTTGTCAGATCTCGGAAGCTAAGCAGGGTCAGTCCTGGTTAGTATTTGGATGGAAGATCACCAAGGAACACCAGGGTTGCTATGCAGAGGAAGGCACCTCTGTTAGTCTCTTGCCTTGAAAACCCAATAAGGGATCGCCATAAGTCGCCTGCGACATGATGGCACTTTACACACACATTTATCATAAAAATATGTTTTTATAGATCCCCAATAAGGTTTGTACAGCAAAACGCATAGGGGATTTACGAAACAATAAAGCTGTCGCCTGTCGCATGGCATCTTTTTTCCTTTCTTGGTTTGCTGGCACGCTGCTAGGTTAGCCCTATTTTTCTTTAACTTCATGCATGCACATCGGTTGGGAAGCCATTGATGCTTCCACAACTTTCCACAGACCCTGCTATTTATCCTAAATTCCCTCCCCAGTATTGCTAATTTGTCTGTTTGCATATGAGTTGCTGGACTTGGGCATATTATTTTTCCTTGATCACTTAATCCTATTCCACTCCAAACTTGAGATATCATTCCAAAGTCTATCTCCCAAACATTGTGTGCAATTCTGGTTGCCATACCTCAAAAAAGATATTGCAGAGCTGGAAAAAGTACATCGAAGGGCAACCAAGATGATTAGTAGGTTGGAGCACCTTTTCCTATGAGGAAAGGCTGGAGATGCTGGACCTTTTCGATCTAGAAAAAGTGAGGGCTAAGGGGAGACATGACTGAGGTTTACAAAATTATACATGGGGTAGAGGAGGTAGATTCCTTTGAAATGTGGTGTTGGAGGAGAGTGTTACGGATTCCGTGGCTTGCCAAAAAAACCAATCAGTGGGTTATAGATCAAATCAAGCTAAAATGACTAAACTGAGGCTATCGTATTTTGGTCACGTCATGAGACGACAAGAATCACTGGAAAAGACAGTCATGCTAGGAAAAGTTGAGGGCAGCAGGAAAAGAGGAAGACCCAACAAGAGATGGATTGACTCAATAAAGGAAGCCACAGCCTTCAATTCGCAGGCTCTGAGCAAGGCTGTCAAAGACAGGACATTTTGGAGGACTTTCATTCATAGGGTCGCCATGAGTCAGAAGCGACTTGATGGCACTTAACACACACACAGAGGAGGTGGATAGAGGAAGCTTTGTCTCTCATAATGCTAGTACTTGGGGGCACCCAATGAAATTGTTATGAAATAGGTTCAGGGCAGACAAGGGAATACTTGTTCCCTGAACAAGTAATTAAACTGTGGAATTCACTGCCAGGGAAGTTAGTGATGGCCACAAGCACAGACAGCTTTAAAAGGAGGTTAGACAGATTCACGGAGTATAGCAGGTCCATCAGTGGCTACTAGCCATGGTGACTGAATGGAGCTTCCCTCTACAGAGGCAGCAAACTTGTGAATAGCAGTACTGGCAGAAAGCCACACAGAATAGCCTCAGACTATATGCCCTGTTTGGTCCACCACAGCAACTGGTTGGCCACTGAGTGAGACAGGATCCTGGACTAGATGGACCACTGATCTGAGCCAGCAGGCTCTTCGGTCTTTATGCATGGCTGTTTCACTCGCCATCACCCCTCCAACAACTTTGGATCTTTGTTTGGATTATGCATGCTGTTTCTGACCATCAGAGGTTGCCTTGCTCTCCCCCTGCATTTCCCCACGTTTTCAAAACTGACATAAAACAGGCCCCTCAAAACTCAGGCAAAATGCAGGGAAATGCAGGGGGAAAGTGAGGCGACCTCTGATGGTCGGAAACGGCATGCATAATCCCAACAAAGACCCGAAGTCATCAGAGTGGTGACAGCGAGTGAAACAGCCGTGCCTGAAAGACCTTTGTATATTCTAGCCTGCCCAATGGTGCCATTTTTACCAGGCGTTTTAAGTTCAGGTTTCCAGAATGAATCTTCCTTTCCTTGTATTTGCAAAAACAGTTGACGATGGAATCTCATTCACTGGTTTTTTTACCTATGTAAGTTCATTTTGAACAGATACTAAAAGGCTAGATAGGCATACATTATGATGCTTTCGGAGGGCTCTTATCTTCATTAGCCACCAAAAGAAAATGAACAAGGGGGAGGGATGACATTAAGTGTGAACTTTAAAAATGTGATCATGAGGAGACATCATTATCTTGCTTTAGCCCCACAATAACCTCTTCTATTGTGAGAACAAAAATGAGCGTAAGGTAATTTAGTGTTTTTAAAGCTAGAATGAATGCATATGAAAAAGCCTTATGTTACTCTACTAATGAGATGAATATATAACCCTTAAGAGATAGGAAGCCGGGATAACATTTGATTTCCAGCTTATGCATTTTACATAGACACCAGCAAAGTGTAGAAATCATAGCTGTCTCCAGCTCTTGAAGTGCTTGAACAATTTTGAGCTGTACAGAGTATAAAATCCTATGCAGACATTATAGGTGTCTTATCCTTTTTGTACCTTACACAGTCTAAACATGTTGGGCTTGATTTGTCAATAGAATGAAAATACTTAAAGCATGAAAAACACAAATACCATTTCCTAACAGGATCATTACAAAAACTGGTTTAAAAAAAAGGTCATGTAATTCCCTTCTCATTAGGAACAAAAGGTATTAAATGATTTTGCTTTTTGATTTTGCCTTAGACCAATGATGCTACCTGCAACTACGTTCTGTATTGCTAAGATTAATGTTTTTGCTTCTTTCTATGATCTTATACTATTTTCCTTTTTTTTCAGTGGACTTCATATATACAAATAACCTGATCACAGAAGTATACAGCTCAATGCTCAGCATACTTCCTCTAAGGAGATTCTATTGATCTCAATGGAACTGCCTCATGTCATGGAAAAGTGATTACAGATTGCACGGGTGCTGTGAACCACAGACCCTTAGGGCCAAACTAGGCCATGTCCCAAAGTCTCCCACAAGGCCACTTTAGATCCTTTTGCCGCGGGCGCCTGATTTAGTTGGGGAACATGGCATGGGGGATGAGGGGCTACTGTCTCTCTTACACATTGTTTTCAAGAGCGGATTTCAGCTCTTGAAAATGGTGGAGGGTGGGGGACAGGAGCCACTTATCCCCCACACCACAGTGCCAACAGGATGGAGCCCCAAGGTATTTTCAAAGGTGAAAAATAAACAGGCTCTGATGCCGTGCCCCAATGGGGGACTCTGGGAGACTCTTGTTTTAAGGACTCCTGAGGGTCAAACAAGTCAGAAAAATTAACCATTTATTTAAGTGTATGCTCCACCTAGAAAGAAAATGCCATACAAATTAACATGTGCAAGTTCAGATGATGAGGCAGCATCTACCAAAGACCCTTAAGTGGCAAGACAGAGTATTTAAGTAAACCTCCCATCAAACACTTTTTTCCATGTCCATGTACAACTAACCCTGAATATGTGAGTTAGTGGTTCATTACATTTAACTGTTAAAAGCATTCAGAATTTAATTTTGAAATTGGGAGTTCTTCCATGACTAATTCAAGCAATATCTATGAGAGAGGACGTTAAACTAAATTAGGCATGACTGTAGTATAGTGAAATGTTTTTACCATGACTTTAAGGTCTATCTTTGGTCATATGAGCTTAATAACAAAGGAGAGGAAAGGACTTTAAGGTACAGGGAAAGGAAGTGGTGGAGACCCTGCTAGCTGGCTAGCAGCAGCTGACAAATATGTGGCTGAGTTTGTTTCTCCTCTGCTGCAGGTACTTAAAGCCTGGGCTTGCCCAGAGGCATGAGAAATGAGGAAGATCTGCTAGAGGGGAGAGAGAGGAAGACCCATTCTGCAATTGAAAGCCTTCCCCTCCCCTTTACTATTTGTTTTTTCTACTGTATTCCTATCTTAGGAGGACACTTTGCTTGGAACCTCCCTCTGAGTTAGATCCAGACTCAATTTTCTGCTAACGGAAGGGGAGGTGTACCGTATATACCCGTGTATAAGCCGACCCGTGTATAAGCTGAGGTGCCTAATTTCTCCCCAAAAATGGTGAAAAATTAGGCGCCCGCGTATAAGCCGAGGGTCGGCTTATAACCCCTCCCCCCCCAGCAGGCTTACCTGGTGTGCAGGCAGGCGGTGGCAGGCCCCCCCCCCCGCAGCCCAGGAGGCATCGCAGGCCGCTCCTAGGCTGCTCCAGGTCCGGCGGCGGCAGGGGGCCCTCCCCCCGTGGCACAGGAGGCCCCCCCCCGGGCGCTCCTGGCCGGGGGGAGCAGCGCGCCTGGCGGTGGCGCGGCCCTGCAGCGGCCGCAGGAGGCCCTCCCAGGCCGGTGCTGGCCGGGAGGAGCCGGCCACGCCCGGCAGCAATGGCGGCGCGGCCCTGCAGCGGCCGCAGGAGGCCCTCCCAGGCCGGTGCTGGCCGGGGGGAACCGTGCGGGCCTGGCGGCAATGCCGGCGGCGGTAAGTTCCCCCTCCCTCCTCCTTCCCTCCCTCCCTCCCCTCCCCTACCGTTTTGGCCCGCGTATAAGCTGAGGCCGGCTTTTTCAGCCCTGTTTTGGGGCTGAAAAACTCGGCTTATACACGAGTATATACGGTAATTTCTACCCAAACCCCCCCTTCCTTCTGCAGACCTCCTCATGTCATTCTTGAGTGTCCGAAGAAACAAAAGTAGGGAATAGAAAAACCCAACAAAGCTGGGTACCCAAAGGTTGGGTGGAAAAGAACTCAGTTATATATAGGTGTATTTATTTTAAGGAGCTTATGTCACTATTGAAAACATTAAAATTACATTAAAAGAAAGCACAAATGGCAAATAATACAGGTTGAGAGACTGAAACCACAATCCAAATGCATTTCAGCCTCCTGGCTTTCATCAGTGGTCTAATAAAATCACTTATGCACGCATATACATAATGCAACAGGTATGGCAATATTAAAACAGTCTCTGTTTGATACTAGTATGCACACCTTGTATGGAAGGTTAATACAGCACAAAAAAGAACAAGTAGAGTGCATTCCAGGGAAGTGAGCTCTGTAATTTTATAGAATATATTGGGCACAGAGTCAAATTGGAATGCATGCCTATACACATACCTGAGTTGTTATAATACTGTTTTAATATTGTCATACCTGTTGCATTATGTATATGTGTGAATAATAAGTGATTTCATTAGACCACTGACCAAGGCCAGGAGGCTGACACGCGTTTGGACTGTGGTTTCAGTCTATCAACCTGTATTAGTTGCCATTTGTGCTTTCTTTTAATGTAATATTTTAATGTTTTTAATAGTGACATAAGCGCCTTAAAATAAAAACATTGTATATATTTAATTGAGTTCTCTTCCATCAACCATTGGATACCCATTCTTGAGTGTACCCCAAGAACAGAAATTCAGGGAAATCAATGGGCTGTAGGAGGATTGGGGAGGCAGGAAAGTTCTGTTCTGCAGATGGAAGGTGCTTGGTGATTTGGAACACAGGCAGGATAATGCTGCTGCAGTCCTCTTGTTTGTGGGCTTCCTAGAGGCACCTGGTTGGCCACTGTGTGAACAGATTGCTGCCTTGATGGGCCTTGGTCTGATCCAGCATGGCCTTTCTTATGTTCTTATGTAAGAGTGGAAAATTTAGTATGGATTCAACCCAGTTTTTTCTTATTGGCTTCAGGCCCCATGGCAGCAATTGTATGATGACATCCATACAATGTTCTCAAAATCTGAAAAGTGGCCACAGGCTCAACAAGCTCAGGGATCTTTGCCTTATAGCATCTACCCTGAGCTAGTAAAGGACTTTAATCTTTTCAGGATCTTATTAGCACCATATAGAAATTTACACATATACATAACACACACACACATATGGTTTATGCATTGTACGTGGTTTGTATTACATTTGTAGTTAAACATTCATACATGTATATCATAATATACCACATTTCATGTTCTACATTACATTTCCTTATGGCAGATACAGTTTGGAATGAATTTGTTGTAAACCAGAACATTTAAATGTCACCACATTTGTAAGTACTTAAAAAGTGCTTCAAAATGTTAAAATAAACACTTAAAGGTTGAGGAAACTATGGTTATTGATTGACATAAAGAAACTTGTAGGAAGCACATGAACATGGCAAACACGATGGCACACTAGGTGGGAGAGACCTACACAGAGATGTGAAGGACCAAAGCCCCTCAGCCCTCAAAACTCTGGGGTTTTTTTCTGTTTTTCTGAGGACTTTTAAAATTATTCACAAAATTTCCATTTTTTCTGGGGGTGGGGATGGTAAAAAAACCCACTGTTATCCATGTATTCAAAATTTCTAGAAATTTGACATCCTCTAATACGTACACTTAGGGGCTGAATATTTTGGAGGTGAATCAGGAGAAAGACTGCAAATTGCAAGCACTACACTGAAAAGGAATGTCACCTCAGGAAAAAAATTATTAGTTTTCTATTTATTCCCTAAATTTATGCAAGAATGTTGCATTGGCATGCTTCTGACAACGCCTTGTTGAAAAAAATGGGCATCGCAACAACGATGAAACACAGGCTTTTTACTAGTAACTTGCAGAAATGAGGGGATACACTGTGTTTGTGTGTCAAAGTCTAATTACCTGCCTGGGTAATGAACAGAGCACGGAAACACACCCAGTAAGAAGCCAGGTTAAACATAACTTTAAACCACTTAGGGTAGACTCTGAAGGCAAGATGACCTCAGTTATGCCTGCCATGGAGACAAGGTGAAAATTAAATCAATTATACAATTATAATAAGTTTCCATAAGCATATGAGTAGCCAGAATAAATCAGTCGTTTTAAAAATCCCTAAGCATTGAAAGGCACTCTGTCATGTCTTATTCGAGAACGTTGTTTTGCTGTGACCTCATGGAAAGTTTAGAAACTGTTCTTTTGATACAGTGCAGACAGTTATAAAGAGAGGTCCCAACCAAAAACTGCCAATGATTTTGAGATCCCTGGTAAAGAAATCATCACACTTATAAGCAGCTAACCCTTTCCAGCCCAAATGACCAAGAACAGCTGGGCCTGAGTACTCGATAGAAAGCTGCTGATTGAATTCCTAAGGGTGGAAGGAACAGACTTGAGTTCATAGTTTTGAGTCTGTAACGCATACATTTAATTTTAATGAAAATTCAGCAAAAAGTGGTAAGGCTAAGGATATACAGGATTAAAATCAAATGTAAAAATTTATGAAAATCTAAACCTTCATATCAAATATACTTAGGTCCCTTCATTCCCATGAGCAGCATTTCAGGGGGCATCTGGGGCAGGAAGGAAGAGACTGGGACAAATCTGCAGTAATTTTTAGTGGGATCCAAGCTATGGTATATAAATTTTTGATACAATTCTCTACTTTACATATTTACTTGACCTACAAGTTGATAACTTACTACAAGATAAGCCCAGAGAGAATGATAACTTACTACAAGATAAGCCCAGAGAGAATGACAACTTACTACAAGATAAGCCCAGAGAGAATGACAACAGAACACCTCTGGTTGTCACTTATAGCTCCCAACTAAAACCAGTCCAACGTATTATTAAGGACCTACAACCAATGCTGGATTGTGACACTTCCCTCGTTGAAGCACTGGGGGGGGGGTGGCGTCCCTTTCTTGCTTACAGACTGCCGGCTAACCTAAAACAACTTCTCACCCATGATGATAAACTACTTAACAGGAACATGGACTCTGGCACCAAGGCCTGCAACAAACCAAGGTGCCAACTTTGCCCTCATATAGATTCTAGGAACATCATCTCTGGACCCACCAATGTCAGCCATACTATCTCAGGTTCATACTCCTGCTCATCTTCTAATGTGATTTATGCCATCACATGCCAGCAATGCCCTTCCACAATCTACATTGGACAAACAGGTCAGTCTCTTAGACAAAGATTAAATGGACATAAGTCTGACATCAGAAACCACAATATTCAAAAACCAGTGGGAGAACATTTCAACCTTCCAGGACATTCTGTTGCAGATTTAAGAGTAGCAGTTCTCTTACAAAGGAATTTCAAAGGGAGATTGGAAAGAGAAACTGCTGAATTACAGTTGATATTCAAACTAAAGACAATGCATTTACCTGGGCTGAATAAAGACCTTCTCCACACCCATCTCTCCCCTGGACATCACAGACTCTTCTGAATACCACACCTAATCCCATCACGCCTGCTATTCATATTTACATACTGTTAACATTTACATACTAATGCTTGTCTGAATTCACTCTCCTCTACTTAAAGACAGATGGATTCACATTCTAGCTGTATCTGAAGAAGTGAGCTGTGGCTCACGAAAGCTCATACCCTGCCAGAAAATATTTTTGTTAGTCTTTAAGGTGCTACTGGACTCTTGCTCTTTTCTACTACTGCAGACAGACTAACACGGCTACCCACTGTGAATTATCTGCAGAAAAAGTGTTATACAAAAACATGAGAGCCAAGATGTTTTCAGTGTGTGGTTTAGTATAGTCAGGGTTCAGCCTACGAATTTGCAGACAGTACCACACTGCATATCTTCCCCTTGTGTGTGTGTGCCTTCAAGACACAGCTGACTTATGGCGACCCCGTAGGGTTTTCCAGGCAAGAGACATTCTAAGGTGGTTTATAATTGCCTGCCTCTGCGGGGTTGAGAGAGTTCTGAGAGAACTGCGACTGGCCCAAAGTCACCCAGCAGGTTTCATGTGTAGGAGTGGGGACTCGAACGTGGTTCTCCAGATTGGAGTCTGCCACTTAATCACTACACCACACTGGCTCTATTTTCCCCTTAGGTCTAGGCTATCTAACAGACAAACACAACAGAGATTCAAGTTCACTATCACACTAATACACATGTTCTACAGCACTTGAAAATAATTTTGCTTTTAACATGACCTTTGTGTATCATACTGAATGAGTGATATTATTCTGACAGGCTGAGTATGCTGATACTCCAACACAGCTGTTTGTAGTATTTCCCTCAAAAGACTTTGCTTCTAATTTCACTCCCCGTCAAGATCTTCAGTTTTCCCTCCAAGTTTGTAGAGGCATCTCACCACTTTGCCAAAAGTGGTGTGGATCACTCTCCACACTGGAGACATTCCTAAGAACATAAAGGCCCTGCTGAATCAGACCAAGGCCCATCAAGTCCAACAATCTGTTCACACAGTGGCCAACCAGGTACCTCTAGGAAGCCCACAAACAAGACAGCTGCAGCAGCATTGTCCTGCCTGTGTTCCGAAGCACCTAATATAATAGGCATGCTCATCTGATCCTGGAGATAATGTCTATGAATAATGACTAGTATCCATTTGTACTAGTAGCCATGAATAGCCCTCTCCTCCATGAACATGTCTACTCCCCTCTTAAAGCCTTCCAAGTTGGTAGCCATCATCACACCCTGGGGCAGGGAGTTCCACAATTTAACTATTACGTTCCTTTCCTCTAGGAACATAAGCCAGCAGTTTATTTAACATAAAAATTCAAGGTGGTGGATAGAGGGTTTTCTTCCTTACATTCAGGCTCTTTTAATGTGGATTTGGGCCAAACGGGCAAGATTGCCACAGATTCCCGTGGTGCAGATCTATGGTACACATCTATTCCCAATCACATGTGGTAACAGCATCATTCTAGCCGGAACAGGAACAGACTTTAACCAACGGATTACAACCAACTTGTACATTTTATTATTCCTGAACATTTCACAAGAGAACTCAAAATTGTAATGTGATTTTTGTACAACGTTTTCAGAAGTGGCTGTGTAAATAGTAAAGGGAGCACGCTGGAGATGATAGCCCAGCTTATTTAGAGTACTGGTTTATTTTGAGTATTGAGACTGACACTCCAGTTACCACTACTTTTTCCTATTTAAAAAAAAGAGCGCTAGCTTTTTGTTTCACATTACTGGCTGGTTCACGGGCAAATCTGTCACTTTATCTCCACACAATTCCTCCCCAGCACCTCCACTGAAGGGATCGTTAGCCATCATGATCTCAGAAGTTGTAGAGGCATTCATCCATGCAGCAGTGGTTTACTACCAGTTCATACATTACATTTGTCAACTTAGGATACTATTAAAAGAGTGAATTGGTTCTTTGTTACCATAAGATACAAGGCGAGTGAAATCTCTTCCTGATACGTGGATGAAATTTGTTCCTTTTTACCCCAAACAGATTTCACCAGTTTCCACCACTGTATATTTTCCTGAAGACTGAAAATATATAAACTAGTATTGTCAACAAAGCCATTCTCAATGTTACTTAAACATCTGCTTCGGCTGAGCTACCTTCAAAACTAACACTTGCTGAAGGAGTTATAGTCACAAGTGCCTCCATTATGTTGCTTTATATTGACTGAGCCTTCTAGCTATTCAGATACTTTTTTTCTAAGTAGCCTAACACACACACGCTTTTGACGTAATTTAATGTAAACACATTTCTCAAGGCTCTACAGGACATTTTTCTTTTTTATTAAAAGAGAAAACCAGGGAATAACGGGTTTAAGCACACTTTGGGAACACTTCAGTTTGGAAAGAAAATGAATTTAGATGTGTCTGTTTAACCAAACCTTATAGCCTGTTAGCACAGGATCTGACAGCTGTGCACACAATTCTCATTCTGCACTAGCTACAAACACTTATTTTTAACCTGGGTATGCAAAGTGGTGGCTGTCTGCCCATCTATTTTCTCTCAAGAGTTTACAAGACAACTGAAAAGCACCTACTGATACTCATCAACAGTCTGAATCTGGGTAGGTACACTGTGGGGGGGGGGGAAATCTCTGATTGTTAAATGCAAGTCTGACCAACAACACAAACATGGCATATGGCTTTAAGTGCAACAGGTGTTCCACCCTTCCCCCGTCCAACATTTTTTCTCCTATAGGGTTTCCCTCCTAGCCATTTTTCTCCCAGCCAAGCTCACCTACATTTCAAGACACAGGTATGCTGCAATCAAGTAGTTCAGCCATCAGTGTCACTTCACAGAACTTCAAAGTGTATTATAACAAGGTTTACCGAAGGAAGGAAGATCACGATGGGTAGCTGTGTTAGGCTGTCTGTAAGCAGTAGAAAAGAGCAAGAGTAGCCCCTTAAAGACGAACAACATTTCTGGCAGGGTATGAGCTTTCATGAGTCACAGCTCACTTTTTCAGAAGGAGGAAAGAGAGACTACACTCTCTTTAGGGAATATCAAGGAGGGACTAACAAGAACTCTGTGGGGAGGGGGCATTCTCCCACATTTGCTTCCTTCCCTCTCCCCGCTTCTATGTCAAAGTTCTCTCTGTTACTGCCCCCACCCCTTATCTATCAATCTTCCATCAGCCCCTTCTCTCACCCCTTCTATGTAAGTTTTCTCCTCTCTACCCCACACCCTTCTCTAGGAATCCTCTTACCCCTTTCTCCCCTCACCCACTGTATGTCAATCTGCCCCTCTTATCCCAGCCCTTCTCAGACAATGTTCCCCTTTCCCACTCACCCCTTCTCAATCTGCCCCTCTCTTTCTCTCCCCTCTTTCGCTCCCCCAATCTCATCCTTCTTCTTTGTTTACCTCTCCCTCAGACAATCCCCTTTTTTCTCTCCCTCAAAGACTATACTCTTTCTTTTTCTTTCTCTCCCCCAAGTGAATCACCTTTCTTTCTCTTTCTTTTCTTTTTAAGAAAATAACTCCATTCTTTCTCCTTCTCTCTCTCCCAAGTCAACCCCCCTGGTTTCTCTTTCTCTCCCCACAAGCCAATCCCCCTGCTTTCTCTTTCTCTCACCCGCAAGACAATCCCCTTCTTTCTCTCTCCCCCAAGTAGGGTTGCCAGCCTCCAGGAACTGATACAAGGTTTGAAATCCTAAAAGAAATAAATCTCAGTACACAGCCACTAATAAGATTCCGGTATATTCTTGTTTCGCATTGACGTGAACTTGCTTCCTCAGACTGTGCAATTTAATCTACAATATCAATAAACATGTTGACATACTAATCTAACCCCAGTGGCTGTGTACTGAGATTTATTTCCTTTAGGATTGCAAGCCTCCAGGAACTAGCTGGAGATCTCCTGCTATTGCAACTGATCTCCAGCTGATAGAGATCAGTTCGCCTGGAGAAAATGGCCGCTTTGGCCATTGGACTCTATGGCATTGAAGTCCCTCCGCTCCCCAACCCCCGCCCTCCTCAGGCTCCGCCCCAAAAACCTCCCACTGGTGGGAGGGTAGGACCTGGCAACCCTACCCCCAACCTGGCCACCCTACCCTCTTCCCACTGGTGGGAAGAGGGACCAGGCCACCCTACCCCCAAGCCAATCCCCCAGCTTTCTCTTTTTCTCTCCCCAAGCCAATCCCCCTGCTTCCTCCTTCTCTCTCTCCCAAGTCAATCCTCCTTCTTTCTTTTTCTCTCCCGCCAAAGCCAATCCCCCTCTTTCTCTTTCACCAAGACAATCCCCCTTCTTTCTCTTTCTCTCCCTCCAAGCCAATCCACCTTCTTTCTCTCCCCTTCTTTTTTTCTACCTTTGAGTCTGGTGGCAGTGGTGCCTGGGAAGTGCTCCAAACCAAGAGCAGCTCCCAGTGGAACATGGGTCTAGAGCCGTGTTGGCGAACCTATGGCACGCGTGCCGTACATGGCACGCGGAGCTCTCTCTGCGGGCACGCGCCCGCCGCCCAGGTGGACAGGGGGCTTTGAACTGCGCCGCGCTGCCTACAGACAGCGCAGCATGGTTCAAAGCCCGCCCTTTCCCTGGACTGCCCGTCGCCCAGCTGGGCGGCGGGGACTTTCTAAAAGGGGGGAGGAGGTTGGGGGGCAGCAGGGCCAGGCGCCCGGGGGGGGGGCGCGGGGGCCCGTCCCGCATTTGTGCTCCGTCATCGGCGCCAGGCGCCCAGCGCTCGCGCCCCTGGGCCCCTCTGGGGAAAGTGGGACCGCCGCCCGCAAAGCCGGCGCAGCCTTCTGGCCCTCAGGGGGGATCCCAAGCCGCTGCCGCCCACCCACCCACCCCCCAGCCTGAGCTGGGCGGGACGGCGCCTGCCCCCGCACCCCCCGCCCAGACGGCCTTTCCGCGGGGCCGCAGCAGCAGCAGCAGTGCGCCGGGGGGGGGGGGGCGGCCGCCGGAGCCCGGCCAGCAAACCGGGAGGAAAAGGATCGGCCCGGCCGCCCCCTCTCTCTTCCGTGCAACTTCTCACCCCCCCCCCCGCGCTCGCTTCTCCTGGCCTCGCTGGGCTTCCTCACTCGAGCGCTCAGCTGACCAGGAGCCGGGGCGGACCCAACTTCTCCCAGCCGCGGCTGCGGAAAGAGCCGCCCCGGAACGTGTGGGTGGAGCGCGGGAGGCGGCGGCTCCTACCCCCATCCCGCCCGGCTCTCTGCGTGGTGCGTGCGGAAGACGCCGCCGGGGAAAGAAGAGGAGCCGTCGAAGGCCGGCGGGCGGGCAGGGCGCGCGCGGAACGGCCGTCGGGAGGCTTTGCGTCTCCTGGGCGAGTCAGCTGTGACTTGTGAGCAGGGCGGGCAGTCCAGCTGGGTGGCGGGCAGTCCAGGGAAGGGGGGGACTTTGAACCGCGCCGTGCTGCCAGGCAGCGTGGCATGGTTCAAAGCCCCCCTTCCCTGGACTGCCCGCCGCCCAGCTCAAAGACCCCCTTCCCTGGACTGCCCGCCGCCCAGCTGGACTGCCCCCCCTGCCCCCCCGGACTGCCCCCCCTTCCCTGGACTGCCCACGGCCAGTTCAAAGCCCCCCCTTCCCTGGACTGCCCGCCGCCCAGCTCAAAGCCCCCCCTTTCCTGGACTGCTCGCCGCCCAGCTGAACTGCCCCCCCCCGCCCGCCCTGGACTGCCCCCCTTCCCTGGACTGCCTGCGGCCCAGTTCAAAGCCCCCCCTTCCCTGGACTGCCCGCCCCTTCCCTGGACTGCCCACGGCCCAGTTCAAAGCCCCCCCCTTCCCTGGACTGCCCGCCACCCAGCTGGACTGCCCCCCTTCCCTGGACTGCCCGCCACCCAGCTGGACTGCCCCCCTGGACTGCCCCTCCTTCCCTGGACTGCCCACGGCCCAGTTCAACCCCCCCTTCCCTGGACTGCCCACTGCCCAGCTGGGCGTGTTGGCACTTTGCGATAAATAAGTGGGTTTTGGGTTGCAGTTTGGGCACTTGGTCTCTAAAAGGTTCGCCATCACTGGTCTAGAGCCTCTCCTGACGTTCGCTGCCACCACAGCCAGGCCCTGAGTGGCTCCCGGTGCCCTCCACTGCAGCAGCTGGTCCAGAGCTTCTACCAGCATCTGCTGCCACTCCAGCTGGGCCCAGAATGCCTCCTGGCATCTGCTGCCACTCTGCTGGGTCCAGGCTCCACCACTGCAGTAGCTGCCACTGCCGGGCATCCCACCGCAGAAGCAGCAGCTGCTGCTGGGGACCTCAAAAGTAAGTGCATTGTCTGTAGGGTTTTTTTATTTAAGATTTTTCTGCAAACCTAGGGGTCCCCCCAAGTTTGTAGAGAAATATGTATTGGGTAAGTGTGGCCAGCCCTGGTTAGTATTTGGTTGGGAGACCACCAAGGAAGACCAGGGTTGCTGTGCAGAGGAAGGCACTGGCAAACCACCTCTGTTAGTCTCTTGCCATGAAAACCCCAAAAGGGGTCGCCATAAGTCGGCTGCGACTTGATGGCACTTTACACACACACACACACACACACACACACACACACACAAGTGTGGCTCCAAACTGCAAATTTAGATATCTGCAGATAAAGGGCCACACTTGGGAAATAGAATATAGATGAACCCTACAGCTAATTGCCTTATGTGAAAATGATGGCCCATTTAATAGAAAAATGGGCAGGACTACTCCTCTGCCTTTCACTGAAACATGGTCTACATCATGGGTCCCCAACATGGCACTAAGGGGCACCATGACACCCACCCCCACCTTTCCTAGCACCCACCAGCTGTTTTTAAAAAGTGGGTTGGGCCACATTGGTCTTGTGCCCACCAGGGCTGTGCAGATTATTTTAAAAATTGCATCGGCAGCAGCTGCCAACTCAGCACAAGGATCTTCACTGTGTGACTGAAGGAAGCTGTGCGCAAGCAAGAAAATTATTTTAAATAATATGCTCATTTTAAAAGGTATCCTGGTAAGCCTAACATGCTGATTAGAGATATGCATAATCTCACTCCCTAACATTTTGTGCTTGGCTCCACCTCCTGCAGCAGCCTTTTTGTGGTTGGCTCTACCTGGTGTAAGCAATTCTATGGTTGGCCCAACCCCTGTGTCAGAATACCAAAGAAGTCAGACTCAAAAAGGCTGGAGACCCCAATCCACATTAATCAGCAGTTGAAGCTTTTCATGGCAAGGAATGGGCTGAGATAATAGCTTAGTTGCTGCGTCAGAAAAAGAGAGCCAGTAGTAGGGTATGGTGGCTAGACTAGAATCTAGGACAGGGGTGGGGAACCTTTTTCCTGCCAAGGGCCATTCGCACATTTATAACATCTTTCGGGGGCCATACCAGGTGTAGATCTCCCGGTGTGGGGGGGAAGGCTAGGGTTGCCAGGGGAGGCCACCCAGAGAAGGCCTGAAGGGCGCCCCCACTCCCCACTCCCAGGTGGGAGGGCAGCCAGCGGTGGGCCCCAGAAAACGAGGCGCCAGGGGGGCGCAGCCCACAGTCGATTGGCAAGGGAGGAAGGGAGGAAGGAAAACAGAGAAAGAGGAAAGGGGAGGGAGGGAGAAAGAGAGAGAAAGGGAGAAAGAAATGGAGAGAGGGGGAGAAAGAAAGAAAAGGACAGAGGGAAAGAAAAAAAAGGACGGAGGGAGACAAAGAAAGAGACAGAAAAAGAGGGAGGAAGAGAGGGAGAGAAAGGAGAAAGAGTGACAGAAAAAGAGGAAGAGAGAAAAGCCTCCCCCACACACACCAGCGCATGCCGGCCTGCGCGACCGGGCCCCAGCCACCCCACCTCCCCCGCCCACACACACACACCCGGCGGCGCACCGAGCACCAAGCGACCGGGCCCCAGTCTTCGTGCACTCCCCCCCCCAGAGTCCATAAAAGCCCTTCCCAAGCCCAATTGGTTCTGCATGCATGCTCTGCCGCCGGGAGCCGCCAGCCTCTCCCCCCCCCCCCCGCTGCTCAACAGTCGACAGGCAGTGAGAGAGGCTTACAATGTGCCGCAGCGTTCCTGCACGCGGCAGCTGTAGGGGGCAGCCTTGGGGGAAGAGTCCCTCCCCCTCCCCTCTCACCGACCAACAACCAACAGTCAGTGAGAGGAGGTCCAAAGGGCGCTACAAGGGCGCTGTAAGCCGTGGCCCCAGGAACACCCTCAGGGAGGGCCACCCTGCGCCCCGCCTTTGTGGCAGGGTTCCCGGAGCTCCCGAGGGCCACAAAAAATGTCCTCGGGGCCCGAAAACGGCCCCCAGGCCTGAGGTTCTCCACCCCTGATCTAGGAGGTCCAGGTTCAAATTCCCACTTTGCCATGGAAACCTGGGCCAGTCATTCTCTCAGCCTAAGCTATCTCACTGGGTTATTTTGTGAGAATAAAATGGGAGGCGGGGAGAATGATGCTGCAAGCTACTTAAGGTTTCCACTGGTAAGAAAAGTAGGGTATACAAATATGAATGAATGAATGAATGAATGAATGAATGAATGAATGAATGAATGAATGAATGAATGAATGAATGAATGAATAGATAGATAGATAGATAGATAGATAGATAGATAGATAGATAGATAGATAGATAGATAGATAGATAGATAGATAGATAAGAGTCCAGTAGTGCCTTAGAGACCAACAAGATTTTCAGGGTATGAGGTTCCAAGAATCAAAGCTCCCTTCATCAGATACCTGACATATCTGATAAAGGGAATTTCGACTTTCGAAAGCTTATACCCCGAAAATCTTGATGGTCTCTAAGTTACAAGTAGACTCGAATCTAGCTATTCTAACATAACAATAACACTGTAGCTGCACAATAAGCAGCACTGACGTCTGTTCCAGAACCACTACCCTGCATGAGATGTGAAAGTGTTCTGTATAGATGTGAAGCTTGTCTTTTCCCACCCTTCCTTGTCTTCAACCGGCCTCCTCCAGATCATTAATTTCTCTAGTAATCTAGATATCACTGCCATAGTATATTAATGGCAATACTCAGAAATGTAAGCTTGGTGTCTGGGCCTTTTATGTCATCCTGTATTAAGGGAATTCCCAGGTTCCAAGACAACAACTAAAATGAAGCTAATGCAGTCTGACACTGAAATCCCTCTTCTAATATCAAAGACAATGTCATCTAAGTAACATGCCACATTTGTATTCCCAAGTTTCCTTCAAATACTGTTCTAAAAAAATGAACTAAACATCTCAAATGCTACACAAGAAATAGAATATCCTATTGGGGGTGCCTTGTCAAAATAAAACTCACCTTTGCATGCAAATACCAAAAGATTAAAGTCATCAGGATGCACAGGGGAAACCTGGAGGACAGGCTATACTCCGCTTCAACAAAAGAGCTATTGCACCTGAAACCCACACCATCATTACAGCCAATTTAAAAAGTGCACCCTTAACATAGCATATACTGGATCTGGAAGGCCCAGGTTTGAATCCACATTCTACAATGAATGCTTGTTAGATGACCTTGGACCAGTCATCCACTCTCAGCCTTTACCTTCTTGACAGGGTTGTTGGAAAAAGAAGAGGAGGCAGCTTTACCCGGCTTTACTCTACTGAAAGGAGTCTCAGCTTACAATCACAATCCCTCCCTCTCCCCGCAACAGGCACCTTGCGAAGTAGGTGGGGCTGCAAGAGTTCTGAGAGAACTGTGACTGGCCCAAGGTCCCCAGCAGGTTTCAAATGGAGGTGTGGGGAATCAAATCCAGTTCTCCAGATTAGAGTCTCCCACTCTTAACCACACCAGGATAAAATGGAAGAGAAAAATCTGCATAAACCACTTTGGGTCCCTACTGGGTAGAAAGGAAAGGTGTAAATGAAATAAGTGGCCTGAATCAACAGTATAATTAACACATACTCCCTTCACTCTGGATAAATGATGAATGGGTCTGTACTCATTTGGAGCCTTTGTAAATCCCACCTCAAAGGAAAAATCCATAAATCTGGCACTGACAGTGTTTGGCCTGAGACCCTACCCTTTTTCCTAAGGATGCACAAATGGGGGAGTTGGAGGGTATCAGGGTTCATAAAGACTAGACCTTCCCTATGTTGTTCATCCAAAAATCTGAATTCAGGAGATTCTTCTATATTGGTAATATGTTATCATTACACTTGGTTTTTAGCACTAATTTATTATGTGTATTTTAATTAGTCACCTTTGTGGTCCTTAAAGACTAACAAAAATATTTTCTGGCAGGGTATGAGCTTTCGTGAGCCACAGCTCACTTCTTCAGATACCTGAATCTGAATTGGTATCTGAAGAAGTGAGCTGTGGCTCACGAAAGCTCATACCCTGCCAGAAAATATTTTTGTTAGTTTTTAAGGTGCTACTGGACTCTTGCTCTTTTCTACTACTGCAGACAGGCTAACACGGCTACCCACTGTGAATTATCTTTGTGGTCCTTGTGAGGGCAGAAAAGTGGGATTTGAATTTTGTAAAAAAAAAAAAAATCAAAATATTGGTTATATGGGATCCAAAACACAAGTGAAAACTCATTATTTTAAGTACTACTTGGTAAAAGCTATTCAGTTATTTAAAGCTACTTTACTGCTCTGAACTGATGGCTTTTTCTCCCCACACAAATATATCACCCCCTCCTCCATCTCCTCACCTTTTCCACAACAACTGTTCCTTTTCGTTTCTCTTACTGTGACATCCCTAGGAAAAGATCAATTAGAGCGATCCCCACTACACTCTGCACATTTATGCTTGACTCTGCACAAGGAATGAAAACAGCCCTCTGATGCATTATACTCTCAGCACATCTGCTTTGGGAATTCCTTGTCTGCCACTAATTTTAATTGGCTGCCCCTCACCTGTCAAAATATGGTCACAATCAACCCATTGCTCCATGGCAGGACTGTTTGGAGACCTGCTCCATCCTATACCATTGCAAGACGGGTTCATTGTATCCAACTCTAGCAGGTCCAAATTTAGCAGGCCTATCAGAAATGCAGTAAGGTGTGCATGTACACATGTGCCAGAAAGCCAGAAGAGAACTCAGAAAACATTTTTAAGTGATGGCTAGAAGCTCCTAAATACTGAGCTAATTCCAAATATAACTGAGCATTCACCTATCACTAAGAACAACCATCACCAGCAGACACTTGCAGTAAAATAACAGGTGGGTGGACAGATGTACATGTTCCATATTCTTGCAAGGGAACATTCAAAGAGTAAATTGAGAGAGTAAAGCTTTATGAATATATCTGCAACATTAGCTTTAAATTCTTCCCTTTTCTTAAGCCCGGGTTTAAAAAATTTTCTATCAAGCATTTTACACCCACAATACTTGCAATCTAATTGACTAGAGTTAATAATAATTCTTTAATGAGGTATTGCCACAGTTCTTTTAAAGAAATCTTTTCTATATTTTTTCCTATGCTATTTCTTCATTCTTTGGTATTAAACTAGAATTGTTGGCCATGCACGCTAAAACAGGTCACACAAAATGTTTTGTTTGAAGTCAGTGGAGAGCCCCAAATGATCGCTCCTTGGTTCCACAACATAATTAAGCCAAACCTTATAAGGCAGTATCCTTTTATATACCCAACACAGACCTCTTAACCCAGTAGTTCCCAAACTTTTTGGTCCACCGCCCCCTTGGTTCCACAAACTCAACCCCAGCGCCCCTTGCCCTATCCAGCAACACAGTTGAAGGGGCCCACCTCTAGCGCCCCCACCCCCGCTGCCCCCTTGCCTCTTAGTGCCCCCCTAGGTAATCCCACCACCCCCACTTTGGGAACCACTGTCTCAACCCATGTCACTTACTATGAGATGGGGGAAGGGCTTACAGAGAATACAGAAAGTTCCATGTTTGGGGGGCACCTTTACATTCCTCAAGGATAGAATCTGAAATCCCATACTTCATTTTCTGCTGTGTTGCCTTTTCCAGTGAGCTAGAGGGCAGCTCATAGTAATCTCCTGTGAGTGTGATCATATAGTTTTGCTTGGAGAACATAATAAAGTATACTTTCTGCTGTTTCTGTTGTGTCACACTCTCCTAAATTTGTTTTCATTGTTTTATAACAGTAATTTTTAATGTCTTCTATTTATGAGATTGTGGTGTAGTGGTGTAATGCTTAAGAGAGGTGGACTCTTAATCTGGAGAACCGGGTTTGATTCCCCACTCCTACACATGAGCGGCGGACCCTAATCTGGTCAACCAGGTTGGCTTCCCCATTCCTACACATGAAGCCTGCTGGGTGACCATGGGCTAGTCACAGTTCTCTCCGAACTCTCTCAGCCCCACCCACCTCACAAGGGGTCTGTTGTGGAGAGAGGAAAGGAAGGTGATTGTAAGCTGGTTTGAGACTCCTTAAAGGCAGATAAGAACTCTTGTTCTTCTTTTATTTTGAGTTCTTCTTCTTTTATTTTGAGTTGTTCTGTATCATTACCCAACCTGAGAATATTAAAGTACTTCCTACAGAGTTCGGAATTTCAAACAACCAATTAATGTTGGGCCACACTAATTGCAAGTTAAAGCAGAGGCAGGCCCAAGTATCCTATTCCCACAATTCTCTTCTCTGTACAGACAACATCTAATCTACCTAGGGATCAACCAAGAATTCCACTAAAGCATAGATTACCCACTAGAAAACAATTACAGCAGATTTGTAAAAAGACCCTTGCCTGGTCGTGCGGTAAAAGGCTGAGAAGCTTCTGTAAAGTGAAAGGCAAAATAATTGTGTGTTTCTTTCAAGCCAGTAATGTGCCACAAGTGACTGTACGGGAATGATACAGGCTAGTGAGAACAGATGGTCTTATAAACACTGTATGGGCTAGTAATATCTACAGACTTATTTTGAAAGTTTAATTAAAACATTAATGAATTAAATGTTAAGTAAACATAACTTATTTAAATGGAAATAAAATTTAACACATCAGGGAATCAGTAAGAGATACACTTTGAATACACTGCGCTAAGTCTAAGTCACGCTGCCCCAATTAAAGTCAACTGAAGCTATGCAACTAGAATCCTAATTATAAGATAGGAGTTTTTGGCTTAATATCGTATTAATGATTTCTGAACTCTGTCTTTCCTGAGAAGCCTCCTATATAGACAGCTGGAATTTTCATGATGGTTCTACAATATAAAAGTTTTTTTTGGGGGGGGGATGTGAGCATTTTGACAAGGTGAACAATTCTGCTGGTATTTTTGGTTGCCTGGAAGGTACTTCATTTTTTGTTCTAAACAAGTGCTCCCCAATATAGAATTTGAACTCATATACTAAAACCAGGTGTTTTTTAATATCAGAGATCCTCATTATAATAGTGAAAGTAACAGAGTTGGTTTAAAGCTTAAAGAGTTAAGGGATAATACAAATAGGTTCTGCAAATACCATTCTTGTAGAAAGAGATGGAATATACTGCTTTGCCTCAGGAACAGTGTTTGCAGAGATTAGTTTTAAAATACAATTGCAAAAATGCAGAAAGATCTGAATAAAATAAATAAATAAATAAAATAGCTCAGATATATTCAGGGTTTTCAAATCCATGTCAAGGTTCTCCAAGGACTGATTCAGGTATTTCACATTGTTGGCTCGGAATAATGACCTGATGCAATATGTCCCCATCTATAACTTAGCAGCTGTAATACTCATGAAACTATTATGTGAATTGTGTAAAATTACATGTAACTACATGTATGAAAATTAACAGCATTTGTTATGAAGTATTACTGATACAGACCCTAGTGTTGAATAAGTTGTATAGATAAATCTTTCAAAATCAAACTTAGCTCTTTCCTTTGTTCAGTATCTAAGTTAACAGAAGTACACTAGACGTAAAGCAAGGGTAAAAAACATAAGGCCCGCGGGCCAGATCTGGCCCCTAGAGAGCTCTTATCTGGCCTGCAAGCCAGCCAAGGCAGCCACACACAACTCTCAATCTGGGCTGGCAAGGCATGACTTGGCCCAAACAAGTGACATTTATGTCATATCTGGCCCTCGTAATAATTGAGTTCAACACCCCTGACAAAGTCCTAGCCAGTAGTAATTAGCAAAAACAACAAACTAGGCCAGCCTAAAAGTAAAACCATTTAGTCGGCTTCCTAAGCCTCTCCAGTCCTGGGCGTCCATCAGAGCCTGATGGATAGTTAAAAACGGTAAAGGTCCCCTGTGCAAGCACTGGGTCATTCCTGACCCATGGGGTGACGCCACATCCCGATGTTTCCAAGGCAGACTTTGTTTGCAGGGCGGTTTGCCAGTGCCTTCCCCAGTCATCTTCCCTTTACCCCCAGCAAGCTGGGTACTCATTTCACCGACCTCGGAAGAATGGAAGGCTGAGTCAACCTTGAGCCGGCTACCTGAAACCAACTTCCGTCGGGATCGAACTGAGGTCGTGAGCAGAGCTTTTCACTGCAGTACTGCAGCTTACCACTCTGCGCCACGGGGCTCCTTGATAGATGGATAGTTACACTTCTGGAAACCTTGACCTAACTTTATAATATCCTACAGAGACCCATGGAAGGTCATGACCTTCCCAGACTTTCCCTGGCCCCGACTTGGCCCCGGGAATGGACTCCTCATCTGAGGATGACCAGAATGAGTCTGGTACCATCCTGGGAAAGATCAGGAGGCTCAGGGGCCATCCAACACCATCAAACCCCCCCTCCAGACTCAGAGCCCCTGTATCCCAAGGCCTCAGTTGACGATGCTGCTCCTGAAGTCCCAGCTCTGTATGACATTACCAATGTGCCAGAACCCAGGGCAGCCAGCCCCCTGCCTTGTAGGACCAGATCCCAGATCACCAATCCTCAGGTTCTCCTCACACCCAGAGAGAGCAGTGGAGAGAGCAGGCCCACTAGGAGACACACAGAGCACAGGATAGAGGAATTTGGTGATGGGGACACAACAGAAAGTGCACTTTGTTCAACATGGGTGTACTGAACACAAATAGCCAAATGAGAGAACAGATATAGTTGTAGCATAGGTCTAACATTGCTCTGCTACAAACCCTTACCAGTACTCCATTTCAGGACATGGACACAAAGGGTCTGCTCCTCAACTAAAGGTGCAGGAACAATGTATCCCACAAAGGTAAGCAAAGAAGGCTTCAACCTCAAACAGCTGCAACTGTTTCTCCCTGCCCCCATGGGCTCAACAACCCTACCTCCTGCATCAGTTGCTAACAATAGCCCTGTTCACAAGTTACAGTGAACACTCATACAATCTACGTATACTGTGCACTTGATTTTTCTTTACACATGTGTTCAGTAATTCTCGTATTATATGCAATGAACGTACAACAGATTGCTTGAAATCCCATATTTATACAGCTATATATAAATGGATGGATGTACATACAGGCAGGATGTACGTGTGTTACTGTAACATGTGAATAGGGCTCATATGTCCAATGCAGAAGGGGGGAAGACCTGTCAGATATGCTGACACTACCACACTATGCTGTCAGGATGATATTTATTTTATTTAGAAAATGAGAACCTGCTTGAAGGGGCTTAACAAAGAATAATTAAAAAAAAAAAGCGTTAACAATGAAAAACCCAACCAGGGAATGGACGGATGGATGTTAGAAGGTAGGAATGTAGGAAGATTGGGTGATAAGATGATGATGGGATGATGGATGAATACAAAACACACAGCAGCTTTTAACAATCCCATAAAGAATTCTCAGGCTTAAAGCAAGACTATAAAGAAGTCAAAAGATCAACTGCTTACTTAAAAAGCAGGATTAAAAGCCAATTTATTGATATCCATTCATGACGTTTGTGTGGTAAATTACATGATATCTGAGGAAGTGAGCTCTGACTCATAAAAGTTCATATGGAAATAAACGTTGTGAGTCTTTAAGGGGCCACTGGACTTTTGTTTTATTTTGCTACAACTGGGCCACTCCTTTTGTGATCTAGACGTGAACCTGACAGGTGCTATGCTCAAGCATCCCTGCTCTTACTGGTCTTGTGTTCTTTGTCATTCAATGGGGGAGAGGAAAGGGGATTCCATGCCCAATACAGCGCCAACTGTCGGCCAAGCCTTCAACACAACCAAAGGCTACAGTGAATAGGTGCAGCTAGCTGTTCTGCTGTTGAGGTTGTAGTCTAGCTCCTAACTTCACGATAGCCCATTTTGACTAGCAGTTAGTCCTCTCACAGCATGCAGGGATAAGGACAGCTCTGCCTGTGGCTGGAGCAGCTTGTGGTTGCACCAAGAAAGATGGAAACCCAGTTCATCTGAATTGCTTTCAGTAGTCCTGATGCCAAACAATCTGTATGTGGATTGCACTATATCCATGTCTCTATATTACTGGAGTTTGATACATACGGATCAGTCCCCACCTTCTGCTCATTACTAAATTCAGTACTCTGTTTCCCTGGAAGGGGACCGGGGGGGTGTCCAATATGTTTACAGGGCTTTTGCAAGGGGAAGGGGTCCCCAGGCTGCTCACTCCTCCAGATGACTCTTGGCATCTCTATAAGCCATGCAACTTGCTTGAAGGGGAGTTGCAACCGATGAATACAAAAAGAAGGGTGGCGCAGAAATTGCACAATCCCCAGAAACCCTCCAGTGAATTCAAGACATTGGGGAGGGGCTGTGGCTTGGTGGTAGAGCATCTGCTTGGCATGCAGAAGGTGCCAGGTTCAATCCCTGGCATTTCCAGTTAAAGGGACTAGGCAAGTAGGTCAACTGAAAGACCTTTACCTGAGACCCTGGAAAACTGCTGCCAATCTGAGTAGACAATATTGATTTTGATGGACCAAGGGTCTGATTCAGTATAAGGCAGCTTCATGTGTTCATATGTCTGCAGTCTATGAACTTTCCCTTTTTATGAAAAGAAAGATTAGATTCTGTGGCGTTTGAAACTGAGTTCCAACAAGTGAAGAAGAGTTGGTTTTCACACTCTGCTTTTCTCTACCAAAAGGAGTCTCAAAGCGGCTTATAATCACCTTCCCTTCCCCTCCCCACAACAGACACCTTGTGAAGTAGATGGGGCTGAGAGAGTTCTGAGAGAACTGTGACTAGCCCAAGGTCACCCAGTAGGCTGCACGTGGAAGAGTGGAAATCAAACCCGGTTCTCCAGATTAGAGTCCGCCCCTCTTAACCACTACACCACGTTGGATCTCAACACCATGCTGGATCTCAAGTGAGAACTCATAAGGACTTACAGGCATAAGGACTTACAGGGGGGCATGTCATTCTCCCTCCCCCACTATTTCCTTTCCCTTCCCTGAAAGCCCCCATAGCCTCTCCCCTTTTCCTGCTTCCTTCTCTCCTTCCCACCCAACAGCCAACCTACCTTTATCTGCTCCCCGTCTTAAGCTTTCACTCCCCCTCCTGGCCGCCTCTTGTGGCCCTGTGTGATGCTAGCAACTGGACCAGACTCACTTGCATAGTGAGCAGCACCTCACTTTTCCCTGTATAACCAGATCCTGGCAACACTCCTGGAAACTCCCAGATTAGCAGAGGCTAATCTAGCGAACTGGATTTGTTTCCCCACTTCTACACATGAAGCCAGCTGGGTGACCTTGGGCTAGTCACACTCTCTCAGCCTCATCTACCTCACAGGGTGTCTGTTGTGGGGAGGGGAAGGGAAGGTAATTGTAAGCCGGTCTGATTCTTTCTTAAGTGGTAGAGAAAGTTGGCATATAAAAACCAACTCTTCTTCTTAAGAAATGAACAATTTTATCTTAACTTTTCATAGTTAGTCAGTATTTTTAAAGTATGCAAAAAAATGAAATATACATTTTAGTTATTCAGCAAACAGTAGCTTCTCAATTGTGGGATTAAGCTGCTTTAACATGAGCATGTGCAAACCCTTATGTAATAGTATTGGTATTTTCAAGTCATACCTATGACCATGCATCTCACCAGTATTTTATATTTTTCTTTTTTCCTATAACTACTAGCTGCCACCCAAGGGAAGATCAGCTGCCATCAAGGGCTGAGCACAATCCAGATGCTCAACCCCACTCGCTTGTCAACCTGTCTCTCCTCTGTGTGAGATGCCAAGCTGTACAATCTACCCTTGTATATTTTTTTTAAAAAAATTACTAGCCTTTTTGAGAAGGACTTTAACACTGGAAAGCAGATTATATATAAAGCCCCTAAATAAATAACGAAACCGAATGATTCAAATAAAGGACGTAAAGTTTAAGCGGCAAGATCTCTTTGAGAGTGTAGAAGTTAAGCGTAAAGTGTTTGAAACCTAAATGGATACCTACATGGTATTTTTACAGCTCATTCTTGAATGCTTTTGTCATTAATAACACAACGTTCCAGTACTGGAGAATAAAAGCCTGGGGAAATCATTATGCCCACTTAAAGGCTACCATTAAATAACTATTAAATCCTAGCAGAAGCTTTTTATACATTTCATTGTATGGTGCCAGAGTGAGATATCTCCAAATTGTAGCTTGTGCCATCCAAAAATTATACATTATTTAGTAAGAACACTTGGATGTGCTAAAACTGTGTTGAGTAATTGTTAGTGAACTGCAGTGGAAGAGACATTAAAGGGAAATGCTTCAATCATAAAATTACTTAAATTTGATTTAACAAAACTGAACTGCAGTGACATTAAGCTAAAAGCTACTCATAAAATATCAAGAAGCCTAAAACCTCTAGCAAGAAACCCCAGACTGTTCTTAGGTTTTTACTACATTGCTGATAAAAGACATTACTCATACAACAGTGGCCAGTGAGCTGAATGGTGATCAAGAGAAGAGGTGATTCTATTGGAGGCAGCCAAGAAAGGGAGTGGCTTAAGCAGTACCATATGGGATTACTGCTTATGAATATGACTGTTGCTTACTACGGTGGGAGAGTGCAGAAGACCACCTGCATGACTCTGTGTGAATTCAAGTCTTGGCTGCCCGCCCCCCCCCCAAGATTTTCTCCAGAAACAGTGAAAAGCACCCCTGCTTCTCCCAGCGGCAGTGCAATTTTCCATCCTTCTTCATCAGCTGCCAATAACATACGCCATTTCTGAGAACACTTGTATAACATCTTATGTATATACATTCGTGAAATGGAAGCATACAGATATTGCAAACATATCACTATGACCATTTAAGGCATCCTGTGACTAGACGGTGCCTACAGAAGAGGTGAGGGGATTATTGCCACTAATAAGAACACCTCTGGAAGAAGGGTTTATATTTAACAAGCTTACAAACTAAGTGGTATCCGGGAAAGTGCCAACGCTGTGAAATATTTTAGGGCAGAGGGACCAGCAGGGCGTGTGGGGAGCACGGAGCAGAAAGTGTACAGAACACATTTTCTACCCCAAGCTTCCCTCCCCTGGCCTCTGCCGGCCTGCTGATCAGGGCACTGAGGTTGGAGTGGAACTTTCCGCTCGGAGCTCAGACCCATTGTTCAATTCGCCAGTGGTGGCAAGGAGGGAAAGCCTGAGAGCCGAAAGCATGCAGGATGTGGTATAGCAGAAACCACAGGGACCAGCAAGGGAGGGCAGAATGGGGTGCCCCACTTGTTATCCTATATTTCAGGCAGAGTAACAGAGTAATGGGATCTCTGCATTCTTGGCTTTGACCTTCCCTCTCATCTCTCCTTATTTTCCTCAGCTCTTCAGATGCTTCTTTGGGCACGGTACTGTCCTCTCTGTTGGTTCAGACATTAGCAATCTACAATTTATCACAAGCCTATTTAGCTTTTTTTTACATCCATGGTTTTGCTTGCCCTCCAAAACAGAATTGAGAACTCAAGTCATGATTTAGAACAAACCTATTTATTACATTTTTTATCCTTCTCTCCTACCAAGGAGCTCAGGAAGCTTACACTGTTCTCACCTCATTCAGTGAATCCTCAAAAGAAACATGTAAATTCATTTACGCTCCGAAGGTGACTGGACCATGGTTAGCCAGTAAATTTCATAGCAGAGAGGGATTTCTACATAGATTTCTACAGTCTACTTACTCTAGCACACCCACCACTACACCATGGGTCCCAAACCTTTTTGAGCCTTGTAGGCGCCTCTGGAATTCTGACACAGGTGTGTCTATATTTAACAAGCTTACAAACTATGTAGATGGTGACACAGGATGGTGGGCACAACCACAAAATGGCTGCCACAGGAGGCAGAGCCAACCACAAAATGTCAGAGTTACACATAACTAAAATTAGTAACTCTTCGGCATTTAAGCAAAAGCTCTGTTTAACAGAATGTCTTTATAAATAAACATACAGTTTTAAAATATTTTTTTCAACCACTCTGTAAATAACTCTTTGCTGCGGTGGCAGTTGGTGCCAAAGCCATTTTTTGGGGTAATCTGGACAGTCAATCAGATTAGCAATGGCCAATCAGATTTGAGCCACAATGGGCAAAAAGGTTTGGGACCTTGCCCCTCCCATTTTCTAAAAAACATTTGGCAGGCTCCAGGAAAGGTGTCAGCAGGCAGCATGGCACCTGCAAGCCCTGTGTTGGGGACCTTTCCACCACACTCTCAAGAGACTGAAATCACCTTGATTTAAACCGTGGTGTACTCTGTTGTATACACTGACTTCTTATATACTCAGAACCAATACTGAACAGAATAATGAACTAGCAAACTGTTCAAATTCATTCTTTATTTTATTTTACCTTATTCATACTCAAGTCTTTCTCCCCAATGGGGGGACCTAAAGCAGCTTACACCGTTCTCCGTTTTATCCTCACGACAGCCCTGTGATGTAGGTTAGGCTGAGAATGTGTGACTGGTCCATGGTCTCTTCCAGATGCCAGTCTTACACTCTAACCACTACACCATTCTGGCTCTCATTCTGTCTTCTTGATACTTACAAATACAGCTAGATTTATAATGGCATTACTGACAGTTTAAACATGTCCTTTAAACATCAAAATGTCTGCACTGAAATATTCGTTCTCATTTTCTACCTATGCTGATATTCTGCAGTCTTTATTAACATGTCAAGTTTTTCCAGACTCAGCGTCCACTTTTAAAGCAGACTAAGAGAATGCATGGCTACTTTAACCTTTTTAATAAAGATGAGTCACCTGAAGCTTATGTTCCTCATTTCAGTGTTACATCTCACATCTAGTCATTCCACTGAAACTGTTTTACAACCAATATAAATAGTTTTGCAAAGAAATGCAAGTGGTAAATGTCAAGTGGGGTAGCAGCTTCATTAATCCGATCTCTTTTATTATTAGTGTGATTTATCTTGACTCATTTATTCAAGATGAGATTCTTAACTATTTTCGTAGCCTTCTAAATTATGACATTTTTCAGCTAAACTATTTAAATTTGCAAATACTCCACTGAGCCATTGAAGAAGAGTTGGTTTTTATATGCCAACTTTCTCTCCCACTTAAGGAAGAATCAAACTGGCTTACAATTGCCTTCCCTTTCCCTCCCCACAACAGACACCCTGTGAGGTAGGTGGGGCTGAGAGAGTGTGACTAGCTAGCCCAAGGTCACCCAGCTGGCTTCATGTGTAGGAGCAGGGAAACAAATCCAGTTCACCAGATTAGCCTCCGCCGCTCATGTGGAGGAGTGGGGAATCAAACCCGGATCAGAGTCCACCACTCCAAACCACCACTCTTCACCACTACACCACGCTGGATCTGGGTCCTGAATGGGTTGGCCATAAGTTTAAAAGCCTTATAAGAAGAGCGGGGAAAACGTATGTGTTTAACAGACAGAGTTGCACATGCTGATACTTTTGTCTAGTTTGGCCACAACACAGATTACCTACAAGGGACCTTTATAATACTACTTGATATCTCACAATATAAATGTTCAAGAAGTACACAATCCCAGGATGGACAAAAATGGAAACAAAACCCCAGTATGTAGATTTACTTCCTAGCTTACAAATACTGTTCGGCCCAGGAGCTACCACCTTAGGGTTGCCAAGTCCCTATTCGTTACCCGCAGGAGGTTTGGGGGCGGAGTCTGAGGAAGGCAGGGTTTGGGGAGGGGGGACTTCAATGCCATAGAGTCCAATTGCCAAAGCAGCCATTTTCTCCAGGTGAACTGATCTCTATCGGCTGAAGATCAGTTGTAATAGCAGGACCTGATACTGATATCCTAGCCAGGTACAAAGAAAGCTGTAAGCAGTAGCTACTAACAAATGTACTGGGCAAGAATCAATACGCCTGTCAATGGAAACAAGAATATTGAAAACAACTGAAGTTGTTTATACTCGAAACGGCTTTAAGCGCCTCTAGAAGAGATGGTCCATCTTGTTGTGTGTTTGCACATGGACTCTCCAGATGAGACTATACCATATCATTCTTACTACTACTAAGGACACTGAAAATAGGTGACCAGCCATACTTTTATGTGTGTGTTCTAATGTTGTATGTTTTAATGTGTTAAGTTTTATAGATATAGTTGTATCTCACTTATAGGATTCACGGGTGTATTAGAATTCACTGTGTTTGGTTGTTAATAAAATGTATTACTTCATGAGTAGCCACTCTATGTGAGTTCAGTACTGATAGGAGCAAGATGGGCAGAAGAGGGATGGGGAAGCAGGAGCTCCTTCCCCTGCTGAGAGTAGGAGAGAAGAATGGGATTCCCCACCACCACAAGTCTCCTGGGTCCTTGCTTGTGCAATTCTAATCCCCAAGCAAGCAATAACTTGGGTGTGGGGATGGTGTAAAGGATGGGCCCTTTACTTCTATCCCTGGCATGAGGCCTGCAGTTGAGGGAGGCTCACGGCTTACCCATCCTCTAGGCCCAGCAGCAGCAGTTGTTTCAAGATGGGCACCGCCTGCTAACTCCAAGCCCTAATGGACAATGGGCCTTGTCCACTTTCCTGAAGCATGAGGTGAGTGCCACGTTGGGGAACAAATGGCATGTCAAAAAGCCACATGTGGTTTCTGGGCACACAGTCCCCATCATGCAATCTACATGCTGCAGTTTGCAATGTAGAGATCGTACCAGTTGGCATGCACATTTTGGGTTCTATGCATACATCAAGAGGTGATTTCACTTGTTCCTCTTCCCACATTAATTCCCCTTCCCACATTAATTGACTGAATGACTGTTGAATAAACACTACTAGTTATATACAGAAGAATGTAATGGAAAGACTGGATCCTACATCAACTTTTTGTTGTCAGCTTTTAGTTCAATGAAACCATATTGTTTGAAAACAGCATCTTCCAAAACTTTAATGATTGTTTGTTGTTTTCTGCACAATAGTCATATGTTTCTGGATATTCAGTTGGCAGTACCTAGTTATTCAAATGCTTTTTACATCAACTCAGCAATGAGAGAAAATTATCACCTGATTGTTCTATGCATGGGCATCCAAAAGATACATCAACTTTGTTATTAAGCCATGTTTCATTACAAATACAATAGGCTTGTTTTAAATTATTCTGTTTTGAATTATTCTGTCCATACATACACACTATGTATGTGTTTCTGATCAGTTTCCCCTTAAATGTGGATGTAGTACAGCAATTTGTCCTTTTCAAAGCTGAATCTCATTTTCTAATTTTTACCCATGCCTGTAACTACCGTATTATTTCATGCTAATTATTATTATCTTATTAAAATTCTCAACTCTGCCCAATTATGAACTTCACCACCAGATTCAACATCTCACAAAAGTTGGAAAGTGTGTTATACAGTGCTATTTTTTTCTAAACTAAAAAGGGAACTCTTATGAAAAATAAAAGTTTAAAAGTGCTGCTGTTAAGAAACAATGGCATAAAAGGCATTCCTTTCCATACAAGAGAAATACAGGCATAATTCCCAACATGCAAATATTTATAAAATGAAGCATTATTGATTCCAAGGTTTAGATTTAAAATAAAACATATATTTACATAGTCCTTCTATAGAACGAAAAAATAATCTATAATCCAACATGTACATCTCTGAATGTTCAGGAAATCAACAGAAGTTCCATTTTATAAGCCTTTGAAAGCAGAACATGAACACAGTAATTTAGACCTGAAATTGTTGCCACTTATATTCAAGGGTTCATTTGAACTACTTTCATCCATTCATTTTTCCCTTTCCTGGGCCATGAATGTTTAAAATTCTGAAACCATGGATTCCAGAGTTAACGACTCTTCTCAAAGACACATTCTTCCGAAAGCATTAACTACTTTCCCACAGGGTAGATAAAAATCAATGATTAAAAAAATTAATTGGATTGTTTTTAGTTAAATCAGATTTTTTTTTAATAAAATGCTTTTTGAGGAAAAATCTATCTAAAGATATTTTTTATTTAAGATACCTTATAGGCTAAAGATTATTCATAATGAAATAAGGATTAGTTTTTGCAGCACGAGGTTGTATATTCATGCAATGTTTCCATTTTTTTTTTTTTTTTGGTAAATGAATTCCATTAAGCCATTCACAATGTCATGCTCTTCCAGAGGTTTCTGAAAGATTATTTTGGGCAATTTTCTATCTAGAAGATACATAGATGATTGGTTTTGCAGTTCTCAAAACTGTGAAATCTGTGTCTGCAGAGATAACATGCCTCTTCTTCACAGCAAGAATGTTACAAAATAAATATACAGAGTTGAGAAAAAGACCTTAATCCCATTGTTCCTTGGCAAATCTGTGTACACAGAATCAACCCCTTACCCCATTCCTGACTTCCAAGGATGAAAGTCCTCAGGAGGCCAGGAAGGGGTTGCACCGGTGTTGGGGCCATCTGTGCTGGTGCCCGAGCAACTTACGCCACTGTGAGTGGCCCCAATGCCAGCAGGGAGGCCCGGACGCTGGTCTCCCAGTTCTGCCGCGGCAGCGCCACACAGGGATGCTGGCTGGGCCTTCCAATGGCGCAAATCCCCGCACGGGCATTCCGGGGGGGGGGGGTGCTGGCGTCCTGGGGGGCATTCCCAGGGTGTTGAGAACAGCATTGCTGCGATTGCTTTTTAGCAGTCTTGAGATCTTTGTGTGTATAGCCTGAAGTTTATCATATTATTCTCTCCCTGGTGAAGAAAATCTATAATGGCAGACGACCATAAAAGAGATCCAGTTTGGGAATATTTTAATGAAGTTTCTCTACCTGTGGGTAAGGCTGGCATGCATGCAAAATGCAAACACTGCAACAAATGCAAGGCCTGATGGCCTGAATGACTCTGTAGATAGTTCACCTTGCAATAATTTCACAATTATCTCCCAATGTATTTCTAATAGTATAACCAAATCAGTAATTTTTATTTAACTGTAAAACTAATCTAAAACATTATTATTCTAATATGAAACCTTCATCTGGTTGTTAATATTAAGATTATACCAGCAAGGATGAGTCTTTATGTAGAAAACAATGATTGAAATCTATTCTTATTGACTAGTGATTTAAATTGTGATTTAAATCGTTTTGATTTAAATCAAATCCACCCTGTTTTCCCAATAACCAGGTAGTGTGATGAAAACATGAGACGTGCCCAGATTCTTCAAAAAACATTTCTTTACAGGAATGCTAGGAAGGTGATCGTCATCATACTGGTTCCTTTCTGTTAATGCTCTTGATAACAGCACTATGGATCCTCGCACTCAACTTCACAGAAAATAAGATTTACCAGCCAGTACTTGTTGCCTTAAGAAAATAGATTCCTTTGAAATGTGGTGTTGGAGGAGAGTGTTCCGGATTTCGTGGACTGCCAAAAAAACAAATCAGTGGGTTATAGATCAAATCAAGCCTGAACTGACCCTAGAAGCTAAAATGACTAAACTGAGGCTATCGTATTTTGGTCACATTATGAGAAGGCAAGAGTCACTGGAAAAGACAGTCATGCTAGGAAACGTTGAGGGCAGCAGGAAAAGAGGAAGACCCAACAAGAGATGGATTGACTCAATAAAGGAAGCCACAGCCTTCAATTTGCAAGCTCTGAGCAAGGCTGTCAAAGATAGCACATTTTGGAGGACTTCCATTCATAGGGTCGCCAGCACTTAACACACACACACTTGTTGCCATTATAGCTGTACTTTATGGCTGGCCATGTAATACCTAGAGATCATGATAGCTATCCTCCCTCACTTCTTCTAAATCACTCGTTTTATCTATTATTGTCGAGAGTAGGTCCCCAAATATTGTATTTACTTAAAACAAAGCAATCCTTAACATAACATCCCCTATTACCACAAATACTCAAGAGTACACATGCAAACTCTGTTCACACATACACTCCTAGACTTCTGTGTCAGAGGATCTTCGGTCCATGCTTAAAATGAGTGCAACCTTGGGCAATTACTCAGGGAGGGGCTTGGAATGGCAGACAGTGAGGGAGACAATACTTATGTTTTAATCTTTACTGAACATTCAAAATTAACAGAAGGAAAAGTCGGTAGATTGAAAGAGCAATATAAAATATTAAATATGGAGAACCACTGAACTGCAAATACCTAGATGGAACCATAAAATTCACACCAGCATATATGAAATTAGCAACAGGCAGCACATCAGAAAATTCCTAGTGAAAGCTGTCCAACTTATGCTAGATATTCCTCCCTCAGGCTAGTCCAGTGAAGGGGTGGGAAGAAGGAAGAGTGAGAGGTTTAAAGAAAAGGGCAAGAGTCCAGTATCACCTTAAAGACTAACAAAAATATTTTCTGGTAGGGTATGAGCTTTCGTGAGCCACAGCTCACTTCTTCAGATACAGCTAGAATGGATTCACATTCTAGCTGTATCTGAAGAAGTGAGCTGTGGCTCACGAAAGCTCATACCCTACCAGAAAATATTTTTGTAGTCTTTAAGGTGCTACTGGACTCTTGCCCTTTTCTACTACTGCAGACAGACTAACACGGCTACCCACTGTGAGGTTTAAAGAAGACAGACACACTCCTATTTTTCTTGATGATACTCCTGAGGGGGGGGGGCTAATCTTCCTTTCAGATAAAGAGGGTATATTCTATATGAAACAATGCAGACAATTGTAAGAGGATACAATATGCCCTTCACATACCATAATCATTAACTGCACAACAATTAAACTTTTATTAAAAGGGTAACAAAAATAATAACAAGGCTGGGAAATTACCAAAAGGTGGAACCAAGAAAGGCCTTATGACAACCGTACCACCAGTGTGGTACAGCGATTGGACTAGGGTTGCCAGGTCCCTCTTTGCCACCAGCGTGAGGTTTTTGGTGCGGAGCCTGAGGAAGGCAGGGTTTGGGGAGGGGAGGGACTTCATTGCCATTGAGTCCAATTGCCAAAGTGGCCATTTTTTCCAGGGGAACTGATCTCTATTGGCTGGAGATCAGTTGTAACAGTAGGAGATCTCCAGCTAGTACCTAGGTTGGCAACCCTAGGTTGGACTCAGATCTGCGGGATCTGGTTTCAGCTCCCCACTCTGCCATCAAGCTTGCTGCTGGATCAGGAGTTGCGAGGATAAAATGAGTAAGAGAAAACCATGTAAACTGCCTTGAGCTCCTTGGAGGATGGGCTAGATGTACTAAATGTACTAGAAGGGAAGATATTGACCATACAAATTCAAAGGTAATAGCAAGTCTACCACTTACTGAATCTCAGAATACTTGTCTTAAAAAAGGTAAAGGTCCCCTGTGCAAGCACCGGGTCAAAACCACCCCTGTTTTTGTGCAGTTTTATAACAGTATCATTCTGAATTATACTGAACAGCTACAAAACATCTAACCTTGAACTATCACCTTAAAATTGTCTTAAGGATAACCAACATAGACAAGCTTGTTGAAGAAATAAACTAAGCATAGGCAAAGAAAGGGATTCATCAAGAAGCAACTGAAAAACACAAAAGGTCAAAAATGCTGTTTACACTTTAAAAAACTGTTTCAAAGACAGAATTACTGAATGCTTTAGTAGACACTCACAGTTCAATCAGCTACTCCAGTCTAAGCTGTTTTCTTTATTTCAATGGATTCAGGTTTAAGTAACTCTGCATTAGATTGCAGTGTCACCTAGCAACTTTTCAAAATTTACAGCTCATCAGTTTTATGTACACACTTAGAACCTAGCTATGGTTAGTATTGTAAACAATAACTAACCTTAACACACAAATGCATATAACAAAATTGTGTTCTTAAAATGCAGACACAATTTCAAGAGATGATTTGAAGCAGGAAAATGTGCAGCAGTGATCACCCCCTTCCCTGCATCTGAAACCCCACACGAAAGATTGGAATGGTGGGATCATATTGAGGCGAGGGGGATTTAAAGCAGAGAAGTGGCAGGAAAGGAAACGAAAAGCACCCCTTCTATGCTTCAAAACACTCCTGAAGCAGCTTTCTACTCTTTTAAACAAAATAGATGTACAGATTTTATTACATGCATTGGTGTATAATGTTCAGTTATGCTCTTGCTGAAAATCTTATTACAGCAGCCTCCAAACAGAACAAGTGTCTCCTTAACCAATATGGTTTAAAATAATAGATAAGACAAAGTGATTATATATAGACAGACCAACGTATCTGGAAGGCTGTTTAATCCTATGTTTTACAAATCTACTATAACAGCTACCAAAAAAAAGCAAGTCTATTCCCTTCCCCAGCATCAAAACTGACAGTTATAGGATTCAAACAGCCTACTAATGAGTAGGGTTGTCAGCTCCAGGTTTGAAAATACCTAGAAGGTTTTGGGAGTGTAGCCTGAGGAGAGCAGGGTTTGGGGAGGGGAGAGACTTCAATGGGGTATAATGCCATTGAGTCCACCTCCCAAAGCAGCCATTTTTGCCAGGTGAACCCATCTCTGTTGCCTAGAAAGGACAAGCCTGATTGACAGCTATGTCAGCACTGGAGGCCTCCTACCATTTCATAAGCACAGTCAGTGGCCACAAAGGACAGGGCCTTCTGGGTTGCCCAGGGTCCTAGTCTGCCACTCTGTCCCCTTAAGAACATAAGAAAAGCCCTGCTGGATCAGACCAAGGCCCATCAAGTCCAGCAGTCTGTTCACACAGAGCCAACCAGGAGCCTCCAGGAAGCCCCCAAACAAGACGACTGCAGCAGCACCATCTTGCCTGTGTTCCACAGCACCTAAGATAATAGGCATGCTCCTCTGATCCTGGAGAGAATAGGTGTAGAACACTATACTACACTGCCTCACAATGCATGTAAGCATTTATGCAATGCTTAGCCATAACCTTTTGTCCAAATTTAATGCCTTTTCAATCCCAAGCAATGAATTGTTTGCCGAGATATTTTTTGACTGTTCCCTCACACACACTGTCTTCTATGCTTATCTTCTCTATGTTGTCCTTCACTGCTGCTGCTAATTAAATTTATGATTATTTTATAATTTATTAAAGTTATTAACAGATTGCTTTTCTTACAAGTACAATCGCAATCTGCCGCAAGCCAATCAAAATCTGCCACAATCCTCTGGCTCTGAGAGCCAGCATGGGGTAGTGGTTAAGAGCAGTGGACTCTAATCTGGAGAACTGGGGTTGATTCCCCACTCCCCCACATGAAGCCGGCTGGGTGAACTTGGGCTAGTCACAGTTCTCTCTGAACTCTCTCAGCCTCACTACCTCACAAGGTGTCTGTTGTGGGGAGAGGAAGGTAAGGAGACTGTAAACCGGTTTGATTCTCCTTAAAAGGCAGAGAAAGTCAGCATATAAAAACCAACTCTGCTTCTTCTTCTTCAAGATATATATACTGTCAGAACTATCAACAGGAAGTCCTCTGTGATAACTCTGTCTTTCAAGTCCTCCTAAAAGATAACAGAAATAGCGCAGATCTGACCTCAATTGGCAATCCATTCCACAGTTCATATAAGAAGGGCTAATACCTAGAGCAAACAACTACTGTTCTAAGACCCCCAAAAGAGGATACAGAGACCAGAAGCTGGTGAGAAGAATAGAGGTGATACATAGGATCATATGGGGAGAAGCAGTCCACCAGATATGCCCGTTCTAGGCCATGATCATCATCAAAGGTTAAAACTGGCACTTTAAATTGAGCCCAGGGGAAAAAACCGGTAACCAGTAAAATTACTTTATTAGATCCTCTCAGAAGATGGGCTGCTACATTTCACATTTTCTTTAAAAGCTGATCTACATAGACCACACTGAAATGCAGCAGCATTCAGGTTACAGAAGCATGGATCAATGTTGCCAGTCTGGCTGGGTCTCACAGGTGACACAATTTATGAGCCAGATGTAACTAACAAAAATGCCCTCTTAGCAATAACACTGACCTGCTTTTCCATTAGCAGCACTGGGCCCAACAGTACCACCAGCTCTTAACACAATCTGCCGATGCAGAGATACCACTTTCAGAGTTGACAGTATAATCTCCTCCAGAACATCAGCTGTAATTTATGTAAGAGAGTTAACTACTTGCATTTTAGTTTTCGTCTAATGCTATTTATATTGAATTTTATTTTATAAAGATGTTTATTGTTTTCTAATGGTGGGCATCTGAAAGAGCCCCGTGGCGCAGAATGGTAAGCTGCAAGTACTGCAGTCAAAAAGCTCTGCTCATGACCTGAGTTCGATCCCGACGGAAGTTGGTTTCAGGTAGCCGGCTCAAGGTTGACTCAGCCTTCCATCCTTCCGAGGTCAGTCAAATGAGTACCCAGCTTGCTAGGGGTAAAGGGAAGATGACTGGGGATGGCACTGGCAAACCACCCCGCAAACAAAGTCTGCCTTGGAAATGTCGGGATGTGACGTCACCCCATAGGTCAGGAATGACCTGGTGCTTGCACAGGAGACCTTAATGGTGCACATCACTACAAAACATTTCAATTATGACCCAACTTGCAAAGGATCATCAAATATTCTTCAAGCACATCTATTTCATTCAGGTCTTTTCCACACACTTGACTTACTCCTAATTTTCTTGGTAGTCAATCCACAAGCATTGGAATCGGTATGGGCTCAGTTCTTTCACATGTCTGCCCTCCCTCTGGAATCAGCTTCTTTTCTTCCACACATGCCTTAAACAATCAGGATTTTCAAGGGAGGCTGAACACATGAAGCTGCCTTAAACTGAATCAGACCTTGGTCCATCAAAGTCAGTATCGTCTATTCAGACTGGCAGCAGCTCTCCAGGGTCTCAGGCAGAGGTCTTTCATATCAACTACTTGCTTAGTCCCTTTAACTGGAGATGCCAGGGATTGAACCTGGGGCCGTCTGCACGTCAAGCAGATGCTCTACACACTGAGCCACAGCCCCTTCCCAGGTTGCTGTCGTTCTCGGTGTCATCAGTGGAGTCACTGAAGACACACTTAATTTTTTTGTGCATGCCTATATCAATATATCAACATAATAGCTACATTTTAAAAGAAAGCACCAGAAGATCAATATACTCTTGTAATGATGCATTCAGCAGGTTCTCTGAGTTTCCAGCTTTCATTGTTTTAAAATAAATAAATAATAAAAGTGGTCTCGAAAGAACTGGGCACACAAAAAACGGGGGAAACGCAAAAAAAAAAGGCACAAAAATGGGATAAACAGAAATAGTTTATAGGGGGGGGGGGCGGCATGCAGAAAAGCTCTCAATCAGAATTGAAAGAAAGAACCAAGCCCAGGAGAAATGCCTTCTTAGACATTTCAGCTATGAGCATCACAGGACAAAATCAGCCTTCAGAAGAAAGGTGTTTTTTTCTTGATTCTGAGTTTTTTTTTAAATGTAAAAACCATTATCTGACAGGCATATGTCTCCGTAACTAAGTAATGGAATTCTGTTATTTTTGCTTATGCTATATGTAAAACTTCTGAAAGATTTGAGATTATGAGCAGAAGGGCCTAATTAGAATTTATGATTTCAAACTATATTTCTGACCTATGCACAAAGAGAAAGAATTTAAGGACCAAACAAATCAAAACATTTGAAGATCCAATGGGCTTAGAAGGGTGTAACTCTGCTTGAGATGGCATTGCAAATCCACCCTGCATTTCACAAAGGAAAACTGTAGCCCAGTGGGGGTGGGCATTTGAATCAAGCACGTGGCACAAGGGAAGGAGTTTAATCCTTCCCACCCTGCAGTTTAAAATTGACCCCCACATATACATACAGAACTGGTTATTATCCTTCTCTCTGCTTCACAAATTCCAGATAATCGGGGGAGGGGAAACAAGCACTGCCCCCTTCCCTTTTACTTTTGTTTCATTGCTAGCTGCTTTGAGAGGAGCAGCTTTGATAAACTAAACCAGATAGGGTGGGAAAAGTTAAACCCCATTCACTGCATGCCATGGAAGTAATCCAAATCAAGATCTCCTAGGACTATAATTTCATATGATATAGTAGACTTCAGAAATTCATGCCATCAGCTGCTAGAACAATGCAACAGCAAACGTTGAAGTAGCTAACTTACAAACCAGTTAAACAACAATTTACAACTGGAATCAAGTGAAAGGTAAAATTGCAGCTCATTTTAAAATGTATCCTTTAAACAGGAAAAACGTTTAATATAAAATAATTTTGAATATCACATCATATCACAGCCCTATATTTATTTATTTACTTCCTTTATACCCCACCTTTCTCTCCAATGGGGACCAAAAGCAGATTACATTTTCTCCCTCCCCTCCATTTTAACCTCACAACAACCCTGTTGGGTAGGTTAGGCTGACAGTATATGACTGACCCAAGGTCACCTAGCGTGCTTCCAAGGCAGAGGGGGGGTTTGAACCTGTGTCTCCCAGATCTGACACTCTAACCACTACACTATGTATGGCAGAAAAGCATTCCCTGGAGAATCTGAATGAATGGGCCATTGTATCCTAATTGATTATAAGGATACATTAACTGTGTTTGCGAAACTAAAGCACCAAACAATTAAAAATGCACATTCTGTGTTGCTCCTTCTGAGGTGGAAGGAGTTCCAGAGCCCTGGTGCTACAACAGAAAACAGAAAAGACCTTGTGTGCCTGTGCTCAACTCCTTTCTTCTGAAAGTGAACATTGCCTCTGGTAAGATCTTAACTAGAAAGCAGCTTCCAATGAAAACAGACCAAGAAAAATAATCTATTTGTTAAAGTAAAAAAAAAAAACCTTTGCTTTTTTCTAGCACCACTTTCATTTATGGCTCATGCTACTAAGAGGAATAAGGATTATCCAACCCTTCTATGAACAAAGCAATGCTACAGAATTAGCCCACAACCTTATGACTTGATGTGTGGGCACAGTGAATCCCCCTTAACGTAATGACCTTCTTCCCCATTGCCAATCCTGAACCAGATATCTCCCACCACTGTTCCAAGTGCGATGCAACACACTTGACTTCCTGTGCTTCATACACAGGTATCTAGCAGTGAGTGTAAACTGGAAGCATATGGAGGATAAGGCTTTAGGGCAGTAATATATCCTTAAAAACGGCTAACCAACAGCGTGCACGCTACTTTTTATAAAGAATTCTCTTAGGTACTTAATTGATAAGCCCTATCCTCAGTGTTATGTTATCAGCAACACTGTTCTTTGCTGGCATTTGGCTGAAGTTTTTAATCATGGTTTTTTATTGTGTGGATATGTGCTGTTGTTGTATGTGTGGGTCCTAAACTATTGGTAGACATATATATTTCAAATAGAAATATGCACCCTGATAAAGACAGTAGGAGAGAAGGAAACCTTTGGGCAGGGCTTGACAAATCCTAGATGCTAGGTCACCATGGTGCCTAGAAATTTCATTATGGTGTCAACTATTTTCAACTATGTAACGTCTATCAGCAACTTTCAATGGAAATACAAAGGGTTGGATCCAGTTTTCCCACTGGCAACAAAGTGAGAAAGCACCAGTCCCCTTGACTACCAAAAAGCTTTATTTGGGATCATGGGACCTGCATGGACAAAAGCCATGTGGAACGTGCAGTATAACAACAAAGTTTTGACAGCAATTAAGCAAAAAGGTAGGTGGGACCTACCCCAAGGCTTATTTATCATTTCACATCAGAATGTTTTGATATATTATATAAAAAACAAATGTGCATTAATTTCATGCCATTGATTGTTTATATGTAAACTTAACTTTATACCATTCAGTGGTGGTAGATCAATTCATTTCTTAACCAGTTGGTGTCTATACTGGATCCAACATTCAATTAAACAGAGCTTTTTAAAAGCAATAACAGAATTATGAGGAACTGAGCAAAGGCTGGATTCTAGATCTGCCTTTTGTTGCGATGAAAACCAGGGTTACCGCCTATAGTTGTTTGCATGATAGAACAGTTTTGTCGTAGCTTTAATAAAATTGTGTGGAGAGGTTAGGGTAATGTTTTGTAGTAGCAACTCATTAGAAAAGCTGGCCTTAAAATACAGAACCTGATAGGCTGAAAAATGAGTTTGGCTCCTAAATCTTTGGGCTGGCTTCTAGTCAAGGCCTGCCTTAGGGAAATGCACTAGGCACTAAATTAGTAGAAGAATGAAGATTATGCTGTTTGTCTGTACACAGAAGAGGGTGCATATGGATGAATTCTAATTATACCAAGACATATACTACTAAATATATATACAACTAGCAAAATGACTGTTAGTAATTCTACTTACTAAAGGTCTTTCATTTATTCAAAAGCAAGGAAGTTAAAATTCAGGAAACCTTTGAAGACAGTTTGTCCCTAACACTAGTAAAATTGTAAGCAAGAAAGATGAACTATAAAGTAAATAAATAATCTTCACCTACCAAAATTTGTTTCTCATACAGCAGCCCTATATCTTTCCTCCTAGAATTTAATAGCTCCCATCAGCATATCTTGGGGAAAGGAAAAAGGCTTCTACTATGAACATTATAATTTCAATGTAAATTTTATTAGTGTTTTCCATTTGGGCTACGGTTTTCTTTTCTGGCCCAGAATCATGAGAGGAAGAGAAGGGAGGGATGAGTTAGTGCTCGGCTCTCATGGCCCTTTCTTACACCCCCAGGAAAATGCTAATCACCGCTTTGGGGTCAGGATTTTTTTTCCCTACAGGCCAGATTAGCCAGGGATCCTGAAGGTTTTTTGCCTTCCTCTAGGCATAGAGCAGGGATCACTGGTGAAGTGTGTGTGTGTGGGGGGGGGAGTTGTGATTTTCCTGCATTGTACAGGGGGCTGGAATAGATGACCTTGGAGGTTCCATCAAACTTTATTTTCTACTTTTCCATCTTAAAGCATCTATATTTGATTAACTTGTTTAGAATTCTGGGATCTAAGACTCCATTTTTTTTTGTAGGCACCCCCCAAAACCCTGAAAAATCCAGAGAACCGTTATAATGATGATGGTTTATTGCACTGAGGACATACTAGCATTTGGTCATCAATGCCAAAGATAACAAAATCCTGTTGCTTTGGGGGCGACAAAAATTCCATAGCCCAACCTCTTGAGATGGTGTCTGTGATCCACCTGTCAGAGGCAGAAGTCTGCCATGTTTGTTGGAATGCTTGGAGTCTACATCAACTCACACTATCCTGATATTGCATTGGTTCTGCTGAATTCAAGGCTTGTTCAACGAGAGGAATGTCTAGCTGAGCCTTGTTGGTTGGTTGTTGGCTCTTTAATTTTGTCTGGATTTGTCCCATGGTATATCCTGTTGTAGTTGCTATGAAACCCAGTGAGGGCTCCATAGAAAGAAAAGACTGAGAGCCATAATCTTCACAGCATTTGTCTTCCCGTTTACCTGAGAATGGCACGACTTTCTTCCATGGTTTCTATAAGAATGTTATTTGGACTGGCTCCACAGACCTTCTCCACTAGGAAGGGTCAGGTGACTTTGAGAGAGCATCCACCATCCACCCTTTTAGGCAGATGTGACAGCAGACCACCAAATTAGATGCCATGGCCATTGCAGAAAATTTAATCAAGTCAAGGGCGACGTTTGCCATAAAGGCAGATGCTGAGATACAAGGTGACCTTTTTATTCAGAGCTGAATACACACTTTCAATTGTTTCCTCAGCTGCATAATATACTGTTAAGGAGGTAGCAGCTGAGGCTTTGAGGGATAACACCAAAGCTTCATGGTACTTGCAAAGGACCACATTGCTCTGCCTGTTAGTGGCATCTTTTACCATGCCCTCATCTTCCTTTGCTAGGGCAAGCCCTAAAGCCAGGCTGGCTGCTGGTCCATCAACTACTGGGATGTAATTTAAACACTTCGGGAGGAAAGGCTTATATCCTCTTAGCCTGACAAGGTGCTGCCCACTCTTTAATTTCCATTCCAAAGAACCTTGGAAAGGGGAAGGTGGAACCTAATTCCTTTGTAGTGGAAAAAAACTTCTGGGGATTCATCATCATTATCATCATCTTTGAGACAGCTACAATATCTGCAGTGCCCTGTAAATCAATGGGAGGAGCTCCTCTGGGGAAAATAAGTGCTATGTCTGCGGGCTGTGCTGTGGAGGCTCATCTTCGGTGAGTTGGACATCTTTCCAATCAGCCTTCTCCAGAAGCCTCTGAATCAAAGTCTGAGTCCCCTCTTCTGATCTATATGAGGAACAGGATGATTGTCTCAGTGCTTAGTGGTGGCCTTGCGAGATGCCTTTGTCAGCCATGAGGTAAATTTGCAAAAAGAGTCCCACCCAGGTGAGACATGCCACTTTGGTTGAGAATGGAGTCAGGGAGATGAGATGGCTGGCCTTGTTTACTCTTTTCTAAGAGGACTGAGCAACCATTTTCGAGCTTGTTGGTTCATTCAATGAACAACAACTTCTTTCAGCCATTCCTGGAACGCTGAGGGCATATTAATCAAGCCCAGGTCCTTTCCAGCTCTATTTCTGATGTCAGTGGAAGTCACTCTTTTCCATTCACTCACCCTTCGATCAGCCAAGTTTCCTGCCAGGTCAGACACAGACACTTTGCCCTGCCACCCTTCCATATCAGCAATCTCGTGACTTGTGGTTCCATCCTCAGGCTCCATTGCCACAGGAAGGCAAGGTGTGCAAGATTGCAGGGCCCTCCTGCCTCAGGATGATCACCCGCTGAGGAGGATGTCATGTTGGATGTTGGATGCCTCCACAGATGAATCAGGTGAAGACATCATCTTCCAACTCATTTGGGGGGGCAGAGAACAGCAGCTCCTGTCCCATAGGATTATGGGTAAAAGGGTGTGTCCCCCATCTCAAAATGAAAAGAACAGGGAGAGATACAAATTGAGCTTGTGAAAAGTGTTGTGCTTGAATTGGCCTCATACAAGGCATGCCACTTCACAGTTTAAAAGATTACCTCCTCTAATGCTAAGGGGGAGCACTTCAAACATGAAATCTTTACTTTTTATAGCAATTTCTGTCTCTTCTGCCATTGTTAAAGTCTCTGTCCTCCACCTATTTTTCATAAAGGATCTTGTTTTTAGGTTACAGAGTGCTCTGCCCCCACCCTCCAATCACTCACATTCTTTGTTTCTAGCCCCTATCTAGTATACTTCATACAGAAAATTCCAATTTTCAGTTCCCCTATCTTGCCCAAATAATTCATTCTAGTCCACAAGGTTTACTGATGAATTTTCTCAACCACACTGAACTTTCACTTAAAATCATTATAAATGGACTGTTGTGAACATTCCTTAACTGACAACTTCCTTCAACAGATAACATGTGTGAATTTTCCACTGAAAATTCCACAGCCAAAACTTTCCAGAGGCTTCATTACTATCTTCATAAATTCTACATTACCATGTGCTAAAAAATGTTAGGTGGCACTAATACATCATTTATACAGATCTCCAAAAAAATCCTAGGTGCTTGGTCAGCCACATTCACAGAAGTATGGTGGTGCTGTCTTTGCCAGCCAACGGAGGATATCTAATAAGCCCTTCAGAAGCTAGGAGGCCCACTAGAAGCTTAATTATTCGTCTGAATTATATCTTTTGGAATGTTATTTCAGTAATCCTCACAAAATAAACCTATTAAATCCTATTTTGGAGGACAGGCTCCAAGACGTTAGCTTATTAAGGCCCTGTATTTATACCACCCTGTGGTGTAGGTTGACATTGAAATGAAAAATGAGCTGCAGCAAGGACTTTTCTTGCATCGTCCAAGGTATGCCCTAGTACCCAGAGACTAGGCCACTAGGGTAATGTGTCTATACTAGGCCTTAGTGAGCTCATAAGAGAAGCGAGACTTGTACTGAGGACTTCATTTCACAGTCTTAACGACTGCAAAATAGCAGGCTTGATGGTGAGAACTTTTCATCAGGATTTCCTGCCGTGAGTTCAATAGCTTATCATTTAATCAAATTCTCACTGATTACGAGCATCAACATATCGGTTGAGCTGACAAGAACCCTCTGAATGAAAATTCTTTGTTTATAAACTACTCTAAAGATTTAGTTTCAACAAAACCAGGGATCTATGAATTTTGGCTGGTTTTAGCACCCTGCCCCAAACTGATCCTTATCTAGGGTTGAGTCTAAACTAAATTAGGGTCTTCAGCATCCCACTGAACTTTGGAGACAAGTAACTCCCAATTTGGATGGGAGACCACCAAGGAATACCAGGGTTGCTGTGCAAAGGAAGGCACTGGCAAACCACCTTTGTTAGTCTCTTGCCATGAAAACGCCAAAAGGGGTTGCCATAAGTCGGCTGTGACTTGACAGCACTTTACACACACACACAACTCCCAATCACAGAATAAAGTCAGGGACAAGCTAGTCTCTCCTTCCAATTCCAAACTCCAAGGGGGGCATGATACACTATGCTTTACAATGTTTTTGTAAGTGTAATGTGAAATTGAAGATCCTTGATTCCTGCATTCTTCTTAAGTGTGGTGATGTAAAGGGGGCCCACTGTTTCTGCCTTCTGCCCTATCATCCACCAATCTCTGTGGCCACTACAGTCCACCCATCCCTTGACTTCCTACCTGCTACATTACCAGAACTATTTCTTCCTCTTTCTTTCCCAGTACTCTGATGTTCATCACTCAAGCTACCCCACTGCATGGAAATGTGATTTACCAAGGCTAGAGGTGGCTGGGATGAACTGGTGGAGGGTGGAGATAACTCCCATATAGAGCACAGTTTATTTATTTAGGCATTTCTATCCTTTTTTCATCTGGGGACGCAAACAAAAACATATATAATGGAATGTTCCAATATCCTGGGCAGGTGCTAGTTTAATTAGGTCCACTCATGGAGAGTCACAGATGACAACCCATAGGCTAGCAGACAAAGGGGTCTTTGCCCTTGGGCTTACATTTCTGGCCATCTCCAGGCTAAATACATGTAAGGGAGGAGGGACAGAAGCTCAGTCAATGTTTCCTTCAGCTGCCAAAAAGGTGTACCCAGCCTTCTGCCCTGGTAGAAGTGATCAGACCAAAGGTGCAAGGGTAGAAGGAGGTAGATGAGCCTCATTATCATCAGAGGGGGAAGGGGCACTCAACATGGTGAGCTTGTTGGACCAGTAGACTGGCCAAAACTGTATTGAATTGTACTTTTCATAATGATGTAACATTTCCATTATTTCTTTTCAAACTCACGAACAGAAGGCACAGCTGCTTAGATATCATTTTATCAAAATTTATCAACACAGTTAAAAAAGAAAAAATGCACAAGAAGAAGAAGAGTTGGTTTTTATATACCAATTTTCTCTACCTTTTAAGGAGAATCAAACCGGCTTACAATCTCTTTCCCTTCCTCTCCCTACAATAGCCACCTTGTGAGGTAGGTGAGGCTGAGAGAGCTCGAAGAGAACTGAGACTAGCCCAAGGTCACCCAGCTAGCTTCATGTGAAAGAGTGGGGAAACCAACCCAGTTCACCAGATTAGAATCCATCGCTCATGTGAAGGAGTAGGGAATCAATCACAGTTCTCCAGATTAGAGTCCACTACTCGTAACCACTATACCACGCTTCCTCTCAGAAGAGGAAGTCAACACTCACTGGGAAAATGAACCTCATCCTACCAATAACTGCACATTCATGTTTACTAGCCTATTGTGAGATAGGGCTTCTAACAGCTCCGTTCCCAAACAAGATGGTTTCCCCGCGAACAAGATGGGAGTTCTCCGTGCACTCCTCCCCCCCCCCGTTTTGCACACGAGCTCCGGCCAGGGATTTACAATTGTATTGGGACCCACCCGTGTAAATCTCCGATCTGATATCGGGTCCCACGCACAAAGCTGAGAGCCCGGCCATCTCCTCCACTGATTGCTCACAATTGTTTCTATTTCAGTTTTACTTAAGTCGTCACCGGCAGGAAACGACTACATTGTCTCTTTGTTCTTGTAACCCTATTGTATCAGCCCTATATATGTATCCATAATCCCCCAGTCATGTATTCCAGCCTTGCTCGTCTCCTTACTGAAATCACTGATTTTCGGAATAAATCCTAGAATCGCTGCTCTGTCTGGACTGGAGTTTATTGCCTGAAAAGCAGTGCCTTTGCTGAAGCCTGACACCTATGTGTATGAAATGTAATTTTATTCATGTTATTAGGCTACCCAATTTCATAACTTCCTTGGAACATTAACAATAACTGAAATATCATAGTTTGCTTTCATCTACTAACATGCTCACTTCTGAGCATTAGTCTCTTATAGCTCATCATAGATAACAAAACGTATTACAGAATTTCCCATTGTAATTGGAAACGTTTCATAATGCAAATGCTAGGGTTTATTCATATCCGCCTTTCATTCTTGTATTAAATAAAAGTTATATTTGTTACCATTTCTAAATGGTAAGATTTTTAACTTCAGAAAGCATGTCTGAAGTCCATGTTGCCTGTATTTATAAACACTGTATGTTTTTTCCTGGAACCACTTGGGATAAACGCTCATTAAAATACTGTTGTATGGGGTGACCTTTATATAAGCAAAGCTTTCTTTTCAGCATATAAATTAATTTTCTTCTCTTGGCTTGTAATGAGCCAAATGACTATTTTGACTCAATGCCCAATAGCAGGAAATGGCCCCAGTGACAAGAAAAAATAATAATTTGAGAGGGAGCTTTTAGCATATCAGATGAGAACACATCCTCAGTATATATAGTGAACAGCAGAAATTTAGTAGTGTTTTTAGGAATTGCCCTCCCTAATTAAAAAAAGCCAAGGACTAATGCAAGGCTAAGGACTAATGCAATACTGTTTAACAGGACAATTGTTTTACGCTAGTGAATTAAGGGTTTATTATGCTTCCTATATCCACTCCTCATGGAAACCTGTACCGTATATACCCGTGTATAAGCCGACCCGCGTATAAGCCGAGGTGCCTAATTTCTCCCCCAAAATGGGGAAAAATTAGGCACCCGCGTAAAAGTCAAGGGTCGGCTTATAACCCCTCCCCCCCCGCAGGCTTACCTGACGGGGCTCCAGGCAGCAAGCGGCGCGGGCAGCGGCTCAGCCCGGCGGGGGCCGGGGCAGCCTCCCTGCAGATGAGGAGGCCGCCCCAGGCCGCTCCCGGCGGCAGTAAGGGGCGCAGGCCCGACGGCGGCGGCGCAGCCTGGCGGGGGCCGGGGCAGCCTCCCTGCAGCTGCAGGAGGCCGCCCCAGGCGGCGAGAAGCGGCGTTGCGGCCCGGCGGGGGCCGGGGCAGCCTCCTTGCAGCTGCAGGAGGCCACCCCAGGCCGCTCCCGGCGGCAGGAAACAGCGCAGGCCCGGCGGCGGCGGTAAGTTCCCCCCTCCCTCCCCCCCTCCCCCCTCCACCGTATTGACACGCGTATAAGCCGAGTTCGGCTTTTTCAGCCCTTTTTCAGCTGAAAAACCCAGCTTATACGTGAGTATATAAGGTAATTAATCTGTATTTCTATTGCAGCATCTACAGGTACCTTTGATTAGCTCCATTTTACAAGTTGCTTATGGCTTTTCACGTCAGAAAACACAAGAAGTATGCCACTGATAAAAAGATATTATTTGGCTGCTATACAAAGCCAGAACGGGAATTAATAACTATGAAACTAACTATGAAACTAGGGAAAGTCTTCATGTCCTTGTTTGCAAACTGAAAAATACCAGACAGACCTTTCTATCAGAAGATTTCACAAATAGGCAACAGAAATAACCATGCTAAAAAAAACACCATAGCTGTCTTTTAAACGTACAGGTAATATTACGTTCTAAACGGTCTGCTATCTGCAGAGCAAAGTACTATGAAAGAGCTGTAAAGGGGAAAGAAAGAGCACCGAAGGTAAAGGGGAAAGAAAGAGCACTGAGTGATGAGCAGCTCGCTTAAAGATGTCATGCCTCACAATATTGTTACAGAACTCCAAGAGCACATAAAACGATAACTCAGTAGGGTTATGCCTTTTCACAAGCATCATTCATCATTATCTAAATATATTAATTGCCGGGTAGTCAGATCAATAGACAGTTTCAGTTGAACAAACATAAATCCTGCCCAAATTAAATGAAAAAGCAAGCTCTGCCTCAGATGCAAGCTATTTAACAAATGTCTTCCCTGACAAATTACCATAAAAATACTGTAGTTAGCCAATCAGCAATTTTCAGTCAGATAGGTCTCAGCCCAACAGGCAACCCAGCAAGATGTCAGCCAAATTACATTATCTTACTCATTATGCAGCTCCTGCAAGGCCTTGCTCCAGACTGCTTACACTCTGAAAGGACACATTAAAAAAAAAAAAAAGTCAAGTGCCCGTATCTGTTTACTGAGTGCAAATCTGATCAGTTCAGCACTGAACTGAATTCAGCACTGGATTCATGGACGTGTATAACTGAGAAACAGACACAACAAGCCGCATACCTCATTGTTATCAGTAAGAACTGATGAAGCTGTGAGAAGGGTCATTTTAAAGCCCCACTTTACTTTACAGGACTTAAAAACGCAAGCCAGTTGCAAAATATTGCTGCTGTCCTGCCTTTCCCTAGGAAGTTGCTGGTAGGTGTCACTTTGTAGGAGAGGATGGAAAAGAGGAGAGTCAGAACTTTTCAAGATCAGCAAGTGACCACTGAACAGTAAAACAGAACACATTAGCCAGTGACAGGGTCTTCCTGCCACGCAGTTCGGCAAATTACCTTTGCTGCAAGTTCTGTGCGTGGTGCTGCCACATAAAGACACCTGAAACAAAATCTTTCTGGCAAGGTCTGATCACAATAAAAAAACAGCTTTCCTCACACCTCAGACTCTGCTAAGGATGGAAAAGCATTTATAGACATTTATATTGTGTAAATATACAGACATGTATGCACGCATATACAGGTCCACACACTTATGCTCTCGGAAACAGAAGCATTTCAAACAATACAAGTCCATCCTGTACAGGTGCTGTGGGAACAGTAGTTAATGTACTATGTACTCTTGCAAGAGCCACAATGCTCTAGAAAAAAACTTGGCACAGAAACATGCAATGCTAAACAGCCTTTGGGATGTCCTTGGGTCACTAAAAAAGCAATACTGCTGTTTAGTAGTATAATACACTGCCTCCATGCCCAACTGTACAGAAATTGAATGCATTCAATACATTCCCACACTTCTATTAACATTTCAGTGGGTACCTATTCAATCTTGCTGGAGTCTTCACTAAGGTGTTGATACAGTGCTGACTTTACAGCCCGGTTCTGTCACACAGGTACGCTGACCACACCCACACTCCTTTGCATATAATTCCAACAGACAGCCAATTCTGCGGCATGTCAACTCAGCATTTCTGAGTGTCAGTGCAAATCACTCAAACCAGGAGAAGGCTTTTTGTGGCTTGGTGTGACAGCACATTATGTCTCTGACCCCAACCCTTCTTTATCACATATGTATCCTCCAGGGAGCCTGCCTCACCACTCTGTCCTAGGCAGTGCCTGGGACACAGCTGGTGCTAAACAGCTGTAGAAGTACCATCAATGGTGAAAGTGGGCAGGAGAAGGCAGGTACAAGACAGGGGAGTCCAAATCTTTTGGGGTTCTCAAAAACACCTCTCACTTTCCCCTCTGTGGACAATTGCCGCATATTCTTGAACAGCACCATATTCTTTGAATGCAAAGGGTGACTTTAAACCGCTTGGAGGTTCTGAGAAACAATAGCCAGCCTCTGCATCAGTGGACACTGTATACCGGTCAATCAGTGTAGTGTTAGCTTGAGGAAAGAGGCATTAGAAACCATGGCCACTGACGCAGGGGAGGCGTTGCCTTGAATCTGCCACTCTCCAGATGCACATTTGCCCCCCATCCAAATGCTTCAAACTCAAAAACAAGCGCCCATGCAGAGCGATGAGAATTCGGGTGGGGGAAACGTGCATCTATCGAACGGCAAACGGCAAAACCTTCCATGCATAAATGGCCCGTGAGTCGCTTTCGGGAAGTCAGCCAAGGGCTGTTGCGCGGGGCGGAGTCGCTCTTCTTTCTTCGAAGAAGGGCGCCGCGGAGACCGTCCAAAGTCTCGAACGCCGGTCAAGTTTCCCTACACCTGCGCCCGCTTCCTTGCCAGGGGCAGAGAGGAGATGGGCACCCGCGTCTGCGCGGACGTTTTCTCGACAACTCTTCACCAAACGCCGCTGGTTCTCCCCGCCCACCCCCCATCTCCCCGCGGAGCTTCCTAGGGGGCCCTTCTTGTCGGCACGACGCCTCCCAAGGGACGGCGCCAGGGACCCCCCCCCTCCAGCAGTCGCGCTTCACAAGCGCGCGTGCCTGAGACGACCCCCGCCCTCCCTTCCGAACCCGGCGCCTCACTCCGCGCAACTTCTCACAAAGTGAGGGGACGAGAGGCGAGGCGGAGACCCCCGTCGGCTCTCCTCTCCGCCGCGAGCCTCTGACCTTGGGGAGGGGTGGGAGGCGCGCGCCGGCCGCTTTCCCCCCCCCCCCGCAGGTCCGAAACAATACAGCGGCACGTGCGGCGGCCTCCTCCTCCCCCCCCCCCCGGCAGCTGAAGCTGCCTCAGCCCTGCCTCGCGCGGTGTCCTCTCCCTCCACCCAGCCCCCGCCGTCTCACCTCGCCCTCCGCTTCCCCGCCCGGCCAGTCTCGCGCCTGGGGCTCGAGCCCCCCGCAGCCTGCAGCCTCTGGCTCGCGGCGGTGCCGTCCGTCCCCGTCCGAGCGGCTCGTGCGCTTCCCCCCAGCCGCGCGCGCCGCACCGCGCCGGGCAGCCAGCGAGCGCGAGAGGGGGCGGGGCGGAGAGAGGGGGGAGGGCGCGAGGGGGGGGGGCGTGGTGCCTTCGGCCCTCCGCCCAGCGTCGAGGGACTGGTCCGGCGCGGCTGCGGCTGCTCCTGTGCTGGGCCGGGGCCGCCAGGAGGCGGCGGTTTTCCAAGGCGGCCCCCCGCCGAGCCCATCCCAAAGCCGCGGGCTGCTCCTTTCCAGAGGGCCGGGGAAAGGAGCGTCCGCATGCCGCAAGGCTAAAAATAACGAAGCGGCATCGAAGTTCCTGGGTCCTCTCCAGAGCTGGAGGAGGCCGCTGCCAAACCCAGGGGTGGAGCCCGCGCGGTGCCACCGCCAAGGGAACGAGGGACCCTTCGCCCGCTCCGGACGCGCCGGTAGGGTTGCCAGCCTCCAGGTACTCCCGAAGAAAAACGAGGCTCTGCGCTGTATAGTAATGTTAGAAAACAAAACCCGCTCACAAATCTCAATGCAATACATTTGTATTAAAGGTGCAAGGTGACAAGTGAATACTTAACTCTGAGATAACAACAAACAATATTTATACAATATATACACAAATATACAAAACAGACTAATGGATTCTTCTTTCCAAGGTGAGTACACGTAGATCATATTGTATTGCAAATTTGTCAATGTAGAAGATAGACAATGGAAGTCCCCCATGAAGACAGCCGAAGAAGAGATGAAGAACGAGGACGTGTCGTCTAGATCAATAGTCACGTTTCACCAAAGGCTTCATCAGCTGATCACAATCATCACAGGAATATAAAAACTAGGACAGATTGCTCATAGCCATAACATTCCAATAGCCAGGACGGCTCCCAATGAAGTCAAAATCACACAGCTGATGAAGCCTTTGGCAAAACGTGAATATTGATCTAGACGACACGTCCTTGTTCTTCATCTCTTCTTCGGCTGTCTTCATTGGGGACTTCCATTGTCTATCTTCTACATTGACAAATTTGCAATGCAATACAATATCAGTCCATGTTCAGCCACTGCTGATTTCTCAGGTTGGCCAAGTCTGCAGTATCTTTCATGTTCTTTTATCCTTGTTTGTATGCTGCATTTTGTGGTCCCGATGTAAACTTCTCCACAGCTGCAAGACCACAAAACGCAGCATACAAACAAGGATAAAAGAACATGAAAGATACTGCAGACTGGGCCAACCTGACAAATCAGCAGTGGCTGAACATGGACTGACACAAACAGGACACAGGGTCTTATTCCAAGACACTGAAAGACTGGACAATTCTACCAACTATTTTGTCAGATTGCACAGAGAAGCCATTGAAATTCATAAACATCAGCACAACTTTAACAGAAAAGAAGAGAGTTTAAGAATGAATAAGGCTTGGCTTCCTGCCCTGAAAAACCTCCAGACTAACAAAAGCTACAGTCAACAATAGCCATGCAGATTTCACACATTACCAGATCATTTCAGGATACAATGCTTCCATATTAACATACCACACTCTCATTAGTACATTATCTTGATACTTACAGGACAATGATTAGCACATTACGTCTGCAGGACAGTACTCAGCTCAAACCCAACCCCTCTCTGACTCTTCCTACACACTCGACACTGAGAGACACTGTCCTTCAGTGTTACTACTCTGAAGATGCCTGCCACAGCTGCTGGCGAAACGTCAGGAAAGAAAATTCCAAGACCACGGTTACGCAGCCCGGATAACCTACGAGAACCAATGAACTCTGACCGTGAAAGCCTTCGACAATATCTTAATCCATTAGTCTGTTTTGTATATTTGTGTATATATTGTATATATATTGTTTGTTGTTATCTTAGAGTTAAGTATTCACTTGTCACCTTGCACCTTTAATATAATTATATTGCAATGAGATTTGTGTGCTGGTTTTGTTTTCTAACCTCCAGGTACTAGCTGGAGATCTCCTGCTATTGCAACTCATCTCCAGCCGATAGAGATCTGTTCCCCTGGAGAAAATGGCCGCGTTGGCAATTGGACTCTATGGCATTGAAGACCCTCCCCTCCCCAAACCCCGCCCTACTCAGGCTCCACCCCCAAAATCTCCCACCAGTGGCGAAGAGGGACTTGGCAACCCTATTACTTCCAGGTACTAGCTGGAGATCTCCCGCTATTACAACTCATCTCCAGCCGATAGAGATCCGTTCCCCTGGAGAAAATGGCCGCGTTGGCAATTGGACTCTATGGCATTGAAGTTCCTCCCCAAACCCCACCCTTCTCAGGCTCCACCCCAAAAAACTCCCTCCGGTGGCGAAGAGGGACCTAGCAACCCTACTCGTCAGGCCTCTTCACGCGTTTGCCCAGGTCTGGCTCCAGCCCATGTAGAGTTCCCCACGGCATCACCCTGTTTCAAACATGCATGCTCAACTACTTCACAGGTCTAGCCTTAGAAGTGTACCCAGGTGACACGCATGCAGCCCAAATCCAAGCATGCTGCTGTCTCATGCAACAAGGGTCGCACTGCTTTTCACATCAAAGATCCCTTGTTGACCACGTAAGCAACCTGCCCACAAAACAAGCACAACTCGCCCGGGGCTTATTTTGAGCTGCGTCGCAACCCTGGAATGCCTGGAAAAGTACTATTTGGATGGATAGTTCCTCACAAAAATTTGGGTACCAAGAAAGAATTGCACCTCTGTTGCTCACTACCAAAGAATATCTTAAATGTGGATGGGTTCTGCTTCTTGGGCTTCTTGTGTTAATTGCCGTCAAATCGCTTCCAACTCGTGGCAACCCTATTAATCATTGTCCTTCAAAAGTCATATCCTTTAACAACCTTGCTCAGGTCTTGCAAACTGAGGGCCGTGGCTTCCTTTATAGAGGCAATCCATCTCTTGTTGGGTCTTCCTCTTTTCCTGCTGCCTTCAACTTTTCCTAGCATGATTGTCTTTTTCAGTGACTCTGGTCTCCTCATGATGTGACCAAAGTATGATAGCCTCAGTTTAGTCATTTTAGCTTCTAGGGTCAGTTCAGGCTTGATTTGATCTAGAATCCACTGATTTGTTTTTTCATCATCATCAGTTACTTTATTGCGGTACATGACCAGCATAAGTCAAGTCAGACCATTATAGCCCCACACACAAAATACACAGTCGTCAATACAAAACAATACTTTGCACTATATACCTTAAAAATAACCTGTGTAAGAAAGAATGCATAAACACAGACCCAGAAAACCTAGAACCCATTAATCTTCTTCCTTCTTGAATTCTTTGCGGATCCTAACAGCTGCAGCCAGGAATCTGGCGCATGCAAGAGAAACCTGAGGATTAGAATCCACTATAAGCAGGTTACCTAATTCACAATTTGAGAGACCTGAAAGTCTCTGTAGCAGGGGTTGTAAATACTTGTCACGAATTTCTTTATAGAACCCACACCTCAACAGGATATGTTCAATTGTTTCCAATTTGCCGGTACCACACGAACAAATGCGCTCTGCCATTGGTACCTTTTTGTAACGGCCGTCCAGAACTGCCGAAGGGAAGGAACCACATCGGGCCATAGAAAACTCTCTTCTATATGCTGGAACTGTCAAATTTGATAAATAGGGAACTGGCAAAGCCACATATCTCTTCTGGGGGGAAGCTAGAAAATATGGAACCATCGCAATATCATCTGTCTCTCAATATCAAACATTCTCTGCTTGACTATGGCTTTTGCTTGGTCTAAGGCCATTATCTGGAGAGACTCAGGTGAGAAACCCAGTATGAACACCTTCTGATGAATGGCTCTGAGCCAAACTGATTTGTTTTGGACAAGTTATTCAGTGATAATTGGGGGAAGGTCCTTGTACAGACCTAGTGTTATTGATTGAAAGCAGGTTGGAGCCATTGCCAGGAGTCCCTTATTTCGTCTTTATCTTAGCTAGAAATCATCTTCTGCACTAGACTGCACTAGTAGACAGTGCAAGCTCACTGATGGATGCTTCTGTAACCTCCATACTAGGTTACTGTTAAACAGTCTACATGCGGATGCCCTTGAAGACAACCAGAAGCTTCCTTTGGTGCAGCCTATCTGTTGACTGGAACTAGGTGTTATGTTCATGTGGTATCAGTATTAGAACAGCTGCATTGGCCTCCAGTTGGGTCCCAAGGATTATTACTCGCAGACCATCAACCTGGGATCTGCATATCTGAAGGACTGTCCTTCCTTATATGAACCACCCTCAGACAATTAACAATTCATTTTGGCACTGCCCTGATTGCCTCTCATCAGAATGAGGTCAAGAGCCTTTTTCCATTGTTGCACCTCGCAAAATGGGATTCTGGGAGTGGTGATTGAAGGCTTCATTTTTCCCAACCTGGAAGAAGGCATGTACATCTGTATTATTTCAGATGACATGTAGAAGGCTTGGCCAATGAAGGCTATATTTTTGTAGGCAGATTTCCCTCTTTGTTTCACACTGATTGACTGCTGAATTAGATAGCTTGTTAGTTTGTGGTGTTATCTGGGTTTTATTTTGCTCTTTGAAGCACAGAATAGATATTCAGAGTTCAGTCCTTAAAAACACTTTCCTGGAAGAAAGCTCCATTGAATACCCTGTGTAAGATTCTGAGTTGGACCCTTTTCAGATTGTTCTCTTGGTATCTCTGGAGACCAGAATAAGGATTAAGGGGTCAGTCCTTTGGTGGCATAATTCCTTCTTGTCTGACCACAAGCAGAAGGTTATTGCAAGCCACTGAATTTGAATGAAATCATCAAGAGCTTTGTAGCTGGTTGTCATACCAATGACGCGGAGCTCTATATTTCTATAAACAAGTCCCCAAAAGTTAAGGAGAAGCATCTGAGAACATAACCCTGAAGGCTGTTAGCAAAAAAGAATGCTTTTTAGCGTGTGTTTTTAACTTACCGTTGTTTTGCTGTACTCCTAAGAGGAGCTATGCAGGAGTTAATAGTAACCAAACAGATATTCCTGAAAGGCCTACAATCAGGGCACAAAGGCTACAACCTCCCCCATGCTGTTGCCTCCAGCACTTGTATTCAGAAAAATACTTGTAACCTCCAGTCAGGGGTGTTGGAGATGGACCAATACCCTAATGGGGAGGCCAGCAAAGGGTCAGGGACCATAGTGTCTGGGGGGTATAGGAGGTATGGTGGTGGGAGGAGAAAATATACGGGGACTGAGATACAGTTATGCTCGGTCTCCTTCCAATCTCCATCCCATCCCAAGATGCAATGGTGAAGGGGTCAAGGCAATTAACCCTTCTCTGACAAAACAATGCCTCACCTGCATTGGAGTGCATGGGATGGGCAAATACTAACCTACTAGAGGTCCCTGACCCTAAAAATGTCCATCTGTCCTCAACCAGGGCCAGGACTTTTTCGGCCTTGGACCCAGCCTGGTGGAATTCTGTCTTGTGAGACTCGGGCCCTGTGCAACCAAGCAGGGTTCCACATAGCCTGTAAGACGGAGATGTTTTGCCAGGCCTATGGTTGAGGGCAGTGACAATAATATGTAAATGCTGGCCCCCCTTCCCCATTCCCTCTCCCTCCTCTTTTCCCTTCCCTTCCCCACTCCCTTTTCCTTTCCTCTCCTTTCCCTTTTCCCCTTCCTGTTCCTCATTGGTCCGTTATACTCCCCTTGAGTTGTTCGACACTAATGTGAATTGAGGTCCATCTCTCCTCCTGTGATACAAGTTTAGTTATGGAGTCGTAGAACCATCCCTCCCTGCTGGGAATTATTTTGGCGCCATGAATAGACAAATTGAACAGATTTCAGCACTGTAAAATTTTACAATCAATTTTACACCAGGACCACAGTTTTTACACCAGGACCACACCCTGCACTGAAAAATAATCTTGCAGGGTTGCAGTCTTATTGCTAATGGACTTGGCATTGCACAACATCAGTGCCAGAGATGGGTTATTCTTCATCCTCCTACCATCGTGTCTCGTGATGGGACACACATTGGAAAGTGTCTGAGCATGTCCATATTTCTGTCTCTCTTATACCACCTGCTCCCACTGCCATACCTTTCATGCCCTCCAACCACTGGGATACCCGACCCCTTGCTAGATTAAAGTCCAGTAGCACCTTAGAGACCAACAAGATTTTTGGGGTATAAACTTTCAAGGATTAAAGCTATCTTTGTCAAACACAAGTAGGAATTGGGGTTTCTGAATTCCTATATCCCAATTAGAAGGTGGAAGGGGTGTTGCAAAGAACAAAGGCAGGATGTAACAGGGCAGAAAATTACAGACGTTACATTTTGAACTACAAAATCTATTTTTTTGCCCATATGCTTTTCTCCCATGCTCTAATCAAGCTGATTACATTCTACCTTTGTACCTTTGTTATATATGGTAAAATGTACAAGCATGCATTCATTTCATGTTATGGAATGAATGCTTTTCCTACATGGAATCAGTATCTGTACATGAAAATAGTCACACAGGACAGCACTAAGTGTGGCAAAGAGAGGTAGGTTGTATAACTCCTCTGTATCGTGCATAACTATTTGCATCATTATGGTCTCCTACCTCTGCCATCCGAATCTGCATCTAAACCAGAACAGGTACAGAAAATCTCATAGCACCTGTATAATAGTTGCCTGATTTATGCATCATGTCTTGTGGGAATGTTTTTAATCTGCCGACTTGGTCAACCCTATCCAGATAAAAGTTATATCCCATATAGCAAATGCCTATCAATTTTAACACCACCCTTTCTTCCTCACTATCCAGCAGTCAGGTCACCACCCTTGTTTATCATATGATAATTCTGCTTAGATGCATGAAATTTGTTATCAAAGATAAGCAATGATGGAAGAGTTTCTTGAACTTACCAAGAGTGGTGTTTATCCTAGGTCTGTTATGTGAATTTGCCTCAAGTATACATAAAATCTGACTTCTTTTAAATCACATTCACAATTTACATTAGTGTTTTAGCAGCTTTGACTATGAATATTAGATTAGAGGAACTAAACATTTCTGTCACTTTAATGGCCATCCTTTGGTGGCTAAAGGTGAAATGCTATGCACATTGAATTTGGAAGTAAGTCTTTTTGTACAAAATTGGACCTTTCCTCCAAGTAAACATGCATGGAATTGGCTTTAATGAGTTAGGAGAAGAAATGTTCCCGTTTGCTGATTTCCTTCCATCAAAACTTTGCAATCAGCCCAACCATGGCCTTGAATGATCAAGTTGGGGCATATGGGGTGTTAGCGTTCCAAACATGCAACTTTAAAAACCTCACAAAGCTGCTGAAGCAAGCTTGCAAATTCTGTGTGTTGGATGCCATTCGGAAACAATAAAGAAGGGTGACTACTTCTCCCTGTTTCTCTTCTCCCGTGAACATGAAAAATTAAATCTGGAATGGCTCAATCAATAAGTGACTAATTTGTGTGTGTGTGGTACATAAGAGAGGCCATGCTGGATCAGATCAAGGCCCATCAAGTCCAGCAGCCTGTTCACACAGTGGCCAAACGTGCCTCTAGGAAGCCCACAAGCAAGACGACTGCAGCAGCATTATCCTGCTTGTGTTCCACAGCACTTAATATAATAAGCATCCTCCTCTGATCCTGGACAGAATAGGAGAGTAGTTTCCAATCCGCTTGTCACATTAAGCACTAGTGACTTAGCAGCACTGCTCTACTATCTATAAGAACACCCGTTGGTTCACAACAGAACCTTTAACTTATGGACAGTTTATATCTTGCTACATCTGTCATCTTTGTCACATACACCATGCAGGGACTCCAAGGCTGTAAATTAGCCACAACAGTCTACAGTCAATTGAAGTGGTTCCAAGGCTTTAAATATCATAACTTGTGGCTTATTAGCTTGCTTTAAGCTTGAGTTTCCAGCCTCCATCAGTGTCAGTTGCTCTTGTTAGTCACCCACACAATTGTGTCACAAGCATAAGGCAACACTACAGCCTCAGCCAGATTTTGTTTTTTTTTTAGCAAGGAGGAATTACAGCTTGCAAGCAAAGCAAATGTGATCCTTACAAAAGATAACAAAAACAGAAAGATTCCCATTGTGAAGAAAATCAATTCCATTTTATATTCTGAAAAGCAGAGAACAGCATGAAAGACTGAGCAAACACTATAAAAAAGTGATGCAATCATCATGAAGATCTTATTTACCTGGAATAAAAAAACACAACAAGGGAAACAATACTGGGCTTATGTTGCACCATCTAATCATTCGATGCACATGTAAAAGTACTTCAACTTGTAAACCCCTATGGAGGGCAGTATATTAATGAGCTCCTCCCCAATCCTGTAACTGGCCTGATCTGTCATACTAGTCCTGTGTGCATTAGAGTGTTCTGAGCTTTTCCTAGAGCACACCCAATTTACGTTAGTCTTGCTCAGGCCTATTGTGTGTTAGGCATTGCTATTGCCTCTCTTCAACTGAGGGCCACTCTGCACACAATGCTGGGGACCAACATCTGGAACCACACATAATACGGCAGCAAAAATGCAGCCATAGTAGGGTTGCCAACCTCCCGGTACTAGTAGCTGGTGATCTCCTGCTATTATGAGTGATCTCCAGCCAATAGAGATCAATTCACCTGGAGAAAATGGCCGCTTTGACAATTGGACTCTATGGCATTGAAGTCCCCTCCCCAAACCCCGCCCTTCTCAGGCTCTGCCCAAAACACCTCCCACCGGTTGTGAAGAGGAACCTGGCAACCCTAACAATAGAGTCTAATATGGATTGGAGCCATGAAGCTGGGCAAGGACAGTTAACTCTCCCCCTCTGCCCCTGTGGACCGTTTTTCCAATTAGAAATGATCCCTCAGGACTGCTTTACATTAGTTCTTGTAGGTTATCCGGGCTGTGTGATTGTGGTCTTGGTGTTTTCTTTCCTGACGTTTTGCCAGCAGCTGTGGCAGGCATCTTCAGAGGAGTAACACTGAAGGACACTTTGACACTGAGAGACACTGTCCTTCATTGTTACTCCTCTGAAGATGCCTGCCACAGCTGCTGGCGAAACGTCAGGAAAGAAAACACCAAGACCACAATCACACAGCCCGGATAACCTACAAGAACCGAAGAACTCTGATCGTGAAAGCCTTTGACAATATTCTGCTTTACATTGTTTCTTCAATGGACTTAAAGCAGCTGGGGGAGGAGATTTCATGCCAGGAAGACAGTACAGGAAGAAGGGCTCATCCCCTCTTCCCCAATTCTATGGCCTCCATCCATATACTTCCCCATAGCTGCATTCTGTGGAGATCACATGAACACATGAAGCTGCCTAATACTGAATCAGACCCCTGGTTCATCAAAGTCAGCATTGTCTACTCAGACCAGCAGCGGCTCTACAGGGTCTCAAGCAGAGATCTTTCACATCACCTACTTGCCTAGTCCCTTTAACTGGATATGCCAGAATTGAACCTGGGACCTTCTGCATGCCAAGCAAATGCTCTATCCATGGCCCCTCCAAACACCTGCAGCTGGTGTATGCAAGCAAAGCTTCGTAGAGGCAGGCAAATCATTATCTTTACACTGTGGATATTCTTCTGAGGAACTTAAAGGTTTGAAAATCCTTGTTTTAGCCAAACAAAAAGCTATTAACAGATATAAAAATAAATGGAAGCTCACTATGCCTCCACCAGCCCTAATCAAGCATTCTTCAGACCAAAATGGACAAGATACGCAGACAAGATACTTCTACGTGCCTTAGGGTTGCCACCAGCAGGAGGTTTTGGGGGTGGAGCCTGAGGAGGGTGGGGTTTGAGGAGAGGAGGGACTTCAATGCCATAGAGTCCAATTGTCAAAGCGACCATTTTCTCCAGGTGAACTGATCTCTATTGGTTGGGGATCAGTTGTAATAGCAGGAGATCTTTGCTCAGAGGCACAGTTCTGTGCTTTCCCCCCTTTTTCTATCTTTTATTTGACTGGTTTTGTTAGGGCTCCATAGTTGGGGACCTTTTGAGGTAGGGATCATGTAACTGGAGCCAACCTTCCAACCACACAACTGTCCAACATCATCATTCAGTGGGTTGATATGGATCAAACATAAGGGTTTTTTCAAAAGACGGGGCTCACCAAGTTCCGTCCAGAGGTATATACCTGCCAACCAAAAAGGTGCCATCTTTGACTCCTGCTACCACCAGGCTTCTGAAGGAGATTTCTTCATCCACGTGGATGAGCAATCTCCTTCAGACAGCCCCTGCGGTTGAGACTTCGGCTGGCTCCTATCTCACCCCCCCCCTCCCAAAAACCTGCTCTGAAACTAAAGGTCACCCCTGAGTAGAGGCTTTGTCTCCCTGCACTGTGACTTTCTCTTGATGACCACAATAAAGGACTGTTCACAGGATGTCATTTGCCACCAAAAGAAATGTTTCTGTGCCTTATTTCTCTTGCATTTAAGCCATTTCCCTCAATTTCGAAGCTAATTTGCATGGACATCATGCTATGCACCCCAGATACGAAGACACACACACACACACACACAGACTTTGAGGCACCAGTCTGGCAATCAGCTCTTTCTGCCAGTCCTCAGCAACACTGAACTTCTGAACCTGAAAACCGATGGACAGCTCAACTCTCAAATGCCTTCAGGATGGAGTGACCCCTTTGTGGGCCCATAAAATCGGACCCCTGACCCAAAGTTCACCAAACTTTGGTGACTGTCTAAAGAGAGTCCCTTGCAGCCATGCTACAAATTTGGGGGCTCTACCTCCAAAAATGCCCCCCCAGGAGCCTCAAAAAAATTCCCATAGACTATAATGGGCCCAAATTTTTCGGTAAACCCAGTAATAAGCCAAATGCCAATATTTACCAATATTGGTATTCGACTTATTCTGGGTTTAAAAAAAAAATCCCAAACCTGAAATTTACTGAATGGGGTGTTTTTTTTTTGTTTTTTTTTTTGGCACAACCCTATTCATATGTCTCAAGTCCTTCAAATATGAATTAAAAAGTGAAAAATACAGCAAATCAAAATATAAAAACTGGAACCTGAGCCATTTCCCTCACAAACCAAGACTCACCAAGCCCTTGTAAGGCTTGTAAAATATAAGACTTGCTGGGAAAGAGCTGTTTGCAATAAAATAACTATACAGAAAAATCAGGAAGGAAAGCAAAAGTCAAAACTTCTCTGTTATATTCAAACCAGCTTCAGCGGGACATTCCAGGTTCATATAATAACTGTGTAGCTACAAAGATAAATTTACTTCTAGGTGCCTGGAAGACAAAGCTAGTAGAAACCTGTTGCTGGCTTTTTCAAGGCATCCCTGGAATCTCTATGATAGTAATATTTGGCTCCTTTCAATGCCACAAGCTTATTAAGATTTGTCTTTATGGAATCCACGAGTCATGTTGCAATTAGTTGGATGGGCACAAAAACAGGACTTGGGAAATTGGGAAGGCTGCTTCATAAATATTTCTGCATTTCTCCAAACTTAAAAAAGCATTGTTGTAATATGAACGTTCTTCAAATTCTGGGATCAAAATCCTTCCTTTTAGAGAATATTAAAGGCTCTTACAAAATGATTCACGCTCCAAAAAACCTGGAAACTAAAAGTTGTTTCTCTTCTCAGTTTTCATGTCATGTAAATACTGGATGACCCAGGCTAACCCAGTCTCATCAGATCTTGGGAGCTAAATAGGCCCTAGCTAGTATTTGAATGGGAGACCACCAAGGAAGTCCAGGGTTGCTACGTAAAGGCAAGCAATGGCAAACTACCTCTGAATTAGGGTTGCCAGCTCTGGGTTGGGAAATACCTAAAGATTTTGGGGGTGGGGCCTGAAGAGAGTGGGGTTTGGGAAGGGGAGGAACATTAGTGGGGTATCATGCCATACAGTCTATGTTCCAAAGCTGCAATTTTCTCCAGGTAAACTGATCTCTGTCGCCTGGAGATCAGTTGTAATAGTGAGAGATCTCGAGGTTGGCAACCCTACTCTGAATGTCTCTTGCCTTGAAAACCCTATGGGGTCACCATAAGTCAGCTGTGATTTGATGGCTCTTTCCACCACAAGTACAGAGCAATAAAGAAGTAGTATTTTCTCACATAAGCAAACATAATATTTGGGCTCCATAAACCCACACTTTGCCTTGATCTTTCAGCCTAATCTGCTTCTTCTGCAAATCACAAGTAACACTGAAACTGAAGACAGTCTAGAAACAGTGGGAAACTACCTGATCACTGATCTCCACCTTTTCTTTAAGCATATATGTTTTCAGTTTAGCTTATGGGGTTGATGGATGTCGATTGTTGAAGAGGGAGATAAGAATGGGGCAGCTAGGTCAAGTTTCATCAGGCCATAATCAGATGGAGACTGTTCTTGGGAGAGGAAATCCAGAAATGGGTGATGCAGATGCATAGACAATAGAGGGAGCAAGGATGAGGATGGGGAGAATCTATTTATTGGAAACAAGGATACAGCTGTATAGTGATGGATCACATTGAGAGGTCTGTGATACATTTGCAAGTGCAAGGTTTTCAAGACACTTCTCCTAAGGTTTTTTTTTTAATATACTAGCCATTCGGTGTTTCAGAAAATGATAATACCACGAAGTAATACATTTTTTAATGTAAACCTGTGACCAGTCATGTATTTTTTTTCATCCCACATTTTATCTTTCTCATATGTGATTCCCCTTTGAGAACAGATTGAGGTGGCTGTACCATCTAAGCCCGCAGGTTGCCAGCTTCTTATTCCCCTGCAGATCTGCAACTCCGCCCCTGCCTACATATTATATAAAGACCTGGGAATGGGAAAAGAGAGCAGCAGATCTGCAGATTGTTACCTTTTCTTTGTTATGTTTCCCTGGTTTTTTACTTTTGAGTTTCAGAGCTGATGTTGTCTCTGTGGGTGGCTTCTAGCTGGCATAGTTCTTTTTCTCTAATTTTGATTTTTTTGTGGTTCAGGGATGTGAGCAAGAAGATATGTTTTGATATATTAGAATTGTAAGTGATTATACTCATCTTAGACTTCTTTATGCCATTGATGTTTGTTAAGCTGCTTTGAGTTCTGTGTTCCAGAAGAAGAAGAAAATAATGTAATTGTACTAAATAAATAAAATACATAAATATAACAAATATTAAATTTCCCTGCCTCTCACCCAAATAATTAAGCCTTGCAGTGTTACCTTAAAGCTTCTGTGGGCATGTGCAATGAGGCATTTAAGATCAGGCAATTTCCTTTCTCTCTGTGTGCTTCCTCTTTCTTTTCCTTTTAAGTCAACAATACAGATCTGGATGCTCTTAGAATGGCAGCCAGAATGCCAGTCCACCCCCACACACTTCTATAGTGGCTAGAAATGTGTAAGAAAACAATTACACTAAATTATCAGGTATTATATCTCTTGCCCATAGGATCTGCTGTGCTAAATTCCAGCGTACCAGTTTCATAGACCAACAATATTTTTACTTGCAGAGTGGGCACATGGAATAGGTACATGGAGGGCTAGAAAGCAGGCTGTGTGATATTTCTGGGTCCAAAGATGGAGTCTACTAGAATGGGGAATGGCTTAAAATATTAAATGTGATATACAGTGCCCTTCTAAGCAGAGTAACACCCTTCTAAACCCACTGACTTCAATGTACTTAGAAAGGTGTAATTCTGCCTAGGATGGCACTGTTGAATGTCTTGAACAGCAGTCCCTAAGCCTTGTTCCAGAATGAATGACAGTCGTGTGATCTTAAGGCAAGTCTGCAAATTACCAGCTACATAATACTTTTAATTAGATTGAATGTGTGCTGACTGGCTACACACAAATTCTACTAACAGGACAAAAAGCAGCTCCCTAGGTCCATACCAGTTTGGGAAAATGGCATGGAGAGCACTCTAGACTTAAGGCCCCTCTCCCCACACTTTGTGGTCCATCTTCAAATCAGGCCCCCACATGCCTGAGAAAATAAAAAATCACCAGGAGCTCCAAACACAGAATATCCAGCTCATGTCTGGTATGACAGGACCATAAGAACATAAGAACAAGAAAGGCCCTGCTGGATCAGACCAAGGCCCATCAAGTCCAGCAGTCTGTTCACACAGTGGCCAACCAGTGACCAAGGGTAGACCTGGAAACAGTGTAACACGTGTAACCAAAGGAAACATATTTAAACTTTTTTTAAAAAAAAATCTAAATATAACAAATACAAATGGGAAATACAGCCAGTGTCAGCATGTTAGAATAAGACATGGGTCCAAATTCATACTAAACCGTGAAGCTCACTGGGTGATTTCAGGAGTAATCTCTCTCCTTCGACCAAACTACCTCAGGTAGGGTTGCCAGGTCACTCTTCACTACCAACAGGAGGTTTTTTGGGTGGAGCTTAAGGAGGGTGGGGTTTGGGGAGGGGAGGGACTTCAATGCCGTAGAGTCCAATTGCCCAAGTGGTCATTTTCTCCAGGTGAAATAATCTCTATTGGCTGGAGATCAGTTGTAATTGCAGGACATCTCCAGTTAGTACCTGGAGGTTGGCAGCCCTAACCTCAGGGTTGTTGTGAGTACAAAATGAGGAAAGTCATGTATACTACCATGAGCTCCTTGGAGAAAGGTAATGAACAGATAGATACACATCTAATGTTATTGTTGTTGGCAAACAACAAGTAGCTGATCCACTGATTTATTTAAAGCCATTTATTGCTTTTATTGTCAGCACACAATGTGGTCAGACAAAGCCCGCCTTTTTTGCTCACTCTTGCCCCAAAGCCTCTTTATCAGCTTAAACCAGCCAGCCCCGCCCTTGGCCATGTTCCCACTGGCTGACAGCTAGAGATAGGGTAAGTAAGCTAAGGAACAGGCTGGCGCTGTGGTGCTGCCAATTGTCAGCACTCTGGAGTCTCTCTTGGCTTAATCACTGTTGTACTGAATGTGCTTACAGCAGCGGGCAGGAAGTCTCTGAGGACTTGCTGTTTCGCACATACTAAAAAAGGGGGGGGACAGGGAAAGCCAGCCCGCACCGCCTGGAAGTGTTGGCAGCAGGCAGGCAGCATGGCGGAGGCAGGCAGCTTTTGGCAGGCATAACTGAAATTATTAAAAATTAAATCATGAGGTGAAGAAAGATTGGTGGGAAGGAGAATGCAAGATAAAGGAAGCCAAGGATGGATGGATGGATGGATGGATGGATGGATGGATGGATGGATGGATGGATGGATGGATGTTGACTGCAGGATTTACAATCAAATACAGCAAGAATTTATACTACCCATTTTGGCTGGCCTTCCAGCTAGTCAAAGATCCACCCAACTAATGAAAATACTCTCAGATAGGAATAATGAGATAACTTATAAAGTCGCCAAATATGCAAGGCTAATTATTAAGCATAGCAGTAGATGGTCTAACTCTGACAAGGGAAGTGGAATATATCACAGTACGGGTAATATTAAGTAAATATCTAATTTTATTGTAAACATTTTATTCTAATTAGTGTTTTTTACAAACAGATATATTGCTATATTTTCATCTTTTTATGAACATATTGCTATATTTTTATCCTTTTAATCAATGTTAATACTTTTGAATATTTTCTTTGCTGGTCAATGACCGTAATAAATTGATTTGATCTGATCTGATCTGATCTGATTTGGATGGATGGATGGATGGATGGATGGATGGGGAGAGAGAGAGAGAGAGAGAGAGAGAGAGAGAGAGAGAGAGAGAGAACGAACATGAGATGGATTGACTCAATCAAGGAAGCCACAGCTCTCAGTTTGCAAGACCTGAGCAAGGCTGTTAGCAATAGGATGTTTGGGAGGTTATTATCTGATATGGTCACCATAAGTCGGAAGCGACTTGAGGACACTTAACACACACATATAGACAGCACTCTATTAGCCAACTATTCATAGCTGTCATTATGCATGTGGAACATTATTGTAGTCCTTTCTAACCAGTTTCCAATTTGAGACTCAGCCATCTTTCATCCTATTTCTCTAAAATTTATATAACCATTCATACCAAACTTCACGGCAATAAGACAAATAATGTAACGAGGAATAGAGCCTTCATACTTTAAGCCAGGGATGGGGAACCTCAGGCCCGGGGGCCGCATACGGCCCCCGAGGAAATTTTCCGTGGCCCTCGGGAGCTCCGGGGCCGGGGGTGTGTGTGTGGGGGGGAGGCTTGGAGGCTGGGGCCTGGTTGGTGGGGCCAGTGTGCATGGGTGTGTGTGTGGAGGGGAAGGCTTTTCTTTCTTTTTTTCTGTCACTCTCCTTTCTCTCCCTCTTTTTCTGTCTCTTTGTCTCCCTCCGTCCTTTTCTTTCTCCCCCTCCCTCCATTTCTTTCTCCCTTTCTCTCTCTTTTCCCCTCCCTCCCTTTTCCTCTTTCTCTGTTTTCTTTCCTCCCTCCCTCCCTTCCCTGCGGATCAGCTACGGGCTGCGCCCCCCTGGCGCCTCGTTTGCTCAAGCTCACTGCTGGCTGCCCTCCCGCCTAGGGGGTAGGAGGAAGGGGGAGCAGGGGTGCCCTCCAGGCCTTCACTGCGTGGCCTCCCCTGGGGTTGCCAACCTCCAGGTGGTGGCTGGAGACCTGGCAACCCTAGCCTCCCCCCCCCGCCGGGAGATCTACACCTGGTTATGGCCCCCGAACGATGTTATAAATGTGCAAATGGCCCTTGGCAGGGAAAGGGTTCCCCACCCCTGCTTTAAGCAGAGAGAGTGACCCAGCTATAGAGCTGTTCTTATGGTTCTATACAGTGGTCCCCAACCTTTTTGAGTCTATTGGCACCTTTGGAATTTTGACTTAGTGTGGTGGGCACTTCCACAAAATGGCTGTTTTGGAAAGCAGAGCCAGCCACAAAACAGCTGCTGCAGCTTACCTTCAGTCACACAGTGAAGATCCTTGCACTGTGGTGACAGCTGCTGCCAAACCACTGTTTTTAAAAATCTGCACAGCCAATCAATTCTCTAATAGACAATCAGAAGCCTTTCTGGGCAAAAGCCCCCTGGCTCCACCCACTTTCTGAAAACACTTGGCAGGTGCCAGGAAAAGTGTTAGCGGGTGCCATTGTAACTATGGGCACCACATTGTGGACCTGCTCTATAATGTCTACAGATCACCAATGTAACATGCTACTGTGCTTTACATTTATTTCCTATAAATTGTCCAGAAATAATAATTGAATACAGTGGATGAGCTCAGTACAAAGCTGCCAGGTGTTATTTAGTGCAGAAAGGATTACAGTTATGGGTGGGTTTTAATAGTTTATCATTTCTTGTTGTGTATGTGCAACTGTGATTCAAAAAGCTCTGGGACAGGTAGTTTCTGGGGCCCTGAATGAACTAGGGCATTGGATAATTAGGTTGCCCTGCCCACCTGGTGCCTGGAACGCTTACCTCTCTCACAGCCTTCTCAGCAGCTCACAGGGAAAGACCAAGGCAGTGGGAAATGGATGTGGATTTCTCCAGGAGATATTGAGGTGGTCTATCTCTTGGACAACCCTCCAGCAAGCAGGAGAAAAATGGAGAGGTAGTGGTACTAGAACACAGGATTCCCATTATGGAAGATTTATGGAAGATAGAGCAAAGGCTCACAATGGGACCTTAGTAGTCTTCCAGTGGCTTAGCATTAGAAAAATCCTGCTGGATCACACTAAATATTTCACTCAGTTCTTCCCCCACCACATACTCTTCTGGCCCATTGGTAAAAGAAGTAGTTAGCAGAGGCTTGCTGTTTCAGCATATGTTCAGATTGGGCTAGTACTGGGGGATTCAGTAGTAAACCTACCCCATCCAGCAGGCATAACATGGGAGAGAGGATTGTGCCATCAATATCATGTCTCAAAACCAACCTCTGTATACCATATCATGTAAGATCATGTAGTCCATCTGCTTATAGAGCCCATTTGAAGTACATCCATATGAGGAGAAGATGCCATATTTCCATCTAGTAAGTACAGGCCGGGGAGGGGGGTATAGTCCAATCTCATCAGATTTCAGAAGCTAAGTGGGGTCAGCCCTGGATAGTGTTTGGGTGCATTTGGTTGCAAGACCACCAAGGAATACCAGGGTTGCTATGAAGAAGAAGGCAATGGCAAACCACCTCTGTTAGTCTCTTGCCTTGAAAACCCCATAAGGGGTTGCCATAAGTCAACTGTGATAGTATCATAGGAGTGCATCCAAATGTTGGTCCGGAAAACCTGTAAGGCTTCATATCTTAGCTATACTTGTGACACAGTCATGGGCACACTGACAATCCCACAGGTACTTAATTTACCCATGCCAATTTACAAGCAAAATGGGTATAAAGCCCTTCCAGCATCATGGTGCTCATTATGGAAGTGACTTACTATACATGAAAAAGGTCATCAGCCATTAGGCCGAGCAGTGAGTAGGTTTTGGTGCCATTAAGAATTAAATGGAAGGACTTCCTGTTTAGTCCATACTTTTTGCAGTACAGTTACATAGGCTTCCTTGTCACTAAAGCAAATTATGCCTGTTACTTATGCATCACTCAGGCAACAAAGTAATAAGCAGACAGGTTACCAGTCTCCTTTCCAGTGGAAAACAAGTTAATGTTTTAAAGCTTGAAAACCAGATTTTCCCTTACAAAATTGCCCTTGGGAATTGCATTTGCAGCCTCATAAATTCAGAGCCTAGGTACTCAATCCAAACTCTGTTACAGTTAGTTCTAAATAAGAGCTGAGGCAAAATGGAACAACAGAACACAAGATAAATACATCGCTATGTTTTAGAAGACTTTCAAGTTCAATTGTCCGTGTTTAGTTTGATCCTCTTGTTCTTTTACTTCACTGAATTCCTTTGATTAAATGTGTTTACATTCTTCAACAACTAGATGAAGAGTACTGTTTCCTTCATACTCCACAATGAGTTAGGTTGTACATATTGAGCCCTTCCTAATCTTTAGGGTTGCTAGGTCCCTTTTCTCAACCAAAGGGAGATTTTGGGGGTGGAGCCTGAGGAGGGCGGGGTTTGGGGAGGGGAGGGACTTCAATGCCATAGAGTTCAATTGCCAAAGGAGCCATTTTTCTCCAGGTGATCTGATCTCTATCGGCTGGAGATCAGTTGAATTAGCAGGGGATCTCCTGCTACTACCTGGCAGTTGGCAACCCTACTAATCTTTCCTCAGATTCTGCTTTCTCTACCTTAATTGTTTTTATTACCATCCCATGTCCGGTTGTCTCCATGTTTGGGGAAATAAAGTTTCCAGAGTCAAGTAAGTCATACTAGGAAGGATCTCAGCGCTACAAGCAGAGAGACTTACTTCATGAATACCTTTCATTATAACAAGTTTATTAGTGTTTTGGAATTACTGAGTAAATCTTGAAAGATTTAAAGTGATACAGGTTTCATAGATGCTGCAAAGATTTAAGGGAACCACTTCATACCATTCTTGCAATGCTGTATTCCACTATTACAAACAACGTTTTCATTGGTAAGTATGGAGATATGAGCTTTGGTAGCTGGATACATCAATCCATTCAATTTTTTAATCTGCATGTTAAATTTGATCTTGATGATTTTAAAGCACTGAATACATCACATACCAATAGTGCCATCCTAAGATGCTATATTCTTTTTAGTCCATTGAAGTCAATAGGTGGTATAACTCTGCTTAAAAATATACTGTGAGTTCATGGCCTTCTACATGCTGGAAAGAAGAAGAAGAAGAAGAGTTGGTCTTTATATGCCGACTTTCTCTACCACTTAAGGAAGAATCAAACCAGCTTATAATCACCTTCCCTTCCCCTCCCTACAACAGACACACTGTGAGGTAGGTGGGGCTGAGAGAGTGTGACTAGCCCAAGGTCACCCAGCTGGCTTCATGTGTAGGAGTGGGGCAACAAATCCAGTTCACCAGATTAGCCTCTGCTGCTCATGTGGAGGAGTGGGGAATCAAACCCGGTTCTCCAGATCAGAGTCCGCTGCTCCAAACCATCTCTCTTAACCACTACACCATGCTGACTCTCAAACCATAAAACCATAGGGTTGCAGTCAATGAAATTTTGCATTTAATCAATCAAGGAAAATGTTGCCTTATTAAATTTTCTCAAAATATTGAGTTTTATAACTGGTTATTTAATACAGAGCTGGCATGACGTAGAGCATAGGGATGGAAATATATATTATAAGCAGTTTTGTGATTCTTCTGAGAATTTTTGTTTTATACAATGTAACCACTATGCTTACAATTTAAAGGGGAAGATTGGCACAGGACAAAGAGGCTTTTTAATTATTTCCCTTGGCACCATTTTTCTGCTGAAAAATCACCAGTTCAAATTACTTTTACCCATGCTGAGGAAATGATCAGGTCTTCAAAGGAATCACAGAACTATTCAAAAGATGTAGTTCTATCCTAAAACTGGTCTCTGAGCTAAGCAGATCCCAGTTCAAATCTTGTGTGTGTAATGAACTCACTTGGTGACTTTAGGAATAATATTTGCCTACCTTATCAAGTCCTATAAAGATTCCTGAATGTATGTGAAACACGTTGAATATTCAGGGTGCTGTAAAAACACTAGGTGGTAAAACATTAAAAACTAGGTGAGTACATTTATTTTAAAGCTAATGAAACTAATTAAAACACTTTATTTGGATAATGAAACAAATAAGAAAACCACTGTATGAATGGATGGATGAGTGATATTAGGCGCCGAATATATTAGGTGCTGTGGAACACAGGCAGGATGGTGCTGCTGCAGTTGTCTTGTTCGTGGGCTTCCTAGAGGCACCTGGTTGGCCACTGTGTGAACAGACTGCAGGACTTGATTGACCTTGGTCTGATCCAACATGGCTTTTCTTATATTCTTATATTCTTATGATACTCACTTAGTGGCTTGTGTAAAGGAAAAACACCCTGCATTTCCTTTTGCTACAATACTGCACAACATTGGCTCAAACTTTAATTCAGGCTGCGGCCTAGTTACCCCTAGCAAATGCATTTCAAAGCTCTGTTTGTAATCTGTGAGAGCGGGGGGGGGGGGAAGGAACTCTCTCAAACCCCCTTCCCTTTGAAGCTTGCTCACTGATGGCCCATCTGTCTCCAAGGTGATACATCCTGTCACACCTTAGCCCTCGCTGACTCTTGGGGTCTCCTGATGATTTGCATTTACTGCAGGAATGCAATTTATCCCTTGTCTTCAAAGAGTTGGCTAGTGACATGACATATATGAAATTGGTTTGTTGTTTTCCTGAGGAATTCATTGGCTGCTTGATCACCAGCTGACGAATTCGGAAGGTATAAGAATAAACTTCTTCTGATATAGTTTTCATGAAGCTTGGGAGGGAGACATGCTGGTCATGTCTCCAAGCGATCATCATCTTTGGCAACCAGGAAGGACTGACGCTCTGCGTGTTAGGACCAAAACCTGGTTCTTGGTAACTATAAATCAACTAAAACCTTGCATTTGTTACTGTCTTGGAAACTTTGCCTATTTTGCCTGAAACTTAAAGAACTACTGTGAAGTTAGAGATTGCTAAGATTTCTTGTTTTTATGCTATCTGCCTCACAAATAATTTCCTTTCTGTAACGAGCACATTTTATTAAATAAACTTATAGACTTTATATTGAAGTCTGAGAAACCTTTTTTTTTTTTGGGTCTCAGGGCTAAATCCAAGTGCCTGAGTGAGTGTGTGTGTGAGAAACCACCTACCCTAGTGTTTTGTGGCAATAAGCCTCCCCTGGCAGAAGCTCTACTCTGCAGGGACGGTTTTTGCTTGTTTTGACTTTTGGGAAACTGGCTGGGGAAGAGGAGCTCTCAGCTCATCCCTGGGAAAGCCAGCCTTTTGGAATTGAGAGCTGGTGGCGAAATACCTGTACTACGCTCAAAGGGGGAATCCTGGAGCGCAGTAAGGAATTTGGGTTTCCTTAGGGAAACATTTGGTGACTTTGAACTACAGAGGAATCGGCCTGCTGGAGAGCAGACAGAGTCTCCTTGACAAGGTAGCAGAGTCTATCCGCATTGTGCTTTAGGGAGAGTCCTGAAGCCCAGTGGGGAGTTTGGCAACTTTTGACCCAAGGAGGAACCAGTTTGCTGGAGAGCAGGCCGGACCTCCTTGACATGGTGGCAGCGTGCGTGATCTGAATTGGGACCCTGAAAGGTTTCCTTAAATCAATTTTGTGCTGAGGTTGCAGAGTGAGGCACCTAGCAAGTTTTGTTATTTTTGGAAGTTTGAGTTAGGACAGCAAAGGCAATAGGCAGGCTGTCGTTTGAGAGCCAGGAGGAAAGCAACCTCGAGACGGTTGACCAGGCTGGCCTTTTGGAAGAAACGGTGGCCGAACCCACCATTTGGACTTTCCCGAAGGAAGAGTGGAAGGAGAGGCGACTTCGTTTGAATGCCGATAACAACATTGGTGAGCAAACTTTGCCCTCTTCTCTGATACCTTGAGGGCCGGGAGCCCTGACCCTCTGGCCAGCGAGCGGCACTCAGAGATGCTGATGGAGGAACCCCGGCTCCGACAGAGGCAAGACGAAGACCTATGGCTGGAAAGGCGATCAAACTGGGAACGCGAATGGGAGCAGCCTCGGAAACAGAAGGTGACCCATTACAGCCCAGCTGACTACCCCGGTGAGAATGGGAGGGGGGAGGAAAAGACTTTCCGAGCGGATTCCCCTGTAACCCAACCCCGGGAGCAGGAGAAAGACAACTGGAAGAGGAAATATGGTGTGCCAGGGAAATCAAGCCTGGCGATTCAACGCGCTGATATCTACTCTGGTGAGATTGGGAAGGGGAGAGAAGGGAAAGACCGAGCCCATTCCCCAATAGCCCAGCCCAGGGATGTAGAAGAGAGGGGGCAGCCCAGCCAGAGAGACTATGTTTGGAGGGAAGAGGAGAGGGAGTATTCCCCTCGCCTCGACCGAGAGCGATCTTACCCCCTGGAATACAGAAGGGCGGGGGGGAACCCCAGCAGTAGAACGCCTTTCCCAGAGCGGCACCGAGACTGGCGGAGGGGCGGCCTTGACAGCGGGAGGGAAGACTCTGAGCCCCCGAGGCGCCCACAGCGAGGGAGGAGGGGAAGGAGAGACTACTACACTTCGGATGAAGACGAGGATTTTTCTCCTTACCGGGCCCGATCCCAGAGGGACTCTCTTGCAACTTGGAGAGCCAACAAATCTTTGCTACCGCCGTACAAAGATGGGAACGACCTCCTCGCATATTTCTCCCTCTTTGAGGATTTTTGCCTGGATTTTTGTATACCTATGAGACATTGGATGAGGGTTTTGAGGGGTCAAGTCTCTGGGAGTCTCCTCGACCTCATGGGTAATTTGCCCCCCCATGAAATGCAGGACTATACCCGTTTCAAGAGGCTTGCACAGCAACATTTTGCCCTGTCTGCCGAGGCCTACCGCCAAGCTTTCAGGAAAATAGACCAGTCTACAACAGACACTTTCCCAGCCATGGCCTCGCTGTTATCCCGTAACTTTCAGCACTGGATAAGTGCTGAAAATGTGAAAACATTCCAGGGACTTACGGAGTTAATTCTTCTGGAGCAATTTTTTCGCTTGCTGCCGGGAGAGCTAGCAGCCTTGGTGAAGGATAGGAATCCAGTGACTTTAACAGAGGCTGCCAATTTGGCCAATCAGATGTGGATGCACCGACAAAAGGAGTTTGGACAACTTGGAATTCCCACCCGCAGCCCCGCGCACGAGCCGAGTAAGATGGGAAAGGGAGACAGGAAAGCAGCAGCAACCTCCCCTGAGAGAGCAATTAACCCTCGCGTCTCTGTGGAATCCGGCCTGTGCTTCGTTTGTAAACAGAGGGGGCACAAGAAACTTGACTGCCCTGTCATGCAGGAACTGGAGGGGAGGAAATCTACACCCCCCACTCCTGCTCCAAGGATGCGTCTGATTGAACCCAGTCAACAACCTGCGGTGGGGGATTGGGAAGCTGAGATCGCTACAGAGAGCAGGGCGACGGCTTCAAGCGACCCAGCGAGACAGCGGCCTGCCGGGAAACAGCTGCCAGAAACTGCGCCTGCTGGGACGTCTAGAGGTTTAGAGACTGTGCGGATGGCGTTTATTGATTTTGGTTGTGAGTTGAAGGGGAATGATATGACTGTTGGGAGGGCATGTAACCCTGTGGGAAAGGGAGACACAGCGGAGGTGGAGGGGAGAAATTCCTCTCCGGTGCTGACAGCCAGCTCTTCTCCTACAGCAGAGACTGGTGTGAATTCTTCCCTTGCAAATGCTGATGTTGTGGTTGAAAGAAAAGGAGCGGGGGATCCTTCTTTCCCAGTCTTGACAGTGAAACCGGCCTTGAGGCCAGAGGGCCCTGTACATTCTTCCCTTACAGGTGCAAATGATACACTTAAGGGGCATGAGATGCCGGAAAAGTCTTTACAGCTAAAAAACCCTGTACATCCCCTGGAACGATGCTATGGGCAAATCCCTAGGATGCTAGAAATATCCTCTGCTTGCCAACCGCCTGGAGAGTCAGAGGAGATGGGGCTAGATCCGGAGATATTAGCTGCTAGGCTGAATGTGATGGTGGAACAATTTGGGGCAGTAAATCCCGATCGGTTTGGGAGAACTGCAAGGATTAATCATGTAACTATTGCTGGGGAGGCCTTGCCTGTAAACACACAACCCTGCGAAGTGCCAACCCAACAGGGGACAACGAAGGCTGAGGGAGGGGAAAGGAGGGGGGACATGGGGCCCCATAAACCTGCCAATTCCCCCTTGCGTTCTAGTGTGGCTTGGACTCCTAATGATGAGGGTTTGACTCAACCCTGCATGAATTCTGGGCAACCTGATAAGCTGATGGCTGCTGACAACTTGCCTGTGCTGTGCCATGGATTAGCTCAACTGACGGATGGAGTTGCTGAAGGACCAAAGCAGTATTTTAATAAAGTTTCTGACACTCTTCCTGGTCCTGTTACTTAAGGTCGTGTTTTGTGAGAGTTCTGAGTTATTTTGTAAGCTAAGAGGTTTTAATCTTGTTTTCCCTTTTGTACTGTGTTATGATATTTTGAGTATACAGTCATGATTCTGCTGTTTACCCTTGTTTTGCTTTCTGTATGTGATTTGTCTGTATCAGTATGATGCCATGAGTGTATGTGTTGCTCTAAGGCCTATATGCCTCATATGTGTTTTGATAATAGCTTATGTTCCAATTTAGATGTTATGTGGTTTTACTTGACTGTGGTAGATTAAGCCTTCCTTAAGATGAAACTCAGCTTGCTTCTGTAGTTTCATCTCCCCAAGGGGAAAGATGTAAAGGAAAAACACCCTGCATTTCCTTTTGCTACAATACTGCACAACATTGGCTCAAACTTTAATTCAGGCTGCGGCCTAGTTACCCCTAGCAAATGCATTTCAAAGCTCTGTTTGTAATCTGTGAGAGCGGGGGGGAAGGAACTCTCTCAAACCCCCTTCCCTTTGAAGCTTGCTCACTGATGGCCCATCTGTCTCCAAGGTGATACATCCTGTCACACCTTAGCCCTCGCTGACTCTTGGGGTCTCCTGATGATTTGCATTTACTGCAGGAATGCAATTTATCCCTTGTCTTCAAAGAGTTGGCTAGTGACATGACATATATGAAATTGGTTTGTTGTTTTCCTGAGGAATTCATTGGCTGCTTGATCACCAGCTGACGAATTCGGAAGGTATAAGAATAAACTTCTTCTGATATAGTTTTCATGAAGCTTGGGAGGGAGACATGCTGGTCATGTCTCCAAGCGATCATCATCTTTGGCAACCAGGAAGGACTGACGCTCTGCGTGTTAGGACCAAAACCTGGTTCTTGGTAACTATAAATCAACTAAAACCTTGCATTTGTTACTGTCTTGGAAACTTTGCCTATTTTGCCTGAAACTTAAAGAACTACTGTGAAGTTAGAGATTGCTAAGATTTCTTGTTTTTATGCTATCTGCCTCACAAATAATTTCCTTTCTGTAACGAGCACATTTTATTAAATAAACTTATAGACTTTATATTGAAGTCTGAGAAACCTTTTTTTTTGGGTCTCAGGGCTAAATCCAAGTGCCTGAGTGAGTGTGTGTGTGAGAAACCACCTACCCTAGTGTTTTGTGGCAATAAGCCTCCCCTGGCAGAAGCTCTACTCTGCAGGGACGGTTTTTGCTTGTTTTGACTTTTGGGAAACTGGCTGGGGAAGAGGAGCTCTCAGCTCATCCCTGGGAAAGCCAGCCTTTTGGAATTGAGAGCTGGTGGCGAAATACCTGTACTACGCTCAAAGGGGGAATCCTGGAGCACAGTAAGGAATTTGGGTTTCCTTAGGGAAACATTTGGTGACTTTGAACTACAGAGGAATCGGCCTGCTGGAGAGCAGACAGAGTCTCCTTGACAAGGTAGCAGAGTCTATCCGCATTGTGCTTTAGGGAGAGTCCTGAAGCCCAGTGGGGAGTTTGGCAACTTTTGACCCAAGGAGGAACCCGTTTGCTGGAGAGCAGGCCGGACCTCCTTGACAGCTTGGGAGCCACGTGTGGCTCTTTGACATGTCCAGAAGAGAGGGCTGTACCAGTAACCAGAACAAGAACAGGCAAAAGAGCCATTGGTGCAGTGGGAAACAATGTTTTATTAGACTAGAATAAGAAGAAGAGTTGGTTTTTATATGCCGGCTCTCTCTTCCACTTAAGGAAGAATCAAACCAACTTACAATCACCTTCCCCTACCCACAACAGACACTCTGTGAGGTAGGTGAGGCTGAGAGAGTGTGACTAGCCCAAGGTCACCCAGCTGGCTTCATGTGTAGGAGTAGGAAACAAATCCAGTTCACCAGATTAGCATTCATCCCTCATATGGAGGAGTGGGGAATCAAGCCTGGTTCTCCAGATCAGAGTCCACCACCCAAACCACCGCTCTTAACTACTACACCATGCTGACTAGAAGAAAAAGAAGAGATGGTTTTTATATGCTTTCTCTACCTTTTAAGGAGAATCAAACCAGTATACAATCTCCTTCCCTTCCTCTCCCCACGAAAGGCATCTTGTGAGGTAGGTGAGGCTGAGAGAGTTTGGAGTGAATTGTGACTAGCTCAAGGTCACCTAGCTAGCTTCATGTGGAGGAGTGGGGAAACCAACCAAGTTCACCAGATTAGAGTCCGCTGCTCATGTGGAGGAGTGGGGAATCAAAACAGGTTCTCCAGATTAAGAGTCCACCACTCCTAACCACTACACCATGACCCCTATGCATTTTCACCCATGTTTCATCTCAGGGGGATCTGTAAAATATATATAAATATAATATAAAAGGTATAAATTTAGACAAGTCTCAAAAATAATAGACACAAGTATCTACTCCCAAGGCAGCTTTTACTCCCAAGGAGGGCTATACTGTCAGTCTTTGCTCCTGTTTGGCCTTCATCTGCCATCGGGTCCCAGCCCTGCCTTTGTTTCCTGATAGCTAAAGTGCAGCCTATCTTGGGGCTGTTCCCATGGCTCCATTGCTTCACACCCCAGCCTATGGGGTTTGATAGGACTGCCAGGTTGCCCACTTTGGTGTGCAGCTTCCCGTCCTTCATTCCCTGCCCCCCCCAACTCCTCCAATCAGTGGTAGGAGCAAACAGAGAGGGAGGGACAATGTCACGAGATGCCCCATCATTTTCATCCAAAAAAATGGGGAGTGGTGCCATTGTGTCACACAATGCTCTAGGTATCCCTCCAATCTCTAGGAACCCCACATGTCTCTACTCTCTGTCCCCTCTGAGCCGCCTGCTGGTCGCCAGCCAAGGGTAACCCTAGCATGTAACTATCTACAAATGACAATCTGGAGGTATTTTGATAGTTTTTTTTAATACAGAGGTCAAGTACATATAATTAAACTTGTTAAGAATCACATATGGGTAGACAGATATTTCTGAAGTGCTGAATCAGTGCATTAAATCATTCTCAGTAAACAAAAAGAAAGGTGGGGTGAAAAATTGGAAAATAAATAAATAATAAAAATCAAAGAACAAGATTACGAAATAAACAATGATGACAAAGTCAGTTTTGTAAGAATTATGAAACACTGTGGGAGACACATGCTTCTCGAAGTCCATCTAGTACATAAGTCTTTCTCCAGCTGTGGCCTTCCAGATGATCATCAGCGATGGCCCAAGAAAGAAATTATTTCAGATGTGCAGTGGTAGCAACCCAACGTATTAAGAATCATATGCTGAGAATCTTATTACAAGTCCGCCTCATGGAGGTAAAGAGAGAACATCTTGTTCAGCCTCTTTGCATCAATTGGGGTCATCTTGGCACCAGCTGAGCAGGATCACTGTGCAGCATATTATAATTACTCTGTCCCTTGATGCAGCAGTAGTCCAAGAACCAGAAAGAATTATTATGAAGGATTTCCTCATGCCTAGATTTAAGTCTTCCTAATAGCAAGAGAATTCAATAACTGCAGAAACCATGACAATTCCAGGATGGTTATTTTCAGAAACTTGTTCCAGTGCTTAGGAGAAAAGATAAAGGGCAGATTTGCTGTTATTGCCATCCCTTCAGCTTTCCTTAAGTACAGGGATCACATGTTTGAATGAGCATTGCAGGCTCTGTAATATAAAGGGTAGACTATGGTAACATATATCGTTCGGCCTTCCCTTCAAAATGCAGCCTACAACTTTCTCCCCTTTCATTTACTTAGAAATTGGAAAGAGGGTGATTAGACAAAAGAACAAACATATACTAGAAAACTGTTATTGCCATATAATAGATCACCAGCAATTCAAAAGTAAACCTCTCCTACTACAATGTGTGTAATGGCAGACTGTAGGCTATACAGTACCATGAGAGCCAGCGTGGTGTAGTGGTTAAGAGCGGTGGATTCTAATCTGGAGAACCGGATTGGCTTCCTCACTCCTCCACATGAAGCCAGCTGGGTGACCTTCAGCTAGTCACAGTTCTCAGAGCTCTCTCAGCCTCACCTACCTCACAAGGTGTCTGTTGTGGGGAGAGGAAGAGAAGGCAATTGTAAGCCGGTTTGAGTCTCCTTAAAAGGTAGAGAAAATTGGGGTATAAAAACCAACTTTCTTCTTCATGTACCATGATGCTCAGCATATTTAGTCAAAACTAACCCACCAAGTTCAATGGCACATAGTGCTGAAATGTTTGTGCTGCAGCAATAGGATTGCCAGGTCCCTTTTCGCAACCGGTGGGAAGTTTTGGGGGCTGCTGCAGTCGTCTTGTTTGTGGCTTCCTAGAGGCACCTGGTTGGCCACTGTGTGAACAGACTGCTGGACTTGATGAGGCTTGGTCTGATCCAGCAGGGCCTTTCTTATGTTCTTAGAGCCTGAGGTGGGCGGGGTTTGGAGAGGAGAGGGACTTCAATGCCATAAAGTCCACTTGCCAAAGTGGCCATTTTCTCCAGGCGAACTGATGTCTATTGGCTGGAGATCAGTTGTAACAGCAGGAGATCTCCAGCTAGTACCTGGAGGTTGGCAACCCTATGCAGCACCAATGGTCATGCATGTGTACTAGAGGTCAGATGCATCCACCAACGTTCAGATACAGGAGTAAAGGCTGAAAATCAAATAATAGCATTTCACTCCAGCTAAATGCTTTAAAGGAATTTCCACAATCGTGCCAAAGGGAAAGGAGTAGTTATGATGATTTACCAGGAAGAGTTACAAAAACAAAACAAACAAAAAAACAAAAAAACAGGACTGTTTCTGTAACAGGGAATTTCTAGTGCATATACAGCGCATTTCTGAGAATGGGTCCGAAACTCCATAGGAGGCGGCGTGACCTCGCCGCCAGCATAAATGCATGTAATCACGTGATTATTTATTTATTTATTTATTATTTCCATTTGTTACCCCGCTCTTCCCTGCCAAAGCCAGGTTTAGAGCGGCTTACAGAATATCTTACACGCATTCACGCCAGCAGCAAGTCCCGGCGGCCGAGCACGCGGGAGTGAGCCTCCCCCCTCCGCCGGCGCGGCCTCTCCGTGGTGCCGGCAACGGCATGGAGAGGCAGCGCCTGCGCAAGGGGGCATTCCGGGGGTGGGGCAGGGGGAGGAGCCGGCAGCTAGTCGGCTCCCTATCCCCTTTCGGCCACTTGCGCCAGCAGCCAAAACAGTGTTGCTGCGCCTGCTATTTAGCTATTTAGCAGGCGCAGCCTCGCTGTTTTCAATGGGGCGAAAAGCCTCAGCTCAGGAATGGGCTGTTAGTCGTCTAAAGGGGCAAATTCTCAACATTGACCGACCAGGTCCTAAAGAGGCACTTACTAGTGAAGAGGAGGCCTCCTCTTCCTCTTAATGGTGATGCTATTTTGTTAACACTTGGAATTGCTGATGTGAGTTCTGATCACCCATGAGAACATCAAGAAGTACTTTCTCCAACAAATTATGAGAAGGAAGGGACTGGCTTGTCCTGTCATCAGCAGCACTGTCTCTTATTGAGGTGTTGTGTATTCAGCTGCCTGCCTGCAGATGGAAAGCAGGAAGGGGGTAGCAGAAGCAGAGAAAATAAGTTAATTGACCTCTCCTTGCCCTGAGGTGATTTCTAGTATGAACAAGTTCTAAAAGCAAAAGCATTTGAGACATTTTTGTTAATCACAGCAGAACATTCTGCACAAAGATTTTTGCTGAATTGTTGACATACTGTGACTTTCTTCATGCCGAGCATGGAAATGTTAAAATTACCCAGAGAGGAAAAGTATGCTGCCAGTTTTCTGGTGAGCCAGAATACAATGACCTCTGGTAAGTACGGTGTATGTGACAATATGGTCCTTTCTTTTTGTATTCTCAATGCAGTGGTTTTGAATGATTTCCTGAAAAGGTGCTTGCCTGCCAAAGAATGTGAATAGCATCACGGATTTAGCTGAGGGGAGGCCATGACTCTGCTTGCTAACCTTATCCAGATTGTGCAAACCATGGGAATGACACAGACCCACAGGGTTTCTCACATTTCCTGTTTATGTCACACTTTAATGGCTTGGTTTGTGTGGCACCCTTTCCTTTCAGCCACTCCCATCGGCTTTCTCCCTCAGCCTTCATCCTCAGGACTTCAATGCCATAGAGTCCAATTGCCAAAGTGGCCATTTTCTCCAGGGGAACTGATCTCTGTTGCCTGGAGATCGATTGCAATAGCGGGAGCTCTCCAGCCACTACCTGGAGGTTGGCAACCCTAGTTGTAAAAGATGCATCACAACTTCCATTAGTTGTGTCATTAATTGAACTGGATGTCCCAGGCTCTCAATCTAAGCAATGCAGCCTCTGCAGAACTCAGGGGTATTTTTGCTAATTCTAACATTATCCACAATAACCTGTTCCATTCACTTCTACATCCTTTACATTCCTCAAGCTGAGAAGTATTATATATGCTAATATATTTCACCTTAGTGCCACAAGTAAGGAATTGTAGGTCACTGGGCCATTTGTGAACACTTCAGTACCCAGTGTAATTTGTCCTTTCTTATTCATTTACTATTTCTCTGAATCTCCTGAATAGAAAATGCAGCCTTTAAAATTTGATCAGGGATGTATTTTAAGTGGCCCTTGAATCATAAAGGCCCTTTTTAAAGAAAAATTGCCTTTCTCTCCTTAACCCCTTCGGTCCATGTTTGTTCAAGTCACGATATGATACTTCTGTTCTGTACCATAATTAACAAACTTCTATAATTTGCCTCTTTTCCATGCTCGTGGCTTAACTGCTGCTGCTGCTCTCTTCCATTTACTTCGATTGGGATATAGGATAGGTATATTTAGGGGATATATGGTGGTCAAGAAGGCCCAACCTATCATTTTCCAGAATGTGCAAAACAAAAGTGTTCAGAAGGGCATTTTTACAAATGAATTAGAATGGTAGTATCATGGAACTGCTTAGGAAGTTGCTTCTATAAGGGATACTGTTGTAGTCTGTTGCAATGTTTATTCACCTCCCCTTTTTACTGTAATGTCTTTTACCTTTCCTCATTATGATGTGTCAAACAGTAGACAGTTTTGTTGCCTTCGACAGTTTTTTGTGTGCATTGTTTTCCAGTCCTATAATTCTAGTCCTGCCGCATTATTTATTGGAGGCCCTTGCTCTCTGATTGAGTTTTCATATTTTGTAATCTGTCTTGAGTCTCAGTGAGAAAGGCGGGCTATAAAAGAAGTTAATAATAAATACATAAATACATAATTAGTGTATAATTTTCATTCTGGATATATGAAACATCCTTCTTTTGGGTGTGTGGTCAACCAGCCCACTGTGGAAATTTTGAAATCCCTCTCATTTCTGGTATGAGTACATTTAGTTACCAATCACGCTGCTGTGTTAATTAGGGTTGCCAACCTCCAGGTACTAACCAAAAAAATAAACACCTCTGTACTGTTACCATAGGTTAGGAAATTAGTACAAGAATATGCTACAAATAAACGCAAAAACAGTTTGTATTGGAAAGACCAAACAAACCACCACTGCAAAGTGCTATATACAAGGGTGAATGATCACTTCAGTGAAGTGCTATGTACATAAATTGCTATCAGCATATACAACAATATAAGTTCATATTTTGTTTCCTAAATACAGGTAGATGTACAATGGCTGTGCATTTAATCCGCTTTTAAATCTCTTGAGACTATTGTACTACTGATTTTTATAAAAATTGAATGCGGCAACACCATGTATCCACATGAGGAACTTGTCAATTTTTATTGAAGTGAATGCATACACTTATGGTGAAATATGTGGGACTGAAGAAGACTCCGAAACGATCATATCCCAGCATTCCATCTTGTTCTTCAGTAAGATGAACATCCATCGGACATCTACCTGTATTTAGGACACAAAATATGAACCTATATTGTTGTATATGCTGATAGCAATTTATGTACATAGCACTTCACTGAAGTGATCATTCACCCTTGTATATAGCACTTTGCTGTGGTTGTTTGTTTGGTCTTTCCAATACAAACTGTTTTTGCATTTATTTGTAGCATATGCTTGTACTATCCTCCAGGTACTAGCTGGAGATCTCCTGCTATTACAACTGATCTCTAGCCGATAGAGGTCAGATCACCTGAAGAAAATGGTCACTTTTGCAATTGGACTGTATGGCATTGAAGTCCCTCCCATCCCCAACCCCACCCTCCTCAGGCTCCGCTCCAAAAACCTCCTGCCGGTGATGAAGAGTGACCTGGCAACCCTAGTGTTAATTAATGGACAGCATATATCTGAAGTAGATTGGATTAAATAGCTTCTTTGAATACAGTTTCAAGGATACGTTTATTGAATACCTATTAATTTTTTACACCTATTTTCAATCATGTAGTCATTTTGATTATCGCCATATGTCATAATGAAGTGTGTTGTTTAACACAATTAATAGAAACTATGAGAAGGTTCTTGGAAATTTGCCCTTTGGTGGAAAATGGCATTAAGATGGAATCTAGGAGTATGCACATTATGGCCTGGTAAATGAACTAAGGGCCAAATGCTTTGTTGCTGTTACACAGATAGGAGGTACAATACTGTCATATTGTTCAATCAGAAAGGTTACATTATTGATACTCCTGGTTTTATATGTATTATATAAGACCTCCTTGTATTGATAAGGAAAGGTTCAGCATTCAAATTCTGGATAAACGCTACAAACATGTGGCTGTACCTTTGTCAGTCTATGAATCTTGCTTAGGGTATAAAAAATTCTGGTTCAGATCTGACAAGCCTTATACAGTAACTCTGCCTTTCAGGAAGAGGGTCCCTAGCCCACTGCTATAGCACCTGCTCTGTATGCAGAAGGTCCCAGGTTCAGTCATTAGTGTTTCTACTGTTAAAAAAAGTATCAAGTAGGATGGCAGAAAAAGACCGGCTCCTGACACCTTCGGCAGCTACTGCCCACCACCACACAGGCCTAGATGGACAAGTTGTCTGACAGGGGAATAGGACAGCTTCATATGAACTTGGAGCCTGCAGGGACAAAGGAGAATAGAAGGTGTTCTGCACAGTGGTTAATTTCTTGCTGAATCAGGCAGCTTGAAACAGAGCCAATTTCTGTAATTTCTCAACCTTGCATGAAAAATGGAATTATTGAATAGAACTTTGAATGCAGGGACATCCTGCTTAATAGATGGATGGGTTCTTTATTCCAGGCATTCAGCTCACTCCCCAGCTCCTGCTTTTCTCCAGCCAAGCTAGACATTTGGTTATCTGAGGGAGGGAGGGAAAGCTGGGCTGCAGTTGCTAGGCAGCCACAGGACAGTGCTCTCTGATCACTCCCAGACCACAATAAACTTGGACTTGGACTTGGTCGGTCAGATTTTAATCTTCCTCACACCCTCAGCATCAATGGAAACACATAAAACGAAGTAGTAAAGAGCAAAGAGGGAACAAAACATGATGGGCTGGATCTAGGGTTGCCAACCTCCAGGTACTAGCTGGAGATCTCCCGCTATTACAACTGATCTCCAGCCGATAGAGATCAGTTCACCTGGAGAAAATGGCCGCTTTAGCAATTGGACTCTATGGCATTGAAGTCCCTCCCCTCCCCAAACCCCACCCTCCTCAGGCTCTGCCCCAAAAACCTCCCGCCGGTAACAAAGAGGGACCTGGCAACCCTAGATGGATCTCTGGGAAGGAAGCTAACATCTATAACTAGAGCATGGAAAGTAAGCACATGATAACAAACAAATGACAAGCTGAATTTCCAATGGAAACCTAAATATTTTTTGCTGGTTCTGTGATTATATCAAGCTCACAAACCAGGATTATGTTGCTCTATTTTGAATTCTTCCCACAGAGAAGGCGTACAGGAGTGGTACATCAGTACATCAGAACTGGAACATGGGCCTGGCAGGCTGAGGGACGTAGTAGCTTTGGCAGGGATCACCTCTCCATGTGGCTCACATAAGGTTGCCAGCTCTGAGTTGGGAATTATCTGGACATGGCCCTGAGTAGGCTCATCATTCACTACAAGAAAGTTGCTTTTGAAAACATCTTTCTGGCAAACATGAGGTATATTCTTGGCCACCTGACAGGTATGTTCACTAGGGTCCAGCAATTGCTTCACATATGTAATTATTATCCTAAGTCCATCTTCTCTGTTTCTGTAAAGGCAGGTCAAATTATGCTTTTCCTGGAGCGCAGAATGTGTGTTAGGGGCAAGTATAACGAAAGCAGACTGGGAGCAATGGCAAGCGGCCCCTTCTTTTAAGCCGGGAAGTCGGACCTGAGTGAAACACCCCAGGTCCGACTTCAGGAAGGCCTGCCCCCTTTAGAGCCTCAAGCCCATTGGCTCATTTGAACTAGGCTCTTGGCCCCAACAGGCAGAGTGTGGCTCACCAGCTGGGCGTCGGGCGAGACGCCGCCATTTCCGCTCTGCCGCCGCCCCGAGAAGACGCAGGGAAGCCCAGCACGGCCGGCAGCCCCTGGGGCTCCCAGCTTCTACTGCTGCCCCCGCCGCCCCAAACTCCGGCTTGTCCACGCCCCGCCCGGCAACCTCAGTCTCTGCGGTGAGTCGTGGCCGCGTTTAGGGGCAAGTATAACTAGACTTGTTAGGGGCAAGTATAACTAGACATGGTACAAAGCAGCCAGCAGTAATAGTACCAGCCATGCCTAATACATTTCTGACTCTATATGTTCAGCATATGAAAGGATAAAATTGTACATTTATATGTTCTTTTATTCACTGGACTTCGCATCTTTTTGGTGTCAATCAAAATGCCTCCACTACATCAGCATGGATGGAATTGGATGATCATTTACCATGTACTGATTATTTAAAAACTTCCCATATGGCTTCTCTGATTGCCTGGAGAGTCTCATGTGGGGCATTTAAAATATCCCTAAGGTCCCTGCAGAGGTTAGACCAGACCAGATGCAGGAAAGCACATGATAACAAGAGAACTTCATTCCCCTTGGTATGGCACAGCTTGTTCTTTCATGGCCTGATTATTACTGTGCTAACTGAGATAGAGGCTTGGCTAGCTCAGAAAGAGAAAGAAGGAAGGCGTCTTCCTCCCTCCACTCCCTGTCCAGCACAACTTAGCCTCAGGGGTGACTTCAGAAAGCAACTTTAATAGACCTTAATATAGTGTGACTGATAGGAATGCTGCCAGTTTGACCCACCGCATGTTTGCCAGTTGCAAACAGGGAGCCAATTGTCAATCAGTTCAATGGTTTGCAAGCAGTCTGGGCCTGTTTGCCAGGTTACTTTTGAAACATTCCAACAGTACAGTTCACTACAGAACAGCTGGCAGTGTTTCACATGTATGTATTCTCACAGATCTTGATGGCAGTCCTACTTTCCTCATCCCCTTCTCTCACAAACCTGTTGTTTCACTTGACAAGCAATGGTATAAAGAAACAGAGAGCAAATCAATCAGTCAGCCAGCAATGTTAAATAAGCTTATTTTTAAAGTTTTACAATCTGGTGTTTCTATAAATCTGTGCTAGCAACATCATTTCACTCATATACCTTTTCCCACCGGCATAGTTGGGAGGCATAGTTCCCCCCAACCCACATCACTTAATGATCCGGCCATCCATGATCCCAGGTCTCATCAATCTCACTTACTTTTCAGGTGCTTACTTTGCCCCTGCAAGGCAAAGAAAAAAACCTCCACCAGCATAGCGGTTGCACAGGTACAAAGCTAAGCTGTTCAACAGCTGTTTGAGGTGGTTGACAGGCAAACAGATTAGACATTTGGCTCACAGGTGATTATGGCTGTTGAACAAAGTATGATCATGTGTCAAATGTGTTGAACACATGAACACATGAAGCTGCCTTATACTGAATCAGACCCTTGGTCCATCAAAGTCAGTACTGTCTACTCTGACCGGCAGCGGCTCTCCAGGGTCTCAGGCAGAGGTCTTTTACATCACGTACTTACCTAGTCCCTTTAACTGGAGATGCCGGGGATTGAACCTGGGACCTTCTGCATGCCAAGCAGATGCTCTACCACTGAGCCACAGCCACCCTCCCATGAAATTCACAGTATCTCTAGTGACTGATAGCTAGGGAAATGAAAGGGGTAGGAAATGTGGGGAGACACACTCTACCACTTTCTAGCTCTGGAATCATCCCTTCTCTGCCTGTTCCTTTGGGTCTTGTCTCCAAAAAGGCAAGTTATTAAAAACAAAGTAGAATAGTGACTGGGTCCCTCCTTCATAAGCTGAGACGTGTTGTCCCTGCACACACACACACATTCTTGGATGTCTAATATGTGACTTATCCCTTTAGGAGGATGCTCCATTCCAGAAATGGCAATTAACTTCTATATCATGGCAGTTCATATCAAAAGGACTCATACAGTTCTATTCCTGTGCTGTTTTTTGCAAAATAGTTTGTGGGATACTGAGAACAATGAAACTTGAGCTCTTTTTTTAAAAAAAACCTTAAAGGTATCATCACTTGCAAATGATTAAGATGCCCTCAGTATTCTGAGAGGATCCGAATATGATCTTTAAAATGAGTCTCTGACCTTAAAATAAATTATAAGGCTAAACAAGCAATGACCCCACAAATTTAAAAAAAGTATTTTGTCATCATTTCTATTAACAACCTGATGTGTGCTATTCCTTCTACATTCCATAAAAGTTGGTGTGCTTCTGAATATCTTTGATCATATTTTAACTTGCATTTTCCAAGGAAGACAGTACTGTGATTTTTATTAGTAGGCTAGTAATGGTTTGTTAATAACATAGGAAGAGCCCTGCTGGATCTGACCAAAGGTCCTACTACTCCAGCATGCTGTTTCCTACAGTAGCCAGCAAGATGCTTCCGGGAAGCCCACATGCAGGGGCATACATGAAGATAGCAACCTTCCTCCCAGCAACAGATTGTCAGAGATGCACCATCTCTGAATGTGGGAAGTCCAAATAGCCAGCATGGCGGATAGCCCCTTTTCCACAACCCCCTTTTCCATGCATTTATCTCATCACCTACTAAGATAGTTGTGATCTTCCATCATATCAGTGAACTTGATAAATTAATTATGCACTGTGTGAGAAAACCTTTCCCTTTGTCTGTCCAGAATATACTGGGGCCATGAATGGAGGACTTTCTCCATGCCGCATTGCAGAATTTTGTAAAGCTCTATTATTTTATTTCTCTCTGCTACTATAAATGTTTATGAGCTTGCTTCTTCTTCTTTTTCCCAAAAGGGAAAAGTCCCCAGTGCAGACCTGTTTCTTTTGGAACATCACATTGAACCTCACTCTTTTGCAAACTGAGTTGACTCATTTCACAATTCCAGGAATGAGAGGGATTTAGAAATTCAGTGGAGGAAGTGGGTGCTTCTGTCAGCCACAACACAAGGGAAATGTTGCAGCAATACTAAATAAAGACTAATGATGTTGTAAAGTTCAAGCCAGCCAAAGGCCTTACTTTGCATTGGGAGAGCTGTAGACTAGTAAACTCAATTTCTAAGCAACTGAGCCCATAGCAACAATATCTTGGCAATGTGCTATTTTATGCCACTGTTCAGAGACCATACAGCAGGGGTGTCAAACATAAGACCCGGGGACTGGATCCGGCCCCTTGAGAGCTCTTATCCGGCCCATGAACCAGCTGAGGCAGCCCCCACACACACACACACTCTTGATCTGTAGGGTTGCCAACCTCCAGATAATTGAGAAAACATACAGCACTGGCTCATAAGAACAACTGGCAAGTTATAATTACAATCACTTTTACTCAAGATTCAGTATAGAAATACTACAAAAATACTACAAAAAAAATACTACAAAAAAAAGGGGGAATAAATGTGAAGCCACACAGCCGGTTACATCACCGGAATAATTCAGCAAGTACAAATACCCAGTTCAACCAACTGAAAAGGAAAGTCCAATTCCTCTTGTTCTTGTAATCCACAACTTCTGATGAGATTCAAGGAGAATTCACGTGTAAATCAGTTCATCAAAGTAACATCTTCTACGCTGATATTCAAAGTAACGAAAAATGGTGGCAAAAAGAAGCTCAAAATCCAACTCCGATGGTTTCAAAAGTCAAAAATGCCAAATTGAAAATCAGTGACAAAACGACACTTCCGGATACGTGTTCGTTTCGCTCAAAAGCTTCATCAGTTGTTATAATTATATAGGGTCAAAGACCTCTGAAAACATAAATAAATAAACGTCTCAAAGTCATAGTGCTCATACAATCAGATAATTTCATAACATAGTATTAATACCGCAATTTATTGCTCATATGCTTACCCTGCAGACCAGCAGACCAAACGCGTGTCTCACCTCGATTGAGGGCTGGTAAATGCTCCTAGTAGCCAATACACTTAAATCTCAAACATAGCCCCTACAGCTGAAACTAGTTAGTGAACCTCTCAAAGAAAGCTAGATAGTTCAAATTCATTATTCAATCCGGCTGGGGATAGTGTTTTAAAGAGATAGATGTACCTAGATTCCTGCTGGTGTAAAATTTTAATCACATCGTCCCGACAATAATGTTTGGGTTTAAACTGCCAAATGGCAAAAAACAGAATGTCATCCTCCGTGTGCCCCTTCTCTAGATAGTGGTTAGTGAGGGGTGCCTCCAAGACCTTCGAGCGTATTCTCGTTCTATGCTCACTAATCCGTATCCTAAGGGGGCGTATTGTTGAGCCAACGTACATTTTTAAACACGGACAAATAACAGCGTAAATAAGATTTTTTGAAGAGCAGTTTGTAAAGCTCTGCAAGGTATATTTAAAATTAGAGCTAGAAGCGCTCACCTCTTTGATGGGAAGACAAAAACGGCAACATGCGCATGCTCCGCATTTATGGTGTCCCCGGATGTTAACTTTCTGGATACTAGATAACCGATCAGTTTTAATTAAGAAATTGCGAAGGGACTTAGTTTTTTTAAGTCCAAAAGTAGGCATTTCAGAGCAGCCAGGAACATTAAATAAAACATGCCAATGTCGGCGAACAATGCGCTGTATTTCATGCGTCAAATGGTTAAACTCCAAGGAAGCACAAACCCCCACCCGTTTCTCGGCTGTAGAAGCCTGCGGATTTAAAACAGATTGTCTGTCCCTTTGTTGGACTTTGACTAATGCTGTATCCAAGACAGACTGTTGATAACCCCTAAGACGAAAATTATGGCATAAGTCCATGGCTGCCGCTTTGAAATCAGGAGCAAAGGTGGCGTTCCTTTTTATCCTGAGAAGCTGACTAAATGGAAGATTCCGTTTTAAGTGTAACGGATGATTGGAGGAAAAATGTAAACCCGCTCCCACATCAGTGGGTTTGTGGTATGGCTTTACCGCAAGAGTGTTCCGTGTGGTCCTAAAGACCACCACATCTAGAAAGGGAATCTCACGCTCGTCCATATGTCCTGTGAATTTCAATGAGGGGCTCAGAGAGTTAAGACATTCAAGAAGAAGTTCATAAGATGAATTCGAATCAATAATACAGAATAAATCATCAATAAAACGAAAATATTTTATGACATGATTTTTAAACAACTGATGTCTGAAAAGTAGTTTGGATTCAAAAGAGATCATAAAGGTGTTGGCCACTGAGGGGGCGCAAGCTGCGCCCATAGCCACCCCCTGCAACTGCAGGTAAAACTGATCTTTATACCTGAAAAAGTTATTTTCAAAAATAATATCCAATAAATTTAGTAAGAAATGAGAGGGAATAGTCTTATCCTCCCTAGATTCAAATAGTTCCTCAATGATGTCACGAGCCTCTTCCAACGGAATATTAGTGTACAATGAAGCCACATCAAATGTGGCAAGAATAGCATTCTCGGGTATTGGTACATCTTCGATCTTCTTAATAAAGTCACATGTGTCCTTAATGTAGGACTCAGTCATTTTACTAAAAGGTTGCAAAAAATAATCAATAAATTTTGATAGGGGTTCTACAATGCTGCCAATGGCTGAAATGATAGGACGCCCAGGAGGGCTGTCAAGGGTCTTATGAATCTTAGGTAAGGAGTAGAAGACAGGTGCCCTTGGATATTTGACCATAAGATAATCTGCAGTAGGTTTTTGTATATAATTTAAAGTAAGCCCCTCATAGATAACCGTTTTCACAATGTTCATAACTTTTAAAGAAGGATCAGATGGTAAAGGTTTATAGAAACGTGAGTCACTAAGCTGTCTTAAATTTTCAGTATCATATGCTTCACTGTTAAGAATAACCAATGCCCCGCCCTTGTCCGCAGGCATACAAGTGATAGATGCATCCGACGAGATATCCTGTAAAATTTTAAATTGTTGGGGAGTAAAATTGGTATACTCTTGTTTCCACCTCCTTCTTTTCTCTAATTTATCAATATCCCTGAGGACTAACATTTGAAATGTGTTAATTTGAGAACCAGAGTTCTTTGGGATAAAAGTAGACTTAGGGCGGAATTGGCTGTAAGTATGAGTACCTCTAGATTGTCCCTGGAAATATTCCCGAAGTTTAATGCTGCGGAAAAGTTTGAATAAATCAATCCGGGTCTGAAAACCTGAGTAAACAGGAGTCGGGACAAACCCCAAACCTAAATTTAAAACTCCGGTCTCCTCTGGAGTAAATTGTCGGGAAGAGAGATTCACAACTAAGTTGGCAGTTGTTTCTTTCTTTCTCTCTGGGGACCCCGAGGTGGTCTCGGGGCATAAGAAAAATCCCGACGATTGGGTCTAAGATAATAGGAAGAGCCGTAAGAACCCCCGCTGGAGATACTGGACCCGCCCCTATCACCAGAGGATCCTTCAGAGTCAGTTGATCTGCTCGGACCCGCTCTATCAAGGAAAGGGCGGGATCTGTTCTCCTTATTATTCCAAAAGTAAACTCTCTCCCTAGCATAATCATCTTTGTCCCTAAGAAATTTTCTCTTTTTATATACTTCAATGTCAGAACTGTATTTGTCCAGGTCCTTCTCCAGTTGTTCCAGTTGATTTTGAAATATATCCTCAGAGGTAGTAACTTTAACATCAGCCTTACATTTATCAGCCTCCTCCTGGGCTGTTTCAACCTCTTTGAGAGATCTTTCAATAATGAGCATCATCAAATCGTATGAGCACTTATTCAGTATCGCCATCCATTTAGAGTTAAAATCTTTATCTGAACGATATAAAGCTGGGGATTTTTGTACTCTCAACCCTCTAGGTATGATATTATTCTCAATGTAATTCGATAATGTGACAGCGTGAGATTCTGACCTTATCTTGCGTCTAAGGGCATTCCAAACTTTACTCATATCCCCATTATTGGGTTTCTTAGTCATCCCCTTTTTTGGTAACATTTTAAAGATTCTTTCTTTATCAGAATCCGTATAGCTAAACATCTCCATGTCAACAGAGCCTAAGTATAGAAGAATCTAATAAATAGTTACATATGCTGAGCAAACAATAGTTGAGAAAACATACAGCACTGGCTCATAAGAACAACTGGCAAGTTATAATTACAATCACTTTTACTCAAGATTCAGTATAGAAATACTACAAAAATACTACAAAAAAAATACTACAAAAAAAAGGGGGAATAAATGTGAAGCCACACAGCCGGTTACATCACCGGAATAATTCAGCAAGTACAAATACCCAGTTCAACCAACTGAAAAGGAAAGTCCAATTCCTCTTGTTCTTGTAATCCACAACTTCTGATGAGATTCAAGGAGAATTCACGTGTAAATCAGTTCATCAAAGTAACATCTTCTACGCTGATATTCAAAGTAACGAAAAATGGTGGCAAAAAGAAGCTCAAAATCCAACTCCGATGGTTTCAAAAGTCAAAAATGCCAAATTGAAAATCAGTGACAAAACGACACTTCCGGATACGTGTTCGTTTCGCTCAAAAGCTTCATCAGTTGTTATAATTATATAGGGTCAAAGACCTCTGAAAACATAAATAAATAAACGTCTCAAAGTCATAGTGCTCATACAATCAGATAATTTCATAACATAGTATTAATACCGCAATTTATTGCTCATATGCTTACCCTGCAGACCAGCAGACCAAACGCGTGTCTCACCTCGATTGAGGGCTGGTAAATGCTCCTAGTAGCCAATACACTTAAATCTCAAACATAGCCCCTACAGCTGAAACTAGTTAGTGAACCTCTCAAAGAAAGCTAGATAGTTCAAATTCATTATTCAATCCGGCTGGGGATAGTGTTTTAAAGAGATAGATGTACCTAGATTCCTGCTGGTGTAAAATTTTAATCACATCGTCCCGACAATAATGTTTGGGTTTAAACTGCCAAATGGCAAAAAACAGAATGTCATCCTCCGTGTGCCCCTTCTCTAGATAGTGGTTAGTGAGGGGTGCCTCCAAGACCTTCGAGCGTATTCTCGTTCTATGCTCACTAATCCGTATCCTAAGGGGGCGTATTGTTGAGCCAACGTACATTTTTAAACACGGACAAATAACAGCGTAAATAAGATTTTTTGAAGAGCAGTTTGTAAAGCTCTGCAAGGTATATTTAAAATTAGAGATAGAAGCGCTCACCTCTTTGATGGGAAGACAAAAACGGCAACATGCGCATGCTCCGCATTTATGGTGTCCCCGGATGTTAACTTTCTGGATACTAGATAACCGATCAGTTTTAATTAAGAAATTGCGAAGGGACTTAGTTTTTTTAAGTCCAAAAGTAGGCATTTCAGAGCAGCCAGGAACATTAAATAAAACATGCCAATGTCGGCGAACAATGCGCTGTATTTCATGCGTCAAATGGTTAAACTCCAAGGAAGCACAAACCCCCACCCGTTTCTCGGCTGTAGAAGCCTGCGGATTTAAAACAGATTGTCTGTCCCTTTGTTGGACTTTGACTAATGCTGTATCCAAGACAGACTGTTGATAACCCCTAAGACGAAAATTATGGCATAAGTCCATGGCTGCCGCTTTGAAATCAGGAGCAAAGGTGGCGTTCCTTTTTATCCTGAGAAGCTGACTAAATGGAAGATTCCGTTTTAAGTGTAACGGATGATTGGAGGAAAAATGTAAACCCGCTCCCACATCAGTGGGTTTGTGGTATGGCTTTACCGCAAGAGTGTTCCGTGTGGTCCTAAAGACCACCACATCTAGAAAGGGAATCTCACGCTCGTCCATATGTCCTGTGAATTTCAATGAGGGGCAACTGATCTCCAGCCATTAGAGGTCAGATCACCTGGAGAAAATGGCCGCTTTGGCAATTGGACTCTATGGCATTGAAGTCCCTCCCTTCCCCAACCCTGCCCTCCTCAGGCTCCATCCCCAAAATCTCCCACCGGTGGTGCAGAGGGATCTGGCAACCCTATTGGTCTGGGCTAGCAAGTCATGGCCCCACCTGACAAGTGACATTTATGTCATATCTGGCCCTTGTATCAAATGAGTTTGACACCCATGCCATCTAATGTTTCATTCAGGTGCATAAGAGGAGGTATCAGAGATACAAAATAATTTTACTTACCTTGGTCAGTCATGAAGGTGGCATCAGATCACTTCCTCTGTACTAGCTAACTTGCAGTCAAAGGTTTGGTTTTGTGCTATGGTTTCTTTAGATGTCCAGGCTTTGCAGTTAACACTGACTTTTTTGCAGAACCAGGGAAGTCTCAAGTGCTATTTCACTGAAAGTCTGCACGAATAGATGAATAGATGAAGGGGCTGCTGTTATCTTTTATAGTAGCTGCTTTTCTCATGCTCCTTTAAAAAAAAACCTGCACTTGCTGAATTTTCCTCTTCCACATTAACAGCACAGGAACCCTGATTTCCTTTCTGCCACCATCCTATTGAAAACAGAGCCATACAGGGAGTGGGCGCAGTTCCAATTTTTTCTTGCAAAACCAAATAGTCTGGTGAATTCTCTTTTGTGCCTGGGAACAAATAACAATTTTCATCATCTAGAAAAAGTTCCAACAGACATCTGGCCAGTTTGTTTGACGATCAAATGAATATTCCTGACTGCGGTGGAGCAATGGAAGTCCTAGGATTGCCGGTGTGCTTGCTGAAGTTCATTTGGCCCCATTCTTTGCCTTCCAGAAACCTGTGAAGACCGAAAAAAATTTTGAAGGGCGTTTTGCGAGGGCTGAACCCAACTGCTTGTATTTTAATACAGTTACTGTTTCAAGCTGCTTTTATTATTGCTGTTATTTACACATTTTTAGTATATTCTGTATATATTCTAGTTTTAGAAGCTGCCCTGCATGTCTTTCGATGGAAGTGTGAATGGGACAAATTCACTGAAGATTTTCACCTTCCACTTCCCCCATCAATTAGGGTTGCCAACTCCAGCTTGAGAAATTCCTGGAGATTTGGGGGTGGAGCCTGGAGAAGGTAGCGTTTGGGAAGGGGAGCGACCATAGAGTTCACCCTCCAAAGCAGCCATTTCCTCTAGAGGAACTGATCTCTGTAGCCTGGGGATCAGCCCACCCCAACTCTTGTCTAAAGTGTGACCTGTGACAAACACAAGTTAGTGACAAACACAAATCCAATAAACACACATTCATGTGTGTTTGTGGGAAATCAGGTCCTCAGCCCAAGCAGCAGCAGGGGCAGGGGGCTTCAACATTTCTTCCTTTCCACCCTGAGTGCTTTCATACGTAGAAAACAGCTGGGAGGGCTGATTGTCTTACTACCCGTTTCTTCTGGGTAGACATGTGAAACTGGCAGTAAGACCACTGACCCTTTGCCCGTGTGCCTTTTCTTATAGCAAAAGCACACCTGGTGGAGGGAGGGAATGGTGAAGTTCCTCCTGCCACTGCCATTCTACTCTGCTTAGGAGGCGGATCAACGACGGCTTCTCTCCGCCATTTCCCTACACCGATTCTCAAAAATGCACGGTAAGTTTGCTACAGAATGAAACACCAATGCTCAAAAGAGAGGTGTCATGCAGCTAAGTTATAATAACTGGTTTTGTTTCCTGGAGCAGTGGCTCCTTTTAGCTACTGGATCATTATTTGTTCCATCAGTGTTACCTTGCTGATGTGAACATCAATGCAAGGGATGACATGGCACTTCCTCACTGCTTCTACCTTTTATGTTATCCTATTAGTCCTTCTGATTTGCCTTTATTGAGAATCATGCATATTCCTCTGTTCCTAGTTTTAAAAAAACCCACAGCACATATATGCATTGTTAACATCTCCACAGCAAGCATGTTTCACAAGCATTCTTTCATTCCCACAGTGGTAAAGCTCTTCCAACCATATTGAATAAGGCCTTCCCTTTTATATTAGAACACTCATTAACTATACTTTAAATGCCCTGATTATTTTCAGTTTCAAAATGTGTTCTGTCATCAAGGCAGGGGTGTCAACGGTAGTCTCTATAAATCAAACCCCCAATTACCTGGATGTTATAGATGTCTCCAAAGAAGTGTATGACGCCGCCTTACACTGAATTAGACCATTAATTCATCTAGCTCAGTGTATGCTGCTCTGACTAGCAGCAGATCTGCCAGATCGCAAGAAAAGGTCTTTTCCAGCTTTGCTGCTTGATACTTTTCCATGTGGTGATGCCAGGCTTTGGAACTGGAAACTTTTTTATGTACTTTACCGCTGGGGTATGCCCCTTCCATCAAAGGTAAAATAGCCTAGCTTCGTATCCAGCTGGTCAACCTAGTGATCATTGCCTCAGGTTCCAGATGAGTTTTCAAAAACATCCATGTAAATAAGGTGGATTAGACGTGCATTTAACAACACAGTAAAGAATCTATCACGGTGCTTATTCTGTTTCGTTTTTCTTGTTAAAAAAAACAAAGCCATTATGTTGCTATTCCTATTAGAAGCACAGCTTGCCTGGACTGTACTTACAGCCTGTATTAAATTGCTTATGTGTGCTTATGCAGTAAAATTCATGTCCTATAAAAATTTACTGTGAACGTTAATGGTATGCTCATCACATCCCTAAGGGAAACTGTTATTCAGAAAGTTCCCAAAGTCTTTGCTGACATACAAACTGCATTTCTTCTACTATCTATAGTGTTAGGATAATGTTAGAATATTATGGTAATTTATGAAAAACTGGATGCTGTCACATGTAAAATATGGAGAATTAAAATTTTAATCTCACCTTTTGCATAAAAAGCACCACAATTCATATACCAAATGTTGTAACGGACCTGCATTTTCCTTTTAAGAATTCCATCAGTTCAATCTCAAGCATCACTGACAGGTAATGGAATTACTCCACAAGACAACTTGGCCCAAGGGTCTTTCTATAAGCATACGTATGGAAGTATTACTTATTGTATTCTTTCCACAGCTGTTAAAATGATCTTCATCTGAATTTCCACATGCAGCAGCATCACCAAACACCAAAAAGACTGGGCGAAATAATACTGCAAATACAATTTGAATATGAAGAAGCCTCCCAACAATGAATTTTCTTTTGTATCAAGGTTACTTCTGACTTTATTAGTATTCATTTTCATTTAAACTATTGCGAAGTCATTAATGCGATAAGAGTCTTACTATCTTCTCCAACAATGCTTATTCATTGAAAGCATGCACAGTGCAAATTGGTAAGATGATGGAACATTGCAAAGTACAGTGTGAAGAATCCTTTAGGAAAAATAATATGGATTTCTCATTCTTTTCAACAGCTTCATGGGAGCTAAGCAAGATAACAGTGAAGAGCTGGCCTTATCAGAATTTGCAAAAGCTCTGAATGTTCAAAGACCTGCAGACATTTTTTTAGGAGACAATAACTTTCTTGACTTTCAGCAACAATCTGTCCTGCAGTTTTTTTTTTTTAATTAAAAAAAGAAACATCCTGTTACTACCTACAAATAAGAGACTAAGTAGAAATGATAAGTCCATAAAGTATTTATGTAACTAGATATGCCCCATTGGACTCACAGTTTACAAGATCTGTTGGGTTTTGATTCACCCTTGTTTCTATTACATTCAAGACTGGTGCTACCAGAAGGAAAAGTGAGATGCCTGTCACAGGTGGCGGATGACAGACAGCATTAAAAACTTGCAAGTCACCCGTTATTTAACTTATTATTAAAAGGGGGGGTTACCACCAGAGAGAAACTATTTGGAGTTTCTGTGTCAGGCATTGAAAGTCTTAATCCAGTTATGATTACCTTGTAGGTGTGTGTGTGTGTGTGTGTGAAGTGCTATCAAGTCACAATGGACTTATGGTGACCCCATAGGGTTTTCAAGCAAATGATTAAACAGACGGGCTTTGCCATTGCCTTCTTCTGCAAAGTCTTCCTTGATGGTCTCCCATCCAAGTACTGACCCAGCTTAGCTTCTGAGATATGATGAGATTGGGCTATACTATACCATTCCACACCCCACGTTGTAGGTACTTCTTGCAAATTTCCCCCTCCTGCTGCAGCCTACTGAGCCCCCCCCCCAACTTTTGTTCCTGTGCATCAGTGAACCCTTGGGAACACCATAGGGGGCAAAATGGGGGTCTGCAGTGAGAGACAGAAAATGGTGCGCAGCCCTTTCTTCCAAAGACTTAAGTGTCATTCAGAGAACAATGCTAAGCAGGTCTACTCAGAATCCTACTCAGGTGTATTCAGTGGGCCTTACTCCAAGGAAAATGTTCTTAACATGGTATTGCAAGTCCGTTGAACTGTTGGCTGGATACATGACATTGACATTTTGGTATTAATTTTGAAAATGGTGATTTCAGTGGGTAAAATGGTATTAAATTCACATTCTTTCGTAGTCACATTACTGGGCAAATCAGTCTTTTTCTAATTTACAGAAAAATAAGTTGTGGCTTTAAAAAGTAGAATATTGATCAAGGCTACCAAAGGTGCTTAGGGAAGGAAGACAGCATGGTATAGTCCGATCTTGTCAGGTCTTCAAAACTAAGCATAGGGGGGTCGCCATGAGTCAGCTGTGACTTGATAGCACTTTACACACACACACCAAGGGTACTTATGGGTGACCTGGAATTTGATTTTGCCTCCAAGGAAACATTTTCTCCAGACTGTCAAAAGATCATTAATTGTTAGGGGTGTGCACTGAGAAAAAATGTGTTATGTTTTTGAATTCAGGATTTGAAGGGGAACCTTTTCTGTGATTGCTGGTTTTCAAGTAGGACATTACCAGTTTGGGTCAAATCCATAGGGTTTGTTTTTTTCAGCTTCTAGAATTTCAGTACCATTATTGTCCATAGGAAACAAATGTGAGGGTCATAGGCAGCTGTTTTTAAATACAGTGGCACACAGTCCTCCCTCTAATTTGACAATTCCCTAAGTTTCAAGCAGAATGAATAAGGGGAATTGATTTTACAGACCCCCCCCCAAACCAGGTGCCTTAGGTCACCGGTGCACTTCTCTCCACTGATTCCTATGTGGGGTGGAGGGGTTGCAGCAGCCCTTAAAAATTCCTCTCTGCACCCATTTTTAATGAAATTTCACAGTAACTGACTTACGATAAAAAAGTTTGCCTTTCCATTGCAAACTACATTTGCCATCCTTCCTTGCTGAGATCTGTTGTTTCCTTTCTCAAAGTAAGGAATGCTTCCTTTGCAGAAAACCCCCTCCTGTACCTTCCCTGCAATCTTTGAAAATAGTTCATTAAAAAATAGTGTGTGTGTGTGAGAGAGAGAGAGACAGACAGAGAGAGACAGAGAGATTGTTTGTAATGAGTCCATCATCCAATATCTTTTGAGACACTAGTCTTGGATACATGGACACATGAAGCTGCCTTATACTGAATCAGACCCTTGGTCCATCAAAGTCAGTATTGTCTACTCAGACCGGTAGCGGCTCTCCAGCCTCTCTCAGGCTGAGGTCTTTCACATCACCTACTTGCCTAGTCTCTTTAACTGGAGATGCTGGGGATCGAACCGGGGACCTTCTGCACACCAAGCAGATGCTCTATCATGAAGCCATGACTCCCCTGTGTATTGGTTGCTTGGCCCTGGGGTCTTCACTCTGGGCATCCACTGTAGGGGTACCTTAATTAGTAATTAGAACTACTATTATTTAAGGAGTTCCTGGAGGAGGAAGAGGCAATGACAGCAGTGGGTTTGGGCAGTATGAAGGCTAAGCTACATTTCTCTGATCATGGATGGCATGGGTGGCATGGGCAGAGGAGGGGGCCCCTGCCTTTTTCCTGACTTAAAAATACTCCAGTGGGTTGTTTTGTTATTTACATACCTTTGCATGTGAACTATTCTAAGAACTCACAGCTTGACATGGACTTCTCTGCGGAAATTCCTTCTCTAGGGCCTGTCTCCAAAGGTGACTGGCTAGGAGCACTCACATGCAGATCCCTCACAACGATCTAATTGGAAAGGATACATGCCAGTGCCTGGGAAATCAGGAGAATCAAAGAAAGACAAGATGCCTGTTGCTGTTGACGGTAAGCACCAGAACACAAAAACAACATACATTTTCCAGGGGGTGTTTTCATAAAGCCTAAAAATGCCAGCTTTGTGTTACCATTCCAGAAAATCAAGGTAATGACCAGAAACAGTTATTTTGTGTATATTTTCACCTCAGGAATTTTGGGAATGCTCATAGGAAATGCCTTTTTTAAACTTTGCATATCAGGAAGTGGGGTACTGGCCATGACCCTCACTTGTGCATCATAAACAGACTGCAGTTCTACATCCTAAATCTACTATGTGTGCAACTTCAGCTTGCGCAAATGAGTTTAATCAATAGCTATGAATAGCTAAAAGAAACAAAAACTGGCCACAAAGGAAGCATAAGGGCCATCTTTGAACCCCCCCCCCTCAGCAGCAAGTTCTCAGAACGCATCAGTCCACGACTTAGCAAAGGGCACTTCATTTCATAATGTTCAGAGAATGAGATGAAGATTGATACAAAAATAGTTTGGCAGGAAGTAATTCTTGAATCCTAAGGGTCATTACTGGTTAACATTTGTCAAAAAATGACCTTCATACATTTATTCAGATCTGCTTTCGAGATAACAAAGCTTTTTGTTCTCCATATTTTTAAATACTTACTCTAAGGTCATTTGTGACATCATCCTCTATAATGGATGGTGAACAAATGGTATATCCATAGCTTGGCTGGCTGTCATGTAGTAGATCGAACATAATTATACTTGTCAGACAATGCAATCTAAAGCATGGTCAACCCTCAGTTCTTGAGACTTCAGTGGGGCCAAATCAGTTCACATGATCTGGATGACCTGGTATGTAGACTAGACTATTATTAAAGACAGCATTTACGCATTATTGATGTGGCACATGTACTGATATTTAAAAGCCAGAAGCTATATTTAAAAAAAAAAACTCATTTGATGTTTTGTTGCTAATTTCCAAAGTTAAACATATAAACATTTAAATATAAAAAGGTGACATAACTACCTAAAACACATTCTATCCAAATAAGCCTCCCTTCTTAGTTCATTTCCATGCATCTTAATATAAACATTCCATAAATATTCCATTTGTTCTAAGTCTTCATTAGACTTCATCATTGCAGTAAGTTTCAGTAAAATACAGATTTCTCTGCATTTAATTAACCAACCTCATTTCTCTGGTTGTCTCTGTTATTTACACTTCTGTGCAAAAGCTAGTTTAGCAACAGGAATTAAATTTACTTATTTGTAATTGTTTAGATATCACTGACATGTGGTTAAGCAACAATGTTTCAGGAGGACAAGGGGCTATCATTCCCAGTCCTTTTGATAATATTGCACCGCATATTCCAAAATAACTGCGCATTAACACATCACCACCACATATGAAAAAAGTTTGCTGTAAGAATTGGACAGAACCAACTGGAACCTCAAGAGTTTTTATATATTTTGGAAATTTTCCAATGTAATAAGTGTCATTGGTGAATCATTTTAAATAGATTCCCTCTAAAAGACAGGTTACCCGAGAAGGTAGCACTATATCTAATTACAAAATTCAAAGTTTCCTCACAAATTTCATTGCCAGGAACTTTGTGCCATTTAGCAAAAATGTTCTCTTTGGCTCTGCCAAAGAAACTAGAGAAAATAGTTGGTTAAAGGTTATTTTGGTCGTCTTTAATTTTTTCAAAAACCTTTAGCCTTCTTATATTCAATAAATGTAGAAGCAAGTAACTCCTTACCTTTTATTTAAAGATGGAATCTGTGAGCACAGATTTGATTGAAAGGGATTACTCTATATCCAGTGACAAGTTGTTTATAATAGTTTATTCTGGACTTCTCCCAGTTCTTGATTGACCTTACAAACAATTAATCTGTAATTCTCTGACTCCTGAAGTCAGTGGTGATGCTTCTGAAGATATTTTAGATCTAACAGAATCCCTATTTTACATAATGGCATTTATAACTTTATTGTGAGCCCTTTTCATGCATACATACATTTATTGTTACGGCCATTGGCCAGCACAAAACAACAGAGCAGTGCAAGTCTTCCCATACAGTTTTCATCTAGTACAGATCAAGGGTGGTGACTAGGTGGGAATGACTTGCACATATAGTGCCAAGTCTTTAATCATTACAGCAGCACCAGTAGTAGGGTTGCCAGGCGTGGCAAGACAATCGGAAGGTGATGCAGGAGGTAAAGACTTCCAGACTGCCGGGGGAGGGGGGGAATCAGTGGCCTGGCACAATGATGTCACTTCTGGCACAATCTGTAAGTGATGTCATCATGGGGGGCACTCTAGCATTCTCCCCAAACTCTATGGCAAATGCTAGAGCATCATTAGTATGGTAACATCGCTTCTGATTCATGCCAGAAGTGACATCATTGTGCTGGGAATGCCAATCATGCCCCTCCCATTTTGCTCAGGCATTTCTTTCTGCTGCCCAGTTAAGTGATGGTGGGAATGTGAAGTTGGCATGGGAGATCTCCCACTCCCAGCTGGGAAATGGCAACCCTAGTGCCATGAGACAAAGCCATGGAAAAGTGGCTCCCATATCCCTGTTGTGACATGTGACAGACCCTGAAAGTGGTATGCATAATTCAACATTCTTCTGCAGATATTGATTCTTCATTGATGTAGTTCCAAAATTAAGCAGATGCTGGTTGCTTGTCTACAGAGCAGCAAGCACAAATCTGTTTTTAAAAGATATAAAAGCTGGGTCCAAAGATGCTTATTTGTGAATAGCCCCAATAAAACCACTTGCAAGTCAGCAGTTCCGACATCACATTATTTCATATCCGTAAAAGATTTAACTTCCTGTATCATCATTCTTCTTTTATTTATTCATTAATTTTTCCTTTGGCATTCAGGTAGCCAACCTTCATGTCAGATCTATTTCCCTAATCTGTTATATTCAGCTTTTGTTTAGGACTCTCACAGAAGAAAAGTGAAATCCCTTTTTTAATTTGTAAGCCTTTAAATATGTTTTCAAAGGCATATCAAGGATATTACTGACCCTAAATTCATTTTAAATGATAGTTTGGGGAAGGTTACGACATTTTAAAAACTATTTTAGTATAGTATCTTCTGCTTTGAAATGCTGATTCACATTTAGATGACATTAGGGAGGAGATGAGTAATGCTGGTGGAGAACTCTAAAAATACCTGCATCCTATCTCCCAGATGGCTTTACATTTTGCTAGCCTTCTGAATTCTATTCTCCTTTAGTATTTCACATTGGCTTTCATCATCCCCAGTAGAGCCAGTCTTTTCAGCCTAAAGCTGTTTTATGTGGGAAGAACGAAATGTGATGGGGGAGGGGGGAGAACAGCTTTGGATCCGATACGTTCTTTCTGTCCTACACATGAAAAAGGAGAATTTAGATTTTAAGACCATAGTTAGACCCAGTTCGCACACATATACAAATTGGCATGTAAGCCAACTGGAATGCGACCACACAAAGACAGCTTCTAATGGGAAGGCATTGGTACAGTTGAACTGAAACACACTTCACCTGTGTGGTTGCTGTTACTGTTATATTAGGGTTGCCAAGTCCCTCTTTGCCACCGGCAGGAGGTTTTGGAGGTGGAGCCTGAAGAGGGTGTGGTTTGGGGAAGGGAGGGACTTCAATGCCATGGAGTCCCATTGCCAAAGCAGCCATTTTCTCCAGGTGAACTGATCTCTATCAGCTGGAGATCAGTTGTAATAGCAGGAGATCTCCAGCTACTACTGGAGGTTGGAAACGTTATGTTACATCCTTGCTCAGCCTGCACATTTGCAGTATTGCAGAGTATTAGAAATAGGCATTTTGAGAACGCTTCTTCCAAAGGAAATTGACTCTGCAGTGCAGGGGTATCAAACACAGCCCAGGTGCCTTCTCAGGTCATTAGAGTCCTTAGTATGTAGGATTGCCAGGTCCCTCTTTGCCACCAGTGGGAGGTTTTGGCGGTGGAGCCTGAAGAGGGTGAGGTTTGGGGAAGGGAGGGACTTCAATGCCATGGAGTCCCATTGTCAAAGCAGCCATTTTCTCCAGGTGAACTGATCTCTATCAGCTGGAGATCAGTTGTAATAGCGGGAGATCTCCAGCTAGTACCTGGAGGTTGGCAACCCTATTTGTATGACCCATATGACAATTATTGAACTGTTTTCAGAACTTGGAAATAATTGCCCTTAATAGATAGAGCAAGCATTGCCATCTTACATTTACCCCTTGGGCATCTGCTAGATAAGAAATTTGGGTCTCTTCTGAGTTTCATGCCCCTTTCTAAATTTTCCCACCATTTGGAAAGCAACAAAGAATATTAAACCGGTCTGTCCATGCCATCATGAAAGAGAATGCAGGCATGGCCTTTCCTAAATATGTCAACAGCCATTGGGTCTAGTTTAATGGCTGTCCTGTAGATACAGCTATTTGCTTCTATTTGATAGGAAGTATTTTAACCTCCCTTATGTGTAAGTTTTATTTGCAAGCTACAGCATGCACATAAGCTGTAGTCTATGGTAAGACGGAGTACGCTGTAAAATAAATCTCCTTTTATGAGTCAATTTGTATTATTGTAAAAATGATGCTCCCATGATGTTTCCCATGTTCTACAAATAAGCTATTTTCTCATAGTAAGAAAACATATTCATTTTGCTGAGGCATGTCCAAATCTCCAAGATGCTGACAGACACAACATGTTAAGTTTGTTCTTGACATTCCTAAGCATTTCTAACCCTGTCTGGAACCACGAAACATTCTTCCTACAGTCCAGTGAACTTCGTAGAAGCCAATTATGCTTTGTCTTCATTTTATGCTTTGTCTTCATTGCTGCATACTCCTTTCAGTTTCTCAGAAGCTTAATATGAGACGATAAGATTTTAGTGGGTTTGTCAACCCAAAGGATTTTTGAAGGGTGATGAAGCATAATGTCAATAGGGATGCTTCCAAAATTTTCTTTACCCTTATTTCTCCCCAGATTTTGGAATTATGAATTTCCAAAAATGAAACAGATGCTTTAGAAATTTTCATTCCCCACTCCATTTCATGCAGTATGTTATATATATGCACTTGCTTACAGTATTCCGTTTCTTTAACTCATACACATTTTTTCTCACTGAATAGTGCTGATGTACACAAGTGCACTGATAAAACACTGCAAAAAGAAAAGAATCAATGTGATTGTACTATATGCAAATGCATTTTTTGTGATGTTGTACTGATGTGCAGGAACATGTGTATGTGAGCACTGCTCATCATAGCCATCATAGCCATGACCATGTCATGGTTGTTCTTTGCAGGGTTTTTGTCAATGCACAAGTATGCCCCTGTTGCATAGGGGGGTGGGTTTGAAGGAAAGCTGTGGTAAACTATGTAGGCTGAAATTCCGATATTAGTTTTAGCAATTATTCTAGATAAAACAGTATTAAGGAGTGTGGAATTAAGGAGGAATGGTGAGTGAAATTGCTACACAAGAAAGAAACAGAATGGGGTGAAAGTTGTTTTCCTTACTTGTCAACCAAAATTTTTTTTACAGATAACTTTAAGATGAATGCTGTCCTTCAGGTCAAGAAGCCATTAGATGACGTAAATGTGGCATATTTGTACTGTCACACAGCATTCCAGCTGTTAACCTTTTCCCCATAATTTTGAAATTCAGTGTATGTAAATTAAATTGTCCAATCTAGTACTCAAATAGAGCAATCTCTAAGGAGGACATCCAAACTGATATAGGTGTTTGGTAAATTCTTGTGCTGGCTACTAGATAAATATATATACCAACAACGATATATACCAAGAAAACAGCTGCTGAGCCTAACTAAATAGGAAGACAAGGTGGCCCTATTGAGCTTCACATATAATGTATACGGACTTGCCTTTCCTTCCAATATTCATATCAAGCACTGCTTCCCAGTATAGTCTATTGCACATCTTGGTGAGCCCCAGTCACTTGTGCTACTCACCACTCGCATCTCAGCCCGGATCACACTCATCATTCCCTCCTACTGCCCACATGAATTTACTGCACTACTGAATAGAGGAAGTCCCTTATATCTGCCAGCATGGTGTAGTGGTTAAGAGCAGTGGTTTGGAGCAGTGGATTCTGACCTGGAGAACCGGGTTTGATTCTCCACTCCTCCCCATGAGCGGTGGATGCTAATCTGGTGAACTGGGTTGATTTCCCCAATCTTATACATGAAGCCAGCTGGGTGACCTTGGGCTAGTCACAGCTCTCTTAGAGCTCTCTCAGCCCCACCTACCTCACGGGGTGTCTGTTGTGAGGAGGGGAAGGGAAGGTGATTGTAAGCCGGTTTGATTCTTCCTTAAGTGGTAGAGAAAGTCAGCATATAAAAACGAATTCTTCTTCTTCTTCTTCCTCTTCTTCTGCAGAAAATCATTTTCCTCGCATAGTCTTGTGCTAAAAGCAAACTTGAATAGGAGAGTAGTACCTGTGTTCAGATTTTTGTAGTAATTGTGCAAACAATCATTATTTTCCAGTTCTGCATGGAGTAATCATCGCTCTGGATCCAATTAACAGCTGTGGCAGAATTGACTGGTTGTACTGTCTCCCTCCTGCAGTTATATATATATTTACCCTTTTGCTGTGGAAGGGCTTACAACAGAAAACAGCAGTTATTAACATTACTATCTTCCATGGTGTCTGTTCATATAAATGCTCTTGACAGACAGTGTGTTAACAGTAATACAACTGCTGTCAAGTCCTAGATCTGGGTTCAGGGCTGGAGAAAGAGACTCATTTTCAAAAGGGCATAATTTATTTGCACCATTATGTTGCTGACACAAATGAGGTTGCCAGCTCCATGTCATCTGAGTAGGGATGATAGCAAACATCATGCTAGCAATTAGAACCAGATGACAATTCTATGGAATATTGGGAGCTTGACTTCTTATATGAGTGTTACTGACACTCTTTTCTGAAATTAGCCATATATACCCCTAGGACAGAAAATTGCATCAGGCAATAACATATAACATTTTCCTTAAATATGTAAAATATGTTGACTATATACATGTCAGGGTTGGGTTTTTCCCCTTTTTTGAGGGGAAAAGTCAGGAAGCTGGTATAAAATGCAGGGCCGGATTTAGGTTTGATGAGGCCCTAAGCTATTGAAGGTAATGGGGCCCTTTATATGTCCAGCTGTCCTTTGTCAACAACAAATTGTCGCTGTTTTTTGTGTTGAATATATGCTATATGGTAATTATGGACCTAATAGGTATCTAAAGCCATTTGCTGTATGTAGGTTTTATTTTATTTGGTTTTTATCTTATATTTTGGAAATGTACATCCAGGTTTTTTCCCTTTAAATTTTTTGGGGGGGGGGCAAGAGAGTGGGGCCCTAAGCAATAGCTTGTTTAGCTTATACGTAAATCCGGCACTGATAAAATGTAAGAAAAATGTCATGTGGAAAATGTTATGATTGGGGTCCCTCAACCTATGGCAAACTGTTTATTCTCCCAAGAGGGGAGAGTCCAGAAAACAGGAATGTGTTTGCTCCATCTGAAGGTAACTAGCATAATGTAACTCAGCTAGATATATGTTTTCCTTTTATTTCCTTAGATCTGTTTTCTCCTACTGTAAGGGCTATTTTCCATGTACATGCTCTAGTCTAATATTTAGTAATAAATCTTCTTTTCTGTTTAAGAAAGCAGACTGTGTCTGAAATCCCACCCACATGCTAAGACTGCTCATACATGCTAAGGACATGCACCCACAGGGGGAGCCAAAGTAATTGGAAGCTCTGCCCTTTGTACTTGCTCAGAGGCAGCATACCAGTGTACCCCAAGGCATTGAGAGTTACTGAGAGGCTGAGTTTTATTTCTGGGGGGTGGCAAGAAGAGGAAACATGTTTTTATGCAACATGCAACATTTATGTGAGGAAACACAGACCCAGTGCGGGAATGTGACAGGGACACAATACAAATATCCTAGAAAAGGTTGTGTGTTTGTGTGTGGGCATGCACAACACATGATGTTGGCACACTGAATTAGACCGTTCCAGAACAAAGGAAGAGTTCAACCTTTAACTCTTCTGCCTGCTTAGGTGAAAACCTCCGTCTCCCCCAATCCAGAGTTAGGAATCCTGCCTCTCGTGGGAGTTGCTCCTCTCTCTGCCAATGTGATACCGTGGCATGTAGCCCTCCTCTCTCTCTCTCTCTCTCTCTCTCTCTCCCCCTCCCTCCCTCCCTCTGATTGAATTTTATGATTGCCTAATGTTGTATTGTCTCCACTTGACTTTGGTTTTCTCCGTCTGCCCTAGTGCTCTTTTAATGTGTTGGGATGAAGATTTTATCTCATTTGCTAATTGTTTACAGTTGCTTATAATTGGCTATTATATATTTTTCGTTTTATCGGTATATCAAGTTGATCATTTTCTTGTAAGTCAGTCTGAGTTACAAGGAGCCCCACAGTCAAAAGCTCTGCACACAACCTGAGTTTGATTCTGACAGAATCTGGTTTCAGGTAGCCGGCTCAAGGTTGACTCAGCCTTCCATCCTACCGAGGTCAGTAAAATGGATATCCAACTTGCTGGGGATAAAGTGTAGACGACTGGGGAAGGCAATGGCAAACCACCCCATAAACACAGTCTGAGTGCTCTTGTAAACGTCGTGATGCTTTTGCCAGTCTGAGTGCTCTAGTAACAAATATAGTGTAACTAATAAATTAGAAAACATGCAGATAATTGATACATCTAGAATACAATACAATACATTGAAAATCTATCATCTTCGTAATGATTTATCACCCGAAATAACTGGAAAAGTAGCTGTTTTTTTAAGCTTAATAATCAAAAACAGATTGGACAAGGCTTAATGATTGATGGCTTTTTAAATCGTTTTTTGTTTCCTCTGACCATTTATTATCCGTCTGCATGATCTGTTGTTTTACATCATATGCCAATAAAGGTAATTGTATTGTATTGTAAAGGTACATCTAGTACTTAATACTCATCCAGAAAGCTTGATCCATGGACAGAGCAAGGCTGTTGTGTCAGGACATTCTGCACATGTTTTTCACTATTTATTTAGCAATTGTATATGCTGCCTTTTTGCTCCATGAATACCAAAGCACCTCAAAGACAATTACACCATGAAACACTGCAACAAGAACAAAAAACAATCAAAATGCAACACTTTATACCACAAATATAACAATCAAAGCACTTAGTAAATACCACAATGGCTTGGTAGAGTGCAGTTGTGGGCTCTAAAAGGCAATTCTGGCATGCGAAGAGGGGTCTGTAAACTCTATAGGACACACTGGTGCCATCTCACAATTTACTATCCTTTTCAACTGTTCTTCCATGGTTTCCCAAAAATTTGGGAAATTAGCCCCGATCCTGGCTAGTATTTGGATGGGAGACCTCCAAGGAATACCAGGGTCATGATGCAGAGTTAGGAAATGGCAAACCTTCTTTGAATCTTCTCTTGCCTTGAAAACCCTACAGAGTCACCATAAGTCAGCTGTGACTTGACGAGAAAAAAATGTAACACTAAAGATGTGCATTTGTTAAGATTACTAAGTTACAAGATGGCATAAGTGCATTGCTGTGGCACATAGAATCTCTGGGGACATGGGTGAAAATGAGGGAAAGATTCCAGGGGAAGGAAGAGATGGACAATTGCCTCTGTATTCTACTTTATCAATCTGTTAACTTCAGTGAATCTTCAGATCAAATGCCCATGAATGGAGAGGGACTGAACCACAATGGGAAAGAGTTGCAGGAACCCACTCATCCTGAGCCAGAAGAATCATTTCAGATAAATAAGATGGGAACATCAATATCTTTCCATCTCATCTTTGTGAAATAAAAATCTATCTTCCAAAGGGTGTAAATGCCTTCCAGACTGTTCAATGAAGAAAGTACTCAGGGCTCTCACGTCCATTGTCTCTTTAATGATGCAGATGAGAGCCAAATGGGAACACAGTCCACTCCTTGAGTAGGTATTTGCAAGTGGTTTACAATCATAAAACTTTAAACAGAATAATCTGAACATGCTGCTGATGCCAAAGGATGGTGAACACTGGAACATGTTGTCTCCTAGAGAGCTTTCAGCTATGCCAGTGCCTTTACTTTCTTTATAATAAATCAGTGGACATTTTAATGTGTTGAACCAGACTCATCATTTCTTCCTGTACAAAAGAATCTGAGAGTTAAGGAGTACAGATACCTGATGGTTATCTAGGCACTGTGGGAGGGGGAAAATATCGTGTTTGGTCTCGGTTTGACATGGCAAAGAGACTCCAGTCTACTCTTATTTCATGTGTGGAATCATCAAGATGCACAATGGACGGTGGATGTACAAGGTTATTTTATTTATTTACTTCATTTTTGCCCCTCTTTCCACTTCAATGGGGACCAGAAGTGGCTCACAGCATTCTTCCCTTACCCTCACAACAACTTTGTGAGGAAGGTGAGGCTGAGAGTGTGTGACTGGCCCCAGTTCACCCAGTGAGCTTCCATGGCAGAGCAGGGACTTAATCCTGTTTTGTTTTTTTGAAAGAGTTACAGATAGCACTAAATACAGACAGGTGGGAAATGAAAAGTAAGAACGCAGACACGTTCCACCAGTAAGGAAAGAAAAAAGCTCTGGGCAAACTGGGAGTAAAACTCGAGCTTACATTACAGTAAGTAAGTATGACTTAGATATTACTTTGGATTAACAATGCAAAGTGAAGTTAAATAGTAGTTGTCATATGTGTGTGAAAATTGTATTGATGTAGGAATCCATGTGCATCTTCTGAGGAAGAAATCTTCGTAACAGGAACAACCAACCGGTAACCTGAAAAGAAAAGAAAAGAAAAGAAAATAACTTTATACATGGACATGTCTGGAAAAAACAATAGTAGACATGAACACTTACCTTGAGAAGTTATAGTGATACTGGTTCTTGTAGGTTATCCGGGCTGTGTGACCGTGGTCTTGTTTTTTTTTTTCCTGACGTTTCGCCAGCAGCTGTGGCAGGCATCTTCAGAGGAGTAACACTGAAGGACAGTGTCTCTCGACATTGTATGACATGTTAACAGATTCTTACGTCTCCCTGTGTTATCAGCACATTCGGCTGAAAATTAATTCCTTAGGAATAAACTTAGACTCTCTAAATAATTGTGGTGAGTCCCATATCCTTTTTATTATCCGGAAAAGAATAAGGGACACTGAGGAACAGATTATATCTGCAGGCTCCAGGACGACATGCTCCCCCAGTTTTCACGGATTGTCGACCTATACCCCAGGGGGAGCCCCTTACATTCAAAACATCACCAATCCCCTCCATCGGCAGGCTTTTATGCTCGCCAGGCTGAATGGCTTTCCCTCAGCAGTCCTTTTTGGGAGATTTCATAATATCCCATTTAAAGATAGATTATGCAAATACTGTCTCCTTGAACCTGACTCTTTAACTCACATTTTACTGCTCTGCCCCTTCTTTTCTAGTCTAAGACATCACTTCATAGACCCAATTATTATGAATTTCCCTGGCCCAGCAAAGAGGACCACCCAACTCTTATTAGCCGATAAGTGCCCCTACATGACTGAAGTAGTTGCCGAATATTTGGCAAAAAATTTATCTATGAATCTCTGCACTGACAAGCAATAGCTTGTCTATTGCAAACGATACCTGTGTTTATAACGCTTTTTTACTACTGTATTTTATTGAACCCAATAAGTTCTGTATTGCATTAACCTGCTTCTTTTATGCCATTAAAGGTTTGATGTAGGATGTATGGTAAGATAGTAAGTTAGCTGCAAAAGGGGACAACAGGAGAACAGAGGACACTTGTAGTGACCGGGAACTGTTCCTTCTTTCCTTACCCAAGACATTTACTGGCCGATCTCCTGGTTCTTGCAAATGAGGAGGAGCCTGGCTGCCTGTTTCGGGGAGTCCGTTCATTGGTGTCTTCTGAAGGATGTTGAGGGGCTGATTCACTCCAAGGGTTGCCAACCTCCAGGTACTAGCTGGAGATCTCCTGCTATTATAACTGATCACCAGCCAATAGAGATCAGTTCACTGGGAGAAAAATGGCCGCTTTGGCAATTGGACTCTATGGCATTGAAGTCCCTTCCCTCTCCAAACCCTGCCCTCCTCAGGCTCTGCCCCCAAAACCTCCCACCGGTGGTGAAGAGGGACCCGGCAACCCTATTCACTCCTCTTTGAACTGTGAATCCACTTCACCATGGGCCTTTTGCTTCCCATTTGACCAAATTCAGTTGGATCAAGTGCACACAGTTTTCCCAGTAAGAGTACTGATCATCACAATCTCCTTAGCAAACTGGGGAAATCAAAGGCAGACTCAGTGATAAAAAGTACAGTTCACATGGAGGAATGGTAGGCAAATCCCCACACAGTGTAGTGTTTCTTTTTGTTGGGGTATTGGTCAAGCACTAGGCTTGCCAGGCCCCGCAGCTCCACTGGCGAGAGCTTTGCTGGGCTGCAGCGGATGTACGTGGTGCATGAGCGCACCTGGTGCATGAGTGCACACCCCGTGCAATGAGAACTATGTCACTTCGGAGTCTACCCGGAAGTGACGCGGACACTCTAGCGATCCCGGCCAAAATGCTATGGTTTCCATAGAGTTTCAGCCAAGGTTGCCAGCGCATCCGTGCCCACTATACCCGCCAGCCCTCAGCTGGCTGGTGGGCAACCTGGTGAATTGGTGGGATTTCACCCGCCACTACTGGGCACTTGGCAACCCTATCAAGCACATAAAGTTCATTGGAGGGCATGGGGCTGGGCAACAGGCTTGGAATCCTGGTTTGTGGAGAGGAAACAAGCTCCATTTTGCTCAGATGCTGCATTAGTCCTGGTTAATTAGAGTTTGATTGACGGCTTCCCATACCAGGAAAATTTCAATCATGCTATGTGCATAGGGGGAAGGAGGAGGGTGCCCACAAGCACAGCAAACAAGCCATGTGTGTTTCTCAGTCACAAACAAATAGAGGTTTCCCAGGACATTCTGAATGAGGCCACTGTTGTGGGTTAGAATACTTCACATAATGCAGTTTAGATTCTGGGTGGGGGAAGAAAAGTGACTAGCCATAAAAATGATTTACATTTTTAATCCAAAACTGAAAAAGGTTGAAAACACTCCTATTTGCTAGAAATGCTAGAAAAACATGTGTCTTTATTGTTTGTGTGTGTTAATTGCCGTCAAGTCGCTTCCGATTCATGGTGACCCTATGAATCAATGTCCTCCAAAGCATCCTATCTTTAACAGCCTTGCTCAGGTCATGCAAATTGAGGGTTGTGGCTTCCTTTATAGCACTGGTTCCCAACCAGGGGTCCGTGGACCCCCAGGGGTCCGCGAGAACTAAATTAAGGTCCGCGAAACAAAGTTATAAACCCATAATAAATTAATATTTTCAATTAAAAGTTCTCTATTATAAAAATATATATTCAAATATTATTCTAAGTTTAATGTTTAACTAACACTTATGATTAAAGTTTATTTTCAAATTCTCGGAATTTTTATTTTGAACCTTGGGGTCCCTGCACCGAACAAAAAAGTCCTAGTGGTCCCTGGTCAAAAAAAGGTTGGGAACCACTGCTTTATAGTGTCAATCCATCTCTTCTAGTATGATTGTCTTTTCCAGTGACTCTTGTCTTCTCATAATGTGACCAAAGTACGACAGCCTCAGTTTAATCATTTTAGCTTCATCCTTATTGTTTACCCATTTCCGGTGGCTGTTGTTCCCTGTGCATTTGTTATGAAGGACAGGGAATTAATTAACAGTTTAAAGTTCTTCTTTTCATAATGGCCTTTTATGCAGGGATGTTTCCCTGCGGTCACCCCCGCCACATTTTGCCTGCATCTAGCTAAAACAGCATCTGGAAAACATGGGTAAAATGTGCGGGGAGAGCGAGGTGACCTCTGACAGATGGAAAATGCATGCATAATCAAAAGGAACCCCGAAGCAATCAGCAGGGGTGACCGCAGGGAAACGTCCCTGCATAAAAGGCCAATGTTTGCTGTGAGTTAAACATCATTCTTTGTCATGTCCTTTTCTTCTTCTATGGTGCCATCGTGAACCTTTCAATGAGTCTGAAACAAATACTCATTACTAATATTTATAGTTCTTGGGCCTACTTTTTACAAATAGGAGATGAGGTGCTAAACCTGGGTCTTGACTGAACCTGGACCTGTATATTGGAAATCACATGACTGAATGATCCACCATGGGGGAAATAATCCCTAATCAGGTAGAATAGCTCTAAAGTAGGATTTCCCTGACATGCTTCATATGAATAGAATTGTTTGGGGTAGGGAGCATCCAGTAATACAAGCTCTTACCTGTACTATGCAGTGGTTCATTAAAGACACAACGTCACTAGAGGTGCGAATTTCTTTTCTTTTCATTTAAGTTGTGTATCAAAAATTGTTCATTTTTTATTTCACCCTTTATTGTTATTTCATTAATATTTGTTTCCAGCTCAGTGCAACTCTGTTTAGGATTGCACTGTAAGGGCAAAGTACATAGGCAGGGGGTGGAGGAAGAGAAGACAAGTTTCTCAGCAAAGGTAAAAGGACTGATGATGTTCAGTATTAAACATCAATGCCCCACTGCTACCATCCCTGGACTGACGCTTCTGATTCTTATAAAAGCAAGAACAGTCATCTTCAAACTGGCCAAGCTAAGCTTTTATGGTCCAGTGATTCTCAAGGTGAAGGCGGGATTAGAATTCACTGTATTTGCTTCGGGTATCTCATAAATACAGCAATGTTATAAACTCATGTTTAACAATTCCTCCCCTTTTTTTAAAAGCAAAAGGATTTTTTTTTTTGGCATGCAGACTTACTAAATAGGCTTATTAATTGCTGACAATCAGAGGCCTAGCTGGAGGCAGTGATAAATCCATGATCAGATCATGCAGATATTTGTATGGTTTCCTCTATGGGGGCATATAGCAGCTTTGGGTGGGCTGATGAACTATGAACTAAACTATGAAAACAACATGGGTTGGGGGACTGCGCCTTGCACTATGGCGATGATCTGATGTAGCTCCCCAGGCTGCTTTTGATATCCCGCCATTGTTTCTAGTTTGGCTCTAAGACATTATGGCGGAGAGCCAGCACTGTGTAATGGTTAAAAGTATTGGACTACGAGGATCTGTGAGCCCAGGTTCAAATCCGGAACCTGCCATGGAAGCTTGCTGTGTGACCTTGGGCCAGTCACACACTCTCAGCCTTACCTATATAACTGGGTTGTTGTGAGGATAAAATGAAGGGGAGAAGAACGATGCTTTGGGTCTCCATTGAAGAGATATGTGGAGTATATAAATAAATAAATGTGTATGAGTATGTCATTTTTCTTGTTGCTTTCATATTTTGACATTGTGAGCCTTTTTGCTTCACACATTTTTTGGTGTTGGTTCTCACAGAGTATTTGCTTCTTTTGCGGCAATTAAAATACAATTTACATGAAACTGGGGTCAATTTTAACAACATTGTTTCTAGCAAATTTCAGTAGCACAGTTGGGGAAAAGATGGGTGTAGTTTCACTCCAAGGTTGACTCAGCCTTCCATCCTTCCGAGGTCGGTGAAATGAGTACCCAGCTTGCTGGGAGTAAAGGGAAGATGACTGGGGAAGGCACTGGCAAACCACCCCGTAAACAAAGTCTGCCTAGTAAACGTTGGGATGTGACGTCACCCCATGGGTCAGGAATGACTCCGTGCTTGCACAGGGGACCTTTACCTTTTTTTTTTTAGTTTCACCCCAAGATGGGAGGCGTTAAGACAGAAACTAGAATTTTCCAGTTGAAATAGCACAGGCCATGTAGTGTTAGTAGCATCCCTAGGCATGTTTCATCAGTTACTCTGCAAAAAAGTAGTGTACCTGTTCCCCTTTACATGCCAGCATGTGTGAAGTGTAGTCTGTGCTGAGGTCCTGTTGTATGCCTGATGGGCACAATACCTCCCCTCAAAATGAAAAGGGGAGATGAAGCATATAGACCAATCCATGGTACCAATGGATTTCCATATGGGGCACATGGCTCACATGTGATATTATCAACTACATAAGTACACGCACCCACAACATAGGCTGAATCTGTCGATACTGAGTGTGTGAATCAAACATAATTAGGCATGGCCAGTGAGCTGCCAAAGGTATATTTTTCTTGATGAACAGTGATGATCTGAAACAGAGAGTGATGATGACCCCTCCTGTTACTCTCCCTAACGTTACATTAAGCTGCTAATAATCTGTTGGTGGTCCCCGGCCCTAGAAGTGAATGGCTGTCCTCGACAAGAGCCAGAGCTTTTTCAGCCCTGGCTCTGGCCTGGGGGAATGCTCTTCTAGTAACATCAGGGCCCTGTAGGGTTGCCATCCTCCAGGTTCTAGATGGGGATCTCCTGCTATTACAACTGATCTCTAGTCGACAGAGATCAGTTCACCTGGAGAAAATGGCCACTTCAGAAGGGGAGTTACATCGCATTATACCCCATTGAAGTCTAGGGTTCCCATCCTCCAGGTACTAGCTGGAGATCTCCTGCTATTACAACTGATCTCCAGCCGATAGAGATCAGTTCCCCTGGAGAAAATGGCCACTTTGGCAATTGGACTCTATGGCATTGAAGTCCCTCCCCTCCCCAAATCCCACCCTCCTCAGGCTCCGCCCCAAAAACCTCCTGCCGGTTGTGAAGAGGGGCCTGGCAACCCTATTGAAGTCCCTCCCCTCCCCAAACACTGCCCTGAGGATCTCAGAGTTGGCAGCCCTAGGGCCCTGCAGGACCTTAAAGAGTTCCGCAGGGCCTATAAGACAGAGCTATTCCACCAGGCCTACAACTGAGGGCAGCTGCAGGTGATATCTGTGCTGGCCTCCCTACCCCCCCCTTTTGTCAGCATTGACTCTGCTTCTGCATTGATTGAGGGAGCCCTGCCTGCTTATAGCCTCTCAGCAGGTATACTACGGTAATGTGCCATCTATGGTTTTAATAGGCAGAAATTGTTATGGCATGTTTTTACTGTTTTGATTGTTTTATTCATATATTTATTCTGAATTTATGTCAATTTTATGGTTGTTACCCGCCCTGAGTCTTGTCTGGGCCTGGGAGGACAGGCTATAAATTGAAATAATAAATAACTGGCATCCTTGACACTTACTTTGCTGAGGGCAGCACTAAGTTTCAAGCAGGCCACTAGGGATTCAGTCTGGAGTTTAATGGCCTTAGAGGATACTGGAAGAAACTAGCATTGCCTCCTTATGTACTTGCTTGGTCACAGCTTGTACACAGCTTGTACACAGCCTGTACAATCACAAAATACTATGTCTCCAATCTTCTCTATCTGAGAAGAAATAAACCCTGGAAAAGCTGACCTAGGATTTCACTCCCTGCTCCTCAATAGTTGAAGACGAGGAAAGAATGTGAATTTCAGAAATGACATTCTGAGGTAATTTCAGAACTAACATTCAAATGCATTCTTAGTGGGGCTGGTGTAGGGCTGTCGATTCGGTTCGTCCCGAATTTAGGGGAAATTCACCGGTTTCCGATTCGGATGGAACCAAACTCAAAAAAAGGCTGGGAAAGGACGCACCGAATTCGGCGAGTTCAGGCGAACGCCGAATAAATTCAGCAGGTTCGGCGTTTCCCAAACCTGCCTTTTCCCGCCTTTAAAGACAGCCCTGCCCGGTTTCCTGGGAGTCCCAGGAAACTGGGCGGGACGGTCTTTAAACTGCTCCCCGCTGCCTTTTGGTATTAGTACAGAGGTGCCATTTTTTTCCCCAACCTCCAGGTAATAGCAGAAGATCTCCTGCTATTACAGCTGATCTTCAGCCGATACAGATCAGTTCACCAGGAGAAAATGGCTGCTTTGGCAATTGGACTCTATGGCATTGAAGTCCTTCCCCAAACCCTGGCCTCCTCAGGCTCCACCCCCAAAATCTCCCACCAAGGGCAAAGAGGGACCTGACAACCCTACAGTTTAATCAAAAACTTGTTACTTCGCACTTCTGTCATAACATGTGGTTGTAACTAAACATGGGTCTCTTCCTAATACGCATGAATACATGTACAGCACTGCATTTTGTCACTGAGTTCTTCCATACTCCAGGATATAGTTGTTTACCATCCCCATTTGGAAGCAGAACACAGAGTAGGGCAACAGTGTGACACACCATACCTAAACACACAGAATCATGACAGAAGTAAAGTCACATACCTTAATTACCATTTGCTTCACAAGAGGTGGACGTAGTTTGCAGGTGTCCAAATTAAGTGGTAATGTTGAATTAATTTAGTCTTACATTACTCTGAAAAATGTTTAATGAAGCTGTGATCATCATTTTAAATCCAAATGTGGCTACCTTTCTGTCTTTCAGAATATGGAGGCTGTATTACATGGGTCACACTGACCGCTTTGGTCTACAATATTTTTTTGAGAGTTCAAAGAACTGAGTCGTTTTGAGAGAAAGCTTCTAAAGCATCCAGCTCCATTTATGCTGGTAGCTATTGTCTATACATTTTGTTCTCTCAGCATGGCCTGTGGCTTGTAATGTCAACAAGAATGGATAATTCTCTGTATGCCACTTTAAATATTAAGGAAACAACAACTTCGTTACAAGAGTTGTTGTTTTTCATTTGCCTGGGAAGAATGGGGTGCATCTTGTTGTCAGTTTTCCTTTCTCTGTTTTTTTGTCTTATTCAAGAAAACATTGTTTTTCTAAAAGCAGAGGATTTTATGCAATATATGTCTTCTGCAAAAGTCATTTTGTTCTGGCCAATACACACACACAGTGTTTATGCTGCTCAGAAGCTTTGGTGTTGTGAAATGTATCCAAAAGGGGATTGAAGCTAATTTTTGGATGAACTATAAAGTATTTGTACTTGTTTTTACCTTTTGTGTGGCTCCCACTTAGACATTTTATGTCTGAGGTAATGTTCCCAAGCAAGGGAATTTCCAGACTGGAAAAGAGGATTAGGCCACTAAATCAAGACGGTTGAAGGATCTGAATTGTTTTACAGGAGGCTTTGTTATTCTAGTTGTTTTCCTCTTGCTTATACCATGGCACTGGAATGTTCTCAAAAGGACAAGTTTCCCCTAGATCGATACAATTCAGTCAGTGCAGAGCCGGACTCTTGTCACATGCATTCTGCAACACGCTGGGTCCTAGAGCAGAAGACAGAAAGTCTTTATTGTTTTGGTCAAAGGCCAAGGCAAGTTAAAAAACAGAAGAAGCAAAATAATAAAATACAGAACACAATATAGTTCCATTATAGAGCAAAGGGCCATAGATAGGGTTGCCAAATTCCTCTTCGCCACCGGTGGGAGGTTTTGGGGGGCAGAGCCTGAGGAGGGTGGGGTTTGGGGAGAGGAGGGACTTCAATGCCATAGAGTCCAATTGCCAAAGCGACCATTTCTCCAGGTGATCTGATCTCTATTGGCTGGAGATCAGTTGTAATAGCGGGAGATCTCCAGCTATTACTTGGAGGTTGGCAACCCTAGCCATAGAGGGAAAGGAAAGAAAGAAGGAAAGAAGGAAGGAAAGAAGAAAGAAGAAGAGAGTGATAGAAAAAGTTGGAGAAAAGCGATAAAGAGTGATAAAAAGAGAAATAAAGAAGGAGAGAAAGTGAGAAGAGATAGAAAAAGAGAATGAAAAAGTGGGCGAGAAAGACAAAGAGGGAGGGAGGAAGGATGTTGGAATATGCGTATGCAATATGCCTTGTTGGAATATGCAAGGCTGTCATATTAGCTGTGGCAGGCAGAGTTAGATGTAGGGGATCTAACTGTCAACCTGGGCTGATGCAATGGCCTGGAAAGCCCCTAGGAGGCCTGATTACACTGGCCAGAACCAGTTGAGGCCAGAGGCTGAGGTGATGTGTTGCACCTGTAGGGTGACTCAGCCTGAACTACTAATTGATGCCTGGTGGTGGCATTATGTATATAAGTGTTAGACTCCATGAGTCTGTGTCGGGAGATTATGGTGGATAGAGTGTGTATTTAGCACTGTAAATAAACAACTGCATTTCTATAAGCTACGTTGGCACAATCTGCCAGCTCCCACGACACTTGGCTGGGCTTGAGAAGCCCAGAAAGGGAAGGGGGAAGGATCTTGGCTGTGCTTGCTGGCCCACTCCGACCCGTGCGCGCCCAGGGAGGGAGGTGGGAAGTGGCAGGCAGGCTGACACGGGGCTTCAGTGAGCCATTTGCACCTGAGGGGGGAGGGGGAAAGGGAGGGGGAAGGGGCAGGCAGTCTCACACGGGGCTTCAGCAGGGCATTTGCAGCCGAGGGAGGGGGGAAGGGGCAGGCAGGCTCGTGAGGGGCTTCAGCGGGCCGTTCACGCCTTGGACTTACATGCAGCGTTAAGTGACCTTTGTAAATGATTCTCATCCGCTTTCTAAATTTGTCCATCACAGCCAAGACTTCTGCAGGTGCATGGTGCCAAGGGCTTTGTCCAAGGCCTTGGTCACCTGGGCCATGTTTTTCGTCACCCCTTTCATGTCACCACAGTCTGAACTTTAACAAGTAAATTGAAACGACTTAACATTGCAGCCTTGCAAAGTCAACTTGCCATTGAAATGCCACTTTTGAAGGGTGAACTTTCTGTCGTCTTCCCATTCAGTCAATCTGCCACCAGGCAGGCTCGCACGGGGCTTCAGCGGGCTGTTACACCCAAGGAGAGAGGGAGGGAAGTGGGAAGGGGCAGCCAGGCTCACCTTTAACGCCCAGGGTGGGAAGAAGGCACAGGTAGACTCGCGCTGGGTCTCAGTGGGCTGTTCACGCCTGAGGAGGCGGAAAGGCTTCCAGCTGGCACGCGGGGCCACAGCAGCCCAGGCGAGGGGGAAAAGGGAGGGCTAGCTGCCTTGGCTCTGCAGGCTGAAGAAAAGCCCTCCGCGGGCCGGATCCGGCCTGTGGCCTGCATGTTTGACACCCCTGCTCTATCGGCTGGAGATCATTTGTAATAGCAGGAGATCTCCAGCTAGTACCTGGATGTTGGCAACCCTAACTCAGAGGCAGGCAGAAAGTTTATTGTAGTCCATTAATAGACCCCTGGAGAATTTCTAATATCAGCTGTTTGCTAAGAAACTAGCAAAGAATACATGACTATGTGAACCATGATCTCATCTAGCAAGACGCTTGTTATGTTCCTAAGCAAAAGTGCCTATTCATGATCACTTCTCATGGATTAAGTTATGCATCAGCTATGTTTTAAAGCACATGTTGTCTATGGGTATGTTAGTAAAAAATAAAAGGGTGAACACAAGACTGCATCCCATCGCTGCTGTAACTCTCTAACCCTGAATATTCAATGATGCGTTGACACAGCCTATTTTTGGAATTCATATTCAAAACTTGCATTATTTGCTCTTTATTTTATTTTTTGCCATCAAGTCGCAGCTGACTTATGGCAATCCCTGGTGAGGTTTTCAAGGCAAGAGACGTTCAAGGGTGGTTTGCCATTGCCCATTCTTTATACAACACAGAAATTGTGCCTTCTATATATAAAGGAGTTTTTAATACAAGATAGATATCCAGTGTCACAATTTGTGTATCCCCTGCTTTCAGATTCAGCTAGTTGTCCAAAGAAACATAATGGCAGAGGCCTGTGGTGTGAATTAGGCATTAGGCTCTTCAAGTTCTAGCCGAATCTTCTGTTTCCAAAGCTATGCTATTACAACAGATCCCCACCCATTAAGAGATCAAATCAGTTGGAGAAAATGGCCACTTTGGCAATTTGTTTTTAATAAATTTACTCTGGATAAATTATTCAGTTATTTCCTTCCATACTTGAAGGGTGGCACTAGTTTAAGAGAAGACCATATTTTATTGAAATGTGAATTTTGTGTCAAAATATTATCATTAGCAATTACCCTATCATTCTCAATAATAGAGCTGGCCTTTCTACAATCAAGCAGATACTGGTATTTCCTATTCTTAGGAAGGATCAACCTGTAGCTGAATCAGAGACAAGGCTGTAATTTGAGCAAGCAAAATGGATGCTATCTTTTACCACATTTGCCACTCACTGTTGTCTAGATCGCTGTTTTTTACTATCTGTTAAATGGAGATAAGGGTCCACAGTCAGTTTCAACCATTAAGAGCATTTGTCAAGTGGTCCCAAGAACAGGCAGGGACCTTAATCAAACAAACAGGCAGCCAGGAAGTGTACGTAGTATATTCCTTAGTGTATTGTACCACACTACTTCCCCCTTGCCTACTTGCCTGCCACTCACTTTCTGACCTGGTGACCTCCCTCTGCAACAAACTGTGTAGATGAAGGAAAGGCAGCAGATGTGGTAGTGTGATATCAGCTAGTAGAAGGGTTGCCAACCTCCAGGTACTAGCTGGAGATCTCCTGCTATTACAACTGATCTCCAGCCGATAGAGATCAGTTCACCTGGAGAAAATGGCCGCTTTGGCAATTAGACTCTATGGCACTGAAGTCCCTCCCCTCTCCATACCCCGCCCTCCTCAGGCTCTGCCCCCAGGTATTTCCCAACCCAGAGCTGGCAACCCTAGCTAGTAGCACACATTGGCCCAATGATGTCATGTGATTCGTTGGGCCTGGAGCATCCTGGACTGTTGATGAGTGTCTCAGCTTGACCTGCCTGCAATGGCCTCCTCTGACCAGTAGCTCCTGTGAGACAATGATCTACAGTTTGATATGCAGGGCTTCAGATTAGAGTTCCTGACAGATACTACAAATTTAATGAGCAGAAAGGTTACTTTTAGGCTTGGGAGGATCAGCTTGGCTCTCCATACATGTAGAGATATTTAATACTCCTAACATGACAATTAAAAGCATTTGCACAATTTTATAAAGTGTATGAAGTGTTCATCCTGTGCTGAGTTATATCCAGAAAGAGAAAAATATTGCCCTAAGCCAATTGTGCATTTATTGCCATTTTCCACAAGACTTTAGGAAATTTGCTGTGCAGTTAACAAGGCTGTGGGTATGAGCTAATTTTCCCTCTTGTCTGAGAGTACTTTAAAGGTAAAGGTAGTCTCCTGTGCAAGCACCAGGTCATTACTGACCCATGGGGTGATGTCACATCCCGATGTTTACTAGGCAGACTATGTATACGGGGTGGTTTGGCATTGCCTTCCCCAGTCATCTACACTTTACCCCCAGCAAGCTGGGTACTCATTTTACTGACCTCAGAAGGATGGAAGGCTGAGTCAACCTTGAACTGGCTACCGGAAACTGACTTCTGTCAGGATTGAACTCAGGTCATGAGCAGAGCTTTTGACTGCAGTACTGCAGCTTACCACTCTGCTCCATGGGGCTCTTTCCAAGAGTACTTTAGGAATGCATTTATGCAACTATGATCAACATCAGTTTGACCTAATGTGAGGTCAGTTAGATTTCATGTGCATTTATTATCCACACACACACATGTAGCAAGAAGGCAACTGAGTGACACGTGAGTACAAGTTGACCATGGAAGTTTAGCCAATGTGCACACGCAGAGAGCTTTAGAATATTTGAATTGGGCAGCAGTGGTTGATTTAGGAAAGGATATTATGTAATTGCAATAACTATCATAAAACAGTGGTAATGTAGCTTGGAACAGATGTTTGTGATTTTGGCTTGGGCTGTGAAGTGTAGGAACCGTTCAGCTTACAACTACAGAACAGTATTTGGCACACCCTCCTCAGTACGCTTTCAATCTAGAAATATATTCCTTACTCTCTTACTTTCTTAACGTTCCTCACAGAAATTAAAGGAAGCTTCTGTTGGTAAAACCATTGAAACATGAGCATGTAATTTAAATCATATGCCATGATTTAGTAAAACATAGTTTTAAGGGTCTGACCCCCCCCCCAAAAAATCATTGGCAGATGTTTTTTATTTCCATGTACCATTAATTAAAAGGCTTACCCTCTGCTTCTGAAAAGTAAGTGGTTTGTCTTATGTGGTTTCTTTCAGTTACATAAAAAGAAATAAATAGAACCCATCAAAGTTTATCTAATATCTCTAATCTATAGATTGCTTCAGGCTGTAGAGATGTCTCCTGTGCATTCCAGAAAGAGCAGCATCTTGGCTTATACTGGGTTCTTTCCTTTTTTTTTCTGGTAAACTCCAAGTTTAGCTCAGCAACATACCTGAAATGGTTGAACAGTGCAAAATTAATATAGATGAATATTTCAAGCCAGTTCACAAACCACTCAGTCTGGCATCACATGCCTGAAAGAAAACCACACACTTTTGACTCAAATGAACCTCATTATAGACCAACTATTTCCAGTATTTCATCACTTCCAAATTCTCTATGTGCCATTTGGCCATCATATGCACAGCCTGCCAACCAAGCCTCTATTTTCATCCTTCTAAGGATTTATGTTGATTTATTGGTGCAAAACAATGTCAAAAATAGGTGTGTCTTATGGGGGGGGGGAAATCAGTGTAAGGAAAGAGAAAATCATGGACTCAAACCACATGGACAGAATGTAAAAGAAATGGGGATTTTGAGGATTAAACAACAGGGATGGGACATAGAACACATGATGTTATGTTTCCCTGAGGGGAATGAGATCTCTAACTGTAGTATCATAGATTCAGTTCTGTATCCATGTAGAAGAGACTTATGTGGTTGTTGCAAGAGCTAAGAGGATACCAATATGCTCCTCACATATTTCAGAGCTGAACCCATCCACACAATATAGGTGACAGGACTCATATTAAAGTTCTGAGAAGTGACAACCCTAACAAGAGGCTGCTTAACAAAGTTAGGAATCAGGATGGGATAATTTAGCAGCTAACACACCTGATATATAGGGTATAGCTGCAAGATGAATGCTCTGTTTGATGTGGGAGATGAGAAAAGCAAAAATGAAGCTGATACAGCTGGAGCAAAGATATTTGGCAATTATTCTAGTGGCAGTATTTCAAATAGACATCAGGGGATGGGCCTCAAGAGGTGGACATGAAAGGCAAAATGACAAAATTACAGAGAGAAAATATAGGCTTGAAAAACAACCCTTATGAGAAAGGTAAAGGTCACATTTTAGAAGATAGTAACTATCGCTGTCCTGATGTACACAAAATGTTTGTTTATCAAAAATAAATTAGCTATATTTCCAGAAGCTTATAATAATACCATTGATGCATACAGAGCACTGTATATACAAACATGGGGTTGGATCCAGACTAATGTTTCCGTGAGCAGAACTACTTCCACACGTCTCAGGATTTTCACTTGTTCTCCTCCAGTGGCAGCCTGAAATGTCCCCTGAAAGGATTTAGGGTGACATTTGAGGCTACTACTCAACAGGAGACCCTGACCTGGATGGCCCAGGCTAGCCTGATCTTGTCAGATCTCAGAAGCTAAGCAGGGCCAGCCCTGGTTAGTATTTGGATGGGAGACCACCAAGGAACACCAGGGTTGCTGTGCAGAGGAAGGCACTGGCAAACCACCTCTGATAGTCTCTTGCCATGAAAACCCCAAAAGGGATCACCATAAGTCAGCTGCGACTTGAAGGCACTTTATACACACACACACTCAACAGGAAAGGGAGAAATCATACTCTACAAGCTAAGGTTGCCACCTCTAGGTAGGAAAATTCATGGAGATTTCTGGAATACAGCCTGGGGAAGTCTACGTTTGGGAGGGATGATTTTGGCTGGGATGGGATACCACAGAGCCCACCCAACTGCTGTTGTCTCCAGGAGAGCTGTTTTTTGTAGTAAGGAGATTAGTTGCAATTCTGGGGGAGCTCCAGGCTTCATCTGGAGTTTGGCAACCCTACCAGAGGTAGAAGTCCTTCAGGTCCACAGAAACATTAGTCTGGATCAAACCCATGACCTTGTAATCCTTACAACAACCCTGTAAAGAAGGTTGGCATTACAATCTACAGTCTGAGGAAATGCAATGTGTCAAATCCAGCAGTCTGTGAGTTAAAATAGGCAAGCAGATGAATACTGGGAAAGAGAAAAGCTAAGTGCAAATACCAGGCAGCTAATAAAGTGTCAATTTCTGAACTCTACTTTTGGAAACTTTGGTTTTTCTCTCTCTTTTTTTGGCTCTATATAGAAACACAAGTTTCATATGAAAGATTCTATTACTGGATTAATATACTGAAACACAAAAGGTCAGATACAGTGTAGTTTATCAATCGCTGTTTGTGAAGACACATTTCTGTTTTGATAAAAGGATTGAAAATTACAGAACAACCACCGAGGTCAGAGATTCACAAGTTTCTATTTCCGTTCTTAGATCAAGAGACACATCTGCTGTGTCATTTTTCATTCTAAAGATAACTTCCGTTACAGTGGGAAAGGTTCATTTAAATACACTTCTAGAGAAAAAAACAAACATGTATAACCTTGAATGGGGGAATTGCCATATGCTTATAGATTGTTTGGTTTTCATCCAAGGTGACTTCTGTATAAAGCTGAATTAAAATCCCATTGGAATATTGACAATTCTCTGTTACCATACCCGTAATTAAATGATGGATAGTTACCCTGTTTCCTGAGTCTTAATTGTCTTATTTCTCCGTTTTGCTTTCTTTTATGCTTCCCAGGAATTGGTTATTGCTTCTTCGTAATCAGCATATTAGTAACCAGGAAAGCTTAATCGCCACAACTTCAGTTAATAAACAATCAGCATTACCCTGGGCATGTAAGAAAGGGCCACAAGAGCTGAAGCTTATCCTCTGAAAGACAGGGTTGCCAGGTCCCTCTTCGCCACTGGCGGGAGGTTTTTGGGGTGGAGTCTGAGGAGGGAGGAGTTTGGGGAGGGGAGGGACTTCAATGCCATAGAGTCCAATTGCCCAAGTGGCCATTTTCTCCAGGTGAACTGATCTCTATCAGCTGGAGATCAGTTGTAATAGCAGGAGATCTCCAGCTAGTACCTGGAGGTTGGCAAGCCTACTGAAAGAGCATTTGCTTCAGGATATGAACACATGAAACTGCCTTATAATCAGACCATTGGTCTATCAATGTCAATATTGTCTACTCAGACTGGCAATGGTTCTCCAGGCAGAGGTCTTTCACATCACCTACTATCCGATCCTTTTAACTGGAATTGCCAGGGGTTGAACCCAAGACTATCTGCATGCAAAGCAGATGGTCTACCACTGAACCACAGCCCCATGTGAGACTGGCAGGTGTCCAGGAGACATTTTTTCTGTTGCTGCCTTTCCCTCTGAAGGTATGGCAATATAATTTGGCTTTCTGGTATAAATTAAGGGCTGTTTGTTCTAGGGGACCTTTGAAGCTACGTTTTGCCTGGCTGACATCTTTTATGACTCTTAAATTTCTTGGTCATTATTCTTTTTTCTGCTGTTGTTCTAACTGATCATGCTTTTGAAAATTGGTTTGTAACTTGATTGTTATAGATGTTCTTTTTTATTCAGTTGATGTTTTGATATTTTTTATCAAAGTACTACTGTAAGCTGCCTTTTTAGATAGTCACTGGAACTGAAAGGAAGGATATAAATTTCTACATGAAAAATGAACAAACAAATAAGGACTTTTATGAAGAAGGGTACCACAGAGAACAGAAGTCCGGTGGCATCTTAAAGACTAACACCAAGCTGTGGCTCAGTGGCAGAGCATCTGCTTGGCATGCAGAAGGTCCCAGGTTCAATCCTCGGCATCTCCAGTTAAAGGGACCAGGAAAGTAGGTGATGTGAAATACCTCTACCTAAGACCCTGGAGAGCTGCTGCCAGTCTGAGAATACAATACTGACTTTGATGGACCAAGGGTCTGATTCAGTATAAGGCAGCTTAATCCAGCATGGATTTTTGTGAGTTAGAGCTTATTTCTTCAGGCACTATGAAGACGAAATCATATTCCACATTTATCTTCTTCATAGCATCTTAGGAAGTGAGCTCTGACTCATGAAAGTTCATGCTGGAATAAATATTGTTAGCCTTTATTGTGCCACTGTACTTTCGTTTTACTTTGCTACAATGGAATAACACAGCAACACTTCCAGAATTACCACAGCAAACTAACAGTAAGGACTCAAAAGTTCAACTGGATAAGCATAGTGGATGCTGGAGCAATGAAATAAGTTTCTGAGGTAGCATTAGTTCACAATGATGGAAAATCTACCTTCTGGAGGTATTTGTAACTCCTACGTTTTTCTGCATTTGCCATTTAAATAAAACAAACAGTTATGCAGAATATTAAAATTATAAATTCCAGTGTGTTTAAAATATTTGTTAAAGAGGATGTTTCTAAGGTTCATTTGGTTCATTAATTTTTTATTACTATTACTATTAAAAGATCAAAAAAAGCAATTAAAAAAAATGCTTGAGAGTATTAATAGTTCATCACACACTGTAACAACCTTTGTGTTACAGCCTGGATTTAAACTCTACAAAGTATAAAACTCATTAATTTTTTTACTTAAAAGTGTCTTTAATCTTGCCAGTCTCTGCAAGCTATTTGTTCCTTTTCAAGATTGTTCTTTTCTGTGAAACATATTTTTTTACCTCAAAAATTAAATCCTATCACACACTATAGACGGTTTCTTTTCATATGCAAAACTGTTGCAATCAAAGGCAAAATCTCTGATGTACAGGTATGAAAACATCTGTCTCCATTCTTTTAACTTTGGGGCCTAATTATTGTAGAGCAGATTATGATTGCTAATTATGAAACGAAGCTGACCACTTGTAGCAATCACAGCAGTTTTCCCCTCGTGATCTTTTCACAACTATTTACCCAAAAGTATTATACGGTACTGAAATTGGCAGGGGTAAAATATTTGTGTACAGTGATGTCTACACATGTCAGCCTTTCAAGCAATTTCTTACTTCATATGACAATAATTTTTCTTCCTGCCCAAGAATGAAGAGCAAAGGGGAGAAGGATGGCAATAGTAAGAGCACTTTTTTGGGAGCAAGCCCCATTGGCTCTGACCTGGATGGCCTAGGCCAGCTAGATCATCACATCAGATCACGGAAGTTAGGGCTGTTGATTAAAAACAATTCGGTAAAATTGGGGTTCGGGTTTATTGGCCATTTCCCCACCCCCAGGAAAACCCTGAATGCTGAATTTCCTATACCTGTAAAGGTAGGAATTTGGCTTTAAATTCGGGTTTCCTGAAAAATCCAGCTATTTAAGCCCTATGGAGGCTTTTCGTGACTTTCTGCGGCTCCTGGGGGGCATTTTTGCAGATAGAGGTCCCAACTTTTCAGAGTAGCTAGAAGGGACTCTCCTTGCAAGAACCCCAAGTTTGGTAAAGATTGGGCCAGGGGGTCAGGAGTTATGGGGTCTGGAAAGGGTCACCCCATCCTCCGCCATTGAAATGCATTGGCAAAGTGGCTGTGTTCAGATGCTTTAGTGTGATCTTTGCAATGTATCTCAATGGAGAAGCTGGGCTTTAAACAGTGGGAAAGTTCACCCCACGCCTCCTTAGAGATACAACTGGTTTTTTATCCAGCATTTTCAGGAATGGCAAATCTGGCTTTGCCAACCTCCCGGATTTTGTGGACTCAGTAAACCCGAACCCAAATTTTACCAAATTTGCATTTTTTCAGTATTTTTCCGGTTCAGTTTTTACCGAATCAAAAGCCCTATCTGAAGTTTAGCAGGGTCAGCCCTGATTAGTATTTTGATGGGAGACCACCAAGGAAGACCATGGTTGCTATGCAGAGGCATGCAATGGCAAACCATCTCACATGAACACATGAAGCTGCCTTATGCTGAATCAGACCCTTGGTCCATCAAAGACAGTATTGTCTACTCAGTACAGCAGCAACTCTACAGGGTCTCAGGCAGAGATCTTTTACATCACCTACTTGCCTAGTCCCTTTAACTGGACATGCCGGGGATTGAACCTGTGGCCTTCTGCATGCCAAGCAGATGCTCTACCACTCAGCTATGGCCTTTCCCCAAGATTGTTCTTTTCTATTAAACACATTTTTTACCTCAAAAATTGGTCTCTTGCCTTGAAAATCCTTTGGGGTTGCCATAAGTCGGCTGTGACTAGATGACATTTTCCACCACCGCTAAAGCCCCATTGAATAAAATGGGGCTTACTTCTGAGTAGATCTGCTTAAGGAGTTATCCCAAGGAAGTCTATACTTTGTGACTATGCAGACATAACAACTACAGTTTGCTTTAGCTATGCTAAGAAAATGTGTCTGGATATCTAAACAACAATTGATGGAAGCCAGGATGTGAAAGCATAGCTTGAAGTTGATTTGCCAAGCATGGTATGAGTTAAGCCAGAAGTCCGGGTCAAGGCTATGATCTCAAATATACAAGGAAAGCATGATTTAGCTTGCTGTGCTTATGCTCTGCCACTTCATGGCATGTACTGTACAGGGACATATCTGTGAGCTCTGTTTTTTTTTTTTTTGCCTTGCAAGTAAAGGGGCAGGAAATATGAATACATTGCCTTAACCATGGTTTCCTGGCAGCAGATATAATACTTAAAAAGCAACAAACCATGGTTTGGACTAATCATGTGTTTAATCTTTAAATCTTTAAATTTGCACCAGGCCTTAATTAAATACTGACCAGTACAGAACCCTATAAACTCACTTGTAGAATTTTTATTTCCTTATAATCCTTGTTTCGTGATTGTCTTATGTCAAACTAGTGTTTACCACCAGTGATTAAATCTGAGGAAGGAAGGTGCCAGCCTGAAAGCCGGGCCATCAAAAACAGAAGTGGAACCCTGCTCTCTAATCCCAGATATTGGCTACTCATTAGTGTGGGGGGGGGAGAGACACTTCAGTTGTTGAAGGACTAAATATTGGCATTAAAATGATGTTACAGGAGTGAAACTTGGTTAAAACTAAATTTTGAGCCCCAAATTTTGAGGGGAGGGAGCTCAGCAGGGATGTAATGTCATAGCATCCAGCCTTGAAAGTTTCCATTTTCTCCAGAGGAACTGATCTGTGTAGACAGGAGATCAGCTGTAATTCAGGAGAAGTCCAAGCTCCACCTAAACGTTGGTAGCCCTAGGTATGACAAAAGAAACTAATGTATTTTAAAGAAAAAATGGCAGTTAAAATGAGGATTTCACCACAGTGACCCATGCTGTGAACCCATCCATGATCTGAGTTGTTCTGAAAATGTAGTTGGTCCAAAACACAGCAGACAAATGAATGGGAGGGAGGTTATCATCTGTGTGCTTAAAGATTTGCATTGGCTGTCCATCCGTTTGTGGGCACAAGTTCAAGTGCTGGTTCTTGTCTTTACAGCCCTAAATGGCTTGGGGCAAGGGTACTTGAAGGGCCTCCACCCATATTGTCAACCCTACCAGTTAAGATCCTCTTCTGAAGTCCTGCTCTCTGTGCCCCTGCCTTCAGAGGTAAGATGGGTGGCTGACAACCAGAGGCAGGGCATTTTCAGCAGTGGTACCTTGCCTTAGGAATGTTCTCCACTGTGCAGCATGGCTGTTGCCTACTATACTTTCTTTTTAGGCACCAGGCCAAAACATTCCTTTTTACAACACCACCTCATAACACTAGAACATATGCAATGAATTGATTTTCTGTGTCTTAAGGAAATGTCTCAGTTTCAGCAAAGCTGTTTCCTATAATATCCTGTGACAAGTGCCTGAACCTATCCTATACTCCACACAGAGTTAATTGCAACTTTGGAGAGGCACATTAAATCCCGGAAGAGGCTTCAGAAGGAAGGATTGAACACCACTTTCCCCAGTGATCCTTCTCTAGTTTTCGAGGCATTTGCCTGGAGCTACTAATTAGTTTGGTGGTTTTTTTTAAAGAAACCTTTCACATCACATCTGGTTTGGCACCATTTTAAATTAGCTTTCTGTTCCCCTTCATATGGTTTTCTATTACATTTAAATAAATTAAAGTTCAATTATCTGGAAGTCATGCGCTGAGCACTCTTCAGGAAGGAGCGTGAATTGATCAAATAATCAGGACGAACACTTCCCTGAGATGGCTGCCTTTGGGTTGCCCCCCATACCTCAATGTGCTGCTTCATATAGGCAAGATTTCCGCTGGCTCCTGGCAGCCACTGCGACAGTCGACTATTTCCAGCCAGAGTCAAAAATGATTGCAAAGGACAATCTTCCTGCACTTCCTCGTGAGTCACGCTTTTTAGAATTGCTCATCAGCTGAAGAGGTTCTGTGTTGACACACAGGAAACTGATTCTGGGCAGCAAAGAGGCAGTAGACATAAACAGGAGGATGTGCTTCCCAGATGGCTGCTTTGATTCTAATGATGGCAACATTTTCATTCTTTCGGGTGCTGATTAGTCCTGAAGAAAGAACATTCAACATCTTGGTTCTCATTAACTTAATTAAAACTTAGCAGAACAAGTGTATGGCAGTCCTCCTTAGTATTAAGGTTTTCTTTTCTTTTCTTTCTTTCTTTCTTTCTTTCTTTCTTTCTTTCTTTCTTTCTTTCTTTCTTTCTTTCTTTCTTTCTTTCTTTCTTTCTTTTTGCATACTCCAGGAACTGAAGACCTGTTTTGCTGCTTCTGTCCCTCTTACAAGAAGTACATTGTTGAACGGGGGGCGGGGGGCGGGACACACAAACCACACACACACAGAGAGAGGGGGGGGATGTATCTTTTTAGCTGCAAACTCAAGGTGCAAGTCGAAGGTGACCTTTCCATATCATCCCCTCCCCAGTCACTTAAGATTCCCCAGAAGTTGGTGCTGGGGTTTAGGGAACCTTGTGAATAGCACATGCAGAGGAACAGGTGACTCTAGTTAGGAGTGGGAATTGTGCAAAATTATTACTGCAGGAATACAAAGCACAATGTCAGGTGCATTAGGGTTGCCAGGTCCCTCTTTGCTACTGGTGGAAGGTTCTTGGGGCGGAGCCTGAGGAGGATGGGGTTTGGGGAGGGTCTTCAATGCCATAGAGTCCAATTGCCAAAGCAGCCATTTTCTCCAGGTGAACTGATCTCTATCGGCTGGATATCAGTTGTATTAGCAGGAGATCTCCAGCTAGTACCTGGTAATAATAGGCAGTAACCTGACAGAATACAGTCAGAATAGAGCTGTATGCTATTAGGAAAATGGCCGGTGGTGGTTTTCCTTATAAGGCAAATGCAGAGGCGGGAGCAGTTCTTGCATAAGAGGACTGGGGGGTGTTTAGCCCTGCCCCCCCTTCCCTGGCTTTGAGTTATCCCTTGAAATTCCTTTGAAAATCCCCCCTCCCAGCTAGTTTGAATTTTTTGTTCATAAACTGGGCTCCAATAACCAAAAGTAAGCTTGAATGAGGAAAAACCAGTGGCAGGGGGGCAGGGGATTACAGGGGAGGGATTAAGCCCCCCTGTCCTACCATCCATACAAATGCCTCGGTCTGCCCTTGGGCTTTTAGTACTTCACAGATGTGAGTGTGGGAATGTGCTTGTGCCAATGTTCCATCCTCACTTTGGACCTCACAAGGAATGCTTGCACTGTTATCTTCTCTGTTCCTCTGCCAAATTGGGGGGGTATTATTATTATTATTGCTTTAAAAGAACCAAGACTTAAGACTTAAGTCAGCCATAGATACCCTACGGGTTACTCCTACATATTCTAGAGCTGTTTGTGGGAGTGGCAATTCCCTAGCAGCCTTAAATATCATTCTGCATAATTTTGAACATGACACACCCTCCCCATGAATTCTGGTGAGGCCAGATGATTCATGGGAAGCCTTTTGATCTGCCTGAAGTAAGGCTGAATTCCCATTCCTTTCGGCCACTCTTGTTCACTTCTTGCCTTTGGTTCTGCTCATCACTTTCCTTAGTAACACGGAACTATCTCCAAAAGTAGCAAAAACTACAACGGCCCACATTGCATACCAGTACCACAAAGAGCCTCCCTGCCTTGGGGAAATGTGTAAAGCATTACTGAAAAGCTGAGCTATGAATAACTTAAAAAGGAGAGGAGACAGTGAGGAAGACATCACTTTATTCTGCTCTGATCAGATCACGTCAGAGATTCCTTACAGTATTCCACAGTGAATGGCTTATTTAAATTATGCTGAGCCCACTTCAAGAGTCAAGGAGAAGCCTGAACTCTGATATGTCTGAATAACCTTCACTATGCCAGTTTTATCTGACTTATCTGTAATCCAGTTAAATCAGAGTTTAGGTTTAAGCTGATCAAAGTCAACAGGAAGCGGGGCCCGCCTGAGACATTTTTATGCTTGAAGCAAAACAAACAAACAAACAAACAAAGAAAACCTACAAATGGCATGCTCCATTAGCAAATCTCTCTGCTCTGCCTCTACTGAACTGGACAAATTATCCTGCAGTTTGAATGAATGCACAGGTTCACGTGGTGTGAATTTACAGAGGGATGATACGTCAACAAAGGCAAGAAAGCGGGAAGAAGAGCCCTTCCACTTGAGGTCCCAACAAACTTTGAGGTGAGTCTGCCTGTTTCTGTCCCCCCCCCTTTTTACTCCCCTTTCCTTTTCATACTCATTCTTTCACATGCCTGATGGGATTTATAATCTGAACAGAGGATGCTTTTATAGCCGATGTGGGTTCAGAATTTCAAGGCTGTCAAATGAATTAGATGCTCATTTATTCTATTCCAATAAAAGTAAATGGGGCTTGAGCATCCCGGTCCCCTTGGAATCTTAGGCTATCTAAGCAGAATTAGGCAGCATCCATAAACATTGCCCATGATCGTCCCATATCTAATCATGCAACATCAGATGAAATGGACACGTGTTAATTCTTACTTGTGGGACTGATCAAGCTGGCAGAACCAAGTCTCATAAGTCCCATTGCTATTCTATATGGCAAAATTTCATTTAGCAAAGAAGTAAGAAGTAATTTTGTAAGACCGCATTTGAAATGGAGAGATATGGGTTCAGAAACAAAACTCTCCCCCAGTTTAGAAAATTATGAAAAATTACAAGCCAAGTCCAAAACTGTTAGCTTCAGGGCCAGCTTATACTGGCTGTCGTGAGTCAGCCTGAACTCTCCTCGGAAGAAGAGGAGGAAGGGGTGGCAGAGCAGGGTGATGCACCGGTGGAAGTCTTACCAGGGCGACTGGACCATAGGTCTGAACCAGCAAGGACAACAGATGCAGAAGAAGGTGGTGGATATCGGGAAGGAGCAGAGGAACAAAGAAGGTTATCACCTCCGGACCTGCCCAGCCCAGTTAGCCGGCAAAGATCAAAGGTTCGGCTCAGTTTGCAGGAGAGGCGTGGCAGCGTGAGATTACAGGCAATTGGTTGTAGGTGTTTGCAGGAGCCGACACCAGCGAGTGATGCAGAGCAGCTGGCCTGGGAAGGGAGTGAGGAGGAACAGCCATAAATCTTGGGCTGGCCAGTCAGTCAATGTGGGAACAACTTTGCTAATTACTACAAGCTCTGCTGCTCATCCTGAGATCTCTGCACACAGTATTGTCTTGCTTAGGTGCCAGCTACCAGCTCCTGCCCTTCCGGCATCCCTGCAGAACCTGGGAGGACCGAGCCTAGACCTTGACGCAAAGGAACTCGTACTGGTGAGTGAACCTGTTCCTTGTTTAGAGTTCTGCCTTGGTTACGCACTCAGTCCACCCACACTACCGGGAAGAGTAAACTGCGACAGGCTCTGCTCCCCCCAGTACCCGCCATTGCTGGGAGTGGAGTCAGAGGCCAAGCACCTCAGCCTGGTCCCTGCCTGTACATAACACTGGCTCTTCCCAACACCAGCACATCCTGGTTTCAGGCAGCTGTCCCTACCACTGGTCCTTTCCCAAAATGTACCTATGAAGCAATGTCAGAAAGTTGCGTATCTCAGCAAAAATAAAAGGGGGGTTCCCAAGCCATAACGGCTTAGGAGGGCGCCTAATGGTGGCCCCGCCCCCTGCCAGCGCTGTAACGCCCCAGGAACACCTCCCAGGATGCCGTAACGCCCTGGGAATGCCTCCTGGGTTGCCACCGCAGCCTTTGCTGGCGTCTGGAAGCCGGCGGCAGGCTCTGGTGGCATCCGGGCCCGGCGCTGCCAAGGCAGAGGTCGGATAACGGCATCTGGCCGGCGCTGCATCGTTCCAGCCAGCATAGGTGGCTCTGTTTCTGCCATTTCACTATGGATCCAAAGCACTTTGTCAGGGCCTCAGGGAGAACATCCGACTGAACACCCATCAGCAAAAAGAGTTGGGTATTATCTGCATATTGATAGCAACCCAGCCCGAAACTTCACAGCAACTGGGCGAGGGGTTACATAAAGATGTTAAAAACCACTGAGGAGAGAACCTCACCCTGTGGAACTCCACACATTAGAGGGTGTCTGGTGGAAGGGATTGGGCCCTCAGTGCTGGAAGCTTAGGTGCTCTTGCTCCCACCACCCCTATCTGAGTGCTGAAACTGCCTCCCTCCCACCTCTGCAACTGTTTCGGTATTTGAATAGGGGCAGGGGGAACATATCAAGCTTCTGCGCTGTGGGCCCAATCAGGATCAGACCCCTTGCGGCATTTTAAAATTATTTTAAAGTGGCGCCATCCTCATGGCGGTCATGAGCATGCCATCATGTCGAGTTTGGCCCTTAGGTGTTAGTGACAGATCATTCTCAATTGTACTAATTCCTGTCCCTAATCTTCAGTTTCGGTCACCTAGGCTCTGAGGACCTAGGAGTTCACTCTGCATTTCTAGCTTCTGCTGCAGCTAGATGGGTAGTCATGGAATCAAATCTTGTGCGTGTTTCCCCCCTCCCCCATTCCATCCCATTCCAGGATCCTGGGTTCAAAATCAGTATCATGGAGTAGACACATCATCATTTTGGAACTACTGGAGAACAAAGAAGGTCATATTTGCAGAGCAACCCAGCTAGGGAAATTAAATATGTAGCCCAATCTGAACATGAACACATGAAGCTGCCTTATACTGAATCAGACCCTTGGTCCATCAAAGTCAGAATTGTCTACTCAGACTGGCAGTGGCTCTCCAGGGTCTCAGGTCTTTCACATCACCGACTTGCCTAGTCCCTTTAACTGGAGATGCCGGGGATTGAACCTGGGACCTTCTGCATGCCAAGCAGAGGCTCTACCACTGAGCCACGGCCCCTCCCCTAAACATGTGTTGCCAAATAAGGGCCACTGAACTCAGTGGGATAGCAGTGGGTTGCACCCTAAGCTGTTTGCTAAAGAAGAAAAAAATATCTAGCCTGGGCAAGTCGGCCCTGATAACCCACATTTTCTTTGCTGGATAAAGGCCCATCTCTTTCTTTTCCCGCCAAGCAATAGGTCCATTTCATCCACTGTAAATAGTAATTTCGGTTTTGATCTGGTTATCCATCCAAAACGAATCACAGCGTAGATTGATTGACTTTACTTTTAAAACACAGCACTGCGTTTGACAAGGAGTTAGTGCCCTGCAATTTACACTGTATTTGGGGAGCTCTAATGGAGGCCCTCAAACAACCCGAGCGAGTCAATGAACAAAAAAAGCCTTTTAGCGAGTCTTGGCATAATATGTTCTCAAAAGAACCATGATGTTCGTTGTGTTCGGAGCCAGGGTTTTTGTAAGGCTGAAATTATGCACAGTAATTGCCCTATCCAGCTAATTCAAGCCTATAGCACATTAAAAATTCCCAGAGTATGAATTTACTTAAACAGATAACATAATTGGAGAGTTTCTAAACTAGATTTTATAGGTGTTTTAAAATTTTCCCAATGGAACCATAAAAATTAATAAAAGAAGAATACAATGGTTCTATTCCAAAAGCAGAATTTAGCATTAAGGGTTAGAATTCTCAAAACCCTTTATTTTCGACAAAAGGCATGAACTACTGGCCCTAACCGGTTGTCAACTGGAGCTTTCAGTAAATTTTAAACATTTTTGCAATGGTAATGACACTAAATAACAGTCTATAAATACAATCTATCTACCACCACCAGAAATGTGCAGGCGCTGGTGAGATGAATGTGGGGTGCTGAAGATCACAGCCTGCACTCTTTATCATTACTGCTACAGAACTACATTCCCTGGCTGGGCAATAGCCACTTAGATCACTTAACCCAAATGATCAATTTGGATTATATAAGGCCATCGAATAAAATATTCTGAGAATCGTAGTGGCTGCTTGAAAAAACCCTATGGACTCAAGCACCTTGGTAAAATAACATCTTCCATCAGCCGATACCTGGGACATGATATTTTAGTCATAATAGAGGAGGGAGGGAGGCCTCTAAAGCTTTTAAATTTCCCATAATACTGCTACCACCATAAAGCCAGCTATGCTAAGACAGAAGTAGGTGGTGGTACAGCAGGCTATGGAGAACCAGCATGGTGTAGTGGTTAAGAGCGGCAGACTCTAATCTGGTGAACCGGGTTGGTTCCCCCACTCTTACACATGAAGCCATCTGGGTGACCTTGGGTTAGTCACAGTTCTCTTAGAGCTCTCTCAGCCTTACCTACCTCACAAGGTGTCTGTTGTGGGGAGAGGAAGGGAAGGCGATTGTAAACCAGTTTGATTCTCCTTAAAAGGTAGAGAAAATCGGCATATAAAAACCAACTCTTCCTCCTCCTCCTCTTCTCCTCCTCCTCCTCCTCCTCATGAATTGAGCTACAGGAGAACGGTTCAAAGCATGGAGCTTACTGTTGAATATGGCCAATGGCAAAGCATTTGCTTTGCATGCTGAAGGTCCCAGGTTCGACCTTCAGCACCTCCACTAGTGTCTGATGTGATATGAAAGGCCTTGACCTGAGAGCCATTGCCAAGCACAGGAGACAATACTGACCTTGGTAGACTAATGCAATAGCTCAGTATAATGCAGCTTCATCAGCTGGCAAATTTATATTCTGTACCACTCCTACCTCTTAATTTTCAGATGCATCACTTATAGGCTTATAATAGGCTTATAATCCATGAATTTCTGTAAACCACTTCAAAAGCCTTCTAAGATAGTGGTCATCGCCACATCTTGCAGCTGCGGATTTCATAAATTAATTGTCCATTGTGTGAAGAAGTACTTCCTTTTATCTGACTCAAATCTACTGCCAAATGGTATCAGTGGCCAAGTTCTACTGCAATGGAAGAAAAATAAAAATGTCTGTCTATCCACTCTGTTCACACCATGCGTAATTATTATAAACCTCTATCACACTTTTGTCTGCTTTCTGTCTATGCTCTAAAGCTCTAATTGCTTTCGCTTTTCCTCACGGGGAAGGTGCTGCAACTTCTTGGTTTATTTGGTACGTTTTCTATATCTAGAATACCTCTGTTGAGATGACGTTGCCGGGTCTGATTCCACACAGGGGTTTTTTTCCTCAAGTGCACACAGCATGCCCCTGCTTTTCTGGGGAGTTTTAAAATTATGCTGTCTCCAAAAATGATTTGTGGGGCTTTCACATTTGAGCCAGAGTAAAGCAAAACCTCCTTTGCTCCAAAGAAATAGTGTGGTGGCTGTAGGCAGAGTCTTCTGAGTGAAAGCTCCGCCTGCAGCCAATCCATGGAGGGGGTGGAGCTTAATGTCACTTTCAAAATGGCAGCAATAAGCCCTGGCATTTGCCCCTTTTTACCCCTTTAACATGGCTTTTTTTAAACAACTGTGCCTATGTTTGCCAGCTCCGGGTTGAAAAATTCATGGAGATTTCGGGGTGCACCCTGGGGAAGACTGGGTTTGGGGAGGGGGACCTCAGCAGGGTATAATGCCCCAGAGTCCACCCTCCAGTCATTTTCTTCAGAAGAACTGATCTCTGTAGTCAGGAGATCAGTCGTAATTCTGGGAGCTCTACAGGCCCCACCTGGAGGTCAGCAATCCTATGAGCCACAGCTCAGCTGTAAGCTGCAGCTCAGATCTTGCTGGGAGGAGATTGCAGCATCTTCTTATGCTCTGGCTGAGCTTTAAAATTCCAGATGTGAAATAATAACGTTTAATGTTGTAGGTTTCTGTTGTGTTTTATTTTGTGAGCTGCTTCAGGCAGGCTCCCTGGAGACGTGGCATTAAAAAAATTCTAAATAAATAAATAACATCACAGGGAGCAAGATTCTCAGTGGGCAAATTTGTGGACCGATGTGACGAGGAGAAAGAGGGTAAGGAGGGGAGGTGTCAGCACTGAACAGTGCACAAGAATAGAGCATGCGGATTCTGTCCCTGTCCTCCTTCTTCCTGCTCACTGCTGCTTCCATGGCGCTTTCCCCACCCTCGTGAGGAACCAGAACTGTACACAGTATTCCAAATCTGAAATCCTTGTAGATGTATATAAAGGTCATCTTTCTATATGGTCCTCTTACTTTCTATTCCTAATTATCCTTAGCATGGAGTTTTCTTTTTTCATTGCTCTGATATGCAGTGTTGATAGGAGTGTTCCCTCTGCATCAGCTACGTATCCTCATTGTTGGAAGATTCAGATTCATTACTTCAGATCATTGTTGGACGAGGTGCAGTGATAGTGTTTAAAAGAAATACAACAAACTCTTAATTGACATTTCCCATACATTGTGCATGTGTCCCATCTAATGACAGTGAGCATTTCATGTTCCTGGCCGAGTGTTCCTTACTTGGGGGCTTAACGCACGGCCAATTTGTCTCGCTTTTGTGCCTTAATAGTAGCGAATCTCTGTGGTCCACACGCGCGACCGTCCAAGTGCTGCGCATCGGACCCACCTTAGTCGCGAATTAAGGCAAAAAAAACCGGGTTAAGCAATCCCTGTTTTCTAGCGATCTTTTCAGTGCTAAACCGCTACTTTTTTTTAATTTCGCTACATTACTGGAACGCCGGCGTGCGTGTAATCACATGACTAGCCCGCTACTAACCTCCTTTCGTTCAAGGACACGCCCCTTACTGGTCTCCCTCACATAGGCGTAAACTGGGGGGGGGGCTCAAGCCCTCGAGCCCCCCCCCCCGAACTTGCGAGGGGGGACTGAGCCCCCACCCCAAGGCAAATTGCAGCTGAAGCACAGTCCTGTCCTACCTTCCTTTTGTATAGGCTGACCCGTTTTTTGTCACATTTCCTGGCCGTCCCGTCTTTTTAATTAAAATGCCCATTTTGTCCTGTTTTGAATAAGCCCAGCCAGTTTTGTTGCCTCGCCCTCACAACACAGCTTTATTTACACTCGGAAGGAAAAGGCACAACTTTCCAGCTTTGGGTGGAAGCAAAACGCGGTCCGTCAATCTGATCAACGCGTTCCCATCCGCTGTGCTGTTGCGAGCCTCTGAAGTGGCACGCTAAAAAATGTACAAGGCTTTCCTTCCCCTCTCCTCTGGGCTGGCCACGAAGCAAAGAGGTGAAGTCGGGATGCACTAAAATGAATGACAGGCTGGCCGATTAGAAACAATGGGAGAGGATGCATAACCTATTGAAGGAGCCTGGATTGCCAATTGCCTTGCATGAGCTCCATTGAAATACATTACAGCACAAACAGAGTTGCAAAGAAAATGTGGAATGGATTTTCCAGTAAGATCTCTAAACCCAGAGCTCTGGGACTGGAATGACAGCCCATGGGACTAGCACAATCCATCCTGTCATCCACACCAGCTTCTACTAGTGAGTTCGTTTGCAATGCCTGTAAACTTCTGAGGTATGCTAGCTTCACCAGATTGCCGGTTTTCTAACATCTCAGCAAAAAAATACCCACATCTTTTTTTCAGTAGCACCAATGCACCTCCCTCACTCTAGTATGCATTCCACTGCCCCACTCCAAAAAGCCATTTTATGCCTGAGAAGATCAATGCTTAACAGGTCGAGACGATGGTATACCGGAACGCTGGTGTTCCAAGAAAAAAAGGGGGAGAATCGCCCTTTGATTGGATAACCCCTCAGCCAATCCTTGGGCGACGTCACTCCCCTGCTATCCCGCACTGCGAACTATCCCACATTATATGGTTGGTTCAAACGCATGGGGAGCCTCCAGCAGCTACTTGTTTCAGACTTAATGTGGGATAGGCTGGCGTCATGCGTTTGATTATCCAGACTTAAATATTGTGGGATTAAAATATTGTGGGATAACAGAGGAGCGAACCAGGAACATTCTGCCCATGCGTTAATGCCCTTGGACTCTTTCTTTTACTAAGCTGTCTTCAACCAGTAGTTGGAAAGGAAAGGTCTCCCTTACATATAATTTTCACTGAGCACTTTTCCTCAGTGACTTAGCGAAAGCAGATTGCTGGCATTATTTCAACAGAATGAAAATGCAGATTTCTTTGAGATACCCAGATCCATTTTATGGTTTAACAATAAAGGTGGGGCATGAGGAGGAGAACATTTAAATGCAACTGAAATACCTAATTCCTCTCTTTTAAATTGGCTCTAACAGTGAGTGATTTTCCAGCTGTGCAATTAACACTAAATATCACTAAAGAATGCCAATGTACCAAAAGTTATTCACATTTCTAGGTTCATTTAAACTGTCTTGCTTTGGTTCACAGTGGGGTCACATAGATGGGGGATAGGAATCAGTGGCTTCTACAAGTCAATAATCTCTGGAAAAGCCTCATGTTTGGAGTTTGTTTTCAGTTTTTAAGGATGCTTTCACTTGTCTATCTACTCATGAACACATGGAGCTGCCTTCTACTGAATCAGACCCTTGGTCCAGCCAAGCCAGTATTGTCTACTCAGACCAGCAGCGGCTCTCCAGGGTCTCAGGCAGAGGTCTTTCACATCAACGACTTGCCTAGTCCCTTTAAATGGAGATGCCAGAGACTGAACCTGGGACCTTCCGCACGCTAAGCAGATGCTCTACCATCGAGCCACAGCTCAGTCACTCCATATGGCCTTCATCCACACGGCGGCACAAAAACATGCTCCCACTATGGAAGCATCAGCAGCAAGAAGAGCAGGACCAACATCCACACACACCCATTCCTTTGCTGTTCACTGGTGCTGACAATATAGCCAAATAACGCTCCTTAGTGTACACAAATGGCTGTCATTTATCTCTGTAAGGACCAGCGAAGTAAACACTTTTGCCTGCTGTTGCAGTGAGAGCGAAACACTAGAATGTAGAGTTTATCCATGCTAAGCCCATTGATTGGAACTACTCTATATGGTACTGCACTGCAAGATCCCGCTGAGTGACAGCATACCTTTGGACAAATGGATGTCTATGTGTGCAAAATGTTCAGAAGTACATTGCATCCCACAAATGGCCACAGTAAAACTTTGTTAACCAGCACCCAGTTAACTAGACAGCACGGTTAAAGTGCAAACTGGCCAAGTCAATCAGGTGGGCACTACTCAAGTCACTCGGAAAGACCCCACCCAAGTCACTTGGCCACATATTGGCCGCATGATTTGGCCGGGAGCCAGCTGAGTCAATCAGGCAGAGGCAACCTGGGTCACTCACCCACGTGCCAACCGAATCACTTGGGCATGAACCCTTGACTCTTTTGCTCACATGCCAGCCAAGTGACTCACACGGGAACCAAGTAACTCTAGAGGGCACCCCGACTCATGCAATGGCCAAGTGACTCAGGTGGATACCACCTGGGTCATTCAGTCAAATGCCTGGTAAAAGCTTCGTAAACTGCCATATTTGGTTAACCAGCAATCCCATTTCTCTGTGGATACTGGTTAACAAACCTTTAACTATAACACAGAAATCTCCCTCCATACACCCTACTCATTTTAACAGTATATATTTTGCTAGTCCTTAGAATATGTGCCTTACCAAAGCAAATCATACACAGTTCATCCGTGTTAGATTTTTTTTTTTTTACAGAGAGAGGTGAAATAAACTCTGCTTGACCACTTACCTCCAAACTGATTAACAATCATGGAGGTTTTACATCCTGTTTATTTTCCAGTGCTGAATCAGGAATGGGACTTAATGCAACAGAGTTACATTTGTTCCAGCTGTTTTAGAATGGCTGCCAAGAAAAACAAAACTTCAGAGCACCTGTGGGTCCTTCACTGTCCACCAGCGAGGACAGTAAATAATTCACTCAGTGAGGTAGAGTTCCCAAAATGTATTTTCCAAATGTTTGTGGGCTTTTTTAGCCCAGTCAAAATGGGATGCAGTTTGTGATTCTCTTATTCCAGAGTGGCTCCACTGGCCCCATAGAGTGCAAGGAAACAATTTCACTGCCTACAAGTTGGCTGGAAGAACAGAAACGAATTGGCATCCTATCTTTTCTGGCAATTACAATGGAAGTACATAGGCTGAGAACTATAGTGTAAGAGAATAAGCCACAAATTGCTTAAGCAGGTGTGTTTCATCTTAAGCAAATTTAGTTCACTGAGGTCAGTCAGACTGTATCACTTGAGGTACAGGTCTAGTGGCTTAAATGTTTTGTGGATTGCCATCAAAGCCTATTTAGGAATTTCATCTCAAGCAAACTGTAGATTTCTTTATCTGGTCATATGTACTGTGAAGTTAAACATATAGTAGACATTGGAATCACCTCCTGACTTTTTTATTTTCTCTTCCTGCCTTTCTTTTAAAGGGGTGATGGAGGGATTTGTAATCTGTTGTTTTATTCTGGTTTGAATTGGAATTGGTTTTGTAACTATTATTTATTGTAAGCTGTGTTGAACCATGAGGGAAGGCAGGATATGAATGTTTAAACAAAATAAATAAATTTATGGAATTCTGACTGACTGCAAATGACACACATATCCCACTTGCATCCACACCACAATAATTAATCAAGAATGAAAAAGAACAACAGGGCACTGAGATACATATTATTGGGGTTATGTATTAATTAAAATAGCAGAGTTGCACAGTCACAGAAGCGTGGTATTGAGAGCAGTAAATAAACTCCAAAGAAGTACATTGCAAAAAGATAAAACTTACATTTTATTGAGATATAGTGTGGTGAGTAACATACACACTATCTGGGAAAAACATTTATACTACTGAATTAAAGTATTCAAAGTCAGTCCATGCAGAAAATTCTTTCTGACTTAAGACATTAAGCCTGCGGTAATTGCCTAAGCAATCATTATGCACGTTGATACTTGTTCTTCAGATCCAATATGGATAATCTTTCACTTTTTAATCAGTCCATTTAACTACACGATATCGAATTGACACGGCAGAAGTGAGAGTTTGCAAGCTCGTGCTTCAGACTCGAGCAAGCTTTGTGGGTTTTGTATGACTTTTCCACCACAGGGACCCAAAAGCAAATGCGAGTAGACAACATACCAGACAGTACCGTGGTCCACGAGGATACTCACCTTATTGGTGGCACACTCTCACCATGGACACTCTGCAGAAGCATTTCCTTCCATTATCATAGCCAAACCCACATCTCTTCTTTCTCTTTCTTAATTTGAGGGGGGGGGAGGAAAATAAGACATGGCGTTGTACTTCTGTGGAGGAAGGCAATGAAGAGAGGCAGTCTAGCGATAATTAAAAAGGTGGCTACCAAAACCAGTCCCCTTTGTTTTGTCTAGCAGGAGAATGCAGTTAGTATTGATCAAGAATTACAGAACACATGGTCCAGTGCAGATGGAATTGTTTTGAGTGCTCATCTTGATTTAGGCTCATTTCTTCAGCTATGGTTGGTGGCAGATATAAGAAAGTACCACATGAGAAAAGGTTTTGTAGTTGTCATCTTAAAGAACCAGACTCTGTCCATCATATATCTTGCGCTGTCCTTTTTTCACTCAAAAGCGTTTACAACTAATTAATCCTCCCCTTCAAGTTCCAAAAAATTCAGCAGACAAGAGAATCAAATTGTTATTGATGGATAAATCCCTGGAAGACACCGAGCATGTAGCTGAATTTCTTGCAATTGTCATAAAGACAAAAAGAGAGAGAGAGAGAATGATGGTATAGGACAAGAATGGTGACCATAGAGATGTATTAGTGTATTTGTTATTAATGGGTCCAGATGGTTTTATTAGCTTGAAATATGAGAAGGAGATCCTTTTTAATGTTATACACTGATTTTAACCGATTGGAACACGTTTTGTTTTTTTCTTTTAAGGCGCCTGTATAAATGCATCTGCCAATATGATTATTATGCCAATAAAGGTTCATTTGTGATTTAGGCTCATTTTATGACCTTGGATACATAACTAATTTCATCCGTAGTTCCCCATCTGGGAACAAGAATTATATTAAATGAAACAAGGGCAGAACATGAACAGTTTCCTTTACCACCGTATTGTTTGTGCATACCTTTAGTGCCTGTACACTATTTAAATACTTTCAAATGTGTTGTGGGGCAGTCATACTGAAGTTTGGAAATCAGTAACTTGTTTGGTTTCCAGTGACTTTGGGGGACATAATTCTACAGAGTATACATCTTTTTTATTATTATTTGCAAAGGCTACTAACTAATGTCAATGATAATGGGGGCATTGGAATTTTGAGAACCACCATCTTTGGGGACCACCATTCACTACCAAAAACAAAGTAGTCATCTGATAGCTTTAATAGTTGAGCTCAACTCATACCAGGATAGTTTGCAACACTGTATCAAAATATTAACTTGGCACAAACTGAAGCAGTCTGATGTTTGCCAATTCCATTCTCATCAGTCATTCACTAGCACACATCTTCCATTTTGGAAATGGTCCATGTGATTCAGGCCTGAGTTTACACTTTGCTTCCATGTATTCATTTATAACAAATAGTAAATCTTCAGCAATGCTAAGTACTTTTCCAGACAAGAGGAAAAATATGTTTTTTTTCTTTGCAATATCCTTGTACTGGTTTTAATCCAGCGTAATATTCTATTCATGTGCAATGGATGGAGGTGGAGTTAATGGGGGGGGGCTGTTTGCCTTTTAAAAGTAAGGGCTGATGTGCAGAGCACTGGAGAGGAAAAACACACAGCCCTCAGACATCTACATTTTGTTTAATCAGGAAGGAAGGGAAAGAGGTTAATACAATGGCAGAACATTGCTGTTTCCTCAATTATTATTTTTTACCATTTCTTTTGTTGTTGAAAGGGTACATGAGTGCGTCTTTGGCTGAGTGTCACTGAGGGGAGTGCAGGTGATCAACAGGAATCAAATAATGCACATTAAAGCGAAAGTTAAAATAGGACTTAGCACCTCATGAATGATGTAATGGATATTATCCAATAAACAGTCATGACTCCCTCACTGTCACACTCCACATATGAGGGGGGAAATCCCAGCAAGAAAATATTGTTGTGTATTATTAGCAAAATATCATAAAAGCCTCTTAGCAGAAAAGCTAAAGGGGGGGGGGTTAACTGCAAGAATTTATTACGCAGCATTGCATTATTTATTGTGTATTTATTACATTTATTGTGCAATTTATTGTACTAAATACACATTTATGGAAAGACCTTGAGACAGTTCCTTCCATTGAGTCACTCCGGTGTTTCAACCAATACAAAATGGTGTTTCACAAAATATTCCACCTGGTATAATTGTACTCGAACTACTTTATAACCCAAACCACAAACCAGTTAAAATGAAATATTTTGGTTCACACCTTCGGCCTAAAAACAAGTGAAAGTTGTTTTTTTTTACTCTTGATTGTTTAGGAGTCAGCCGCCTCGATGACTTCAGTGAGATTTAAGCTACTTAAGTCAAAGTTCTGCAGCTTAATTGTTTAATCAGAGATGATTTGATTTTCACAAATCAAGCATTCGTAAGTTAAAGTTCTCAGCATCTTCTTTCTCTTCCTCATAGTACTTGGAAGATTCTTCTGAAATCTAAGATGATCAGGACTGAGCAGTTTGCATCTTCACAGTGGAAACAATCAATATGGTACTTGGCTGGGGAGCAGTTGTTGGTGTCTGCTCACAATCTGTTGGCTTGCTGGGCTTACATATGCAGGAGCCCCATCATACACAGGTCACGTATCATTTTTAAGCAAGCACATTTCAAATGAATGTGCTGCTTTTGGGCCTGTGCAATCAGCAGCATTAATCAATTGGCAATATTAATCATGTTGATTCATGCTTCGGGCTTACTGTATTGAACTACAGATCTCAGGTGGCACTGTAAGAATTCACAAAGTATTTGCAATCAATTTATAATGCTCAATTAGCACAAATGTTCATAGCTTCGGGAAGGTGCAACAGACAAGGATGTTAATAAGAGAAATACAATCCAAGCAGGAAGCTTGCGAAAGCACCTTTTTTTCTTTTCTTTTTTTTTAAAATTGATTTCCCCCCTGTTGGATGGAAAGCAAAGATAAAAAAAAATGTGTGGAGGGACTGAGACAGCTAAGGGAATGCAGTAACAAGAAGGTCTGCGTGCAAAACATTTGCAATACAACAGGGCCAAAGCTACATTTTTTTTAAAGGGGAGCAAAAGTACAAAATGATGCTCCCCGTATCTTGTATACATAATTATATACATACTGTCTACTCAGACTGGCAGCAGCTCTCCAGGGTCTCAGGCAGAGATCTTTACCTGATCCTTTAATTGGAGATGCCAGGGATTGAGCTTGGGACTTTCTGCATGCCAAGCAAATGCTATACAACTAAGCCACAGCCCCTCCCCTACCACTGATTTCCCACCCTCATTTAGATATTGGCCATACCCTAATACTGCTGCTATGAGAGGAACCTGCTCTTTATAGAATCCTTCCTTCTGCAGTGATACAGGCAGGGACAGAAGCCTTGAAGCACTGGTGGAACTCTGTCCTGACTCTGGTAAAGAAACTAGGGGGCTCAAGAGCCAGCTGTTAGCACAGAGCCAACTCCTCACAGGGGAGGAGAAGTGTGGAGAACAATGGGGGAGAAGAGAGGCATGAAGAGCGATTGAGGCAGTGGGTGGAGTGAGGAGGAGAGGCACAGAGAGCGATCAAGGCAGAGGTCAGGGAAAAGAGAAGAAGAGGCGCAGAGATCAATTGAGGCAGGAGATGGGGAGGAGGAGAGGCGCAGAGAACAATCAAGGCAGAAGTCAGGGGGAAGAGGAGGAGAGGTACGGAGAGAAATCAAGGCAGGAGTGGGGGAAAGAGGAGAGGCACAGAGAGCGATCAAGGCAGGGGAAGGGAAAGGGGGAAGAGAGGTGCAGAGAGCAGTCAAGTCAGGGGACGAGGGAGAGGAGAGGCATGGAGAGTGATCTAGGCACAGGGCGGGGGAAGAAGTAGAGGCACGGAGAGCGATTGAGGCAGGGGGCAGGGGAAGGAGGAGAGGCACAGAGAGCGATCGAAGCAGGGGCAGGGGAAGGAGGAATGACATGGAACCAGCTTGGTGACACGAGCTAAGTGAGGACAGCTGCCCAGTGCACCATCTGCCTTTCCAGCAGGGATGTGGCGCACAGAGCCACCACTAGCAGGAGTGGCAGTCTGCCCCCCCTCTCCAAGCCATCCAGGGCAGCTGCCTCCTCCTCCCCCCCCCCGATCCTGCACTGAAATACAATCTATAACAATTTTAAAATCTGCTAATGAAAATAATTCAAGTGTTCCACAATGTCCAGTTGGAGTAGAAGGGTGTTTACTCCATTAAAGGTAAAGGTAAAGGTCCCCTGTGCAAGTACCGGGTCATTCCTGACCCATGGGGTGACGTTACATGCCGACGTTTACTAGGCAGACTTCGTTTACGGGGTGGTTTGCCAGTTCCTTCCCCAGTCATCTTCCCTTTACCCCCAGCAAGCTGGGTCCTCATTTTACCGACCTCGGAAGGATGGAAGGCTGAGTCAACCTTGAGCCGGCTACCTGAAACCGACTTCCATCAGGATCGAACTCAGGTCGTGAGCAGAGCTTTTGACTGCAGTACTGCAGCTTACCACTCTGCGCCACAGGGCTCCTGTTTACTCCATTACTACTACATATTTGGTCTTAGATCCCCTCTAAGTTGGACTTGTTTTGGTGGAATCAAAACAAGTCCACCTTAGAGGAAATTAAGCACACTGAGGTGGTTTGTTGGCCAATCAGACAATTTGTGCTATTTTTAACAGTAAGGTGTAGAAAGCACCAGTGTTTAACTCTGAAATGAATAACCTCTGGCAACTCTATTTAGTCTTTGCTTCAGTCAAGAACCACTGTAGCATAAATACAAAGTGAATTCTAAGAGGAATATGTGTAGTATTAATAGATTTTGGATCATGATGCTGATGATGTGTGAATAGTTAAACATTCTAACTTTGATGCTGTGTGGGTTTTGGCTCCAGAAACAAAAGAAATAATCAAAAGTGAGGCAAGAAAGAAGGCCTGCAAGCCGAAGAGTAAATTCCAGTATTGACTGACTAGATCCTACAATGGAATTCCCAGTCTTTCAGGTGAAAGAGTTGAGACAAAAAAAGGAGCTCCTTTGAACATCTGATAACTTGGATAGGAAACAGAAGAAGGGCTGTCGAAAAATAAGAAAGAAAGGAAACATATTTTTATATTGCAACCAAAACAATTAGAAACTTCCTGCAAGATGCAGTGTGATCAAATCTAGTGACTGACATCTTTGCAAACAAAATGTGTTTGAAAAATCACTTTCCTTGATCACGGCATCAGTTTTCTCTGAAGTCAAGTACCCCATATGCTCAATCTGTTCACAGTTTCAAATGAGTGATATTTTGCATAGATTCGTGTCTGCGCAGTATGAATCATTCAGTATAGCAGTTCATTGCATACCCACTGTTGATACCCACTTTGTACTGGATGGCTGGGACCACATATGTCCCAGGCTCATCATAGGAAAGTTGTGTGTCACTTAAAATCAGCTGCATTTTGAATGTATCCACTGCTTCAGTGCCTTTACAGCCATCCTGTTGACATGGGCTCAGAATTTACTGGAATTGAACTGCAGTTTCCAGTTGGCCATGCAAGAACAAGCAAAGTATTTGCAATCTAATTTAGAACTTTAAAAGTAAAAACAAACAAACAAAAACTTGGCTTTGGGCATCAGGCAGGCAGAATGGGCAAGGCTGGAGTGCTAGGGAAAGAAGGCACAAAAAAATTTTTTTAACACACAAAAACACACAATCAAAATCTAGACAACCAAGGAAATCACCTCTTTTATTAGTTAATTTGAGGGGGATGAGCAGACAATAGATGGTAGGGGGCAACATGGACAGCTGTGGGCAACCCATGCAAGAACATGGATGTGCAAGATATTTCCAATACAGTTTCAAACCATATTGAGTGCTTGATCAAATGAACATTTTTTCTCCATTTATGCCCATCACTGATTACAGTGCAATCACCTAAGAAGAGTTTCTCCCATCTAAACCCATTGAAATGAATGGGCTTAGACTGGAGTAACTCTCTTTAGGATTGCATCGATATTTTCTCACTTTGCACACTGGCTCTTCAAGTAGCTAATAACAGCAGTATACTGCTGTCAAAATGATAGTTGTTAATTATGTCCTAAGTTCTGGTCCCTCTTAAACAATGTGCATATTGAATTGGCTGCCCACAGTGAGGCTTCATTCAATTAGAAAATTGTGCCTAAGGACTGAAAACATACAGCATTTCAAGAAACCAATAGCATCTTTAGGATCTGACACATCAAATCCATAGGTATGTAAACTTTTGAAAACAAATTTTCATGTACAAAATGGAAGGGATTTAGCGGGAACTGAACTAGAAATAATCTGACTCCACCAACTGCTGTGTGTCAGTATCTACCGATAAGCAAATTCACCACTTCATCCTCTACTCATGGGTGTTCTCAGATGTGATGCAATAAAAGGCCAGCTTCATTTTTCTGAATCTCTGTCTATATTTTATGTTTCTTTTGACAGAACTAATCATGATTCAGATGGAATTATAACATAACAATATGAATCAGCCTAAGGCCACTTAAAATCTCAATGTCAATCAGGAGCAGATGGAGTTCTTGGGGGGAAAATAAGAATGAAGGAAGGAATGGCAGGAATACCTTCCACATCCTTCCTGTATCAGCATTTGTACAAGGGGCACCTTTACTATACAAAGAAGAGTGAAAATGCATGGAAAGATTTTAAAAATGCAATAAGCTTCATTCACACTACTATGGGAAAGTCAGAAATTTCTTCATGATTTTTAGAGTACTAATCTGTATGTAAACCCTCTGAACTTACAATACTGAGCTAGAATAAGAATAGGGCCAAAGACAGCGATGGAATTTGATGCTGAAATAAGTAGTGAGAAGTCATAAAAAGGTAAAACAATGTACTGTAGAAAATGAAATGTCTAGGAATTACAAATGACATGGTAAAGACTAAAGAGACCATAGAAATAACTAGGCTAATCAAAATGTGAGTAAAGGAATTGGACTCTAACAGTACATTTGTCAGAGCTCATAGAGTATGCTCGGCTTCTGTTTTGGGTATTACCCTTCCAACTGCCAAAGTATTTCTATTGCCTGACAATAAAAAATCTCAGAAGAGCTTTTACTTTGGCAAGAATGAATGCCCTTCCTTTGGCAGTTTTGGAGGGCAAACATTAAAAAGTGCCATCCTCAAATAGAACTTGTAAATGTTCACATGACAAAGTTGAAACTATTGAATATGTGATCATGGAGTGTCCTATATTTAATGAGCTGAGGGCCAGTTTAATTACTCCTTTATTTTAAAATATGAAAATGATTGAAAATAAAATGGCCAATATTATAATGCCCCATGTATAGATCTCTGGTGCGGTTTCATTTGGAATATTGTGTGCAGTTTTGGTCACTAGCTCAAAAAGGACATTACAGAGCTGGAAAAAGTACATAAGAGGGCAACCAAGATGTTTAGGAGGTTGGATAACCTTCCTTATAAGGAAAGGCTGAAGAGTCTGGGACTTTTCAGTTTAGGAGGCAACATCAGGGGAAGGCCTCAGCCTCTATGCTCTGCTGTGGGCCCTCCAGATGAACTGGTTCACCACTATGTGAGACGGGGTGTGGGACTAGATGGACCACTGGTCTGATCTAGCAACGCTCTTATGTTCTTATGACTACTGAAAAAATCATTCAGATGTGAGCTGAATTGGTGGGTGTTTGAGCATTCTTATCAGGAATGACCAGAAAATGGAAAGTTTCTAATATTCATTTATGGAGAACTTGTAACATGAAAATGTTGTGATTTGATTACACTACCATATTATTGTTCTTGATTCGCTGTTTTGCTTGTCATCTTCTAAGGAGCTCAACAGCAAATGATTATTTCAAATGTTTGGAATAGAGACCAAAGTCTGTTACAAAAGTGAAAATTAATCATTTAGCTCTGTTCTGAAACTTTTGCAAATTTGATAAAACTCAAATCAAAGTATGGATTTAAGGATCCCCCCAAGTTCTTCTATGGCTGCTTTTTATTATCCTTGCCTTTGAATAAGAGTTTGTCTTATTCCTTTAATATAGCTATTCATGCCATGAACATTCTTATGTGACAGATTGAGTCAGAGGTGGGAACATCTGGTTATTTTCCACTTCACACTTTGTTATATCTTGAAAGTAGTTCCAATTCGTTTAATTTAGACTCAGTTCTATGCTACATGTGTTCACATTATGTGTTGAACAGTTTAGGCAAGTCTAACATTACCGATGCTTATTAGTATTACCAGATTTAATGGCTTTTAAAATAATTGTTTTAAATGTTTGTCATTTTTATTATTCTTGGAGTTTATGTATTGCTTTTAAAGTTGTTAGTTGCTCTGAGCCTGGCCTTGGCCAAAACATAGAGTGGGGTATAAACTGAATAAAATAATAATAGTGATAATAATAGTGATAATAATAATACATGTTGACAATTGTTGTTTTTATCAACAAACAGAGGAGACTGATTTCTTTCCATGTTTAATAATGTAAACCCTGTGGTTTAGTAAGCAAATATTAAAATATGCGTATTTGATAATGTTTTCTAGGGACAAATGAATGCCTCTGTTTCATTACCTTCTATTGATTTTAGATTTCTTTTTGTCAATTGGCTCCTCACTTATCACAGGTTTTATTTTCATTTTATATCGAGTCCATGATGTATGGCTTTTATACACAACATATACAGTGGTTCTACATATAATATGATATATGTAATGCTGATTTCTTGATACAAAGAACATTGGAAAATATTTTATGGGAAAATTCACTGCAAGGAAACAGAAAATTGTGCAAAAAATAAAGAATCACAGGTTTGATTTACACAAAAGAAAGCCAGCATTTAAAAATAGAGACCTGTTTATGGTCCTTTATGCATGGGTACTTTCACTCATGTTTGCCGCTGGACTGTCTCGGTTGTTCCTTGGAGTTATGCATGAGTTTTCTGCCCATTAGAGATGATCTCACGGCCAGCCCTTGAAAACCTCCCATTGCTGTTAAATCCAGATTCTTCAGTCTCTCTTGAGATCAGTTTGGATCAAATCATCCTCCTCTCCATGCATAAGTGAACGCGTGGGACAGGGGATCTGGAGGAGGAGTGATGTTTTCTCACAGTAAGCACTACAAAGCAGCTTTTCAAGGGGTGGAGACTCAAATGCTTCCTGGTTTTTCGTCTCCCAGCCGGAGTTCTGAGTAGATTTGTCACACACACAAAGGGCTTTAAAATAACGCTTGGGTCCCCCCCCCCATTCCGTTCCTTTAAAAGAGCTCCTTTTTGTGAAATCCTTTTTAACACAGGCACTTGGGATTCTGCGGGGGGCAGGAGGGGAAGAGGACATTTTTATCACAGTAATCACTACAGCCAATTACTAAGCAGCGTTTTCAACGGGTGGGGACTCACACCTCTGGATTTGAGCATGGTGATTTTACTGGTGCATCGCTTTTTTAGAAGAAGAAGAGTTGGTTTTTATATGCCGACTTTCTCTACCACTTAAGGAAGAATCAAACCGGCTTACAATCACCTTCCCTTCCCCTCCCCACAACAGAAACCCTGTGAGGTAGGTGAGGCTGAGAGAGTGTAACTAGTCCAAGGTCACTTAGCTGGCTGGAGGAGTTGGGCAAACCAACCTGGTTCACCAAATTAGCATCCGCCGCTCATATGGAGGAGTGGGGAATCAAACCCGGTTCTTCAAATCAGAGTTCATTGCTCCAAACCACTACTCTTAACCACTACCTCACTGGGTTGGTGTCAAGCTGGGCCTTCCATTTTCCCATGTGAGGTGGGGATTTACCCTTGCTCCGCCCCAATTTCCCACCCCTGAGGAATTCACCATAGAGATTGCGAGGGGCACCATGCTGGGAACCCCTTGCATAGAATACTTTATTATTATTTTTAATGAACAAAAATGTTGGTATAAGAGGGAAAATCCCCTGACCGGATAGCCCAGGCTAGAAGACGAAGAGTTGGTTTTTATATCCCGACTTTCTCTACCACTTAAGGAAGAACCAAACCAGCTTACAATCACCTTCCCTTCCCCTCCCCACAACAGACACCCTGTGAGGTAGGTGGGGCTGAGAGAGTGTGACTAGTAGGGCTGTTGAATTAAAAAAATCGGTATAGTTCAGATTTGGCTGAATTCGGCCCGTTTAGATTCGGGATATGCCGAAGTCCAAACTCCCCCACTTCGGTCCATGCAATTCGGTGGGAATTCAAAGTTTGGGGAAAAAATTCGGCCGAATAAAGCCATTAAAAACACAACCACGCCTTTCCGCGGCTCTGGGGGGGCATTTTTGGGGGTAGAGGTCCCAAACTTTCAGCGGAGCTTCAAAGGACCCTTCTTGCCACACACCCCAATTTTTGTAAAGATTGGGGGGCTGAGATATGGGCCCCGAAAGGGGTCCCCCCACCCTTAATGTGCATTTCTGAGCAGAGCTTGCCACCCACGCACAAAGCTCCAAGCCCCGACAAACAGCTGATGAGAGCAAGGGCGGGGCAGGTGCTAAGAAGTTTGCAAAGCAACAGAACTGCAAAGCAACACTGCAAAGCAACACAACTGCAAAGCAACACCCACAACTGCAAAGCAACACCTTTGCAACCATGCAAAGCAACACCTGACACCTGGGAGTTTGCAAACCATGGCAAGGGACAGAGGCAGCTAGCTATGCATAATGAGCAGGAGGGGGTGGAATTTCCCCTTTTGCATCGGACCCGGGACCAGGCAAATGTATTCTTTAAGTCACCATTTGAAAACCAGTTTTGAGCAAGCATCAAAATAGACCTAACCGATCTTATGAATGAGGGAAAACCTGAGGACACACTGAAGCCCCCCCTCAAACCAGGGAGAGAGAGACTCGAGGGGGCACACACCCCCAGGCAGAACGGGTGAAAGCCTCCTTTGGTTTCCCCCCCACCCACAGAAACTGCTCCCTCCCCACACACACACAGACTCTACTTCCCCCCCACACACACACACACAGGAGAAAAAGTATAGATTAAAGCCCCCGAAGGGGTCTTACTGTGGCTGTCTTCTGTTCCATCAGGAGGGGCTGGGAGGAGGACTGGGTAATCCAAGACGATTCCATTTAAGCATGGGACGTTTTGCTCTGGAGATGCATACAGGATCGGGTGATCCATTCATCCCAATAGGGAAAAGGGGAAAGCCCATATCTCGGCGGGCCCTGACCCAATGTTTAGAAAACTTGGGGGGTCTCTTAAGAAGGCTTGTCTGAAGCTCCGCTGAAAGTTTGGGGTCTGTACCCAAAAAAATGCGACCCTTGCAGCCGCGGAAAGAGAAAAGGGGGGAGCCAATATTTCTGCCCCCACTGAACCCATCTTTACAAAACTTGGGGGGTCTCTTAAGAAGGCTCGTCTGAAGATATCCTGAAGGTTTGGGGGCTGCATCCCCCAAAAAGCACCCCCTGCAGCCACAGAAATGGAAAAGGGGGAGGGAAAAGGGGGGGAGCCCATATCTCGGGACCCCCTGACCCAAAGTCTACAAAACCTGGGGGTCTCTTAAGAAGGCTCGTCTAAAGCTCCGCTGAAAGTTTGGGGTCTGTACCCAAAAAAATGCGCCCCCTGCAGCCACGGAAAGAGAAAAGGGGGAGCCCATATCTCGGGACCCCCTGACCCAATGTTTACAAAACTTGGGGGGTCTCTTAAGAAGGATTGTCTGAAGCTCCACTGAAAGTTTGGGGTCTGTACCCCCAAAAATGTGCCCGCTGCAGCCATGGAAAGGAGTGAATGTGCACAAGCACCCCACACACACACACACACACACAAGGATTTCTCTCACTCTCTCTCTCTCCCCGGCCCGGCCGTGCATCAGCTGATTCCTCCAGTACTCAATCCTGACTGGCCAGAAGAAGACCCAGCTTGGCCACCGATTGGCCGGGGGAGGAGAATGCTGCTTACTGACGGACCCGAATTTGCCAGATTTATTCGTGAACTCCCAAACTCGCTGAATTCGGCTCCCCCGGTTTCCCGCCATTTTTGAGTTCAGTTCATCCCGCACTAAAAACTGCCAAATCAGGGGAAATTCAGCTGTTTTTCGGTTCAGGCCGAACCGAATCGACAGCCCTAGTGACTAGCCCAAGGTCACCCAGATGGCTTTATGTGGAGTGGGGAAACAAATCCAGTTCACCAGATTAGCATTCACAACTCATGTGGAGGAATAGGGAATCAAACTGGTTCTCCAGATCAGAGTCCACCGCTCTAAACCACCCCTCTTAACCACTATACCACCTGGCTAGCCTGATCTTGTCAAATCTCAGAAGTTAAGCAGGGTCAACACTGGCAAGTATTTGGTATGGAAAACTCCAAGGAAGACCAGGGTTGTGATGTAGTGGCAGGCAATGGCAAACCACTTCTGAATGTCTTTTGCCTTGAAAACCTTTCAGGGTAGCCATAAGTCAGCTGTAACTTGACAGCAAAAAAGGGGGGGACTGATGAAAATGGGGAAATGTTCATGGCATTTACTTTTGTCTTAAGTGAAATGAACCCAGGTTACTGTCCTATGTGGGCATTCGAGTCTATAGTCTGATGGTTTGCCAGTACAACAGCTGGTCTATCCACCCAAATCATTTATTTTCTGGCTGTGATCAGGGCATAAAACTATTACACAGTGACAGATCTCTGTACAGAGATTTTAGTACCTCATATCATGTCTTTATAGCTTTTGAAATATAAAGTTCACTGTGCTTGGTCAAAGACATACATTTAAAAATCAATTCATGACAAAGTAAACATTTTCTGTTGCATCATCTGCTCCATTGTATTCTTGCTGAGCATCTCCCCCCATGAATCTCTTTGAAGGAGAAACTCTTGCTCTTTCAGATGTTTGCACCTTCTGACAGTATTTTTTATCTACCCCCATAATCATTTTTTTCACAGTACATCCTGTCTCATTTTTGTCTTCCTTAGACAATCTTCGTTTTGCGCTTTTCTTCAACTTAATTCATTTCACTTGTCCATCTGCCTGCCTGCCTACCTGATCTTGGATCCCGGCCTCTTTTATCTCATCCATGTGAACTTTTGGCAATTCCAACAAAGTTGGTTTTAAGATACAAGCGCTATTGGGCTTTGTGCTGTTCTTTGCAGCATGTTCTGTCCTTTGAAACATGACTTCTTAAAGAAATACAAAACATGCTTTCAGTTTCTGGATAGCTGAGCACATGCAATAGTGTCTTGTTAGACGAACCACATGATAGTCTATTTCTTCCTTAGTATTCTGCCTGACATTCAAGAGCAACTAAGTGACCTCATCGTTCTACACAATCACAATCCAGAAAATGTACTGAGGCATTCTAAAGAGCTTACAAACCTCTAATGGAACATTCCATTTGTTTCTTAGAATAGCAAACCATATCCTCAATACCACATTATGAATTAATTAATACTACACTGAATGTGCATTTTGGTTTCCTTGAGAGCCAGCGTGGTGTAGTGGTTAAGAGCGGTGGACTCTAATCTGGAGAACTGGGTTTGATTCCCCACTCCTTCATATGAGTGGTGGACTCTATTCTGGTGAACTGGGTTGGTTTCCCCACTCCTACACATGAAGCCAGCTGAGTGACCTTGGGCTAGTCACAGCTCTCTTAGAGCTCTCTCAGCTCCACCTACCTCACAAGGTGTCTGTTGTGGGGAGAGGAAGGGAAGGAGATTGTAAGGTGGTTTGATTCTTCTTAAAAGGTAGAGAAAATTGGCATATAAAAACCAACTCTTATTCTTTTTGTGGAAGAGGTAGGAAGGGATCTGATTTGAAAACACACCAGAAGTTTCATTGTGTGTATGAACTAAGTTGCACAAATTTTTAGATTCTTTTCTATGAATTTTATTCTGATGTACGTCTTTGAGGACTAGACAAGGAAAATGGTCTCAGCATAGTTCTGATATACAATGATGAATATAGACAATGAGTTTACCGTATCAAAAATGTGGAAAGTCTTACCACCATTTAGACAAAAAAAATCACCAAATATGAGAATGTATGGCCCTAAAATGTACACCATGGCTGTTTCTATGTGGATGTTTTGGCTTCCTTTCTGCAGCCATGGAGTGATGAGGCAAGGAAAGTGCAGAAGAACTTCCGGGTGGCTGCTTCATTACCACTGTGAATTCCTCAGCATTTGTAACAGCAATGTGTAGAATGGGAGTTCTGTGTAGAAGCAACCCATTCATATGATCAAGCAGCCCAGTCACAGAAAACTTAATACTGTAATACAACTTTTTTGTAGATTTATATGGCAGATAGAATGCTTTATGTTTTGATTTGGTACTAGAGCTTATAATAGCTCACTGCGGGTGTGGGGAGGAGGTAGTTGTGAATTTCCTGCATTGTGCAGGGGTTGGACTAGATCAAAGCTTCTTAAACTGTGGTTCGTGATCCCAAAAGGGGTCACATAACTGAATGTGGGGGTTGCAAAAAATTTGGCAACAGTAAATGGTAAAATTATATATATACCAAAGAATTGTTTTAAAATAAATTTCTTTATGTTTTATTATCAGTAAATGTTTGATTTGTATACCTATTTTATATACCTATATACCTGGGGTCACATAAAAATTTCTCAAGCGAAAAGGGGTCGCGAGTAGAAAAAGTTTAAGAAGCCCTGGTCTAGATGACCTTGGTGGACCCTTCCAACTTTATAATTCTATGATTCTAGGCAGTCCCACCCTAAAGCCCTAATACCATTGGTTGGTATCCTATCCCAGTTCCACAGAGGTGATACCAGTGAATGAAAAAAACCTCATGCCGAGGTAAAGAGAACTCAGAAATCTCACCAGAGTCTATTGCAGAGTCCATTTATTCATGCAGAATACTTTTAACCCACTTTTCTTCTTCACCATTGACTAGGCAGCACAGTAGCTGCTTTTAATGCCATTGACATTAGAGGGAAGCATTGTAGTGAGGGGGTATTTCTTTATAGCAAGATTTCTTGATATTTGCACTTCTTGGTTGGCTTGTATCCGTGGTCCTGTATCTTATATGCCTTTTCTTTTCTTGTCCATTATTTTCAGGTTCAAAGGAGATTAAACTACCCTGGATTCATGATATCTAGCATCTCAACTGGCTGCAGTCCCTGATAAGAATTACCCAGTTATACAGTGATATGATACTATAACAATACTGTAGCAGTAATATTCAACACGGAGAGGGAAGGTGGCATGGTATAGCCTGATCTTGTCGGATCTCAGAAGCTAAGCAGAGTCAGTACTTGGAAGGCAGACCCCCAAAGAAGGGTCTGCAGAGGAAGGCAATGGCAAATCACCTCTGCTTCTCACTTGCCTTGAGAGCCCCTTGCTGGGTCGCGATAAGTTGGCTGCGAATTGACGGCACTTGATGCACACAAAATATTTGACGAGGCAAATTCATGCTTCACATTCAGGCATACAATTGTGCAATAAATCAGAAGGAGGAAATAAAACATTTTGAACGTGGTTAGAAGACACGCACATCCTTGGCCAAGAATCACATTCAGAGTCAGAAAGAATGAACAGCAGGCCAAAGGCAAGGCCAAGGGTAGTAACAGGATCTGGCCACACTCATCAGACAAGTCTCAGAGTTAATGCCAGACTTCTGTCTGCAAAACATTTGGTTGCACTGGAGACTGGAGCTGCGAAATATAACCTCACTACCCAGGCCAGTTTTTAGTATGGGAAGCGAGTGGCTACATTGATTCCTAGCATCACAAATGAGCGGAATTTTAAATTCACATTAAATAGATGCTTATAAATGAGATGCCCATTAAGCTGCCAAGCCTGAAAGACAGGAGAAGAGTGCCTGGCAAGACAGATAATACTGATAATACTAGACGGTGCTTACTAATCCTGAACTGTACTCTTTCCTCTCCCCCTCCCCTTCCCCAGTCCTACCAATAGGCAGGGCAAGGCTGCTCATTTCAGGGGGCACATTGGGATATTATTAAAGGATATAAAATTGTCCATTATTTCCCTTAACATTTTATTTTTATCTCTGTGGCGGGTACAGATAGGATTTTCTACATCCCCTCAGAGTGTTATGGTCTCTCTCTGCTTCACCCCTTACTTATGCATGTTTTGAAGGAACAGTCTTTACCTACCCCTTGGGAGGGTAACAGTGAATTTAAATGAAGTGACAAACGCAGCAAACGTGTTCAAGAAAACAAACTGTAGGGGGTAGCAGCGGTGCTTTGCTTCAAACCCAGGGCCCTAACTGAGTGGGGGGATGAGGAGGGCAGCCGCCACCCCTGTAGCATGCAGAGAGGGCAGCAGGACTTCCTCTCATACCCAGCACAGAGACGCCTACAGAAGAGGTAGTTCTGCCACCCTCTCTGCATGCCACAGGGGTGGCAGCTGCCGAAGAAGAAGAAGAAGAAGAAGAAGAAGAAGAGTTGGTCTTTACATGCCGACTTTCTCTACCACTTAAGGAAGAATCAAACCAGCTTACAATCACCTTCCCTTCCACTCCCCACAACAGACACCCTGTGAGGTAGGTGAGGCTGAGAGAGTGTGACTAGTCCAAGAACACCCAGCTGGCTTCATGCGTAGGAGTGAGGAAACAAATCCAGTTCACCAGATTAGCCTCCTCCGCTCATGTGGAGGAGTGGGGAATCAAACCCGGTTCTCTAGATCAGACTCCACCGCTCCAAACCACCGCTCTTAACCACTACACCACGCTGGCTCTCAATGGTCACTTATGCATGGTAGGTTTAGCCCCCTTCATTCCCTGTTTCAGCCAGGATCAAGTTTTTAAAAATGCACGTTACCTCATTCCTTTTCGGCTCAACCCCGTTTCAACTTTAAACGAACTCGTCTTTTCCCATTCCTCTTCTCGCCGGAGTCAACCGGTCTTTCCTAGCTGAAACCAGATCCAAAGAGCGTGCATAACACTTGCCTCGCATTGAGCTTTCCCCGCCCCCTTTCCAAACCCCTCTTCTGTTCTGTTTGCTGATAGCCATACAGGGGAAGCAGCGAAGATTGGCATCTCTCACAGCCAATCACGAAGAGGCAGGGATTCAATTGCTTCCTTGGAGCTCTTTCTGAGAGAATGAAAGGCTTTTTTAAAAATAAGGCTTGGATTTCACCCCCCGCCTTCTTTCAAATGTCTCCATTTTTTTTGTTTTTGTTCTTAAAATGCTTTTTTATGCGGCAGTTGGGTCTGGGGGGAAGGAAATGTTCTCTCACGAGGTGAGCCAATCACAGACCAGCAATTAAAGGGGTGGGACTTGATTTGAACTTGGGAGAGCGCTTTCCTGTATTCATGCCCCCGATCTGCACACGGTTTATTCCCTGATCATTTAAGCCAAATGCATACAGTTTTCCCCAACCCAGGTTGCTTTGATCCTGGCTGAAACGGGGAATAAAGAAGGGTAAAGTGAGCATGCATAATCGGCCAGTGACAGCAATTCTCCTGTTCTCTTCCAGATTATATAATCCACAATCGCTCTTTGGTAGAAAGGATGAGGGGCTGAAAAGAAAGGGATCCCTAATTAACATTCAATTGACTTTACACAGACCATGCACAGATATGCACAAACTGAATTATTATCACTTGATATTTGCAACTGTCATGTGCTAGCATGACTGTGTGAAAGTCTGTCATGGATCACATTATATGGATAGTTATGTAGCACCTCTACAGATAATTTATTGCAATATAAGCTTTGACAGGCAAGATCCTCCTTCAGACATCTGCAGTGCAATCCTAAATGAAGTTATGTCCTTCTAGGCCCATTTATTTAAGACAGCACTATAACTTTTGAGTAACACTTTTTTTAGGTCATGAATGCAGTTTGTCAATAAGGCATGCTTATCAAACATATCATTTGATGCTATCTACCATATTGACTGATTCCTTCCGCTTTTCCTGCACTCCAGTACTGATAAAGTCTGCAGATTGCACTTGCAAACACTACATGTTATCCAAATCCCTGACTTATCATGCAATTTATGAAAAGTTTATGTTATTACTTCATACATACTTTCTCCCCACCCTCCCCATGTTACAACAATGTTACTGTGTTAGGGCAATAAGGATCCTTGTAATGCTCCGTGGCACAGAGTGGTAAGCTGCAGTACTGCAGTCCAAGTTCTGCTCACAACCTGAGTCTGATCCCAATGGAAGTCGGTTTCAGGTAGCCGGCTCAAGGTTGACTCAGCCTTCCATCCGTCCAAGGTAAGTAAAATGAGTACCCAGTTTGCTGTGGGTAAAGTGTAGATGACTGGGGAAGGCAATGGCAAACCATCCCATAAATATAGTCTGCCTAGTAAATGCCAGGATGTGATGTCACCCCATGGGTCAGGAATGACCTGGTGCTTGCACAGGGGACTACTGTTACCTTTTATTGCCATAAAGGCTACCAGATTAATTATGGCTTAAGCATTGATGGATACAGTCAACTTCATGAGATGAATCACGATGGGTAGCTGTGTTAGACTGCCTGTAGCAGTAGAAAAGAGCAAGAGTCCAGTAGCACCTTAAAGACTAACAAAATTTCTGGCAGGATATGAGTTTCCATGAGTCACAGCTCACTTCTTTGGAGATGAATGAGAAATATCCTCATACACTTCATGTTATATGCAAAGGCAGTTTTCTGTCTTAGCACTGCCCTAAAACTTGTATCATTAATACTTGAACTTTCCTGCAGGAGAATTTGCACTTTACATTCATTAGCAATTCTTTAACAGGCTAATTAGATGACTGCAAATTGAATTTTTTAAATGAAGTAGTGTTCTGTTTTTTCATCAGTTAAGTGGGAAAGCTAAGAGAAAGCTTGAGAAACTGTGTCAGATGCTATGTTCTCTCGAGTCTTTAAACCCATTGACCCATTGGGCACTGTGACCAGGCATATTTAATCAGCTACAAACTGTTTCTGCACTCATAGAACTGGGTCTGTAATGTAATGCTATTTTTTTTCCCTACCACCAAACCCAGTCTTGGGAGAAATGAATGCTAATATAAGTAAGCCCATTGCTAAAAATGCTAATGAAGCAGTCATCATGCTTGAGCAAGCAAACTCAATTCTTTTGGAATTCCCTGTTCAGCATTTGGAAGCTAACAGAGTTGAATTCAGAAAGCATTCTTTCATCTGCTTATATCCCTGCTTTGTCATGAAAACCTCTTCTCTGGAAGGAAAGTGGTCTTTACACAGAGGTTCCAAATATCAAGCATTGAGCTTTGGAGAGATGTACAAATGTGTGATTATTATAATGCTCATTGTACTTGGATGTCTCAACAGGGCTGATGCTGCAACGTGTAACACTGAAGAAGTCTCTTTGAAACTAAATTTTGCTGTTTGTGTTTATGTGCCAGGCTCATTTGAGTTGGAAAGCTGCACGATTGCTAGTTAGCAATCCCAAGGGAAGGTGGATTTCTATTCAATGTTCATTGAGAATTCTATATCCTACACATGTAATAGCAACAGGCTGAGTCTATGAACCTCTACAATGGAGCAGCAATTAATTATCGGATCGAGGGCAGGGGCTGCCATCTTGGTGCTAGGGCTCCGCTCCTGTCCTCATCCCTGTCATCCAAGTAGGAGCAGGGCAGCTCTCCTAGGAAATTACGCCAATTGTCGGGGGACTGGGCAACAGTAGGGTGATCATTCCTTGCCCCCTTTGATAATCATGCAGCTCTTTCTAGTAAGCTGTTGTTGAAGACCCACATGGTTGACACTGCCTTCCCAAATAAAGAGCACACATCCCCTAGCTTTTCTGTTCTTCTTATTTCCTCTTACTCTTGGGCTGCACACCTGCAACAGGGGCTGATTAACTTTGTTTGGAATGGAGTTTGTAGAGATGATGAATTGATGATGATGAAAAGCAGTTGCCACAGGTTGACACAAACTTAAAACGAACACTCCAATCCTAAACAGGGTTACTTGGAAGCAAGTTCCATTAATGTCAGCAGGAATTACTTCCAAATAAATATGTGTTAGATTACTGTAACTGTAGTGTCCAACTGTTTCAGACCTGAGATCCACCTACTTGTAAAGGTCTTTGCTTGATACCATTTATATATTCATTTGTTTCCTTTACTGTCTGTGTTAGCCCTCAAATTACAAAATTAATGGTGATGCTAGTGATACAGACCACTATGGGTAGGGCTGCCAGTTCCGGGTTGGGAAATACCTGGAGATTTTGGGGGCGGAGCCTAAGGAGGGCAGGATTTGGAGAGGGGAGGGACTTTAATGCCATAGAGTACAATTGCCAAAGCGGCCATTTTCTCCAGGTGAACTGATCTCTATCAGCTGGAGATCAGTTGTAATAGCAGGAGATCTCCAGCTACCTCCTGGAAGCTGGCAACCCTAACCATGGGATCAGATGCACTCCACAGTCACCTAGCAAGTAGTGTAAGAACAAAATCAGTCTTCAGCTCTAGCTCTCCAAGGCATGCTAGTTCTGTAGCAGCTAAAGCCAATTCATAGGATCAAGTTGCCAAGTAACCAAAATTTAAGGCATAGTTGTCCAGAAAAGTAATGTTTATAATGGGTCTAAAGGACTAGATCTGAATGATTGCCACATTTGTAGTCATGGTGGAACCTTCTGCCAAGTAAGGTGGGCCCCAAGAAGGTAGCTTAAGTGACTGTAGAAGAGGACAACTGAGAGGCATCATGGCCTCACAGACAAATATGGCCTCTGGGTAGGGTTGCCAACTGCCAGGTATTGGCGGCACGGAGGCTCAAATATACAAAACCACACTGGAATTAAACCATAAATAATCTAATCAAAGCATTGACACATGCAAACATCAAACGTAGTGAGAGAAGCTTCAGGAGGAATACATAGATCTTCAACATCTCGAATTAAATGTCTAGTATCTGACAAGTATGACGGGGTATCCCTAGCATACATCTGTAAGAAGGAATCAAGGTATTTTGAAATGGGCTCCAGCAGGGAACCAACCAAACTGATAGGTACTCGAGGAAATTCTACAAGCAAAAAATCAGCGGTGTTCTTGTCTATGTAATTGTCTATGTAATTGAGAGAAGAGGCTTCATACACCGTGGTTTTAATGATGGTATATACTCATTTTGTGGGATCCGAGGAAAGTTTCTTGTAATATGTTGTGTTGTTTAATTGCCTCCAATTTTCTTGTTCATAATCCTCTAGATTCTGTATAACCAGCTACCCCCTTTATCTGCAGGTCGGAAGATCAAAGAAGTATCCTGTGATGAATCTTGAAGTATGTTCATTTGAGACACGGACATGTTTTGATGAGGGTTATGATTTGCTTTACGATTTTCCAATTTATGTAAGTCACAAAGTATCAATGATTGAAACGTGGCAAGAAAATGACTGCAGTTTTTAGGAATATAAGTGGATTTTGGTTTAAAAGTGGCTCGAGGCTTTAAATAAGGTCTGGTGTCACGGAATTGCTCCTTCAGTTTCAATATTCTGAAAAATTGGAACAGATCGACCTGACTTTGAAAACGGGAGTAACGGGGGGTAGGAACAAAACTAATACCTAATTCCAGTACCTGTTGTTCTTCTGGTGTCAATATTCTAGAGGACAAATTGAAGATTAGGGTTTTGGCTTCTGACGTCCCCGTGGTCTGGGGTCCCTGCGAAAATCCGTGCGTCCTGATCTTAATGAATATGATGAACCGTAAGAGCCCAGGCTGGAACCTCTGGAAGTGTTCCGTTCCACAGAGGAGTCGGATTGAGCGTTCTGAGGGACTCTGCCCTGAAATCTGCATGGACGCCGTGTGCCTTGACCCAACCAAAAATAAACACGATCCTGGGCATAATCGTCCTGGTCTCTGGTAATTTTCTTGTTTTTGTAATCATCAATGTTGGAAGAATATGCAGCTAATTCTTTTTCAAGAGCTTCAGTCTGGGAATTGAATACATCGTCGGCTACTGTAGCTTTAAATTCTTCTTGAGCTTGAATCGCCTGTTCTTGTACTGCATCCCTGACTACCAGGGAATGTTCAATAATAAGAGTCATCAGATCGATGGAACACTTATTAAGGATGGCCACCCATTTTTCTCCAACCGATTGATTTTGCCGAATGATATTAAAGCCTACGGGCTCATTGATAATGTTTACTTTTGTTTAAAATATTTGGAGCTGAAGAAAGCTTTTTGAAACATGCAACAACGACTAGCCACATGTTCTCCTTTTTCTCCTTTTTGGTTGTATATAATTTGAACCTTGCTTGCTCATTGGATTTTGGACCATGTTCTTTGGGACGGGAGACTCCCGCCCACTTTGAGGACTTGTATTTGATTTTTGAAATTATCTGCTTGTACATCAAGAAGTACTTACGTTGTGTTTAAGTTGTATTGTTTGCATGTGTCAATGCTTTGATTAATTAGATTATTTATGGTTTCATTCCAGTGTGCTTTTGTATATTTGAGCCTCCGTGCCGCCATTTTCTTTAACTACGTTAATTCTGGCACAGGTGATTCTAATTATTGTAACTGCCAGGTATTAGCAGGAGATCTCCCGCTAATTCAACTGATCTCCAGCCGATAGAGATCAGATCACCTGGAGAAAAATGGCCACTTTGGCAATTGAACTCTATGGCATTGAAGTCCCTCCCCTCCCCTAACCCCGCCCTTTTCAGGCCCCGCCCCCCAAATCTCCTGCTGGTTGCGAAGAGGGACCTGGCAACTCTACCTCTGGGCCCCAACTCCACAGGCCCTCAGTGTGATCAGGAACACTGGAAATTTGTTCCCCTAATCCCCTCTTTGTGATGCTTGGATCACTTGAATAGGTCTGTAGTTAGCAATTACAAGAAATCTTAAAGCAATATCAATAATAGCAATAACAAGAAATCTTAAACAAATGTCAATGTAACAGAGCCATATATGGTGTTGGGTATGCTTACCAAAGGCTTGTTTACATGATCAGTTATCTTAAGAAGACAACCCCTCAATTTATTTCAGTTCTAGATTTGTTTACACTGTCATGGGATTACATAAAGTTCATGAACATTTCATGTCAAAAATGTGCAAACAATAAAAAGAACTCTAATTATTAATGGTCCATTGATTCAACTGTGTCTCACTGTAGATAAATATTTGCAAAAAATTATAGATTTTCACCATCGTCTCAGCTCTATAGAGTTTGCAATTCACAATAAAGTCTTGGAATTGATTCAATGTAATGAATTCAGAGATGTGGCAAAAATATTTTGTTTCCATTAACCACCTCCAAAATAGTCCTGGTAATCTTGATACTGCAAAGTACACCCCAACTGCAGAACAACTGGCGGGAAAATACTAAAATCATTAACAATTTATTAACCTGACTATTCAAAGTAAACAAAACAGAAGCAAAAACAGCAATAGACAAAATGTTATTTGCAAAGTTTTACTCAGTCACAAATATATTGGATACCTGTCAAGAGCCTCCAAAATTAGTTCAATAGCTGGAAGACTTTACAGATTGATGCTGCCTGTGGTGTAACTTATAACAAAGGCAGCTTCCCCCCTGCAAATTAGATCCATTTCTTCAGGTGTCAGCATCTCTTTGAAAGGTGATGGGATTTGTTAACGTATGTTGTGAGAAGTCTTTGTAAGTCATAAGGCCTAGACACAGAATTAACTAAATTGTTCTTTCAGTTTTCAGAAGTATATAGCAAGTGAAAGGAAGATAAAGAAAAATACACCATAGGAAAAGATTAACACAAACTACCAGGAAAGGAGGATAATAAAATGGAATCCTCTCAGGGACATGATAAAATCCAGGATTTTAGATGGTACAGTATTTCCCTCTGCCCCAACACACACACACACATACACACACACAATGACAGCTGATGTGTAACAAATTTTACTATGAAACCAAAGTTGTTTCTTCAGTATTTTATGTTTTTATATCATACATTCTTCAAATGTCTTTAAAGATGTCAAATTTAGTAAGGTGATTTTCTTAATAGTAACCAAAGGTGTATACTTATTTGTTGTTTCTCTAGCAGTAAGGAAAGGTTTCAAGAGGAGGGATCTTATTAGCCTCAGCCTGGTTTGAAGAACAATGGCTCTGGTATCCTTTAGGTATTGGATATCCTATGTCAGGGCAGGCAGCTGATTCAAGTCAGTAGTCACTAAAAGATCTAATGATTTCCTTCTGATGTAGCATTTTATGTATTCATTATATTATGTATTCATTATATTACCCTGTAATATACAACACGCCCTGACCTGGATGGCCCAGGCTAGCCTGATCTCGTCAGATCTCAGAAGCTAAGCAAGGTCAGCCCTGGTTAGTATTTGGATGGGAGACCACCAAGGAATACCAGGGTTGTTGTGCAGAGGAAGGCACTGGCAAACCACCTCTGTTAGTCTCTTGCCATGAAAACCCCAAAAAGGGGTCGCCATAAGTTGGCTGCGACTTGACGGCACTTTACACACACACAATATACAACACAGGGAGGGAAAGTGGCATGGCATAGCCCAATCTCATCAGATCTCGGAAGCTAAGCAGGGTCGTTACTTAGATGGGAGACCAGCAAGGAAAGAGTCTGCAGAGGAAGGCAATGGCAAGCCACCTCTGCTTCTCACTTGCCTTGAAAGCCCCTTGCTGGGGTCACCATAAGATGGTTGCAACTCGACAGCACTTTATACACAATATATAACACAAATTGAGTAGAACAACAAAACACAAATAATGTGAACACAGGGAGGAGTAGATAATATATAGTTTAAATGGACAAGTATGAATGTTATATGCGTGTGTGTGTGGGGGAATTCTGTCATGCAAAAAACACAAAGTAAGCCTGTGTTTATGTTCCTGCTGCACTTCATAGGAGCTGAACTTCGGAGTCCTGGAGAGTCAGGTACCCTCAGTTGTCTCCCAAACAAGTTTATAATTGTTACTCCATCACCTTCTTTCCCTTGCTCACCTTCACCTCCAGTCTGTGTTGTCCCTTTAACAGGATGCTTCCAGATTCTCTCTGTATTGATAAATGCTTTTAAAATGTATTTAATGAACATTTTAAATATAACAAGCTCACACCCCGCTTTTCTTGTGAACTAGGCCCTCTGCCTAGAGCTCTGTAATGGTGGTGGCCACGGGGTTTGGTGAGGGAGAAGAATTCAAAGGGAAAATACTTAGAAGGCATGCCCTTTTCAGATGAAAGCAGTTTTTGTATTAGCGATTCTACCAAAAAAAAAAAAACTGTACAACGCTAACTGTAAGAAAAATAGGAGGGTTCTGGATATTTATTTTATTACAACAGAAAATAGTTCTCAGAACTGTTCACAGTTTGAAAACGAAGACCAAAAGCTATGTTTGTCTCTGTACTGCTCTAGCAGCGGCCCATCTTGGGGAAGCCACAGTGTAGCTTGTGTGGACACCGAACTTGGAGGCTGAGTAGCTGATGCAGAGGAAGGAGGATTTATTTATTCTTCTGTTTAAAACTTATTCTTCTGTTTAAAACTTAACCCAAGGCAACTCACAAGGAAGTCATAAAAATAAATCATTGTCTTAATAAACATAAGTCAGCATACTAAATACAATAAATGAGCCAAACTCGGGTCTCCCTAGACTGGACGATTTCACCTGCCTTCAAAATGGAGGCAAGTTTGAGGCCTGGTGGGTTTACTTTGGAAGGGGAGGGGCTTCAATGGGATAAAGTGTTAGTCTGTCTTTCAATAGCAGCAGAAAAGAGCAAGAGTCCAGCAGCACCTTAAACAAAATTTCTGGCAGGGTATGAGCTTTCACTTATAATTCTGAAGAAGTGAACTGTGGCTCATGAAAACTCATACCCTGCCAAAAGTTTTGGTGTTTTATGCATGGTCACTTTAACCTCCTTTATTCCCAGTTTCAGCCAGGATCAAATTTTTCAGTATGCACGATATCTCATTCCTTGGAAGCTCAACGCTGTTTCGACGCAAAACAAACCTGGCTTTTCCCATTCCTCTTCTGGCCCTAATTAAACCGTTCATCCTGGCTCATTCCGGAGTCACAGAGCGTGCAAACTCCATTCTCGGGTTGAGCTTCCCCACGCTATCACGCCCCACCTTTTTCCTACCCCCTCCTCAAAGCAGCATGCTGATGGTTAAGCAGGGGAAAACAGAAGATTGGTTTCTCTCACAGCCAATCACAAAGCAGTGTGTACAGAGGCAGGGATTCAAGTGCTTCCTGCTTCCTGCTACCTCGGAGCTCTTTCTGAGCAAAAGAAAGGCTTTTTAAAAACGAGACTTGGATTTCTCTCCCTCCCCTTCTTTCAGGTAGCTCCATTTTTTTGTCTTTTGTTCTTAAAATGCTTTTTTATGTGGCAGTTGGGTTTGAGGGGAAGGAAATCTTCTCCCATGGGGAGCACTGCGAAGTAAGCCAATTACAGAGCAGCATTTAAAGGGGTGGGACTTGATTTGAGCTTGGGAGACTGCTTTTCTGTATTCATGCCTCCATTAGCACACAGTTTCGTCCCTGATCATTCAAACCAATGCATACAATTTCCCCAACCCAGGTTACTTTAATGTGTGATGAACCCAGGTCCAAGCAGGGAGATCCAACCCATGTATAAAAGACCTTTGTTAGTCTTGAGCCCTGTGATTCAGAGTAGTAAGCTGCAGTACCAAGCTCTGCTCATGACCTGTTCAATCCCAATGAAAGTCAGTTTCAGGTAGCCGGCTCAAGGTTGACTCAGCCCATCTTTCCTCCGAGGTCAGTAAAATGAGTACCCAGCTTGCTGGGGGTAAAGTGTAGATGACTGGGGAAGGCAAAGGCAAACCACCCTGTAAACAGAGTCTGCCTAGTAAACGTCAGGATGTGACATCACTCCATGGGTCAGGAATGATCTGGTGCTTGCACAGGGGACTACCTTTACCTTAAGGCGCTACTGGACTCTTGCTTTTTTGTACTGCTATTCACACTGGCTTTCATTAATACATGATTCTACAGTACAGAGTCAGAGAACTGGCTCATCTAGCTCAGCACAGTCTACTCTGGCTCAGGTAGAGGTCTTTCTCAATCATCCTATCTGAGAACCTTTCACCTGGCAATGCCGGAGATTGAACCTAGATCATCTCCATGTTCTGTTCACTGAGCTTATAGTTATTCTCCAAAATACAGTTCTTCCCCAAAGAGCTTACAGTCTATACATTAACAGCTATGCAACCTCAGATCTTGTTAGCTGCAGACACCAGTGACTGAATATGAGAGTTTCTGCATGTGAAGTATGTACTCTGCTACAGAACAACCTTCCTTATTTCTCAGGGAAAGGCTACACCAGGATTTAAACTGGCAATCCCAGCCATATATGGCAGACACCATCAAGGCAGCTCTTTTAGGGTAGAAACTGGGCACGTTCCAGGTAGAACTTTAGTCTGGGTGATGTGATTGTCAATTTTGCACAATGTGCCAGCAGCACTGAAACATTACTGACATAACACCCAAATAAGGTCCTTTGGCTGATTCTGCACTAGGGCAGTTTCCAAACTGTTTTCAGAGGTATCCCCATAGAAAACGCAGTTCTCAGTCCCAACATTACTAGAATATTGTTCTCTTGGTCAGTGACTAGCTGGTAATAAAATGTAACAGGGAAAAAGGCATTCAGACTATATACCTTCTCTTTCTGGAAAAGTATGATGCTGGACATAACATAGAATCTTAATTTCTCACAATGGTTGCATGACTTTCAACACATCTATCTTGTTTGGATTCAGTTTAGTTATCCTTATCTACTTCCACCACTCATGACAAAAACTACTGCTGTTGGGTTAAGTAAGTAAAGTGTGCTGTTGAATCATAACCAACTCATGGTAAGTAGTAGAGAAAGTCGGCATATAAAAACCAACTCTTCTTCTTCTTCTTCTTCTTCTTCTTCTTCTTCTTCTTCTTCTTCTTCTTCTTCTTCTTCTTCTTCTTAATATATTCTACCGCAACACCATTTTTGCCTTATATCTTTTGAAGGTAGATGTCTTAAATGTTTAAAGGAACGGCATTAAGAGCTTCAAGGAATTGTTCCTCCCTACCACCTACACTCTCCCCCGCTCCACACATTCTAAAGCACAATAATTCATTATATGTTAACTGTCTAACAAACTATTTAAACTACTCTAGATAATACAGTTACAATAATGACATGGTAAAAGGGAAATCAAAAGATTCTTTTGAATACTAAAGGGAGATGGAGTGTGTATTCATAGGAGACGCCAATGAGAGGATTGCTGAAGCAGGGATATTAAAAGATAATGGGTGAGAAGAGATGAGTAGAAGTGATGTTTGTTCCAAATGATACAAGTAGGAAAAGAGAACTGTGGTGAGGGTATCAGCTTGGGAAGCAGCACTTGCAGGTGGGTGGATGTCTGATTTGCACATCTTCCAAGAGATTAACTGAACAATGTATGTGAGACAGCCATGTACGTACGTGATAGTTTCATATCTTGGCAATACTTTCATGGGCAATTGCACTCTGGATGCATAAAAGTCTATTATAGTTAGGGAACAGGAGACACACATTGCCTTTAAATTGTGGAACTCCCTGCCCCAGGATGTGGTGATGGCTGCCAACTTGGAAAGCTTTAAGAGGGGAGTGGACATGTTCATGGAGGAGAGAGCTAGCCATGGCTACTAGTAAAAATGGATACTAGTCATGATGCATACCTCTTCATTCCAGGATTAGAGGAGCATGCCTATTATATTAGGTGCTTTGGAACAAAGGCAGGACAATGCTGCTGCAGTTGTCTCGTTTTGGGGCTTCTTAGAGGCAGCTGGTTGGCCACTGTGTGAGCAAACTGCTGGACTTGATGGACCTTGGTTGCCAAGCTCCAGGGTTGCCAAGCTCCAGGTACTAGCTGGAGATCTCTTGCTATTACAGCTGATCTCCAGCTGATAGAGAGAAGTTCCCCTGGAGAAAATGGCCGCTTTGGCAATTGGACTCTATGCCATTGAAGTCCCTCCCCTTCCCAAACCCTGCCTTCCTCAGGCTCCATCCCAAAAACCTCCCGCTGGTTGCGAGGAGGGGACCTGGCAACCCTATCCAGAATGGACTTTCTTGTGTTCTTATAAGAACATACTGGGCTAGCTTTTTTTTCCTAAAAGAAACACAAGCATGGGAAACAAGTCTGTGTAGCTGCTAGTGCATGTCTGGAACTTGGACATATCAAAGTCAAGGCAGGCAGAATTGTTATGGCTGAACCTCCCATGTCTAGCAGGGGATGGCAGCTTCCTAAGGGAAAGTCGCAGCATTTGGTGTGGCTGTTGCCTAAGATTCAGGCAGACAGTTTTGGGAGCAGGTGTGTCTGGAAAATGGATGGAACCCCTGAGCAAGGGGACACAAGGTAGGAGACCTGGGAGTAAAACTCCTGTACAGGAGGAGAAGGTACAACAAATACTGATGCCTATGCTGAGGTAAGCACCCACTAAATTCTGAACACACCAGAAGTCACCCACACAATCAAATTACAAGCCCACAAATTACAAGCCCACTTTCCAAAAAATCTAAAATAATCTTTAAAAGGTGTTAAAGGTGAAAATATCAAAGGTTCACCTTAGAATGAACCTTTCCCGATCTTTTCAAGGCAAAAATATTTTCGGGGCCAGGTGAAAAAGATACATACTGCCCAGTTTGTCCCTGCATGAATAGAAATGTTATTGAGAAAAGCTGATAATATAGTACGTCAGCCAAATATTGATAATGAAATCCAAAAACTTGTAAAGCACTGAGATGCATGTGCAGAATTCCAGTCAATCAAACAGAGGGAACCTGATAATGGCATGATATTCCTAACAGACTTTGGAGCGTGGTGGAGATGGACCTCTTTGTGGAAAATGATAGTAACTAACCACATGGATCCAGGAAGTAACTGATCACAATCTAATCTGAGTATATCCTGTTCGTTAGTTTTGGAAGCAGAGATGTATGGATCTGTCATGTCCATTTTTTTTCATATTCAGAAACTGTGAACCTTTTCATTTTGACTGTTCCCAGTGCTGGTGTCTCAAATTCATTTGCTACTTTTATGTCATGTTTGTGCCATTAAGATGTGATTGATACAAAAATAGATATCAATTCTAATGGTAACAATGGTGAAGTTAAAAGAGAACAGCAGTTTGGGCTCAGAATGCAACATGTCAGTGTAAATGCAGCCCACTTTCCAAGTTGAGCACAAATAGCCCGTGCCTAAAAAAATCTCCCTTCCTTCTACTGCCTCTCTCATTCCTATATTACAAGAGCTGCTGGCTTAGGTTCTACACTCAGTTCAGGGTTATGCTGCCTACTGAGGAGTGAGACATACAAAAGATTATAAGGGGTATGCTGACAAAACAATGCAACTTGTCTTCGTGCTTGGAAGAAGTACTGAGACTCCAGATAGAATGAAATCAAAACAACTTTTATTGATGCAGATGATAATACAAGCAGCTGGGCCACTCAAGTGCACTCAAGCAGTCAAAATAATATCAGTACCAAAATAGTAACCAACATTGAAATGCCCATGTTAACAGCTAAATATTGTAAGCACCTGTACACACTATGCAATGTACTCCACTCAAGACAGAGAAGGGAAGAGGTCAAAGAGGAAGAGGAAGAGGGGGAAGTGGGGACATAACTACCTATCTGTGCAAGTTCCAGGTAGAAGTCTGGTTATAAGAACATCAGAACATAAGAAAGGCCCTGCTGGATCAGACCAAGGCCCATCAAGTCCAGCAGTCTGTTCACACAGTGGCCAACCAGGTGCCTCTAGGAAGCCACTAACATGACGAGTGTAGCAGCACCATCCTGCCTGTGTTCCACCGCACCCAAAATAATAGGCATGCTCCTCTGATACTAGAGAGAATAGGTATGCAGCATGACTAGTATCCATTTTAACTAACAGCCATGAATACCCCTCTCCTCCATGAATACCATATGTCCACTCCCCTCTTAAAGCCCTCCAAGCTGGCAGCCATCACCACATCCTGGGGCAGGGAGTTCCACAATTTAACTATGCGTTGTATGAAAAAATACTTCCTTTTATCTGTTTTGAATCTCTCACCCTCCAGCTTTAGCAGATGACACCGTGTTCTAGTATTATGGGAGAGGTAGAAAAACTTCTCCCTGTCCACTCTCTCCAAACCATGCATAATTTTATAGACCTCTATCATGTCTCCCCTCAGCTGCCTTCTTTCCTAGCTAAACAGCCCTAAGTGTTTTAACCGCTCTCCATAGGACAGTTGCTCTAGTCCTCTAATCATTTTGGTTGCTCTTTTCTGCACCTTCTCAAGCTCTGTAATATCCTTTTTTAGGTGTGGTGACCAGAACTGTACACAGTATTCCAAGTGTGGTCTCTTATGAAGACAGGAGTCCAACCATATAGAGAGCAAAAAACCAAAGGTCACTTTCAAGGGAAGAGCAGTGGGGTCCAGACTATGTTGTAGCTCTAAAGCATGCAGAGAAGCAATGTCACATGATTTGAGTTAGTTGTGCAGCTTCCGTAACTACTCTCAGGAATCAAGTCAACAGGAGCACAGAAGATCTTCAGTTTGGGGAAAGATTCTGGCTCTAGATTCTGGTTATAGAACCAGAAGACTACATTCAGAACAAAAGATTCTTTTCTCTCCAAGCTTTGAACGTGCAGATGATGCAAGGCATGCCATATGATTGACTGAAATTGTTGAGAAGGGAGGTTTGGGGCCTTGGGAATATTTCCAAATAAGGAATGGTGGAAAGATCTTTAGATAGGAAGGAATTGGGTTTGAGGCACTCTTAGTTACTTCAGTGAGCTGAGCACAAATTGGATTATTCCACATTGGGAATCTTTTAGTGGCAATGGGTCACTACTGGCAGGAATGCTAATATAGCTGGATCCTTTGTGTCTAAATATACCCTGATCAGTAGCTTAAGATATGCTGGTAGTCTTCTTGCTACTGGAAGAACCTTATCTCCTGGAACTATTCTTTCTCAGAAACAATGGTTTGATTAGGCTTGGTCCTATTTTTTTTCTGCCAGTCCTTGGAGGTTTGATGTGCTAATGGACAGAAACTATGCTTCTTGGCCTCATGCTCCTAAACCAGTCAGAAGCTGATCCCACATCCTCAAGACAGATGGGGAAAGAAAAAGGCCAACAAAAAAGAGGCTTCATGGCAATAAGATTATGACACTATCAATATCCATCTCGGCCAACTGCATCAGAAGTATACTATAGTAGGGTTGCCAACCTCCAGGTACTAGCAGGAGATCTGCTAGTACAACTGATCTCCAGCCAATAGAGATTAGTTCACCTGGAGAAAATGGCTGCTTTGGCAATTGGACTTTATGGCATTGAAGTCCCTCCCCTCCCCAAACCCCACCCTCCTCAGGCTCCACCCCAAAAAGTCTCGCAACCCGAAGAGGTACCTCGCAACCCTATACTATAGCCAATAGAGAGGTCCAGGAATATCAACAGGGCTATATTTCCCTCTCTTGGTCCCTATGAAGAACTCTAATTCTCTGACACTTTTCACTGTTTTCAGCAGATGTCTCATTGAATTGAAGTGAGTTCATACATTGTAAACGTGCAAGTGACTAGTGAATACATGGAGAAATTCCCAAGTAGTTCCAGATACAAAACTCATTGAAATTCATAGGAGCAGTTCACTGCCCTCATAGGTGAGACCTTTAACTGGGAGTATTTTTCATCATAAAAGGCAACCAACACCTTTCCTTTTCATGAAATGTGCTTGAATGAGTTATTTCATTTAAGGGTGTTTTAAAGTCAAGGGAAAAACGGAGAGAGGAGGGGAGTAAGAAGTTTGTGAGCAGTGTAGGACAAAAATAGCACTTAAATGTGTAGTTTCTTGGATAGTTTCCAAATGACTTTAAACTTTCTCAAGGTTTAGGTAGGGGGACAGAACTGTTTATGCCCTCTATTGCTATTTTATGATGTACAGAGACAGCCTCATAAAGTTTGTTGCTGCTTTGTCATGATTCATCTCTTTTTCCTGAAGTATTTGGCAACCACCAGAGGGTTTGGAGCTAAGCCATCTATGGAATCTGAAGCCTGAACTCCAGCTGTCCACACCCCCAGTGGATTCAGAGTTTTTCAAAATGTTCAGCTGAGATTTTACTTCTTAATGGAATACTGAATTGATAGTTTACATGAGTAATTTGCCAGCTAATTATCCATGAATCACATTTTTATCCCACTCTTCTCCAAGGAACTCAGGATGGTATCCCTTGTTCTCTTCTCCATTTTATCTGTGAGATACGCTATGCTGTGACAAAGCAAAAGGTCAGTAAACTTTATGGCTGAGCAAAGGTTGGATTCCAGATTGCATTGGTCATAGCATGATCCATTAACTATGATACCATTCTGGAGCTCACAAACAGATCATAAAAGCTACCAGGATGTTCTTACTTAAAATGGTACAAGGACCTAAACTAATTGCAGATGCAGATTTTGCAGATTAATCTCAGCCATTATGTGTTCAATATTTTTTGCAAACCTGTTAATGTTCATATTAACTGCTCACAGTTCATCTATTACTAGAAATATGTTGATGAAACAAAATAATCCCTTATTTTGTAGATGAAAATATACTATGGACAAAAAAAATGGGTGATCACCTATACTAATTGCTTATCCAGTGGATGTGAATGGTGTTTCTCTGAGTGAATGTCTGGTAGTTATGACATGATAGTTTGGCCATCTGATGTTTTTATCACATAGTGACTTGCAGCACAATAATATTTTAGTCTCCTAAGAGCAGTCACCATTGGCACAAAGAAACTTTCCGCATGATGGCTTGGATCCTGCTAACATTTCCACAGGGGCAAGGAATTGCAACCTATGCAGTATGACTTTCTCCCCTCCCCCTCACATGGCAGCCCCAAATGCCCTCCTAAATCCTGTTCCTGTGGAACAGGGACCCCAGGACAAGGATTTAATTTCAGGCTGCCGTGGAGGTAGGAAAAATTGCACTCCACTGTGGAAATCCTCACACCTGTGAAAATACTACTCTGGATCCAAGCCAATGCAATACACTATAAGTATTTGCCATTCAAAAGTTTTTCAATAAATATTTGGGTTTTTTTCAAAAAATCTTAATCTCACTCCAAGAAATTGTTGGCTTGGGTTTTACACCCAGTTTAAAGTAACATACCCAAACCAGGCCAAGACCACCAGAGATGGTGAGCAACCAAGGAATCACTGACAAAGCGATGGCATTCCTAATATAATCTGGGGAGAAGTACGGAAATGATGTATATAATGAAATTAGAGATCATAGAATAATTAATACACTTTATTTAGTTATTTACTTAATTTGTACCCCATCTTTCTCCCTAGTAGGAACCCAAACCAGTTTACCTTGTGCCAGGGCCGGATTTAGGTTTGCGGAGGCCCTAAGCTATTGACGGTAATGGGGCCCTTTATATGTCCAGCTGTTCTTTGTCAACAACAAATTGTCGTTGTTTTTTGAGTTGAATATATGCTATATGGTAATTTATATATAGAAATGAGCAAACCAGTGATATTTTAGGGAGCAGACTAGCAGGCGGGGCCCATTACTTACATCATAGGAGCCTACACAACACAAAACACTGTTGCTGTATGTAGGTTTTATTTTATTTGTTTTTTATCTTATATTTTGGAAATGTACATCCAGTTTTTTTTCCTTTAAAATTTTTTTTGGGGGGGGCAAGAAAGTGGGGCCCTAAGCTATAGCTTGTTTAGCTTATACGTAAATCCGGCACTGCCTTGTGCACCTCTCTTCTATTTTATCTCTTGCTATTACAACTGATCTCCAGCTGATATAGATAAGTACACCTGGAGAAAATGGCCACTTTGGCCATTGGACTCTATGGCACTGAAGTCCCTCCCCTCCCCAAACCCTGCCTTCCTCAGGCTCTGCCCCCAAAACCTTCCGCCGGTGGTGAAGAGGGACCTGGCAACCCTAGGCATGACTGTGTAGCACATGGGGGTGAGGCCTTGAGAAGCGAGTCCATTGATAACTAATTTTATCTCTGTAGGCTCAGAGCAATCTTTTGCGGTTTCATTCTGCTTACAGATAACCTTGTACAAATCATTGTTTTCCTTACCTCAAGCACTAATAAAGAATGATATTAACAAATTATTTGAACAAATAAAAATACTATATTGTACTATTTCATCTAAAGGCTCATTCTTCAGCACAGAAGCACAAACAATAAATAACCATTTGTAAAGGGCAGAAAATGTGTTAATAAAAAGATGCATTTTCCAGATATAATCTAAGACAACTAACACTTCTGATGTGATGAAATGTTTGGAATATAAACAATTTTTCTCCTTTTTAAGAAAACAGCTATTATGGTATCAGTACTGAGCTGTCTGCAAAAGTCCATTTATCATCCAACGATAGCAGCATTCCTTTATCATCATGTTCACCAAGCCTACTTGTACAGGAATTTATTGTTACTCCACAGTTCAAAATTTTCATTCTACCATAAAAAAATATGGGGCTTTTCACCTACAGAAATTGATGTCATTTACAATGTTTAATAACAAAATCAGAAAAGACAAGAAAAGAGAGAGCACAGAGTGAAACAAAGTGATACACTTGCTGAAACAGTTTTCACAGAATGGTTAGTTGTTTTCATGCATTTGCTTTCAGCTTGAGTAAAATAATAGCTGGCTTGCTGTAGGATAAAAATGGCAAACAATTCCACTAGGGTTTCCATATCAGTCTGTGGCAGCAAAAAAGAAAAAGGGAGGGGATATTCCAAGAATCAAACGTTACACAGTCTGGTTTGGAAAATATGAAAAAAGATGAGATAGGTGGCTGAAATACCTCAGATAACAGTAGGTCGAAAGGAAGGCAGAATCCAGGACAGTTCTGTGCTTTATAAGCTCAAGAAATGCAGGCTGTTGGCAGACTAGTAAAAAAAATTAGCATTTTTGTTGTCTCTTGAGAGTGTGCAAGTCTCCTTTTAGATACAGAATTCACTCCAGTAATTTGTTTCATAAAATATGCAGTGGGACACGGCTTTGAATATCTGGGAGATTCACTCGGCCTGCATGAGTTTGGGCTCACAAAGTGAGTCTGAAGCAACTGTCATGTTGCTTTCAGATGGCGTTTATGAAATTAGTACACAGTGTCAAGGCAAGCCTTGACACACAGCTAGTTTCTAGCTCATTCCTGGACACATGGAAAACAAGGCTCCTGTGGAACAAGCCAAGCTCTGTCAGAAACCTGTAGAAAAGGGCAGAGTTTCATTTTTTTTAAAAGCTGTTTCTTTCCACAGACACAAGCTCAGTTGAGGAGTTTCCAGCACTGGAAATATTGGTCACTTGAGCCTATTGGTAAGACACAGCAGCCATACTTCAGTTATCTTCTGGAAAGAGAGGAGAAAGACTTGTAAAACAAAAAAAAGGTACAAAGATATAAACAAAACAACTAAAATGAATCCAATGTTGTTCTGTGTTGAAACATGTTAAAAGCTCTTGCCATATCCCTCCTATGTTATCATAGAATAGAATCATAGAATTAAAAAGTTGGAAAGGACCTAGAGACCATCCAGTCCAACCCCATGTACCATATAGGATGACCTAAAACATCCCTGACAACTCATCCAATCTCCACTTAAACATGTCCAAGGAGAGAGAATTCACAACATCCCTGGGCAACCAATTCCACCACTGAGCCACCCGTCTCATTAAAAAGGTTTTCCGAATATCTGGCAGATATCTCCCCACCCATAATTAAAACCTGTTATTAAAAGTCCTACCCTCCACTACTAACTAAAACAGCTCCCTACCTGCCTCTAAATGACAGCCCTTCAAATACTTACAAATTGTGATACTATCATCCCTCAATCTCCTTCTCCACACATTTAATTACTACAGTTAATAATGATCTATTGTAGTGATTATTGTCGAAGGCTTTCACAGTCAGAATTCATTGGTTCTTGTAGGTTATCCGGGCTGTGTAACCGTGGTCTTGGTATTTTCTTTCCTGACATTTCGCCCGCAGCTGTGGCAGGCATCTTCAGAGGAGTAACACTGAAGGACAGTGTCTCTTGAAACTGAGAGACACTGTCCTTCAGTGTTACTCCTCTGAAGATGCCTGCCACAGCTGCGGGCAAAACGTCAGGAAAGAAAATACTAGGGCTGTCGATTCGGTTCGACCCGAACCGAAAAACGGCCGAATTTCCCCTGATTCGGCGGTTTTTAGTTTGGATGGAACCAAACTCAAAAAGGCTGGAAACCGGGGAGCCAAATTCGGCGACTTCGGGATGTTCAGCAAATAAATTCGGCAAATTCAGGGTTCGGCACAGCAGCATAACCGTCAGTTAGTAAGCAGCATTCTCCCGCGGCCAGTCAGTGGCCAAGCAGGGTCTTCTTCTGGCCAATCAGTCGCGATTGAGCAGGTGAGCCCAGCTGCTGCCTGGCCCGGGGAGAGAAAGAGAGAGTATCTGTTTGTGTGAGAGAGAAATCCCCGTGGGGGGGGGGGTGCGTGTGCACATTCGCTCCTTTCCGTGGCTGCAGGGGGTGCATTTTTGGGGGTGCATCTCCCAAACATTCAGCGTAGCTTCAGATGAGGCTTCTTGGAAGAACCCCCAAGTTTTGTAAAGATGGGATCAGGGGGTCCAGAGATATGGGGTCCCCCCTTTTCCCTATTGGGATGAATGGGATCAGCCGATCCTATGCATCTAGAAAGCGGCAAATCCAAGGCAAAACCTCCCGTGCTTAAATGGAATCGTATTGGATTACCCAGTCCCTCCTGATGGAACAGAAGACATCCACAGTAAGACCCCTTTTGGGGCTTTAATCTATAATTTTTCCCGTGTGTATGTGGGAGGGGGAAGCAGAGTCTGGGGGGGGCAGTTTCTGGGGGGAGAGCCAAAGGAGGCTTTCGCCCATTCTGCCGAGGGGTGTGTGACCACTCACCTCTGTGGGAGTGTGTGTACTGCTTTTAAAGTTAAGTTTAAAGTTGAGTCTGTGCGGCGGCTAGCGAGTCTCTCTCCGCTCGGCACCCTTGGTGTCGAGCCTCCTCCTTGGTGTTTTTCACTGTTTTTGCCTCTAGCCTGGGATTGAGTGCAATGGGGCAGCTTGCGTGAGATCCCCTGCATCTTGGATTTTTTCCCCGTTTGGGGGGTGCACCGCAGCGCCGTATTGGTTGGAGAGGTGGGGGTGGTGCTGGTGAGACTTGCTTGAGTTTGGTGGGGTCGTTTGCATAAGGGGGGAGCGTCCCTCCACCATGAGAAGAAGGAGCAGGGCAGAAAATACAAACTCAGGGGGGGGGTTGCACGGTCTGTTTTGCTGCTCACTCAAAAATGTTTTTGCAAAATCTGACTTTCACAATACATTTTCACGGTCCAAGTCACCTGCTCCTTTTTTCCTTTTTGCTATAGCTAGCCTAGTGCACCTCTGTTCCTTTCCATGGTCGCTCGTGTGTTGCTTTGCATTGCAATGGTTAGCACGGGAGGTTTTGCCTTGGATTTGCCGCTCTCTAGATGCATAGGATCAGCTGATCCCATTCATCCCAATAGGGAAAAGGGGGGAACCCATATCTCTGGACCCCCTGATCCCATCTTTACAAAACTTGGGGGTTCTTCCAAGAAGCCTCATCTGAAGCTATGCTGAAATTTTGGGGGCTGCACCCCAAAAATGCCCCCCCCGGAGCCGCGGAAAAGTGCCAATGTGCTTTAAGTGGCTTTATTCCTGTCACTGTGGGCAATTTTTTGGGGGGGCAACCTCTCCCGGGCCCCATATCTCGGGACCCCCTGACCCAATCTTTACAAAACTTGGGGGTTCTTGCAAGAAGCGTCCCCTCAAGCTACCCTGAAAGTTTGAGACCTCCACTCCCAAAAATGCCCCCCCGGAGCCGCAGAAAGGCGTGAGTGCATTTTTAATGACTTTATTCAGCCGGATTTCCCCCCGAACTCAAACTAGGTGCCAAATTCCACGGATCCGAATTGGGGGAGTTTGGACTTCAGCATATCCCAAATCGATATGGGCCGAATTCTGCCAAATCCGAACTATACCGAATTTTTTTCCCCAACAGCCCTAGAAAATACCAAGACCATGGTTACACAGCCCGGATAACCTACAAGAACTATTGTAGTGATTGTCCCTCATTTCGGTCTATAGCCTTAATCAGTTGGTCCAGGACTGTATATGTAATTTCTAATATCAACCCCTTTCAAGACTCTCCTTTCGGGAGTAAATGATAGTGGCATTTGGTTGCCAGTGGCTCCTCAGTTAGCACTAGCTGCTAGGAGTGCAGGGAGTGGTAAATTCACTTTCCAAAACAAAGAATTCTTTTGAAATGTAGAGTGTGTTGCTAAGCTCACCACAAAGTCTGCTAGTAGGACAGTGGGAAGGCTACTTCATACACACAATATTTGAAAAATCCACAGTTGCTCCACGGGAAGTCTCAGTCAGTTTCCCACCAGTGACAAATGCAATCCACAACTAATGTTTGCATCACCTAGAAGCCTAATATAAATGTTTATTTACTTCCCCAAATAGTTGAACTCACTGTCCTTTAATAAATGGATGATGGGGCTGTTCTATCCGATTTTTAGATTGTGTGACAATGCAGTTAAATCCAAAGGTCTGATATCTCATTTTGTAATGTAAAACCATAATGTTATTAATTTGATTTTCTCAGGTGACAAGGAAATTCTTAATATTCATTTTCCTTCTGGGGTTTGCAAGCAGTCGCTATTTCATTTTAGAGGTGGGTAGAGTGACGTGCCAAAATCCATGGGTAAAGAGAATTTTGAATTCAGGTTTTTGAGGTGCATTGTTAAAAGATTAATAATAATAAAGTTGGTAATGTTTGCTCAGATTTTCCCCCTTCTTCTTTGACTGACATCTCCCCCCCTCTTGCCACACCATCTTTTAAAAAGGAAATTGCAGCAAAGATGAAACCAGTGGCACATTCTGGCAGGAGAGAGTCCCAGGTGGGAGGCATTTTACTCATATTCATCACTGAGCTTAGACGTATGTGTGTGTGTGTACCATCAAGTCGCAGCTGACTTATGGGGACCCTAGCAAGGGGTTTCAAGACAAGTGAGAAGCAGAGGTGGTGTGCCATTGCCTTCTTCTGCAGGGTCTTCCTTGGTGGTCCCACATCCAAGCACCAGCCCTGCTTAATTTCCAAGATCCAATAAGACCGAGCTATACCATACCATTCCGTATCCCAAGCCTAGAACTGAAATTTCACAAAAACTTGCAACCTATTTTCATGACAGGACTCAAAACATTATATTCAACAATGTTTTCATTACGGCGACGATCTGCACTGTTTTGAAGAATACATCACCTTCATTTCTCTTTGCCTGTCCCCAGTAGCCGGCTACCCAAATAACTCTTCTCCTCCTCTTATATTCTTTCGCTGCAGGAAAGAAGCAACATGAGGAGACCGGAAAGAGGCTAGAGAAGGGGGCAAGTAGAGGTGAGAAGACAAAATCCATTCATTTACTGGTTTCATTATAATTGTCCCCAGTGTCTGGCCACTCTATAAATAGGAGAAACCAGACCTAGTAATTTTGTTTCACTCATGTGGTTTCTCACCAGCTGCAACACAAAATGCTGGGTTTTTTCCCCCTATGGAAAAGGATTCTTATCTCCTCTTAGGAAATGAAAACATGGACAAATTTGCTTTTCCAGGGTGCTGAAACCCACAGAAATGTGAAAGGTACTCACATAAATAATATTGCACATTTATTTCCACTGTCTCTATTTACTTTTACTTACCACTGTCGGTAGCATAAAATGGACTGTTTCTAGCTGCCACAAATGAGCCTTTTATTAAAGCCCAGGGCTGAAAGGACTCTGTAACAATTCCTCCTATCAATAAACAAGTAAGCTAGCACTATACAGTCCTGACTTTGTCGTACGTAGGGGAGGAAGGCTCATAACCTCGTGTTTGGGCCAGATGTTTTGCGTTAGAATGGGTGATTTAAGCATAAACACCACTTTCTGCCTGAAAACTCCATGCATTTGATCCAGCCCGGCAGACAATGCACAGAAGGAGCAATGGTATGCAGGCTGCTCAGGAAAATTAAAACGACTAATGCATGAAGGACCTTCTTTGTCCTTTTGTAAAAGCGAAAGTTTCCTGTTTTGACTAGTACCAGTAACCCATAGCTACATCCAGCACTCTGTGTGCCCTGGCCTCAGTGGAGCAAGGAGACAGGGGTAATACACATGGCTTCACAAGGCATCTATGATAGCTGCATGTTAAACCCCCGCTTATTACTGATAACACATGAATAATAGCACATGTGAGCTAGATGCCTTCTCAACCTGGACAAGCTGGAACATGTCCAGAGGAGGACAACAAAGATGGTGAGGGGTCTGGAGACCAAATCATATGAGGAAAGGTTGAACGAGCTGGGTATGTTTAGCCTGAAGAGGAGAAGCCTGAGAGGGGACATGATAACCATCTTCAAGTACTTGAAGGGCTGTCACATAGAGGAGGGTGCCGAGTTGTTTTCTGTTGCCCCAGAAGGTCGGACCAGAAACAACGCGTTGAAATTAAATCAAAAGAGTTTCCATCTAGACATTAGGAAAAATTTTCTAACAGTTAGAGCAGTTCCTTGGTGGAACAGGCTTCCTCGGGAGGTGGTAAACTCTCCTTCCCTGAAGGTTTTTAAGAAGAGCTTAGATGGCCATCTGTCAGCAATGCTGATTCTGTGACCTTAGGCAGATGATGAGAGGGAAGGCATCTTGGTCATCTTCTGGGCATGTAGTGGGGGTCACTGGGGGTATGAGGGGAGGGTAGTGTAAATTTCCTGCATTGTGCAGGGGGTGGACTAGATGACCCTGGTGGTCCCTTCCAACTCTATGATTCTATGATTCTCAAGCTTCTCTAGAGATGCTGCTTTAGATGCTTCTCTCGAGCACATAAATATACATTGATCCTCCCAGACAGGAACTTTTACATTTGTGATATTAACACCACTAAGGGCATCTATGGGAATCCACCCTAGCAATAACTTCAACTGTGGTTATTCGTTTAAGTCCAAATACCTAAAACTTAAAATCAACAGATTCTTATAGCACGGCACATGGGAGGGAAGCAGCAGCAGTGGTATCAAAATATGGAACTCTGATCTTCTAAATAATATGATGCAGAAGTCCCTCCATTCATTCAAGTGTCTGCAATATTATGCCGTTCCAGTGCAAAATGAGTGTCTGTATGCAAGTGAGCATTATGCATAAGTTGATTATAGCTTTGGATGCACCTTCAAGGCAGCCATTAAATAATGAGCTGTGGATAGGGTAACTAGCTAGCTAGAGTGTACAGGTTGTTTTATGTTTATAATTGAAATTTATTAAACTTATAAGCATTGTTGTATACTGTGTCTGGTGATGAGCATTTCACAATAATGGGTCACACGTTAGTTATAGTGCTGTGGTTTTTCTACAATGGCTAGGGTAACAGCCTTATCTTTACCAGACAGCAAATATATTAAATGATAATCGTATGAACATACTAGAAAGTGTGAGACCAATGGAGCAATAAAAGAAGATCTTATAAGAGAATATAAATCACAACTGAATAAAAAACGGGTAAGCGTTTCTGTCTTTGCCTTTCCACATGGGCGGACTCTCTGTTCAATTGGACTATCTGAGAATCTGCAAAATAATTCATTGAGGGGTAAGGTATTATGTCTGTCCAAGAAGAAAAGTCTTCTAAAGTTTGGAATACTTAAGAATTTAAAATAATCTGGAAGCAATGGACAAGATGGGGTACTCCAGGCCCCCACCACCTACCTTAAGTTTGCCACCCCTGCAGGCAGGTCCAGTGTCTCTCTTAGTATCTGTCACTGCAGCAGCCGGGCCAGGAGCCGTTCCAGTCATCTTCCACTGAGGCAGCCGGGCCTGGATCAGATCCCTGCAGCAGTGGCCACCACCATTGGAAAATGTATATTCTCTGCACTTTCCCAGAGAACACACTTTTATTTGGGGGGGGGGATTAAAGCCCCCTCAATGTTTTTTTTTTTAAATGTCACATTGTTCTGCAGACCTAGAAGGTTTCCCCAAGTCTGCAGAAACATCTGTTTGGGGTAAGTGTGGCTCCTATCCATGGATTTAGGTATCCGCAGATGGGGGCCACACTTGGGAATTAGATATACTGGTATTAAATCAACAGATTGTAATTCTGTGCAAAAGTAGAATTCCTTTTAAGCCTCAAATATTGCCCATAAGAAAGGTTACTTTGTAATCCAAGTGTTTGAAAAGAAGAAAAGTATAACAACAAATTCCTATCTGTTGACTTCATACCAATATATCTAATTTGATTGTCTTCCACTCTACATTCCAATGATGAAGATGCATATTTGAACCAGGACAATATAGCATATGCCTCTTGCAGGTGCATTTAGCACATCTTAATTATCATTCATGTGTGCTTCTTGAGAGAATCTTTTGGAAGTTGTATTGTGTGGATGTGAGTTTAACTCCACCCCAATAATTATTTTTCTCTCATACGGTCCATTCATTTCATTTATTACGGTCATTTGACCAGCATTATAAAAATACAGTGATGCTCATACGGTCCTAAAGATTTTCTTCTGTGGGCTTCCGTGTGGCATATGACTGGCCACTGTTCAAACAAGATGCGGGACCGGGACCATTGGTGTAATTCAGCATGGCTACTCTTATGTCCTTACAGCTTTTGTGTCAAAGATGGAGATCAGCAGGTAATCCTAGGGGTGCTAACAGGCCTGGAAAACAAAAGCCCTGTCCCTTTAATAGGCGCTTAATGTGTGGGAATGGGCTGCTGAAGCTTCTCATAGCATGGAGGTAAATCATATCAACTGGTCAACAACATCCTATTAAGTCTCTATTAAAGGGACAGGAGATTCTACTCCCCCCAGAAGTTGGAAACTCTAGATAATCTCTAAACAAAAATTAAAAGATCTGATAAAACCCAAAATAAGCCTAAAACGGATGCAGAAGTGGGACTTTCAAAGGCTCTGCATCTGTAGGCTAACAAGAGGCAGGATGGTGCTGCTGCAGTTGTCTTGTTTGTGGCTTCCTAGAGGCACCTGGTTGGCCACTGTGTGAACAGACTGCTGGACTTGATGGGCCTTGGTCTGATCCAGCAGGGCCTTTCTTATGTTATGTTCTTATGTTCAAGAGTCTCTATGGCACTTTGGTGCCTCTCATTCATAGTCCCCTGCTTCACATGGGCAAAGAGAACAAACCGTGTCGTTCAGGGGAATATCTCAGATTGTTTTCAGAGTGCAGCACTGCAGTGTACCCTTCACCCAGGAATCAAGCTGAAGCCATTCAAGGCATTTAGAATGGCTTGCAAAGACCCAGTTCATAGGGATGGCATTTGTTGTGGGCCTGAATCTTGTCTTGAGTGTTTCAGAGACATTTCTGGCACCAGCACGTAAGCTGCCAGCATGTGGCTGGAATTAGCATGGGACTGAATTTATTGAAGAAGGGTGAAAAAAGATTCTTTGGCCTTTTATGCATGTCTGTTTCCCTCGCAGTCACCCCTCCCACGACTTTGGGTCTTTGTTTTCAAATTCGAGATAAAACAGGTCCCTGAAAATGCAAGGAAAACACTCGGAAATGCAGGGAGAAAGGGCGGCGGCGACCTCTGGCAGTCGAAAACAGCATGCGTAATCGAAACAAAGACCCAAAGACGTTGGAGGGGTGACCAGGAGGGAAACAGCCATGCATGAACGGCCTTTGTTTTCATCTGCATTTGCTCTAGTACTGCAGAAGGGACATGAAAGTCCAAAGATAAATATTATGGCTAATTAATGTAATCCTTTGTTTGTCCTGGTAAAGTAACTATAAGGGCTGACACTTGGATAATATTTAAAAACTGCTGAGCATCGGATTTCCTTTGCCTAGGTTACCCTAACATTAGTGATCTAAGGACTGCTGCTCTTAATTTACAGTTGTACAGAAGGAAGCTGAACCCCACTGAACATAAACAGGAAACAAAGAATCCATTTATTAAGAACTAGGCTTGGCTATATCATGTAGCAATGCACTTCAATTTAGGAGAAGAGACGTGGTGACAAAGCATACACAAAACATGAAGGAAAACATACGGCATTCAAAGTGATAGGGAAGTTCATCTCAACCACGTAGTCTTTTGTCTCATATTCAGTGGGTTTAGCAGTGGTATGCCCATATCACCTATAAAACTCACTGGATGGCCTTAGAGACGTCACTTTAGGCAACCGTGCTTAGTTGAGGCACCATTGGTTGGCTTTGGCAGGCAGCACACTCACTGCCATTTGCACTCGCTTGCCAGCCCACTCCCTCAGATAAGCTCATTCAACTCTACCCTCTCCCACTGCCTTCCCCAGAGGCAGTGGCTAAGCAAGCAAACAAGCAGGAGGTGACAACTGCTCTTCCACCTGCTCACCCTCTGGCTCTCTGGGTGACTGAGTGGACAACAGCAAGAAACAACCTGATCAATCTTCACACAACGCATAGTTAAATTGTGGAACTCCCTGCCCCAGGATGTGGCAATGGCTGCCAACTTGGAAGGCTTTAAGAGGGGAGTGGACATGTTCATGGAGGAGAGGGCTATTCATAGGGTTGACAACTGCCAGGTAGTAGCAGGAGAACTCCTGCTAATTCAACTGATCTCCAGCCGATAGAAGTCAGATCACCTGGAGAAAAATGGCCGCTTTGGCAATTGAACTCTATGACATTGAAGTCCCTCCCCTCCCCAAACCCCGCCCTCCTCATGCTGCGCCCCAAAAATCTCTTGCCAGTGGCGAAGAGGGACCTGGTAACCCTAGCTATTCATGGCTACTAGTCATGGTGCATTCCTATTTTCTCCAGGATCAGAGGAGCATGCCTGTTATATCAGGTGCTGTGAAGCACAAGCAGGACAATGCTGCTGCAGTCGTCTTGTTTGTGGGCTTCCTAGAGGCACCCGGTTGGCCGCTGTGTGAACAGACAGCTAGACGCGATGGACCTTGGTCTGATCCAGCATGGCGGTTCTTATTTTCTTATGTAATCACCTGCCCTCTCCTGCTGGGCTCATATGAAGCTGCCTTATACTGAATCAGACCAGTGGTTCGTCAAAGTCAGCATTGTCTACTGAGTAGACTTATCATATGCCTGGTTCTGGCGGGCAATTAATCTGGCCGAGCACAAAAGTCCTTCAGTCTGGTGATCCTGCGTGAGCGGGCACATAAGGTATGATTACATCACTTTTGGGGTTACCCCATAAGCACCGCATCATAACAGGGATGCTCTAGCATGCCCCCCCCATTCTATGGTTTCCTCCAGCCTTGCCCCCAAATGGTCTCGCTGGTGCCAAAGGGGGACCTGGCAATTCTACTACTGAGGCTGGCTGAAGCTCTTCAGGGTCTCAGGCAGAGGACTTTCACATCACCTACTGCAAGACTTTTAACTAGTAATGCTGGGGATATAACCTGTTACCTTCTGCATACCAAACAGATGCTCTACCACTGAGTCACAGCCCCACCCATGGCTCAATGCCCATCACTGCTTAGTGGAAGTAGTCAAGTGAATGTGGTAGTTGTTGCTGCTCCTCCTTCTCCTCACCGTTGCTACCCACTTGATTGTTGAAACTCCATTTGTCAGGGTGAGCAAGGGGGTGGCAGCATTGGTGGCAGCACAAGAGAAGAGCTACCACTGCTAGTAGGGAGAGCCTCCTTGAGGGAAGAGCTCACTGAGGGCACCTTGCCTGAAGCCACACCAAAACCAAAGTAGGAGGCCAGCTGCGATGTAACCATTGTGCCCTCGGAAGAAAAAAGAGGGGAATAAGACCCAACCTAAAAACAGAAGCTGGGTACCCAATGTTTTAAAAACATTAAAATAGCACACTGGCATATCCTAAGGTTGACATCTGTAACCACAACCACAACTATTTTAATGTTTTTAAAATATTTTTAGCCTTTTAAACCTTTACATAGTGCTTCCAATAATACACACACACACACACACACACACACACACACACTGCAAGCCTCACCTATCTGATTCTAGCACAATGGACGGAGGACATGTACGTGCAACTTCTCTGCCACTGAAAGGTTCTTTTGCGAAACTAGATATGATAATATGATCAATTGCATAAAATCCATTCCAATTTAACAGGTGCAAAAACAAGAAAAAGGTGCCAAAAACATGAGAAAAAATCAAGCAGACAGAATCGAAAAGAACCACAAACCATACAGTGAAATCTCTTTCCCTTTTATTCCCCCTCAGAGCTCCTGCAGTTTCATTTGAGTGAATACATGACAGCCAGTATTCTAAGATCCGACAGGGACCGACAAACTGAATGAAATATCTACTTCAGAAGGAAGAGGATTAATAGCTTCCCAAGAGTTTAATAATGTTCACTCTTTAACAATATTTTAAAATATTAAGGCTGCAATCTTGGGAGAGGGGGAGAATCCCCTTAGAGCTGGTGTGACACCATGCCGAAGTAAGTGCCACTTTTTCACAGGTTACACTGGCAAACACACCGGCACAGGGGCAAACACACTGGCAACAGGGAGGAACGGAGCTCCTCTGGCCCCTGCTGCCAGCGCAGCCACTCCAGGAACTGAATCCTGGAGGAGAACGGCTGCTCGTGGGGGAGACCATGCAAAAAAGCTATCCTGGCGGTCATAGGATCTGTATGGGCAAAAGCTATATGGGATGGGGACTGAATGGGGGAACTGGGTGATACTGAATGATAAATCTGGCTAACAGCTCGATTGTAACAGCACTACTTTTCGTGCTCGTTGCGTCTGTTCATCCCAGTTCTTCGGAATACCCCCTCCAAGTGGTCTGCCTGCCTATACATATTATCTGACAACTCCTGGTCTTTGTAGAGCTTTTTGCTTGGCTAGATTGAATGCTAACCCTTCTATGGTAATGCAGGGCAGAATTCTGAATATACCATACTCAGACAGGATCTGCCCTTGCTCTTCTGGCTCTATTGACTCATTAGCCCATGGCCTTTTGGAATGCCGCTTTTACGAGGAACCTCGATTGCACTATATTTCCCCCCTTTTAGCATACAAATCCATTGCCTCTGTGACTGACATAATGCCTTTTTTACTAAGCGATAGGGACCGCAAGGCTACATTGTCAGTGGCAAGATTTATTTCAGTCCTTATATCCCTCCAACACTAGATATATGCTGCTCAAGATCAATTGATCAAGGAGCTTCTAAGGGATAAAAGGAAAAGAAATCTGGCTAACACTTGATGGGTGGAACATTTACACAAAGAAGTCATTTGAATTAGGTTGTATTATTGACTTGCACCTTGGGCATATCAAGAATCCTTCACAAAAGTAGTTAGGTGCAACTCTAAGGATGTTTTCCTGGGAGTAAACCTTGTTGGGATTTAATTCTGAAGAGACCTGACTAGGATTACTCTGCTTTGACATCAGCCTTTACTAAAGCAGAGGTGTCAAACATAAGGCCCGAGGGCCGGCTCCAGCCCCTTGAGAGCTCTTATCTGGCCTGCCTGCCTACCAGCCAGCCAAGGCAGCTGCCCCACTCTTAATCTGGGCTGGAGAGGCATGGCCTGGCCTAACCAAGTGACATTTATGTCATATCTGGCCCTTGTAACAATTGAGTTCGACACCTCTGTACTAAAGCTTGTATACACTGCAGTAAAACTTCTCACCATGTAAGTAGCTTAGGACTATTTTGTCCAGTCCATTTCAAAGGTGGCAGTTACAAATGACAGACAACTGGCACTGAGCCTCACAAGGAAGTACAGCATAAGGATGTTAATTTTTTTTAATTTGTAACACAACAAAATCTTTAATGAGTATTTTTTTAAACAGAAAACATATTAAGACTTTTCATGTTCTTTCAAAGTACTCACCTTGGAAGTAAAATACATTGTACAGTTCCACTGTGTTTTTATTTGAGACTAGCACATCACTCCCAAGTCAACAGGATTCGTATTTCTATCCGTTTCTCATCAAACAGTTAATCCAAAGTAATGCAAGTAAATAAATAAACAGCAGGGATGTTGAACAACAGGGATGGGAGGGGCCGTGGCTCAGTGGTAGAGTATCTGCTTGGCATGCAGAAGGTCCCAGGTTCAATCCCCGGCATCTCCAGTTAAAGGGGCTAGGCGAGCAGGCGGTGTGAAAGACCTCTGCCTGAGACCCTGGAGAGCTGCTGCCAGTCTGAGTAGACAATACTGACTTTGATGGACCCAGGGTCTGATTCAGTACAAGGCAGCTTCATGTGTTCATGTATTCAACACCACTTTCATAATTCAAATTGTATACCTTGTTAAATGCTTCCTGGGCTGTTTATATAGCTCACATGACTTAAATGTATTCCTTTATACATTTTGATCTTTACAAACTTCATTCGTCTCTTTCCCCTCTGCCAACATGACATTCTCTGCTGAAATATTGTCACTGTCTATTGATCTCATTTCAGCAGCCCAGCAAAAAAAAAAAAGGCCTGTTTTTTGACTAGGATCAGATTCCTTCAAAAGATGCAACCATGACTCCTACCATTTACTAGGGCTTCCTTGTAGGGTGGTACAAAGACACACAAACATGAGGTGGGAGTGCATACACTAATGGGTAGTTTGCTTCAACTTCTCAAATACTAGAGAGTGCCAATAGAAATGCTGGCTGATAAACAGTAAATAGAAAAGTAAGGCTTTCAGAGTGAAAGGTAACATGGAGAAATGGGCAAATCAGGTCAGAAGACAAACAAGATCTCCCACATTCTCTTCTCAAGTACGTTGGTTGCTCCTAGCGCAGAAGCCAATTCAAATCATTTACAGATTCAAACATTTTCCATGAATGTTCTCCCTTATTTTTAAAGTTCTCTGCTCTTCTGGGATCACAACCAGGCCACAGGTAACATTTCAAAGAATGAACGCTTCTGTGGGTTGTAAATCACACCAGAGATGGAAGAAAACTTGCCCTCCGAAGAACTCCAAATACAGTTTGTAGGTAATCTTAGGACAGTTTTGCATTTTTTGTTTAATGTGACACTGCACTTTTTCTCTCTGTTTGCCTGACATTCCCCACTATGCAAGGGGTATGCAAATAAAAGAGCATTGCTATCATAGTTACAGGCTTCCATATACCATGCCAGCATAGAGCATCCTGACCGCTTTTTGCTAATGTAAGGTGAAGAAGGCATTTCATACTCAAGGTATCTCTCAAAGTGGGGAGCAACACATAAAAGGGGGGAAATTACATGAAAAATTATCCTTATATAAGTATCCCCAAAAAAGCTTGTTCCTAAGCCACTGCAAAGTGGTGCAATTAATGGCAGCAAGCAGATTAGCAAGCAAAGAGCAGTTTCAATTATTTGGGTTGCATCCTAGGAATGAGTTTCATGTGAACCGGGTAGCCTCTGCTACGGATAGGGTTGGCGCCAGCTCTGGGTTGGAAAATACCTTCTCCCAGGATTTCAATACAGCTGCTAAGGATTTATTCAGAATCCTTAAAAATAGGGGCTACGATGATGACACATTGCGCACGGCAAGGATTAAAGTGGAACAAAAGGGTAGAGACACCTTATTACATCCACACATGTCCCCGGTCCAGAAGGCTACTGGCATTTTTTCATCTTTGGAATTCACCCATATGACCCACGAAATAAAACGGATCATATACAAACACTGGCACGTTTTGTTCAACGTACCAGGCTGTTCCGAAAAACCTATTTTTGGACTAAGGAAAACAAAGTCCCTACGAAACTTTTTAATAAAAACTGATTGGGGCACCAGTATACAAGGAGTTAACATCCAGGGATATTACAAGTGTGGCGCTTGCGCTGTATGCCGTTTTAGTTTATCCATCAAAGAGGTAAGCGCCTCAGGTTCTAATTTCAAATATACACTATCAGGTTTTACCAATTGTTCTTCTAAAAATATTATTTACGCAATTATTTGCCCGTGTTTAAAAATGTATATTGGGTCAACGATACGCCCCCTTAGGGTTCGGATCAGCGAGCACAGAGCAAGAGTACGTGCTAAGGTCCTTGAAGCCCCCCTCACGAGCCATTATCTGGAGCATGGACACTCTGACAATGACATCCTATTTTTTGGAATTTGGCAATACAAACAACGACCTTATCATCAGGAGGATACAATTAAAATTCTCCACCAACAGGAATTAAGGTACATATACTTATTCAAAACATTATCCCCCACAGGATTAAACAATGAGTTTGACATGTCTAGTTTCCTTTAAGTTAAGATAATTGGTCTCAGCTGTTGAGCATTAATGATCTGAGAATTGTGATTTAAGCTTTACCCACTGTATTCTCTACACCAGCCTTCAGAGAATGTAAGACACGTGTCAGGTCTGCTGGTCTTTTGGGGTAAGTGCCTATGAATCATATCTATGACATGTAAACTATACTATGATTAGCATCTTCTAGTATTGGGCTGTAATATTTTTGACTGTTTTTTTAGAGGTCTGTGGACCCAGTAAAAATTTTTCATGAAGCTAAAGGAATTATACTAACAACTGATGAAGCTTATACGCGAAACGAACACAGATCCGGAAGTGTCGTTTTGTTGATCCGATTCCTTCCACTTGGAACTCTTGGATTTTGCCCTCCCAGACGGCGCACGTCACTTACGAACGCCGAGACAAGTTTGTTGGACTATTACTTTTGGATTTAGGAACTGTATACTTCGTTTTGATATTGTTTGGATTTGCAACTGTGGATACCACACCCTTTATGTTCCCTTTGGGATGGGCCAGTGACTTTTATTTCCGGTGCGGTAACCGGTTTTTTGATTATGTTGGTGAAGCAACCTTTGTAACACTTATGTTTCCAAGTTGAGATTGCATCCTGTTGGGTTTGTACTAGTCTGCAGTACAATCGTATAAACTGCGGTTTACTTTCTTGAAATTGAGCCTGTGCTGTGATTTTCTTAAGTACCTGGAGGTTGGCAACCCTAGCTATGGATCACATTTCCTCTTCTCCTAAAACCTCCATTACAGCAAGATCAATGGTTTTCAGTGAAGCCCTTGCACAGATAGAAGTTTTAGCAGTTGTAATAGTGGGAGGCCCTGATCTGGATGGCCCAGGCTAGCCTGATCTCGTCAGATCTCAGAAGCTAAGCAGGGTCAGCCCTGGTTAGTATTTGGATGGGAGACCACCAAGGAATACCAGGGTTGCTGTGCAGAGGAAGGCACTGGCAAACCACTTCTGTTAGTCTCTTGCCATGAAAACCCCAAAAGGGGTCACCATAAGTCAGCTGCGACTTGATGGCACTTTACACACACACACAATAGCGGGAGATCTCCAGCTAGTACCTGGAGGCTAGCAATGCTATTGATGAGGTTGTGTTCACACATCCTCCACTGTTATAGGCATACACTGTTGGATGATCTTCACAGGCTATAAGCAGCAAACTGCTAAAAGCACAATTTAATTAACAAAGTCTCATTCTAAAACAACCATTCTAGACTCTTCAGTGTTAGGCTTCCTGAGACATATTCCTTGGAAGCTGGAGGCAATTGTGTCTTAGGCTGTCTCTCAGGCTGCCACAAGCTTTGTGGGGGGGGGGAATCAGCTTGACATCCTAAACATTTTTTGTGTGTGTGGCTAGAGCACAAACCTTGCAGAACCCTCAAAATATGTCTTTGGTCAGCCATGCTTGCGCTGCCTGAGCTTGGAAAATAGGCTGTAGATACTGAACTAGGTCATTAAAAATCCCAGAACCGCTCTCCTCTTTTGAAAACATTATACTAGAAGAGCACAAAAATGTTTTGTTTTCTGTCCCAAGCGCCCATCAAGCCCTTCTAGTTCTGTTTACAGGCAAAGTTAGCTGCATACGCAAAACCCTCCCCCCCCACACACAAAAAAAAAACCCAATTTGTGGCTACTATTAATGATACAAATATTGCAATGGGGATTATGATAGCCAAAGGATAAAATCGTAGGTCTTGTTTCCATCTAGCACAGTGGTTCCCAACCTTTTTTTGACCAGGGACCACTAGGACTTTTTTGTTCAGTGAAGGGACCCCAAGGTTCAAAATAAAAATTCCAAGAATTTGAAAATAAACTTTAATCATAATTGTTAGTTAAACATTAAGCTTAGAATAATATTTGAATATATATATTTATAATAGAGAACTTTTTAATTGAAAATATTAATTTATTATGGGTTTATAACTTTGTTTCGCGGACCTTAATTTAGTTCTCGCGGACCCCTGGGGGTCCACGAACCCCTAGTTGGGAACCAGTGATCTAGCAAGAGCATTTTATTGACTTCTCTACATCACTCAATGTTATGTTTTGAATGATAATCGATACAGTTAGGACAAGAGTGAGAAATCCAATCTCAGCACCCATAATGAGCGGAGAGTGGAAGAATATTCTTGTTCGCATGCTACAGGTTATTGAAATGGTCACTGGATTCCTTAGAGGTATGGATACCTGAATGTAAAATACACATTTGCCCATTAAGTATATTTGACATTTGTATGTATCAACTGCCTTTTTTCTCCTATTCTGTTTTAAAACACAGATGCACAGCAACTTGACCTAAGTTAGGCACCTTGCATGCATATATTTAAAGGGAGCCTGACCTTGGTCAGGAAAGGGTGGGGTGGATATTGAATAAATAAATACATAAATAAATACATTAAAAATGGATGTACATATCTCTTGTCTAAAAACCCTCATGTTTTTACACTCATGGGTTCATATTTGAAACCAGAAAGCCCTATGAGAATCAAGTCATCCTTTTAATTTAATTTGTGGAACCAGAGGTATTAATCGGTTTTATTGGATTAACAAGAGGTTCATGAAAGAGATTTAAATTAGCTTAACATTATAATTGCTCACGATTGGTAGCCATGTTAGTCTGTCTGTAGCAGTAGAAAACAGCGAGAGTCCAGTAGCACCTTATAGCCCAACAAAATTTCTGGCAGGGTAACTTTCGTGAGTCACAGCTCCCTTCTTCAGAGTGGTCATTTATTACATCACTCCCTCTCTGCAATTTACATATTGGAGTGTTTTTTCCATCCTTGAGATTGTTACATTCCAGTGAGCATCCAGTTCTTCTGTATTTTTGTCATTATTATAATACGTCAATCCTTTTGAAGCTGGCGGCCCTGCTTGGGAATTGGTTTGCTGCAAGTGTGTCTGGTAGGGTTGCCAACCTCCAGGTACTAGCTGGAGATCTCCTGCTGTTAAAACTGATCTCCAGCAAGTAGAGATCAGTTCACCTGAAGAAAATGGCCGCTTTGGCAATTGGACTCTATGGCATTGAAGTCCCTCCCCAAACCCCGCCCTCCTCAGGCTCTGCCCCAAAAACCTCCTGCTGGTGGTGAACCAAAGGCCAAAGCCTTTTAAGGCGTCTGTTACAATGAACCTGTTAGGTCATTTATGCAGGGCTGTTTCCCTCGCAGTCACCCGCCAACTGCTTTGGGGCTTCCTTTTGTTTATGCATGCCTTTTCCAACCATCAGAGGTCGCCTTGTTCTCCATGCGCTTTTCCATGTGTTTTGCCTGTGTTTTCCGGATGCTGTTTTAGCCAGAATGCAGAAAATGCAGACAAAACACACAGAAACACGCGGGGAGTGCGAGGCAGCCTCTGACAGTCGAGAAATGTATGCATAATCAAAAGGAAGCCCTGAAGCAGTCTGTGGGGGTGACCGCGAGGAAACAGCCCTGCATAAATGGCTCTAGTCTTTATAATGCTACAACAGACTAAAATTTTCTACATCAAACTAAAATAGCTACTCTCTCTGGAATGTGTAACCCATATTCTTCTTTGTATATAGCTTTGTTATGTTGGCTTCTCTTTCACTATAAAAAGCTCAGAAGGGAAACAGTTTATAATAGTTGACAGAGGAAACATAACTGTAAGAAACCATGCGTGGTGTATAATTTTAGCCCATTGTTGCATCTTCAGTTTTATGATCTTTGAGGTGTTGTTCAAAAGGAACAAAAGTAGGGTTGCCAACCTCCAGCTAGTAGCTGGAGATCTCCTGCTATTACAACTGATCTCCAGCCAACGGAGATCAGTTCCCCTGGAGAAAATGGCCGATTTGGCAATTAGACTCTATGGCATTGAAGTCCCTCCCCTCCCCAAACCCTGCCCTCCTTAGGCTCCACCCCAAAAACCTTCTGCTGGTGGCAAAGAGGGGCCTGGCATCCCTAAAGAAAAGGCTCATTGACCTCTTTGCCAAACAACGTGGAACATTTTGATCATTCCAGATCCTAGCAAGTGACCACAAACTAGATGATAAAAACCTAAACAGGTCTACTCAGAAGTAAGTCCAATGTTATTCAATGGGCTAATCTGTGCTTAGGTTTTAATCTTCAATGGATCCTGCTGATGTTCAGTTTACAGCTCTGTTATCCTATGATTGTGGTTTTTATATTGATTATGGGAATCCCCAACACTTGGGAAATGATTCTAAAAAGCATTTCCTCTTTTCTAAGCCCCACTAATTTTGATGGCACATTACAGGCTAAGGAATTCCACCCAAATCATGATACTAAATAAATGGAGCATGTATTCATTTCAGAATGGCATAAAGGAAGTGCTATTTGTGATCTTGTGGCATGGATTATAATAGCCAAAGGACTGCATAATATTCACTGTGCAGCTAAACTCATAGGTTAATAAACAGCATTAGATTCACATCAATGACCATAGACTTTGCTGTTAGTGAAAGAAACACTGCTGAGAAATAGTCTGTTTCCAGCTCTATAAAGAGAGCCCTTAAGAATCATGGGCTGAGAAGGTGAGCTGATCTGGTATATCTTGTATGGAGTGGTTGACTGAGTGAGTAGCTGGCAGGTCCCAGATATCTTGCTGCAAGGAAACACTTCTGCAGAGAGCTGTAAGTAGCCCAAGGTCACCCAGCTGGCTTCATGTGTGGGAGTGGGGAAACCAACCTGGTTCACCAGATTAGCGTGTGCCGCTCATGTGGAGGAGCAGGGAATCAAACCCGGTTCTCCAGATTAGAGTCCACCGCTCCAAACCACCGCTCTTAACCACTACACCATGATGGCTCTCTACTACCATGGTATGTATCCTTGCCTGTGACATCTGCGCGTTCACTTGTATTGTCCTTAACTTTATTTTTTTAAACAGGCTCTGACTATCCTTTCTTGCTGCCTCTGACCAAATATTCTCTCCTAGCTCTTCATTAGGACAGACTCTACTCCTATCTTCAGATCATTCTCCCAAATCCATGTCTTTCTATGGAGCATTTCCTTTAGTCCTGCAATGCTACAGTCCCCATCTGTAAACAAAATGAAACCTGAGGACATATAAATGTATTTGCTCACATTCATGCCTGTCCCTTCCTCCCTTTGTCATCTCTCAGCTTCTAAAAATCTAAATTTAGATTATAAACTTTGGGCAGGAACTCGTCATTGTTTATTTCAGCCTAGCAAGCATCACGTGCAGTGATAGAATAATAACCGTCTGTTGTGATGGGATTTGTACTCTTCTCCTTGATAGTCAAAATAATTAAAGGTTTTAATCAGATACCACACAATTTAAAAGCTTCTGAAGTTTTGAGTCTCACAGCCAATCGACAACCTGCAGTTATAAGAGGAATAACAAAAAACAATCCCAGAGATGGTGTAGTGATTAGAGCACTGGACAAATTTCTGGGAGATCTGGGTTTGAATCCCCTACTCTGCAGTGGAAGCCTGCTGGGTGGCCTTGGGCCGAGGGTTGCCAACCTCCAGGTGGTGACTGGAGATCTCCTGCTATTACAGCTGATCTCCAGCCAATGGAGACAGAGATCAAATGGCCGCTTTAGCAACTGGCCTCTTTATTGCATTGAAGTCTCTCCCCTCCCCAAACCCCCCCTCCTCAGGTTCCTCCCCCAAAATCTCCAGGTGTTTCCCAGCCCAGAGCTGGCAACCCTACTTGGGCCAGTCACATATTCTCATCCTAATCTAATTTACAGGATTGTTGTGAAGGTAGCATGGAAGAGATGAGAATGATATAAGCCACTCTTGGTTCCCATTGGACAGAAAGGTGGGGTATGAATGAAGTAAATACATAAATATAATAGTGATTAATAATATTGCAGAATCCTAAATAAGAGGTAATTAAAGATTGGTTTCTCAGCATCCATGCCTCCTTCCCATCCTGTTAGGACTAGAGCCTAACTTCAGCAATAATTCCCAATCTGGTGCTCATCAATGTGTTTCCTGGTGCCCATTTGCTTCTTCAACAAAGTTCCACTTATTCTCAGCATCTCTCTATATGGTTCCCATTGTCACTGTGCCTATTTCAGCTGTGTCCAGGAATGTAGGAATCCAAGAACACTTCCTTAAGCTTCCAAGCCTTGCCCATGGCCTCAGGGATTATCTACTGTGAGACCTTTCCTGAGCCTTCCCCCTCCATATTAGTAAGTAGGGGAAAGGGGAGAGAAAGCTCACATTGTGTGTTGTGTATGAAACCGATGTGCTTTGGATGCAATTCCATAGAAATTAAGGGTTCTCTATAGGGTTGCCAACCCCCACGAGTTGGCTAGAGATCTCCCGCTATTACTACTGATCTCCAGGCGATAGAAATAAATTCCCCTGGAGAAAATGGCTGCTTTGGCAATTGGACTCTATGGCACTGAAGTCCCTCCCCTCTCCAAACCCCGCCCTCCTTAGACTCCACCCCCAGAATCCCCAGGTATTTCCTAACCCAGAGCTGGCAACCCTAGTTCTCTAAAATATGTTGCCCATAAGTAATCATAAAGGATATGTGCAGTTGTCATTCAGATGTTACTCATCAATGGAAGTGTGGTATCTGCAAGGGATACACACTATTATAGCTCAATAGGCCAAATTGGGGTGCGGGGGGAGCCAGATGGCCATTTGGCCTGAGCCTCAAATTATTAATTTTTTTGCATTTGATAAATTTCTCGTTTCATGAGCATCATGTGTTGTCATTTTTAATTTTTATTATGGTTAAGGGCCTCAAAAGCTGGAAGTGGCCTGGTCCTCTCTGGTCCTCGAGGGCCTGCAGCCAAGCATAGAAGAGTTACAAAATATACTTTTAAAATCTATTAACAGCAGGGAATCGAAGTCTAGGAGTTTGAAAAGGTTCCTTATCTGAATACATGTCTGATTGTGCGTGCTCTGGTTTAATGAAAAGTGAATGATTAGGACTCAAGAGGTTTGTCAGAGCGAGGTAATCTGATATTCACTTAGAGTTTGCTGTATGATGATTTTTCTAGCTGTGATTCTGTCATGAAGGCCTTAAAAAGACACCCGGAGTACAAAGGTTTAGGTCTAATAGCTTTGGAAAATCTCACCCAGCAGGCAGGGAAAATAGGTTAATTTTTATTTGCATTTAAGACCCTGACGCAAGTCGAGTGAAGATTTGTGCTTTTCTGCAACAAAACATTGTACAGTAAAAAAAAAAAACCTTTTCATAGCTGAAAGAACACTATAAGGAACCCTACTGCTGTGTACTATAATGGGATTTTTTAGTGGCTTAATTAAAAGTTGGCTTCCTAAAGACAACTTTGACTTTCCAGGCAACAGGATTGCATATTAAAGAGAAGCCACATAGATGTGAATGCTCCAGAAGGTTTTTATATCTCTTTTGAGGGGAGGGGGCAGAAATCATAATTTAAAAAAATAACATAGCTAGGCATCACTCATCAGTGTTAGGGAAACTGCAATGGATTTTCAACCAACTGCTGTTTGTGCCACCAATAGTAGCATATCCAAAGGAATGAAACACCCAATACAAAAGATTTCTCCATGGATTCACCCTACTGGGCTCAAAGAGCATCACTCAAGAGTATTACTGTGAACAGGCCAATTTGGGGTCACATGAACACATAAAGCTGCCTTATACTGAATCAGACCCTTGGTCCATCAAAGTCAGTACTGTCTATGCAATAGGGTCTCAGGCAGGTCTTTCACATCACCTACGTGCCTAGTCCCCTTTAACTGGAGATGTCGGGGATTGAACCTGGGTCTGGTTTGTGCATGCATATGGCTCCCATTGGTGCTCACCCAGTGCCTGCAACATCAAGTCATGGCTTGACCATTGATACAACTTTCACACTACCTCCAACTCACTGCTGTTCAGTTACCTCCATTGGTATATTCAGGTGCAAAACATTATGTGTACATAAATCATGCATGTCTGAACCAAGCCCATGAGTTGGATCCAACCAACTTTTCTGCAGGTGGAAAAGGAACAGTCTCATGTGATCACCCAAAAAGGCTTTGCTGGAGAAACTGGGACCTGCATGTACACACGTCATGTGGGATGGGAGTTGTGGTAAGGAGGAGAATTGGGTGTGATTGAGTGGAAATGCTGCATTTTCAGCAGCTGAATTCATATTTATTTTGTTTCAATTAGTATTTTATCATGTTTGTTAAACAGGAGTATAGTATGGCTCTAAAAATTGGACAGGCACAAATATTTGAGATGTGAATCAGACAGCAGAACCTGTTAACATGCTAAGCATAAGGGTTATCTTGATGTAGATAATCTTTTAAAAGGGTTTCCTTCCCACCAAAAATGAAGAAGTATATCTCTGTTTGCAAAGCTTGAAACTGGGAGTCAAAGGAGAGATTTGAAGGATGTTTTATAAATTACATGTGAAGTCCCAAGGTGCTGATCCTCATACTAAGCTGATGCTGCTCTCAGTCAGACAGCTGGGACAGCCTAGATTTCCTTGGACACACATGTTTTCCTGATGGAAATCTAGCCCAATCCACCTTGCCGAATCAGTAGCTCGTATACCAGTGATCCAACAGGTAAAATCTGAGAGCTGCATCTTATTATTTTTGGGACATTGCACGGGTTATCCCTCCCCACAACAGACACCCTGTGAGGCAGGTGGGGCTAAGAGAGCCCAAGGTCACCCAGCTGCCTTCATGTGGAGGAGTGGGGAAACCAACCCAGTTCACCAGATTAGCGTCCGCCGCTCAGGTGGAAGAGTGGGGAATCAAACCCGGTTCTCCCAATTAGAGTCCATCGCTCCAAATCACCGCTCTTAACCACTACACCATGCTGACTCCCATTGGGTGATGTCTCCTGAGCTGAGAAGTCTTTTGTTGAGCTGGGGGTGTGTGGAAATTGCACTTTTCCTGCTTTCCTTGCAACACCATCCTTCCTCTTCATTCCTGGGAATGTCCAATGTCATGGCTCAACCCAGGTGCCTTATGAGACTCCCCAAGTCTCAGATCCTCCAGCACTTAGGCTGTAAAAGGTGATGCCTATTAAAACAATTAAGTCCAAAATAGAAGGGGAATCCTACTATTGAAGGGGTCTCAGCTGGAGTAGGGGGCATGGTCCTTGCCCAAGGTAAACTGTTTTTGACACGACTCCTCTTTCACAATAGAGTTGAACCTGTCTCAGCTGCACAGTCTTCATCTCTTAGTGAAACGAAGGGGGTTACCACATTATGTATTCCCAGCGATGTATTAAGAGTTTGAAAATGTTATAAAAAACATCACTTTAAAAGGGTTTTCGGATGCCACGGCTAAAAAATGGTTAGAAGACGTCTTCACAGTTAAACGGGCCAAACAAAGTGCGAAAAGTATTTTTTATAACATTTTCAAACTCTTAATACATCGCTGGGAATACATAAAGAAGTAACCCCCAAAGACAAAATAGATCACGATGGGTAGCCATGTTAGTCTGTCTCTAGCAGTAGAAAAGAGCAAGGGTCCAGTAGCACCTTAAAAACTAACAAAATTTCTGGCAGGGTATGAGTTTTCGTGAGTCACAGCTCACTTCTGAAGAAGTGAGCTGTGACTCACAAAAGCTCATACCCTGCCAGAAATTTTGTTAGTCTTTAAGACAAAATAGGTATAAATAAAATAGATATCTTCCCCTACCTCTGCCATAATCTCCTGGTACTATATCAAAAATATACACGTAGTAAGCATAACATCCACGCATATCAGTCCTACAACACACCAGTGATATTGCCAAAATGAGGTTGACAAAACAGGTTAATATCTGTTGTATTGTATCTAAAACACCATTAATTCCAATAGTATGTCCTTGTCAGTGTTGTTAATTACGCTCAAGTTTGATTTCCCACTGGGAAATACAGAGCTGTTATGAAACCAGCAAGCCCTGACTAGACTGCAGTGGATGATTCATGTCCTTGCATTTATACCTCCAGCAGAATCGCAGAATCGCAACAGAGATTGCTCTCCATATTTAGTTCCACACTTGCCTCTAAATCAGAAAAAAGCACTGTGCTGTAAAACGCTACAAACTTTTAGAAACACGGTGACAGCCAAATGCCCTTCGCAGATTGCACTGTTGGAAAATAGGACGTTAAAGCATCAGAACATTTGACGGAAGGATAGAAAGAGGCGCGTGATGCTCCTACAGCAGCCCAACCTCTTGTCCAGCCCCCTGCAGTGCCTCACTGCCCTCCAGCTTCTGTGGGAGATGTACTGCACCAAACGGCTTGCCACCAACGTCTTCACCCCATCTGCTATCTTCACATAACTCCTCAACCCAGCACACCCCAAGCACCTCAGACTCCAACTCTGGCAGAGGAGAAGATGAACTCCAATTTGCTTGGGGTTCATAGCGGAGGCAGCTGCACCCTTTGCATGACATTTATAGTTTTCTCAAAAACATCTGGTTGGGCACTACAGAAAATGGAAGGATGGGTGTAGGCTTGCCAGCTCTGGGTTGGGAAATACCTGGAGATTTTGGGGGTTGAGCTGAAGGAAGGTGGGGTTTGGGGGGAGGGGCTTCAATGCCATAGAGTCCAATTACCAAAGTGGCCATTTTCTCCAGGGGAACTGATATCAAATGCCTGGAGATCAGTTGTAATAGTGGGAGATCTCCAGCCACGACCTGGAGGTTGGCAACCCTAGATGGGAGCCAAGGTCATAGTTTGCCTAGGGCACCAAAAAACCTTGGGCCAGACTTGGATTGGTCACTGTCCAAAGAAAATTTGTGGGTCACCATATCAAAAAGATTGGGAACCACTGCTCGGGAGCATGAGAAAATGACTGAGGCCCCTCCTCCCCTCTAACCCAGCAAGGCAGCCTATCTGGCACAACGGCAAGGAAAGAGGCCAGTAGGCAAAGGCCAAGGACCTAGTGGCATCCCTCAACAGCACATTACCCAGACTAAGCAATGGCAGCAGATCTGGGAGCCTTATATCAACCAGTGGCCCCAGATTGGCCCTCTGGAATCAGCTGATTTCCATGGTCAAGAGAATTATGGGCTACAGTGTGTCTCCTGACCTCCCAGGCCAAAAGGATTATGGGTTGTTATATATGTCCCTCTGCTGATAATATCTATAAGTTCTTCCTCTGACCAACAGCTCTGATTGACCAGGAAACAGCCAGCCAATGTCTGATCCGCTGGGCTTCAGTTAGAGCCTGGTAGTACTTAACTTCAAAAAGAAGTGGCTACTTCAACATGACCCTAACCTCCAGAAAATGAAGAACGTCATTATTATGAACTAATTCAGGAGTAGGAAACCTTTCAGTCGCTAGGGTTGCCAGGTCCCTCTTTGCCACCAGCGGGAGGTTTTTGGGACGGAGCCTGAGGAGCAAAGATACTGGGTACAAAGATACTGGGAGCAAAGACACTGGGAGCAAAGATAATAAAATATCTGCTGTTATCCCTGTCCAAGATGTGGGCAAATCAACTAGTTTAGGGGTAGGCAATCCCTAGTATGCATGCTGAGAATGGAATACCAGTAGGGTTGCCAGGTCCCTCTTTGCCACCGGTGGGAGGTTTTTTGGGCAGACCCTGAGGAGGGCGGGGTTTGGGGAGGGGAGGGACTTCAATGCCATAGAGTCCAATTGCCAAAGCGGCCATTTTCTCTAGGGGAACTGACCTCTACCAGCTGGAGATCAGTTGTAATAGCAGGAGATCTCCAGCTAGTACCTGGAGGTTGGCAACCCTACCAGACACACTTGTAGCAAGCCAAGCCCAAGCAGGACCGTCAGCATCAAAAGGGTTTGCTGTGGATTCGGTTGGTCGCTGTGCAGGTCTGGGAGGTGACAGTGGGCATAAGCCTTTCCCGTTGCCTTTTCCACACTGCTGACTCAAACAGTGTTGGCACTTCTGGCAATCACCAATCAAAATTGTCTGGTATTTAGGGTTGCCAACCTTCAGGTACTAGCTGGAGATCTCCTGCTATTACAACTGATCTCCAGCCAACAGAGATCAGTTTACCTGGAGAAAATGGCTGCTTTGGCCATTGGACTCTATGGCATTGAAGTCCCTCCCCTCCCCAAACCCCGCCCTCCTCAGGCTCTGCCCAAAAAACCTCCCACCGGTGGCAAAGAGGGACCTGGCAACCCTACTGGTATTCCATTCTCGGCATGCATACTAGGGATTGCCTACCCCTAAACTAGTTGATTTTCCCACATCTTGGACAGGGATAACAGCAGATATTTTATTATCTTTGCTCCCAGTGTAGCATCTCATTAGGGTTGGTGTTGGTTGGGGGGGGGGTGATTTTGCTCCACAACATGCAGAAAGTTCGCTTCTCTTATCCCTTCGTGTCAATGCTAGAGGGAGAAAAGTTTCACCTGCTTAATTTTCTTCCATTGAGCAGCTATCAAAGGCAAAAAGAAAAGAAAAAGCCCTGCCCAGAAAACAAGATCATAATCCTATACCACAGGCACGCAAACCGCTATTTCAAAAGCCTCCAGCTGTCTAAAGAAAACATTTGTGAAAGGTAACAGCCCTACAGATGTCTCTTTAAGACTTGTTTTGCAGCCTCTTGAGATGTATAAAAATAAATCTTTCTCTTCCGGATCTCTTCGCCTAGAGAGAGACCATTTTACCCCCTACCAGCTGGATCACAGGCAAGTGATACATGCCGCCTATAAAGCCTTGTAAGAACAACCACTTGCATGCTACCAACAAAACAGCAGTCTCAGATTAAAATGCAATAAAAGAGAAAGATGTGATAATGAAGCCTCCACAAGATGCTAAACGGAATTTACTTCTTCTGAAGGATTGCTGCCAGCTACTCTAGTAAATAATAAAAAAAAACATATCTTCTTTTCCCTTGCACCAGATGGTCAAGGGCCCTCATGTCTCATGTAGATAATCTGCAACGGTATGGCTTTTGTCAGGTTTTATTTTTACCAAAAACCAATTCATTTAGTTGCCATGACAAAGGCATGTTCTATAGGCACCTTCACAGAAGTGCACTCTCAGGAGCAGATAAGAACATAAGAACAGCCTTGCTAGATCAGACCAGTAGTCCAGCCATCTGTTTCATAAAGCAGTTTTGAAACTATATACATTTAAGAAGGGTGTTTTTAAAAAGTCAGCTTTGAATGTGATCTTCATTTTTAAAACTTCAACTGGATTCTTTCATCTCCCAAGTAAAGCTAGTTCTGTTATGAAATCAACCCCGGAGTCAATTCCATTGCTTTCCCAAGTTTAGGCAGATTCTAGAGACAAGGGGAACTCTCGCCTGCTGACTGGACCTGGGCGGGCATGAATTGGCGTCTATCAGCTTCACCCTTCTTTCCTAGGATCCTGAAGAGAGAGGGTCTGGGGTTTTCAAAAAATGGGGCATGGTAGCTAGTGAGGAGGAGCCCCGTGGCGCAGAGTGGTAAGCTGCAGTACTGCAGTCCAAGCTCTGCTCATGACCTTTGATCCCGACGGAAGTTGGTTTCAGGTAGCCGGCTCCGGGTTGACTCAGCCTTCCATCCTTCCGAGATCAGTGAAATGAGTAACCTGCTTCCTGGGGGTAAAGGGAAGATGACTGGGGAAGGCACTGGCAAGCCACCCCAGTAAACAAAGTCTGCCTAGGAAACATCGGGATGTGACGTCACCCCATGGGTCAGGAATGACCCCGTGCTTGCGCAGGGGACCTTTACCTTTTTTTGCTAGTGAGGGGGCCTAAACACTGCCCACCCCTGGTTTACCCTGCTGCGCTCTGTTAATTTCAGCACTTCTATCCCAGCCCATTTGACTTTTGACGGGTTTTTCCCTCCAGGGTGAAAAAGAATTGATATTTATTTATTTTAAAAAACATTAATGCTGCTAAAGAGACTGATTATACTAGATATGGATGGCTTGCTAGGCTAATTTGAATGGTAATTTTCCCAGTGCAGATTTATGGACTTTTTTGACTTTCTTATAAACTATGTGACTTCTGGGTGTTTTATCTGTGCCTGTACTGACATTCTAGCTTGAATATTAACAGAAGAGAGATTAGAATATTCCCCAGCAGTTCTATTTTCAATTTTTTAAATTTCAAAATAATTCTTAAAGGCTCTGAAGTAAGAGGGCAGATTAAGCTGTGGTCTGAGAAGTTGGAACATGCTGCAGTTTTGTCTGGGTTCATGATATGCTGAAATAAGAGGGAATAGTTTAAAATAAAGGACATCCCTTAAAATAAGACACATCTGGCAATTTATAAGGGAATCTAAGGCCACAATCCAAATGATGCTCATAATTAAGCCTACTTTATTTGGGAGCCAGTGTGGTGTAGTGGCTAAGAGCAGTGGTTTGGAGCGGTGGACTCTAATCTGGAGAACTGGGTTTGATTCTCCACTCCTCCACATGAGCGGCGGAGGCTAATCTGGTGAACCAAGTTGGTTTCCCTACTCCTCCACATGAAGCCAGCTTGGGATAGTCACAGCTCTCTTAGAGCTCTCTCAGCCTCATTTACCTCACAGGGTGTCTGTTGTGGGGAGGGGAAGGGAAGGAGATTGTATGCCGGACGGTTTGATTCTCCCTTAAGTGGCAGAGAAAGTCAGCAAAAAAACAAACAAACCAACTCTTCTTCTTCTTATGTGGCCAAGATCTCTCAGATACTGTATTAATGAGGCATTTTTGGTAAGGGTCCCTTCTGACATCACATGCTGATAGTCCAGTCTTAAGAATGTGGCCACACATGTGGCTGAAAACCCAGAGACCATAAGATGTATGACAGTACCTGTTCAAACGCATGCAAAACTCTGAGCAGAGTTTGTGCAACAGCCTAAATGCAGCCAGCTGGAAATGAGAAGTGGTGATGAAATTGGACTGATGGCCACATCTGAAACTAAAGGAGCATGCACAGCACATGGATATTACAGACCTCACATGCTTGGCCATGCTGTTTCTGTCTGTACCACCAATCCCAACCACTTATATTCTCAAAAGTTGTACACATCCCCTTCATGACATTAATACATTTTATTTTTGATGCTTTCAAAAAAAATATACTTTGGTCTAAGCCACTGGGCTTCAGGGGACAATCTCATCATTAAAACACTAGGCTAAAGTTCACCGTTGCAGGCAACAATGCATCAGCCTCCTTGGTCTTTTCAGTTGTACTTCTCTTTCCTTTTCTGAAAAGGCCCCTATCATTGATGACTATCATGTTCTGTCAAGGTTATTTGCCAATTTATCACTTTGTCAATTGTTTATCAATTTATCTTCTGCCATTGCCGTCAATTATAAGAAGGTCCATTTCTACCATCAGGCTCGTGCTCTTCTGCCATTGCCGTCAATTATAAGAAGGTCCATTTCTACCATCAGGCTTGTGCTCTTCCATCTGGATTAGCACAGAAAAGTATCAGCTGTGCTTATGTAGAAGCCTCTCCAAGGCAGCAATATGATTTGCATAAACACTGTTTATGCAAACATAAGTTACTACTGAGTGGCACAAACATGGGCTGAGAGTTCTAGCTTAGCAGGTGTGCCTCTCCGCTACATACCTGCTGAACCTGTCTCTTGCTGCCCTTTCCCTGGCCCTCACCACAAGGGGAAACAGAACTTCAAGACAGCAGAAGCAATACTTGGGAAAACTGAAAGGTGGGAGCAAACACAGACATGGCTTCATTACAAAAAAACGGCCCTTGGTGGCCTGGATCCAAAAGCCAGAGGTAATTGCATTTGGATTAGTTACACTACCTCATCGTTTGAAATCTCTGCAATTCTCTGATTAATATTTATAAATGTGTCCCAAGTGGTGACAAAGCCATATAACCTTTAAATTTCAGCTTCCAAAACTTTTCCGAGCCTGAAATTAGAAGTTATACATTACAGCTTCATAACAGGAGAAAAATTATGACAGTCACCATCACGGGGAGAAAAGTTGTAAGAATACTAATCACGGAACAATTGCAGAGGGTTTTTAGTCTTGTGGAGAACATCGCTGTTAAAAATAAACATACTTGAAGACTGTAGAGTACACACAGACATTTGTATCAAGTCAGACATCTGTCCATCCAGTCCAGTATTGTCTATGCCAACAATTAGGAAATGATGGGTACTGTTGACAATCTCTCTGGTCTAGCATCTGGGATGCTGCTGTTGACATAAAAGTACAAAACTGGCAAAAATTCAGCTTCAGATAAAAAAAATTCACTTTCATATATAATAGCATGCAAATTAGAGCAATAAACAAGAAATATGTGACAGTTTTCTAGGTGCAGTTCTTTTATTTGTGTGTACTCGGTCTACTGGGAGTTCTGATTTAATGAAGGATTTGGCATAATCATAATTCAAGGCATGCCAGAAGTATAGAAGAATTGTTTATTTATCAGAGTCCGTTAGTTCCATGCTAACATGTGTGAAGTGGCTACTTTAGAACTCGAGCCCATGCTGCCATAAGTAGCACATTTGAACCCAGACAGTTGTTCTGACTGTTTAAGTGCCATAATTAAACAAAGGTCCTCCTTAGTTTAAACTAAAACTATGAATGATTGTCTTGCTGTCATTTTAGCCATTACCATTATTGCTATGGCAAAGAGCAGTAAACCAGGTCATAGTTAGGGTTGCCAACCTCCAGGTACTAGCTGGAGATCTCCTGCTATTACAACTGATCTCCAGACGATAGAGATCAGTTCACCTGGAGAAAAAGGCCGCTTTGGCAATTTAACTCTATGGCATTGAAGTCCCTCCCCTCCCCAAACCCCGCCCTCCTCAGGCTCCACCTCAAAAACCTCCTGCCGGTAGCAACCGTAGTCATAGTGTTTCAGGAGCAGAAGGTATGTCGCATGGGAGACTTGTGATTGGAACTCCCAAAGTTATGGTAAAAATTAATTAATTAATTAGTTTAAAAAAACTTGGGACGATCTGAATCAGAGCTGTACTATTGAGAAGATACTTTCATTTCCCTCCTCCCATGCCATTTCCCATATTGTGTCTGTCTTTCTCCCTACCACAGCTAGAAGTAATCTCTGTTGAGGAAACAGGTTGGGGGAAGAGCTGAAGGCCTCAGCTCAGATTGCTCTTTGTGTGCTCTAAAGCACTACCCTTCACTTAAGAAAAAAATACATGAGGGCATGTTAGAAGCAGCACCTATAGCTTTAAGAAATGAATTCCTTCAGTGGCCATTGCTAGGCAACCACAACAAGTATTGCTAACCTTCAAGCCAGTGTTCACTTAGATCTACAAAGTATAAATAGTATATGTGTCTACAGTATATCTATTTACAGGATAGATAGAACTATCTATACTCCATTCATGTTTCACCTGTTTGTAAAGTTGGAGGAAAAAAATACAGAAATTATAATAAAGGAAAGCCAAGGAGATGTGATTCATTCGTCAGCATGTATACTGGACCAGAGTGGTATAGTGGTTAAAAGCGGCAGACTCTAATCTGTAGAGCAGGGTTTGATTCCCCACTCCTCCACATGAAGCCTTGGGCCAGTCACAGTTCTCTCAGAACTCTCTTAGCCCCACCTACCCCACAAGGGTCCTGTTGTAGGGAAAGGAAGGGAATGTTATTGTCAGACACTTTGAGACTCCTTCAGGTAGAGAAAAGTAGGGTATAAAAACCGACTTGTCGTCTGCTCTTCCTCTACAGAAACAGAAAACTATGAATAAGATGCATAAAAGTAATCATGGGTAGGAAGTGGGGAAATAAAATGAAACTTAGCTATGAATTCTGTTAGAAACTCTAGCAGCAATACAGGGGAAGGGAAGGAAAAGTAAAGAATGAAACAAGATTTTACCAGCTGATGAATAGTAAAAAATGTTCTGGATGAAAAGGAACAAAAGGTCATCAGAAGAAACACAAGGGCATCTGATATAACAGCAGTAATTCAAATAGCTTCCAACTTGGTTAATGGGCGAGGGGAGAAGAAATAAAATTCTTTGCCATGATTTTCACAAAAGAGCATACAGGAGAGAAGCCAGTAGCAATGTACATTTTCCAAAAGGGAGAGGGGAGAAATATAGCAGAAAATGATGAACATTCCATCAACATATCTAGATATTAAACAATTCAAGCAAGACACAATGCCAAGATTTTGGCAAAACCCATTGCAGACTTCTAAAGGAAGAGCTCTACAAATGATAGATGAACACATCTCTGGGAACAGAGACAGCGCTAGACACCAGAGGTGATAAAAGTGAATATCACGTCATTTATCCATGTAATTGACATAGAAAAGAAACTATAGGTCATAATCCAATTGCTGTGCTTCCAGAGCTTTCTCTGACTTCGATGGTAATACGCTAAAGTAATTGGTTTGTGGTTCCAGTTATAGTTTTTTTTTTTGGGGGGGGGGCTCTGACAGAATTTAGCTGTCGCATTTGATCATTTTCATATTGATTAAACATACAAACTGTCTTATGCTGCGTTAATCCATGTAGTCCAATACTGTCTGATTACTTAAGACCCTGAACTAGAGATGCCAGGAAGTGAAATCTGGACTACTGGCATGCAAAGCATTTCCTGGACCACTAAGCTATGGCCTCTTCTGAAGGAGTACCTTTTCCATCCCGCTAGGGAGTTCTCACTTGAGGTTTGAACACACCACATCATGCAACATTGTTCTTCAGCCCCTGCAAACCAGATGACAAGGCAAACTCAGAGTTAGATATTCTCATCTTTAATGCAATTACACAGAGGGGCTGTGGCTCAGTGGTAGAGCATCTGCTTGGCATGCAGAAGGTCCCAGATTCAATCCCCGGCATCTCCAGTTAAAGGGACTAGGCAACAAGGTGATGTGAAAGACCTCTGCCTGAGACCCTGGAGTGCCACTGCCCGTCTGAGTAGACAATACTGACTTTGATGGGCCAAGGGTCTGATTCAGTAGAAGGCAGCTTCATGTGTTCATGTGTACATCAAGAATCAACTGCAGAAGCAAATGTCAAAAGTTAAATTTGAAATAAAAAACAAATATCTTTGTTGCATGGGAGTATCATGGAACCACTAGCCCCTTGAATATTTCTTGCCTGTCGCATTTTATCTCACCCTTACTCTAAGGAGCTCCAAGTGGCTTATGCTTTCTTCCCTCCTTCATTTTATCCTCACAACAACTCTGTGAGGTATGTCAGGCTAAGGAAAGATCATCCAGGGATCTCCATGGCACTGTGAGGATCCGGACCCCTCATGTCTCTCTGCCTTTCATTTCTGGGCATTCCAGGAACTAAACCAGATGTGCACTGGGAATTCTGTGTTTTTATCTGCAAGCAATTTTTTTTAACTTAATTTCCAGGCATTAGCCTGATTTCTTCCAGGACTGAGTGTATGGGGAGGCTTACTATAAATTTATCCCAGTTGAGCAAATAGGAAATGTTCTGGAGAGTGCCGTAGAGTCCACACTCCAAAGCATCCATTTTCTCCAGGGGAACGGATCTCTGTAGTCTGGAGATGAGCTGTAATTCTGGGTGATCCCCGGGTACCCCTGGAGGGCTGGCATCCCTATTCACATTACATTTTACAGATGATCACCAGCCTTTCATCAGGCATGAGTTCCCTGCTGCAGCGGCCCAATTCAGATCAGTACTGTAGTGTAGAGGAGGGGCTTCTGCCTTTCCTCTGTGCGTGTATGTGCAGCCCCCTTCATGAGCAAATAACGCCCCACCAGGGCCATTTCAGGTATGGAAAATTGCATGGTGGGGAGGCTGGAGGCACCCTCTGCTCGTGCTCCAGTCCAGATCCGAATCAGGCCCCTGCAGCACTTGGGTTGCCACAGGGAACTGACAACTTGTGTACTGCTGCAAATCCCCACTGGGCCCCTGTGTTAAACGTAACCTATAGCTTGGGCTTCTGAGGCTGCTTTTCACGAGAAGAACAAAAAACTGCTGGGGAAAGAAAGCTGCTGTTCCATGAAATATATAATTTGGCTGTGAGCACTATGGTGTGGAATATAAATATATGTTCACTAGCAGATGCAAACTGCATTTTAAGCCAGATATGTTTTGAAGCTGAAAGGCAACTGAGAAATGAAACGTAAATGTAGTGTACATTTGCACAGCATATCTGATATGTACCAATTCTAAGTATCATATTTTCACTTTATTAAGCAAAGAACAAAACATTTCAGGACCTTTACATAATGGCTGCATTCTAGCCTGCCAGGTCCCAAGGATGACAGTCATATTTCCAAGATCAAAAAATGTGTTATGGCAGACACTAAAATGACTCTGTGAAGTGTGCATTAGTTGCAAAGGGAGTTTGAAAGAACATTTTGTAAATAGATCACATAAGAACGAACCATCACCTATTGAAAACCATGTCACTCACCAGAGGTTGTAGAATCTTTATTACAGCTTGAGAAGAAACAAAAATAAGGAAGGCAAAACAATAAGTTGTACAAGGTCACCTCCAAAGGAACAGGATGGATTTTGTTAAATAGATGGCCGCCACAGGGGCTGCAATTTAAAGGGAAAGCTTGGTACAGGTACTTTTAACTTTCCTCAGTGGATGTACATTAGGGTTGCCAGGTGCCTGCTGGTGGCGGGCAAACCCTCGGCAATTGATCCCTCTGCCTACCGACCACCTGAGGGTCAGCGGGCAAACGTGCACAAGGGCGTGCATACCGCACACGTCACTTCCGGTTTAGAACCGGAAGTTCCGCCTCGCGAGGGACCTAATACTTCTTCGTTTGAGTGGTAAAGGGCAGCTTTACCACTCAAACTAAGAGGTATAAGGCCCCTTGCGAGGCGCCACTTACAGTTCTAAACCGGAAGTGACGCGCATGCGTTGGCACGCATGCACACACGCGTTTAGACACAAAAACCTCCCGCCGTAGGAGAAGAGGGACCTGGCAACCCTAATGTACAAGAAGCCCAGAAGCGGCAATTCCATGGGAATGAAGGAAAGAGTGGAACACTAACCCTTAGGCCCTCTCAGAGGTCCAGAGATGCCTCGGCCATTTCCGGCTTTTGAGGCCCCTGTGTGTGTGTAATGTGTTGTCAAGTCATAGCTGACTTATGGCAACCCAGTAGGGTTTTCAAGGCAAGAGACTAACAGAGGTGGTTTGCCATTACCTTCCTCAGCCTAGTGACCCTGGTATTCCTTGTAGGGTTCCCAGGTCCCCCTTTGCCACCAGCGGGAGGTTTTGGGGGCAGACCCTAAGGAGGGCGGGGTTTGGGTAAGGGAGGGACTTTAATGCCATAGAGTCCAATTGCCAAAGCAGCCATTTTCTCCAGGTGAACTGATTTCTATTGGCAGGAGATCAGTTGTAATAGCTGGAGATCTCCTGCTAGAACCTGGAGGCTGGCAACCCTAATTAATCAGTGGTCTCCATCCAAGTACTAACCAAAGCTGACCCTGATTAGCTTCTGAGATCTGATGAGATCAGGCTAGCCTGGGCCATCCAGGTCAGGGCTTGAGGCCCCTACCCAGAATAAAAATAAAAATGATGGTATGAGATGCACATAAAAACAAGTTGTGACTCTTATCAAATGCCAACAAATTCCCAAATGGCTACATTTGAGATTTCCTTTGTACTTAAGACCCTGGCTAAATGTCTCTCCTGTGCCTCATCTGATTGGCCCCCACCACCACTACTCTGCCCCTTTAAGCTGCAACCTCTGCAGATCCAGTCGGAGGGGGGGGGAATAATTATTTCCTCAGGGGAAATAATCACAGAATGAAGTTTAATGGGTTGCTCTACATTAAGCTGAAAATGCCATCATGTGACATGGTAAGAGTTTTCATCATAAATTACATTATGAACCCTTCCCCAATTAAAAGGCAAAAAATCTTGTGTGAAGTTTCTGGGCGGGGGATACTTTTTTTGGATCAGTCACGCTCATTTATGGAATACTTTGACCTAATAATCTTTGCATAGCATTGAAAATGTTGTGAAGCTCTTAGGAAAGCAGACAAAAATGCAAGGAACTGCAAGGATTATCTTCAAAGACAGAAACTATTTGTAGTAGGCGGTTTAAAACTGCAAATATTGTATACTAATTGAGCAAACTGACAGCCTTACTTATGCACTTTATCATACAAGCATTTTAAAGAAAACGGTCTGCTTTCAATCATTTGATGAGACACAACGGAAGCCAATAATCTGGTACAGTAGTGATCCAAACTAAATGAGATGCTACGAGATGGGATTTTTTATAAATGGATCTCCTGATAGTTTTATTGGTAACAAGTACCAGGGAGTGACAAGAGAGCAAGGTGCTTTAACTAGGGTTGCCAGGTCCCTCTTCATCACCAGCGGGACGTTTTTGGGGCAGAGCCTGAGGAGGGTGAGGTTTGGAGAGGGGAGGGACTTCAGTGCCATAGAGTCCAATTGCGAAGCAGACATTTTCTCCAGGTGATCTGATCTCTATCGGCTGGAGTTGTAATAGCAGGAGATCTCCAGCTAGTATCTGGAGGTTGGCAACCCTAGCTTTAGCCCTTCCTCCACCTCATTTGGCTCTCTGATGTTGCTATCCCTCCCCTTGGAAGAAACATACAAGCTATCTATAATGTGGCAGATAGCAGGCCCATGAGGTACTTGACCTGGGAAAGGGTTAACTCCTTTGCCCTATGCTGTGGTCCAGATCCAAAGGGAGGGTAATTTTCAACTATCCCCACTGTGCAAACACCATAGGCACTTGCCTAGTACTGCCACACTTACAGAGCAATCCTAAACAGTTACACTCTTCTAAAGCCAATGAAGACAAAGGAATTAGAGTACAAGAGTACAAATCTATTTAGGATTGCTCTGCCAGTTCCTGTGTTGTCTGAAAGCTCAGAGTTCACAGATTTGCCCAACTATTATGCCAGAGCCAAAACCTAGAACCTACATTCAATAAATGGCACACAACCCAGCCAGCCATCCAACACAAAACCACAGCAATAGTCAAAGGATGGGATGGCAGAGGAACAGGGCAAATATCCTCTCCTGAATACGGGCTATGGAACACAGGTGTTTGAAATACATTCCACATTCATTCCTCACACAGGTCTGTTTCGAAACAGATTAAAATTCTGAAGTGGGAGAAGAGTGGTTGAACTACATCTATTAATGTTTTCAGTCGAAGTGACCACTTTCGAGGAGGAGGGATTAGCAAGTTCTATCTATTAAAACAGTGGTTTGCAAAACTGTGGGATGAGCCCTCCCTTGGGGACATATGTAATGCCTGAAAGAAGTTCTGCACAAGGACAGGGGGCCAACAAGACCTGAATAGGATGAGTCTGCCCAGCAGATGACCTTCAATAATCATCATTAGATTTGTGGGAATGACTACCTACAATTCCTTAAGATCTACTACTTTGTTGTAATGGTAGTTCCCTGTCCATTGTTTTAGATTACATAGCAAACTCTTGACATCATCTCCGCTTCTGCTCCTCCAACAGTCTACACTGTACATTTGTACCTCCATTCATATTTAAAGTATACATTTTGGGTATAAGAGGAAGTCCATGTTTTCCATCCAATTTCTGAGGTAAGTTCATCTCCCACCCTCATTTTTCTGCCATGACAGCTCAACTTAAAAAGTAGCTGTGGAGGTTTACCCCAGCCTCACAAAGCACTGGGCTCCTTCCTTGCCAGGAAAGCCAGCATAGTGTAGTGGTTAAGAGTGGTGGTTTGGAGCGGTGGAGTCTCTGATCTGGAGAACTCCTCCACATGAGCGGCAGGGGCTAATCTGGTGAACTGGATTTGTTTCCCCACTCCTACACACGAAGCCAGCTGGGTGACCTTGGGCAAGTCAAACTCTCTCAGCCCCACCTACCTCAACTGTCTGTTGTGGGGAGGGGAAAGGAAGGTAATTGTAAGCCAGTTTGATTCTCCCTTAAGTGGCAGAGAAAGTCGGCATATAAAAACCAACTTTTCTCAGTCTCTTTCTCCTTCTCCTGGAGTTCAGAGGTTTTCAGGCCACCAAGTCAATGCTTGGCAAATTGTCTGCTTCCCTCTTCTCCTTTGATTAACCCTTTCTTCATTTGCCATCACCACCCACTCAATAGATAGAGCATAGAGTGGGACTTCAGCCCTCTGTGCCTCCAGGGCCTCGTGTTGACTCTACCTCACTCACCTGAACTCCAGTGGGAATAAGAAGACTGCCTTTTGCACCCGCAGGGATGAAGGAATCAAAGGCCCCCCTCCCCTTTCTTGCCATTTGATAGAGAAAAGGATGGGATCTCAGTGAGGTACAGAAATCAGACTTCTAGCATTTAAGTTATAAAGGTTTAATAAAAGAATCATCACGTACTCCAGATAGGCAACAGGACTGAGCAAAAGACTATGTGAAACTATTCTTGAAACAGTTCAGAAACTTCAGTTTTTCCAAAAAGTGGATGCATAATTACTAGTTGGCGCTGGGTTCCTGAGCCTTATTAGATCAGTGCTTAAAAAGCTGCACTGACTGTCAATTCATTTGTACTAAATACAAAATGTTGGTATTGATCTATAAAGCATTACAGGCTGAGTATCTCTTCTCCAGACTGCTTGGGACCAGAAGTAATCTGTATTTTGGATCTTTCCGTATTTTGAATTTTTGCATATATATAATGAGATATCTTGGGGTTGGGACCCAAGTCTAAACATGAAATGTATTTATGTTTTACACATACTTTATACACATAGCCTGAACGTAATTTAAAACAATATTTTAATAATTTCATGTACATTGAACCATCAGTGGCGCTGCTGAGGGCCTGTGAGCAATGCCTGCGTGCCAGCTCAAAAGGTCCGGTTTTTGGATCAGTCTGGATATCGGATGCCCAGATAAGGGATACTCAACCTGTACTACTTCAAGGTACCTTAGAGAACATCTTTTCTTCTATCCTTGGACATTTTGATCATTTGGTAGAACCTTTCTTGGCTGAAGTAAGGTTGGCCAGGGTCCAACCATCATTTTGTTGGGCCCAGTACCAACTTTTAAATGCCACACAATCTCATGATCCTAGCTCATGCATGCGTACAACTGCATAAAAGGAAACTTGCCATTTTATTTTGGAAACCACATTTTCTACATTTGTGAAATTACACCATGACCTACACTACAGCTTCTATACCATGCCTCCAAAGTACCACCACCCTTTTGGCTATTGTTGTTTGATATAATGTCTAGCCTGAAAACGGATTCCACAAAGCTCACAGGCTATTTTGTAACAGTCTGTTTGATCATAAGGTATCATTTTGTTGGGTGGGGGGGTTTAATACTCTAATGGACCAAAAGAGCCGCAAATATTTTTACACAGACCAACAGTGCCACCCTAACAAGAATTTTCCCCTCTAAGTTCATTGAAGTCAGTGGGTTTAGAAGTGTAGAACTCTGCTTATAATGGCAATGCAATTCACTTTAAAGCTTTGTGTTTCTGGTCTTTTCCCTTTGAAAAATCATTAATTATCTCTCCACAGTCAATTTCTCATACAAGTTCACACTTGAGAGAAAAAACAGCTAGGCCGTTTTGTCATTTTTGCCCTACAGTAGCATGCCTGCATTTTTTGATGAGTGCCAGCTTGCTGAAACTTCTTTTGACTTCTGCCACTGGCAGTGTGTAAAAATCACATAGGACTATGTACACTGCACTGAAAATTAGTTTCAGGGTATTTTTTTAGTCTCATTAAATCAGGATTCCAGTCAGAACAATTTTTGATGGATGGACTCTATTATGGTTTTTTATGACCCAAACGTAAAAAAAAATATTAATCAGATATTGTAGCACTACTTTTTATTACCCTTTTTCTAAAATGTGGTGGTGCTAATGGTACTATTTCCTATCTTTTGAAGGCATTAGACTAGAGCTGCATGCTATATCTGAGAGCTTTTCTTGATCATCAGTTGCCACAGACACAGTCTCTGTCTTGAAACTATTTTCATCTTTTCAGAGGGTAGCCATGTTTGTCTACAGTAGAACAGCTAGGTTCAAGTCCAGTAGCACCTAAGATACCAATATGATTTTGGGGGTATAAGCTTTTGAGAGTCAAAGCTTCCTTCCTCAGAAACAAGTTGGAATGGAGATCTCTAAGTCCTTATATGCCCTGACCTGGATGGCCCAGGCTAGCCTGATCTCATCAGATCTCAGAAGCTAAGCAGGGTCAGCCCTGGTTAGTATTTGGATGGGAGACCATCAAGGAAGTCCAGGGTTGCTATACAGAGGAAGGCACTGGCAAACCACCTCTGTTAGTCTCTTGCCATGAAAACCCCATAAGGGGTCGCCATAAGTCGCCTGCGACTTGACGGCACTTTACACACACACACGCAAGTCCTTATATCCTGAGACAACACCCATAATGGACATTTACCTTCTGACTGGGATATAAGGACTCAGAGACCTCCATTCCAACTCATATCTGTCAGTGGAAGCGTTGACACTCAAAACCTTACACCTCGAAAATCTTTGTGGGATGCCAGCCTCCGTGTGGGACCTGGGGATCCCTCGGAATTACAGTTCATTTCCAGACTGCAGAGATCAGTTCCTCTAGAGAAAATGTATGCTTTGGAGATTGTTTCCAGATTGCAGCGATCAGTTCCTCAAGAGAAAATGTATGCTTTGGAGATCAGACTCTATAGCATTGTACCTCACTGAGGTCCCTGTCCTCCCTAGACTCTATCCCCAAATCTACTGGAGTTTCCCAACCTGGATCTGGCAACCCTAGCCCCCATCCTCCATTGGTGGCTAGGGGGTACCTTAGGGTTGCCAGGTCCCTTTTTGCAATCGGCAGGAGGTTTTGGGGGCAGAGCCTGAGGAGGGTGGGGTTTGAGGAGGGGAGGGACTTCAATGCCATAGAGTGCAATGGCCAAAGCGGCCATTTTCTCCAGGTGAACTGATGTCTATCGGCTGGAGATCAGTTATAATAGCAGGGGATCTCCAGCTATTACCTGGTAGTTGGCAACCCTAGGGTACCTGGCAAATCTAGTAGTCTCTAAGGTGCTATTGGACTCAAATCTAGCTATTTTCATCTTGCTTCCCGCAAGTCCTTGCAGGTTCCAGATTGTAATGTGTATTCTGTCTGCTTGTTTGTAAGTTTATGTACCCTCTCTATACTGGCCTCTGTGTTTTCAGACATCGTGAGCCAACATCCATGATAGACATCAACTAACCTCAGTTGCAACTTTCCACAAAGTATTAGAGAAGATCAGCAAAATACTGCTCTTTCAGTATCTTAGATCATATATATTGACTGAACCCACCATGTTATTTTTAACCTTTTGGCTAGCTACAAGGAATTACTAAAAGGAAAAGTACCATGAGGCCTTGTACAAACAAACAACCATCCAGTTAAAGGATAGACAATATAAACTATAATGAAAATCTGACTCTGAGACCAAGTGAAGTTGGGTAGACAAATCATAGTTGCTATGGTATGGCCAGCTTTTGAACACTAGCAATGAGACTAAGAGGTTAAATACACAAACAAAAGGCACACCGCTTCCCTGAGGTCTTCACTTTATTTACAAAATGTTGACCAAAATACCGCAAGCTGGTGGAATTTCTAGGCACTCTCTTTTCATGCCACTTCACAGTCAGTAAATTCTAGACAAACAATATCCAACCAGACAAAACAACACAGAATCAGGACAGGGAAGCTTTTGCTGTCTCCAGGGCTTCCTGTTCTGACTTCTTGTCAGCGAACCCTGCTCTCACCTTAGCAAGCCAAGCATTTCAAACATCTTTTTGGAGTGCCACACCAAGTTCAGAATCCTAAACTTAATTTTAAAGCACATATTCCATAAAGTGACTGACTTCGTTTTTTAAAAAATTAAGAACTCCAAAAAGCCAGTTTCAAGTTCTCAGTCTATGGGTAGGTCTAAATTTGTCATTTTCTTCTGACATGGATGCCTCTCCCTGTGGTAACTGTTTTGCTTTTGTTTCATCCACATCCTGTAATTGTTCCAATTTGCATTTGGTTTTCTTTTCCGGCATTTCATTCTTCAAATGACTGTCCTGTGCACTCTTGAAGAAAATAAGGAAGTAGGTGGGGAAACTATGTTGATAAGGATGGTCTAGCAAACTATATATGTCTTAGAGGACAGATTCCAAATCCCAGCAGTAACCAACTTGCCTTTTTCATTCTGATTGTATTCTCTCTCTCGTACATCAGTAACTATACAGAACATGAAGTCACTGTTTGGTTGATGTGATTCCTTCAGAATAAAGGAAAGTCCAATCATATATGCCATGTCTCGCTTCAACCCATTGGGCCTAACTACATACGTTATCTCCAGGGATATCCCCAAGTCAGGGGGAGAGGTGACTTCTGAAGTTCCATGCTTTCCAGGTGACCTCCAGTCTAATTTGGATTTGGATTGCGGCATTCCACCAGGCTGGAGCCAGGGCCAAAAAGGTTTGAGGACCGCCGCACACTCTTAAGGCCAGGGACCACCAATCGATTATGATCAGATGACCATAAAGAGGATTTGGGGAAGAGCCTGAGGAGGAGAGCAGGGGAGGGACTTCAATGCCATAGAGTCCAATTGTCAAAGCAGCCATTTTCTCCAGGGGAACTTGTAATATATTTAGTTGGTGCAAGGACTATGATGAACTATTGAACTATTGAACTGCTGAACTCAGCTGTGCTGAACTGTGTTGAGCTTGAGACCCTGCTCCAGGCTCTGTTTCTCCTATTGGACGGTGGACTTTGGCTGTCCAACCACGGATGGGGGCGGGTGGCTCCGGGTGGTTGGGAACTGTATATAAGTTAGGGTGTTTTGCAGTTAAGTTCGTTCTCTCTTCCCTGTTAGCTGAATGAAGCAGTTGCTGTTGGAACTCTGCCTGCAGCCTTGTGTGTAACCTACGCGTGCATAATACAACTGTTCTCTATTGGCAGGAGATCAGTTGTAATAGCAGGAGATCTCCAGCTAGTACCTGGAGGTTGGCAACCCTAGCTCTGCCCTTGATGGAACTATTCTCTCCCTGGTTAAGCACAAAATACATATAGATTTGTATCATGCCAATTTCTGTTTCCAGTGACATAATGGTTCTGTTGTGAGAAAAGAGAAATAGTCCACTTACATGAAAAGCCTGTAACTGGAAGAATACGTACATCCCAACAATTGCCAAGGTTACTTTAAAAAGAAAACTGGATGCAGCCTGATTCCCTCTTCCCCCTTTAGCTGAGAAACAGCTTTATAAGGCATTAATCATGCAATACAGTGTTACTAAATTCCCCAGCCTTCCTAATTTCAGTAGCCTGTTACTTGCCAGGTTAAGCTGACATTCTAGTAGATAACATTTGTTCTCAAATATGGGTAGGTGAGAACCTATCCCACACTGTTCCCATACATTGTTTAAACACATTGTTTTTCCAGTACATACATTAGATACAGCAGCTACTCTGGGATCAGTGTTCTCACAGATCAGCCCTACCAGGAGCACCTAGCTGCCAATTTTTGATTATTTTCATTAATTCTTCCTTAGGCTCCTCGACTGCCAAGTCCAGCAGTAGCCCAGAGGTAGGATCCCAGACTTAATTACAACGAATAAGAACATAAGCCCAGCAAACCACTATGCCTCAAAAGGCATTACTGAATCAGGACTACCAGAAATGCAGTTTTCTGGTATCCACTCTCAAAGGTGGCATGGACATTTTCTAAATAAATAATAAATCTCTGACCATGCTTTCATTTGGATTCTTCAAAGAATACTCCTGAACCTGTTGTTTGTTGGCTTGAACCACTGACTACGGGCCATTGCCATCTTCTTGAACTACATATTTGCTAGCGTAATTTATGCTTTTTAAAGTATACCTGAAATCTTGACTTTTTAAAAACTTTATTCCAGTTTATCATCTTTTTAGCAACTATACACACAATATCTTAAGAAGGAGAAGATAACAAGTAAGTAACATTTACAAATGTAGGTGTGGGGAGGCAAAAGGATATAGTAAGTGTAAGACAGAAGAGGAAGGGAGAAAAATGTGGCAAACAATTAAAAGACGATACACATTTATCTCCAAACTGTTGTACAGATTATTCAGATCAAATGTTAAGACATTTCATTTGGTTCTTGCATATTGAGGCAACTCTTTCTTTAACTGAAGGGTCTAATATTGCTTCAATCTACATTTCAGTGTATGACATAGCTATTACTGACTATGTGTCATTTAACATCTGCCAGACTGGATACCAAGTGTATGATTTGAAGATGGTACCACAAGTCACTGGAAAAGACAATCATGCTAGGAAAAGTTTAAGGTAGCAGGAAAAGAGAAAGACCCAAGAAGAGATGGATTGACTCTATAAAGGAAGCCACAGCCCTCATTTTGCAAAACCTGAGCAAGGCTGTTAAAGATAGGACGTTTTGGAGGACATTGACTCATAAGGTCACCATGAGATGGAAGTGACTTGATATTGGTTCTTGTAGGTTACCCGGGCTGTGTAACCGTGGTCTTGGTATTTTCTTTTCTGACGTTTTGCCAGCAGCTGTGGCCGGCATCTTCAGAGGAGTAACACTGAAGGACAGTGTTAAATTAAAGAGGTGGAACAAATTAAAGATATCATGGTTGGGAAGAACTTTGACTATCAAGATGAATGTTTTACTAGATTGAACTTTTTATTTCAGATGATTCTGATTAGTTTTGAAGACAAGACCCTAGAAAATTGGCAGAGACAAATTAACAAATTTATATGGAATGGAAAAAGAGCAAGGATTAAATTCAAAGTGATGCAAGATGATAAGAAGAGAGGAGGCCTAGCTTTGCCCAATTTAAAATTATACTACCAGGCTGCCGGATTAGTTTGGATTACAGATTGGATCAAAACCCTGGAGGAGAACGCACTAAAATTGGGAAAAGGAGAATGCAGACAAGGACTTCATTTTTATTTCTGGAAAGCCAAAAAGCAAGAAATAACAAAAGCTGAAATAGCCTTAACAACAGATCACGCAGCTAGAGAACAGAAATTAAAATGATGGTCAGAAATTAAAATGATGATTAAAGGACAGGTCTGCATTTTTTACTGTTAAACTCTCCCATATAGCTTTGTTTGTCTTCCCAAACCTATATTATGTAAGCATATATAAGACTTGAATTGTACAACTTGAATGTGGGCTAATGTTATTCTAGATGAAGGTAAAGATTGACTAAAGATTAATTTCATCTTGCTCTTTTTAATGCCTTAAGGGTAAGACCCCACGAAGGAAACAATTACTCTAAATTTCTCTAATTTTTGTCTTCATTTTGATTGAAAATGTTTAATTACGGGAAGCACTCAACTGTGCTCACAGTGCCCATAAACCTGAGTAATGAATGCTGCTTCAAGCATTATATTAAAGGCCTTTTAAAAAAAAAAAAAACGTGAAAGAGGTGTTTCATATTATAAATTTATGGGACTAACCTGCCTTGAGCTGGAAGCAAAAGATCTAATCTAAAGGAATTTCCATGTCCAACATACATCTTAACACTGCAGATCACCTAAGCTGCCACAGTTGAAACCTAGGAGCTACAACTTGATGTATTGCATTACTCACTCAGGAAAGATTCCTGACTTGGCACAAACCTCCTTCGGTATAATGTCTGACTTGACCTTAACGCAAAAGCTGCAATTTACCTACCCTTTTTAATTATCCTGAAGACTATTTCTTGATTTCTTTCATAATTAAGGCACTTTCTTCCGCCATCCAATACACAGATGAAACAAAAACAGGAACCAAAGTAGCACTGAACTCTGTAGGTCGTTGACCTGATACAGCCAACTACTGAAAATTAATATTTGTTTTAAAAGTTACCTGATCAAATGATCTTTTTAACACAAGTTCCTTTTTTTTCTGACCACAGCCCATGCCAGATGCTAAACTGAACTTACTTAGAGCAGTTTTATACAGTGCAGCTAGCATATGGAATCACTTGAAGCTGCTTCTGTGAGGAGGTTGCTCTATGTGGACAGCTGTTTTGTGTGAACTGTAACGCCATTTTGGTTAGCATTGTAAAGATAAGCCACTCAGTGGGATCCACCCCACGTAGCAAGCCACTATCAAGCAGGGCATTTGCAATGCCATTTCAAGTGTGGAACACACGCAGGGTGCTGCTGCAGTCGTCTTGTTTGTGGGCTTCCTAGAGGCACTGGTTGGCCACTGTGTGACTGTGAACAGACTGCTAGACTTGATGGACCTTGGTCTGATCCGGCATGGCTTTTATTATGTTCTTAAAACTGTATCTAGAGAAAGCATGACAAGATTCTCTGTCAGCCTCTATGTCTGTCTAAGATTCCTTTCTTGAAACCTTCAAAAATTATTCATTACAATCCAATACCCCATTCAGTTTCAATCACTGGGGTCAGCCCATTTTAGTGCCTGATCCAAGGGATACTTTTTTATTCTCCAAGTCAACTTCAGTTTTAAATAAAGCAGGGTTCTTCTTTCTATTTGATTAAGCAGAACCTCATATGATCCGTGGAAAGTCGGGGGTTTCTAGTTAAAATGCTGATTAGCCTTGAATTTAAGCTTACATTGAACCAAGGGTGAATGATCCAAGGAGGAAAACTTAATTAGACTGCAGATGGAACAAATTGTGTTTTGTTTGAGGGGGGTCATTTTCCTTGTTGATGGAAAGTTATAATCGTTGTGCTTGATAAAGCTAAACAGATCAAATGAATGTCTATTCCTTTGGTGGGTTTGTTTTGGCTGAAACTGGTATGACTGCAAATGAGAAAGAACTTCTAATGAAATAGTTCGAATACCATCACTAAATGGCAGTATAAGTGAGAGCAAAATCCCTCATTTATAGAAGAACATCCCATAAGTCTGACAATGTAAAGGCTGAAACAAAACTGTAGTCTTTGTCGTATAAAAGGGAGTCAATAAATAAATAAAAAGAAAGAGTTTGGGTGCCTTTGTAGGCAGACTGTACACAAAATATTCACATCTAATCCAAAAGTAAAGGATAAACAACAGCAGTTGTTGATATATATTCCCTGTTAATCATCAGCTTAGCCCCAAACAATTTTATGTTTGCAACAAAGGGATATTTAAGTTTTGATTAAATATTACAAGCTACAGGATCACCTTAGCTGTTGGGGATTTTCAGTGCAATCCTAAAGAGAGTAATACAAGTCTAAGCCCATGCATATAAGCAGGTTCAAAAAAGGTAACGGTCCCCTGTGCAAGCACCGGGTCATTCCTGACCCATGGGGTGATGTCACATCCCGACATTTTCTAGGCAGACTTTGTTTGCGGGGTGGTTTGCCTGAGCCTTCCCCAGTCATCCTCCCTTTACCCCCAGCGAGCCGGGCACTCATTTTACCGACCTCGGAAGGATGGAAGGCTGAGTCAACCTTGAGCCGGCTACCTGAAACCAACTTCCGTTGGGATCGAACTCAGGTCTTGAGCAGAGCTTTTGACTGCAGCTTACCACTCTGCGCCATAAGCAGGTTTAGACTGGAGTAACTCTGCATAGGATTGTGCTGTTTGTATCCCACTCAAGAAAGTACAATCATTAGAACTCAATTAGGAAGGACGTGGAAGGAAATCCTTCAGGGCTATTCATACAATCCTGTTTTTTTCCATGTTGAAGTTGATACAAGTTGCCTTTTCAGTGATTTTGGCAAGCTGATTTGTGAATGCTCCAATACTTGTACCAACCACATCTGAAAATGTTCTAAAAACAGATTGAATCAGACTCACTTCACCCTATGGCAGCCTGAATGGCTTAAAACTATAGTAAAACTGACCCCCACCTCAGCCTTTCTCATGAAACAAACTACAAAAAAGAAAAGGGTCATCAGATAATGAACTCTTCACCCTTTTAAGAAACAAAGCAACAAACAAAAATAGGGGTCAAAAGCTGAAGACCAAACTCTGTTTCAAATTTTTGCTCCTTTAAAGTTTGGCAGGTACTTTTGATTGCCTTGGAAAGCAAATCATAGACTTACATTGAACATTTTGCTGGTAGCATAGACCAGAGTAGGATTCTGACCACACCTGGGATGCAAACTTACGAACACATTTCCGGGAGTAAGCCCCATTGGGGGTAAAATGGACATACTTCTAAGTAGCTCTGCTTAGGATTGCTTTGTTAATGAATATCTCTGGCACCGGTGTTGTGTTTTTTTCTTTGGTTTAGTTTACAAAGTCATATTTTCTGTAATAAAAACCCCTCACTTGTATATGTAGGGTAGCCAGTTCTGGGTTAGGAAATACTTGGAGATTTTGAGGGCGGAGCCTGAGGAGGGCAGGGTTTGGGGGAGGGGCTTCAATGCCATAGAGTCCAATTGCCAAAGCGGCCATTTTCTCCAGGGGAACTGATCTCTGTTGGCTGGAGATCAGTTGGAATAGTAGGAGATCTCCAGCTAGTATCTGGAGGTTGGTATCGCTATGCATATGGGGGTCTGATTTTGCAGCTTTCATTATGCTCACAGGGACCAGCCACGTGAATATTGAATATAGCAGTTCATTTCCACCATGCTGTTCTTCCTTGGTGGTAAATTAAAGAATCATTACAAAGGCATATAAGACACTATTTTTCTTTCAACCAGAAGAAACTAAATCCTATAGACACTTACCTGTTGAAAAAGTAAGATGTTTGTAATATTGGTGTCAACAGTGGGATAGTGTTTACTTGGAGAAAAACTGTGAACTTCTGAATGTGTGAGGGTGGAGCAAATTAACAGCATTCTTTAAAGCCAGAGTATCTTCAGAAGAAATTACAGTGACTTTGAAGGCTGTAAACCTCCCAAGTGCAGCTGAAATAGGGCCTGGCTTAGCCTCACTGAGATGAGGTAAAAAGAGTTGCTTGATCAACAACTACAAGGGGGGTCAAAGCTGACTCAGAGGCTCAGCTGCAGAGCGACCGGTTGGGGGTGGCCGAGGAGGTCCATAAGATGGATGAGCAGCTGGTAAGCTTGGACCGTGGTCAACAGCTGGAAATCAACAGGCTTTGTCTATCCTAGAGTCTCCCGGAAAAATTTGAGGATGAAAAGCTTCACAAACAGCCTCAGGGACTGAAAAACTCTTGGGAAGAGAAAGTAGAGGGCACATTGGAAGTACATAGGCTAGAAAGAGGCCAGCTGAAGCCGGCTACCAATGGTGAGGAAAAGCTCCTTACAGATCCCCCCCAGTTTACCCCATCAAAAGTTTATTAGGTGGGTCTGAATGGTGTTTTCTTTCACAGCATACTGAATCACCACTGGGGAGCATCAGTACAGCCATGTTAGCTCTAATGTCTTCATAAAGGGCAGAAAAAGAGGAGGAGGTTGTACGAATATAGAGTCCAAGCAGAGAAGAAAAAATGATGGTGCAGTGGGGAAAAGATATTTATTATATTTCACTCAAGGATCTCTGAATGAAATCTAATATCTTTTCCCCGCTGTACCATCATTTTCTTCTTCTCTGCTTTGTCTTCATAAGTGACCAAACTACACAGGATGCCGGAAGAGTTGCTAGCCTCCAGGTGGGACCTGGAATTCTCCCAGAATTACAACTTCTCTCCAGACCACATGGATCAGTTCCCCTGGAAAAAATGTCTGCTTTGGAGGGTGGGCTGTATGGCATGATGACATCCCTGCTAAACTCCCTCTCCAAACTCCACTCTCCCCAGGCTCCATCCCCCAAGTTGCTGCTGGAGTTCAACATTCTGAGGTGTTATTTGACCATAAAGAGCAATCTTGAGGAGGTCAATACTGATCAAGGCAGTCATGCTAGCAGTTAACTCCTTCTGGGCTGTTTTCTGAATTAAAAATTATCCCCAGACAGCTTTAAACTGAAGACCCATATTGTGCCAGTTTTTTTTTCCCTACCAGGGTTTATATACCTGGGGAAATGGTGCAGAGGGACACCCCCTTTCCTAGGGCCATGGATGTACTCTATATATTGGAGTAAGCTACTTTAAGAAAGATTGCCCAAAAAAGGCCTTTAAATATATATATGTGCCATCAAGTCACAACTGACGTCTGGTGACCTCAGCAAGGGGTTTTCAAAGCAAGTGAGAAGCAATGGTAGTTTGCCATTGCCTTCCTCTGCAAAGTCTTCTTTGGTGGTCCCCCAGCCAAGTACTGACACTGCTTAGCTTCTAATATCTGATGACATCAGGCTATACCATACCATTCCACCTCCCCTTTAGCAGAAGCTTAATGTAATGTACCAGAAGGATAAGGCAATATAGACTACACAGGAACCAAAAATGGTCATCAAAAGTTCATGTCATGTTATTTAAAAGTTTAATTGAATAATAATTTCTTTTTCAAGAAATCAGTCTGCTCAGAGGATTAGGGCAAAAAATGCATAACGCTTGAATTCCATAACTAGACCTCCAGATCAATAATTTGGTCCTTAAAAGTAGCTTGCCACACACCTGGAGATAAATGTGCTGTCCCTCTAATAGAGGCTTAATGTGTGGCAACTGACATGCTTTTTCATGGTATGGATGTAAATAATATCCTATTAGGCCACTGCTAAACAGACAAGACATTTTTTGTCATGACAATTGGCAACCCTACAGCTGAATAATGACATCCAGGACCTGCTAGTTCCTAAGGTCATGTCCCCAAACCTGACTGAGGTAAAAGTAATGAAAGAATGGAGAAATCATTTGTAGATGAGCAGCAGAGAGGGAGGGTTGGTTGCGTAACCTTTAAGCATCTCTTGATTGTTCTGTGCAAGTTTTCCTTCAGCTGACCTTACTAGGGTTGCCAGCCTGCAGGTGGTGGCTGGAGATCTCCTGCTATTACAACTGATCTCCAGGTGATATAGATCAGTTCATGTGGAGAAAATGACCACTTTGGAATGTGGATTCGATGGCATTATACCCAGTTGAGGTCCTTTGCCTCCCCAAACCCCTCCCTCCCCAGGATCCGCCCCCAAAATCTCCAGGTATTTCCCAACCCATAGCAGGCAACCCTAGACCTTATTTCTAGTTTTGGGATCCAGCTAAGGGGCAAAAGTTTTAAAAATGACCCGAGGAAAGATTTTGTAGAGTAAAAATGGCAAACAGGGAAATGGTTAAGCATTCAATTCCTGCCTACTAGTACTCACCTGAAAGTGTGTTCTTTCACCCATGAATTTGTTCAGTGAGGAAAGTACAGGGTCAGAAAACCTCATATTGCATAATTTGGCCCCAGGGGTAGCCATTTGTGGGACACGGAGTTTGATTCTGACAGACTTGAGTCTCTGTACTTTTTAAAAAAACAGAAACAACACACTGCCAGAAATAGATTGATTTATAAACATTATCTGTCAGCTGAACATTTTATGCAGGCATTATTGAATTAACTGTTCCATAAGGTAACATTCAACGAGAAATAGTTCTGTGTGGTTGCTTTCTCAATGTGCTAAAATAATTATGCCACTCAGATTTTTGCTATTTGAATGCTGACAGCTCTTTCTTTTTATATAAATTATTTTCACATTCTTCCCAAGAGCACGTCAAGAAAAAAGTGAGATTGCTCCAGTGAGATAAAGGCATTTACGCATTCAGAACTAGCTGATAACATTGCCGCTCATACATGCTAGGGTAGGAGGCAGCTTTGGATGCTCTAATGACCCATGGCCAGATCTGCTGTATGTTTACAAAAGTCCTAACGGATAATGACTTTAAAATATGCAGAAGTACAGCTGCCAACACAAATGGCCATAACACCAATTATCTCTGCAGCATTTAGTCATTATGTTGATTCAAAGGCAAAAGAAAAAAAGATTCAGTGGGCGGTTTCCTTTTCTACAGTGTGAGAAGTTGAAGGAGATGGGGGGGTTGTTCCCCTCTCTTTCCTCCCCTAACTGTTCATATTGCTTGTTATATTTCTTTGCACTGTGTTCCACCATTAATCCTGAAGACTAGGGTTGCCAAGTCCTTCTTCACCACCGGTGGGATGTTTTTGGGGGGGAGCTTGAGGTGGGGGGGTTGGGGAGGGGAAAGACTTCAATGCCATAGAGTCCAATTGCCAAAGCGGCCATTTTCTCCAGGGAAACTGATCTCTGTTGTAATAGCAGGAGATCTCCAGCTAGTACCTGGAGGTTGGCAACCCTACCGTAGATCCAAACACTTAGGACCAAATGCAACATGTCTTGGCTGTAGAAGACAGTGACATTGTGATAAATGAAACTGGTAAAACCCAGAAGTGATGTTGTCCTTTGAATGAATGTAAAATCATTTTTAACTCTGTGCTGTGTTATTACTCCAACTTCAGAGGAGCTGACAGTCACACATATGCCTTTGTGATACATGTGTGTGCTATCCTTCCCCTTCAAGCCAAGCATATGCCACCATGAACAGGAAACATAAGATAACAATACAATAATTTTGTTTTCAATTAACTTTTGCATAGGAGTCCTTTGCTTATGTCAAGCGATGTTATATATGATAGTGAAATGGCTAGCCCTCATTCCAGTCATGAAAGTAGCACAGCCAGGCTAGCCATAAACAAGGCTGTAGTTTCTACATATTTGAGGGACTTTCAAAGTGTTCCAAAAATGTGACTCTGTAATGAGCCAAATGGATGAAAACACACAAATGGCTTGATAAGAACTAAATGTGCTCCAGGAGTCACCGAACATGACCCATTGCTTTCAATGGTGGGAAAGTTTGCCGGGTTCCTCCATAGAGAAGCATAGCAAAGTTTGCAATAGAGAATCTGACTGTGGCCACTTCACTATTTCTTCTCTATGGAGAAGGATGGGGGTGACCCCTTTCAGAACCCATAAAAATGGACCCTCTGAAACACTCTTCACCAAACTTGGGGGTCCAAGCAAGGAGAGTCCCTTGCAGCAACACTGTAAATTTGGGGCCTCTATCTCAAAAAATCCCCCCCAGGAGCTTCGCAAAAATCCTCATAGGTGCGAATGCCCAATTTGGGGGGGAGGGGTAACTTGGAAATCAGGCAAATTCCCATATTTACTGGTATGGGAATTTGGTTTATTTGGGGTTTACCAAACAAAATGGCCCCAATAAACCCGAGCCTGAAATTTACTGAATTTGGGTTTTTTGCACAGCCCTAGAGGGGAGGGATTTTAGTGCTATAGAGTCCAATTGGCAAAGGGGCCATTTTCTCCAGGGGAATTGATGTGTATCAGATGGAGATCAATTGTAATAGCAGGAGATCAGCTAGTACCTGGAGGTTGGCAACCCTAGGTATAAACATTGTTTGATTCAAGGCTATTTGGGATACCTCTGATAAACATCTATAGAACTAGAAGTACTCCAAGCTGAGTTAGGGAACTAATCTACTTTCACTTGTATTTTAATATCTTTCACTGCATATAAAGGTAGTTCATCACCAATACCTCTGTAGGAAATAGATTGATTTTGTAATTCTATCCCAAGATACTCCATTTCTGCAGCAATTTATTAAAGATACCCTAAATTATCAAGTTTAGTATTTGAGGCTGTCAAAGAAATGTGTCAACGTTTGCACCATCTATCACTTCCCTATTTTATCATCAACAAAGTAAAAAATGCAAAAACATGTTTCCTCAGTTGGGATTCCATCACTCCTTGTCTGAATCTCTCTCACATCTCTTAGAAGTAAATATGAATCCTATTACACCGGAGAGATGTCGACTGATTCATCCGCTGATGGCCATAACATCTATTGCTGCTTGTCAAATATATGTCACAACTGGAAGACATTAGAGATGAAAAGCACAGATATGTTTACATTCCCGAAACTGAAAGATGTTCATACTGAAAGGAATGGCAACACAAGCTTAAATTCTCCCCAGGACAGCAAGTAACAGTTACCAAAATGAAAACAAAAAATACAGTGCAGTATGTTACCAGAGGGTCTGTCTGTATTACAAGTTAAATAGCAGCACTTAAAAATATATCAGGTCTGGAGGGTCATTTCAATAAGAAATAATACTCCAGCAAATAGACATTCTGTTTATTCCAAGGCACTAATAGGTGCCAGGGAAAAGAAAAATTGTGTGCTTAGGCTGTGAAAATGCAAAACATTTTCTTTAACACAAAGGTTATGGATGCCTTTAATTCCAAAGCCCCTGTGTGGCAGAGCTGCAATAAGGAAAACTGCAACTGGATGAGCAATATCAATAATTAATCGCCGTTTGGCTAATCTGGGTGTGAATTGTCGTGAAAGCAACAAAAGCACATTCTTATTCGGGACAGAAACAGCCTTGCGCTTTCAAACCAGCAGATTTTTGATAGCACACTCTTCATTTAAGATCTTTTTTGCTTTCATGCAGGCCAAAGATTGTTGAACTTGCTTTATGCGCTAATCTAGTGACAAAGTGAAATATCATTATCGACCAAGCCGAGATGGTATACATCAGAGGAATTTGTTGCAATGAAAAATATATATACTTTGTTGGCTTCTTCACAAATAAAGTGTTTGTTTAAATAATTTCATATTGCTTTTTCCAGAAGTAATAACTCCATAGTGTTTACAGTAAAATGAAACAGAAATGCAATACGATAGTCATTTGTGAATTAAACTAACTGTAAATTAATGCTATGCACAGAGTTAAAATTACAAATAAACGATTCATGGTTAAAAGTGCATAAAACCTTTCTAAACAACAGTAATGTCAGATGCCCATTAGTGGATTGTTTTCCATGAGATTGTTTTCCCATTAAAGAGACAAAATAGAAATTGTTCCCTGTGGGTAGTCAAATGACCTGGTCTGTCCTGCTATGGTGCCTTTAATAGTATACAGTAACAGATACAGAGTTTCACAGCGTGAAGATAAATTTTAACCCTGTGCAGATGACATACCAGAGACACTAAACTTGTGGATTGTGAGGTCAGGATCACACATGCCAGTGTTGTCTGAACTTTGTGCACTTGCTAATGCAGATTACAGATTAAGGTTGCCAGATCCAGGTTGGAAATAGCTGGAGATTTTGTGGATGAAGCCTGAGGAGGGGAGAGACTTCAGTGGGGGTATAATGCTATAGAAGCCACCTTCCAAAGTGGCCATTTTCTGCAGATGAACACATCTTTTTCACCTGGAAATCAGTTGTAATAGTGGGAGATCTCCAGCCACCACCTGGACATTGAAACAGAAATCACACCTCTATACCTAACAATGGTGTACAAAATCAGTATAGGCTAAGGAATATGTCTCTTTTAACAAAATACACAGCAACGTAAGTTCCAGTACAATGGCATATAATGCACAATGTTTCCATTAATGAATTACACCGGAATAACAAAACAATGTGGGAAACCTCAAAACAGCAAACCATGAATGGCAAAAGTCCCACAGTAACGGGAAACAAGGGGAGTAATACTTTGGATTTGCACCTTGCGTTCAAGACTTTGGATTACTCCTCTTGTTTCCAGTTACTGTGGAACTTTTGCCATTCATGGTTTGCTGTTTTGAGGTTTCCCACATTGTTTTGTTATTCCGGCGTAATTCATTATTGGAAACATTGTGCATTATATGCTATTGTATTGGAACTTATGTTGTTGTGTATTTTGTTAAAAGAGACATATTCCTTAACCTATACTGATTTTGTACACCACCTGGACATTGGCAACCTTATTACAGATCCAGTGTGCCCAAACCCACATTTGTTCAGAACAGGTTATGTAAAGGAGACTTTTTCATTAAATGCATACATTCTTGGTGTATAATCTAGAAGCCTGCAAAAAGCAGGACACAATCTGTGTGGAGAGAGTTTATCTGTATCCCAATAGGCTGTGGTCAGAAGATCAGATCAATACACAAAAGCTGGGAGCAGAGATGTGGGCACAATCCTGACCCACCAGTCCACACATTCACTCTCCTGACGTGTCTATCATTACCTGGAAATGTTGGCACATAACATTAGTGTTAAAGGCACAGCTACAGAAACCAGTTGAAAAGTGGGTAACCATATCCACCAGTCCAGAAAAGGGTGTGCTTTTAGCCCCATATATGACACCTCCTGTAAGACACAAAGAAAAAGCAGGGGCTGTCAAAAGTATAGAAAGAAGTTATGTTTGAACTGATGTGCTCAGTGTTTCCTCCTGAATTTCAACACATATTTTGGAAGTGTTATGTAACTAGAATGGATTATCACCCTTGCCATCCTTCCTGCCTTCTTTTCTGCTGAAACACCACTTTCCCTGCAAGGCCCTTGCATGTAAAAATTACTGCAAACCCGTATTCAAAATATGGGCTTTAACTAACATCCAAATACTGGTTTCTGTTCTTGGCTTTCTAATAAGCTCTCCCCCTCCCCTTCTGTGACCATTGTTGCCAAGTCAGCTGCCGGTTAAATAACATCAGATCAATACCAAGATGGATAACAACAGGCTGATGGAAATAAAAGGGTGGTAAAGCTTCAAAGGTCTTCATCCACTTACGTAGCTCCCTACAGAGTTCACCAAAGTGTGCACCTCCTAAGTGCTCTCCACAGTCTCCGACTAGCTTTATTTTGGCATTTTTATATCTCCTCTGAGATAACAGGAAAGCTAATTGAAAAGGCAGAATATAAATGTTTAAATAGCATAATTTCTAGGCAGTGAAAGCTACATTGTTATGGCAGCATACTTCTTCCTGCTCGATCAGAGCCTTCTACATGACTTGGAGCCATGTTCTCATTACACAGGACACATGAAGCTGCCTTATATTGAAACAGACCTTTGGTCCATCAAAATCAGAATTGTCTACTCAGAGCAGCAGCAGCTCTCCAAGGTCTCAAGCAGAGATCTTTCACATCACCTACTTGCTTAGTCCCTTTAAATAGAGATGCCGAGGATTGAACCTGGGACCTTCTGCATGCCAGGCAGATGCTCTACCACTGAGCCATATCCCCATCCCAAAAGAAGCAAGGTTATGTAGTGAATAATGTTGACTTTGTCCAGAAAGTTCCTCGGGCGGCATTCCGCTAGTCACCACCTCCCAGCCCTATCCTCTCTCAGAAACAGTATGAGAATAAATGAAAGAAGAATGCTCAATCACTTTATATATGAAAATAGGCTACAGAAATGAATAGCATATTTGCTTTTCTTTGGAAAAAGGATGGATGGAGATGCAACACTTGAAAAATGTCACCACTTGGTAAGCATGGCAGGTTGTGAGGGCTACATATTATTGGGTTGACAGCCATCACCTGTGCACCTTTCATTCACAGTAAATTCTTCAGTGGGGCAAACTGAAAACTTTTGGAATTGTAAGTTCATATGTTTGCCAGAGCTGTCCTCCAAGAGATGACAGTAGCACCAGTGCCTGAAAGATGCCAGCAGGTTATCTGAAAAAACTGGTAAGAAGGTTTTATATATACCCCTTTTTGCCACAATGTAATTGCACCATCCTTCCCAAAACATATGAACTTAAAACAGTGATTTATTCTGTACTTGCTTTCAGATAATAAAATAATTCAATTATTAAAGCATATTAAAATTAGGGTTGCCAACCTCCAGGCGGTAGCTGGTGATCTTCTGGAATTATATCTGATCTCCAGGCTGCAGAGATCAGTTCTCTTGGAGAAAATGGTAGCTGCTGAAGGTGGGTTCTATGGCGTTATACCCTGATGAGGTCCCTCTCTTCTCAAACCCCACCCTCCCCACGCTCCACCCCAAAATCTCCAGATATTTCCCAACGCAGAGCTGGCAACCCTAATTAAACTATGGGACTGTTTTGCACAGGAAGGTTCTTGTCAAACCAGGTCAGAATGGGCATCTGCTCTGGGTTCTTTTCTTCTACTTATTTGTACTTACCTCTTCGGCCCAATGTGAGGCTCTGAATCCAGAGGGCTTTCTCTTTCTCTGCACAGGAGCTTGATAATGGCCTGCCAGGGCCTGCAGTTCCTTAATACATCTTCCATATGGTAGATTCCAACGAACTCCCCGGTCTATGAGACTTTGTCCCTGCTCAAATGATTCTGTGGAGACAGTCCCTCATTGGTTCTTGTAGGTTATCCGGGCTGTGTAACCGTGGTCTTGGTATTTTCTTTCCTGACGTTTCGCCAGCAGTTGTGGCAGGCATCTTCAGAGGAGTAACACTGAAGGACAGTGTCTCTCAGTGTCAAGTGTGTAGGAAGAGTAATATATAGTCAGAAAGGGGTTTGAGCTGAATCATTGTCCTGCAAAAAGTAACAAAGGTAATGTGCTAATCAATTGTCCTGTAAGTATCAAGATAATGTGCTAATGAGGGTGTGGTATGTTAATATGGAACCATTGTATCCTGAAGTGATATGTTAATGTGTGAAATCCAAAGCTAATCTGCATGGCTATTGTTGACTGTAGTCTTTGTTAGTCAAAGACTCCTTTAATAAATGGCAAGAATACCTTTCCTATGGGAGACTGTTTTTCCTGAGCTTTCTGATTTTTGTTTGGTTTAATGGCCCTTCTGATTTCATTCTTGGAATAGCCGTTTGCTAGCAGTGCGTGATTTAGATTATTAGTTTCTTCCTTGAGAAACTGTGGTTCACAGATCCGTCTTACACGGTCCATTAATGTTTTGATTATTTCTCTTTTCTGTCGGGGGTGGTGGTTGGAGTTTTTGTGTAAGTAGCGATCTGTGTGAGTTGGTTTCCGGTAGACCTTGTGACCTAACTGAAAGTTTGTTTTACGGATGACAAGGGTATCAAGAAATGGGAGTTTACCCTCAATTTCCTTTTCCATGGTAAACTGAATGTTTGGATGGATATTATTAAGATGTTTAGAAAGTCCATTAATTTTTCTTCACCATGGCTCCAAATAGTAAATGTGTCATCTACGAACCTGAACCAGACTGTAGGTTTGTAAGGTGCCGATTCTAATGCTGTCTTTTCAAAATATTCCATGTAAAAGTTTGCTATTACTGGACTGAGTGGACTTCCCATAGCTACTCCATCAATCTGTTCATAAAATTCTTGATCCCATAGGAAATAACTTGTTGTCAAACAATGGTGAAATAAGGCTGTTATATCTTCTGGAAAAATCTGGTTAATCAATGAGATTGTGTCTTTTACTGGAACCTTGGTAAAGAGGGATACAACATCAAAACTGACTAATATATCCTGTGGATTAAGTCTCAACGGACTGATTTTGTTGATGAAGTGAGTTGAGTCTTTGATGTAAGAAGTGGTTTTTGCAATGTGGTCCTGTAGGAGGGTGGTCACAGCTGCTGGCGAAATGTCAGGAAAGAAAATACCAAGACCACGGTTACACAGCCCGGATAACCTACAAGAACCAATGAACTCTGACAGTGAAAGCCTTCGACAATACAGTCATGTTTTATTTTACTGTGCTTTGTATGTTGCTGAGAGAAAATGGTTAATCGAACCTTTATTACAGCGTTTTACCTTAGCCGGAAATTCCTTACACCAGTCTGAGAGCTTTTTCTTGAGATATCTCGTGGAAGACAAGAATATGGGGGTTTCACGTTCGGTAGCAAAAATTTTGTTCATTGCAATTACCAAACGTAAGGCACTCACAAACAAACCAGGTTCCCCACAGTCTGATAAACATTGAGACTTTTTTATTACAGTGTAAATTATTATGCATGGATTTGAATTGGTCAATCATGTATAAGACCTATATAATGTTTTGGATTACTTTTTATTCCTCCTAAACTTAATATTTTTATTTTCTGTACATGTGACTGATATTTTGACTGGTCATGGACCATTTCACTAAACTGATACTGTATACATCTTCCATACCCATTCAAAAAATCCATTTCAAGGCATGACTGAGTGTACTTTTGACATCCTGTTTATTTTTTCCTCCTTTGCTCATTTGCAGAGACACCCAATTCAATTACATGTATTTCTTTTCTCACAATATAAACATGTCGGTCAATTGCCTGTTTGCAGTTTGGATATAACTTTTATCCATCCAGTATTTATTACTCATTGACTAGGAAAAACATTAATCAATTAAGAGGCAGATTGAAACATTTAGTCCTGTTAGATTTTTAAACTTTGCTCAGAGCAGTCACTTGCAATGTCACTATTGATCAATGTCCACTATTGATCAGGCAGCTTATCATTTTGTTGTTGTTGTTGCTTGCAGTTGTCTTCCAAAACCAGTGGACAACTATGGTAAAAGAGAAGGGATGTGTAAAAATACCCTGTTTCCAACTTTAACTTCTGTAAAGTTTCTGTGCAGTGTTTCAAATGACCACAATTTGGACAGAAGGAAAGCTGCATGTTTGTTCAATACATTCCAGCCTGTGTTGGATTTCTCTCCACATTCTCTCTCTCTCTCTCTCTCTCTCTCTCTCTCTCTCTCTCTCTCTCTCTTTTTCTGAAAGTCAGAATTAGTAAATCTTCAGAATTAGTAAAGCACACCTATCCCATGTTCATAGGTCTGGATTGTTGAGGGAGATGTTCTGCATCAGCGTGTACTTCATTGCCTAAATTTAGGTATCCTTTTTTTTCCTTTTGCATGCCTGCATTGGCCAAGAAAGTAACACTACAACTGATCCTCCACTTTAGCTCGGCAAGTCCATCAACCAGCATCTCATGAGGTGGTGGCAATAAACAGCATCCAGCAATGCTGAATGCTCCACCCACGTCTCATTACTTTGCGGGAGTACCAACACACCCATCCAAGTAAGCTGAAACAGACCTCCAAAACATTTAAATTCTTGTCTCAATTAATTGCTGACGAAGGTCACTCCCAGTCCTTCTTGTTTACAAGAGCAGTCTCACCCAACGAAACAGCTTGAGCCAGTTTGAGTGATTCAACCACCTGATGGTTGCCAGACAGGATTCTTGTGTTTAGCTTGGCCGCTGTAGGGGATTCCAATCAGCTGCATAAATTTGGAAGCAGGAACTTTGAAAGGAAGAAAGTCGATGTAAACACAGCCTATGAATTGGCATATTTGGCTAGTTAAATTTGTCTGCCAACAACACATTCTATAATACTAACCTACCTGTGTGTAGCAAGTTATATTTTCCCTCCTTAATAGAAAAAATAGACTACAAAGAATCTATCCACCAGGCTCTCGTAGTACATTCGAGACTCCAATGAAAGCAGAGCCAGACAGCATAAATATGGGCCACAAAGCTGCATTTAAATGTTGAATTTAGGAGCCCCGCAAGAAATGGCTAGGACAGTTGACACAACTGCTCCTAGGCATCCCCTCTCAGGTCTATGAGCCTGAGCAGCCCCTAGGTTTACTGAGGGAGTGTGGATGACAAAAAGACAAGGAAGAGAGGTGACAGTGGAGAAAGACAGGTGACCAATCTGACAAGGCATGAGCTGGAGCTAATTGTAAAGCCTTCTCTGTGGCAGTGTTGGCTGTGAAACAGCAACATTTCTCTGTCCTCATTACACCCCAGGGCCCAAATGGTCCCTGACTTGTCCAATTGCATGGGATACGCTTCAACTTGTTCAAGTCTGAAGATGTGACTGGATTCTTGGAAGTTACTATTGGGGATCGGGGCCCCAGTTCCTGTAAAGGGAACCCCGATCTTTAATTTATCTGCTACCAAATCAGAGGGAATGGATCGTTCCTCTTGAACTATGAGAATTGAGATCACACACACGCACAAAAGAGGCAAGACGCTTTTGTCTTGAAGTAAAACAATCTTTACTCTAACTCAGGGTAGGGAAAAAGTCACTGGGATACAAAACAAATAATATCTGTCTACATTCTATGTTTCCTATACTTGCCAAAAGCCTTTGGCAAGGCACTAAGCTTACTTACGAGTAGGCACCCTTAGCAAAAGGAGAGCCTCTCTCCATCCTGCCTGTTCAGCAGTCAAGCAAGGAGAAAGTGATCAACTACTTTCTCTTCTAACAAAGAAATCGAAAGCAGTTGAACATGCAAAGTAGTTGTATACGTGACCCTCGGGGCACGACTGCAATGGCCACTACACTGACCAAATGGTCAGTTACAATATTAACCCTTTAACTGTCTGACATGTAACAAAGCTCGCTCTCTAATACCCAACAATCCCCTTTTCGAGGTTTAGTTACATTCAGACATATAAACACAATGCATCACGTAAGTATTCAAACTGTTGTCTAGGCAGTGGCTTCGTCAGGATGTCGGCCACCATCTCTTTACTTTCACAGTACTTCACTACTACGAGACCTCTTTCTTGTTTGTCCTTTACTGAGTCCATTTTGAGTCGAAGAAGTCTCTTCCCTTTCTTAGAGTTCTCGCCATTCAGTAGTGCTATACACGATTGATTGTCCTCAAACATTGTAGCAGGTGTCAGTTCATCTAATCCAAAGTCGCGTAGCAGTTCAATTATCTCTTCCAGCTCTGTACATGCGCACTTGGCTGCTATGCATTCTGCTTCAGTTGAAGATGTTGACACAACTTGCTGTTTCTGGCTGGTCCAGGAGATCAGGTTTTCTCCAAAGTAGAACAGATATCCACTTGTAGATTTGCTGTCTGTTCTAGTACCACCCAGACTAGCGTCCATGTATCCTATCAGTTTCAGCTCAGTATTTGGAGTTATCTTCAACTTCAAATCAATAGTTTTCTTTAAGTATTGTGTGAGGTGTTTGATTGCATTCCAATCATGTTCTGCAGGTGTGCTGGTCCTTCTACTTAGGATTCCAACTGCTGCACTTATATCCGGTCTACTAACGTTGCTCAAGTATAGAAGTTTTCCAATAGCTTCTCTGTATTTGTGATTATTAGGCAATAGTTCACCTCCGTCTAGATCCATGTATGAAGGGTCAAGTGGAGTGTTCTTGGTCTTGCACTCCTTCATATTCATGAATTGTAGAAATTCCAGTATCTTGTTCCTTTGATTGATTGAAAATCCATTGTCTTGGTTTCTTTCAATCTCCATTCCAAGATAGTTCTTTACTTCTCCAAGTAGTTTCACTTCTACTGATTCATTCAGTTTGTTTGCAATTTCTTTTGCAGCTTCTTCAGTGTCAGAACAAATCAGAAGATCGTCTACAAAGGCCAAAACAAAGTCCCATCCATCATCTTTCTTCCTTCTGAATAAGCATTTCTCTATATTTCCTTGTTCAAAGCCTTGAGCTTTCAATAATGAGGTTAGTTTGTGGTTCCATGCTCTTGCTGACTGTTTGAGCCCATACAAAGTCTTTTCAAGTTTACAAACTTGATTTTTAGTATCACAGTCCTTTAATCCTGGTGGAAGTTCCATGTATATTTCTTCTGATAAGTCTCCATTCAGGAAAGCTGTTTTGACGTCGAGTTGCAGTACCACTTTATTCCTGGAGGCGGCTATACTCAGCAAAGTCCTTATAGCCGTGTGACTAATCACAGGTGCGTAAGTTTCTGTGTAGTCAGTTCCATACTTCTGGGTAAATCCTTTTGCAACTAGTCTTGCTTTGTATTTGTCAACAGTTCCATCAGAATTCTTCTTGACCTTGAACACCCATCTACATCCCACAGTCCTTTTGTTTGGTGGGAGTTTGGTTAGTTTCCAGGTATTATTCTTCTGCAGTGAGTCTAATTCTTCTTGAATTGCCTTCAGCCATCTCGACCGCTCCCCATCGGGCAACTTTTGCAGTTCGTCCCAACTTGAGGGTTCCACGTGGCTGTCAATTCTAGTGAAAAGACTCAGTTTCTCTGCTGGTATTCCTTTTGTAGTCCTTGTAGATCTCCTTAAGGTCTGAGAGGGTTCCGCTGTTCCATCAGCACCGGGATCAACCCCTTTTGAATCTGCAGTCTCTTGCTGTTCCGCAGGAGCAGGTGGATTGCAATCCCATGCTGTAAATGGAATCTCTATGGTTTCCTCTTCACAAACCTCTGGATCATCAAAGTTATTAATTTGTTGATTATTAATAACATTTCTTTCATCTATATATACTGCATTCAATATTTGTAAATTGTAAGTCTTAATGTCCATTATCCTGTATCCTTTTGAGAAAGGATGGTATCCCACAAGAATTCCAAGTTCTGTAGTAGGATCCATTTTTCTCCTTTTCTCCTTTGGAATGTATGCAAACACACGAGATCCAAATGCTTTCAAGTGTTTCAGACTAGGCTTCCTGCCATTCCATCTTTCATATGGAGTCATGTTGATAGCACTTGAAATTGTCCTGTTGTAAAGGTAAGCTGCTGTATTTACACATTCTCCCCAGCAGGGGTAAGGCAAGCCTGCCTGTAGCATTAAACATCTTGCACTTTCCATCAGAGTTCTGTTAAACCTTTCTGACAACCCATTGTTCCTAGGGGTATATGCAACTGAGGTTGCATGCTCTATTCCTTCAGATTCAAGAATTTCTTTCATTTCTTTATTAAGGTACTCACTTCCATTGTCAGTGAACAATAACTGTATACCTCTGTCATGTTTATTCTTCATCAGGGCAACATAAGCTTTAAACTTTTCAGCTACTTCAGTCTTTGATTTCAACAAATACACATATGCAAATCTTGAGGCGCTGTCTATGAAATGCAGAACATATTTTGCCCCTCCTGCTGAAGCCTTGAGTGGGCCAATCAAGTCTGAGTGCACTTCTTCCAAAATTTCTGCCTTAACACTGCTTGGCCTCTGCACGTGCTTAGGCGCTGTTCCCTTTCCTCTGAGACACACTTCACAACGTTCTTTGTCCTTAAAGCATTCCTTAACTGGCATTCCACAATCAATCAGCAGTTGCTTCACTGACTTAAAGTTTTTATGAGCTAGTTTCACGTGCCATTGGTACAAACAGTCCTTGTGGTTACAATCTGCAGCCTTCTGCTCTGCCAATCCTTTATTAAAAGCAACTAGGCATTTTGATTCTTCCTCAACATTATCTTCATTTCCATCAAAATCACTTTCATCAGAATCAACATTGCTCTCAAAATCACTACAAGCATATTCCTCCAATTGACTTGCAACATTCTCCAGGCAATAGTGCGAGCCTACTGATAGCACTGGGTATTCTCTTCCTTTAGAATCAAATAAGCGACATTTGTCTTTTGTTATAGACACTTCAAAGTCTGCATCCACTAATTTATTCACGGACAGTAAATTTTCATCTGAATTAGGCATTAGGAATACGTCTTGTAAGGTCAAATGCATTACATTTCCACAATAGCTTTGAATTGCAATAGAAACTTCTCCTTTCTGAGTGCATAGAAATCTTTCTCCACAAGCCATAACTAATGTTTCATCACAAGGCTCTAGAAAGTCAAAAGCTGATCTCAAGCCAGACACATGTACATCTGCACCACTGTCCAGAACAAATGTATTTACACGCCTTAAATAATCTTTGGTTGAAGCTGTATTCGAGACTAGATAAGCCTTTGGGTGACTGTGCCATCTGGGCTTCCCTTGGCTTGTACTTGGGCTCCCTCTTGTGGACAATTGGGGCTGTTGCCTCCCATTTCCATCCCTCTCCCTTTGTGAGGATTTGGCGGGCTTTTCTTCCCGGCGAGAGGGGGGGGGAATTTCTCCCTTTGTTTCACGTCTCTCACATTGAAACGACCGGTGACCATGCCTTCCACACAAGAAGCATCTGATTGTGGATTTGTCATTTACACGCAGTACAGACACTCCACGAGACAATTCCCTCTCTTGGCTCCTGTCTGCTTCAAACTGTTTAAGTGCAGTCACCAGCTTAGTAAGGGTTAAGTCCTCCCTACCCAAAAGATTCCTTTTTTCAGCGTTATATTTAAAATGCAAACTTCCCAGAAATAGTACAAGAAACTCTTCTTCACCGATTTCCCCTCCTACAGCCTTCAACTCTGATTCCATATCTTGCATTTTCTTAAGGTGTTGCAAGAGGGTCATATCTCCAGACATTTTATTTGCATACAGTCTAGTTTTTAAAATCATTTTCTGGGTTTTTGACACAGTTCCAAATTTCTCATTGAGTGCATTTAGCATTTTCCTGGCGCTATCATTATTCAAATTTATCGCAGTTTCTTCCGGATTAATTGAGTTGGCAATCAAATTCATTGCCTGGGCATCTGCAATCTTAAATTTCTTAAGGGCTTCTCTATCTGTGTCAGCTGGCGGGTCTTCATTCAAAACGTGATTCACCCCAATTGCTGTTAAAGCATTTTCCACCATTCTCTTCCATACTGGAAAGGAGGCTTGGGTGATATGGGGGACAGAAACGGATTGGGGTTGTTTTGAATTCATACTTTCCTTATCGTTGCTCATTCCAGCGGCTCAGGGCTGCTTTCTTCCTCACAGGATCCAAGCGTGGCGCGCGGGGTTAAGTTTCCTGCCGTCCTTTGCAGACCAGGCTGCTGGCTCCGTCACAGGAAAAATTCCCTCTGGGCGTTTGTAAATCCTTTCGTCTCCAGTGAAGATCCCAAAAGCAAAAAAAAGGAGTGCGGTGTGATCCTATCTCAATAGCCAAAATAAAAACCAAGCGTACTCAGCTACCACTTATTGGGGGATCGGGGCCCCAGTTCCTGTAAAGGGAACCCCGATCTTTAATTTATCTGCTACCAAATCAGAGGGAATGGATCGTTCCTCTTGAACTATGAGAATTGAGATCTCACACACGCACAAAAGAGGCAAGACGCTTTTGTCTTGAAGTAAAACAATCTTTACTCTAACTCAGGGTAGGGAAAAAGTCACTGGGATACAAAACAAATAATATCTGTCTACATTCTATGTTTCCTATACTTGCCAAAAGCCTTTGGCAAGGCACTAAGCTTACTTACGAGTAGACACCCTTAGCAAAAGGAGAGCCTCTCTCCATCCTGCCTGTTCAGCAGTCAAGCAAGGAGAAAGTGATCAACTACTTTCTCTTCTAACAAAGAAATCGAAAGCAGTTGAACATGCAAAGTAGTTGTATACGTGACCCTCGGGGCACGACTGCAATGGCCACTACACTGACCAAATGGTCAGTTACAATATTAACCCTTTAACTGTCTGACATGTAACAAAGCTCGCTCTCTAATACCCAACAGTTACAGACCTACCACCTGCTTGTATGACCCTTGCCCCTCCTGGCTGCTTAAATCTGCTGGGTCGACTGGTGGGTTGGGTCTGGGAGACAGTAAATACCTCCTGAAGTGAGGGGGAAGTTGCCTTTACCATGAACAGGGCAGTGGTGTGTCCACTCCTAAAGAAACCTACTTTGGACTAGGAAACGTGGCCCATTTATGCAGGGCTGTTTCCCCATGGTTACCCCCACCAACTGCTTTGGGGCTTCCTTTTGATTATGCATGCCTTTCCTGACTGTTAGAGGTCGCCTTGTGCTCCTTGTGGGTTTATGTGCATTTTGCCTGCGTTTTCCAGGAGCAGGAGATAGGGTTTCCAACTCTGGGTTGGGAAATACCTGGAGATTTTGGGGGTGGAGTCTGAGGAGGCCAGGTTTGAGGAAAGGAGGAACTTTAATGGGATATAATGCCATAGAGTTCACATTCCAAAGCAGCCATTTTCTCCAAGTAAACTGATCTTTGTTGCCTGGAGCTCAGTTGTAATAGTGGGAGATCTCCAGCCACCACTGGGAGTTTGGCAACCCTAGCAGGGGAGCTCATCTGTAAGTGAAAGGGGAGGTAGAAACACTGGAAAATCTACCCCTTCCACCAATGCAACTGTCTACACACACACACAATTTCATAAATCTGTTTTTTTTTAATGCTAGGGACTAGGGTTGTGCAAAAAAAATTAGGTACATTTTGGGCCCAATTTTTTGTTAAACTTAGAATAAGCCAAATACCCATACCGGTAAATTTTGGTGTCCAGCTTATTTCCCGGTTTAACAAAAAAATTGGGCCCATTATAGTCTATGGGGATTTTTTTAGAAGCTCCTGGGGAACATTTTTGGAAGTAGAGTCACCAAATTTGCAGCATGGCTGCAAGGGACTCTCCTTGGATGGTCACCAAAGTTTGGTGAACTTTGAGACAGGGGGTCCGATTTTATGGACCCGCAAAGGGGTTGCCCCATCCTACAGGCATTTGCGAGTTGAGCTGTCCATCAGTTTTTAGATTCAGAAGTTCAACATTGTCGAGGACTGGCAGAAAAAGCCAATGGATAGGCTGGTCATAATAAAGGTTATCAAAAATCTGATTTCAAGAGATGGTCATGCTGCAGGGAAACAAAGCCTCTACTCGGGGTGACCAGTTTCAGAACAGGTTTTTTTTGGGGGGTGATATCGGAGCCTGCTGAAATCTTATCCATGGGGGCTATCTGAAGGAGAGTGCTCATCCACATGGCTGAGAAGTTTCCTTCAGAAGCCTGGTGGTAGCAGCAGTCGAAGCTGGCAACCATTTGGAGGGTATATCCCTTATGCTTGATCCAGATTAATTCACTGAACGGTGATGGATGGATGGCTGTGTGGTTAGATGTTGGTCAGACCAAGTCTTTTGTTGGGTGATATACCTGGAAAGTTGGTCAGACCAAGTTAGCTCCGATTATACAATCCCTATCTCAAAAGGCCTAACAAAACCAGTCAAAAAAGGAAAGAAAGGGGGGAGAAAGCACAGAGCCATGCCTCTGAGCAAAGGAAAATAGCCAAACCTGAAAAAGCCGAATAATTATTCAGCTTTTTCGGGAATCGGCTTTTTTGGGAATCGGCTTTTTCGGGAATTGCCTCTTCAGCTTCAGGCAGATCCCCAAATTTTGGTGTTTGGTAAACCTGAAGCCTGAAAATTACTGAAACAGCTATTTTCGGGTTTATTTTCAGTTCGGGTATATTGATATGCACAACCCTACTAGGGACCTGCTACCACTCAACTGCAACCCCTCCTTTCAAATAAACACCCTTCATAATGGCAAGCATCCCCAGGCAAATTCATATTATTGTTTGGTGAAGCAGATCAAGCTTTTAAACTATGTATCTCCTTCTCCATCCTGTCCTGTGGGTTGTGGTATAAAGCTATGCAAAAGACAAACATACAGTTTAGCTTTGACAGCCTGTTCATGGTAAGACCTCTTAGTTGTTTTTCAAATCACTGCTCTGATCCTGGGATCTCTCTCACATTTATAGTTTCATTTTCTGCTAGAACTATATTGATAACTGCATGAAATCAGGCAAGATGTTAATCAACATTAAAAGAAGGTGACTGGGAACAAAGAGAGCAAATTCATATACATTTCCCCTCTGATTTCTTTGCAACAATTAAAAACAAAAAGAATGAGAGAAGTTATAAAAGAAACAATGAAAATGAATACAGTGATCCCGTATTTGATTCCTGCATGTCCTATAATTTAGATGATTTGAACATAGGAAAAAATCTTTTTTGATCTAAAGCCTCAAAGGCTTTGGTGATTTGATTTTTAAAAATATATGTTGTTTATGGTTCAAAACCTAAAAAAGAAGATTAGGAAGCTCTATTTCCCACTTTTCCAGAGCAAGAGAAAGTCTTTGTATACAAGAAATATCCAGGTCAGAAAGAAACAAGAAGTGACTGTTGGCTGAATTTCCAGAGACGTAATGAATCGAAGACTTTTCTCCTTGCCAGAAATTCCAAAGGATGTTCATTGATCGGAATGGATCAGCAAGGAACACTTTTGCACAAAGTAGGAACTGTTCTGCTGAAGGGACATAAACTCTTTGGCTACATGGACTTGCTGTTCCTTGGATTTGAGGGGGAAACTAGACTTTCATTTTGTCAATGGGAAATTTAATTATTCCAGATTGTTTTAGGTAAGCAAACTTGCACAATCTGTGAAGAACTGTATGTGGATTTTCCTTGTCTCTTATTCATACAGAGGTAGTGTTGGTCGAAGACTGAGGTGTGGAGTTCTTGAGTCTTGAAGAGCTATGCATGTTCAGGTTTCAGAGCCCTCTTCAGGCATGGAAGGAAATAGAGGTAAACAACTGGAACTGGCAATCAGTAAGGAGCTTTTGGACTGGCAGGCCTGATATAAATATGAGAAAACAAACCTTCATCTGGTTTCCAGAGCAACACCATCTGTTTGTGGTGCTCCATCCCAGGTAATTAACCTTGGGGACTCTTAACTAGAGAGCATACCCTCCAGATCTAGGTTTGGACATGGCCCTAAAAGTGCTACTCATACCTGCCAAAAAGAGTAGCTCCATTACTGCATACAAAGCATCTCCTTAAATCAAAGTTAAGAGCCCATCTACATATTACAGTTTTGGTAAGTCAGTAGGGTTGCCAACCTCCAGGTACTAGCTGGAGATCTGCTGATATTACAACTGATCTCCAGCTGATAGAGATTAGTTCACCTGGAGAAAATGGATGGTTTGGCAATTGGACAGGAGTGGAGCACTGCCCCAGTAAAAGTCTGTATTTGCTTTCACTAGTCCTAACAAATGTGCAGGATAGCACAGTGAACTCCACCTTCCATTCCAAGAAATTTATGTTGTAGTGATATTATGTGCGTGTGAATCGCTGTCAAGTCATAGCCGACTTATGGTGACACCTGGTGTAGTGGTTAAGAGCTGTGGACCCTGATCTGGAGAACTGGGTTTGATTCCCCACTCCTACACATGAAGCTAGCTGGGTGACCTTGGGCTAGTCACACTGTCTCAGCCCCACCTACCTCACAGGGTATCTGTTGTGGGGAGGGGAAGGGAAGGTGATTGTAAGCCAGTTTGATTTTTTCTTAAGTGGTAGATAAAGTTGGCATAGAAAACCCAACTTTTCTTATTATTAATGGGTTTTCAAGGCAAGAGATGTTCAGAAGTGGTTTGCCAGTGCCTTCCTCTGCATAGCAACCCTGTTATACCTTGGTGGTCTCCCATCCAAATACTAACCAGGGCTGACCTTGCTTAGCTTCCAAGATCTGACAAGATTGGGTTATACCATGCTGCCTTCCCTCCCTTGTAGTGATATTACTATAAAACAAAAATCGCAGGGTGGAAAAAGTCAGTGGCAACCAGCTGACTGAGTTTGAACTGATCTCACCAAAGGGCCAAACTAGACATGACGGTGTCCCCCAACCCAGGGACAGCACCACCATTTTAAAACTGTATCTAAAAAATTAAGATGTAGCTCACGAAAGCTCATACCCTGCCAGAAATTGTGTTAGTCTTGAAGGTGCTACTGGACTCTTGCTCTTTTCTACTGCTATCAGGAAAGAGCTCTTGAAAGTGTCAGCCATCCACACGTGCATTCAACCATTGCCCTTCCAAGTTAGTTAAAGCCAATTAGGGGACAGGGGCAGCCGGTGCCGTCCAGAAATCACTTAATGGTTTTATTGGCATTAGATCTGTGCTGAATTTTATGAGCCTCCCTGAGAATATTTTAAAGCAACGTGACAAGACATAAATGCGAAGAATAAATAACAATAAATAAAAATCAAGAGATGCCACTTTCTAGCGAGAACCAGAATTCCACCGAATTCCATATACTTTCATTTTTGCTAAACAACTTTCTAAATTCAGGGCACAGCCCATCACAGGGCAGCCCATGGCCAGATTGCCTTCATGATGTTACTGCTGTACTCTGACTTTGAGAGCAAAACTGAGAAATCCTTTCCCCCTTTTGATACTAAATTGGCTCACTTGGCATTTCCTTGCAGCCTGCTTCTCAGAGTGTATTTTCCTATCCTTAGATGGTACATGCTAGTGCCAAGGATGAACTCTCCTTCCTAGTAACGGTTTAATTTAGAAGCAGTTAAGAAGCAGACTTCATGGGATATACTTCCTCCCATTCTGGTGGCAATTTGGCAGAACAAAACGGCGCTGCTGTTTCACACCTCAGAGAAAAAAATGTTTGTCAGCTGTCAGAAACGGTTTGTGCTAATGCTTCTCTAGACAGCAAAGAAGACAGCAGTAAGCAAAGGCGCTTCTAGGAAACTTGGCTTTAATGAACTCTAAAGAGATTTGCTGGTCATTATAGTGCTAACTCTACAGGTTTGAAATGTAGACTTGTAGGCATATCTCACCAGTACTTCAGTGATGAGGCCACTAGGGAGTAGGCAGCACATCCTAAATAGCTACATGAAGTCTCTCTCTCTCCAGCTGATACTGGTTGGTGAACTTATTTAGCTGCAAGGTCACCCTAGGTTATACATAGCCTGAAGACAGCCAGGAACTGGTTAGTGTGTATATGGTCTCCTGGTGGTTTGCTGCTGCAATATAGTCAGGGTAGGGTTGCCAACCTCCAGGTAATAGCTGGAGATCTCCTGCTATTGCAACTGATCTCCAGCCGACAGAGATCAGTTCACCTGGAGAAAATGGCTGCTTTGGCAATTGGACTCTATGACATTGAAGTCCCTCCCCTCCCCAAACCCGCCCTCCTCAGGCTCCACCCCCAACACCTCCCACCGGTAGGGAAGAGGGACCTGGCAACCCTAAGTCAGGGCCATTTTATACATCGTATCCTCATCCATTTCCCATAGTCTGTTTTTGGTCTGTTTTTATAATCTGTGTTTTTATGCTGGTCTGAGGTTTTTTTAAAAAAAATACTGGATTTTAATTAATATCTTTTAACATTTTTTTATTATTTTTATTTTCTAACCCGCCTCGGGCAGGTTTCTGGAGAGGCAGCATAAAACTATTCTAAAAAGTATATCAATCACATTTTTAAAAAAATGCATTACATATGGTGTTTTGATCTCCATTTGTGGGGAAATGAATATGCTGCTAACAAAATTTGTATCACTCACCTAGGAAAATATGGAAGGGATAGATATTCTATACAATCATTAGTCAATTATTGGGTTCCAAAATAAGAAAAAAGACTTCTGCAAAGTTGCAGATTAACTGTGCAATCCTGAAGGGGGGGCAAAGTGCCATAGTAGCCGGCGTAACCTTGCACCGGCGTCCGTGCCATTTTGCTCCATGATAAAGTACCATGGACACGGGAGCATTTATGCCAGTGCCACAGAACGATGCAGCAGTGTGGGTGTCGGCTGCCAACACTGTCACATGGGCAGCAAAAACCTGGAAGCGGGTGCCTGCGCCAACATCAGAGGGGGTGTTCCTGGGAGTTCCCAGGGGCGGAGCTGACATTAGTCAGCTTCCAAACCACTTTCGGCCTGGGAACACCCCTCTAAGCTGCAGCGTTGCTACGCCAGCATCATTGCTGACGTAGTCTTGTGAAACTCCATGCAGGAGCTTCGCAGGTTTCTATTTTTAAATATGTAATTTTGTGTATTTTCTGGCCGGGAATCCTCTGAGGAGGCAGCACAGCTGCTCCACTCCTGGCCGTCGACTACTTACTCCCCCCCCCACTTCAGGAATGGGCTGCCCAAATTTTGAACCACTTCTTTGGGAGAGATTAAGCTTTATAGTAATCCTGAACAACAGATGTTGACCTTACACGTTTCTAACAGTAAATGGCCAAAGAAATGCTTGGGCAGTAATAGTATAAGTCAACATTAAACAAATGCTTGATTCAGGCAATGATATGGAAAGTGGGTTTTTTTAAAATTCAGGAATCTAACACAAGACTGTAACTGTAAAACAAAGTTGTGTGGGAAATGCCAATAGTATAAACAATGTGTTGTTATTCAGCTTTGTTTTGTTCAGATGTCAAAGTAAAACAGTTCAGGGAATATTCATCTATTGAAAATTATAATAGTTGGGAGTGGGGTGTTAGTGACAAATATGCTGATACAGCTTTAGTGCACAACTAATTGCAGATAGCAATATAGGGATATGTACATTGACCTGCATCAAGCTCATTCACTGGGGCCTCGGTAGGGATGCAAGCCTCCAGGTGGGACCTGGGGATCCTCCAGAATTACACGTCATCTCCAGAGTATGGAGAACAGTTCCTCCGGAGAAAATTGATGCTTTGGAGGGTGGACTCTATGACATTGTACCCCACTGGCGTCCCTGTCCTCCCCAGGTTCCATCCCCAAATTTCCAGGAGTTTTCCAGCCTGGATCTAGCAACCCTACCCCCATACCCTGCCGATGACCTGGGGGGACCTGGCAACCCTAGGCCTAGGAGAGCATGAAGATGTAAATGTGCATCTAGATACTCGTCAACATCCACTGCACTCACAGAAGGCTGTTTACACATTCAGATCTCCCATGATAGATCAGGGCACAGGTATACAAAGCCAGCTCTTTATCCTTCATCTAATAATGCAAATAAACATGGGTTCATTCTGTGACCAGCATTTATTTAGGAAATCCTCACAAGTACAGAGCTCAGATGTCAGGTAAGGGTTTGCTTGCTATCACCATCAGAACTACCCTTTATGAACAGGGCCCCAGTAGTCTTACAGGCCTGGGGCAGGACTTATTTCTGGCTGGAATACCTTCAAGCTGGCTAGTTAGCCTTTGTGTAACAGCCGTGGAATGTTGGCAGAACTATTAGTTAGTCTGCCTCACAGTCACAAATGTAGTGATTCAGCCGTAACCTAAAACAAGAAAATCTTTGTTAGAGAAAAATAATAAAATAACCCAAAGAATATTATAGTATATAAAAATGCTCCTAAAATGTGCTGGCTATCTAACACTGCACAACACGATGCAAAGTCTGGATGATTTAAGAAGAGCCCAGCTGGATCAGACCAGTAGTCCATCTAGTCCAGCATCATATCTCACATTATGGTAGGGTTGCCAACCTCCAGGTAATAGCTGGAGATCTCCTGATATTACAACTGATCTCCACCTAGGGCTGTTGAATTAAAAAAAAATCGGTATAGTTCGGATTCGGCCGAATTCAGCCCGTTTAGATTCGGGATATGCCGAAGTCCGAACTCCCCCACTTCGGATCCGTTCAATTCGTCGGGAATTCAAAGTTCGGAAAAAAATTCGGCCGAATAAAGCCCTTAAAAACACAATCGCGCCTTTCCGCGGCTCTGTGGGGGCATTTTTGGGGTTAGAGGTCCCAAACTTTCGGCAGAGCTTCAAAGGACGTTTATTGAAAGACTCCCCAAGTTTTGTAAAGATTGGGTCAGGGGGGGCTGAGATATGGGCCCTGAAAGGGGTCCCCCCCACCCTTAATGTGCATCTCTCAGCAGAGCTTGCCGCCCACGCACAAAGCTCCCAGCCCCGACAACAGCTGAGAAATTTCCAAAGCAACTGCAAAACAACTGCAAAACAACACAACCTTGTTAAACAACACCTTTGCAACACACAACTGAAACCTCCCCCCTCAAACCAGGGAGCGAGAGACTCGAGGGAGAACACACACCCCAGGCAGAACCGACGAAAGCCCCCTTTGGCTTCCCCCCCACCCACAGAAACTGCTCCCTCCCCACACACACACAGACTCTGCTTTCCCCCACACACACACACATACACAGGAGAAAAATTATAGATTAAAGCCCCCAAAGGGCTGTCTTCTGTTCCATCTGTGGCTGTCTTCTGTTCCATCAAGAGGGGCTGAAGAGGACTTGTAATCCAAGATGATTCCAATTAGGCACGGGAGGTTTTGCTCTGGAGAAGATGCACAGGATCGGCTGATCCATTCATCCCAATAGGGGAAAGGGGAAAGGGGAAAGGGGAAAGGGGAAAGGGGAAAGGGGAAAGCCCATATCTCGGGACCCCCTGACCCAATGTTCACAAAACTTGGGGGGTATCTTAAGAACACTGGTCTGAAACTCCGCTCAAAGTTTGGTATCTGCACCCCCAAAAATGCGCCCCCTGCAGCCATGGAAAGAGAAAAGGGGGGAGGCGATATTTCTGCCCCCACTGAACCCATATTTACAAAACTTGGGTAGTATCTTAAGAATAATTGTCTGAAGCTATGCTAAAAGTTTGGGGGCTATATCCCCCAAAAAGCGCCCCCTGCAGCCATGGAAAGAAAAAGGGGGGAGCCCATATCTCGGGACCCCCTGACCCAATGTTTACAAAACTTGGGGGGTATCTTGAGAAGCTTCATCTGAAGCTCCAGTGAAGGTTTTGTGTCTGTACCCCAAAAAATACACCCCCTGCAGCCACAGAAAGGAGCGAATGTGCACAAGCACCCCCCACACACACATACACAAGGATTTCCTTCTCTCTCTCTCTCTCTCCCTGGCCGGGCCACACATCAGCTGATTCCTCCAGTACTCAATCCTGACTGATTGGCCAGAAGAAGACCCAGCTTGGCCACCGATTGGCCGGGAGAGGAGAATGCTGCTTACTGACGGTTATGCTGCTTACTGACGGCCCCGAATTTGCCGAATTTATTCACGAACTCACGAACTCGCTGAATTCGCCCCCCCCCCGGTTGCCCACCAGTTTTGAGTTCGGTTCCTCCCGAACTAAAAACCACCGAATCAGGGGAAATTCGACTGATTTTCAGTTCGGGCCGAACCGAATCAACAGCCCTATCTCCACCCGATAGAGATCAGATCACCTGGAGAAAATGGCCGCTTTGGCAAGTGGACTCTATGGATTGAAGTCCCTCCCCTCCCCAAAACCCGCCCTCCTCAGGTTCCACCCCAAAAACCTCCCACCAGTGGCGAAGAGGGACCTGACATCCCCACACAGTGGTCAACCAGTTCCTCTGGAGGGCAGACACTGAGGCCCTCCCATGATGTTGCTTCCTGGCACTGCAGATGTTCACTGGTTCTGAATGTGGAGATTCCTTTTAGTCACAATAGCTTGTAGCTACTAGGGGCGTGTATTTGGCAAAGCCAAATTGGAAAAAAAAAGCCCAAAAAATACCCTATAGTATTTTTTGAGGGGGGGGATCCCAAAAAAATGGCAGCGATTTAAGGGAGCCGAAAGCAGATCCCGAATAATGCCAGTTTGAGGGGCATTATTCGGGCCACTTCGGCTCCACTGCCATTTAAAAAAAAAACTGGGGGGAATCCCCTCTCCCCCTCACTTACCTGCTGACTGGCTTGGCCTCGGAGGAGGCAGGCAGCGCAGAGTTGAACACTGGGCTCAGCTCAGCTGGGCCCAGCGTTCAGCTCTGCGCCACCGCCTCCGACCTGCACATGGGTCTCAAAAGTGGAGAGATTTGGTAGATAGTTCCTCATTAAGCACATAAGCTTGTTAATACTTTTCTCATGACACAAGACCTGGGGCCCTGACTATACGAACAGATAGATAACCAAAGAGGAGTTGGTCAGCATGGTGTAGTGGTTAAGAGTGGTGGTTTGGAGCAGTGGACTCTGATCTGGAGAACCGGGTTTGATTCCCCACTCCTCCACATGAGCGGCAGGGGCTAATCTGGTGAACTGGATTTGTTTCATCACTCCTACACATGAAGCCAGCTGGGTGACCTTGGGTTAGTCACAGCTTTATTAAAATCTCTCTCAGCCCCACCTACCTCACAGGGTGTCTGTTGTGGGGAGGAGAAGGGAAGGTGATTGTAAGCCGGTTTGAGTCTCCCTTAAGTGGTAGAGAAATTCAGCATATAAAAACCAACTCTTCTTCAAAGAAACAGAAAAGCAAAAACATTGCATGCAATGTCTTATGCAATTTGTCACACGTGCAATTTTTATTCCGAACAGTTGCTCAGATTTTCGCCTAGGAAAAAGTGCATCTGCAGCCACCAGTTTGAACCAAGTTGAAGTGGCAGTGCTTTACAATAAATCTACATGTTTGTAAACCTCCTGCTGCTAGTTGGGTAATAACATCTCTCTTTGCCAAGGCATATGCACAAGGGTTGTCCAGACCAGCTCCACGCTTGCCTTAAGAGCAGCAAGAGTTTTTTTTTTAACTACATGGGCATTATTATAGAACTCGTTTTAGTGTTATTTTTGTTATTTCAGTGTGAATTAGGAGACGATATAGACATGCCTCAGAGATGAATACTCAGAAATCAGCAGGCCTTCCTTAGCACATATACTTCAATCTGGTGAACCGGATTAGTTTCCCCATTCCTGCACTTGAAGCCAGCCGGGTGACCTTGGGCTAGTCACAGTTCTGTTAGAGCTCTCTCAGGCCCACCTACCTCACAGGGTGTCTGTTGTGGGGAGGGGAAGGGAAGGTGATTGTAAGCCGGTTTGATTCTCCCTTTAGAGGTAGAGAAAGTCGGCATGTGGAGGAGTGGGGAATCAAACCCAGTTCTCCAGATCAGAGTCCACCGCTCCAAACCACCACTCTAAATCCACTACACCACGCTGGACAAAGATGTCTGCATCCATCATGTCTGGTTTGGAATGGGTACACTTGCTAACACAGCAGTGTATGGCTCCAACTTTAAAATACATTTTCCTTCAAGTGGGCAAGAGGAAAAAATGAACCACTCCGTTCATTCTAATTTAGAAAGCCAATTTATTTCTCAGTCCTTGTAGAGATTAATCTTACCCACCTCTATCAAGATGCACAGCGGGTGAATTGTAGGCAAAACAAGCCTGGGAGGGGAAAATTGATATTTCTGTCACTGCACTGGCTGAAATAATATGAAATATTAGTGTATTTTTTCATCTGTATGCCAGGAAAAAAAAACAGATGTCTGGGGTTCATTTCTCTGTGCTATGTTTGGTGTAGTGTGTATTCAATAAAGTATTTACAATCATATTAGCTTCTGTTGCTAGTTCTGCTGGGCATCTGTTATCCTGCAAGAAGGAAGCGCACACCTGCCTTTGGGTTGCTCTGCCTGTCCCCATGCAGATGGGTATGGAGAGAGAATATCTAAATGTTTTAGCTCTACTTCTTTCAGTCTCTCCCCAGCACACCAATGAATATAACTGGAGAAAGGAAGAATCATCCTTTATCAACAGAATATTATCAACAGTGAGCAAGGACTCTATGGCATTGAAGTCCCTCCCTTCTCCAAACCCCGCCCTCCTCAGGCTCCGCCCAAAACACCTCCCTCCAGTGGCAAAGAGGGACCTGGCAACCCTACCATAGCAACATAATTGATCAGAATCACTGTTCAACCCACCATCTCAAAAGCTTTCTGCAACGAGAATATATTTGTTAATCTTTCTTAAAATTGCCTCCAAACCAAATGTGTGTTTGGAACCTGGGGATGGAGGGGAAGAAATAGAACAGAGACAAATAGGGACAAGAGAAGCAGTTGCTGGAAAAAGGGTTAGTCATTTCCTCCCTCTACCACTTCTCTGCTACGTATTGTTGCATTATAAAGTTGTTTATTTTTATAAAATATAAAACCCGCTGTGTGGTTTGTTACATGTATCTGCATGTAATATCAAGTTAAGCCCTAAGAGTTCCAAATGTTATCATGAGAACATAAGCAAATTCTCCAGCTTCCACAAAGATGAGATCCCAGCAGCTTGCAGAAGAACTGAACAGATATGGAGCTGTTGGTGATGGCGTGATGTCACTTCTGAGGAATCTCTAGGAATTACTGGAAACTGAGTGATAAAACCATAGCAGTTTCTGCAATTCCTAGAGAGGAGTGACATCACTTTCCAGGGAAAATCCAGAAATGATGCATGCCAGTCCTTTCTAGAAATTGCTGGAAACTCTATAGTTGTACCATAGAGATCTCTGTAGTCTGGAGATCAGTTGTAATTCTGAGAGATCTCCAGACCTTACCTGGAGGTTGGTAACCCTGTACTAAGGTGTCACTTAGGAAAACTCTGGCTTCATTTATAGCACACATGGCATGCAGTATGAATGCAAACTCATGCAGTTGCACTATTGTAAGAGACTTGTTATTTAATGACAGATGCATGGAGATGGCTGATTGACAGGATTTTGTAGAGGGCATATGACAAGGCTGTATGTTTATTTTTAAATGCTTTTACCCCACCTTTCACTTCCAAAGCAGGACTAGGGTTACTGGCAATTAGTGGTAGACTGGGGGTGGGGATATGGGGATGGCCATCAATGATAGCATGATGTAACTTCTGGAGAAATCAGAAAGTGACATCACACCTCTCTAGGAATTGCTGGAAACTCTATGGTTTTACCATAGATTTTCTGGTAATTCCTAGAGTGGTGTGAGATCATGCTGTCACCCAACGACCATTTTGTTTTTTATTCTTCTCCTGCCACCACTCTGAGTGGTGGTGGAAAACTGGAGCTGTGGGCAGATCCCCACTCCCACTGTGGGGCTGGCAACCCTGAGCAGGATCCAGGTGGGTTATAGGGTTGCCAACCTCCAGGTGGTAGCTGGAGATCTCCCGCTATTACAACTGATCTCCAGGCAACAAAGATCACTTCACCTGGAGAAAATGGCTGCTTGGGAAGGTGGACTCTATGACATTATACCCCAATGAAGTCCCTCCCCTCCCCAAACCCCACCCTCCTCAGGCTCCACCCCCAAAATCTCTGGGTATTTCCCAGCCTGGAGCTGGTAACCCTAGAGCCTTATGATCAGTCACTCTAAATAAGTATAAGAATATAATATGCTACACGAACAAGGCTTGTGTCTCAGGGAGAAATCTGTCAGTGGGGTATTCTTCACGGTGGATTTTGCTTCGGTTTCGAACCGGAGCAAATAATAAACTGATTTAAATAGCTTCTTCATGGCAGTGCAGATTCTCCCCCCATCCCAATTTTTCACGGGAGAAACAGCGCACTTCTCTGCACTGCTTACGTCTGCTGCCACTCATGACTCACCGCTCCAAATCCGCCTAATCCCGCCCACTCTTCCCATGATCCTGTGTGTGTGTGTTGGGCGGGGGGGGGCATCCCAAGAGCAGCAAATCCAAGCCAAAACTCCCGTCACCCTTCTGAAGAGAGGCAGCCAGTCTGCTCTGGGTCTCCCTCCAGCCGGTGTGATCCTATGTGTGTGTGTGGGGGGGGGGGGACCATGAGAGCAGCAAATCCAAGCCAAAACTCCCGTCACCCTTCTGAAGAGAGGCAGCCAGTCTGCTTTGGGTCTCCCTCCTGCCGGTGTGATCCTATGTGTGTGTGTGTGTTTGGGGGGGGGACCATGAGAGCGGCAAACCCAAGCCAAAACTCCCGTCACCCTTCTGAAGAGGGGCAGCCAGTCTGCTCTGGGTCTCCCTCCTGCCGGTGCGATCCTATGTGTGTGTGTGTTGGGGAGGGGAATCCTGAGAGCGGCAAAACCCCCATCACCCTTCTGAAGAGGGGCAGCCAGTCTGCTCTGGGTCTCCCTCCTGCCGGTGCGATGCTGTTAGAGTGGCAACTCCCCCAGCCAATCACTGTTCTTGGGGGAGGAGAAAGGAGACGTCCCGGGGAGCGAAGCAAACATTTCTTCATGGGCATCCGAGCAAAAAAACGCTCTTTTACTGGAAAGTACGGCTCAGAAGTGGTTTGGATTGCCTCTCTTTTAAACCGGCTTATTTTGCTCAGTGGGTGAAAACACGGCTCTGCAGTGAATAACCAAAATTTGCCTCCGACGCAAAACAGCGTCGAAGCAGCAGCAAATATCCATGAAGAATACCCCAGTGTGTCAAGCACTGAGGAGAGTGGGGCTAAGCAGCTGGTCTCTCTCAGTCCCGGCTGGAACCCTGAACATATGAACACATGAAGCTGCCTTATACTGAATCAGACCCATGGTCCATCAAAATCAGTATTGTACTCCGACCAGCAGCGGCTCTCCAGGGTCTCAGGTAGAGGTCTTTCTCATCATCTACCTGCCTAGTCCCTTTAACTGGAGATGCCGGGGATTGAACCTGGGACCTTCTGCATGCTAAGCAGATGCTCTACCACTGAGCCACAAGCCCTCTCCTTAAGTGGGTTCTCTTCTCATCGGTACAGTGATCTGGAAGTGGAATACTCAAGAACTGGAGACCATAAAATGGAAGTGATAGAATTTAGGCAAGACATGAGGATTTGCAGAACAGAGAAAGAAGACTCTTCCATGAGATTTTTGTATGTATTTGTTGTTCTCCTAACAGCCGCCATGCACATAAGGCATCCTCACTGAGCAAGATTCAAGCTTATTTCCCTGTGCTGAACTGTCTGCCAACTTAGCCCACACTGCAGTTCACCCAGAGCAACACCTGGAGGCCTACCCCCACCTTTGAAATGCATGCCACCATAGACAAGGTGCAGGACAGGGTTGCCATCCTCTGGGTACATCCTACTTGATGAGATCTTTGAAAGGAACCTTCGGGTCTAGCGCAAGATAACACCCATTGGGGTTTTTTCAAATTGTCTTTTATGGTTGTACAGCTGATGAAGCCCATAGCGAAACGTGGTCACATGATCTAGACAACACATCCTTTTAACTGCTGTTGCAGCTGTGGATTGATCGGAGTTCTGTTTCCAGTTCTTCAGTTATTTCCTATGGGAAAACGAAAATATATTTCCATACCTTTATGACTTTTTGTAAAACTCTTGCTTACCTTCTTGAATGGACATTTCATTTCTTGTCAATTTCATCATAAATTATTAGCTGCTACCTTGTTTGTATTATTGTGCATTTGATTAATGTAATGTACATATTGTCTGTGGTTTTATGTGTTTGTAAATTGTATTTTTGCATGTTTTGACACTATTATATTCACTGGCACAGTTTGTTTATTGTGCTGTGTCTTATTTTGATTATTCTCCAGGTACTAGCTGGAGATCTCCCACTATTACAACTGATCTCCAGCCAATAGAGATCAGCTTGCCTGGAGAAAATGGCCACTTTGGCAATTGGACTCTATGGCATTGAAGTCCCTCCCCTCCCCAAACCCTGCCCTCCTCAGGTTCTGCTCCAAAAACCTCCCACCAGTGGCAAAGAGGGACCTGGCAATGCTAGTGCAGGATCACAGTTGGATAACCCCTAATATTCCCTTCATGAGGAAAAGGCAGTTGGGCCAAGATGAAGGAAAGTTTCTCCTTAGATATTTCAGAATTCTGGAACTCTCAGTGGAAAGGAATTCTGCATGTGTTCAGAGGCTACTCAACCCAGAGTGACAGAAGTTGTTTTTGAGGGGGGATAGGAAACCTAATCTAGAACCACATTCAAGATATGATTGTAAAAGCATTATTCGTTTACAGGCTACTTCATATGAATAAAAACTAAACTGAGTACATGTTGTCCAGGACAAATGGATTTATTTTTTTTGCCAATAATTAAAAAGCTGGAAAATTAACCCAGGATTTTGCATGATTCACTCAAGATTAATTTCTAATAAGATTTAAAAAAAATTATTTTTAGCACGCTCATTCTCTACATTGATCAGACTGAAACTCAACTCAACTAGCTAATAAGGTCATCCAAAATAACAGCTGAGACATCTGGCAGTATAAACTCATCCACAGTTCACTGTTCTCTTTGGCGACATGGTAATGCAGATGATGTTCCTTGCATTCAAATGAAGAAGCCACTCTGGCGTCAAAAATGCGTCTCACAGCAACATCTTGCTGGCCAACAATTTACGCATTCATTCGAACAATCTGCTGCATAGTTCTCTTGATGCACTGAAAAACGGGGAAATCAAGTACTGAAACATGCAGGCGTGCTTTTGCTCAGTTGGGTACAAACCTGACTGCTTCTAATGAGCCATTTTGGTAAGCAGTGGTCTCTCAACAGCATCCGCCACATTCTGCAATCAATTTGCTCATACCTATCAAAAGCAGCATTGCAGAAAGACTAGTTTTAAAACAGCCTGTGATTTTTATTTTTATTTTTGCCCTGGCTGGGCTTTGTGGATTCTTTTTTTAAACTCTTTTTCAAGGTTAGAATGGGGGCAGTTTGCGATTTGTACATGTACATGGCTGCTGCCTGACAGGCATGCAAAAGCACGCCCCAGCCACAGCTGCAGCAGCAAACAGTGCAGAAACAAGCCGCAACAACCATCACACAACTCGTTCCTGCAATACTTACTGTGCTGCTGCTCCCCCACTAGGATTACCAACAACCTGGAGACAAAAATGGCCTCTCCCTTTAATAAAGGCTCAATGGGCAGGTGACGCTTTTCAAACCATGGAGGTGAATGAAATCACCTGGGAAGAGGGTTGCCAAACTCCAGGTGGGTCTTGGAGATCTCCCGGTATTACAATAGAGCTCCAGACTACAGAGATCAGTTCACCGGGAGTAAATGGCTGCTTTGGAGGGTGGATTCTGTGTAGGGTTGCCAGGTCCCTCTTCGCCACCGGCAGGAAGTTTTAAAGGTGAAGCCTGAGGAGGGCAGGGTTTGGAGGGGGGGGGGACTTCAATGCCCTAGAGTCCAATGGCCAAAGCAGCCATTTTCTCCAGGTGAACTGATCGCTATCGGCTAGAGATCAGTTGTAACAGCAGGAGATCTCCAGCTAGTACCTGGAGGTTGGCAACCTTAATTCTGTGGCAATTTGCCTCTCTGCGGTCCCTCCCTATCAGTGGTTCCCAACGTGGGGCACAGGCCCCACAGGGGGGCAATTTGAAAGCTTGTGTAGACAAGGTTAATGGCCTTTTAAGACGTCCTCCACGTGAATAGGAGTTCACTTTTTGAATAATAAGAATTATATGTCACGGGGGGGGGGGGCATCAGGATTTTAGAGATGCTTAGGTGGAACATGGCCAAAAAAAGGTTGGGAACCACTGCTCTCTATGCTCCACCCTCAAATCTCCAGGAATTTTACTAGTTTGTAGCTGGCAACCCTATCTGGTAAATAACATCTCGTTAAACCTCTGTTAAAGGGACAGGACACTTTTTCTCCAGTCTGTTGGTAACCCTACCCTGACTCTTCCCTGTCGTGCCTGTATATTGCACAGGGCCCACACACACACACACATTCTGCAGCACGCACGCACCCCTTTAAAGGGCTTTTTTCCTTTGTTTTCCCTCAATTATGCAGTAGTGTTTTGGTGCATCTCAAGCTCAGTAAAGAAATGAAATAAGCCCTTTAAAGAGCTACAGAGAGGGGGGATCGAGTGTAGCCCCACCATTCTGAATGTAGTGAATACAGATGAGCATCCAGAAGAATACTTCACCTGCAGCCCCCCTGTAGTTTGCCCTTTACTTCAGAGAAAACTAGGCTTATATTTTCTCTGGAGTCAGGGGGTGGGGGAAATGGGAGCCATTAGAAGTCATGCCCAGAGTGAGCACAGTGTCACCTGGATGTTTTACTTTTCTGCGGGGGTTTCCTGCTGTCCTTGCAGAGGGGGGAAGATCCCCTTGAAGAAGCCGTCTATATGAACTGTCCTGCGCACACGAGCAATGGCTTCTTTTGACAGATGATATCTCTAAATAGTCCTTTGGGCAGATCTTCTGGTGCAGATGAAAGACAGGCGGTCAATGTGTGCTTAATGTTTGTGCCACTTTATTATGAAGCTAATTAAAATGCTGGCTAGCAATATTTCAGGAATCTTAGAGACAGATGGTCCATCTGTTCCTGTTTGCCAGGGGCAGTCCTCATTTCTAATACCTGTCACTGATAAATTGTTGTCTCTGGGGGTGCGGGGCCTGAGACAAGCTCCTCCTACTTTCTCTGCATCCTTATGAGATTTCTGGGTCTTAGGAGACTTACGTCGTTTATGCACAGATACTTTCACTCACGTTTAGCCCCGGTCTGTCTCGATTGTTCCTTGGAGTTATGCATGAGTTTTCCCTCCATTAGAGATTACCTCGCTGCCAGCACTCACAAATCCCAGGACTTCCCTTCCTCTCTTTCCTCTCCCCTGAGCTCAGCCTGGGTGAAATCCTCATGCATATGTCAAAACATGGGATACGCAAGCTTGGTTTCTCTCACAGCCAATTACAAAGCAGCATGTAAAGAGGCAGGGATTCAAATGCTTCCTGCTTCCTTGGAGCTCTTTCTGAGCAGATGAAAGGCTTTTTAAAACCGAGGGTTGGATTTCTAACCCACCCCCCACTTTCAGATTGCTCCATTTTTTGTTTTTTGTTATTAAAATGCTTTTTTATGCAGCAGTTGGGTTTGGGGGGGATTTTCTCTCACAGTAAGCTCTACAAAGTTAAGTCTGGGAAAGTGTCATCCACGAAGGGCTGGTGGAGGGGAAATTGGCACTACTTAGGCAGGACCTTAGCAGTGCAATAAAATGTGTGGCATTCCTTCCAGATGACATACTATTGTGATTAGACAGCATTATTTCCTAAGATATAAAACAGGTTTGGGAAACAATCATAGAAGATGGGAAAAACCTGGAAACAGGGTGATTGTGACATGAAATCATGTGGAAACCCCCCCCCCCAAGAAGCATTGTAATTTAGAAGCTTATAATAATGGACAACATGTCAATGCTTAAACAGATGCAACAGAAAAAGATTAGTATAACAGCTTCTTAGTCCACACCCTCTGATTCACCTTCCTCCAAAATGGTATGTTGGAACCTGGCCAATCTTTGAAGAAGGAGTTGGTTTTCGTATGCCAACTTTCTCTACCACTTAAGGAAGAATCAAACCTTCCTTTCCCCTCCCCACAACAGACACCCTGTGAGGTAGGTGGGGCAGAGAGAGTGTGACTAGCCCAAGGTCACCCAGCTGGCTTCATGTGTAGGAGCGGGGAAACAAATCCAGTTCACCAGATTAGCATCTGCCGCTCATGTGGAGGAGTGGGGAATCAAACCCGGTTCTCCAGATCAGAGCCCGCCGCTCCAAACCACTTCTCTTAACCACTACACCACGCCGGCTCTTTGGCCACAGTCATTTCTCTAGAGGAGGTTTTTTCAGCAGTCATCTTACTATGGTGTCTTCGAGAGGCTTTGAGAGTACATACTAACAGACAATGTCTAAGTGGCAATGATATAACCAAGAAAGACAGTCATTCACTAGGGTCCGCTTCCTTAGTTTGAAGATCTTTCATTGATGCACAGTGAAACCTCTTGTGTCTGACACCAGTGGGATATCCATTGCTGCACACTAGCCATAATCTGTTCTTGAGTTATCATTCCTGTCTTAGATACAAAATCAGCAAAGGGGAGTGTGTATACACACACACACATACATATTAGCTTTTCACAAGGTGGAAACTCTCCTGGTAGATAGTCATTACTGCATCTCATATCTCTAAGTACTGAAGCCCCCAGGGAAGTAGGGGAACTTAATTATTTTCTACACTTGAACTAAGATTAGAAAATCTGAGAAGAAATTAATTTATGTTGCAGCCCTTCTTTCACTTGAGTCTTATTAATCCACAGGAAGGACTCAGATGGAACAGAGTCATGTTCTTGCTGTAAATCCATCACAAATGATTTATCTCTCCAAAACGTTTAGCCATCCACTGGAGTTGTGCAGCTTCTTAATGTCTTTAAAAAACTGGATAGGCCCATCCCCGCTACCTAGCTGGCCTTTACATTAACTTAAGCATGTTAATTTGTGCTTCCTTTCCCACTCGCGCAAAATCTAATAGAACCTTTCCCCAACATTTATCTCTTGGAAATCGAACCACACTGGGCCTGACCAGCAGAAAAGTGAGAGGCCTGTATCAACAAGCATGAGCAATAGGACAGGCTTCCTTCCAGATGGGATTGCAGAAAAGGTCAGGAACTAGAAAATCTCCAGACCCTTTGAACACCCTCCCTCTTGACCTTTCTCTACAAAAAGGGAAATCAGAACCCAGAATGGATTGTGGAAGGGGAAGGGAAGGTGATTTTTTTAAAAACTAGCCAAGTAGGGGGCCATGCTAAATGTTTGTCAAATACTCTACAAAACCTAAAGCACTTTGGGCGAAAACGCATGGTCACTTTAGCCTCCTTTATTCCCTGTTTCAGCCAGGATTCAGCCAGGATCGAACGCATGCGTTTTGCCAAACGTGCATTCAATCTTGGCTGAATCCTGGCTGAAACAGGGGATAAAGGAGACTAAAGCGACCATGTGTTTTCGCCAAAGTGTCATGAATACGAATTTCACTGAAAATGTAGATGTATCAATTTTTCAAAAATTAATTAATTTACATAGAAATGTCCAAAAAACAAAATCAAAGAACTTTACAAGCAAACAAGTAAAAACTATTCTTGTCTCATTGCATGTACTACTTCCATTGCTGAATTCACATTTATACAATAAAAAAGGATTCTCTAATGTTCTCTTTGGGCATAATATTGTTCAAATATGTTAAAATTCTTCACATGATAACATTTTTGTTCTTATATCTCATCATAAGTATGAACACAGGCATCTATGGATTAATTAATCCTAAAGACTTGTAACAGGTTGTATCAAATGAAGTCTGCAATGGAGACTCTTATTAGCCTATACTCCTTCAAAGGAAATATATATTTTCCGCCATACTTACAAGAATACATGGCGCTTTTCTGTTAATTCCATGCATCGCTTGTTTATGAAAGACAGCCAATTATTGTAAACCATGTGCCAACAGCAAGTAAGTGACTAATTGTGACCCACAGCATTACATCTCAGTCCAGGTGCACTACTTAATTTGTTTGTGATAAAAGAATCATTCATATTGGACACTTTGCCTTGTTCGGCTGATTCAAAAAAGTTCCAGTTCTGGACTCCTTTTCAGATAGTCTGTATTATGAATAAGGGTCCTTTCTCACAAAACTGAACTGGAGAGTGAACTTCTGTTGTAGATATACACATTGACATATTGAGTTAGATCCCACAACCTGTCAAAGGAAAACACATTTCCCTCTCCCCAGTCTTCATTTTCAACCCCAGGAAAGGTTGTTGGCAAGTGGGAAAGGCTGCTGTGGGGTGGGATGAGGACACGTAATCACCTCTTTGGTCAAGGCCCCCTTCCCTCTCCTCACTGCAGCTTCTTAACTTCTCACATCCCACAGCTCCAGGAATAAATTTTCCTAGGGTCAGAAACAACTGGGGAGGGGCTGTGGCTCAGTGCTAGAGCATCTGCTTGGCATGCAGAAGGTCCCAAGTTCAATCCCCAGCATCTCCAGTTAAAGGGACTAGGCAAGTAGGTGATGTGAAAGACCTCTGCCTGAGACCCTGGAGAGCCACTGCCAGCCTGAGAAGACAATACTGACTTTGATGGACCAAGGGTCTGATTGGGTATAAGGCAGCTTCATATGTTCAACTGCTGGGGGAAGGGGAACATAGGAAGATCTATATTACTTATATCTGTGGACTATGGGATCTAATCCATTGTTCTGGTTCAAACCTTTTCAAGTTTACTCTTAGCAATGTTCTGCCTTCTCAACAATCTCCCAGTGGAGATCTCAGGTTCTTAAAACATAATTCTGTATTGAGCTTTTCCAACTTTCTCTTCTCCTGTATCTTTTCTGAACATGATCAGATAATGACCTACCAGCGATGCCCGAGACTCTAGTGCAAAGGCAGAAGATGCCTATGCTAATTGTTAAATGGTAATTAACAAATTCCCATTAAATATCTTTTACAAGAATTAGCCTTTATTCAGATTGCAATGGCATTTCAGTTACATTTGCATGTGAATTTTGACAATCACAAACAAATGTTAAGAATGTCTTAAAAGTAAAAGATTCATCAGCAAATGCCAACCGTCACCTAAATGAGAATGCACTCACCACAGTGTATGTTTGAGGGTTGAATTGGGAAAAGGGGCAGGAGATTCATGATCAGTATCTTACATTTTGCTTAATGTAAAAGCAGACAAGGGGGGCAAAATCAGATGGAAGGCCATGGCACTGGGGAAGAGGAGAATTAACCCTTTCTCTGTGTCATTATATTTCTCCCTTTGAGTCATGTCCTATCTTCAGGGAGATTATTTTTATCAGGCAAACAGCATAACTGGAAATGATCACTCCCCTTCTTCCCTAGTGCTATTATCCCTCTCTAATTTGGCTCCCATGGCTGCTTTGAATTTAATGAATTGTTACCTCAGTCTGGTTCTCGGTGATATTGTGGCAAATGCAGTAAAGGCTGAATGCTTTTTCGAGGGCTGATTCATGACTGCTTTTAACTTAACAAAAATTAAAAGCATGGGATTCATCCATGGCTCTCCTGCCATCTCATTTAGTTAGACCTCAAACAAGCAGTCCTTTAAACAAGTGAATGCTGACATTCTCAACATTTGTCTGGGATTATCAGAATTTTCGTGTAAATGTCAGCAGGTGTGAAATTTCCGACATTCTGTCTCACACATACATACACACCATGTATATGTCACTAATTATGAAGAAGTTTCAGTAAAAGCCAATATGATCAGAAATATGATCCAAATAATTCATCAAGAACGTTAAAAAAAAAAAAAGTAGTGTATACTTAGAAGTTGTGTGGGGGGAAAACCCCTGTTTATTCATTTATCTGGCACTGAGCAAGAAACAGCTATGGAGGTCTATAATATCTAGTACCAGGCTATGTTGTCTTAGGAATAATATATTCCACTGGAAGCTACACAGAGGAATGTGAAATGTGTGAATGTACAAAGATGGTAATTTCTGTGTAAAGAGGATAGGCATCTTTCTCCTCTTTCTTTCGGGTTGTACGCATTCCCCTTAGATCAGTAATTAGCTGTATGATGTTATTTCTCATTCTGCTTCCTGTCAAAACATTTCTTTCCGTTGTTATTCAGCTTATGCTGGATGAACCACTTATTTACGTTTGACATATATCTTTTTCCCCCTTTTTAGCCAGTGCTGTTCTGAACATCTCAAACTCACAGATATCTGACTTTAATGTAGTAGGAAAACATATTAATATAACCACTGTAGTGGGAAAATAAATAGAACATATGCCATGATGCCTCCAAGAAGTCATACATTATAGCTGACACACTAAGTACTCTGTGTATGCTGGTATGATTAATTGTAGTTTCTTTGCAGTGAAATTGGGCATCTATCTCTCATTAGTAGATGTCATTGATTTATATATGCACTGTACACTAATTTTTTGAAATAAATACATGTGCAAAAGATGCTGGCCTTGGCAAACAGTAGAAATGCGTGAAAACAAGATTCTTGAATTTGGACTTCTCTTCTTTCGTGAAATCTAATGGGCTGGTAACAGAATAATAGGATTTGAATATGTGTCAGTGTTGTTGCTGTATGCCACTGGAATTTGGATCCTGAAACAAGAGACAGTGAGAACAGGACATTAGTTCTAAAAGGATCTCCAGCAGTACAGTCCTAAGGAGAGTTTCACCCTTTAAGCCAGGGGTGGGGATTGGCCCGAGGGCCATTTAAGGCCCGTGAAATCAATTGGTCTGGCCCTTCGTGGATCCTGGCAGATCTCTAGCTCAGAAGGATCTAAGACTGGCGATTCTCCCCCTCCTGCAGACAAGAATAGCCTCTATTCAACACAGATGTGAGTTTGTTTTGCTGAGAAAAGGAACCTTTTCCCCCCTTGCAGAAGAGTCATTATCTATGGAGCATCTAGGACCACCCAAGAAACTATGTTAACCCTTTCCCACCCGGGCCATGGAGAAATGTATTCCCTCCTTACTACAAGAGGGCTGAGGATGGAAGTGGCGACACTGGAGGGGGTAAGGAGGCAGGGCCAGAATGCATGGGGGGGGCGAGTTATTAGCCAATGTGTCCTCATGTCATCCCTGCAGGCGGAGGTAGCAGGAGCCGGCTGTAGAATCCGGCCCCGACCATGCAGAGCAGGAGCAATTCCAGTGTGCAGCTGGATGGCTACGCCAGGCTGATGCAACAGGTTGGTTTCCCCACTCCTAGACATGAAGCCAGCTGGGTGACCTTGGGCTAGTCACAGCTCTCATAGAGCTCTCTCAGTCCCACCTACCACACAGGATGTCTGTTGTGGGGAGAGGAAGGGAAGGAGATTGTAAGCCAGTTTGATTCTTCCTTGAGTGGTAGAAAAAGTTGGCATATAAAAAACAACTCTTCTTCTTCTTAATCCCCTGTTCATTCCTTACCTCACCTCAGCCCTACTTCAGTATGCAGGTCCCACCAGGAAAGGGATGAAGGGGTGGTTATGGGGGGAGCTCAGGTATGTTCTTGAAAGAGCAAAGGGTCTCTAGATTGCACACACACACACACACACTCTACTGCTGGAATCTGATAAGCCATGCAAGTTACACAGGGGAAAAGGGGAATCAAAAATTATTTTCCCATTAATCATTTAATTTAGTTTTGATATACAAAATCCCATCAAAAATAAACAAGATTATAATCTCGTTGATAACAACTCCCTTCCATCTCTATTACCAAATTCCCATTCTATTTCCAGCAAATACAAAACCCATTTACAGTATATACAGGTCATTTATCTTCCGCTCTCTCTTCTTCATATGAGAAAAACACAGTTGGCATCACTGCTGCATATTTCAAAAAAAGAGGGGAAAGGTGATAAATACAGATAAAAGGGGGGAAAAGGGTCACATCGCACATACACCCCCACACAAATGAAATGGGAAACAGAAGAACAGAAATAAGTGCCAGATGCTAAGCAGGTAAATCAGCAGCCAAGTGTTTAGTCAAAGCTTTCTAAAAATGGACTCCAAGTTGTTAAAAATGTTTGTAAATGCTCGTCTACTTTTGTAAGCAATGCTCTCCCTAAGAAGCCAAATTTGCCATTTCTGCCATCCTGGTTTATGTTTCCAAAACATGTATTGTAAATTATTTATGGAAGTATACTTAATAAACTCAATAAATGATGAGGCCTGAAATGAGAAAATCTGAAAGATTAATAGAGGGCAAACTCACACACCTGCTCCATTTGCTGCGCTCGCACTCTTCATGATGCTACACTGGTTTTGCATTCATTGTAGACGATAACGAATTGTGGAGTATCCTTTAATGAGAATATGCTTTCTCAAAGGTAGTGGTACTGAGCCCTCTGTACGTGGCAGGGAAATGGCGCATGGGGGCAGCCATGCAAAATGAGAGACATGTGGGGCAGCCAATGAACATGAGTGGCCCCTTCCAAATGATCAGGCAAAATCTCAGCTGTGCCTCCCTCCACACTGCCTCTGGGTTACCATCATCTGGGATTTGAAACACAGGCCTTGGGTAGGGTTGCCAAGTTCCTCTTCGCCACCGGTGGGAGGTTTTGGGGGCAGGGCTTGAGGAAAGCAGGGTTTGGGGAGGGAGGGACTTCAATTACATAGAGTCCAATTGCCAAAGTGGCCATTTTCTCCAGGTGAACTGATCTCTATCGGCTGGAGGTCAGTTGTAATAGCAGGAGATCTCCAGCTAGTGCCTGGAGGTTGGCAACCCTATCCTTGGGTAAGCTGTACCCATTTCTTTCCACTGACTTGTGCCTTTCTCAGGAGTTCTCTGCCCTGCTCTCTATGGCTGATGTCTGCTGCAGGTCTGCTGGGGAGCTGGTATAGTTCGGATTCGGATGAATTCAGCCCGTTTAGATTCGGGATATGCCGAAGTCCGAACTCCCCCACTTCAGGTCCGTGCAATTCGGCGGGAATTCAAAGTTCGGGGAAAAAATCCAGCCGAATAAAGCCTTTAAAAACACAACTGCGCCTTTCCGTGGCTCGGGGGGGGGCATTTTTTGGGGTAGAGGTCCCAAACTTTCAGCAGAGCTTCAAAGGATGTTTCTTGAAAGCAAACATCCTTTGAAATGGGCCCCGAAAGGGGTCCCCCCCCACCCTTAATGAGCATGTCTGAGCAGAGCTTGCCGCCCACGCACTAAGCTCCCAGCCCCGACAAACAGCTGAGAGGTTTGCAAAGCATTGCAACAGTAATGCAAAGCAACTCGACTGCACAGCAACACAACCTTGTAAGCAACACCTTTGCAACTGTGCAAAGCAACACCTGACACCTGGGAGTTTGCAAACCATGGAAAAGGACAGAGGCAGCTAGCTATGCATAATGAGCAGGAGGGGTGGACTTTCCCCTTTTGCATCGGACCCGGGACCAGGCAAATGCATTCTTTAAGTCACCATTTGAAAACCAGTTTTGAGCAAGCATCCAAATAGACCTAACCGCTCTTATGAATGAGGGAAAACCTGAAGACACACAACTGAAACCCCCCTCAAACCAGGGAGAGAGAGACTCGAGGGGGAACACACACCCCAGGCAGAACCGGCAAAAGCCCCCTTTGGCTTCCACCCACCCACCCACAGAAACTGCTCCCTCCCCCCACACACACAGACTCTGCTTTCCCACACACACACACACACAGGAGAAAAAGTATAGATTAAAACCCCCAAAGGGGTCTTACTGTGGCTGTCTTCTGTTCCATCAGGAGGGGTGGGAGGAGGACTGGGTAATCCAAGAAGATTCCATTTATGCATGGGATGTTTTGCTCTGGAGATGCATACAAGATCAGCTGATCCATTCATCCCAATAGGGAAAAGAGGAAAGGGGAAAGCCCATATCTCTTAAGAAGGCTTGTCTGAAGCTCCGCTCAAAGTTTGGGATCTGCACCCTCAAAAATGCGCCCCCTGCAGACACGGAAAGAGAAAAGGGGGGAGCCGATATTTATGCCCCCACTGAACCCATCTTTACAAAACTTGGGTGGTATCTTAAGAATGATTGTCTGAAGCTATGCTGAAAGTTTGGGGGCTGTATCCCCAAAAAAGCGCCCCCTGCAGCCACGTAAATGGAAAAAGGGGAGGAGGGAAAAGGGGTGGAGCCCATATCTCGAGACCCCCTGACCCAATGTTTACAAAACTTGGGGGGTATCTTAAGAAGGTTCATCTGAAGCTCCACTGGAAGTTTGGGGTCTGTAACCCCAAAAATGCGCCCCCTGCAGCCATGGAAAGAAAAAAGGGGGGAGCCCATATCTCGGGACCCCCTGACCAAATGTTTACAAAACTTGGGTGGTCTCTTAAGAAGGCTTGTCTGAATCTCTGCTGAAATTTTTGTGTCCCTATCCCAAAAAATACGCCCCCTGCAGCCACAGAAAGGAGCAAATGTGCACAAATACCCACACACACACACACACACACACACGAGGATTTCCCTCTCTCTCTCTCTCTCCCTGGTTGGGCCGCACATCAGCTGATTCCTCCAGTACTCAATCCTGACTGATTGGCCAGAAGAAGACCCAGCTTGGCCACCGATTGGCAGGGGGAGGAGAATGCTGCTTACTGACGGTTATGCTGCTTACTGACGGCCCCGAATTGGCCGGATTTATTCGTGAACTCCCGAACTCGCTGAATTCGGCTCCCCGGTTTCCTGCCATTTTTGAGTTCGGTTCGTCCCGAACTAAAAACCACCGAATCAGGGGAAATTCGGCTGTTTTTCAGTTCGGGCCGAACCGAATCAACAGCCCTACTGCCAGGTCCCTCTTCACCACTGGCAGGAGGTTTTTGGGGAAGAGCCTGAGGAGGGTGGGGTTTGGGGAGGGGAGGGACTTCAATGCCTAAGCGGCCATTTTCTCCAGGTAAACTGATCTCCAAACCCCGCCCTCCTTAGGCTCCACCCCAAAAACCTCCTGCCAGTGGCAAAGTGGGACCTCGCAACCCTAAATATCAAGAACACTTAGCTTGCAAACATAACTCAGTCTTCTCCTTCCTTGATGTTTTAAGGCATCCTTTAATCTGTGTCAGAGAAATGGATTTTAAAAACGGAAATTAAATCATTAAAAACCACAGTCCGTTGTCACAAGGGACCACCAACACCATTTTTCACCATATACAGTATGAAATCATGGTGAAGACTCCACCAGTCAATGGGAACATACTGTTCTTTTTCATGACACTGTTTTGGAAAATAAAATGCAAACATGTTTGGGAGTTTCTTGGCTGATCATTGCCCCTGAATTTATTTGACATTGGCTCATAAATAAGAGAGGAAACAGCTGCACAGGAACTTAGCAATGATATTGGTCATCGGTCATAATTTTAAGCTTCAAGTCTATTGGGCTTCTAATGTCACTGGTTCCAGTGCAGTTTGTCATCTTCATGCCACTTCTCTCGAGCATAACTTGTTTATTTCCTCAGTAAGGCCAAAACATATTAGGCATGTACACTGAAGACAAAACAAGAAGGGGTGAAGTAAAATGAGCAACCCTTTTCATAAAACCGTTGCCTCTGCTCTTAAAGGTTTCCCACTTAAGCTACTTTGGGGGGGGGATCACCTTGCAGGAATGAAAACATTTACCTTTCTGTAGCACTATGCTTTGTGATCTACTCCTAGGGCAGCCCATTCCTAAGGGGGGGGGTGATATGCTGGTGAAGTTTTGTGGCTGGAAAAATGGCATCCTAAGTTTTCTAGTTTGTTAGACGTTATGCCCTCTCTGGCATATAGCCGCCCCTGATACATCCTTCTGTTTCCTGAATTCCTGCAATAGCATTACTTTTCCCCATTCCACCAAGTTTCTGAAAAGCATGCTATATTTATATTTTCAATAACATCAAACACTCCAGTTCTCCTATCATAGCTCAGAGGCATTTGCATTTGAACACCTCTACTTTGCTTTCTTCTCCAAACACCCTTGGCATCCACATTTATGGCCTTTTAGTTGTCATAGAGGCCTCCCTTAAAGTCACTGCAATCCTGATCATGAATTCTCTTATCACATCTTGTTTGAGATATTAATCTCAGGAGATAAGCTTTTTGTAGGCAAAGTTTCTTCTACCTGCTCATTAAACCAAATCCTGTGTGACTGAGGCAGATTCATGTTACACCTTTAAAAACATGGATCTGTCACCATCACATGAAATTTGAGCCTTACAGCCCATTCCTGAGAATGGGGCTGAAAGTCTATAGGAGGTGGGGTGACCTGGCTGCCAGTGTAAATGTGTGTAATCACGCGATTGCACACATTCACGCCGGCAGTGAGGCCGGTCCCGCCGGCGGGCGATCGCCGCAGAACTGCACCTCCCCCCTCCACCGATGCAGCCTCTCCATGGCGCCAGCAACGGCGTGGAGAGGCCATGCCAGCGCAGGGGGGTGTTCCGGGGGCAGGGCGGGGGGAGGAGCCGCTGGCTAGGCGGCGCCCTATCCCCTTTCGGCCACTTGCACCAGCAGCTGGAACAGCGTTGCTGTGCCTGCTATTTAGCAGGCGCAGCCTCGCTGTTTTCAATGGGGTGAAAAGCCCCAATTAAACCAAAAAAAGCTGCAAAACGGCTTTTTTGTTTTGTTTAATGGCGTCGGGGAAATGGCTTAGGAAGAGAAGCGCTGCGCCTCTTCCCTGCCATCCCCGTATGCCTCAGCTCAAGAATGGGCTGTTACAGTCATACTGCTTTGACATAAAATAGTTGGTTTGTGGTAGCAGGCCAGATCTAGAGGTATATTTTGTTTTTATGATGAGTTTAGTAATGGTATTATGCTAGAGACACTAACTCCTATTCTAGTGCAGATTGAACATGCTGCAGAGGTAAGCAGAGTACAACAACTTTTCATGCCCTTGGTAGATGTCACACTGTCTGATGGAGATCCTTTCTTTGTCTTCCAGCAATAGTAGTTCTGTGCCTTTAAGCTGTGATGAAAGGCATTTTCGGCAAATTACAGTTTTACCTGTGACCATGCTGCTGGGATTGAAAAGTGACAACTGTTAGAATTTTCTCATCTCCAGAACCATTAAAGGTAACAGGAGCCCTAGTGTTGAAAGGATGGGCCTCTCTAGTTCATAATGAAAAGTTATAGTCTAAAGAATATATACAAAATGTTTTATAGATGTTGGGAATGAAGAAGGTCTCTCGCTACATGCTTGTTTGTTTATTTACTTCACTTACACCCCACCATTCTCCCCATTGGAGACCCAAAGCAGTTTACATTGTTCTCTTCTCCATTTTATCTTCACAACAACCTAGTAAGGTATGTTAGGCTGAGTGTGCCACTGGCTCAAGGTCACCCAGCAAACCTCAATGGCAGAGTGGGGATTCAAACCTGGTTCTCCCAGATCCTAGTCCATCATTCTAACCACTACAGCACACTGGCGACAACGCTACACAACATATGATTTACAATAAAGGGTACAATATTTTTATGTCCTACAAGGTCTATGAAAAATTGAAATGAGGCGTTGTGGCAGTCGCAGACAATTCACCAATGTGGCATGGTGTAAAGTAGAACCCCCATTGTACACAATATCACTTCCTTTTACCCTAGAATAATTATCCATCCCTACCACCAGTTCCAGTCACTTACATGCTAAAACTCACATAGTCTATAAGCAAACATCCTTTAAAAATTGTGACAATATCCTTCATAGTGGGCAGCAAAGTGGTTAAGAAATCATCAGTCACCTTGACGAAACATCTAGATTTAAGCTGAACTTTTGCAATATTGAGCTTTTACATTGAATAATTGAGGTTCAGAGGACAACTGATTATTATCAGAATAATCATCCATTTTGCCAAGATTGTAACAAAATGTATTTAGCATAATTTTCTTTATTTTGCATTTAACTGTGAATCAATTTTCATAATAATGTTTCCATCATGCCTTACTGTGCTCAGAAAGGGTTGCCAACAGGGTATGGCAAACCAGGCCGGCCTGCTTTTGTGCCTTTCACAGCAGCTTGATCTACAAGTGAAACTTTTCCTGGGATGAAGAACAATGTTTCACCTGCTAATTTCTGCAGAGCAGGTGGCTGTTGAAGGCACAGCTACAAGATCTGCTTGGAAAGTTAGCAGGTGACTCTATTAATAGAAGACCATGCTGGAGAGAAATTATCAAATGAGCCATGTGCTACAAGAAAAGGAGAAGAAACCTGTTTGGGGTAAATTCCTTTCTATCCAAATCCTGAGTGCACCACATCTGCTAATAAGTATGAGTGGACACAATTCCATGCCACTTAACTTCCTGTATATAGTTACTGAAGTCTCTACCATAAATCAGGCTAAATAATATGGGGAAAGGCACCTTCTTAATCTCAAAGAGTCACAACTAGGACATCAGAATACATAATCACCAGGTATCCTTCCTAAAATTATCCTACTCTGTCATTAGGCTTGTCAGGCCCCGTAGCTCCACCGGCGGGAGCTTTGTGGGGTTGCGGTGCATGCGCCTAGTGTGGCACATGCACGCACCCCTCGCGATGCGCCTACATCACTTCTGGGTTTACCCGGAAGCGACGCAGACGCTCTAGCAATCTCAGCCAAAACACTATGGTTTCCACAAAGTTTTAGCCGAAGTTGCCAGAGTGTCCGCATCGCTTCCGGGTAAACCCGGAAGTGATGTGTGTGCAGTGTGCACGCATGCATGCACGTGCACACACTGCCCACACTGCCCGCCACCACCGGGCACTTGGCAGCCCTATCTGTCATGAACCCTGAGAGGTCCTGTGCTGTCAATCCGTGTTCCAGTGAGGTTATTCTAGAATGTCTGTGCACCTAGTTAAAACTAGTGGTTACCCTGCTGGTTACTATAAGGCTTAAACTGCAAACCTAAGAACACTTTTCCTATTGAATAAAATGGGGCTTCTGAGGAGACCTGCTTAGAATTGCTACAGCCATCATAGGTTTTGATCGTCACAGAAATGGAAAACGAACCTCCAAACTCTTATTCAGATGAAAGAACCCTTGTTACTTATGATACTGGTTCTTTGTGAGCTCTATGTGAATTTCATGTTTAGTTTTTGTGCTACCATACTAAGCAGGATATTTTCTTCTCTGCATGGCTGAGAGTGGCAAGAGGAACATCATGCCTTACCTCTCTATCCACCCTAGCCATCCTTAGAGGCACAAGTTTTGAAAATGGCCAAGTCCGGCAAATATAGACTCAAATCCTGGGGTTGATTTCCCAGGTAAACTCTGGTTCTTGACAACATGATTTGAGCCTATGTTCATGGAATTTGGCATATTTGAATGTCACTGTTCTGAAGGGATGGCTGGTATTGTTAGAGGTGAAGCAGGTGCACTGGAAAGATAGAGAAAAAGATCTCATTCCCACCATACATACAAGAGAGTATCCTCTGATCTAGCCTCTAGAGAATGATCTAGGGAAACTATCCGAATAGAAGCGATATTAACCCCAGAAGCATTACAGCACTCTTCCCGAATTTTAAGCAAGGACACTTTATTGTCATTGTAAATGGAGCTATAGAAACAACCAATTTTTATACTGGCTTCTCGGGGTGGGGGGAGGACAGTGTAGTTTTACTTTCTGCTAAAAAGTTATAAAGAAGAAACACTTGGCATTGAATGTTTTCTAAAAGTCAAAGGAGCAGAGTGCAGGTTAGAAAAATGCATAACCAGGAAATTGCTTAATGTTTATTCTAATGCTAGGAACATGCACAACCAGTGCATCCTTAAAACCATTCCAGGCAAAGCTTGTAAGGCCCTTGTTGAGCCACTTATAGCTGATGGCTAGGACAAATAACTCCCTCGGGGCATAAGTTTTGTATAAATTGTAGTTTGGGTGAGAAGAAATTACACTGTAATGTGCAATGTACAGAAATAAACCGCAAGTGGCAATCATCTGGTAACCTAGGCAACCAAGTCGGTTAGCGGGTCACCTGCTGGGAGAAAGCAATGTTGGTACCTTTGTCTGAGGTAACAGGAAAGAACTGAGGACACTTCCTCTAGAAGATGATAACTGACTCCATGCAGGAAACTGAGGTGAAAGAAGACATACCTGTGTGGATGACGGCTGGGAAGGACCAGGACCAGGGCTGCAAACCTCCAGGTACTAGATGGAGATCTCCTGCTATTACAACTGATCTCCAGCCGATAGAGATCAGTTCACGTGGAGAAAATGGCCACTTTGGCAATTGGACTCTATGGTATCGAAGTCCCTCCCCTCCCCAAACCCTGCCCTCCTGATGCTCCCCCCAAAAAACCTCCCACCGATGATGAAGAGGGACCTGGCAACCCTAACCATGGAGCCATCTGCCACTTTTCCAGGTGCCAGCCAAATGTTTTCAGAAAGTGGGTGGGGCCAGGTGGGGCTTTCGCCCAGCAAGGATTCTGGCGTGCCACTGGATATTTTATTGGCTATGCAGATTTGTTAAAATGTTTTTTTTAAAAAAAATATATTAAACACATATTACAACATATACTAATAATCAATAAACATCAAAATAGATAAAAAAAACATTTATCCAGATTACTACATTTAATCTTAAATTAACTTCCCCTACACCCTCCTCCATCTCAAAATAAATTTGTATATTCTTTTGCATAAAATTTCTAATTCTGATATTTATTTCCATTATCTACCTATCCCTTATTATAACATATAAGGAAACAAAAAGAAATAAGAAAAAGGGGGTTAATAATTAATTCTATCTTATAATAGAATAAAAATAAAAAACAATAATAATAAAAGGATTAGTAGAACAAAGTAGCATTAATTACTTCCATTAAAATTTTTAATATGTTTTAAATTCTCTATTCCTCCCAACAAAAAAAAACCCTAAAGCCATTTAGGTTAATCCCCAGCAACTTATTTCTAATAGATTTATTATCAAATAAAAACACTATCCATTTAAATCTTGTCCTTTTGGCAATTCCATTTATCAGTCTTCACCACAGAAGCCATTAAAATTATTTAGTATAGTTCCTTAATACGGGTTTTCCAACATCTTCTTCTTTCCATCATATGTATCAAGCACCGAAGATGATCCTTTGAATTTGTTGAAGGGCTCTCTTCCACAAATAGGTAACCTTCCAATCGCATCCCAGTTGTGATGTTTTCCTTATCCAGTTCCAGAAGGGAAATCCCAACATTGCGAAATTTCCTGTCCACGTAGATGCTGAACTATTCATTGAATGAGTTAAAAAGATCGGTTATTTGCAACTCCATTGGTATCAGCAAGGCTTTTGGGATTTGATGTGGTACATGTTCTTCTTTTTCCTCTTCAGCCAGAGGGCCCTCTAACGCTGGTAAAATTGGAGATACATCTTCAGTTAATTCATTACTGCTTTGAAGTGTGAGTTGGGTGGAGATATTGAGTGTAATCATCATCTGCTCCAATTGTGATGACATTTGCTCATAAAACCTTGCATTTGTCTCATTTTGTAAATTAATCATATCTTGAATGAACTTTTCCATAATAGCTTTACCAGAATGCCCTTTTCAGCTGTAGTCACTTTATATCGGCGGCTAACAGGAAGCAGAAAGTTGCCCGGAAGTGTATAATCACAGACTCTTCTTTTTTTGTAGTTTTTGTAGTTTTTTAAAGAGAGGCTTGCATGCTGCAGGAGGACGTATTTAAGTCACAAACACTTGTTTCACTTTCCGGTTCTTGAAAAACGAAACTTAAGAACATAGATAAAGGACCCTCCCAGCAGGGAAAATGGAACATGGCCAAGGAGGAGGGACGTTTTAAGTCTCCTTTCCCTCTCAGATGTCGCAGTATTTGATTGGTTCCTTACACATCAATCTGGAGGTTCGTTTTGTCTGCTCCCAGATCAAACTGATAGAGTCCTAGGCACGTTATCTGGTGATTTATCTTAACGAAAAGGGCAGCAAATGATGGGGGGGAGGCATACGGAGTTCTCAGTAGTTGCTGACAGCCCAGTTAATTTTCTGTTCCCGGTAAGATCAAAAGGATTCTTGTACTCACATGGACATCGGAGAATGAGGTATTTTTTTCTTTAATTGTTTCTTTAGATGGTAATAGGTGCTGGATGTCCTGGCCAGTAACCAAGGAAAACACTCTCGGCGATGCTTCTCCTCTCAAAGCCTAAGCAGGACACACATCCACAATTCCGAGGGTTTTCAGACTCCCTCGGAAAATATGGGGGTCAGACTGCTATCTTCAGGCAGCAGAGGAATTCCTGCTTCCCCAGTCCACTGTTTAGGACCGGGTTGGAGTGTTGAACCACTCCAATTTAGAGCGAATCTTGGAGTCTCCTAGGAGCTTCCCTAGGAGGCTGGCGCCAGGGCAAGCTCAGTCACCGGAAGTCAGATTTGTTAAAATGTTGATTCAGCCGCAACTACCACCAAAGCTCAAGGATCTCCACTGTGTGACTGAAGGAAAGATGCAGCGGCCGTTGTGTGACTGGCTTAGCCTCCTGCAGCAGCCATTGTGTGGGAGCCATTTTGTGGCTACACCTACCACACTGTATCACAGTTCTAAAAGTGTCAGCAGACTCAAAAAAGTTGGGGACCCCTGTTTTACTCATAGTGGCTAGAATGTTGGGCTAGGATCTGAGACACCTGGAGTCAAATTCCTCTCCTCCCTCCAAACATGCAAATCACTGGGTGACCCTGGGTCAGTCACAATCTCTCAGCCTAACCTACCATATGGGGTTGTTATTGTGAGGTCCAATGGGAAAATTAGTAGGGTTGCCAGCTCCGGGTTAGGAAATACCTGGAGATTTGGGGGCGGAGCCTGAGGAGGGCAGGGTTTGAAGAAGGGAGGGACTTCGACACCAAAGAGTCTAATTGCCAAAGCGGCCATTTTCTCCAGGGGAACTGATCTCTATCAGCTGGAGATCAGGAAGAAGAAGAAGAAGAAGAAGAAGAAGAAGAAGAAGAAGAAGAAGAAGAAGAAGAAGAAGAAGAAGAAGAAGAAGAAGAAGAAGAATTGGTTTTTATATGCCAACTTTCCCTACCACTTAAAGGAGACTCAAACAGGCTTACAATCGCCTTCCCTTCCTCTCCCCACAACAGACACCCTGTGAGGTAGGTGGGCTTGAGAGAGCTCTTAATAGAACTGTAACTTGCCCATGGTCATCCAGCTGGCTTCTTGTGTAGGAGTGGGGAAACAAATTCAGTTCACCAGATTAGCCTCCGCCGCTCATGTGGAGGAGGGGGAATCAAACCCGGTTCTCCAGGTCAGAGTCCACCACTCCAAACCACCGCTCTTAACCACTACACCACGCTGGCATAGCGAGAGATCTCCAGCTAGTACCTGGAGGTTGGCAACCCTAAGAACTAGGAATTCTGCTATGAGTTCCTTGAAGGGTGAGTGGGATTAAAAAAAAAACTGCACTAGATAGACAGGCTGTACTTTTTTGCTAAATCCCCACCCCCCAGTGTTGGTTATATTATTCTGGAGCTAGCAATTAGAATAGGAAACCCAGGGGTGAAGTTAGCACAGCATTTACACTTCCATGCTTTACAGCTAAAAACATTCCAATTCAAGCCCCATGCAAATACGCAGTTTATGCACGAGCTACTGCTTTTGTCTGTCTCAAAATGCCAGTCAGTGGAAATTTTACTTTTTCCATGCTCGGCCCCATGTGTCAGGCTATCCAGCAAGTTCCACCAAGCGTCGGTATTCTTCCTGCTTATAAATGATAGCAGGCCCACACCTAATACACAATGTCAGCAATTCAGATGTCAAAACTGTGAGCCGGACTATTGTTTATGCTCAAAAATTACTCCACACAAACGTTCACAATAGCTAGCTATTACAGGAGCAAACTATTTTTCTACATAACAAAACCTGTGCCGGCTTTTCTTCTGTGGCCCAACTGTGTCTAATAATGGATAAAGTACACTTATTTTTAAAACACTCTCTGTTTGTAAGTAATTGGTTTCTATATCCTGTGGTGGTACTTAACCACACTGTGAATTTTTTCCATTGCTAGCGACAATTACAGGAGTCTAAAGCCAAGCAGTGAAAAATGTTTTCTACTGGCCCAGCATCTGGCTTCCTGGCAGATTCTTATGTTACCGAGTGCAAAGCTAGTGCCTCTACTGCATTTAGACTATTTGAATTAATTTCACCCTGGATGCTATTATTATTTGTCTTACCTTTCAACTGCTTTTGAAAAGAAATTCTCATTTATTAATACAGATTTCCACAGCAATTTATTTTATACAACTGCAGCGGGCTTACTTTGTCAGTGATAAACAGAGTTCTAGGGCACATTCTCTATGTTCCACACCTGGGGGGAAATATGGGTGTTTCCCATTGTTTTTATGAAAGGTGTTTAAAAAAAAAAAATCACTGTCTACTATTAGGCCAGCTTCCTGAAAATAATTTTTGTAAACCAAAACTGCCTTTTGGGGAGTGATTTACAGCACAATCCCACACAGTGTTACTCCAGTGTAATCCCACTGAGAAACTTTGTCTGGACTTCTGTTTCATATTCCTGCAATAGTGGGGTTGCTCTTCACCACCGGCTGGAGGTTTTGGGGGCAGAGCCTGAGGACGGTGGGGTTTGGGGAGGGACTTCAATGCCATAGAGTCCAACGGCCAAAGCGGCAATTTTCTCCAGGTGAACTAATCTCTATTGGCTGGAGATCAGTTGTAATAGCAACTTTTGAGACTGCACTGAAGCATAGGCCTGGTATGCATCAGTAACACTGTCTAAACCCCAAAGGGACACAATGCTGAGAGAGAGAAATTTATTATCTGCGTACTTTGTCAGGACAGGCTGGTTGAGAAGCTGCCTCAAAACCAGTCTGTACAATAAGGGAAGAGTCCCAGTAGAAGATCTTTCCTCCTCTTCTTCAAATCATCCTTCCAGAATCATCAACTTTTATTATTTTATTTTATTATTTTAACCTAACTTTGATTTTTACCTAGAGCTGATATTGTATCAAAATAAAACTTGACTTGAATAAGGGAAGAGGAAAGATGGAAAGTTTGCATGTCAGTTACATCAGATCCTCTTTCCCTCCCCTTAATCTCTGTGTACTCTAAACCAGATAGCCTGGTACCACATTAATGAAGATATTGAACTGTAACTATTATAAAATATTGTTAATGTTTGATATTTGTACAATAACTTGGCTTTTTGTTCCATTATTTAATTTGTTAAAATCCACATGCATGTCCTCAGTAAAAATGATATGGCTAAGAGCTTCAAACTAAGAAGAAGAGAGCCCTTTGTGCCTAGCTAGACAGATCTGCTTGTTGGGGCAATGTTGATTGTACAAAAGGGAAAGTGCTATATCAACAGATAATGTGACTAGTTCTTGGAGTAATAGAGGTGAGCAGAGCAATCCTAAGGGGACGGAGTAGAGGCATGCCCAGGGACGGTGCAGCCAGGCCGCCTCCTGATTAGTTTGCTGCGTCACGGTGAGCAAACCAATCGGGAAAATCTGCCAAGCCCCATTAAACTGACCCCCATTAAATGCTGCCATTTTTGCTAGCGTAATTCAACTCCGGCAAAAGGGGCATTCCTAGGGAGAAAGGGCTTAGGGAGCTGACTAAAGTCAGCCCCACCCACGAGAACACCCCCTTTGGCATAGCGTGAGCCCCACTGTTGGAGATATGCTGCCACCGAGGCTGCGGCGGCACCCATGCATGGCACTGTTATGCGGCTCCCCATCACTGGTGTAAGTAGCCCTGTGCCAGCGTAAATGCTCATTTAGCCAGCGTCAATGGCACTTACTCCAGGGCAGGGGTTACGCTGCATCCAAACCCCTTTAGGCCCCCTCTTCAGAACTGCAGAAGACGAAGACGATGACGACGACGAAGAAGAAGAAGAAGAAGAAGAAGAAGAAGAAGAAGAAGAAGAAGAAGAAGAAGAAGAAGAAGAAGAAGAAAGAAACGCACTGTATCTTGTAACCACTTCCTTAGCCCATTCAAATCTGACAAAACAATATGGTTGGACGATACAAACTGAAAGTGCACCACATCTTTCTTCTTTGTGACATTAATTTAAGAAGACCTAACCTAATTTTATATATTTTATATATCTGCATTCCTGAAAAATGAATTCTCCAGTATCTATGAAGACTTACAGCTCTATGAGTGTATAATCAGGCCCCTATCAAAGGCAACAAATGGTATTTGAAAATCATAATTGCCACCAGAGAGCATTTATGCACCGACTTTACACAGCCATTAACCATCCCTTTCACTCTAATGCACAAGCTTTTCATGTCACATCCATTTGAGAGAGGTTCAGCTATAGAACAATTACGCTCCTAAAGTCCAATAAAGAAATCATTTACAAGGCTGCCAGCCCAAAGATTACACTTTTGATGTGCAGTTGTGGTGACCCCGAGGGCATCTGAACTGCTATCCCTCTCAGCCCAAAAGATTGAAAAGTATTGATGAGAAAGCAAAGACCAGAGAATTCCTGCCTTCTAAGGCATTTGCTCTGCCTCTTCCCATTTACTGCCACATTAATCTCTCCATGAGATCCATAAAATATTTTCTGACAACTTTGCTTTTACAAAATCGAAGGATCAAAGCAGAAAACTGTTAAGTACCTATATTAAAAAGAAAATAAGGGTTTTGTTAATCAGTAAAGAAGAACTAGTAATTGGTACAGAATGCAACAGCTAGGATGTTGACTGCGATAGGTTACAGTAGGTAACTCCAGTATTGGCCCATCTACAATGGTAGCCAGGGGAGACCATTCAAAGTAACCTTCCAATCCCTTTATGGTTTGAGACCAACATACCTGAAGGATTGCCAACTCCCTTATGAACCTGCCCAACCACCATGGTTATCTTTGGAAGACCTGCTTCGGGTGCCCCCCACATTCTGAGATACAGCAGGTGGCGTGGCAACCCAGGAGAGGGCTTCCTTAGTCATGGCACCAAAACTCTGGAATTCTCTCCTAAGGGAGATTTTTTTTTGTCTCCTTCTGTTGCCAACTATTCTCTTGCAAGCCAATGGAGGATATAACCATATACAGGAGAAGAACCCAGCTTGCAACTCATGCTCCTGTGTAGGGGTATGCAAAAAGAAATTGGTATTTTCCAGATTAAGGTATATTAGACCCCAAAAATATTGGTATTCCTAATATTCCCAAATCCCAATATTGATATGGTATTCAGATTTGGGAAGTTTTCAGGAATCTGAAGTTTTGGGGGTCTATTATTTCCTATGGGGGAAATTTCCAGGTACCTGCTGGGGTGGTGTTTTTGAAGGTACAGGTGCCAAAACTGCTGCAAAGTTTTTGGTGCCTGTCCTTTTAATAACCTTTAAATTTCAGGTGGATTGGACCAAGGGGTCCAATTTTATAGGCTCCTGAACAGGCTGCCTCCAGCCATCCTCCATTATTTCCTATAGAAGAAAAAATACTCCAAGGTGCTTCCAGGAAAAAACCCTGCCTGCAAGCAGCAATCACTGGTGAAATTATGCCACCCATGGAAGAACCAACACAACAAGCCCAACAGAACTATTGCAGAACCCAGTAATCTCAGTAGAACCACAAGCCAATGTGCCAAGCTAGAACCCAAATCAAACCAGAGAATCTCTGCAGTGGAAACTCCAGATGGAGGGGCACTTTTGCAAGCCCAACAGAACCAATGGCAATGTGCAGAAGCCCAGCAGAACCCAGGGGCACTTTAGCAGTACAAGCCCAACAGAACCAATGGCAAACCAGAGTATCTCTGGAGTGGAAACTGAAGAGGGGTTATTTTTGCAAACAAAGCAGAATGAATGGCAATGTACAGAATGCCCAGGAGATCATCATCATCATCATCATCATAGACCTTTAATGGCATAACATGCCCAGGAGATGCCACTCTGCATCTAAAGGTGGCTGCTTCAAATCCTGTGTACGCTCTGCAGTCTTGTATGCATGGGAGTTTTACCTGCGGTTCGAGGCTCTCTTGACCCACACTTTTCTGTGCTGAATCCTAAAAATGCTATGCATGTTGTTGTTTGCCCTGGAGAAAGTCCTGGGGTTTCTGGAGTACTTCAGGACAATCAGCAAAAATCCGGAAGCGTCTGAGTCCCCGCCCCTTGAAAACATTGTTTTGTAATTGGCTGTAGTGCTTACTGTGAGAAAAATGTCATACACACACCCCAGTTCCCCTCTCCCACACTTTGGCTTATGCATGGAAATGGGGATGATTTGACCCAGGTTGATCTCAAGGGAGATCAAAGAATTGTGTTTCAACAGGATCGGGAAGACCCGGACATTGTGCAGGCTGGGTGCGAGGTCATCTCTAAGAGATGGAAAACTCATGCATAACCCCAACGAAAAACCGAATCTGACCAGCAGAGAAAGGAAGTCAAAGTGTCCATACGTAAAAGACCAGTGAGGGTCAATCTGAACGCTCTTCCTTAAGAAATGTTTGGTATGTTTTCTGCTCTTCGGGCCCTGGCCCACCCAGCCATGCACAGGGAGTCTGGTGGTGTCTGTGCTACACCCCTTCTTCCATAGTCACTCTCATAGCCTGCTCTGGCTCCTGGCTGTGACCATGCAGCAGTGACTACTCTGCACTGTTGCCACAGCAACCTCAATACCAGCAGGATACTGAGCTCCAGCTGAATTTCTTTTTCTTCTTTTTCTGCCAAAACAACACAGCTGAGCCTTTGGCCTGAAGTACAAAAACATACTTGGAACTGGCAGGAAAACAGGAGCACTGCACTTTAAGGGAGAAATTAAAGGCCCTGGGAGTCGAACCCGGGGTCGTCTTCTTGCTAGTCAGGCACTTTAGCCAGCCCATCTATAGTGCCTGTGGTTGGCATGAAGCAGAGTCTATTTCCGGCATAATGACGAATTGGGGAGTGTCTCAGAGCCGGCTACTTACTGCAGCCCCCCAACTCTGGCCATTCCTGTCATGCAATAACCCACACGATCCTAATGCTATGATGACCTTAGCATACAATTAAACACAGGGAGACATGGAATGGAAATGGCCACAACTTTATTGGTTACAGCATCAGGCATTGGCGTTGCTTAGGGGCTGGATCCAAGGCATCGGCCCAACCTGCCTGCCGGCTGATGCATCCTACTCCCAGCCCACCTCCTGGGAGTAGCCTGAGATGACAGTATGTGGGACCCGCTTGGATGGCAGCCTGCTGTGTGGGTCCCCTGCCACTTGGCGGGAGGCCCCTTCCTGGGCATATCCAATCCTGACAACCCCCGACTGGGCATGTCCAATCCCAACAGCCCCCGACTGGGCATGCCCTGTTCCAGGCCTCCCCCAAAACCCCTTATTAGGGTCCCCTTAATGGGGAAAGGGGGCACGCGGGCCACCTTTCCCCCCAAAATGGATCTGGCCCCATTCCAAAACCGCCACAAGAGGCGGCTGAGGACCAGCCAGGACCCAGCCGACTCCCGCCAACGCCTGCAGCTGCAACCTGTCTTTTCTGCCGTGCTGGCTGTCATGTAACTGAACGTCCATCCCCCACTCCCACGAGGAGAGGAGACCATGCCTGGGCAGAAAATGCCTCTCAGCAGCAGGAAACGTCAGTGTGATGAATCACCGCGCCACCGATGGCCACAGCCATCTTGCCATGGGCCACCATGGCTTTTTTCTGGCCCCATCCACCATTTCCAAGCGGGCCAGTGGTGAGTACTCTGTGTTGTGGCCACAGCAACCTCGGTTTGAATCCGAGTCACGGCAGGCATCTTAGTTCCAACTTCATTTTATTTTCCACACAAGCATGTAAGCTGGGCATGTACCCTGACACAGAAAAATTTGGCTACGATTGACAAGAAAAATAGACTGTTTTGCACTAAGGGGCTTCTTAGCTCCAGCTTCAAAGGCACCACTGGGAGGCGAACCCAGGGTCTCCTGCTTACTAGGCAGGTGCTTTAGCCAGCTAAGCAATGGTGCCTGTAGTTAGCATGAAGCAGAATCTGTTTTCACAAACTCTTTGGCAGCATACGCATTTCCCACAGGCAACCAGCCAAAGTCCTTGTCCAGATAATGGAAGGTATTCAACACAGACACTTGTATTTGGCCATGACAGTATAGTGGTAAGTACTCTGCACTGTGGCAGCAGCAACCTCGGTTCGAATCTGAGTCACGGCAAGACTCTTAGCCCTGGCTTTGTTTGTTTGTTTTTCCATAAATTTTTATTGAAAGAAAGAAAAAATAAACATACTTTCAGTCCCATACATACAGTGTGTAATGCCTTCCAAAGCGAATCATATATTTACAGGCTCAACAACAGCCGACCAATAACATGTCATTCTTAGAAATCTACCTTATGAAAAAATTGCATGCCTTAAATCAAAGATTATCGTTCCTAACTACACAGTTGCATAACTACTCAGCAAATCTTTGATTTTAATCACCACTTACCATACATTAAAGTTAATCAAATTACCCATTGCTAATTCTTGATTCTAATAAGCCACCTATATAATCTACCCTTCATTATTATTGCCTACTCTATCAATAGCTATTATTCACGTTCAAGTTAGTCTATCGCTCGGTATCAGTATTGCAGCTAAACAATCATAATATAATTTCTGTTTTTTTCTGAAACTCCTCCTCTGCTCTTAGCCCTAGCTTTGTTTTGTTTCCTTTGTCCACTCGTGCATATCACCTAGGCCTTTCTCCAGGACTAGAAAAGCGCTGCTGAGGTTGGTTGATAAAGGACAGCATTGCCCGCTAAGAAAGGAGTGGAAGCATCCACTGGGAACTGAATCCATGGTCTCCCACTTGAAAAGCCCTCTCAGCCCCACCTACCTCACAGGGTGTCTGTTGTGGGGAGGGGAAGGGAAGGTGATTATAAGCCAGATTGATTCTTCCTTAAGTGGTAGAGAAAGTTGGCATATAAAAACCAACTCTTCTTTCTCATTGTGGGTGCCAAGTGGAAAGAGATAGTGATGGAACATCAAAAGTGCATTGTGGTTATAGACCTGTCCTCTTTAAGATGGTGACGATCGGGGTCCTGAATGAGCAACGATTGTTGCTACACTCACACATGCACACCCTGAAAATTATATTTTGCTGGCAATTTATTGCAGATGAATTATGGATGAGCTTGGAATTGCTTTCTCAAAGTGCTCTCAGCCTCAAACAGAGTTGCAAAACAGCCCCAAGGACTGTCATCAGCGCATGTGGTTATTTAGTTCTGCATAGTGTTATCCCTTCAAAAATGAAAGTGCTTAAATCATATCTCCTGGCTATCAACCATTTGTATCTAGATAGAGCTTAGCCTTGCCCTTCGCTTGTTTCAAAGCCCACTGTGCTCATTGTCTATTTCCAAACGCAGGGTGCGAAGAAAGCAACTGTTAACACTATTTAGTTTCTCTTGAAGATGAACCCTGATGTCATTATATCATATCAGAGATCATCAGGGACTCCGTTTGCTCAGACATAATGGCTTATTGATCGACTGAGAGGTTTATGTGCCTTATAATAAATAAGTAAAAGGACAAAACTCTCTCCGTTTTAAATAAAACGACAGTGCCCTTATTTAACAGGACACTTCTTTCAATGATTTCTTTTGCAATCAGTATTTAATCCATTACATTAGTTATTAACTGACTTCACATCTGTATTGATCTCAAGCACAACTATAATCCCCCGATTCTCTAGGAAAGGCCCTTCCATTAGTATGGAAGGGACAGTCTAGTTAGTTCCATTGCTTTGCCATCAAAGGGATTCAGCCTCTTCCTTAGCTCTTTCCTTTCTTAGCTCTGCAGTTACTTGAGTGTGATTACTCTGGTTTCTCTTCAGATCGTATAAATCTTTCACCTTTTACTATAGAGTGTGATTGCCTGCTGAATGACCACCACCATCCCCCCAATGAAAAAGCTGCAGTAGTTATAATGTGGAGGGTCAACGATGGTATAAAATCATTCTTTGTAGCCTCTTGAGACTAGTAAGAGGGAGGGAAGTCTTAAGGAACCCAACAGTAGATCATACTGCCTGTTTGGTCATAAAGCTAGGGTTGCCAACCTCCAGATGGTGTGGTTGTGAAAACAGCAGCACGAAGGCTCACAATGATGTAAATATTGTATTAATTACTAATGATTGTTAAAGAGCTTGGCAATATAATTTTTGACAATATAATTAGAAACAAAAAAGAAACAAAAAAGAAGAAAAAGCATTGCTTCATGCATATAATCAATTCAACACAAAGTAAGTACACCCAAAGCAAAATACATGTACACGGGCGAATTGCCCTCAAATGAGAAAAATGTTCCACTAACAAGTGGTAAAGAGTCTCTGTGGTGTACTTGATATATCAAGAAGAAGGTGATGAAGGAAGCCAAGAAGCCGAGACGACACCTCCGGTTTGGTATTCGTTTCGCATGTGCTTCTTCAGTCGGATGTTGCCATCATGTGAAAACTCTCTAGGCAAAATAAAGGCTTATATAACATAAAATCCATTGCTAAATATTTTCTGATATATAAAAAATAGAATGTTCTTACCATATGTCTTACAATTGACCCAGGGGGTTCATAGACCACAGGTTCTCATGTCCTTCAGCGAGGTAACAGATCATGAAATAATGTCAGGGTATGAATTTTAAAGTAGCAGCTCATTACATACAGGTGAATTGAATACATGGCATTCTGAGGGTCTTAAAGCTACATATTACAAAAAGCAGGATAAATCAAAGTCACTGTTTAGTCCAGTAGGGGTCAGTGTTTTAAAGAGAAAAATGAGTTTCATTTCTTGCCTGTGCAAAATCTGGGCTACATTTTGATGATGAAAAGGTTTGGGTCTATATTTCCATAATGCAAAGAAGAGCATGTCATTCTCTGAGTGTCCCTTTTTCAGAAAATGCACTGTTAATGGCGCTTCGAGATTCCTCGCGCGTAAACGCGCTTTATGCTCGCCAATTCTAAGTTTTAATTGGCGTGTGGTTGAGCCAATATAAATTAAGGAACACGGGCACGTGACCGCATAGACCACATTGTATGATGCACAGTTACTAAAATGTCTTAATTTATATTTAAATTTAAATGCTGTAGAGCTGACTTCCTTAACTTGTAGGCTTAACGGGCAAAAGGTACAGGAGCCACACTTAAAATGGCCGAAAGTAACTTCCTGTTGTACCGGAGTAGCACTTGTTTGTATTAATTGGTCTCTCAGTGAGTTTGTTTTTCTCAAGCCAAAGAGCGGAAATTCTTGGCAACCTGGAACGGTGTGCAGAATGTGCCAATGCTTGTTGATTATCCTTTTGATATCATTAGTAAGATGATTAAATTCTAGGGATGAAACAATCCTAGTGGTACTGCTCTTTGTTTGCTCCGACAGAAATAATGACTCTCTAGTTTTTACCACTTGTTAGTGGAACATTTTTCTCATTTGAGGGCAATTCGCCCGTGTACATGTATTTTGCTTTGGGTGTACTTACTTTGTGTTGAATTGATTATATGCATGAAGCAATGCTTTTTCTTCTTTTTTGTTTCTTTTTTGTTTCTAATTATATTGTCAAAAATTATATTGCCAAGCTCTTTAACAATTATTTTCATCAGTAATTAATACAATATTTACATTATTGTGAGCCTTCGTGCTGCTGTTTTCACAACCTCGTTATTTTCAGCATAGGTACTATGTTTGTTGAGAGAACCTCCAGATGGTGGCTGGAGACCTCCCACTATTACAACTGATCTCCAGGCAACAGAGATCAGTTCCCCTGGAGAAAATGGCCACTTTTTGCAATTGGACTCTATGGCATTGAAGTCCCTTCCCTCTCCAAACCCTGCCTCCTCAGGCTCCACCCCCAAAATCTCCAGGTATTTCCCAACCTGGAACCCTACATATAGCCCTAACTACTACTGTGCTGCAGTGCAACCCTACAAATGGCCGCAGGATCAGATGACCTGAGCAGCCAATGAAGTCCTATCAAGACCTACACAGCTGTTAACTCCGGCTGGCTACTTGGACTGAGCAGTATGGTTGCCAGCTTCTAGGAGGGGCTTGGAGTTTTCCTGGAATAACAACTGATCTCCAGACTGCAGATCTCCCTGGAGGAAATGGCAGTTTTGGAGGGCAGATTCTACGGCATCACGTCCTCTTGAGTTTTCTCACCTCTCCAAACTCTGCCTTCACTAGTACCACCCCCCCCCAAACCTCCAGTAGAGCTGGCATGAACAGTCTGGATTCCCAGCAGAATGTTGGCCTGCCAGCCACCCATCAGCCCTGACAATTCTAAAAAGTATTAATAGCTTCTTTCCAGTTTTATTTGCTGTGTATTCTAATGAGACATAAAGGGCAAAAGGTTGCTTTCTGGGAAAAGAGTAATTCTGAAGAGCACAGAACTGCTATAAAGTGGTAATCAAATAAATACATTAAGAGAAACCCTTTGAAAAGCTGACTTCCAGCCTAGAGCCAAGAGCAAGTTTCCAGTCAACCAATAAACCAAGCTATAGACATGGCAGGAACCAAAAGGATTATTTCTCTTTTAGCATCTACTAAGCTAAATCCTGCTTGGCATTATTGCCACTAAAGTCAGGGGAAATATCCATACAAATCAACAGAGTGTGATTCAACCCTCCGGGCTAGATTCTAAACTCATCTGCATCACTTTCTGCACAACTCCATTTCATTCTGCATCCAAGTTTCTCATTTCTACATAGCCATGTTCAAGTCTGTCGCAGGGACATGAATCTTTCCTCTTCTGTTTGGTACTGCAGTCCTAAATATACTTTCAAGTAAATGTGTTTATGATCAAATAGCAGTCCCATTCTGTTCAGCTACTTTAACTCCTTTGGCATTAATAGCCAAAATGATTCTAACACTCAGCTGGCCCTTCTCCATTTGGGAAAGAAGTGGACCAAATACTTTCCGTTGAAGAGAAAATATGCACTGTAAAACAAAACTGAGTACTGTATGCCAAATATCAAGTTGTATCACCTAGTGGAATAGTCTCCCTAGTGACATCAGGGCCCTGTGGGACCTTAAGAAGTTCCACAGGGCCTGAAAAACGGAACTATTCGCCAGGCCTACAACAGAGGGCAGCTGCAAGTTTATCCATCATTGCTGGCCTCCCCATCCTTTAGGGTTGCCAACCTCCAGGTACTAGCTGGAGGTCTCCTGCTATTACAACTGATCTCCAGCCGATAGAGATCAGTTCATCTGGAGAAAATGGCCGCTTTGGCCATTGGACTCTATGGCATTGAAGTCCCCTCCCCAAACCCCGTCCTCCTCAGACTCTGCCCCAAAATCCTCCCACTGGTGGCAAAGAGGGACCTGGCAACCCTGCCATCCTTCCCCCACACTACTCACATCTGTGGGGGGTTGACCTGCCAAAATCTGGTTACATGGTGTTGTACATGAATTGTTTTTAAGACCACCTGGTTTATGGTTTTAATATAATTTTTTAATTTATTGTTTTATGTACCTTGAAGGTTGTTACTCGCCCTGAGCCCAGCCTTGGCTGGGAATGAGGGAGGGCTATACATTTGAAAATAAATAAAATAAATAAATAGTTAAAGATCAAATATCAGAAGTCAAATTGCAAGAGTGGTCAGATACTGAATGCTGCCAAAGGTCCAACAGTAGTTCTCAAATACTAAATATAATAGCATGTCAACTATTGAATGCTAACATATATCAATCACCTGGTACCAAGTACTGAGCGTCATTGGCGATCTAATAGTCCTTTTAAATATCAGCCATTCAGTAAATCAACATTTCAACATATTGACATTTGCAGGCCAGGATTTTGAACAGAATTTAAGGGATAAAATCATTCTATCTATGCAGGTATTGGGGTCCCTTTACTGTAAGTACCAAGACCATTAATTTCAGCCTGTAAATAAGGCCAGTTGTCATCTAATAGCCATGGCAATGAGCACATCCAAATTGTATTTTATAGGTATGCAGTAAACAACTCAGAAATGGCGTGATTCCTGTCCAGTTACCAGTGTGCCTCATAATTCAGCTCTACTTCACCCACCTCTAAAAACAGCCATGCAGTTATGATTTCCTTATACTCCTCAGACTAGAGTTGCCAGGCCTAGCCTGGCAACCAGCAGGAGGACTAGAGGTGCGAACATGGGGAGGGGGCATGTGACATCAGCTGCGTTGCTATATCACTATCAGAACAATCCAGAAGTACCATGGGGAAACTGTAAGAATTGCAGGAAGCTCTATGGTAAAACCATAGAGCTTCCAGAGATTTCTGCAAGTTCCTATGTCACTTCCACTTTTTTTCCGGAAGTGACATAGCAACACAGCTGCCATAGTTTTTTTTTTTTTTTTTTTTTTGTCCTCTGCCGCAACCTAGAATGACAACACAACCTGGGAGGGAGGGACCCTAATCCTCACCCTAATCAAGGGACTGGAAAGCCCTCTAGCATCGCTTTCGGGCAAGTTTAACAACTTTGTTCTCATGTATACTCAAGCAACATGATCACAAAACCCATGAGCTATACCATCTTGGGCTCATTCACGTGTTCGTTGTCCAACGTAATATGTGTCAACAGCAACTTTCCACTGTCTACATTGGACAAACAGGTGAGTCCCTGTGCTAAAGAAAAAAAAGAAATTGCCATAAATCTGACCTTATAAATCTCAATATTCAGAAACCAGCGGGGGGACATTTTAATCTTTCGGGGCATTCTGTCACTGTTGTCCTACAAAATAACTTCAAAGGGTGAATCCAAAGCAAATTGCAGAATTAGAATTCATTAAGAAGTTCAACACCATTTGCACCCTAGCTCTTACCCAGCACCTGGGATTCCTCATTCACTATTGCTGTTAATATCTTGCACATCCAACCCCTTACAGGTGTTAATTAGTTCAGTGATACCTGTGTAGCTTCCTATTGGATCTCCCTATCTTGTTTCATTCTGCACTTTCCTAAATTAGATTTTATATTAATCCAACTTTGCCTAACAACAGTTGGGAGTGGGCCTCAACATTCTCAGTGAAATTATTACTCTTCTGAATCGTTCTTTCTTTAAACCAGCCTGCCTTTTTAACACCTTTATACCAACTTCCCTTTCTCACTAGGGTTGCCAGGTCCCTCTTTGCCGCCAGCAGGAGGTTTTTGGGGCAGAGCCTGAGGAGGGCAGGGTTTGGGGAGGGACTTGAGTGGCATAGAGTCCGATTGCCAAATCGGCCAATTTCTCCAGGGGAACCGATCTCTGTCAGCTGGAGATCAGTTATAATAGCTGGAGATCTCCAGCTAGTACCTGGAGGATGGCAACCCTATCTCTCTCACACATATACAACTTTAAATGGTTAATATCAGCCTTATAGATGTACACTTCAAGCATCTAATGCAGTGAGTTCTGACTCACAAAAACGTATGCTGGAATGCATTCTGTTAGTCTATAAAGTGCCACTAGACTCCTGTTTCATTTTGCTGCTACAGCCTGCCATGGCTACTTTTCTGGAATTCTCATTCCAAAACAGTTGTTTCTGAAGAAATGCAATTCCTGAAGTTATTTGTTTGTTTGTTTGGTCTTAACTCATTCCTCACTGTCCCAGGGCCTAAGTCGTTCTGTGCTTCTTATAATTACAAAATTATGATGCAAGAAAAGCTATCTAGCCCAATTTGAATATACCAGTGAGTGTTATTTGTGACTGGCATGGTCCTCAACAAATTTAAATTCTGCAGACTTTTCCCATACAGCAACTCTGGGATTAGTGTGCATGTGTAAAGTGCCGTCAAGTCAAAGCTGACTTATGGCGACCCCTTTTTGGGGTCTTCATGGCAAGAGACTAACAGAGGTGGTTTGCCAGTGCCTTCCTCTGCACAGCAACCCTGGGATTCCTTGGTGGTCTCCCATCCAAATACTAACCAGGGCTGACCCTGCTTAGCTTCTGAGATCTGATGTGATCAGGCTAGCCTGGGCCATCCAGGTCAGGGCCTGGGATTAGTGGTCGGGGGAAATGTGGTCAGGGGAAAAATGTCACCCCTTACTATTACAGCGTGCCCTAAAGATTCTATTAATTATAGCAACAAATGGCCTTGAACAGAAGACACTTAAAAATATGAAGTGAAGCAACAAGCTGCTTCGCTTTTACATCTATCTTTGTGCCCCACAAACAGCATATAATTGTAGATGATGTTGCCATGACAATGATGAAGAAATTTTTCCTCTGTTACCACAGCACTTGCAAAATGCTACCTATTCCAGATATTGGATGGCTTGGAAAATGCAGATTGTCCCAAAGGTCCGGTCGTTCTCTTCTTGTTATAATGAGTTGGCATACTATTTTGATAGCACAAACTCCATCTGATATTTGACTATTTGGGTAGACAAGTACAGGGATAGGTGTTCTCTGAGGAATGTTATATTGTAAAATGCCTGTGGTAGTGAAGTCTCGCCAGGAGCAGAGCACGTGTTTCCCCTGAGTTGTAAAAAGGGGCAAAACAGAATAATTATTTTTAGATGGAAGGAAGGTCATCTCTGGTTCAACCCAGTATTAAAATTGAATTCTAGGACTGATCCCTGCTTTATAGTAGCATTGGGTGGGACAAATATCTTCTCACCCAGAAAATTAGTGTCGATGCTTCTATGAGGAGCAGGTATTGGGGAGACAGGGGGTAAATGAAGAGTGGAGTTTTTTGGCAAATTATTTGGTTTCTATGATTGCATATTTATTGATTGTATTTAGAATTTTTTTGTGCTGAATCTCCTGATATTCCAATAAACACCACTAAAAGCAGGAAAGGGCATTAAACCACATAAAATTGAGTAATCTAAAATTAGAGCAATAAAACTATTCTCAGGCTAGGAGCCAACCATAAACAAATGGAACCCTCACTGGATGTCCTATGCTGTATGATTACTTTGTTTCCCCTCTTTCTATGCACTGCAATCCATTTTGAGTCTCAGTGAGAATGGCGGTCTATAAATAAACTCAATACAATTTTTTAAAAATAAAATAAATAAATGTTTTGACCTTGCACCTAAAGGAAAGGAAAAGTAAGTGCCAGGCGAGTCTCAGGGGTGAGGGCATTCCAGAGGTGAGGTGCCACCACTGCAAAAGCCCTACGCCTGATCATCATTCCCCTTACTTCTGCAGGTAAGGGCACAGAGTGCAGGGCTTCAGAAGGGGATCTCTGCTGGTTGGTGGAACATACCAGTTAGGGTTGCCAACCTCCAGGTACTCCTGCTATTACAACTGATCTCCAGCCAATATACATCAGTTCCCCTGGAGAAAATGGCCGCTTTGGCAATTGGCATTGAAGTCCCTCCCCTCTCCAAACCCCACCTTCCTCAGGCTCCACCCCAAAAACCTCCCACCAGTGTCAAAGAAGGACCTGGAAAGTGGAGGAGGTCCTTCAAGTACCTTGAGTTCAAGCCATTTAGGACCTTATTTGTAAAAATCAGCACTTTGAATTGTGCCCCCGAAACAGATAGGCAGCCAGTGTTGATCTTTCAGCACAGAGGCAACACGATCTGTATCCAGGCCCTGACAATACCCTGACTGTCTCATGCTGGATCAACTGACATTTAAGAGGCAGCACCAAGTAGAGCACATAATAGTAATCTAACCTGGATGTCATCAGAGCGTGGATCACCATGGGCAGATTATTCTTTCCAAGGAAGGGCCATACCTGGCATATCAACCAAAGCTGACAAAAGGTACTACATCTCAGGAAGGAGACCTGAGCCTACAACCATAGGCCAGGATCCAGCAGTTGCCCCAGGCTACAAACCTACTCCTATGTGGGGTGTGCAAACTCCTTCCAAACAGGTCCTCAGCCCTTGAGGGGCTTTGTCATTGATCAACAGCATTTCAGCCTGGACTGAACTTCAGGTTTATTGGCCTTCACCCATCCCATTACCTTCCCCAGGCACCAGTTCACAGCTTCCACATACCTACCTGCTCAGCAGTTAAGGAGAAATACAGATGATATCATCTGTATATTGATGGCATTTCCCTCCAAATCCCCAGATGATCTCTCCCACCACCACTTTAAATAGCATGGCAGATCCCTGCAGGACCCCATAGCATAAATGCCAGAAGGCCAAGCAACAGTGCCCTGGTACCACCTTCTGGAATTGGTCAGCCAAGTAAGAAAGGAAGCACTGAAGCACAGTACCCAGTCAGCCTCTCTAGGAAGAATACCATGGTCGATGGTTTTCAAAGCTACAGAAGAGTTAACTGGGATGGGAAAAAAATCCCATCATTATTACAGTGAAGGCAAGGAGACCAATGCCACTTCTGTCCCAGTTCCAGGCCAGATTGAAATGGTTGAAGATAATTGGTCACCTCCAAGACTGCCTGCAGCTGCACAGCCACCACCTGCTCAAGCACCTTGCTCAAGAATGGAATGTCGGCCACCAGGCAGCCGTTATTTGGGTCTAGGGACATAAACCCTTCAGGAGGGTCTCACAAGCACCTCTTTCAAAACAGCTGGAACAACACCCTTCTGGAGGTTGTAAGAAGGGGGAAAGAGGATCTAGACACAAATTTATGCCTGTAAAATCGGTGGGAGAATTACTCATCTCTACAAATAGAAGTTAAGGGGCTCAGACCTATGTGGTAGTCATGGTGTATGCCTTCCAAAGCTTGTATCCTTAATTGTACATAGGTTTTGAATGTAGGAAGGAAAATTGGATAAACTTAGTTTTCCTCACCACTGCACAATGACAATTTCCTCATGTTCAGACTCATTTTCCTTCATATATTCTAGCACTCAGTCCTAGTAGGGAAAACAGTTTTTCGGGCTCATCTGTGGTGAGCTGAGCACAAATAAAGCCCTGATGATGGTGTCATTTTCTTTTGTTGTTTGGGATTTGCTTTGCTTTTTGTGTGTGCGTATGAGTCCCTTGCATCCTGAGAAGCAGCAGCCGGTGACCACCATGTGACTTGAAGGAAAAGGGACATAAATAAATTGATAGCCAGTGAGAAAGTGGAATTTGTCAGAAAACATCCCTCCCTGTCATGGACAGGAGGAGTTCTGTGATGCTAGAGTCAATGGAGTTGACTGGACACAAAAGGGGAAATTTGGAAGGTTTGGTTTAAGGAACCCAAAGTAGTATCCAGGAGCTGGAAAGAGTAAGGATGAATGTTCCCTTTTGTTTGGAACATGGTGGTAAAAAAAATGGTTGCATGTATTTGTGATATGGGAAAACTTGCTTGCCTGCTAAGCTGAGTTACACAAAGACTGACTGACTGACTATATAGTTGGCTACCTGTCACCTTAATGAACCAGCATCTAATGGCCCTTCACCCATTCTGCAAACTATGATGTAATTAAAAAAAACCTACCAAATGCATAGTTCATTTTATTAAATTATTTTACATTTGTACGCCTTTTGAAGAGTGGGATATCTTTTTATATTACTGCAGTTGTCCTAATGTAGTATTCTGTTTGTAGTGCTTTTATTCGTTCAAAAGCAATACCATTAGAAGTTACCAAAATATTTTTCACCTTATCTTTGTACTGTTTCCCACATTGGCATCACACGGAATTGGAGAAATGTCCGATTAACCCATCTTGCTTGGTTTTTGGCAAGTGGCGTGCAGGATAGGGGTCTTAAGGAAATTGGTTTTCCACAGTGTTAGTTTTCCTATTTATCCCCAATGGTTTAGGGAAACCAATGAAACATAAATGGATTTAAGTAAATGAAGCTTTCAGTTGGAAGAGTGGTTCATTAATTCAGTAGTGGTCAATAGCCTCTCAACCCACCAATAAAGCATTAAATGTAGTCTTGACTCTTTGGGCTTCTAGTCAAATGCTTCATTCTTTGGACAGGTTTACACTTTACAGACAAATAGCTGACTAAGTGCAAAGCGACCTCCAGTGATTTTGACCTTGGTATGAATCTATATGCAAGTTCTTTTAAGTTCAGTTGCAAGAGTTGCTTTCACTGATGCATTACTAATAGCTGAAAGATCTGCATATTATCATCCTAATCTCCAGTAACACTTTTCTCCCTTAAGTCTTACTAATAGAGTTGACAGATATTCATATTCTATTACTGTACTATCAGAGAAACGTTATCCTGATCTACCATCCACTTTCAGCACTCTTTCTCTTTCCAATCCCTAACAGACAGCAAAAAGTTAAAGCCTTGAATTGGATCACAATTTAACAGAACCATAGATTTTTCTATGGTAACAAAAACTTCCTAGAGGCACCTGGGTTTCCTAGAGGCACCTGGTTGGCCATGGTGTGAACAGACTGCTGGACTTGATGGACTTTGGTCTGATCCAGCATGGCCTTTCTTATGTTCTTATGTTCTTAACTATTCATCATCATATATCCCCTCCATTAATATACTGCCAGCTGGTATGGTTTGGTTACTACAGGAGTAAACTTAGGCCAGATATAATTGAGTTCAAATTCCAATAATCTCATTGCTTCACTGTGAATATACCTCAGCCTTACCTACCTCTCAGGATTTTTGTCATAATGAAATAAGGTTAAGCCCATATAGGGAGGGTGGATGGCGAATGTGATTAACCTATCATGACAAGTAAATGAAGGGGAAGAAATTAGCATGTTTGAAACTTTAAAAAAAAATTCAGCACGAACACTTTAATGTTCTGATCACATCCTATGCAGTTAAAACAACTACAAATATTTAATAACGTATTAATTTGAAGTGAAATGGAATGCATTTTTTCACAATTTTGGTATGGTATTAACCAAATTTTGACAAGCAAGGACAGAAACAATCACTAAATTGTGCCTCTTACAATCTGACATAAGAACCTTTCCAATTATACCAAGGATCTGGCAATCCAAGAGTGATTTTTATTAACTTGGAGAAACTATCTTAAACAAGATATAAAATATCTCTCTTGAGCTGGTCGTCTTAGAGGGCTACTGTTAGGCATAATTTCTTTGAGGGCTGTATGTGGTGTCGCATGAAGATGTATGCAACATTTCTACACCTTTAAAAAATAATAATCAAAAGCAGCTTTATAAAGGCTTGGGAATGGGTGCTTGATTTGTCCCCGCTAGCCACATTTCTACTTGAAATCATCCATGAGCAGTTTCCTTGGGGGAGGGCATATTCTTTTCCATGCAAGACAGAAACAACTTGGGGGAGGTTTTTTTATTAATGGAAATTCACTCAGTGGGGACCTTAGCTATGCCTGCACTCACAGCTGCTTTTCATTTTTTTAAAAAGCTGAACATTTCCATCTGACACATTTACAGGTAAAGAGCATCGATAATAATGGTGGTGGTGGTGTTTAAACCCTGCCCTCTCCCAGTGGACAGGGATCAGGGCAGCTGACAACAGGTAAATATACAATAATATAAATATAAGTTAAAAAGAAGAAGAGTTGGTTTTGATATGCTGTCTTTCTCTACCACTTAAGGGAGACTCAAAGTGGCTTACAATCCCCTCCCAACAACAGACACCCTGTGAGTTAGGTGGGGCTGAGAGAGCTTTGACTAGCCCAAGGTCACCTAGCTGGCTTCATGAGTAGGAGTGGGGAAATCAACCAGGTTCACCAAATTAGCGTCCGACGCTCATGTGGAGGAATGGGGAATCAAACCTGGTTCTCCAGTTCAGAGTCCACCGCTCCAAACCACCGCTGTTAACCACTACACCATGCTGGCTCTAAAACAATCTAAACATCACTAAAACAATCTAAAACATCACTAATTAACATCACTAATTAATAAAACCTATACTGATGGCACCCAGATCTACCTTGGGAGGGCAGAAAAGTTCAAGGATGTTGTCAACTCTGGGTGAGCTACTGACTCTTTTTTATTCTGTACTGAAATTCTCCTTATCATGATGTTAAAGTGGAAGGTTTGTGTTTTGTTTTTGAACGTTCCCTTTAAGAGTCTTCCTATACAGCATTCTTATTCCTAAGGTCTCATTAGCGCAGGGCTTTCTGTGGTGGTACTCACCAGTACTGAGTACCAGATCCTTTTTGGTGGGCTGTTCCAAATCCTGAGGGGGAAATGACGCAACCTAAAGGGGGGTAGTTTTGGTGCCTGTATAATACATGTTTGGTATAAAAATAAGGACCCCATTTTAGATATTAATAGGTATACATGTTTGTGATATTGAGCTATTTCCCCATCATGTCTAGACTGATCCCAAGATACACTGACAGCCAGTGCCTTTTTCTAAACAAATTATATTGCTATCTGCTACAATATAATATAGAATCACCTTTAGAAAGCCTATTATTTCTAGATCAGCTCCCACATTAACAATGCCATCCTAAGCAGTTACACATTAACAATGCCATTCTAAACAGAGTTCTAAGCCCATCGACTTCAATGGACCCTTGAAGTCAATGGGCTTAGAAGGATGAAACCCTGCCAAGGGTTATACCTGTAAGGTTTGTGTTCTTGCTGCATCCCTTCCAGTACCAAGGTGATTCTCCAGTACAGAGCATATTCTTCTGACTCTAGGCACTTTCTGTCTCAAAAAAAATTGCTAGCATGAGATTAGGTGCCTAGTACCAGAGGAATTTGCTCCGCAACAGAGGACAGGACCCCCACAACAGATGGAAGCAAAGCATAGGATTTGGTTCAGCCCTTGCAGCAGCCCCATTCACACCTTGGAGTTGCAGGGCTACAAGAGGGCAAAGGCAACCAGCCAAGTGCAAAGGAGCCACTGGACACACTGTCATAGGCTGCCCACCTGTTGTTTCACAGGAGTAGGGGTGCATTTGCCAGCACCAAAGCAGCACCAGACCTTACAGCCCACCCCAGAGGATCAGTTCCATGGAGGTCATGGCTACAAGGGTGTTGATGTGCCTTGACAGGGCAAGAAAAAGGAACCTGGATGGGGCTTGGCTGGGAAACTGAAAAGACACTGGGGATAAAAGGACTGGAAAGAAGGAGCAGGAGCTCTGAGAAAGGCAAGCTAGTTGGGTTGCCAGGGAGGATCTTGGGGAGCGGGTGCAAGGGGTGGCGATCAGTGTACATGCACAATGTCGTCAATTCCAGCACAATGCAGAAGCACTGGCATTACGCTGGGGGAGCACTCTAGCACTTGCCCCAAAAACTCTGTGATTTCCTCCCGCCAATAGGGTTGCTAACCTCCATGTAGTAGCTGGAGATCTCCTGCTATTACAACTGATCTCCAGCTAGGGTTGCCAGGTCCCTTTTCGCAACTGGTGGGAGATTTTTGGGGCGGAGCCTGAAGAGGGCAGGGTTTGGGGAGGGACTTCAATGTCATAGAGTCCAATTGCCAAAGCAAAAAAAAACTGGAGATCAGTTGTAATAGCAGGAGATCTCAAGCTAGTACTTGGAGGTTGGCAACCCTATCTCCAGCTGATAGAGATCAGTTCACCTGGAGAAAATGACCGCTTTGCCAGTTGGACTCTATGGCATTAAAGTCCCTCCCCTAACCCAAACCCCGCCCTCCTCAAGCTCCTCCCCAAAAACCTCCCACTGGTGGCGAAGAGGGACCTGGCAGCCCTACTGGAAACCCTAATTTGATCTGCTGTAGAATTATTTGTTTATTTTAAACATTTGTGTGCCATTTTTCCGCCAGATGTAGGGTCCCCAAGGTGGCAAATTATGAAAACATTAAAACAGCATTAAAGATAAAGATTAAATAAAACATATAAACGCATTAAATAAAAACATATAAACTCATAAACAGGAAGGAGGGCAAACCAGAGTCAGTGAGCAAATGCCAAATAAAACACATAGAGTGAAAATGTATTGTTAATAATGCCGAAGAATATATTGCAAGCAAGTTGGAATAAGACGCATAATCACTGATGATTGCACAATACTAAACTCTGAAATAGGAAAATGCAAAATATTATTTTTAGTAAGGACATCGTCTTGTAATAATCATTCTACGGAGAGTGAAAATGAACAATTGATTATGCACGACAGAACTGTATTTTCATAGCCATTATGGAAACAAGCTTCACAAACAGGCCTGTACATTATGAGGCATATCTCAGTTCTGTGCATTCCTTCTGATGGTTATTGTAGCCTCTAGTTACAAACAAAAGATTGTTGCGGCTTAAGTTTGGGGCATTTCTTTTCTTTTTATTTACAAAATGTATATCTTACCTTCCTACCTTCACAAGGGCCACCAGTAGTGGCATGTATCAGGGGAAAGGGAATGCAAATGTATTTCACAGTGAGGGGTTTAGGGAGCAGAGTGGCTTTTGTGTGTCCATCTCTGCATGGAAGGCACACAGAGATTTCCCACATTCCTGCATCACCACCTTGTCCTGCCTCATTCCAGCCCCAAACAGCAGCAGGGCTATTCCTCTGAGCACATCCTTTGACACCAGGAAGTATTTTTCTGAGGGTCAGAAGACACCACAGGGACAGAGAAGAATGTGGAAAACCTCCTCACTCCATACATGGATGATTGGATACAGGCTAGGGTTGCCAGCTCCAGGTTGGGAAATACCTGGAGATTTTGGGGGTGGAGCCTGAGGAGGGTGGGGTTTGGGGAGGGACTTCAATGATGTATACTGCCATATAATCCACATTCCAAAGCGGCCATTTTCTCCAGGTGAACTGAACGCTGTCACCTGGAGATCAGTTGTAATAGCAGGAGATCTCCAGCCACCATGGGGAGATTGGCAACCCTAGCTCCCTTGGGTCTGCCCACAATTGGTGGAGACTTTTGAAGTTGCCCTTTGAAGGCTGGCACCTGGGGCGGTGGTGGAAAGTGCCATCAAGTCGCAGCCAACGTATGGTGACCCCGTGGGGTTTTCAAGACAAAAGACGTTCTGAGGTGGCTTGCCATTACCTGCCTTTGCATAGCAACCCTGGACTTCCTTGGATTTCTCGCATCCAAATACTCACCAGGGCCAACCTTGCTTAGCTTCCCAGATCTGATGTGATTGGGCTAGCATGGGTTAGCCAGATCAGGGCCTGTGAGTACGACAAAAACAGAGTTAAGGACCATCATGTATATGGCTTTCTCTGGCCTGCCAACATTAGCCTGAAATGGCATGGTGTTTTGAAAGAATTACCGGGTGTACTTAAAAAAGGAGAAGAAGAGGAATTTTTTTGAAAAGGTGAAGGACACAACAACAGTCATCCAAACATTGTACTAAATAGGTAAATTAAATAGATTTCAATGTCAATTGTGGCGCTGCAGGGGTCCCCCCCCCAACACTGACTGTAGAAAAGAGGAAATGATTTCACTTGAACACAGATGGAATCTTTCTATCATGTACAGCCAGAACACCAGAAACATACAAGAAGCAAAACAGTTGTCAATATTTAGAAAGTTTCAAGGTTATGTTTTCTTCCTGCCGTTTTTGTTTTTTCTAGGATAACTGGTGTGAGTACAAGCAGTCAAGGAGACTAAAGAGGAATAGAAAAAACAAACGGGATTGTGGGAAAGTACAAAAAGGAAGGGAAAGGGCAAGAGCTAATGTTTATTCAAACCAACGATGACCTTGGATTTAAGGATACTTTGGGAAGCTTCAAAGAAGGAGATCATCTGAGGTTTGCATACCTGCCAACATTTGAAAATTCCAGAGGGAGTTTTTTGGTTTCTTCCTTTTACTTTGAAGATCACCACCACTGCGCCTCTAACCTATGAAGCAAGGAAAACCAAGAAAACTATTATCTATATTTGTTTTTAGTTTGGTTACCATGGTAAGAACATTGAGGCACTTCTTATGGGCATTCTTCAAGGCTGGCTGATATATAATATATTGTTCTACTTATGAAGTGAACTTCAGGAATCTTTAGCTAACTGGCAAATGAGTTTTTAACCTGTCCCTGTTTGAGTGTATGGGGCAAGGTAGGAGTTCCCATCAATGGGCAACCGTTACATTTTGCAAATTCATGGATCCCAGTCTGAATATATGGGTTCAGGAGACATGTGGTGGGCCTAACAGCTGCCAGGATCCTGTCAACATCTGCCTGGGAGAGCCAACTGAAATGGTCTGATGTTGGACCTGAAGATGGCCAAGGGTCCTCCAGTTCATTTACTGGATCAATGTTGGCGGGGAGGTCATGGCGGAGCGACAAGATTTTATCCACAAAATAGCTTCCAAAAGCCTCATGGGTAATAGCCAAATTAGAATTTGGATGTCCCTCCAAGAGGGACATAAGAGACCTAATTATTTTAAACAATTGAGCTGGGCGAGATGCAATGGGGGCCACATAGTAACTTTTCTTTTTGTATTGAATATTGTGACGGCCTATGGCTATACAATAAAACTTTACTAGTAGTAGTAGTAGTAACCTTTCTTTGCAGCCTTCATTGCCACCTCATAGGCTTTCATAAGCGTCCTATAAGATATTCTTGTAGCTTCATCACGAGCCCATCACCAAACTCACTCTTGCCATCTAAGCTCCCCCTTCTTACTCCAGAGCTCCACAGTGTACCACAGGGCTCGCTTCGCACAGAGGCGAAAAGGGCGTCAGGGTGCGAGTTCATCGACGGCTTCAGAGAAACAGCCATGCCAATCCTTAACCAGCTCAACAAAGGAACCGCCAGGGAGAATCAGATCCCACAGAGCAATTTTACATTGTTTATTGGAGGCCCTTGCTCTCGGATCGAATTGCTTTTTACAGTTCGTATTCTGCCTTCAGTCTCAGTCAGAGAGGAGGGCTGCATATAAAGTTAATAAGAAGCCTCTAGTCTTCTTGTTTACTGCACAATTTTGTGCAGCTTTATCACTCTTACTCCCTGTTTTCTTTCTCCGCTTTAGCTTACTCCTGAGTACCTTGCCCACCATCCTGTTTCAAATGCATGTTTTGCCCCCACAAACCCAGACATTCTGAACTCGACAAGAGGAAAAATAGCGTGGGAAGTGATTTGAAGTGAGGGCACAGCAGGCCAGAGACACCCACTCCCTCCCTCTTCACTTACGCCCTCTCATTTCCCTTCTGAAGCAGCTTCGCTTTTCCCCCCCCAAAGTGTTGGGGCACTGGTGTATACACCAGCATTTATACAAATCCTTTTTTTGACCCCCAACTTTACATAATATTCCAAATGCATCAACTGACATTTTAATTCTTTATTTCAAATGATCTCTAGCATGGAACTTATCTTTGTCCACTGTTGCCACCTACTGATGTTTTCTGTCCGCTGTTCACCATGATGCTTATCCTAGATGTTTATCCACCAGGTGCTTAAATCTTCTCTGCCAGCCATTCCTTGGCTTCAATTGACTACCACCCCCTACAGCTGTTTCCCACAAACAGGGAAAGAAAACAGGGCTGTGAATGGTTTGGACCTGTATTTTTCTAGCTCAGGCTAAAAATATGAATCCTCTAACTAGAGCAGGAGAAGGTGAACATTTTCCTGTGTGCAGCAGTCTCTCCAAATGGCCTCCACAAGTAAATAAGCTCCAAAAACAGAGCCATACACCTGCTGACGGTCCATCTGCACAAATTAATGCATGCATGTGGCTTGAATCAGGATGGACAGAGATTACCATTGAAAGCCCAGTTTAAAAAAAAACCTGTATTTAATTCCTCTTGTCCTCTTTTCATCTCATCTGCTTTCTATCTCTAGATTTTTATCTTGTCTACCTATTCCTCTGGCTCTCACCCTTGACTCTAATTTTTGTTTTAATTAAATTCTTCCAAAGATGCACACGCTTAACCAAGATTTACATTGAGAAGAAAACCTACTCAACAGACAGGGTTCTTTGCCTCTAGCTTTCAGGAACACACTTATTATTCCATTTTTGGCCATCTGTGCAAGTTCTTGTTTTCTTTTTTCTGCACATAAACTAACAGGCAAACAGAGAACTAAAACAAACATAGCAGAAGGATTAAGTTTAAGGATGCTGTACATGTGGATTCTGGCTTCGAGAAATCTGAGGGGCTTCCGATAGTATTAAGCATCATGACTTTCCTTAAGGAACCCTGGGAACAACAGCTGTGTATGGCTCTCTGACAGCGAATATTCTTCACCTTCACAAATAGTGAGGGTCATGAAAGCTTATGCTACAATACATTTGTGAGCTTTTAGGTGCCACAAGATTCTTGTTGTGTTATTGACTCTATTTGTCTCCTGTGTCTCAAGCAAAAGAGAGGAGACCTAAAATATTCTGAACTATCCCTCAGAACTTGAGGGGTGATAAGTTCAGGGAAAAAACCCACAAAGATCATGAATCAATCTGCACATTTATGTGGTGTCTATCAGTAAGTTAAAATATCAGCCTTCTAGTTCTTCAGATCCAGGACTTACTTTACAAACTGCTGTATTGCACAACGTATGGAAACAGACAGCAGTGGCAACCTGAGCATCCAAATTGGTTAGCTGGTAACCAGCTGAGAGAAAGGCACTGTTTTTCTGAGTGTGTACGGATGTGTGTCAGTGATAAACAGAGATCATTCACCAGGCCACGAAAGCCATCTCTGTTCTATAGGTGCATGTGAAGCTGGATTGAAATGGGTCATGGGCAGATGTGTCATTCAGGGATCTCTGAAATTGCCAGAACCTTGCTTAGAAAAGGTAGGCTTGAAACCGATAATTGGCCATAACTTCTCAATTCACAGATTATTTTTTTAGCAAGCAGTCTAATCAGTTAGTGGGTTGGAGGTGGGTACTTAACTTTGCTGTGTTGTTCACCACCAATTCTCCTCTGAAAATGTCACCAATCATTTTTCCTGTAGTTAGGCTCAAAAACTAAGCAGGGTCGGTATTAGCCCTACTGGGTTGCCATAAGTCAGCTGTTATTTGATGGCACTTTACACACACAGGCTCTGAAGAAGTCTACTGTGAGAAAAAATGTCATGGGGAAGGAACAATTCGCTGGGGACAATCCTGTAGAACCTCCCTTGCAAATGCTTTCTGCCCTTATAGTCATGTTAACTGACAGACACCTATTTACTGTATAGTGTAGACCTCAGGACTACTGAAGCACCTTGGAGTGAAACAGAGTTCTGGCTTTAGTGAAAGGATAAAATGTGCTTTTGAGAAAACAGTCACAGATCTGTGGGTGAGCAGGTTTATGGTGGAAGAAGAAGAAGAAGAAGAAGAAGAAGAAGAGTTGGTTTTTATATGCCCACTTAAGGAAGAATGAAACCGGCTTACAATCACCTTCCCTTCCCCTCCCCACAACCAGGGCCGGATTTAGGTTTGATGAGCCCCTAAGCTATTGAAGGTAATGGGGCCCTTTATATGTCCAGCTGTCCTTTGTCAACAACAAATTCTCACTGTTTTTTGTGTGGAATATATGCTATATGGTAATTTATGGACCTAATAGCCACATAACAAAATATGTATTTTATCAAAGTAATTGTTGAACTGAAGTACAATTAAGAAGTATATTAATAGTGAAATAATTATTATTTCCTTTAATTTTGGGGGGCCCCCAAGAGAGTGGGGCCCTAAGCTATAGCTTGTTTAGTTTATACATAAATCCAGCACTGCCCACAACAGACACCCTGTGAGGTAGGTGGGACTGAGAGAGCTCTAACAGAGCTGTAACTTGCCCAATGTCACCCAGCTGGCTTCGTGTGTAGGAGTGGGGAAACAAATCCAATTCACTAGATTAGCCTCTGCCACTCATGTGGAGGAGTGGGGAATCCAACCTGATTCTCCAGATCAGAGTCCACTCCTCCAAAGGGAAACTGAATCCCAGCTTGAGTTTGCCATTTGGTCAAGCTATCAGAGGAACTAATTTTAATTTCCCTGCTTGGCACCTTAACCTCCTGACCCAAACTTTTGAAGTCATTTGCCAGAAGCAAGCGGGGGGGGGGGCTTTAAACCTGAACCCCAAAATCAGATTGAGCTGAACAAGAAACTCCCCAGGCTGCATGATAATCTGGAACCGTGTTGGCTGGAACCGGGGTTCTGTGCCAAGATGCTATTATCTAAGGTAAACCTTGCCAGGCTGTGCAGGATGCTCGGTTTGCACCCACTCCTGCAAGAAGAATGCAGAGATTCTGTTGTAGGTATAGGAATTAGTTAGCAAGGGTTCTGTTCTGATAATTCTGCCTATAATTCTCTGGCAATTGATTTATTCCCAGTTATCTGCGTTTTCTAGGTTTGTGTGTAATTATTGTGTATAGTAATTAAAGTTAGTGTTATTCTCAGGGTGCTTTCACACATGCTGAATAATGCACTTTCATTCCACTTTCAATGCACTTTAATGATCATTTGCAAGTGGATTTTGCAGTTTCGCACAGTAAAATCCAGCTGCAAAGTGCACTGAAAGTGGATTGAAAGCACATTATTTGGGGTACCATTCCACCCAGGCTACTTTACTTCCCAGTGACCAAGTACTCAGTGCTCAAGAAGGAGAGCTCTGTCAGATATAGACCGAAAGAGAAAGAAGAGGGGGGGAAGACATCTGACGGGTCTCCGTTTCTTTCTCATACCCAGGCACACTACACTCCTGGTGAAGTTAAATGTGACTCACAGAAGATCAAACCCTGCCAGAAATTTTGTTAGTCTTTAAGGTGCTACTGCAATCTTGCTCTTTTCCACACTCCTGATGTTCAAGGCCTTTTATGCTTGGCTGTTTCCCTCGTGATCATTCTCTGACGACTTTGGATCTTTGTTTGGATTATACCTGCCGTTTCCGACCGCCAGAGGTCGCCTCGCTCGCCCCCTGCGTTTCTCCGCATTTCGCCTGCATTTTCAAATCCGAGATAAAACAGGTCTCTGAAAATGCGTGCAAAACACAGGAAAACGCAGGGGGAGAGCGAGGCGACCTCTGATGGTCAGAAACGGCATGCATAATCAAAAGGATGCCCCGAAGCCGTCGGAGGGGTGACGGCGAGAGAAACAGCCAAGCATAAAAGGCCCAAGAGAACCAAGGGAAAGCATAACAAAGAGGAAGGAATTCTTTCGATGGTGGTGGCTTAGCTACTGAAGGACCATCTTCAGGAAAATTGGGGGATGGGAAGGGGAAAGCTTTTAAAAAACAACCAGTCCCCTTGGTGCTCAGCAAACCTTGGCTCAGGGATGCTGGAGGATCAAGTAGGTGGTTGTGACACTACTGGGTCCTAGGAGGCAATGATTCTTCCACAGTCTTTGGTCTGGCTAGGCTTCCTATTAGGGTTGCCAGTTCCGGGTTGGGAAATACCTGGAGATTTTGGGAGCAGAGCCTGAGGAGGGCGCGGTTTGGAGAGGGGAGGGGCTTCAGTGCCATAGAGTCCAAATGCCAATGCAGCCATTTTCTCCAGGTGAACCGATCTCTATCAGCTGGAGATCAGTTGTAATAGCAGGAGATCGCCAGCCACCACCTGGAGATTGGCAACCCTATTTAAGATGTTAACCACCTGGAGGTTGGCATCCCTGCTTCCTATGCATCCACAACCTCTGCTGGACAGCATGAAGTGAGACTTCGTCAACCATGACCAAGTGACAGAAGCACATGATACTCTTTGGCTTGGGCTGGAAAGGTACCTTTTTGAGTTAGAAAATGACTGAAACAGAACGGTTTTTAAAACATGTGTATATTAAAATGAGATTATGAGAAGGAAGCTTTAGAACAGAAGACTGTGTTCGCTCAGTCTTGTGCGCATTCATTGCCAGTTTACTTGTTCTTTGCAACGGTCAAGGCTGTGTAAATAACTTTACAGAGAAAATACAAGCAAATTTGTTTTGCAGCTGAAGCTGCCATCCTCTGAGCAGAGGCAAGCAGAATAGCTTAGATCAAAGTTCTATGCAATACTAAGGCAATCAATAAAAACGCTTGGAACCTTAACTCTAAATTTTATTATTTAGGGCTACAGTCCTGATGTTATCGTAAGGCAGTGTGCGAGTTAAGGGAATACCCTATAAATAATAATATGCGGTCCTGAAAAGCCCATGGTAAAAAAAATAACTGAATTTGCTTTCAGCATTTTGTCACTGTTAATAAATCACTGTGGCCAAACTCCCACCATTTATGACAGGGCCCGTGTCCCTAAAGTGAATTGCGGTCTCATCTCCAATGCTCAATCAGCCATTATCCCGCTCATATTAGAGGGGAGAGCAGTGCTCTGATTTGTAGGGAAGGCAAGTATGCACATGCTTAGGAAATCATTCAGCAGATCACCAGGAGAAAGCCTCAAAAGTTATATAGCTGTGAGTCGGAAAGAGACTTAATCATATGAAGAGGTAATAAAATACTATCTTGCATCTGACAAAGGAATCACGACTGACAGCAACCTAAGGCTGTTTGCTTCACAGCTTTCAACATTTATTCTACCCTGAAGGATGGCTCAAGCAAGACAGAGCAAAAATTTCATGGTTGCTGGTTAAACTACAAAGGGAATATTTGGGAGGGGCTTTTTCCTGTTCACATATTTTATTTATTTAATATATGGACATCTTTTGCCTATGAAGAATAGAGTCCATGGAAATCCTTATTTCTACCTTGCCTGGTCAAAACTCTCTCATGTATTTATTTTAAATGTTTGTAAATTACTTTTCTCAAAGGAGACTGAGAAAGGAGGTGGTATTCAAAGCAAAATATATCACAAAAATACTGAAGTACATGAAGTTCATCAAAATGACAAATAATTTTTAAAAGCACAACAACCCAACCAATACTGAAACACTCAAGAGCATCCAGCCTGAAGAAGAGTTCTAGAGAACATGGAAGCCTGCACATTGTTTTGTTTTATTTTGATTGGCGGTCCTAACAAAATGAAGTACACAGTTATAGGTTTTGGAAAGGCCCGCATAAGCAGGGCCATTTGGCAGCCCCTCCTAAAGCAGGCAGTGAGGGGACAGTTCATACATCCATCGAGAGCCTGTTCCAGAAAAATTACAGAAAATGTTCTGAATAGGATGATGCCATACTAATTAAAGAGACTGCTAGGAGAAATGGCTGGGAGAAATATACATCGTGCTTGGTTTAGGAGAGGTTCTCCTTCAGATATGAGAGAGTCCCAGTCATGAAGAAGTTATAGATCAAAACTAGCACTTTGAACTGTGCTTGAAAATAAACAGGAAGCAGATATATGGGGGGAAAAACCATTTACAAAAAGAAGAAGGAGAAGAGTTGGTTTTTATATGTCGATTTTCTCTACCTGTTTAACTGGCTTACAATCTCCTTCCCGTCTTCTCCCCAAAACAGACACCTTGTGCGGTAGGTGGGGCTGAGAGAGTTTGAGAGAACTGTGACTAGCCCAAGCTCACCCAGCTGGCTTCATGTGTAGGAGTGGGGAAACAAATCCAGTTCACCAGATCAGCCTCCGCCGCTCATGTGGAGGAGTAGGGAATCAAACCCAGTTCTCCAGATCAGAATCCACCGCTCCAAACCACTGCTCTTAACCACTAGAACATTTTAACAAAATGGAGTGATCCATGGTAATAGTGGCTGGAGTTAGGATAGGACATAACCGGACAGCAAAGAGGTAATCCCTTCGTCCATGGGTCTCTGTCCCAAATCCAGACAAGATGGTGGTGATGGTGATTGGTAAGGCTGATGTCAGAATAGACCAATTTCTAATTTGCCTTTTTTTTGGACAAGGTAATTGAGCAGATGCTGACAGAATAAGATTTTCTAGATGAAACATGTGCCCATGATCTGTTACAGTCCTGCTCTGCCAGCATTTGCTCAATTACCTAGTCCAAAAAAGGCAAATTAGAAACGAGGTGGTAATTAGCTTGATTCCTCAGCTAAAGATTTCCCCCCAACAATTGCCTAATTAAAGCCTTTTTCAATGACTTCTTCCACTAAGAAAAAAATTATAATGGTCTAGACCTGGCCTTTACATTACAGAATCTGGTGATTTTTTTATACAATCCATTAGGAGTTTTGCCAGTTCAGTGGAAAGTATGTTCAACTCCCTTCATGAGTTATGTTTATATTACTTCCATATACAAGAAGAAGAAGAAGAAGAAGAAGAAGAAGAAGAAGAGTTGGTTTTTATATGCCAACTTTCTCTAACACTTAAGGAAGAATGAAACCGGCTTACAATCACCTTCCCTTCCCCTCCCACAACAGACGCCCTGTGAGGTGGGTGAGGCTGAGAGAGCGTGACTTGCCCAAGGTATAGGCTTTGTGTGTAGGAGTGAGGAAACAAATTCAGTTCACCAGATTGGCCTCCGCCGCTCATGTGGAGGAGTGGGGAATCAAACCCGGTTCTCCAGATCAGACTCCACTGCTCCAAACCACCACTGTTAACCACTACACCACATTGAATGACAATGTTAATGCTTTTATATGCAGATATGTCTCTCACCTGCGCAGTTTGAAATCCTGACTTTATATCCAAGTCAAAGTGTATTCTGTTCACTGCTGCTTTTAAATTTCCTAATTGCTGAGACTGCTGTATCATAGCAGCTTAAAGGGTAGCATGAGCTAAAAAGTCTCCATTGCACCTTTGCCACAACCACAGTATGTCTTTAGGCAAGCTGTTATCTGTCAGTCCCTCTACCTGCACCCCAAGGGTGGTGTGGCCCTTAAACCTACCTGAAAGGTTTCCCAGAGGCCACTGTCCTGGAGGACCAATCAGACCTAGCCAGCATCTAGGACAACAGGTGTTGACTTGCCTCCTCCCATACTGCTGTTGGATTGGCCCCTGGCTGCTCGGACTAGGCTGACAGCACCAACTAAGTCCAAACCAAGTAGCCCCAGCAAAAGGGTGAACCTCAGCTCAGACCTAGCTGGAAGCAGCATGGGATGATGTGATATGAGACTAAAGTTCCCATTTGCTAGTTAATGGCAGGCAATTGCCTGCCAATTAATAGGCCTGCCCGCTGGCCCTCAGCTGGCTGACAGGGAGAAGAAGCCAGCTGAAGGAAGGTGGTCCACCCATGTGCACAGCAGGGCATGGCGAAATAATGTCCCTTCCAGGATGACTCCAGAAATGGCGGAGACGCTCTAGCATGCCCCTCAAAAAACTCTGTGGAAACCATAGAGTTTTGGGGAGGAATGTCTGCCTAGTAGATGTGGGGATGTGATGTCAGCCCATGGGTCAGTAAGGACCAGGTGCTTGGACAGAGGACTTTACCTTTAAATATTTCATGTCGGGAATGTTATTTCAGGTCTTCTTCTCCATTGCCTACCAATGCCTTTGATTATCCGCCATTGCCACCTAAATGTCTCATTAAATTGTGTCCCCATAATTAGGAGCATTTCTGTATGTGCAAGTTGGTGGATCCACCTGTGTGCACAAAGAAAGGACTTCATAGGAACATGGACAACAGTCAACTGGTCCTGGGTAAACTGTGAATTATGTTTGGCTAGCCAAGCACAACCCCACCAACGTTTAAAATACACTTGGCCATCAGACAGACAACTACCTCTTTTTTATACAATTTCAAAATAAAATTGTATCTTACTTAGTATAGGACCAAAGCACATTATCATAATGACAACTCACACCATTTGACGTAAACATAAGTTGCCAACAGGCACTAACAATGACCAAGAGAAAATGTCATTTACTGTGGAGTTTTCCTCATACTTTTAGCTAGACAAGTTGGATCAGCCTCAATCAGCCTGGATCTTTCTAGCCTGCCATTAGCGCTAGCTGCAAAAAAGATTAAGGGACAGTGACTCAGCAGGAAAGAGTTAGTGGGAAAGTAATTAAGTACGTGATTTTGGAAGAAGAGATATAGTCCACCCCTTTCTCCACCACCTGGAAGAATCATGTCGGTGAATGGTGGGCCACCTGCTGTCAGGAACAGGTTTTGTCTTTACTGCAGAAGTGTTACAAAATAGAAATGTGAGACAGACAGAGCCAAAATGCACATGATACTCGAGTTCCACAAGCGGAAAGTCGGAAATATAATTTGGCCCTAGAAAGCAGCCCAATTAATGTGTTTTTAAACTCTTCCCCCATGCCATTCCTCTGAAAGGAAATACCTCCCCAAACTATGCAGGCCCAACAGGGAGAAACTACAGTAGAGTTTCCAGGTCCCTCTTTGCCATTGGTGGGATGTTTTTGGGATGGAGCCTGAGGAGGGCGGGGTTTGGGGAGGGTATTCAATGCCATAGAGTCCAATTGCCAAAGCAGCCCTTTTCTCCAGATGAACGGATCTCTATCGACTGGAGATCAGTAGCAATAGCAGGAGATCTCCAGCTAGTGCCTGGAGGTTTTCAACAAAATACAGTTGTGTGGCACTTGCTATACAGACTATAAAACAACTTTTGCATGAGCAAGGCTTAATTCTTATAATGTATTTATTTACAATCGTTTAAATTTAACTTATACAAGCCAATTTTTTGGCATATTCAATTTGGCGTGCAAACTCAATTTAACAACACAAAAATATATTATTTTGCAGAAACCTAGCATAAATGCATCTGAAAATGCCCTGATGTTTTTCACACTTGCCCAGCAACTGTGAGAGAAGAAGAAGAGTTAGTCTGGAGAGCCAGTGCGGTGTCATGGTTAAGAGCGGTGGTTTGGAGTGGTGGATTCTGAACTGGAGAACCGGGTTTGATTCCCCTCTCCTCCACATGAGCGGCGGAGGCTAATCTGGTGAACTGGATTTGTTTCCCCACTCCTACACATGAAGCCAGCTGGGTGGCCTTGGGCAAATTACAGCTCTGTTAGAGCTCTCTCAGCCCTGCCTACCTCACAGGGTGTCTGTTGTGGGGAGGGGAAGGGAAGGCGATTGTAAGCCGGTTTGAGTCTCCCTTAAGTGGTAGAGAAAGTTGGCATATAAAAACCAACTCTTCTTCTTTATAGCTTGCTTTTTTCTACCTTTAAGGAGTCTCAAAGCAGCTTACAATCGCCTTCCCTTCCCCTCCGCACAACAGACACCTTGTGAGGTGGGTGGGACTGAGAGAGTTCAGAGAGAACTATAATTAGCCCGAGGTCACCCAGCTGGCTTCATGTGGAGGAGCTGGGAAATCAAACCGGGTTCACCAGAGTCCACCACTTTTAACCACCACTACGCCACACTGGCTGAAAATCATTTTAAGTGGCAAAACAGCACATGTGAATTTTGGCATTATTTTAATTAAGAAGGAGAGCGCGACCGTTACCTTCTGGAGACTTTATCTACCAACCCAGTCTACAGATCTTCTGCACCTGCCTAGCAACAGTGCCCAGAGGTAACAGCACAAGCTTTGGGGCATTACTACGGCAAAGTAAGGCACGTGTTTCACATTTTCTTTCCCACAAATCTAACATTTTTATATCTGGCACAGCAGACCCACCTGCATCAAACATTTCCACCCGTTAATTCTATTCACTGAATCCAGTTGGCAGTGCCTCAATGTATTAAAAATTACTGACTTCCAGGATGACTCACGAATCGTTACAGGCCAAAATAACTGCCTGCCTTGGATGCTGAGAATATTTCTGAGACATTTAACGTTTTCATGTTTGTAACGGGTTGCTCTCTTTCATAGAAACCACCCAGGGCTACCCACGCTTGTTTCTGGGAAATGGTTTTTATGTTGCTGCCCAAAGAGTCTTCCGGAGGGATAATAGATACAAATCAAATGGGACATATTTGCTTTATCCTGACCTTTTGTTTGTTTGTTTGTTTGCTTGTTTGTTTGTTTAGACCTTTATACCCCTCTTTACAATCTAGTGGGGACCCAAAGTGGCTTACAACATTGTTCTCCCATCCTCCATTTTATCATCACTACAATCCAGTGAGTAGGGTTGCCAGGTCCCTCTTTACCACTAGCAGGAGGTTTTTGGGGTGGAGCCTGATGATGGCGGGGTTTGGGGAGGGGAGGGGCTTCAATGCCATAGACTCCACTTGCCAAAGCAGCCATTTTCTCCAGGTGAACTGATCTCTATTGGCTGGAGATCAGTTGTAAGAGCAGGAGATCTCCAGCTAGTACCTAGAGGTTGGCAACCCTAACCTACAGGAACCTCCTTCGTGCCCACTTTTATTATTATTATTGTTGTTGTTGTTGTTTCAAATTTATAATCCACTCTCCCCAGCCAAGGCTGGGCTCAGGGCGATTCACATAAATATAAATATCCTAAAACATAATAAAATAGTTAAAACACTGATTAAAACTAGCCCGTACTTCCATAAGCAATAATATATTATCCAGCAAGTAGGGTTGCCAAGGAGCCCCGTGGCGCAGAGTGTTAAGCTGCAGTACTGCAGTCAAAAGCTCTGCTCACGACCTGAGTTCGATCCCAACGGAAGTTGGTTTCAGGTAGCCGGCTCAAGGTTGACTCAGCCTGCCATCCTTCCGAGGTTGGTCAAATGAGTACCCAGCTTGCTGGGGGTAAAGGGAAGATGACTGGGGAAGGCACTGGCAAACCACCCCGCAAACAAAGTTTGCCTTGGAAACGTCGGGATGTGACGTCACCCCATGGGTCAGGAATGACCCGGTGCTTGCACAGGGGACCTTTACTTTACCTTTAGGGTTGCCAAGCTCCCGGTAGTAGATGGAGATCTCTTGCTGTTACAACTGATCTCCAGCCAATAGAGATCAGTTCACCTGGAGAAAATGGCCGCTTTGGCCATTGGACTCTATGGCATTGAAGTCCCCCTCAAACCCCACCCTCCTCAGGCTCCGCTCCAAAAATCTCCAGGTATTTCCCAAACCAGAGAGGGCAGCCCTACCAGCAAGGCACAACTGGTGTGATATATAGGCCACAGCACAGCCTGCTATGTTCCACATCCCCCAAAACAGAATGGTTCGCGGGGTGGGGGTGCAGGGTAGGGAGACCAGCAATGATAGAAGAAAAAACGTAGCTGGCCTCAACCATAAGTCCTGGTGGAATAGCTGTGTCTTACAGGCCCTATGGAATTCTCTAAGGTCCTGCAGGGCCCTGGTCTCATTTGAGAGGCTATTCCACCAGACAGGAGCCAGGGCACAAAAATCCCTGGCCCTGGTTGAGGCCTGCCAGACACTATTTATTAATAATAATAAATAAGATGTTTGTCTAACTGAACAAGAGGACCACTTTTTTTCTTCAAATCCTTTTTCTTTGTAGTCATGACCCGTCAGAATGAATGTCTGTGTAGAACTGAAATGAAACCTACAAAATCTCTGTTTAAAGCTTTTTTAAATTACTTTTTCTCTCCCTCGACGAATCAACCTTGTATTAAGCGGAAGAGGAAAAAAATGGCAAAAGTAATTCTTGCTGTATGATCTCCGCGTGGGATCCACTAGAGGTTTTCGTTTCATTTCATTTAGTTTGATTAGTATATTTATATCTCACCTTCTGGGGAAAATAAGATTTTCAAGGCAACTTCCAAAGTTGGCAACAAATGTAAGACAAAAACATCATAAAAGAGCCCAAGTGCATAAAAAGAGTTAAAATGAAACACCCGTTGTCATAGCCTAATGAGCAGCACAGGTAAATATAAAATGCCTTTGCACAAAAAACTACTTCCTATATTAAGGGCTAGATCCAACGTATTGTCAGCTGAAGAACTTTCCTATCTGCCCCCTCTCAATACAGCTGAAAAATTCTGCTCCTGGAGAAGAGGGGACCCTTGGGAGCAGCATGGGGGTGAAATGAGGGTCTGCATTGGAAGGGGAGAATTTGCAAAAATCTCCGATGTACACACACCTGCTAAACAAAGTGCCTCCTGCTGGTGGAAAATTAGTTTTGGATCAAACTCTAAATGTCTTCTGGAATAGTCTGGCATAGAAAGGCTAACGAGGATCAGGCACAGCATTGGGGGTCCAAAAATTCAGTGCCACTGCTAAGGATGCCTTGTCATTAGGGTTGCCCACCTCCAGGTGGTGGCCGGACATCTCCTGCTATTACAACTGATCTCCAGCTGATAGAGATCCGTTCACCTGGAGAAAACGGCTGCTTTGGTAATTGGACTCTATGGCATTGAAGTCCCGCCCATCCCCAAACCCCACCCTCTTTAGGCACCGCCCCCAAAATCTCCAGGTATTTCCCAACCCGGAGCTGGCAACCCTACCTATCATCATTAGTGGATGGACATGAAGCAGAGCTCAAAGAGAAGATTTAAAGAACAGGGTGCTTCATGTATATTGGGTCCAAACTATATAGAAGCTTAAATGGAGAAAATGGCTGCTTTGGCAAGTGGAGTCTACGGCATTGAGGCCCCTCCCCAAATCCCTCCCTCCTCAGGCTCCACCCCAAAAAATCCCGCCAGTGGTGAAGAGGGACCTGGCCACCTTAGCCATTGGAGATGTTGTAAAATTGGCATTACATATTGCCTGCAGTCTACTCCAGCTAACAGTGTTGCGTGTTTGACCTCTGACCACTGTAGAAAAGTCTATTCTACATGACAAAAAAGGGAAGGGTAATTTGCCTTAATGACTATTGATTTCTCCTCCATAGGCCTTTAGTTGCTGGAGGGACAGAGAGGCACTGTGGCATTCAGGATCTCTCTCTTTCTCTTCCCCTCTCTGGGAATCTGATGAGGGGTAGCAGTCTTATAGGAATGCCTCTGTGCCTCCACCTATGCTCTACCTGTATATTTGTTAATAAAAGCCAATAGGACCAAAATGCTAGAAGTCTCCAGCGCTCTCTCCTCCAAAGAGAACCCACCCAGGTGAGTGCAAGCCCCTACCACATTTCACAGATCTGAGAAGTATGGTGTGCATAACAATAATATAGCAGTCACATTTTCAACCAGCTGCAGTCTCCAAACACTTGTTAAAAAGCATCCCTGCTCTTTGCCCATTGGCAAAGTGGACACTTTAGTATTTGTAAAAAACTCTACAGTAAAACCATAGAGCTTTTCTAAATGCTAGAGTGTCTAAAGATGTTGCTTCTGGTTTTTACCAGAAGTGACCTCAGGGTGCCACCATGACACTGGTGCACCATGTCCCACCCCCAAATTTCTCCCAGCCATTGCCAGCTGCAGCCTGGCAACCTAAACCCCCACGTAGTGCCTTTTTAAAACAAACTAATCTAAATGTCGCCAAATTACTATGGATATTTTGCGAAGGAAAAGGGTGCAGCTGGTGAAACCATTTAAACTGGTAAAAAGTGAAACCATTTAAACTGGTATCACTGGCCATTGGCACTATCTGAATATCCAGGAATAGCACTGGATCCAAGAGTAATCCCATTCTGTGAGCCTGAATCCCAAAGGAGAGTACTATCCAATTCCTACACAAACTGGATTCTTGGATTAGGTATAACCTCTTTCTGTGGGGTTAATTCAGGAACAGAACTCGCAAGACAAATTAATTTAAAATAAAATAAACATTTCTTTAACTCAGCCTTTCCACCGTACAGAACAATGCAACAAAACTGATATAGCTAACACATAAATGCAGCAGTGATATAGCTAACACATAAAAACAGGAAACTGCAACAGATAGCATCTCCAGGTTAAGTTAAAACAACTGGTATTTGCTTGCAAATCCTTGTGGTGAGTTAAGTCCCACTTCTCGAAGTCCACCAGGGTGCTGGATTCTTCTCATCCACTTCTTTTTCCAGAGGATTCAGTTCCAGCAAATTGGACAATGCACTAAGCAGACTACAATCTGCAGTTTGAAAGACAGAGTTGTGCAATAACAATATAATTACAACAGTAATACCAACTATACTGAATTTAATACCCCTTATACACGCTGGTAAGAAACCAGAGAATGAATGTATTTATTTTATTTACTTTATATCCTGATTTCCTCCCCAGTGGGGACCCAAAGCAGCTTATATCATGTTCTCCTCCATTTTATGCTCACAACAACTCTGGGGTTTGGCTGTGAGTGTGCGACTGGCCCAAGGTCACCCATTAAGCTTCCATGGCAGAGTGGGGATTCGAACCTGGGTTTCCCAGATCGCAGCCTGACACTTTAACCACCAGACCACACTACCAAGTTCCCCAGCAACCAGCCTCTTCCTCTCATTTTAACCTCCATCCTCTGAGTCTTCCCCTACTGGGCTAAAGCAACTGGTTCTCAGGGGGTTACACAGACAAACTACCAATACACAAGAAAAAGAATCATAGCCACCACATGGAGGCAGTTTCAAGAACTGTTCATGTGCAGCAAAATCCTGAGAAGGAGCCCAGACAACTGCTTAAAAAGAGCAAAAGTGTTAAAAAAAAAAGTCTTTTCTGTTGACTGCTGTTCCAACCAACAGACTTCTCCTGAGAGCCAGCATGGTGCTGTGAGCGGTGGACTCTAATCTGGAGAACCAGGTTTTATTCCCCACTCCTCCACATGAGCGGCAGTCTCTAATCTGGTGAACCGGGTTGGTTTCACCAGTCCTCCACACTAAGACAGCTGGGTGACCTTGGGCTAGTCACAGTTCTCTGAGAACTCTCTCAGCCTCACCTACCTCACAAGGTGTCTGTTGTGGGGAGAGGAAGGGAAGGAGGTTGTAAGCCAGTTTGATTCTCCTTAAAAGGTAGAGAAAATCGGCATGTAAAACCAACTCTTCTTCTTCATCATGATAGGCATTTGGCTGGTCACTTCCCACTAGAGGAACCTATTTAGTTGCTAGATCACCTGCACTGGAAGCATTTGGAGACTTGGGGAAAATGCACAATTGGCACCAAAGTGTAGCCCATCCATTGTGGCCAGATGCCCACCTGTTTGAAGCTGTTGCATGCCAATTCTGTTTTGCGTATTTATTCTAATTTACTACTTGTACTATGCAAGCTCTGTCTGGTTTTCTGCACTGCCCCTTGTCACTACATAATATACTGCCCAATTGTATTCTATTATATCCTTCTGCATACAGGGTATTGTTCTTTTTTTCCTCAGACTGAACTTGTTTCTTAGCTGCTCCCTTTTTTGTTAGCAAGTACAGGTGTGCCTGGTCAATGGCTGGGGCCATTTTTTAACTCTTAATTATATTTAGATGATCAGTTCCAACTTCCTATTCCTTTCTCCCACAGAGAGTGGCAGTATAGTTACATTTTTTCCCCTGCACAATCCCACCTAGTTGATTAGTACCCTACCCAGGATTACATGAGCAAAATCTGACATCAAGTTATAATCACCATACCAGAATGCCTTGGGCTAAAACCATATTGCATGAATGGCTTCAGCACAACATGCCTCAAAGGTTGCCTCCTCATCCGTACCTAGTTGTGGACTATTAGATGTGACAAAGATGCCCTCTAAACTAATCCATCAGTATGACAACCAGGCACACCAAAAGATGCTTTTGGTGGCTGTTTCGTAACTATCCTTCTTTCATTTGAGACTTTCCAGAAGCCGGGTAAAGATTTGTTTTTAGCATTGACAGGATGTTTAATGTCACATAATATTTTATATTCCGTTGGTATTCTTTATTTTTCTTAACAGTTGTGCTTTTTGAAAATGTTATAACCTAGGAGACAGGGTGCCGTCTTGGGGCACAGAACGAATGTCTGGGCTATGGGATACAAATGAGAAAGATCCTCCAGCCAAGCAAGAAATCCTAAAAGGCATCTTGTGTACACAGAGAAAAGTCCCTTCAGAAAACAAAATTGTTTGTTCTGCTGGCCCAACAAATATCTTGGTATAATTCATGCTTGCAGATAAATTTCTAAGCAGAGGGTTCCTCTAGGAAAAGCCAATTCTCCAGCCTTGTAAAATTATTCCTGTTCAGCTGCATACAGTCATATGAAGCAATGCTTTTCGACTGTCATTTCTGTGTGTTAGCTTCATCTATGAAAAAGATAGCCATAGGACAGATGCTATCTGCATGAATCTAGCGATCTTAGTGATGCAAATATGATCACTGAAAATTGACTGGCTGCACTAGAACACTTGCTGGGGATGGTATTAATCTTGTTTTCATTTCTGCTCTTGAAGGTTAACTTCAGAGCCCAGGGAACATAAGCCTTCATTAACCCCATAGCTACCCTAGCATGCAAACTCACACTTTTACATGATGGAAAAGCATTCTAACCTTGCCAGGCCATTAGGGAAGGAACTGTTCTTTACCGAAGTGGCAATGAGAGGCGGAAAAGAGAAGTACGCAGGTAAGTTGATTCATGTTTGTTCTTCAGACGAGCGTGCACTCGCTCAATGTTATGGATTCAGTCAGTAGAGCATGCGTATTTACTACCAATTTCAGAAAGACATCTGCTCTTGCACTGAGACAGGCTGTTATCTATAGCCAGGGAGAGGACATAGCTCAGAGGTGGAGCGCCTTCTTTGCATACAGAAGTTCCCAGGTATCTCCCTGTGACTGGGGGGGGGGGTCTCTCCCACGTCACCTTCTTCGCTTTACCTCAGACGATTGAGACACCAGAGGCTTTACTCAGTTCAACAATAAAACAACATAATTTTTATTATTTCACAGGGAAAGGTATGGGAGGGGAAACTAGTATTAAGGAAAGGTACGAAGTTTCTATACATATGAGTTGCACAACACATACAGCACAGATGATATTTTATCTAACTGAGGTTTCCAACCCTTTAAGGTAGCTTAGTCCTATAACCTGCACACAGAGGTTCATGTGTATACTCTGGTGCCTAAAACTAGGAAATGTGCAGATTCTCCCTTCTCCTCTCCTTTATCTCTCTATGGCATTACTTCACATCACTTAAAGTAATTTTCACACAACACTTGAGTCAGGAATACCTCCTTCCCCAGAGACTAGTCCTCCCCTCAGTGTAGGGTTGCCAACCTCGAGGTACTAGCTGGAGATCTCCAGCTATTACAACTGATCTCCAGCTGACAGACATCAGTTCACCTGGAGAAAATGGCTGCTTTGGCCATTGAACTCTATGGCATTGAAGTCCCTCCCCTCCCCAAACTCCGCCCTCCTCAGGCTCCACCCAAAAACCCGCCGATAGCAAAGAGGGACCTGGCAACCCTACCTTTGTCCGTCACACCCATTAAAGGATCTCGGGTACAAGGTGCTGCTGGAGAACTGCTGCCAGCTGCTGCCAGCCAGTGTAGACAATACTGAACAAAGTGGACAAACGGTCTGACTATGTATGAGGCAGCTTTCATTTGTAACGTCTTGGTCAAAGCAGAAAAACCAAAACAATGTAACTCCCCACTAATAAACTGACAGATCACCCATGTCCCATAACTGACCGAGACTGCTTGTTTTGAATGTTTATATTCTGCTTTCATCCCCAAAGGGACCCAAAGCATCTTACAACAACAAAAAGAAAAATACAATATAAAGAAACCACATAAAAAGACAATACAACAATATGTCTTGAATTGGCCAAGATTCAACAGATGGGCCATCCAAGGCTCTGGATGCCAGCAACAGGACCAAGCGCCCTTTGGCAGCTCTCCAGTCCATACTTCTGGTCCTGCCCACACTTTGCAGGGAGAAGGGAACAATCTTAGCCCAGAGGGATCTCAGCTGCTGCTACCCAGATCTTCCTCAGAGACCCCCAAACAGAAGCATGGCCTCTTTCAGACCTGCTTTGTAGCTACCCAGAGAGATATGCTAGAAAGACGAGAAGAAAGATGAATAAATGCAACGTAAAACTGAAGTGGGGTTGATCCCATGTTGCAGGTCATGGTAGTCAGGCTGAAAGGCAACAATACTGGCCCAGGCTGAGATGTAACTTGATAGGGGATCCAAACTCAGAGAGCCAGCGTGGTGTAGTGCTTAAAAACGGTAGACTGTAATCTGAAGAACCGCATTTGATTCCCCACTCCTCCACATGAGCGGCGGACTCTAATCTGGTGAACCAGGTTGGTCTTCCCACTCCTCCACATGAAGCCAGCTGGATAACCTTGGGCTAGTCACCTTTCTCTTAGAACTCTCTCGGCCCCACCTACCTCACAAGATGTCTGTTGTGGGGAGAGGAAGGGAAGGGGATTGTAAGACGGGTTGATTCTCCTTAAAAGGTAGAGAAAGTCGGCATATAGAAACCAACTCTTCTTCTTCTTCATTTGCAACTCAGCTATGTGTTCTTTTTGTTGCTTAATATATAATATTCCATGAAAACAAACAAACTACATATCGAAGTTGACTCAATAAAGGAAGCCACAGCCTTCAATTTGCAAGATCTGAGCAAGGCTGTCAAAGATAGGACATTTTGGAGGACTTTCATTCATAGGGTCGCCATGAGTCGGAAGCGACTTGACGGCACTTAACACACACACACACATATATATCGAAGTTGCATTTGGACTTTGGGCTAGTCACCATCATTCAGGTTAACCTAACTCACAAATGTGCTTTAAGGATAAAACAAGAGGAAGGAGAACCATGTATGCTGGCCTAAGCTTCCTAGAGGAGGAGCTATGCCTCAAACAATAAAATGTAAGAACACATGCAATCCTGTGTAAAAATGTATCCTCATTACTTAAGACTGAATTCATACCACAGTGCTCATTTACATGTACGTTGGAGAAACTTGTGACACGAATCTCCGGCAAAATGCAAGCATTGCCAGTTTGGGAAATGACTGGAGCCTGCACATCATTTCTGCTTGTTTCAAATGCTATCCTTTCATCTTTTTGGGAAAAGAAAACCCCTGTTGGGCAAAGCTCTGATATCCACCCAACTTTCTTCTGACAAATAGAGCAAATTGTCTGCAGGGTTTGAGCTCAGCAGCAAGATCATCAGAAGAAATGCTTTAAAAGTGGAAGTTAAACCCAGGGGAGCTATACTCCTGCACAGCAATCATTTCCAACTTTCCGAAACAGAACCCCAAGGTTTCTCTACTGTGTGAATGTTCTGTGTACTGTGCATGTTATGGTTGTAAAACTGATCGGTGAGGGCCAAAGTTAGGGTATTATTCAGAACCAGAGTGGAGACAGAAGAGGATAGGACAAAGATGAATGGACCAGTGACGCTGAATTGTGGCGAACAAAGTAATCCTGTCCTTCGCTGCTCTTGGAGTGGTTCATATCTTTTATTTCTGAAGCTACAATCTTAATCATTTCAAATCTGGACTACTCACCCCAGATTCCCTTTTATTGCAAAAAAAACATGAAAGTTAGCAGCACTGTGTCACTTTGGCCTGTTATTGTCACTGACAATCTGGTGCATGATAGCCTCAGAGGAAAATTTATTAATTTTATTTATTTGATTTATACCCCACTCTTTTCTGACTGCAATCAGGCTCAGGGGTGGCTACCAACAGAAATAACTATCAATCTGAAATACATACTATCAAATTAAAAACCTTATCCATTCTCACATTCAATAGGCTCCATAGCAATAACACAAAGCACTGATGGGGATAACAAACAGGAAGGGGAGGATAAAGAGGGGGGAACAAAAGCAAAAACCAGCTAAAAAATAAAGGAAAAGGAAAAATAAGCCTAGGAGGGGAAGCCAGTTGTGATGTAACCGTCGCTGCCTCAACCATAGGCCTGGCAGAACATGTCAAGTCTTACAGGCCCTGCGGAATTGAGCCATGTCCCACAGGGCCCGGGTCTCACTTGATAGAGTTCCACCATGCCGGGGCCAGAGCCGAAAAAGCTCTGGCCCTGGTTGAGGACAGCCAGATGCTCCTTGGGCCAGGGACCACCAGTAAGTTATTATTTGCTGGGCACAATGCTCCATGGGGGGGTGTATTGGGAGATGCGGCCCCACAGGTACGATGGTCCCAGGCCATTTAACATTTATCATTTCCTTCCTATGGGCAAAAAACTACACTGATTAGGGTTGCCATGACCCTCTTTGCCACCGGTGAAAGGTTTTTAGGGTGGAGTCTGAAGAGGGTGGGGTTTGAGGAGGGGAGGGACTTCAATGCCAGAGTCCAGTTGCCAAGGTGGACATTTTCTCCAGGTGAACTCACCTCTATCAGCTGGAGATCAGTTGTAATAGCAGGAGTTCTCCAGCTACTACCTGGAAGTTGGCAACCCTAACACTGGTACAAATTCACCCAGAAGGGACTGGATTTTCCCATTGAGGCAACTTTATACTTGGGCCCATAAGTATTTGACTGTACAATCCTAACAAGAGTCATACTCTTCCAAGTCAATTAGAAAAGTACAATATAATTCTGTTTATGATTGCACTGTGTCATTCATTCAGCACTGTTGACTTGCATTTCTTTGTCTGATCTGCTTTTCAGTAGTTTGCAACAACTTAGGTGTTTTCTGCCCTGCTCTTGGGTAAAGGAGTTGCAGAGGAATCCACAAAGGCCATAACATGAGCTGCAGGTAGAAGACATTGAGCTTCCACTTTCACAAGAGGTTTCACAACATTTTGGGGTTTAGATTCATTTTTATTACTCAATGTGCAGTATAGAGCAACCCTTCTGAGACATGTGAAAGGGTACTCCTGGATCTCACCCATCACTGAGTCTGGCTAAGTCGAAACAAAAAACCACCCTCATTTTGTTCTCCTGTTTTGAGCAGGACCAACTGCCTAATCCGAAGGGCTCAAGAAAAACAAAAACAAATCAACAACACATCTTTTGAAAGCCAGAAGTTACACAGACTGAGATACCAGCCGATGAACTCCAGGCAGTTTCAGCTTGTTAGAGGATTGAAAAAACAAGCAAACAGCAGCATGTCGGCCTTATGGGATCCTTCTCAAACCTCAGCTATCTGACAGACTTAACTCCTTGGAACAGATGTTACAGTCTCTTGCCTCCCATGATGCTTCGCATCAGAAAGTTTTTAGGGGGGAGAATTATCCAACTCTTCTCTACCTTCACTAGCAACAGCACTAGCAATAACGATTCTAGATGCCAGATTTCTGTTTGGACAGAACCACCTTTAGGGTGTTTAGAACTAGTTCATGGATATCATCTCCTGCCGCCACTAGGATATTTTCAACAGCCTCAGCTTTTTCAATCAGCAGGACACCTTTTATAATAGCTCAGATACAGCCTCCTGTAACCTTTATGACAACTACTGCAACTGCCATGTATCATTTACTTAGCATTTTAATTGTCACAGTGCTCGAAAATGTCTGAGCTTTGCCATAACAGCTCTGAGACAGGTTAGTCTTAATTCTCATTTAACTCAAGGTAAAGAGAAGGGGTCTAACTCAAAGCTACACCGAACCCACCAATCCACATACACCAGCTGCAAATTTAGCTCTCTCTACACCTGGCCAATCTGGTTTCCTTGCTTCAGATAGCATCCGGTAGAAAGACTACTGACTTGAGAGTAAATACAAATATTTCATCTTTATTACCTTACTTTTTAAATAGCTGGATGTTTCTGTTTTTATCTTTTTGAAGGCTTGGCTGGATAGAGCTATATAGTTCTCAGATAAAGGTGGAAAATTTATAGGAGTTTCTTAACTCCTGCCTTGTTGAGATGGTAAGTATGAACTCTCTAGTGTTGGCCATCAATTTTTTTCCTGTAAGCAGGTGGTGCCACCTTCTGGTCACTTGGTAAAAAGACAGAATGAAGATTAAAAGATGACTGAGCAGGGAAACCAGTTGATGCGCTTCTGTGTTGAGAACCAACAAGCCTGCTGATTCAAGACAAGAGTGTTCATTTTCTTGTGGATGTTGTCTTTCCCTCTAAAAAAAGAATACATGACAGCTGCTCATGACTCTAAACTAGAAAAACAAGCTAGAGGGGAAAGGAGTAGTTTTACAGAATTGGTTCCTACACATTTCTTTTAAAGAAACTCCTAGGAGTCAGTGGGTACAATGTGTCTGTCTTAAATGAACTTCCTCCCACTAGCAGTAAAAAGCTACCACCTGAGTATGCAGGAAACACCAATTTGCTTCTCAATTCTACTTCAATGAGCCAGATCATGAGCAGTTGAGTGTTGTGCATTCCTAGCTCAACAATCTTCAGAAGGGGAATGGCTGTGTTATAGTGGATCCTAGCACTGTTGCAGAGATTCCCCCACCAATGAAAGAACTCTATTAAGTTGGTCTCCTGGAATATTGCAGGGTAGGGGGGCTCAATTACAAATTCTAGGAGTTGAACTTTTCCTATGTGAGTATGGTGTAGTGGTTAAGAGAAGTGGTTTGGAGTAATGGTCTCTGATCTGGAGAACCGGGATCCCCCACTCCTCCACATGAGCCGCGGAGGCTAATCTGGTGAACCAGATTTGTTTCCCCACTCCTACACATGAAGCCAGCTGGGTGACCTTGAGCTAGTCACACTCTCTCAGCCCTACCTACCTCACAGGTAGAGAAAGGGAAGGTGATTGTAAGATGGTTTGATTCTTAAGTGGTAAAGTCAGCATACAATAACCAACTCTTCTTCTATCCTATTATTTGGCTCCAGGAAACTTGGAGCCTTGAAAGGTGTTCCCTTACGGGATATTCATATTGTTTGAAAGCACTAGCTCAGCAATCCCATGCATCACCCCTTATTCCAGAAAGCTCACCCACAGATATGAGGACTATTTGAAGATGTACCTTCATAGTAGCTTGGAAGTAGCAGTCTTCATTTTTGTACTTTAGATTTCTTCGAGGTAGGTGGAATCACCCATCCCCTATATTGTCCAAATGAACTCTTTAAAGTATTTTCATTACAATAAAATATCTAGGTTAAGAAACAGGTGGACCATTATGAGTATAGATGACTTGATCCCAGTGAATGAGTTATCAAAAGAACGTTGATGACCAAGGCAGTCCTCCCAAATCCCCTGGGCAGGGGTGGATCCAAGTCAAGTGTTTTCCCGAACTGAAGTCATGTAGCTTCCCTTGGAATAGATCAAGAGTGATGATGTTTTGGACCCTGGAGTTAGAAGGAAGCAACAGGGGTACAGGAAGTCTGTGGAATCTGCTACCTTCTTTACCAATGCCCATTAACTTCTACTATATTATGTTTATATATCTGTAAATGAAGATGTTGCACAAATACCATAAGTGTGTAATGTTCACTTACCCAACTGAACCTGGTACTTCACTCTTACTTAGGGAGGGGGGAAATGTGTAATAGTATGCTGACATTACCAGCATCAGCATTATAATCTTTAAAAAATATCAAAACAGCAAAAACAAGTGGCAAATTTTTGCACTGGCACAGTTAGGGTTGGCTATCACAATTAGCTTGATATAACAAATGAATATATTTTATATAAGAGGGATAGTGACTACCCAAGAAAAAGCAGATGCCAAGACGTCTTCAAGGATAGACAGTATAGAAAGTCACTTTAAAAATCCTCTGGGAAGCAAAAGAAAGCTATAAACTGTTACAAGTTTTCATTATGAACAATCTTCTGAAAGAAGGCTATGAATGACATGTTAGGGTTGCTATTTTTAGTTGTATTAACAAGATTCTACAGAATATCCTTCAATGAAAACAAAACAGAAAACAACTCTAGAATAGTTTTTGTTTTACAGACAGGTTTTGTCTTCCAGATCAAGCTGTACCATCTAGAATCAATGCCAGTATGCCACTAAATTGATATGTCTTTTTACAACACCAACCAATTCATTCCAGTTTGGTAACCATCACAAACAGATGCACCTTTCTGAAAAGAGTAAGATTCTACCATTGTCAATAGCTTCATATTACAACCTAGGATTTCCTGACAGGACAAACCATTAGCACCAACATCAAGACTTCAGTCTTTATGCAGCACCAAAGGACTTTTTAAAAAAGCCAAAGATGATTATTTGTTAATCTTCTTTAGGATGCTAGCATTTGGTACGTTAAACCATTTATACTTAAAGCTTTGGGTGACATTCATAGAAAAAAGTTCATTGATCTTCAAATGAAAGCCAACAAATTTACCAAAGTATACAGAAAGTATATTTAAGAACAGTCATTTGCTTTTCCTTAGGTTCATCATAAAAAAAGTTTAAATTATTCAATTTTAGAATCTTAAAAGGAGGGAAAAAAATATTAATAGGGGACTCCAGAGCGTCACTTGTTGCAAGAACACTATAGATTCAACTCAAAGGCATGCTTTGAACATGTGGTTTCAGAAAGACAAGATTGTTTTGTGGATGATTTCGATGCATTCTCTGATTTCATCCTCCTTTATCACCAACGGAGGGGCCAATCTGATTATGTCACCATGCGTCGGCTTGGCCAAAAGCCCGTTGTCACGGAGCCGCAGGCACACTTTCCAGGCATCAAAGTCTTAAAGTAAGAAACAACGAGTTTTAAGTTTATTCTGGAGTCAATGTAAGTATAATAAGATAACACGAAAGCAGGCAGGGTCAGCTTCCCCACCCCCCACCCCCATCGGGGGAATCTTCAAAGCTGACATTAAACAGACTTTTCAGCACCTTGGAACTGTGGCCACAGGGGGCAGCAGTGCTCCCACATTTTAGACAGGCTTAATTCAAAGTCTGCATGCAGCACATAAAATTGCTAATCTTAGGAACTCTTCTGGGGGAGACATATATCAAGTACTCTAGGCAATTTTATCCTGGGAAGTAGGATTCAGGCTTTTGCCACAAGCCTTCAACTGCAGTTTCTGCTCAGAGCTATCTGAAGCTTTTACCCAGAATATACTCAGTTCAAGGTCCGGTGCGGTTGGTCAGTCCCTTCTCTAGAGACAGGTTGCTCCTCCTTTCTGTACTGGGCCGTTTTTTAAAAAGTGTGCATTAGGGAAGAAGAGAAAGAATCCAGGAGGGCTAGCTCCCCACCCCAGCATCATTAGCTTTACCTTTAGTTTCACGGATAACAATCGCATTTAATAATCCTCTCCCGCGGACACACGTCACAATATCTGATGGGGTCTTCATAAGTTCATTCCTTAATATATTACCCACGGTTTCTGCATTTTTTACTAATTCTTCTTCTTCAATTACCTAAAGAGGTTTGAGATAAAGTTTGAACACCGAAGAATCTTAATGGAGCAAGTATGACATTTAGTATGGCTCCACACAAGATCAACAATACGTAGGCTTATCAAGAAGCAGGACACTTATTGTGCAGTTCTAACAGCAAACAAGCACGTGGGAAAACAACTATTGAAAACACAACATCATACTGAGAATTACATTTTAAACCTTTTCTCCTTCTAAGGAGCTCAGGGCAGAACCCAGTAGCCGCCCCCCAATCAAACATTTATTCTTAGTAACCTGTGAGATAGGTTAGGATGACAGCTATGCCTAGCCAACAGTCACTCAGTTAGCATCACAGCAGAGGACAGATTCAAACTAGGACATCCCTTGTCCAACAGTCCATCATTCTAGCAACCACAGTGCACCTCCTGAAAGCCAGCGCAGTGTAGAGGTTAAGAGCGGTGGACTCTAACCTTGTAAACCGGGTTGGTATCCCCACTCCTCCACATGAAGCCAACTGGGTGTACCTTGGGCTAGTCTCAGTTCTCTTAGAGCTCGTACGCCAATTTGATTCTCCTTAAAAGGTAGAGAAAACCAGCATATATCTTCTACTGGCTCTTATCTAGAACAGACTGTGGTTGCTCACCAGGATGAGCTAGCGGTTTGCATCATATTTTATTTCAGAGAAAAGGGTAAGTTTAGGGAAGTCAGCTTGTCTCTGAAAACGCAACCCTCCAGTTAAACTTAGCAGCCTTGTTAGCACAATCACGCTTCAATTTTCGGAGGCCTTAGCTACAGCTTACATACCTCCAGTGCTGCTATGGCCACCCGACACGCCAGTGGGTTCCCTCCGTACGTGGAGCCATGCTCACCGGGCTTAATGGTGAGCATCACTTCGTCGTCACACAGTACAGCAGAAACCTATGAACAGAAATGTTGCACTCAAACCACATAAGGGTAACATAGTTCTGCTTGACCACAAAGGAGATTGTAAAATGAAACATAGGGCGCTTTCACACATCCTGCACAAATGAGCTTGCAATGCACCTTGCAACTGGATTTTACTGTGTAAAACGGAAAAATCCACCTGAAAACAATCATTAAAGTGCATTGAAAGAGGATTGAAAGTGCGTTTTTCAACACGTGTGAAAGCGCCCATAGTCTGTGAGTGCTTGTGATATACAAGATCACAAGCATGTAGTATACTTGCAACCTAACACTACTATTGCTATACAGAGCCAAAAGGAAGTATCCTAAACTATTTCAAAATCCCTCAGCACTGTGCCTTAACTAAACGGTTCAAAGATAGCGGTGTCTGTGGATGTGATGTCCCTTTTACTATACGTATTATGCATTCACCATTTAAAATTTCTGACTCAGCTGAAAAAAGGAAAAGGGAGTTCCAATGTACAAAAGGGTTGGCTGTTGTATTTAACCTATTCAGCAAGAATTTCCCTATGTCAAAGCTGTTTCAGCCAATGCATGCAAACAACCTTGATAACTCAAGCATCCCAATGCTAAAGAGATTTCCTTGGGGCTGAGACACATTGATCTCACTTTCAAGCAAATGCAGTTAAGAGTCAATCTCAAGTAGAAATGAATGTTCTCGTCCAAAGTAAGCTGTAAAAAACAGGCATGCACCAGACTCTTCCCCCTTTGTTCTTTGGTATTAACCCAGCTTATAGCACAAGGCAACTGAACAAAATTGTTCTTGGGTAGATGACACTTCCTCTTGATTTCAACGGGCTCAGTTAAGAACCCTGCAGCTCAAACTTCCTGCAGTGGAAGCCGCATATACACCTATGCCTTCTGGAACCCACTTGCAAAGAAATTCCACACTACTTGTTTCTTCCCCCATCCACAACATTAAAAATGCAAAATCTCACATCAGTTAACACTAGAGAAGCTGATATTTTATTTTTATTTTGCAATATTTGTAAGTATATAACATTATCGAGTACCAAAGCTATTCATGAAGATTTCATGGCCATTTAGCACAATATGCAGAGGCAAACCCAAAATCTGCTATTGTGTATATCAGGGGTGACGAACTCAATTATTACGAGGGACAGATATGACATAAATGTCACTTAGTCAGGCCGGTCCATGCCTCCCCAGCCCAGATTGAGAGTGGGAGAAGGCAGCCGCCTCGGCTGGCTGGCGGGCCAGGAAAGAGCTCTCAAGGGGCCAGATCCAGGCGCTTGGGCCTTATGTTTGAGACCCCTGGCGTATATGCTTAACAAGAGCTGCAGCCAAACACTCCTTCCTCATGGGAATGTGTCTTATCCCATTTTCACATTTACAAATGCAAAGCAATTTAGGCACACACTTTTAAATATGTAAACGTATGCCTAAAAGTAGTATGAGAGAGAACTCCCACTGCCTTGATTAAAGGAACAGAATTCTGCAGCCAAGGAGACCAGCTGTCACTCAGTGGAAAGCCAGGACAAGGCAAGACATTTCCATCCACAAGGCTTCAAGATGGCATACAGAGAAAACAACCTAAAATCCTGTGGAAAGCTTATCATATGTGCACAGTGTTTGAGACAGACACACTGCCAAAACCATCGTAATAGATTTCAGACCATGCACAAAATGTTTTGGACTGTGAACAAAGGTCTTCCAGGAAGTGTGACACAACTCCTGCTTTCCAGGGAGAGAGGGAGGGAGAGAGAGGGAGAGAGAGGGCCTTAACCTGGACATTTAAGGTCTGAACAGGTCCATGATGAGTTCAAGGCTCCACAGTTACTACTAACCAGTTCAGCTTATATCCGCACAAGACTAACAGATGCAGAGGCACGGGACCAGAGATTGCAGTTATTCTGCATCAAAGCATCTCCAGTTGAAGTATAGGACATGTTAAGCATCCACCAAGGCATCCTATGGTACAGGATATGCTCCCAGTGAATGAGACTAGTAGATTTACTGCATATTTCCTAATTCTACAGCTGTAATAGACTATAATAGTGAGCCCCGTGGCGCAGAGTGGTAAACTGCAGTACTGCAGTCAAAGCTCTGCTCACAGCCCGAGTTCAATCACAATGGAAGTCAGTTTCAGGTAGACGGCTCAAGGTTGACTCAGTCTTCCATCCTTCCGAGGCCGGTAAAATGAGTACCCAGCTTGCTGGGGGTAAAGTGTAGATGACTGGGGAAGGCACTGGCAAACCACCCCATAAACAGAGTCTGCCTAGTAAACGTCGGGATGTGACATCACCCCATGGGTCAGTAATGATCTGGAGCTTGCACAGGGGATTACCTTTACCTTTAATAGACTATAATAATTATTCATGTCCTTCTAGAACACCAGAAAGGCTATTACAAGGCACATCATTATTCCAGAGTTGCTTCCTATGATATACTCAATGAAGCAGAAGCCCTGCAGCTCATAAACATCTAAAAAGCAGTATGGAAAGTATTAGAATAGAAACAAGTCTGCCATTGATAATGGAAATATCCCAAAATGTGTATATCTTTTCTGCAGGTAGAATGAGAAAGCTCTGCCCTATTCTAATAATATGAATGCTGGCACACAGCCTCCCTCCACTTTGTCAACGACCCTTCCATAAATCAATTTTGTACTTGGTTTGTTGAGAACGTTAATATATTCGGAATAGGTTAGCAGGGTTTAAAAGCGTTACTTACGGGATAAACACCTCCAGACAAGGCCTTTCCAAGCAGGACCAGATCAGGTCTCACATTTTCATGATCAACGGCCAGCATTTTCCCAGTTCTAGCTAGCCCAGTCTGAATTTCATCCGCAATAAACAGAACCTATTTTAAAAGGGTCAAGATATAAAAATGCTAATCCTTCGACAGGCAATGCATCATTGAAATGTTAAGCCCACCCCAACTTTTCAAGCAAACAAACAACTCTAGCATTTAAATCCATTTTGTCTCGAAGACAAGGATTCAGCTACATCTCTGCCCTTCTGGGTTACACATAAATGATAGTGGGGGGGGTGGATAGCTTCAACAGCACAGAGAGATTGTTTCCTTCTGTTTAACAGTATTTTACATGCAAACCCAGGGGCTTAGCATTTTTCTAAGAGCAATTCCTTGCCTTATTAGACTGCTTTCTTGAATTTCCCCTCAATCTACTGTACATTAATACGACAAGGATTCCAGAAACTTACAATATAAAGGAAAGAAAATTAATTTCAAAAATAGATTCTCAGGCAATGAGCAAAGTTGCCATTAGTAGTAGTTGCTGTCTTTTTAAACTGGGACACACTCTCCAATGCTCTACTATACATAGCTCTCTTGGTCACATCCCTGAACCATATTTATTTTCATCCGAGCTTCTGAGCAGCAAATTCCAAGCACACTTTGAAGCAGACAGGCTACCATAAAAATGTTGCACAGTAAAATCCACCACTGCTCTACAAGATAACACAACTCTTCTGACAACTGACCTAGAAACAGACTTTAAAAAATTTAAGACAATATGCTAGTTGTGCACACAGGGGGCTGAAGTCCAAGCTTCAAGGTACACATAGTGTGTTCCAACCACTTTACTGCTTTTCCAGACAGACACAGAACTATTCAGATAGCTGGGTTGAGCAAAGGCTCACCTTACAGAAAAGTATTCACCCAGGACCAAGCTGAAGTCACTGGCGAGAAAATGAGAACATCAATTGCCCCTAAAAATCAGCACCACTTGCTGCTGGATCTTTGGAAGATTTAAGAAGCTGTATATTAGATGATGTGAGAGAAGGCGGCAGGATATAGCCCGATATCACCATATCCCGGAAGCTAAGCAGGGTCAGTACTTGGAAGGGAGTCCAGCAAGGAAGACTCTGCAGAAGAAGGCAATGGCAAACCACCTCTGCTTCTTGCTTGCCTTGAAAGCCCCTTCCTGGGGTCGCCATAAGTCAGCTATGACTTGAAAGCACTTTACACACACACACATATTAGATGATATGCAACTAAGACATGGGGGGGGAGAACAACACTTAAGTGTCAACCAGCAATATCAAGAAATACCAACATGCATCTTCAATGTATGAAAACATCAATGGGTTACAATCTTTGAGCTAAAAGAAACCCACTGCACTAGTTAGCACTGCACTTGGCCATTCTTTAGAGTGTACATATTTGCCTTTATTGCAGTGAATTACTTACATTGTGCTTTGTGCAAAGCTCTCGCACACCTGTTAGGTAACCGTTATCAGGAACAACCACACCAGCTTCACCTTGAATTGGTTCAACCATGAAAGCTGCTACATTTGGATCCTGAAGTGCACGCTAAAGAACAAATTATTACAAACAGAAAACGAGTCAGTTATGGAGAAATGCAGCTAGACCTGGCAACAATCCAAATCACATTTCATCCCTTAACCTCTAACAGGCCAGGTCACTGACTTCACACCATAATAATTTTTAACATGAGCCGCTGAAGGTAACACTTAAGTCTGAACCCCACAAGCATGGACTGGCATTTCCCTGACAGATCAGTGGGGAGAATTGGTGGGGGGGGATTAATATTCTCAGTACCATGACACAAAAGCCATTTAATTAGTTAGTTGCTGCAAAAAATGCATTAGTTAGAAGATGCTCAAAAGCAATACCTTTGGCACAGATTTGCAAGTGTTCAATACTGCTGTTCCTCACACACTGGCTCAATTTAAGGAGCAAGATTGGAACAACTGCAAGGAACATTTCATCCTTACTTCTTTTCCATACTACCCTTACTATCTTTGGCAATACACTAGAAATGGAATGGTGCTCTACTAGTCATAAAAATTAAGCATTTTCAACACTCCCACAGCCCCTCCTCTGCCTCCAATATGAAAAGAATTATCAGGAATGGAAGGGGGGATCGAGAGCTGTGTAAATACTTGTGAAGGTGGGGGGGGTGAATGAGCTGCAGAAAAATTTAAGGACAAGAGAGACGTATATTACCCGTTATCTCACTCAGACAGCTAAGATATTCATCAGAAAACATTTCAAGCTTCTCTTTATCATCATAAGAGCTACAAATGTGCTTTTCACTCTGCGCTCTGAAGAAAGCAACAGATCCTCATAGACTCGTGATGCTCAGAGGCATGAATGCTAAATGTGCCAAGTACCTTTCGAATAGTTATTCATTCAAAAGCGTTCATCAGCATGCCCATTTGGCAAGACAAAAAGATACTGACAGAAGGTGACTTGTCTTTGACCAGAGAGTGAATTAATGACCAAGTATGGATGTGAACTCAGATCACAGGCCTACATTCTGTTCACCAGCTCTCATTTTTAGTGCCTGAATTAAGCAGAACCAAACCTGTGCTCTAAATTGGAGGACAATTACTAGAAAAACCACCATTCAGCAAACTGTCATTACTAGAAGACAGAACAAAAAACCCAAGCATATAACTACAGTCAGCGCCCATTATTCAAATACACTTAGCCCTATCATGTTTCTGATGACTACCCCATACTTATCAAGTAGGGATTAGTCAATTACCAAATAGGGATTAGTGCTTTTACAGCTGTTTTGTTCTGCATTTTAAATATCCCATATACAATGATGTTATAGCTTTCATTGTGTAAATCTAGGAATCTAGCTTTAAAAGCATAACATTTATCTGACTGACAGAGCAAAATTACTCCATTTAGCTGTGGCAAATATAGAAAGAAGCATAGGTTTTGTATTTATATAAAACAGAAAGAAAGCACAGGAGAAGAACAGCACACTGAATACAATACTTTGGCGTAAAGGCAACACATGTAAAGTTGTCTGAAGAGCTGCTGGGTTACTTTCAAAGAATGAAAAACAGAAAAGTACCTCAAGAGCTGGCAAGTCATTGTATGGAATGACTTCAAAACCTGGCATGAATGGTCCAAACCCATCATAGCTGGAAGGATCTGTAGAACTCGAGATAGCAGATAACGTTCTTCCCCAAAAGTTGCCAGCTGGCAGGAGAGATACAGGACAAACACTTAAAAAAACTTGTACATATAATCAATCAAGGAAAACCGACCAGTTGTGTTATGCAGCTTGGCTAGCTCAACAATCCAAAGAGGTTAGGAGACGCCATGTATTTTAAAGAGGTAGAGAAAATGGTACTGTTATCTTAGGCCAATCACTGCCAAATATTGGTCAGGTACCTTATAACGCAAAAATACTGTGGGAAAGGATTGCGTTTACACACATTTCTCAACTAGCTTATCTGAACAAGTAATTGAAAATCAATTTAAGACTTCCATCCCTTTGACCCATCTGTCTAATTGCTTTTACAAGCTTACCTCTGGACTTTAAACCACATTTAACGTTAAGGTCATCAATTTAGCTGCAAAGGCAGAACTAATTAGGGATTATTGTTTAACTATGCCAAACTTGTACGCCAAGTGTCTAACAGCAGCCTTCAGCAGCAGTTGTAAATGAGTACATTCTGTGCAACAAGCTTCTTAAGCCTGAGAAGATATAACATGCTGTCAAGCGATGCTAAGAACATGTAGGGAGAAAGGTGAAAGATGTACAGAGCAACTCTGAGCATGTTGACAATATGCGACTTGTTGCTGAGTTTAATGGCTCCTAGCAGTCTGAATAGCCCAGATAAGCCAGAGCTCAAAAGCTAAGCAGGATCAGCCTTGCTATGAATTTGGATGGGAGACTACTAAAGACCAGGGTTGCCATGCAAAGGAAGGCAACGGCAAACCACTACTACTCGTCTTTTGCCTTAAAGATCCTTGCAGGGTCACCACAAGTTGGTTGCAACTTGGCAGCACTATTTTATTCCCTATAAAGTGTTTTCAGGGTTGCAACCATAACTTATCACCTTCACCACCCAAAAAGCTGCTGTTCAGTGCAATTCTCAGCAGAATCACATCCTTCTAAGTCCATTGAAAGGAACATGCTTAGAAGAATGTAGATCTCGTTATAATAGTATCGTTTGCCTCTTAGTAGAAGTTTCTTTATGGTACCAAACAAAATCAACATGAACTAATAATTTAGTAGTGCATGTGTACAGAAAGTAATACTCCCCAGCTGTCGGAAGCTGAGCAAAGTGAAAATGCTCCAGCAGAACAAAGTCCCTTCAAGCAACAGAAGGCACTGATAATACCTCATGTTTCAGCTTTCATAAAAGGGAAATAAATCTTTAATCAACTGCATCCTTAGTTTGTTTGGATTTTTGGATACAGTGGGCTGAATATAAAGTTCACCAGTGGAACAGAACTTCCCTACTAAGCATCCCAAAAATGCCCACTAAGCTTCCCAAAAATGTTACAAGTGGGGCACAAGGTGTCGGGGGAGGTGGGGAGGAGCATGCATGGTAGTATCCAAAAGGTAGAGTCAACAAAAATCACACCTATCCCATTATCTGGCAGACCCCAGTCTTTGGATTTCATAATCCACACGTTCTATTATTTCTGTCTTACCTACATCAAGTGCTCACCATATTAAATTGTAACATACCTGCAAAAATCATCTTTGCCTTATATTTTGGAATTCCTTTTACAGTATATGCCCACTTACGAGCCAGCTTACATGCCGTTTCTCCAGCCTCCACACCTAAACCAAAAGAAAGAAATGGGGGTTGTGGAAAAGAAACTTGTTACTATCAAATTACAAAGCAGAGACCACACATTATGTACAAGCAGTGAGAAAAGTACACTGCTCTTGAGAAAGAGGGCTGGGAAGAGCCTACCCTAGGGCACTGGCAAAGGGGAAGCAAAAAAGCACCATCATTTCCTAGGAGAACTTCAATTCTGCCCGCCCTTTTGCTTCCCAGGGAAAGTGTGAGCGAGCAAGCTAAAGCTACACCTATATACTTAATTTATAATACATTCACTCAGAATAGGCCCAGCAGATATCAGAACACTTGGGAAGCTATTCGAAATTTCAGGGATCTACAACTTTCTTCTATAGCATTCCACTTAGGAGTTACAAAGGTTTTCATTCACATGCTTTTTAGAATATGTTACCTGTGTTCATTGGAAGCACTTTGTTGTAGTTGAACATTTTAGTGACATACTCCTCATATTCGCCAAGCACATCGTTGTAAAATGCTCTTGAGGTAAGGGTAAGTTTCTCAGACTGTGATTTCAATGCTGCCACAATCTTTGGGTGACAATGACCTTGATTGACAGCACTGTAAGCACTTAAAAAGTCGAAGTATCTTCTGCCTTCTACGTCCCATACATAAATGCCTAAAAAAGTGGTACAATGAGATATAAAACAAAAACAAATTAGAATAGCTATTCTGTAAATTACAGGCGCAAGATGACTCGAGTCATCAATGTCTTCAACTGACAAAAATAAAAACTTAGGAATAAACTTTGGTCAACAAACAAAAACACCACTTCACAAATGAAGCAGCTGCTTTAATACAACTTAAGGCAGAATGATACAAGTACACGTCTTTCCACTTCCTCGAGGGATTTTTAGTGGGAAAGCAATCAAACATTGGGTAGTGCTGAGACTCAATTACATTTTCAGATTCAAACTGGGCATAAAAAAAGTCATCCTGTGCCCTTGGAAATGGCTGGACTGCTACATTTTAGCTAGGGGGACCTTTGCCACATGAAATGAACTGCTATTGTTATGTTTCTAGTTAGCACTGGCCAGATATCACACTTCTGGCCAACAGAAATCTGCTCATGACGAACACACAAAGCCTTCTATGCTAACTTTGGCAAGTAACGATAACAGTGATTTGATAGAGATTTTTTGTGTTCCATCAAGTCACAGCTGACTTATCGCGACCCTGTAGGGTTTTCAAGGCAAGAGATGTTTCAGAGGTGGTTTGCCACTGCCAGCCTTGGCGTCACGACCCTGGTATTTCTCAGAGGTTCCCCGTCCAAATATTAACTAGGGCTGACCCTGCTTAGCTTCTGAGATCTGTCAAAATCAGGCTAGTCTGGGCTATCCAGGTCAGGGCTAGATAGAGATACAAAACTTGAATTCCAGTCACAGCTCCTCAAAGATACAAGTTAAGTCTACCAGCTTCAAAAACAATCAGAATGCAAGAGTTGGTGCTCAGAAACAGAGGAGCAAGATTTGTTCCAAAATTGCAGGAAGCCAACAGCCTCCACGCAGAAGAGGAGCAGGTTTTTCCCCTTCAATTTGTTACTCACACTATCAAGCATGCAACTTTTGCCCAAGTCTACCTGTGGTTCACTAATAATCATGGGTAAATATTAGGCTTAAAGGAGGGAAGTTCCTCTCAGGCCAACAGCACGAAACAATTGGAAGTCTGTATATTTTAAAAGGTCCAAGGTGAACAGAAGGTTACAAAGCGGTTTTCTTTTTCTTCAACTAATGAGTCTTTGCAGATGGTAAGATGCCAAGACAAAGCTGTTTTACTTGTGCTCAGGAAAGCACTTGATGAAGTTGGACATTGTTTTGTGCTACACTCTTATCAAGATCCCAAACATGTTCAGAGATCATATTACTCCATGGAGTTAATTTGCAGTTGTAAACAAATAAAAGAGCTGACCCGTAAATAGTTCCCAGATGCTTACGTTTTTACTGCTAGCTTTAATCCAGCATCACAAAATTACGTAACATGAAAACTATTAGACTTCGACACTATTTGATCTTCTGATTAAAGTAACACTAAAGATGCATTCTCAGGTCACGTTAAAGTTTTACCAAGGTAACTTGAGTTGCGGAAAACCTCTGAATGGGATACATGTGTGACAAACAAATACTATCCCAGACAGCCCAGCAAGAAACAGAAAATTAAGGAGCCAGTACTTTTTCCAACAGAAACTTGAGAGGGAGCAAAGTCACATTGCTTGTCTTCGTGAATTACTCTGCAAACCAACGCTGTCCTAAAGGCATAAAAAGCTTCAGCAACTGTAATCATGTTCCTAATTTTCACATTTAGTTTAATGAGTTTCATTATTTATTCTGGCTCAGTTACAGCCAAATGAAAAAAATAAAGCCAAGTCTTTCACAAGGGCAAGGAATAAGAGAAGGAGGCACTTGGGACATACAGACACCAAGGATAAGGAACATGTCACACACAAACATAACCTCAAATCTTTACAGCATTGTCCCCATCTCCCTGAGTCTTTAGCAGATGGGCTGGAAAGAGAAAAGAACTAGGAGTCTGACAGAAAGCTATTTTTTTGGCTAGTTTTATACAAGAATGTTCCCTCACTAACACACTGCTGTTCCCATCACGTACCATTTCAGGAAGCAAAAGGAGCAGGAAGCAATGCTTGGATTTATCGTCAAGCAACACTGGGAGAACACACGTGGCCCTTCTATCCTGAACGCACATTTACAGTGGCCTGCTGGTAAAACTAGTTGCTGACTTCAAGCTAAGAGGTGTTAAAAAAAAAAAAACATATCCTCAAGAAAACAGCAGATTGCTCACATAGATGCCAAGTGTTTATCCCTCCCCAGCCTTCTCCCCCTCTGGCTTGCTGCCTTCTTCTACTGGAACCACCTACAAGATTACTTCTTCTCTAGCTCCTGGTATGAGAGGCCCAGAAATCAAGCATAATGCTGCACTTCCTAGCTGGGGAACATAGCTGTGGCTGCTGCCAGTATTTTCTCTCTCCCCCACCCCTTAGGACAGCAGGCACATACTCAGACTTGCAGAAGAGGAGACAGTATTCACATGTGCAGCAGCTATAATGCATTTCTTTCCACCCAAGGAAATGCCTCTGTTATAGCAGTGATGTGTGGTGGCAAGAGAGGGGCTGCACAAACGCAGCTCACCCTAGGAAAGTGGATTACGTAAGTTCTAGGTAACCCCGTGATTCTTAGATCACTACTGTCAGGAAATGTGTTGGAATAGAATTCGTTACCTTTTCCTCTTTCAAGAGCCACAGGGAGCGGGTGGTAGTTATGCGCACCATACTTGCCCTCCCGCTCAAATATGTAGTCAGATGACGGTGGGCGCTGGACCGTTTTCTTAGTCGCAACAGACGTGGCTGAACTCACCGAAGCATGAATACCACGATGGAGAACAGCAGACAGTCTTGGATGTGCAAGTTTCGAAAACATGATTGCAAATGGCTGCAGAGCTGAAAACAGAAGGTCAACACACACAGGAAAAATAAGTAACAAATCCCAGAGATTCACAGAACACAATAGCTGCAGTACTGGGCTACAAGAAAATCCAGTAGCGTTTATTTTTTTCAAAAAAAAACTTCTACAAAAGGCTGTGATTACATTCAGGATTCGAACATACAGCAAAATCATCTTTTGGGAATGAGGGGCGGTTCTCCTAACCTCACCACTGCTCTTCCATACTACACTTGTGTTTAATTTTTTAAAAAACCACCATCCATGCCTCTCCCTCCCATTTCTGAAGATTATATATATACTGTGTATTTACTTCCTCCTGTTGTGGCTCTCTTCAATGCATACTTAGTAATCAGAATGTGGCTAGGGCCGTGTCTAGAACTCTTTGCAGAAACATAAAAAGGAAAAGACAATTAGAGTAGAAGTTCTGGGGGTGGGGGGACCTGCCAAATTTAAGAATGTAAAAATATCTCTGGATTGGTCACATTAATCCACCATTCTAATTGTGGCCAGCCACAAACTTCTGGGAAACTTACAAGGAGAACACCGAGGTCCAGCACAAAGGCAACAGACTTCCCTTGTTGTTTGTCCTCCAGCATGTAGTATTTGGAGATACACTGAAAGGTTGGTTCAGACAGGATGTTTTCTTTGACTATTTAGTAGCTGCTTTAAAAGCTGGAAACTCCCCAACCCAAGGACTGGACTGCTTGGGTTCCTACATTTTTTGTACTTGTTACATGGTATTAGAAAGTTTGAGCCCACTGAACACTGCTGCATTATTTACATATGATTTGTGTGTGTGTGTAAAGTGCCGTCAAGTCGCTGCCAACTTATGGCGACCCCTTATGGGGTTTTCAAGGCAAGAGACTAACAGAGGTGGTTTGCCAGTGCCTTCCTCTTCACAGCAACCCTGGTATTCCTTGGTGGTCTCCCATCCAAATACTAACCAGGGCTGACCCTGCTTAGCTTCTGAGATCTGACGAGATCAGGCTAGCCTGGGCCATCCAGGTTAGGGCACATATGATTTACTTTTTTAAAAAATCCAAAGAGTTACATTTAATAATACAGCCACTGCTTCCAGGCCTTTGCAACACCAACAGCAGACACAGACTAACCCTCAAAAAAATAAAGTCTGCTTTACCACTCGGAACCAGGAACTACCAGCTAAATCATCCACCACTTCATAGGGCTGCCCCCGAGACTGATCTGGCAAATCCAGCTGCTTCACAATGCAGCAGCGAGGGCCCTTATGGGGGACCCCGCTGAGAGCACACATCCAGCCAGCGCTCCATCAACGGCACTGGCTCCAGGTAAAGTGCTGGGTCAGGTTCAAGGTGCTGGCTTTAACCTTTAAAGGCCTAAACCAGGGATGTCAAACATAAGGCCCACGGGCCAGATCCGCCTCTTGAGAGCTCTTATCCGGCCCATGAGCCAGCCACTCCCTCCAGTTTCAATCTGGGCTGGTGAGGCCTGCCCTGGCCCGACCAAGTGACATTTACCGTATGTCACATCCGGCCCTCGTAACAAAAGCGTTCAACACCCCTGCCCTAAACAGTCGGGGACCATCGTATCTGCAGAACCATCTCTGCCAGTACGCCCACCAGAGAGTGCTGCGCTCAGCAAACACCAACTTGCTGGTGGCCCCCGACCTGAGAAGTGTCCAGCTGTCCTCAACCAGGGCCAGGACTTTTTTCAGCCTTAAGTGGTAGAGAAAGTCGGCATATAAAAACCAACTCTTCTTCTTTGTTAACTGCAAGGTTAGCTATCTCAACATGCTTGCAAAACATCATTGACCCATTAGAAGTACGCATAACATTTTTCCCACAGCATTAAGCAAGGCCAGCCTAACAAGTAAAAGAAGGATATCCATTTATATGAAGAAGAAGAGTTGGTTTTGGTACCCCGCTTTCCTCTACAGTAAGGAGTCTCAAAGCGGCTTACAATTGCCTCCCCCCACACACACAACAGGCAACCTGTGAGGTAGGTGGGGCTAAGAGAGTTCTGAGAGAACTGTAACTAGCCCAAAGTCACCCAGCAGGAGTGGGGAATAAAACCTGGTTCTCCAGATTAGAGTTTGCCGCTCTTAACTACTACACCACACTGGTTATACTTTAAATTGACTTCATTCACCTTTCCCATTTGTGTCTCCAGAGGCAATCATCATCTTAAAATAGTTCAGTAGAACAGAATTTACAGCAAAGTCAACGCTGGTGCACTCTCCTAAGATCATTTACTGTGCAATTCTGCGTACAGTCTAATCCATTAAAATTAATGGAGTAACTCTGGCCAGGATTGCACTATTAGCATCCCACTGTTCACACGCGTATTAAGAGCTGACACAATTTTGCTACCTCTTTCAGAGGATGAAGAGTTAACTTCTGTTATTAACACTAAATGTTAACAGAGTTCAAATAAGATGTAGAATATTCCCCCCTTTTGATGAAGCCCAGATTTCAAATTGCATCACTCAGTTACATCAGTTTGAACTACCCACTGTGATAGGTCTAGCTGCACACAGCCCCTCACAGTAAAGAAACTAGCTTGCTCAATGCTGCTTTAATAAAGGTTATTTCCTGGCTTTTAAAAGAGATAGTCCCAATACTGCGAAATAGCTGTCATGAAGTCTACCATCACAGCTGGGTAACAGAACAGAGTTATTTCTTGTTGCCTTTAGTAGCAAGAGTGTGGGATAAGAAAATAAAGCATCTTCCAGATACAGCACCAACTTTTTAAAAAGCCAGATTTGACACTAGCAGCTCATAACACAGATTCAAATTATTACAGAGCCGATTCCCATAATTGGAGCAAAAGCTTCTTGGTCCGAATGGCCACTAAAGTGCACCAATGTTGAATTTATCCACACATGACATTAATTACCCTGTCAATGCCCTGACCTGGATAGCCCAATCTCATCAGATCTCAGAAGCTAAGCAGGGTCCATCCTGGTTAGTATTTGTATGGGAGGCCACCAAGGAAGTCCAAGGTCATGGCGCAGAGGCAGGCAATGGCAAACCACCTCTGAACATCTCTTGCCTTGAAAACACCATGGGGTTGCCATAAATCAGCTGTGACTTAATGGCAAAATAATAATAACAACCATTTGCCTTTACTACCTGATTTAGCAAACACATCCTATTGCAAGGTCCAGGGGGTGGAAGACCCATAATATTATCAGGGAAAGGAGAGCATTGAGCAGAATGGAGAGGTGTCAGGCTGGAAAAAAGATGATCGTTTTTTCACAGTGGAAGGAAGAATGGAGGAGAGTCAGTACATGAGGTACATGCATTCATCTCATTTTCCACTCTGATGGTTTCACAAGCTTTGTTCTGCGTGGTTGTTGTTTTTTACTGCAACAACCAGTTTGACCACTAGTCAACATGGGACAAAAAAATGCATGTACACCTCTCCCAAACCACTTTTTACTCTTTAAAACTGTCTCTCTATAGCCCTAATCATCGCTCATAGTTACATATTGACAGCATAGTATAAATAGGGTTGGGCAGGAAAAGAGTACCCAAATAGATTATTGCCTTTGCTTCTGAGGAAATTGGGCAAAGTCAGTAATTCAAGAGCAAACACATAACCCAAGCATAAACTTTCAAGGACTAGAGTACCTTCATCAAATACATATGCAGACATATATATTTGAAGTAAGGAAGTATCTTCCACGAAGAGCAACATTTCTGTAAAAACAAGCAATCCTATGCAGAGTTACTCCAGTCTAAGCTCACTGAAATGAATGGGCTTAGAATGATGTAACTCTCTTTAGGATAGCACGGGCAGGTGTGACGCTGACGTTTAAAGAATTTATTCTCTAGATTAACTCACACACCCTCCCCTGGCGAGGACCCACTTAATGAACCCTACAAAGTGGTCCCCTGTCTATCCTAGGGAGAAATCCAGCATCACTGTTTTTCCTCAAAAATGTTATGCTGCTAGGTACTGGATTAGCAAAGTATCGAGAGAGAGAGGGGGGGGGCTCTACGGCTAAAGGGAAAAAGAGCGATCAAAGCTCGATGGGGAGATAACAGAAAGCGAATGACAAAAAAAGTTTTTCACCTTATAACAAGCGGAAAGATGCAGCGCATAACTCCTAAAGGCGAGACTTGCTTGTCTCCCTAGAAATCCTCCTTCCTCGCCCCAGGAGGTGGAGAATTCTAGGCACATTCATTCAATGAGAGCAAAGCGGACAGGAAACAAACGCTCTGCACGTACATGTGTGCGTGTGTGTGTGTGTGTGTGTATATATATATATATATATATATATATATATATATATATATATATAGCATTCTTTCTCCATATGTGCATATATATATCTATATCGATACATACACTCAAACGCTCTGCACATGTGTGTATCTATATCAGTGGTTGCCAAAGTGGGCAGTACCACCCGGGGGGGGGGGACAGTGGGATTACCTAGGGGGGCACTTAAGAGGCAAGGGTTGGCAGCAGGGGGGCGCTAGAGGTGGGCCCCTTCCACTGTGCTGTTGTATAGGGCAGGGGGCCCTGGGGTTGAGTTTGTGGGACTAAGGGGGCGGTGGCCCGAAAAGTTTGGGAACCACTGATCTATATATACACACACGTGTAGAGCATTTGTTTCCTGGCAGCTTTGCTCTCACTGAACGGATGTGCCTGGACTCCTTCGCCTCCTGGGGCGAGGAATGCCTATTTATTCATTTATTGGCGGCTTCAAGCCAGGTAAAGCCCCAATAAACGCCTTGCACGGGGTTCAGAGAGACTATCCCGTGACAGATCCCAGCAGGAAGGAAAGGATCCGGGGCTCAGCTCTAAACCAAATTGAGTCAGGGGGAAGGGGGGGGCAACGCAGCAAAGCGCTGAAGGGCCAAAGGACGTGAGGGAATTAAACTCTGCGCTTTTAAGAGCCGAAACGCCGCCCAAAGGCCCAGCCTTAACAAATCCCCCCCGCCCCCATTATGAGCCAGCCTTGGCCGGGCATCTCCCGGTGAATAAAGAAGGCCCACAGGGCAAAGCGGCGCCGACATATTCATCCGACGCGGCGTTCCACCATACCTCCAAGAGCCGACTCCGCTGATCCCTCCGCCGAACGCACCGCGAAAGAGAGGAGGGGAGAAAGGCCGCGCCAACTGCCTTCAACGGCTGTCACAGCTCAAAAGGCCGACTCACGTCACAAGTCCGCAAGGAAAGCCTCGCCGCCGCTGTCCGGGTACCCCATTGGCCTCGCCGCCGGTCCTCGGCCAATCACTACGCAGCGGTCCCTCCTCCCAGGCGACGCCCGCTTGCCATTGGTCGGCCTCTGTTCCTGCCACGCCAGTCACGGACCTTTCTTTGGGCCGTCCTTGCTCCGGTTTGTCCGACCAATCAGAGCGTCCCCGTGGAAAACCTTATCTGGAGGCTTCTCTGTTTTCCCTTTCAGCTCCGTTTCTTGTCTCTAATTCTTTCTCCACTGTGCTTAAGAGTGGAAAAAAAGAAACTAAAAAATATTTTTTTTAAACTTTAAAAAAGGTGCAGAACTACAATCTTGTATGGTTTTATGCCTTTTAAACTATCAGCGTTGCCCCCCAAACGACTCCTGGGAATTGTAGTTTGATAAGGATGCTGATTCCCTGATAAAGTTCCCCAGTATCCTTCATATAATTGAAATTCCCAAGTTTTACCAGGGAGAAAGAATGACTACTAAGCCAATACATGCAGTCTGGTCCTATTGTGTGTGTGTTAAGTGCCATCAAGTGGCTTCCGGCTCATGGCGACCCTATGAATGAAAGTCCTCCAAAATGTCCTATCTTTGACAGCCTTGCTCAAGTCTTGCAAACTGAGGGCTGTGGCTTCCTTTATTGAGTCCATCCATCTCTTGTTGGGTCTTCCTCTTTTCCTGCTGCCCTCAACCTTTCCACTGACTCCTGTCGTCTCATGACGTGACCAAAATACGACAGCCTCAGCTTAGTCATTTTAGCTTCTAGGGTCAGTTCAGGCTTGATTTGCTCTAGAACCCACTGATTTGTTTTTTTTTTTGGCAGTCCATGGTATCCGTAACGGTCTCCTCCTACACCACATTTCAAAGGAGTCTACTTTCTTCCTATCAGCTTTCTTCATTGTCCAGCTCTCACACCCATACATAGTAATAGGGAATACGATGGCATGAATTAACCTGATCTTGGTGGCCAGTGACACATCCTTACACTTCAGAATCTTTTCTAGCTCCTTCATGGCTGCCCTTCCCAGTCTCAATCTCCTTCTGATTTCTTGGCTGCAGTCTCCCTTTTGGTTGATGATGGAGACAAGGAATAGAAAGTCTTCAACAATTTCAATTTCCTCATTGTCAACCTTAAAGTTGTGTAATTTATTAACCGAACCTATTTATTAACCGAAGGTATTTATTAACTGGAGATAAACCCTACTATGTTTGATGGGGTTTATGGTCACCTCCTTTCGATCCAAATTTTCCCAGATACAGGGTTGTTTGTTTTTCTGGGAGAATTCCAGGCTCCACCTAAGGGTTGCCAACCTCCAGGTACTAAACCTCCAGGTACTAAAATTACAACTAATCTCCAGACGATGGAGATCAGTTCACCTGGAGAAAATGGCTGCTTTGGCAATTGGACTCTATGGCATTGAAATCCCTCCCCGAACCCCACCCCCTCAGGCTCCGCCCCAAAAATCTCCCACCGGTGGCGAAGAGGGACCTGGCAACCCTATCCCCCCTGGAGATTGGCAACCCTACCTGCACCTGGCACACCAATAGACATAGCTGAGAAAGAGAAGGGACTGGTTTGGGATGTGGTTTCCTTTTTGCTCCACTTCTTTAAGTTGTCGCATGACAACTTCATAGAATCCTGAAGAGAGGACATCTTTCTTTTGCGAAGGGAATTCAAGTTGTTTTCTCTTGGTTTTTCTCCCCCTCCCATGATTCCTAATGCCTCCCAAGCTTGTTGTCTATTTGATCTCCCACTCCTCCACATAAAGCCTGCTGCCACCTCTGAATATCTCTTGCCTTGAAAACCTGGGGTCCCAATAAATGACTTGATCACACATACACAGTTGTTTTGCAACTGATGAATGCCCTGAACCTTTACAATTGGACATGCTAGAAACTGAAATACGTATCTCAACGTGATGTTTCATTTAGCAATCAAGTGAACCTGGAAAGCTATGTATCAGCAAGTTTACAAGTAAATGTAAATAGAAAAACAGTAAAAGAAGTTTTTAACCCTCATCTTCAATCTTCTAATTTAATGTTCTTTTGTTTAATCTCTCTTCTCCTTGCCATCATTTCCTTTAACTTTATCTTTGTATATACTTTCTGCTTTTTTGTTGTCTGTGTTTTTCATTTCACAGTCATACCTTTGTGCCCTTTCTTCCAGACCCTGTTTTTACTTGGCTTTCTGGGACCTTGTTCTTTGTTTTTGCCAACCTTGCAATGTTTCTTGGCTGAGAAATGGCACACTTGGGCTCTGTTGATAATCTCTCCTGCTCTTTCTTCACACACCCAGGCACCCAATAAAAGTCCATCTGGAAGTCCATGTGATGTATTAAGAATCCCCAGTTAACCTTCTCTAGATAATATAAACAGGTCCCAAGACTACCAGTACAATCATAAAAAAACACTTTCCTGAGAATAAATTCCATTGAATAGACTGAATAGGATTCTGAGTAGACCTGCTTAAATTTGTGCTCTGCAAGGCCTTACAGCACCCAGATTTTAGAAGTTAGGAACTCTTTAGAAAACTACACCACTTTCTCTCTAAGGGCAAGTCCACTCCTTCTGATTCAAGACTCACACTGAATTCACTGTCTGGATCTACTCAATATGCTACGAATCAAAATAAGTGCGGTGGCATCTTCCAATCTTATGACCAGGTGGCCTCAGAGTGCAAAATGCACATATCTGATTACTTCTAATAGCAGGCTAAGTACCTGTCTGTACACGCATAACAACAGCACAAACCCCCTAATATTGGATAATGGTCACTGTGCTGTGGGAAATGGCTGTGCATAGCATGGTTTTCATGCTTATTCTGAAAATCAGAGGAGTTGTGGCTGTAGCACTGGAAAAGGAAAGTGCATGGCATTCAAAGAGTTGACATTTGAAAACAAAGCAATCAGTTTGTAAAATGGCAAGATAGTTCTGAAGAGGAAAGGGGAGTTTTGCTGCTGTTCTCCATCTTTCTTCAATGCTGCAATTAGGGTTGCCAGGTCCCTCTTCGCGACCAGCAGGAGGTTTTTGGGGCGGAGCCTGGGGGGTGGGGTTTGGGAGGGGAAGGACTTCAATGCCATAGAGTCCAATTGCCAAAGCGGCCATTTTCTCCAGGTGAACTGATCTCTATTGGCTGGAGCTCAGTTGTAATAGCAGGAGATCTCCAGCTAGTACCTGGAGGTTGTAGTAGGAAAGAGTCACCAGTACTGTAAACAAGTTGCTAAGAATGTACAGTACATGCTCAATTATAGAAATTTCTTCTCTTTTTAAACAAAGTGAAGTGCAGTGCAAAAACTATATTACAAACGTGAACGTGAGTTTTTACAAACCTAAACATACATACACATATATACAAATATACCCTTCTCAAGAGCAACTTGGAGTATCGAAGCTTCACAGCTACTTTCAAGATTTTCTAAGACTCTTTGGAATGTCCCTTTCAGTAACTTTTGAAGCATCGCTTTCGTTGTAAAATTCCCCTCTTGAGAAGGGTATATTTGTATATAGCTGTATGTGTATGTATGTTTAGGCTTGTAGAAATTCACTTTCAGGTTTATAATGTAGTTTTTGCACTGCACTTCACTTTGTTTAAAAAGAGAAGAAATTTCTATAATTGAGCGTGTACTGTGCATTCTTAGTACCTGGAAGTTGGCAACCCTAGCTGCAATCCTATCTGCGAGTTTCACTTGGGAGTATGTCCCATTGAATTCAGAGGGAGCTACTGAAAGAAAACACATGAAGGATCAGGTTGCACAACATTCTCCTGAATATTATAACTGCCTGGAGAAAAAATCTGCTGCCCCTTAATAGAGACATAATGTTGTTGTTTTTACCAGGTCATGGCCTTATGTCCATGCCATGAAAAGCTTCAACAGTCCCATTTCAGCTAATTAAACTTATATTAAAGAAGCAGGACGTTTTTCTCCAGTCCTGTTGGCAACCTTCCTTGAATTGCAACAAATGCATTTAAGTGTTCTGTATTAAACTTCAGTAGCCAAGTGGAACCTTTTGATTCTTGCTATAAATCTTACCTTTTCTATTATAATCTCTTGTCCCACCCACCCCCAAAATGGTAAATGATATTCCTAACAACTGTATCACTGTTGTACTGGTCAAAAAGGGCAAGAGTCCAGTAGCACCTTAAAGACTAACAAAAATATTTTCTGGTAGGGTATGAGCTTGTTGTACTGGGTGGGTGGGGGGATCACAGCCCTACCCAAGTTACGGAGATTTACTGTGCAATCCTAAACAGAGTTACACCCTTCTAATTCCACAGAAGTCAACGGGCTTAAAAAAAGGGCAAGATTGCATTGTTAACTTCTGTTGGATATTAAGGCCCATAGATCGTGTGATTATGGTCAGGTTACAGTCATTCAGTGCACACAAATAAACAGACAGAGTCTTTCCTTCTTTTAGAATCAAAACTTTATCTAAAAGGAAAGGGTAAACTGGGATAAAACAAATACAATCCTTACTACCAAATCTAGTTTCCTATAAACTTGCTAGATTTCTTGAGCAGGAATCTAAAAGCTTAATGGCGACCCTCTCTGCTCCTGGGAGAGCAGAGACGATCCATACTGTTTCTGTAGAATCCAAAGGTGTGTGACTGACTGCCTGGGGCAGCTTCTCTTCCTGTCTTAAACAAAGGAGAGCAATTAACACATTGAGCCTAAGTGAGGTAGTCAATGGTGATCTACTGACCATTTGCTTAAGATTGCAATGAAATTGCATCATATTCTTGAGTCTATCTAAACATCAACATAAACAAAGTTAACTCTTAGCTTTCCTGACAGAGACGAAACTCGCTTCCTATACCCAACAACTTCCATTGGTAACTTGAATATATTCAAGTAATGTTGGGAAATGTATTATGTACTTAACTCCACTATTGATATCAACGAAACCTGCAGCCAAATCCTGTATTTACTCAGAAGTAGGGCCTCTGACTTCAGTGGAGCATACTCCCAAGTAAGTGTGCATAAATAGGATAGTAGCTTTAAACGTTTGTTTTTAATTTGGCTGTATGACAATGATATTTAAGAAATCTGGGTGGGATTAAAATGATTTGTGAAACAAATCCTACCTCTGAAAAACATTTATTAGATACAACAGTCTAGCATTCCAATGGGATTTATCTCCAAGTAAGCATGCTTAAGATCACAGCTAATGTTCAGAAAGGGTCTAATATTTCTCTTATCCCTGCAAAAGGAATCCAAAGAACACAAAATATAAACAGAGTTGCCAACAGTCCTGGCAAATAATGTCCTGCTTCTTTAATAGTGGCTTCAAGTGTGAAAATGGGCAGCTGAATCTTTTCATTGGCATAGAGATAAATATCCCATTGAGCCTCTTTTTCTCCAGATAGTTGGCAAACCTAAGTACAGCTAAATGCACAGGTACCAATACAAACTTCTGTACAATGCAAGTGAATTTACAGAGCTTGTAGACTGGAGGCCCCTATGCAATAATGAAAAAGTTTCTTGATGAATCTAGTTTCATTCTTTTCATACTAAGTTTTCCTGGTAGCTAAAATAAAGAGCTTTAAACTCAAGATGTTTAAAGTCTAATTTTAGGGAGTCATGCAATTTGAGTAATTCCACTGGTTCATCAAGTCCTCCGGATTTCCACAACAAAGCTTAGCATTTCTTTTTGTGGCTTACTTGTTTTTAACAAGAAAGCAATTCTTAGGCAACAGGGCAATTAGCATGATCACGAATTTGCACAATTTTACTGTGAATTAAATCACTGAGGTACAAATACCATATATAGTTTAATTATTCATTGTTATATTAGTTAGGGAGCGGTGGAGTCTGATCTGGAGAACCGGGTTTGATTCCCCACTCCTCCACATGAGCGGCGGAGGCTAATCTGGTGAAATGGATTTGTTTCCCCACTCCTACACATGAAGCCAGCTGGGTGACCTTGGGCTGGTCACACTCTCTCAGCCACCTCACAGGGTGTCTGTTGTGGGGAGGGGAAGAGAAGGTAATTGTAAGCCGGTTTGAGTCTCCCTTAAGTGGTAGAGGAAGTGGGCATATAAAAACCAACTATTATTATGAAGCTGCCTTTTATTAAGTAAGACTATTTCCTTCTTTGATCGAGTGTCAAGCTTACTGGATCAAGGGAATGCGGTTGATATTGTTTACCTAGACTTAAGTAAGGCTTTTGACAGGATTCTCCATGATGTTCTAATGGGTAAAGTAGAGGACAGTGGACTGGCCTCTAGGATAGTTAGGTGGATAGGGCACTGGTTGGAGAACCGTGCTCAAAGAGTAGTCAATGGCATAGAGTCCAATGGCCAAAGCGGCCATTTTCTCCAGGGGAACTGATCAGTTGTAATAGTGGGAGATCTTCAGCCACCACCTGGAGGTTGGCAACCCTAGATAGTATGGTAAGGTAATAGCCTTTAGACATATTACCTTCATTATCTGTGGAAGGTATTTAAAACAGTGTGACCATGGGGGAAAAGTTGGGGCATTCATTACCAGCAACGTTGCAGACACTGTCCAATAGGTGCCCATGGCATTCCCAGCAACCACAGCCTAGATTCAACAACAAAATATTCACTGTTGTAACAGAACTGCTAGCTGGGAAGAAAGCTACATTCTACTGACAACAAAAGATTATTGTTTTAGTGCTGGGGACCTTCCCCCTAGCAACAGCACCAACATAAGGAAAGATATCTGGAACCTTTTGGAGTTACAACTGCATTGCTTTGAGGGAAGACATTTGGACCCTCTTAACAAATGAGTAATAGCTATGCATTTTCTGAATTCAAAACTAATAATCTGGAAAGGTCCATAGGAGCAGATCACCCATCAGCACAAAACCATGATTCTACTCCCGGAGATGAGAATTATAGAGATGGCTATGATTCTACCCATAGAGAAAACTTAGAATATTAGTAGCCTGGCCGAAGGAAGGAAAATACTGTTGCCAAAGATGCTTTGGCCAGGTCTGAGAGAGGTTTTGTATGTGCGGCTCTCTTTATGCACCTCTTCTGTGTGTAAATGCTACCAAAGTAAACCCAAAAAATATGATTCATACATCACTTGACATACAGGAGCTCAAAGGGACCTTTCTGCAACATTTTACCACTTATAAGAAACTGTACTTTTTTAACGTTTCAGCTCCAGCAGCCATGCACGCAGGAAAGCTTTAAATTTGGAAATCTTTGCCCAGACAGGCTCAGGTTGACTGCTTCTGGGAGGCTGCTTCTTCTACATGACCAGTCCTGATATTATCTAGACCTTTGGCTTGTTGTTAAGTACGCTATCTTATCCATTGGTTTAAGTGCACACAAGACATACTGAATCTGCAAGAGCTACACATAGTCTAAAATATGTTGGATGCTATAAACCAAGGTGCTTGTTTAACTTAAATCAACATTCATCTTTTACCATCCTTGAGATCATGCACTGGGGAAATGTGTTTGTTCCCCCGCCCCCGCAAAAAAACAGGAGCAAACATCTGAAGGAGAGGGAACAAGAAAAAAAAAAGAGCAAGTTAAGGGTCAGTTTACTACTGCATCACAGAGGAAACAATGCAAACATTTTGTGCATGATGCCTTCTCCATGCTTATCCTATTACTTGATTCAGACATGCTGATAGTGCTTCTTTCCATGAATTAACATGCTGGCAGAGATCAGTGCTTGCGCCAGGTGGAAGAAACATGTTATTAGCTCTACAACGCAGCATGAGGAAATCACGCAAGGAGGAGGGCTTTTCCAGATTCCCCCTTAGGAGAGAGGTCATGGGTAGACTGGCCCTAATTTGCACCCTGTTAACCAGACTCTCTCTAAACTTACGGGGGTGTGGATCAGTTAACATTCAATTAACTTTTCAATTAACTACAAGCAGCGTAAATTTACCTAAAGCCTGGCACAAAGTAGAGTAGATAAGGAAATAATTGGTAAATTAAAAAAAAAACCTCAGCTTTCCCCAGCAGGGATTTTAAACTGATGAAGGCTGCAGCAGGAAAAAGGGTCTCCCCCCACCCCGTGCTGCAAACTCAATCCATGGCTGGTTTAAAAAACAAACATATAGGAATGTCAGGTAGTTCAACCATAATCTCCTGCATTTCTTCTAGTTTGGCCTTAAAACTGAGATTATTTTGCAGTGGTGAATAGCTAATTCATTCAGGGCAACTACTAAGACAGGGATGGCTGAACACATTTTGCTTCCGGCCATGGAAAAACAAATTGTATACATACACTCCATGCGGGAAGTTCCAGACATTCTCCAAGAACCAAACATACACAATGAAATTCCTTCCCTTTGCATTTTCCCATGATCAATAACAGCTTTAATAACACATAGGCCTTTTCTGCATGGGTTGTTTTTGTTGCCATCAACCCCCGAGTACTTTGGGACTTTGTTTTTCATTATGCATACATTTTCCAACCTTTACAAGTTGCCTCGCTCTCCCCTCGTTTTCCCCACATTTTGTGGATGCTGTTTTACCCTGAGTTTAATGTCTGCCTTGATCCCAAATCGAAAGCTGGCCCTGTGCATACTTGTCAATTCGAGGTTTTGTCCCCACACCCATTCTCACTGCTCCCTCCCACTTATCTTTCCCCTTCATCCAACCACTCCCCTTGAAGCTGGAATACTATGAGGCTGCTTATTTGGTCAGCTTCACAGTGAGTGTTGGTCAGTTTCAGATCTCAGCCTGAACAGGTTTTTTTGTTTGCCAGTAGCAAGAATACTGAAATAATCACAAAGGACTTATGAGGCTGTTTATTTGGTCAGTTTCACAGCAAGTGTTGGTCAGTTTCAGACCCCTGTGCAGAGTGATTTGAGAATTCGACTGCAAATACTGTGCCAGAGTGCAGCATATCCAGCGGAAACAATCTGTGTATAAAAGGCCTATGTTTTTAAATGTTTTTTAAAGCAACTAATCGGGCTTCACTATCCTTATACATGTGCCTTTTTCCAACTCAGGGGCACTTACAGGGATTCAGTGAACCAGACTAATTACCTCCCCTTGGTTTTATGATTGATTAAATGATGAATAATTATTTAATGAGTTCTACGTGCTTGCCTACAGCGTAATGACCCTGTTGTTCTCCCCCTCCCGCATTGTCTAAAGGTGAATGATTCCTCTATTCTGCAAGAGAGAATTCGTTGCAGGAAATTCTTTTTTGTATGGAAGGAGATTTAATTATGCAATTGCCACCTACAGCCTGAAATAGTACAGTCCAGTTTTCCCACTCCAGTGACAATTAGATCTGAAATTGTATCTGATATACACAATACAGGTGTGAAAGCACCACAAAGATGGAGGAAATAAAAGCTGCAATCCTAAAATACTTACCAGGAAGTCTAGCTTTATTAGATTAGACTGACAAAATGATCTTAAACGCATTTACACAAAAGTAAACCAGGTTTTTGTTTTAGTGCGATTAGAATCCCAGTAGGTAATTCCCCATATGACCTTCAAATACAATAGCATTCTAAATGACTTTTAAAAAATAATTTTAATTGGATTGTCTTGCAGTTTAACAATCTTGATATTCATGTGACACTGCCTTCAGGCCAGCCTAATACTGGTTTTTCTAGAGAAAGGAATTCAGGACTGCCTTCCGGTTATGTTCCACCATGACAGATTCACTCACTTGAACGAAACCTTCTGAAGGTGCCGTCCTGCAAATATGTGAGACCAGCGACTGCCTGTTCACATGCATTCCTGGTGGCAGCTGCCACCTTGTGGAACAGGCTGCCTGAGGAATTCAGGAAGCGCCCCCACCCCCACTTGTCATTCTGCAGGAGGGCATTTTTATAAAGAAATTAGAACAGCCATATAATGGAACAGCTGCAGACTTTGTTTTTATAAGGTAATAGGGTTGTAGTCTATTGCAGTGTTTGTTGTATGCATCATCTTCCTTTTAGTGCATCGCCTTGTACCTTTGTAACCTACTTTCTGCGTTATAGTATAGCATGCTTTAGACAGGTTTTTTTGTATGCATTGTTTTCCAGTTCTGTAATCTAGTCCTTCTGCATTGTTCTTTGGTGGTTTTGTACGGTCTAGTTGAGAGATATTGTGTGTGTGTGTGTGTTGTATTCTACTTCCAGGCTCAGCAAGAAAGGCAGTCTATAAAAGAAGTAAATAACAGTGATGAATGATGGCAGCAAATAATAATGAAAGATAAATAACAATGCTGAATGATAGTAGCAAATATGCAGCTGTGATATATGCTCATGTAATAAGGGTTAGATAACTCTGTATAAAGAAGTATATTCTTAACAGTGGAAACCTTAAGAGAAATGATGATATATCCCCATACTTCTCGTTTTTCCACACTTACCGCCATTCCTCAAAGAGCCTTTCCTTTCACGTTGCTTTGTGTTGCAGTACTGGAGAAACTTGCAAGGTTTGCTTCCTAACCAGACATAGTTTTAGTTTGATGGTTAGAATCCCCTTTGGGTTTCTTCACTTTCTTTTACAATCTGAAGCATCCTGATATAAGGGGAAAGAGTCCATTGCATGCATATGGCTGAACCAAGTCTGCTCAAAGGTAAACCCCATGCTGTTTAATGGGGCTTACTTTCAGGGAAGGCTCCTTAGAATCGCAGCCAAAGCTTTCTATAAAGCCTTGGGGAAAACATAATCTCTTATCCTAACCTACATCACACACTCCTGATAGAACTGAGGAAAGAACTGGAGCGTGCATTATGTGCAGTCATGGGACTGTCCACTAGGGGGCAAAAGGGTTATTTTAAAAAATTGTTCCGGGAGTAAGGGTTAAAATTCCAGTTTTTCTAGGGGGGGATAGATTTCTTTATCTGATGGAGCGAAATAAAGTCTTACAGCATTTTAAAAATTAATAAGAATCATAATTGAATACATTTTTATGAATTAGATTCCATTTCATCAGATGTATGAAATGTTGTCTTTGGTTTAAAGAGAGAGATGCCAACTACCCGGAAAAAAATATCTTGCCCCCTTAATAGAGGATTAATGGGATGTTATTTTCTAGGTGATGTTATTTATTTTCATGCTATTAGAGACAAGACATTGTTCTCCAGGCCTGAAAACAGGCCTAAGATATATAGATATGGGTACAGAGAAAAATCAAATCATAAACAGTAAGAAGAGAAGAAGAAGAGTTGGTTATTATACCTTGCTTTTCTCTACTTTTAAGGAGACTCAAAGTGTCTTACAATAGCCTTCCCCTCCCCACAACAGACACCCTGTGAGGTAGGTGGGGCTGAGAGAGCTCTAAGAGAACTGTGAATAGCCCAAGGTCACCCAGCAGGTTTCATATGGAGGAGTGGGGAAACAAACCCGGTTCACCAGATCAGAGTCCGCCATTCATGTGGAGGAGTAGGGAATCAAACCCCATTTTCCAGATTAGAGTTCGCCGCTCTTAACCACTATGCCACGCTGGAACCAAAACCCATTACATTTCTATGTGAAGCTCAAATGTATTCAAGGTAAGATCTCTAACTGTTACTGAACAGGTCAGTGATGTGAAAGCTTACTGTTCTCACTTATATACATTTGAACTTTGCATTCCATGACCTTTTGGCCCAACTATTTATCCCTCTCTACGCATATCCACCATCTCAGAATAACCGCTTAGACGTTTCATTCCTGGGAGTATATTTCAGAATAACTTCTAATGAGTCTGATTAGGCTTATGCCACAATAGATCTGTTAGTATTTAAGGGGGCACAAGGCTCCAGTCCAAAACTGGAACTATGGAGAAAAAATTAACATCCGGTCTATGCTATTAAAACCGTTACATCTAAACAAAAGAATGAACAGGAAGAATATATAAATGTATCGGTTAAAACACACTTGAACAAACACTAGAACTGCGTAGCCGAGAACTAAGGAGGTATAATTTTCAGGTCAGCAATAGTTGGAGACTAAACAACGTTAAATTCTGTAGATAGGTCTCCATAGGCAAAAGTTTGGAGTCAGTGACTCCCAGAACACCCAATTAGAAAAACTGCTTTTGTTTAGGATCAAAGGGTTCCAAAATAAAGCAGCTCTTATGATGACATCCTGCAGGGTCTATATTCTGAACATCCCACAGCCACTCACCCTTCAAGGTATTCTGGGCATGGCTTGGCTGTATGTCCAGGTGAGTGGATATTAAGGGTCAAAGGTTGGGTGCGAAAAGCCTCAATTATGTATAGAAATATATTAATTTTAAGGCGCTGATATCTATATTAAAAAACATTTAAAAGTTATATTAAAAGAAAGCACAAATGGCAACTAATACAGGTTGATAAACTAAAACCACATTCCAAACGCGTTTTGCCCCCCTGGCCTTCATCAGTGGTCTAATAACATCACTTATAATGCACACCAATACATAATACAACATGTATAACAGTATTATAGCAGAATTATAACAACCCAGGTATGTCTGTAGGGATGTATTTGACTCTGTGCCCAATATATTCTCTAAAATTTATAAAATTAAAAAAGTCACTGCGGTGGAATACTTTCTGCTTGTTCTTTTCTGGGCTGTGTTAACCTTTCATACAAGATGTGCATACCAGTATCAACCAGATATCTTTCTTTTAATATAATTTTTAAAATGTTTTCAATATAGATATCAGCTCCTTAAAATAAATAAATTTATATACATAATTGAGTATTTTCCCACCCAATCTTTGGGTACCCAGCTTTGGTTTTAGGTTGGGTCTTTCCTTCCCCCTTTTGTTTTTTTTTTACTAAGGGTCAAAGACATTCCATTCCATTCCATAAACCTTTAATGGCATAGAGAAGAGGGTCAAAGACATACTGGGATTCAGAATATGTCATATGCTCTTTCATTTAACCTCGGCCTTATGGGATGGTCAGCAGCATGCTGAAAATTAGACCGCGGGACATAGTAACAGGAGTCAAGGAGGAGTTACATAAAAGATCCGCAACACAGTTTTTCAGGCTGCAGACACTCAATTCAACATCAATAACAAGAGTTTTATGTATTAGTTGTATGAATTGATACATGTTTACACCTTGGGCAGAAACATGGCCTTGAATACAGAGAACCAGTGTGGTGTAGTGTAGCCAGTGTGGTGTAGTGGTTAAGAGCGTGGAGTCTGATCTGGAGAACCGGGTTTGATTCCCCACGCCTCCACATGAGCAGCAGAGGCTTATCTGGTGAACTGGATTTGTTTCCCCACTCCTACACCCGAAGCCAGCTGGGTGACCTTGGGCAAGTTACAGTTCTATTAAGAGCTCTCTCCGCCCCACCAACCTCACAGGGTGTCTGTTGTGGGGAAAGGAAGGTGATTGTAAGCCGGTTTGAGTCTCCCTTAAGTAGTAGAGAAAGTCAGCATAGAAAAACCAACTCTTCTTCAACTATATTCTGCTTTTCTATCAAACACGCTGTGCTAGAGCTGCCGTATGCAGCGGCACAATTAAATCTATTTAATCCAACCTTCCTTGGTGACCATGCTGCCCTCTGGTGGTTCCCAACCCACCACTTGGGAACAGCTGCTTGAAGATACAAAAATGGTATATAGTACAATGCACATTTTATTAAAATACTGTATTCGTTTCCAATCTACATTTTGCATATTCCACAATCACACCCCTCCTGTGTTTCAATCCTGAAATGAATTCAATGATCAGAACAGGGTCATGCAGCAGAGGTCCCCAGATGATGACGGCCTCGGCCAGCATCTAGCAAAACTAAGAGGGGGGTGAGAATCGTTCAGCACACTGCAGGCAGGCCAAAGGTTAACAGGGACGAGGAGGAAGAGAATGGGCTTTTGCTGCCCCTTGCTCATTGTTAAATCCACAATATCCGCGTCTTCTTCCATACTCTGTGTGCCAACCATCAATGACAGAAATATCAAATAGTGTATATCTGGGGGTTTTAAAAAATACATGTTCTTGTATCGAAAGTCACTGTGTCGCCAAGGGGTTTCCCAAACTTCAGTGAATTGTTGCTGTTTTGTGGCCTCTTGTGGGGGAAAAAAGAAATCCGAGGTCGATCTTTTTTGCCCACATTTTTCATACACAGATGTGCGTGTGTTTGAAACAGGGTTGCCAGCTCCAGGTTGGGAAATACCTGGAAATTTTGGGGGCGGAGCCTGAGGAGGGCGGGGTTTGGGGAGCGACTTCAATGCCATAGAGTCCAATCGCCAAAGCAGCCATTTGCTCCAGGGGAACTGATCCCCGACGCCTGGAGATCAGTTGTAATAGCAGGAGATCTCCAGCCACCACCCGGAGGTTGGCCACCCTAGTTTGAAAACCCCTAGGTTGTGGTGATGCCGGGGGGCGGGGGGCGAAGAGTTGGCACGCTCCTAAGTAAGACCTAGTAAAACGGTGCATGAGCATAATTCCCAGTGGGTCGCCGTGTTAGTCTGTCTGCAGTAGTAGAAAAGGGCAAAGAGTCCAGCAGCACCTTCAAGACTAACAAAAATATTTTCTGGCAGGGTATGAGCTTTTGTGAGCCACAGCTCACTTCTTCAGCGCATGAGCAGGCATGGCAACACGCACGTTGCTTTTCTTCTCAACACAATAGTCGGTTGCTCCCCACCCTGGCCGGGGAGGGGGGGGAACGTCTGGAGGCTCTGCAAAGCCCTTTTATAGGTGAGGGGTATAAAAGGGAGCCAAATAAGTGGGGCTGAGGAAGGGAGGGAAGGCCCCCCCTGCAGAGGCGGCCGCCAGCGGGAGGGGAGCGCCTGCTGGGAACAAGACGTTGGCAGGGGCGTAGGAGGGGAAAGTCTGGTAGGCCAAGGGGTTGGGGGCTGGCGGGCTGGGCCTCCCCCCCCCACCCGCTCCCGCTGCAGGGGGCAGAGCGCTGCCCGCGCCCTCCGCCCCGGGGTTCTGCTTCTTCCACTTGGTCCGGCGGTTCTGGAACCAGATCTTGACCTGCGTCTCGCTCAGGCTGAGCGCCAGCGCCAGGTTGAGGCGCTCGCACACCGACAGGTAGCGCGTGGCGCGGAACTTGCTCTCCAGGGCCACCAGCTGCTCGTAGGTGAAGGCCGTCCTGGCCCGCCGCGGCTTGGCGCAGCCCGCCTCGGCCCGCCGCCGCTTGCAGGCGGCCGGGGAGCCGGCCTCGTCCGCATCCGAGGAGGCGGCCAGGTCGGGCGAGTGCAGCGCGGCCAAGGCGGCCGCCGGCGGCGGGGCTGAGCGGCTGCCGGCTCGGCCCGGCGGCTCCTCCTCCTCCGGCTCCGATCCCTGCGGGGGCTCCGCTTCGCAGGCTGCATCTGCAAGACACACACACCCACAGGCCGTTTTTGCAGGGTCGGTTTGGATGCCCACTCCCAGCTCTTTTTTAAAAGGCTCAAGGGAAAAAGGCTCTTGTGCTGTATAAAGTGGGAAAGAAACAGAAACAGCGCCAATTATCAATGCAGTTATATACGTTGGGTGCAAATATATATTGTTTGTTATTTATGTAGTCACTGTGTGTGTGTGTGTGTATACATATATATATATTATGTATACACACACACACACACACACAGTGACTACATAAATAACAAACAATACATAAAAGACAAAAATTCACTTAATAAAGGTAAGTACTAAACGTTGTAACTATCACTGATATCACCCAATATATATAACTGCATTGATAATTTGTGCTGTTGCTGTTTCTTTCCCTTTTTTAAAAGGCGGCTTTAACAGTGCCTATTCGCGGCCCCTGCGCAAAAGGAGAAATTCCACCCCCCACCCCCCAACTTGCCTGCTGCTTCGTCCCTGTTTGCATAGCCATTAGCATAAGCATAGCTAACGGGCCGCTATTGTTTTGCAAGGTTCCTTCAAGGGATTCTTCTCGGCTTCGGCGGAGCAACCACAAAAGGTCGCGTTATAGGAGCTCTTAAGTAATGGGAAGATCAGGGTGACAGAATGAGACCGGCGGGCTTTCCCAGACACGCGTGCTCGTCTGATCGAGACTGACCCGCGTGATTCCTATTCTCCTCCCTGGAAGGGGGCCCTCTCCGCATGGATCTGCATCAACTGGGGCACAAACAGACACGTGTGCTTCGTTAGCAGCTGCTGTCCCCTTGCATTTCGCGCTAGGTTCAATCTCATGACGCTCCCTCGTTTCCGATGTAAGATGTGGGCTCAGAGGAGCTTACACGGAGACCTTGGCCATTTATGCATGGGAAGTTTTGCCTTGGGTTTGCTGCTTTCTAGATGCACGTTTTTCCCATCCAAATTCTCAAAACTCAACAATAAGCCCCTATGCAGAGTTTTGAGAATTTGGACGAGGAAAAGGTGCATCTAGAGATCAGCAAATCCAAGGCAAAACCTCCCACGCGTAAATGGCCCTAGTTGTCAGGCATCTCTATATGGAACATCTGGAGTGATCAACACAATTATGCACCAATACAAATTTAACCATAAACAACAAAGTTCAATAAGTGCATTCGAGCATACGCAAAGTGCCTTTCCCCCGAGGCTTCTTACCAGGCAGCCAGCTATGGTTGGGCACGAACCCCCGAGGCGCTCTTAAACTCATTTCAGTAAAGAGCTTCTGATAGTTTAATAAATAACGGAGGCTGTAATCCTGACGGCACTTTCCTGTGAGTAAGTCTACTTGAATAACATGTGATTTACTTTAGAGTAGACCAGCTTAGGCTTGCTCCGCATCTCACACACTTCTTGTTAAAAAAAAATCCCTCGCTATTAAAAAAGGACGTGGATTAGCTACAGAGTAGGCATACAGCGGGGTCGCAGCCAATGAAATCACGCAACGGCTTGCGGGAGGCATGAATGAATGAACGAACGAGCGTTTTCCTTGTTACAAAGCCTGTGTCAAGCCATCGAAAGTCTTATGACATTTCCAGGTCTTTCTACTAAAAGGTTTTGGGGGGAGGTGGGAACAGAAATGGATTTCTTGCGAGAGCATCAGGGAAGAAAAAAAAAGTTACTAAAGTTTTTTTTTTTAACAGCCGTAAATCCTCTCCCCCCCTCCCCCCTCCTTTTCCATCTTCTTTCCCCTGCCCTGCTAATAGAGTTTCAGATTTGTGAAGGGGCGGATCGATAGATGTCATCTATTAAAGGTAAGTTTTAATCGAACAATATTAGGATCAGACAGGGGAGGGAAGAGGGTTTGAAGTCGGTACCTGCAAGCTGCGGGAAGGAGATACGCAGGAGCCGGTAATAGGTTATCGATCAAGGGGGAGCGAAGGCATCCTCGGGGGGGGGGAGGTGGGGGGGAGGCCGCAGGAACAATTATCTCGCTTGTCCTTTGCCCGGCGCGTCCCGCTGCCAATCAGGCCCCCATCAGACCGGGCTGAGCTGAAAACAATCGCGGGCGGCGGGGTCTGCGCTTCCCCACCAGAGCTTGGGGGCGCTGCGAGCTCAGGCAGGACTCCGCCAGGTCGCTTTCCTTTCCTGCGTGACATCTTCAAGGGGAACTCCGGCCGGGGTCTGATCGCCTGTAACCCTGGCCGCTGGGCTTGATCTGGGGCTGGCTGGGTGGGGATGGGGAGATGCCAAGCCGGAGGTCCCTACAGTTCCAACAACCCATGGCCCAAAAGGACAGGCCCTTCTGGTTCAGAAGGCGTCCCCTCCATTGGGGAGTTCCTTTCAGCTCAAAGGCTTGTCCCCCTAAACCCCCTAAACTTTGGCATTCCAAGGCTTAGCTCTGGGACGTGCAGGCAAGTGGACCGGGAAAAATATCTTGCCCCCTTAATAGAGGAGTAATGGGATGTTATTTTCTAGGTGATGAAAAGGGACGCTTTTTTCATTTCCACCCCCACCCCTGACATGGTTTGCTGTGCTTATCCCTGGCTGCAAGGTAGAAATTCAGGGGGTGAAGTCGGGGTGCCCGTCTCTTCCCACCGCAAAAAAAAGCTTCACCTGCTGACTTTCTGCCTAATGTGCAATTGCTAAAGGGGTCCTGCGAGAGCGGAAGGGCGGTGGAGGCTGCAGCCTTGCTAAGGCAGTGAGGAGGGCCAGTACTCCCCTGCCTTTCACATCTCTTTGTTCAGAAAGGGATTCAGAGTATTTGAAGTTTTGTCCACCTGCTACTATTTGGTGGTAAAGTTGTGGCCCTTTTAAAAAGTCCTCCCCCCACAACATTCTCCTTCATACTAATCCAACAAATTGAATTCAAGCCAACTTTGGCTGCATCCCACATCCCCAAACTCTAAAATACCATTGCGGGCTGCAAACTCCACATTGCTATATGGGGTCTAGTGTATCCTGGGTGCTAAACCAAGTCAAGTTGCAGCAGCTGCCAGAGTAGTCACTGAAATCCTGAAGTTGTCTCATATACTACCCTAAGTTTAAGTAGGGTCACTCTACTTGGCTGGGATGGCAAAACCTAACAAAATAATTGCTTTTCAGTTTTAATCTACGAGGACAATCATTCTCGACATTTGACTCATCCATTATGGTTTGCCATGAATGAATCAACTCGAGGATTTTCTAACAACAAACATCCCAGGCACAGATCAAATAAAACTGAACGCATCGCCTACCATGATACGCCTGTAGCTTATTCCGCTGGTGGCTGGGATGTCTTTCTGCTGCAACTCTTGCCAAACTTTTCTCCTGCTGTCCTGCGTGGGGGATGCTCTCCCTCCTCCCTGCCGCTGGATTGTTTTTACTGGTAAATTTCTGAGGATCCAGGATGTCCAAGATGGAGAAGGAGATTTTAGTGTGGACGGGGGCCCCCTTGGCCCCACTGTCCTGACAGTCCAGCATTCCCTCCCTTCGAGCTCCGGAGAGATCTGCGGTGGTCCAGGGCTTGCGGCAAATGCACCGCCAGGTGAAGAGCCAGCTTTGCTCCGGAGAAGATGCCTGGCTCGATCCCAGGGGGAGGCTGTCCATAAGAGGCAGGAGGGGGCCCCTCCTCAGATGCAACCGGCGTGCACTTCAGAGATGCTCTTTTAGAGGGAAGGGGATTCTCTGCTTCAGTGGAGGGGTGGGGGAGAGGAGGAGGAGGATCCAGGCATGACAAGCAGGGGTTGGGATTGAAAGGAGGGGGCTATCTACATACTATTGGCACTTTCCTTTTAAAAAAAAATCCACCAGCCTGCCCAAACACGTGGAGAAGAGCACATCCTTATAATCCATGGATATTGCAGTCTTTTTGACTGGCTCCAGCTTTAGGGTACGAACTGGCAGTGAAACATGTTTCCCACAATACATGAGCCATTGGGGTAAGAATGGGGGGTTATATTTCTTCCCTTGGGTTACTTTATTAATGACCCCTTCACAGTGAGAATTCTGCCGTTTGTTTTTTTAAAGTGCAGGCATCAACTCGGTATTCTGATATTTTTACTAGTCTTGGAGCAGACAGAATTTCATATCAGAAAGAAAAGATGTCAGGTCCTTGTTGCTCTCTCCAAGGATGTCTTGTGCTTAGCTGTGGAGACTTACTCAGTTGTGAATTAAAAAGAACCCCGTACATGCTCTTCGGTTGCCAACTGACCTGGAGAAAAATATCATTTTAAAAAAACATATAAAGGCTTAATGTGTGGAAACGGACAGCTGAAGGTTTTCATAGCATGGAGGTAACTCTCCATTAAAATGTCAGAACTTTTTTGTTTCCCGGCAGTTTGCAGCCTTTAACAAGTCCAAATACACCACTATCCATAGGTTCCAGGGCTGAGCCCCACAATGGAGATTTTAACTAGTGGTTGAAGTGTCGGATTAGGATATGGGAAACTCCGAATTGAATCCCCAATCTGCCAAGGAAACATGTTGGATAACCTCGACCCTGGCAAGTATTTGAATGGGAGACCTCTGAGGAATACCAGGGGAATGACACGGAAGAAAGCAATGGCAAACCACCTCTGCATGACTCTTGCCTTGAAAATCCTATGGGGTCACCATAGGTTAGCTGTGACTTGATGGCACAAAAATAAAATACTGATCCTAGTCCTATACTGTAACTGCTATGCCATCTGGGCCCAAAGGGATCACTAGGGTGCCATATGGAAACACTTAGATTCAACTCCAGTAGCATCTTAGAGACCAACAAGAGTTTCAGGGTATACATTTTGAAGAGTCAAAACTCCCTTTGTCTGGCACAAGTAGAGTACACAGCTACTCTATGAAACTATATGGAAACATATAGCCACTGGAACCACTTGTAGGTGAATATCAGTGCAAACCTAAAAACTCTTTCCTGGGACTAAGCCCCATTGAGTAGACTTAAGTAGGATTTTGAGTGGGACTGCTTAGGTCGGCACTGTATGAGAGCTGCTTCAGTTGAAATGTAGCAGTTGAAAGGCAAGGTAATACAGGAGTTCTGTCTGTAGCAATTGATATATGATGGCTAATCTTTGGGCAGATGACAAGCACACTTTTCATTGTCTTTCTGGTCAAGGAAAGGCCTCTCTACATCCCTCCCATATGTTTCATTTTGATACAGGAAACAGAAGTGAATTTTAATGAGTCCACTGTTGTCAGGTATTTCAATATTTTAAAAAATTCAAAGGAATGACATATTCAAAGAAAAACCTGAGGGAAAAGCAGGCTAGCTATGTTAACAAGAATATATGACATTATTTGGAATTATTCTAGTATTTTTAATTCATAAGGGCTTCATGATGTGCTTTCTCTGGTACTTCCACAGAACAGTACTGTGAAAAGGTCATTCTTGTTCATGTTTTTCCCATGGAAAACCATGCCGAGACAGAAGCATAGCTGGTGCCAACAAAACTGGTGAACTCTGCTCTCTCAAGAACTTGTTGAACTAACTCTACCTTAGGCCGCATAGGGTCCCATTGGAGTAACTGCTAACTCACTTTCTATACTCAGCATTCCTAATATGGAGAAAAATCTCTCCTACCCACAAATAAACAGTGAAAAATAGGGAGGGTCAATATCCAGTCATTCTGATGCTCTGTAAAAGGAGGTGTTAAAATGCACTAAATGTAAACTTCCATATTCACTGATTCTGAATATGTATCACATGGGTTCTGAAAGCAGAGACCTGTAGTCTTCCTTTGATAGTGTGGGTTTCCAGGGAAGCAAATGTCCCCCACGGTGTTACAGGCCTGCCCCTTGACTGAAACCCAATTTGCAATAGAAGAGAGAGCCTATTTTTGAAATTGCCATCAAGAAACCCCAGTAGTAAAATACATTGACTGCAAATGCGCATTCTAGTTTGAAAGGCTAGGTAGGCTGAGGCATCTGGATCTTGAAAGCCCAGGGAATTTCAAAGCTCCCCAGTGATCTGCTGGGGAAATCTGGGAACAAAATGCCTTCTCCCTGCCCCACCCCCCCATGGGTTAAAAGACAGGCTATAACATGGGAGAAGCAGCTCATGCTGTGACATTTTTAAAAGGCAAATAAGTAGAGTCTACACACATGCACACACACGCACAAACCTATCAATTTCACCCAAAAATGGCACAGGAAGGCTAACAATTACCTTGCACTTCTCTATTTTGCTATGGAACGATGGGGCAATAAAGTGAATAGGAGAAAACCAACTGATTGCATTTAGACCTGTCCTTAGCTGACGTTGTAAATTACTCTTGTAAAGGAGCATATTCCTTCAGCGTTTCACATCCCAAAACTCCTTGTCTCCCTTTGGCAGTCACACAGTTAATCCAAGCACTTTTCAAATTACCCACTGAAACCCCTTCCAGTGCAATTCTAAACAGAGTCAGACCCTACTAAGTCAACTGAAGTCAATGGGTCTGAGCCGTAAACTGTCTGCAACTTGGGACCGTTACCTTCGTCTTAATTGTTCCTTGGTCTTGTAAAATACGCATCGCCAGCCGGGTTCACAAGTTAGAGTGGGCACATTTACAATCTGTGTTGAGCAATTATCTTGTTATATTCAATATATGTACAGCTGATCATTGTTATTTAAACTCCACATTTATCCACATTTCCTGGACGCTTGTTTAATTTGTCAAGTGAATGTGTTGGCTCTGTCTTACAAACAAGTGTACACATTTACTTGAAGAATGTACATATGCTGCATATTCTCTGTTATGACCCCACCTTATAGAATGGCTTCCCCAATGAAGTCAGGAAAGTTCTGGGTATTCCATAAACTACATAAAACTGAATCAAAACTGAATCAAAGTTCAATCCTGACAGAAGTTGGTTTCAGGTAGCAGGCTCAAGCTTGACTCAGCCTTCCATCCTTCCGAGGTTGGTGAAATGAGTACCCAGCTTGCTGGGGGTAAAGAGAAGATGATTGGGGAAGGCACTGGCAAACCACCCCGTCAACATAGTCTGCCTAGTAAATGTCATGATGTGATGTCACCTCATGGGTCAGTAATGACCCAGCACTTGCACAGGGGACTGCCTTTACCTTTAATAGAGCTATCTTGTAACAAAACAGTTCAGGAAGATGCTTTAATGAAGAGAAAACAACTATGGACTGTACTACCATGTATAGTAGGTACGATCTGTTGCTGTATGAGTTATCTATTATATAATTTCTGCATTGTTTAACGTAGCATGTTAATACTCATTTCTTTTTCAGCTTTGTTTCAGATTTCTGCTTGGTTTCAGGTTTCTGCAATCCTGATCCTATTATATTGCTTATTGGATGTCTCATCCTCTTGATTGCATTAACTTACTTTGCAATCCACCTTGAGTCTTAGTGAGACAGGCCAACTGTGAATAACGTAAATAAATTTAAAAAATGTGAGCAAGCATGGTGTAGTGGTTAAGAGCAGTGGTTTGGAACGGTGGACTCAAATCTGGAGAACCTGGTTCGGTTCCCCACTCCTCCATATGAGTGGTGGAAGCTAGTCTGGTGAACTGGGTTGGTTTCCCCACTCCTATACATAAGGCCAACTGGGTGACCTTGGGCTAGTCACAGCTCTCTTAGAGCTCTCTCATCCCCACCTACCTCACAGGGTGTCGGTTGTGGGGAGTGGAAAGGAAGGTGATTGTAAGCTGGTTTGATTCTTCCTTAAGTGGTAGAGAAAGTCGGCATATAAAAACCAACTCTCCTTCTTCTAATGAATGCAAGCTGAAACCAGCATGATCCCAAACAGATCATCTGTTATCTAAATAAGTGGGATCCAGTAGAAATCACATGGCTTTGACTTGAGATGGATGTACCTAGTCTTGCAGCATGCGTGGTATTGTTTTATAGCCCCCTGAGACCTAGTACATCTCCTGCTATTCCAACTGGTAGATTTGAGGAACTAGGCACTAAATATTTGTGCTGGGCTCCTTGGAAGTGTGAGAGACCTGAAACTCAAACAAATAGGCCTCAGAAGAACAAACTATTTATTTGTTGCTGATACAAAGAGAAGCATCTTACCGTTATCACTAAATTGTCTAGACTCCAATTTTTAAAAAATACCCCAAAAAAACTCCAAATTGCTTAACCATTATAAATGTTTCTTTTTGGAAGTCTTGTGGCAAAATTATGGTCTAATTTAAAAGCTATACTGATTTTAATTTTTTTCTTCAAATAAGCATTTTAAACATGTATGTTGCAACCATGGTCAGATTAGACTATAACTGTCTTCACAAACTACACAGAATACCATGAATGTAATGCCTGGAGACTCTAGCATCAGAAGATTTACTTCTTGGTCTCCATGCAAGTTGCAATATACAAAACAGTTACACCATTAACTTGGAGTACTAGGGGTTAATGCGTTCAGGGTTCAGGATTTCTGATTAAATTTTCTAACCACTGTCCTTCTTCTTCTTAGTCACCACTCTTTCCCCCTTTTTCCTCTTCGGTTTCTCCTTCCTGATTCATTTCTGTAACTACCTATGTTCTCTTACAGTTCCATCCTATGTAGGGTAAGGTGCATAGTCATGGGATCACATATTTAGACCTGCACTGGGACAGCGCTGATATTGGAGAAGGGAGTGAAACTGTTGCTCGATTTCCCCCCACCTGAGAGATGGTAGATGCCTCATCCCGTTCAAGAGGAACACATCAATACACAGGAAGCTGCCTTAAACTGATTATGAGGCTGTTGGCCTATCAAAGTCAATATTGTCTACTTCTGACGGACAGCGGCTATCCAGGGTTTTAGGAAGAGGTCTTTTAACTGGAGTTGAACCTCGGACCTCCTTAAGGCGAAGCAAATGCTCAACACTCACCCAAAGCTCCACTCCATAGGGAAGGGAACCGTACTGCAAGAGAGTCAAAATATGCCAGCTGCCTGCTCTGCTTTTATACAAATAGTCAATATCACTCATGGTGGTGTATTTACAGTGCGATCCTAAGCAGAGTTGTGTGTGTGTGTGTTAAGTGCCGTCAAGTTGCTTCCGACTCATGGCGACCCTATGAATGAAAGTCCTCCAAAATGTCCTATCTTTGACAGCCTTGCTCAGATCCTGCAAATTGAAGGCTGTGGCTTCCTTTATTGAGTCAATCCATCTCTTGTTGGGTCTTCCTCTTTTTCTGCTGCCCTCAACTTTTCCTAGCATGACTGTCTTTTCCAGTGACAGAGTTACACTATTCTAAATTCATTGAAGTCAGTGGTCTTAAAAGGGTGTAACCCTGCTTAGAATTGCATAATTGATGTGGGGAGTTGCATTGTTCGAATCACCAGAATGTAAAATTATGAAATGCTGTATAAGTGAGCGCAAGAGTGTAAACATGGGAAACGGTACTTGACCCACATCTGCTTTTCCAAACAGAAATAAAAGGAAAGTACACAGAAAAGGAAAAGAGGGACCAAAAAGAGCCAGTGGAATGAAGACTTGCTTCTGTTCCTCAACCACATTGGATAATAGGCAAAAAATAATGTGATTCACCAGTGAGAGATTTTGGGAAGTGACATAAATATTGTCTGTGGGAACAATTTCACAAACCATTATTTATCTGGCACCATATATTAGTCCTCTCCCTGGGGTAGTTTTCCACCACCATTTTTCATGTTGAGTAGCACCTTACATGGCAATTGGTCCCATTGAAATGAGTTATTGCCAGAGCTTCCGTCTGTGTGCTTTTATTGCGATCAAATGTAAAGCAATAAAATATATATTGCAGTACTAGTCACTGGAAGTAAGGCACAGAGTCTGGGTCCACGTTACACCCACTAAGAATTACAGAAATATAAACTGAATTATGGATCTATTATAACATTGTATAAAGCATGAAAATATAGTTAAATATGACTTCAGGCATTGTAGTGCAATAGATAACTCTAGAAATGATCATCAGTTAACATATGTTTATCACATTCTACCTCCAAACAGTTCAGGGTAGTGTAGATCGATTTTTCCATTCTTCCATTTTGACTTCACAATGACCCAGTCAGGTAGGTTATTCTGAAAGAGGGTCAGCCAAGGTCTCCAAGCAAGCATCATGGTAGGGTGGATATTCGAACCTACCATTTTAAGTCTAACGATTATACCTGCTAGCTTATGCAAGCCATCTTTTCATTTCATAGTGTTATCACACTATTGTGACTAGTTCATTCTGGATTCTTGCTATTAAGAACATTTTAAAATCACACAAGTCCCAATTTGCTTTGATTCCAGTCCAACGAGTGCTTATTTTGAAAGAAACAAAAATACGCCAGTTGATATACGGGATATTCCACAGCAGAATATGTTCTTCTGAATTATCCATAATCATTGTTCTAGCTGACTGGGTTTTAAAAGATTACCGGTAAACAGACAGAGCTCCAGAAAGTATCAATTTTAGGGCGAAAGGGCTTCTTTAAATATTGTCAAACCACCCATGTGCCCACACAGTCTGCCTGGATCAGGTTTGTGTTTCGGCTCAGGCGGCCATTAAAATTCAGGCTGAGTGCTGTCTTTAAATTGCTTTGATGCTAGGTGGGTTTCAACCCTGACCTGTCCTGACGACATGTGATGGCTGTTACAAGCTCTGGATCAATATTTATAGCGGGTGTCCCGAACTGATAACACTATCCAAGACAATGTTCTCGATCAGTGTGGACAGCTGAGATATTGTACCATTAGTGGTGTTGTTTTAAATAACCTGATCCATTTCTAGGTCTATATAATGAATTTTTACAGTTTAGATATTATCTTTAAGAAGAAGTGACTTGTAGCACTGAGCCAGATCAATGGTTTCAAGACTTCTTGGTGTGTGTGAGTTTGTTTTTTTAAAGTGGACTATAATTCCACCAGAGTTTATCATATATTCTTGAATGTGGCATGCCAGTGATTGGGCTAACAATAAAAAAGCATCTGCTTTGTATCAAGAACAAGGAGTTTGTCCATAAGATAAAATCTCTCACATAGTCGTAAAACAGTAAGTATCCGTTCACTTCTTTGCATGACAAACTAATGAGGTTTTAAGGTATTTATATATCCAACCTGAAACTCAGTGAAGGCTGCAACCTCATGCATGGCTCCTTAGGAAAAACTTTCAGTGAACACCATGGAATTTGCTTCATAAGCATGCATAAGATTAGGCTACGTGTGAAATCTGTGTGATGGACTGAGTGCATATGTGCTTGTGTTGCTTTGCATCCAGGGGGAGGATTGGATGGCTTTTTGTTCCAACGTGGTGTAGTGATTAAAGTGTTGGACTAAGATCCATGAGTCCCAGGAATGGAAGCTTGCTGGGCGTCTTTGAATGTAGCTACTTTTTCTGAGCCTAACCTAACTCATGAGATTGTTGTTGTTGAGGAAATGGTGTTGTTGTTGTTGGGAAATGATGTTGTAAGTGAGTCCCTGTTGGGGAGGAAAGTGGGGTATAAATATCTAAAGTAAATGTTTTTAATTCTGTGATCCTGTGATGTAGCTGAGACTAAGCTTGTTATATTACTATTATTCAATAGAACAAATCTGATAGAAACTCAAGTTGTCCAGTTTTATTAGACTGTAGATCAAGCTGTTAATACTATACTTCCTATGTACCACATGGTATCAACTAAAACAAATTTGATAGTGTTGGGATTTGTTGTTGCTTCTGTGATCAATGCACCATGTATGATCTACATAAGCAGAGAATGTAGTGTACTCCATCTGTTTCCATCAAATCACTAAACTGATCTGCATCAGTGTGACATTTGAAAGCCTATGTGAACACAGGTAAGTGAGTTTAATTTAATTTAAATAGTTCCGCAGGGCTTGCAAGATGAAACTATTCCACCAGGCCTACCACTGAGGGCAGCTGTAAGTTGTCCGTCGGTGACGGCCTCCCCATCCCTCCCCCCACCTTCTGTTTACTGTGGGGTTTGGCTGCTTGATCAGGTTTTCAGTGGCCACTACCATAACCATTACTTGACTGAGTGCCATCTTGGTATGCTTATTTTTATATCCATCTATATTAATATGTAGATTGATTATGATTGTTGCTGTTTTAAATGGGAAGTTTTATGGTTTTATGTTGTTTTAAAGTGTTGTTACTCGCCCTGAGCCCGACCAGGAATGAGGGCAGGTTATACATTTAAATAAATAAATTAAATAAAAGTTGCCAATTAACTTTGGAATTCAGACTTTCATGTCTTTCAGGACCCCCTAAATATGCAGCTGACAGCTCAAGGCTGCTCCACCTATTGGCGAAGTTAGATTGATGGCTGAAAAACTTGCAAAGCATAACGCCACACAAAACTCACCACCAGTTAGAGTCAGGAGGAGACTGGGTGTGATGTGATAGCCCGGAACGTTCATAAACATTTTACATGCTGAAGAAAAAGATTCCATGCCATCATGCTGAGGAATAGTCTGGTTCTGTGAGCGAAGGCTGGCTGTTGTGTTGTTTTTGTAGATAATGGTGCTTAATAGTTGCTTGCTTTTAAATTGCTGAATTTTAGTACATTTTATGTTGTGAGGTTCACTGAGAGCAAGAGGAATTTGTTAATAAATAAATAATAAAAAGTCACACAGGATCAGGAGGGGCTGAGTGCTGTTGGCAGGAAGTAGAAACTGGAGAAGCTGGGAGGGTTAGGGTTGAGATGCTGAGTAAGAAAATGGCTCAGGAAGAGTCAGAAATTAAAGTATTTTAAAAGTAAATTTAAGGGAAAGAAAGAAGACAGTCAAGGTAGGGGAGGCAGAGAGAAGGTGAAACAGACCAAGCTAGTGGGAATCCAGAATTTTGATTGAAAATAGCCAGCCAACTGTTTGGTTATAGATCTCAGTATATGCATTCTAGCCCTGACCAGTCCAGCCTGATCTTGTCAGATCTCAGAAGCTAAGCAGGGTCAGCCCTGGTTAGTACTTGGATGGGAGACCACCAAAGGATAACAGGGTTGTTATGCAGAGGAAGGCAATGCAAACTACCCCTGTTAATCTCTTGCCTTGAAAACCTTACTGGCTTGCCATAAATTGGCTGTGACTTGACAGTACTACACACACAAATATGCACTCTAAGGCAGGGAAGGTGGCATGGTCTAGCCCAATCTCATCAGATCTAAGAAGCTAAGCAGGGTCAGTAGTTGGATGGGAGACCACCAAGGAAGGCTCTGCAGGGAAAGGCAATGGGCAAATCAGCTTGAAAATCCCTTGCTAGGGTCGCCATAAGTTGGTTGCAACTTGCTGGCACTTATGTATGTACACACTCTGGCTTCGAATCCAGATTTCTACCATTTTACATGTTTAAGAGTATGTAAGATACATATGGGGTTCCTGTTCATCAGAAACTTCATACATACATTTGGCAGTTGCACGTATATCGGAGAGTTGGCAAAGGGGAAGCACAGAGGGCCAAACAAATCAAAATACAAAGAAAAGCAAGAGAAGGTTGCTGAGGCAGGCAAACCTGAATATTACACAAACAATGTCCTTCCAGGAAAATTACAGATGTTTTCTACTACAACTTTATATACTTAGGTAGGGTTGCCAGCCAGGTCCCTCTTCGCCATCGGCGGGAGGTTTTTGGGGTGGAGCCTGAGGAGGGCGGGGCTTGGGGAGGGGAGGGACTTCAATGCCATATTTTGCTATATGTTTAGAAATATTAAGATGCTAAGTTGATCCGTGTGAGTTGCGTTAAAACCTTGCATTTGAATAGCATTAGGCTTTTATCTAATTTTGTAATTTGCATTAATTTTGCAGTTTTATTAAGTCAGGCTGTGAGTCAGGAAAAGAGGGAGACCCCCACAAGAGATGGATGGACTCCATAAAGGAAGCCACAGCCTTCAGTTTGCAAGATCTGAGCAAGGCTGTCCAAGAGAGGACACTTTGGAGGACTTTCATTCATAGGGTCGCCGTGAGTCGGAAGCGACTTGACGGCACTTCACACACACAGGCATTAAGTCGGTCCACTTGACGCACCGCTTTTGGCTGGACAAGCAGACCGCATCGATGAACTCAACTTACTGGCTCTGCGCCCGAGTCGTCAGACAACTACATTTCCCAGATGCCTCTGCGGGAAGGCAGGGCTGGAGACCCGGCAGTGGGTTCTTTGGAACCCCAGCGGGGGGCTTGCTGAGATCTGCAGGCAGGGCGAGCTCGGGCATGGCTGAGTGGGCTCAGCGCTTAGCCGGCATCACGGCATTGGTGTTAGACATTAGCGGGGTGCTTTATGACAGTGGAGGCGAAGGAGGCGGCGTCCCCATTCCCGGATCCATAGAAGCTGTACAAAAGTAAGTGGGACCATTGAGCGGCAGCTTTCCCAGTTCCTCGCCTCGCCCTGAGCCCCCTTCCTCCCTGGAAGGGTTTGCCTTGGAGTTGCCACTCTTTAGATGCACTTTCCCCCCATCCATCTTCTCCAAACTCAACAACAAGCCGCCATGCAGAGTTTTGAGACTTCAGATGGGGAAAATGTGCATCGAGAGAGTGACAACTCCAATGCAAAACCTCCCGTGAATAAATGGCCCATGGGCTGATCGCGCCCTGTTTACAGTGCCAGGCAAGTCCCTATTGGAGCTTTGACGGGAGGGGAGGGGGAGAGAGAGGCAGCTGGTTTTCCAAGCCCCTTGGCAGCAAGGGATTCAGTTTGGTTGAATCTCTTGTTGGGATCCCTTGCCAGAATCATGGCCCTGGCTTTCGCGAAAAAGGATCTGGAACAAGTGGAGCCTTAGCAGAAAAAAGCAGGAGTCCAGTAGCCACCTTAAAGACTAACAAAAATATTTTCTGGCAGGGTATGAGCTTTCGTGAGCCACAGCTCACTTCTTCAGATACCCTGCCAGAAAATATTTTTGTTAGTCTTTAAGGTGCTACTGGACTCCTGCTCTTTTCTACTACTGCAGACAGACTAACACGGCGACCCGCTATGAATTATCTTCAAGTGGAGCGTTGATATCCTTTCGTGGGGTGCTGCAACAATGTTGCTAGCCGAGGCTGGTTTCTAAAAAAGAGAAAGTGCTAGGATTTCCAAAGACGGTCCTTCTGATCTTGCCCCAGCTTTGTATTTATTTGTTTTTATCCAACTGTTCCGAGCAAGCTTACACAGCAGACAATAAAAACAGTCCCTATTAAAGCTATAAAACAAGAATGAGTAGTAAAACACAACCCAATGTTCGAGGAACAGGAATTCGTGTATGTGATACATTTATATATGTATGTTTTTAAGTCCTACTCTTCCCCCAATGCAGACGCAAAGCAGCTTAGAACACTGTTCTCTCCTCCTCCAGTTTCTCACAACAACAACCATGTGAGGTAGGCTAGGCTGAGAGATTGTGATGACTGGCCCAAGGTCACCCGGCAGGCTTCCATGGTAGAAGTGGGAATTCGAACCCAGGGGTCTTCAGGATCCTCGTATGACACTCTAGCCACAACACAACGCCACACCATTATACTCACGCACAGGTGATTTTATTGTAGAGAGTTGCATTCTGTATATGCTCAGAGGTATTTTTGTTTCAACAGTCACATGTTCTGCTGCCACACTGTCCCCTATGACTTTTGATCACTATCCTATGCATGATGGGGAATGGGAGTAGAAGCTCAAGCCTGAATTAACTTCTTGCCCCTCCACCACACCTGTGATGCTGATGCCCCTGGCTGTCACATGCATATAAAATCCAGTTAGTGTGGGCTCTGTTTATGCAGTCAATTCCAGCATTTTATCTGAAATCAGTTCACAGATTGGGCCCATACTCATTGGCTTGTAGGTGTTTAGGGGCCCCCTTGGAACATTAAAACCCTACATGGATAACAGGTAATCTTGGACATGGGACAGAAGCTCCAGATGGGACATACCAGGTAAGAAATACATTTGCTGTCACTCCTGTTTCTCATCTCACACAGGGGAGGGTCCACAAGCCATGTATATGAAGTATATGGGGCCATACTGTCCAATCTGACTCGAGCAGCCCATTCCTGAGAGCTGCTGCAGCGGGGATGGTGTGGCTGCGGCGGCACCCCAACACCTCCAACGAGGTTTTGCAGCTGCTCTGGGAGGGGAAAGGGCTATTTTTTTAAAAAGAAAAACATGGAAAATGAGGGGGGAACCCATAGAGAACAGCGATGCTGCACCAACAAAAAGGTGGCGTAGCACCACCGTAGCTTTAGGGGGCGATCCTGGGCTGAAAGGGGTTAGGAAGCTGCCGAAAGGCAGCTCTGCCCCCAGAATGCCCCAGGAATGCCTCCCAGGATGCCATTATGAGGACCTGCACTGGAAGGACGTCGGTGAGAGGCTGAGCCGGTGTCTGAGGGCCGCGCTGCCGCTGCAGTTCAGAGGGGTGGCCGTAAGTGCCCGGATGCCGGCGTCCGTGCCAGTTTAGATGGCTCAAGTGGCCCAGATGCCGACGTAGGAGTCATGCCACCTCCTATGTCCATTTTGCCCCCAACCTCAGGAATGGGCTGTTAGTCCTAATAATACAAAATAGGTCATTGTATATAAAAGGTGTGATAGGTGTGTTATGTTTAAGTAAGCCACCAAACATTTTGTTGTGTCTTCTGTAAAACCTCATAATAACAACAGTGTAACTCTAGGATGTATCCATATAGTTTCTTTCCTACACTTAAAAAAATGAGATGCTGTGCATCTAGTATTTCCAAAACCATCTCACTTTTAAATGAATTTTTTCATAAGCAATTAAAAACGGTACAGTTAAACCTACATGGTTAGCATGTGAGACTGGAATTTGGGAGACCCAGGTTCGAATCCCTATTCAGTCCTGGAAGCTCATTGGGCAACCCTGGGCTAGTCCACTCTTTTTAAAGCTAAACTACCACACAGGGTAGTTGTTGTAAGGATAAAATAGAGGAGGGGAAAATAATGTACGCTATGTTGGGTCTCCATTGGGTGAAAGATGGGCATAAATAACAAAATAAATATTTAAAAGAATGAACAATAAGACAACATTGCAGATTGATAAGGGCAAAGAAGCAAGCTGAAATGCATGTAGTTTTTTAGCTGGAAAAAAAGTATTTTTTTTTCCAGCTAAGGGGAAAAGTCTGTGTCTTGTAAAAAGCAGTATTGGCTTTGATGGTATTATCCCAATCCTAAACACATCTGTCTGGAAGTAAGTGCAATTAATTTCTACATTCAGCTTCAGATATGTTTGGAATCGTAGCATCAATTAAATTACAGAGGAGAATTCCTGCCAAACTCGGTTATACGATTATGAAAGGCTGAACATTTGAGGTGAACTTCCTCAGGCGGATGATTGTAATGTCGCTTCTTAATTGTGTCAAAGTTTCTCAGTCAGAGTGTCCTGCTAGCATACTGGAAAGAACCACCACGGAAGGAAAGTGTACAATAGAATCACAAAAATGAAACTAAAGGTCGTCCACTTACACCCCCATCACGCACAGACACACTATGAGGCATATATCAGATCTGTGTAGATTAATCTGTTCGGTCTATTTTGCTAAGTGCTTCAATCAAATACATTGCAGAAAACTGCTTAGAGATTACTCAAGTAACAAGCCAATCCTCAGACTGCAGGCTAAGGTTCAAAGAAATAAGCCTGCATTCAATACCAATCTTATGTAAAGAAGAACTTTCTTTACCCCAGATTTGGTGAACCCATTCAATCATATTTATGCAGCTGTAACAACCTAGAAACTTGAGGGTGTGTTTTTTTTTCTTTTTTAGATGAAAGCAGAGATTCTCTTGAAAATGTTTGATGCACCCATGGTTAAATTATGCACTTCTGTTCACCAAAATCACTACAGACAGCCTGATGTAGATTACTGGAAATGTTGTACAGCCATATTGGTCCACTCAAAATCCAAAACCAAGATTGAATTCTGTGTGATGCCTTTTATTAGGCCAAACCAAATTGATGAAAAACATTGTGCAATCTTGCAGGTTCACCAGAACTCTTCATCAGGATGGATGGTACAAAGTTTTAAAAAGATAGAAGGATGGAAAAGCAGCAGTCCAAAACCAAACTTTGGAAGGATGTATAGTTCAGCTAGAATACTTCATAGTTATAGTTATACAACCAAATAAATGTAGACAGAATCAGGGTCTAGTATTGTCTATTTTGTGCAGGTCCTGTTGGAACACTGTGGCGCAGAGTGGTAAGCTTCAGTACTGCAGTCCAAGCTCTGCTCACGACCAGAGTTCGATCACAACGGAAGTCAGTTTCAGGTAGCTGGCTCAAGGTTGACTCAGCCTTCCATCCTTCCGAGGTCAGTTTAAAATGAGTACCCAGCTTGCTGGGGGTAAAAAGAAGATGACTGGGGAAGGCACTGGCAAACCACCCTATAAACAAAGTCTGCCTAGTAAACGTCGGGATGTGATGTCACCCCATGGGTTAGGAATGACCCAGTGCTTGCTCAGGGGACCTTTACCTTTACCTGTTGGAACATTATGCTATATTGCCCAATGCAGTCCATTTTGTATTATTTTGCTGATATTGAAAACCTGTTTAGACTGCTATGCATTTCAGCAGTGGCTCTGATACTTGCATTGTTGGAAGAAAATAATTAATGTAACGTTTGTAGTTGAATGTGTTTCTCTTTGCTTTCTGTAATTAAAATGGGAACATACGAATCTTCTCTTTTGGAACTCTGACAAAACAGGAAAAATATTGTACAGTGCTTAAATATTGTAAATCGTTTAGAACATGTTTGGGGGGTTTCTGGAGCCTTGTTTCTCTGTATTTGTGAGCTTTGGGTGGGTGGGGGTTGTTTTGTCACTTTGTGCACAACAGTTAAGGTACTATAATCTATGTAGACAATTTAAGCTGTAATTTAACTTAGTATAATATCAGAAATATGTTAGTGGAAATGACAGCCAAAGTTGAGCCTGGGGGCTGAATGCAAAATGTTGAGCTTTGTTTGAAATGCTGGAAACCTCTGAGTCCTAGCTGTTCATTAGGGATCAGTATGTTTCAACAGTTAATTTGGCTTCTCCGCTTATTTGACCCAAGGGAGGCAGGGAGAACATATTGAATCTTCAAAGTGTGTCTTGACGTGCTTACTAACAATGGTCCCCAGGATGTTTAGTCAAAGCAGTCAGATGCATTTGGGCTAGGTCTGTCGTGGTAATAGAAAGGGTGAAATTCGTTCCAAGGCCCCTGAGTCTAAATAATGGTTGCATCTCTCCTGTAGATGGGAGTTGGCTTGCAGCTACAATGGTGTATTCACTTGAGTCCTCATGTTGAGTACATTTGTGATTCTGTCACTTGCATCTAAAGTGTGTTACAAAAGGGTGTTCTTAACGTGAGTGTAATAGTAGGTAGAAAAAGTAGACCTCTTTCTCAACTTTTTGTAGGGCAAATGGTTTAAAAGTCCGTTTTGGGGAACGCTGCATGAAGCTTTTGAGGGAGGCTTGCCAGCGAATATGGGGCACTTCTGAACAGCCAGGTATGGAGGTGTACTGGTTTTGTGATTATATTCTGCATGACTATGGCTCTTCACATCAGAGAAGGAGATCAGCCCAGGTTCAGCACCCTCATTGTTTCTGTGTGACTGGTTAAGAATATCAGCTTGGAGGAATATTGCCAGGCTCATCTTTGATTTCATCTGATCGTTTGCAAGTTGCAGAGATGCATATTTTCAGTCCTCAGCATTCTCTGTGTTGAACCCATTGTTTTTACACTTAACCTACTCAGCACAGGATTTATGGCTTCCTGTGTGGCTATAGGTGTTCCAGTATTCTTGATTTATCAATGTCTCTGACAAATCATTGCTCTGTAGCCTTGCAGTGTAATCCTAAGCAGAGTTACACCCTTCTAAGTCAATTGAAGTCAAAAGCTTCAAAAGGGTGAAACTCTGTTTAGGATAGCATTACAACAGAGTAAAGATCTGCATGTGTTCATACTCACAAGGTTTTTCCATGCCCTTCACTCAGTATTAGGTTTAGAGAGTGATATAGAAAACATACTGCTGATAGAAATTTGTAACCGGCATACTGTTCAGCAGTAGCTGAATCTCATGCATAAAAAATGTTAGTGGAGGAATAATTGAATCTCTTCTAAGTTTATGGGTCTGCATAAGAATGAGAGTAGCATTCCAACAGTGCAATCCTGTGTGGAGTTACTCAAGGGGAAGCCCATTAGTTTTAGTGTGTTTAGACTGAGGTAACTGCATAGGATTGGACTAGTGGAAACATACCTTTTTCTGTGATTTTATGTTGATATAACATAAAATGCCATCGTATTCCCTATTACTATGTACGTGTGTGAAAGCTGGACAATGAAGAAAGCTGATAGGAAGAAAGTAGATCCCTTTGAAATGTGGTGTTGGAGGAGAGTGTCATGGATACCGTGGACTGCCAAAAATAAATAAATAAATGGGTTATAGATCAAATCAAGCCTGAACTGACCCTAGAAACTAAAATGACTGAGGCTATCGTACTTTGGTCACATTATGCGAAGACAAGAGTCACTGGAAAAGACAATCATGAAGGCAGCAGGAAAAGAGGAAGACCCAACAAGAGATGGATTGACTCTATAAAGGAAGCCACAGCACTCAGGTTGCAAGACCTGAGCAAGGCTGTTAAAGATAGGACGTTTTGGAGGACATTGATTCATAGGGTCGCCATGAGTCGGAAGCGACTCGATGGCACTTGACACACACCTAACATTTTAGGGATTAACATGGGGGGGGGAATCGGATCACAACTGAAAATCAAATGTATATACAAGACATTTCACTTTTCATTGGATCAGCCAAGAGCAGAGTTTGGTTCATAATCTTTTTTATCTGTGAACCTGCAATTGGTTTTTAGCATAGTGGGTGCCAGGATGCTTCCATGAGTAGTTGGAATCATAGTTCTTGTAGGGCGCAGTACTCCAGTGCAATTGCTGGGTCACATTTTGTAATAAGGCTTGATTTGTATGCGGCCTCCAAAGGTTAACATACTGTTAGCTTCTGTTAATATGTCATAATTTTTATAGCTGGTCATCAGCTTATTTGGCTAAATGCTTTATAGAACAGCCTGTTGCATTCTAAGAGAGTCAGTCTCTTAAACCATCTGTTGATCGTGTAGGCCTCTGCTTTGTCTACCTTTAGCCTTAATGTGAAGGGTGACCATGGTGCGTATCTTTTACCCTTGCTAGGAACAACGGGACACAGACTAGTTGATTGTTTATAATAGGCAAGAACACAGGTCAGGATTTTAAAAGCCTCTCCTCAAATCCACCATAGCATCTCCTCTGTTCTGTGCCATTATTGCCTGATTGGTTTATACGACATCGACATGTAGTAAGCTCTTTGCTTTTCATGCTGTAACCAGTAAGGAGGTTGGCCACTCACAATACCGAAGGTGGTTAAAGAGCCATAAAACATGCCTTGCCTGAGACCAGTTATTTGCATTTACAGCTGTATGCTGATAGCGTATCTATTAGCATATACATATGAAAAGCACGCAGCGGTTGGACATTTATGACATCCTGTTGTTGGGCCCCTATAGGGCATCTGTTAGCCCAACTTTCAACAGGGCTCTTTAAAAGAGCAACGGAAATCTTGGGGATCACGAGGTGGTGGAGCAGCTGGGCAGTCGTGTTAGAATAAGATACCTGCAGAGTCTTACAAGGCACAGATTGCCAGAGAAACTCGCAGAATTGGAATCGTAAAACAATTCAGAGTGCTGGGGGCGGTGCCCAGGGTCAGATAAATCTGCAAGCTGTTTGACAAGCGCTCAACTTGAGGCACTACTAAAATGTCAAATGCACATTTTGGATAGCATTTGATCAGTTATATGAATGAGGTTGACGTTCCCAAATCAGACTGCATTTAAACAGCAACAAGAAAAATAGTCATGTTAAAGAAGCTGCTTTCGTTTAGTAAATCTACCGGCTGAGTTGTCTGTTGCTGTATCCTAAAGTTGTTTTTTTAATTACATTTTATTTTACTTCATTTATACCTTGCCTTTCCCCCCAATGAGGACCCAAAGTGACTTACAACGTTCTCTTCTCCATTTTGTCCTCATAACAACCCTGTGAGGTAGGTTAGGCTAAGAATGTGTGATTGGCCCAAGGTCACTCAGCTAGCTGACAGGGCAGGGTTGGGATTTGAACCCGGGTCCCCCAGTTCCTAGTTGGACACTCTTAACCACTACATGCTGGATCTGACCAGCAGCCTTCAGTTTTTGCTCCTGGGTTGGGAGGAATTTTCTGGTTGTTCATCCATCTTTCTCCCCCACCCCCATGATTCTTTGCAGGCTCCCAGCTTGTCTTTAGAGAAATTTCATCTTGCATTGCCAGATTGCTGCCTCATGTTTGTACTTGGGAAAATATCTGAATGTCACCCCAATTGCTTGTGTCTAGGTGGTAGAATCAACATGGTTCACCCTGAAAAGCTTCTATTATTTTTTTCTAATAAATTTGTATTTTTTTCTGATTAACTATACCATTAGGGTTGCCAGGTCTCTTAGCTACTGTGGGAGGTTTTAGGGTGGAGCCTTAGGAGGGCAGGGATTGGGGAGGGGAGGGCCTTCAATGCCATAGAGTCCGATTGCCAAAGCGGCCATTTTCTCCAAGGGAACTGATCTCTATCAGCTGGAGATCAGTTGTAATAGCGGGAGATCTCCAGCTAGTACCTGGAGGCTGGCAACCCTGTATACAATGCACAAACTGTAATGAAGAAAGCGAAACAATAAGATTAACAGGAGAATACTATCAACACTTTCCTGGGAGTTAGCCCCACTGAGTAGGATTCTGAACAGACTTACTTAGGATTGCACTGCAACTATATCTTCTGACTTCAGTAGCACCTATCAAAAATGTTCACTCTGATATACATGTGTTCACCCTGACCTTTAAGCCCCCAACAATGTAGGGACCATACAGCTGAATGCTGCCTCTCCTTGTAGGTAGCAGTGGGCCCTGTTAGATCTGGTCGCCCGTTTCTTTTAGTTGTCCCTCCATTTCCAGTAAGACGACTGGCCTCCCTGACCAGAAATGGGTCAATGGCGAATGAGTGCGGTGTAGTTGTTTGAGTGTTGGGCTAGAACAGTGGTTCCCAACCTTTTTTTGACCAGGGACCACTAAGACTTTTTTGTTCGGTGCAGGGACCCCAAGGTTCAAAATAAAAATTCTGAGAATTTGAAAATAAACTTTAATCATAACTGTTAGTTAAACATTAAACTTAGAATAATATTTGAGTATATATTTTTATAATAAAGAACTTTAAATTGAAAATATTAATTTATTATGGGTTTATAACTTTGTTTTGCGGACCTTAATTTAGTTCTCGCAGACCCCTGGGGGTCCATGGACCCCTGGTTGGGAACCAGTGGGCTAGAATGTGGGAGACCTAGGTTTGAATCATCACATGGAAGCTTGCTGGGTGACCTTGGGCCAGTCACACACTCTCAGCCTAACCTACGTCACAGAGTGTTTGAGAGAATAAAATGGAGATGAGAACGATGAACGCTGCTTTAGACCCCCACGGGGAGAAAGGCAGGGTATAAGAGAAGTAAACAAATAAAAATCGGTTTTAAAGTTGCTACTCCATTATTATATAACAGCCTTCTGAAATCTGTTTGGCAAATTTCTTCTCTCTTGCCTTCTTGAAAACATGAAAAACTTGACTATTGCAAACAATGTTTTGTTGAAAATAAGTATTGGATTCTTGGACTTGGAATTAAAAAACAGCATTTGGTTGTTTGCAGTATGAGTTGTGGATGTTGTGCGCTTACACTGTTGTGAGTTGTAGGCCTTGTTTGTTAACCACTATAAGGTTTGTTTGGAAAGGCAGGATTTAAAAAAAAAAAATAAAACATTGGAGTCTTTATAATCACGAAACTAGAGAGCAGAATAGTTGTATCCTTTTTTCTGAACTCTTCGTATCCGAAGCACAATTTCTTGCCTAACATTCTCCTACTGTTTAATCCTGTTCTACAGTCTTATGAACAGCTTCCCCCCCGCATACAGAAAGAGTTGTGTAAGATCTATCCTCCCCCAGCCATTTAAAATGAGTTACTCAATTCAATTCAATACCTTTATTGGCATTTAAGAAAATAGTCAGAATAGCCTTCAAGCAGTAAACATTAGATTTAAAGTTTTCATATTTAAAAGACAAGCTTCTATATCCTTATTGCATAATGTAAAACTTCTGCAACCTTATTGATTAAGTCCGGATTCTGGCTATTCAATAAAAACAATAACTTGTGTTTATCAGACGACTCCTTTCCTTTTAAAAGGGGCAATGTTAATCTTGTTAACAGTTGGGGCAATGTTAATCTTCCCATGTTTTGCTGTCATTGGTACAAAAATCAGTAAGTTGCCTTCCAGCTTCTGATGTTCCAATCTAACACTATAGTTCAAAAATCTTAACAATACTGTTGAAGGGTAGTTGTAACTCTGCAGCCAGTACTTCTTTTCACATCTTGTGTCATATCTGTGAAAAGCAATCCAATGCTGACTGATACCATTCACACATGAAGATATATTATTTATCTTCATTAGCCCTAATTAATAAACCATACTAATATTTTTGCCTGGTGATGGTAGCCAGCGTGGTGTAGTTGTAAAAGCGTTAGACGAGGATCTGGGAGATGCAGGTTTAAATCCCCAATTGGTGGACTTTGGGCCTAACCTACCTGTTTGTGAGGATAAAATGGAGGAGAAGTGAGCAATGTAAGCCACTTTGGGTCTCCTTTGGGGAGATGTGCGTGTTAAGTGCCGTCAAGTCGCAGCCGACTTATGGCGTCCCCTTTTGGGGTTTTCATGGCAAGAGACTAACAGAGGTGGTTTGCCAGTGCCTTCCTCTGCACAGCAACCCTGGTATTCCTTGGTGGTCTCCCATCCAAATACTAACCAGGGCTGACCCTGCTTAGCTTCTGAGATTTGATGAGATCAGTCTAGCCTGGGCCATCCAGGTCAGGGCCTTTGGGGAGATAAAAAAGGTAAAGGTCCCCTGTGCAAGCACCGGGTCATTCCTGACCCATGGGGTGATAGGCAGGGTATAAACATAAGAAAGTAAATAAACAAATAGTTTGAATTTCCATCTCCCACTGGTCTATTCATAAAATCATCCTAGAAGATGATCCTTGTATTATTCTTATCCCCTCCATAAATACACACTGAATAAGGTCTGTAGTGAGCTGATAGCATCTTACTAACCATTGGTTATCCCTCAGCTTTTAAATGAAATACTGCCAGCTTAATTATTCACTTTACTTCCTGTTGCCGGGTATTAGAGAAGTAATTATTAAAATTAGGCAAAGAACTGCTTCCTTTCTGTTAGTCTCCAGTTAATTGTTTACCAACAGATGTTCTTTATATACCAAGTATAATAATGATTTCACAGTAGAAGTGTTGTATTGGACTTGATTGGCTTTTATAGATGATAATTAGTGGCTTCAAAGGCAAAACAGTTAACTATCCATCAGTATGAAACAAAGGCCAGTGTCATATTATTACCAGATTATATTGCCCATAAAAACCCTTGTGATTAAGGCAGCTCAGGATGTAGTAATGGCAAATAAATTTATTTCTTGGGCTGTTTGCACGCATTAAATAATGGCTGGACTCCAAAGCTTCATCAATGTCTTTGGGCTAAACACATGCTAATAGTGGAAGCATCATTCTGCAAAGTGAAGCTTTTTTCAAGCAGTTTTATCTGACCATCAGTTTGAAATTACTGTGCTATCGGGCTCAAAGATCAGAGGGCTAATTGGTGAACTTTTAATCAATTGGTTGCCATTAATAGATGATAAACCCCCAGGCTGCTAGTTTAATGCCTTGAATTGAAACAATAGGATTGGGGAGCCCATATTGGGTGTAAAAGCTAAACAATGCCCCTTCAGGTTGTGATTGGTTGAATCCAGGCTCTGCTGGCCCATTAACACCCTAACCCATGCTGCTTGGCTACTCATCTACTTGTTCTCTGTAGTTTGCTGTTGTTTGTTTGTTTGTTGTTGTTGTTCTTGTTTTAACACACACCCATACACACTGTGCTTGTAATGAATATATGCAGAGCAGAACATTCAGTCTGGGTCCTAGGCGCTCATGTCAAATTTTCAGGTGTCCGCGTTGCGTAAGTATGGATATGTGTCCAAATTCTTAACGATCAGCACCCACCTTTTGAGCACCAACTAGTGCTTTCCCAGTTCTGTTTGCATTGCCCAATTGGAGGGGGCTGGAGTTCAGTAGCAGAGCACATCCCTTGCATGCATAAGGTCCCCGGTTTGATTCCTTCCATCTTCCAGTTAAATATTTGCAGGTAGCAGAGCTGGCATCTGCCTGAGATACAGGAAAGATGATGCCTGTGAGCATAGCCAATTTGGGGCTAGATAGACAATTATCTGATTCTGTGTCAGACAGAAATTATTCCTTGCATACAACAATGTTCTGTTCCAGGTGATGCATTTTATTCAGGTTAGTGTGGTCCTCGTGGCAGCACCATATCAAACACTGTGGATTCAACTGCTAAAGGGTGTCTCTGGGCTGCAAAACATACTCAGTTGCCCTGTGTATAGCCACTTAATCCTTGTGCTTATACTACTGGCTATTACAAACCTACCTTTTGCTTATGTTTTAGGAGGTTTTTTGTCATTACATTCTGAGGCTTCTGCCAGCAGAAGTGATTTAGAACTGAAATCTGAGTCGCATGACAGCAGTCAGGAAAATGTAGCTGGGGAGATATTACTTGTGTGTGTGTATAAAGTGCCGTCAAGTCGCAGCTGACTTACGGTGACCCCTCATGGGATTTTCAAGGCAAGAGACTAACAGAGGTGGTTTGCCAGTGCCTTCCTCTGCAGAGCAACCCTGGTATTTCTTGGTGGTCTCCCATCCAAATACTAACCAGGGATGACCCTGCTTAGCTTCTGAGATCTGACGAGATCGGGCTATACCATGCTGCCTTCCCTCCTGTGAATTATTAATTATTGCTCATGAATAACAAACTTGAATGCTAGCCAATGATGTAATTGTGGAGGGGGTAGCTTCTTGTTAGCTGGGAGATTCCAGGGTTGCTTATGTGTTGTGTATATGAAAATCAATGACATTGAGTTCTAATGTGTGTGTGTTAAGTGGCGTCAAGTCGCTTCCGACTCATGGCGACCCTATGAATCAATGTCCTCAAAAATGTCATCTCCTTAACAGCCTTGCTCAGATCTTGCAAATCAGGGGCCATGGCTTCCTTTATAGAGTCAGTCCATCTACAATTGGCCAATTCAGGGCTATCCTTTGATTCCATGGGTGTTGCAACACAGTTGTGGCCGCAGGTATTAACTCAGCATTAGTCATCAGAATAATATACAGGGTGCTGGATTAGAAGGATTACTCCTTTGATCCAGCAGGCACTTCTGTATGTTCACAGTCCTTGTGTGAATTGATCATTTGATTCAACCCTCTGCTGCTACCTGCCAGTCACAACACTGCTTGCCATCTTTCCCATAACACAATTATAACAGCTCTATATAGCAAGAACATTGTGAGGTACTTGGTAGCTCAGTAGGACCAGGAAAGACACAAGGAAACACAAATTGGAGTTTCATCCCAAAAGATTCAAATGTAGGCTACACAAGATGCAGTCTGTGTTTTTAGGGTCCTGCTAGGTAGGTAGGTAGGATGGATGGATCTAGGCCTCCTATTCCATAAACCAAGTAGCAGCAGAGAGAGGAAAGACCCATAATGGGGCCTTCTAAATGACCCAGTGTTCTTAGCCATTTAACCAAGCATTGAGGAAGGCTTGTGTTGAGCTCTAACACAGTGGAACAGCACTAAGCTTAGCATACAAGCGAACCAATCCTGGAATTTTCAATGTCATACTAATAGACAATAGCTGTGCTCTTTTATTTATTTATTTACATTATTCATAGTCCACCTTTCTCACAGGAACTCAAGGCAGATTACACATAGTGAGCTGGTATAATTAACAAAATGGGACATTCAGTAACAAATGTATTAGGATTTTAGAAGAAGCAGAAGAGTTGTTTTTTATATGCCAACTTCCTCCACCACTTCAGGAAGAATCAAACTTGCTTACAATCACCTTCCTTTCCCCTCCCCACCACAGACACCCTGTGAGGTAGGTGGGACTGAGAGAGCGTGACTAGCCCAAGGTCACCCCGCTGTAGGAGTCGGGAAACGAATCCAGTTCACCAAATTAGCCTCCACCGCTCATGTGGAGGAGTGGGGAATCAAACCCGGTTCTCCAGATCAGAGTCCACCGCTCCAAACCACCATTCTTAACCACTACACCACGCTGGCTGCAAGACAACCCAATTAAAATTATTTTTTGAAAGTCATTTAGAATGTTATTGTATTTGAAGGTCATATGGGGAATTATCAACTGGAATTCTAAGCTTTAAGAGGGGAGTGGACATGTTCATGGAGGAGAGGGGTATTCATGCCTACTAGTAAAAATGGATTCTATTCATGATGCATACCTAATCTCTCCAGGATCAGAGGAGCATGCTTAATATATTAGGTGCTGTGGAACACAGGCAGGATCATGCTTTCGGGTTGTCTATATTACCCCTTCATCGATTCTGCCTGTTGCCCTTTTGGTCAATAGTGGTTGATGGATCTTCTTCTTTAGCTTTCAGTACCCTGGTGTGGCATTTCTGTGTCATGAAAGTGCTCCAGCACTGTGATAGGAAGCAACTACCTAAATATTGCTTTCTAACTTTTTGCTTCTCTCTTACAATGATGCTTTTATTAACTGGAGTCCTTTTTACTGTTCTGTGGTACAGCTGTACTCATTAAAAAGCATCCTCTGAGGTGGCCCAGTTTTCTGCCTTGCATAGTAATACTTGCCTCCTGAATTCCTGCAGTTCAAGAGCTTGACCCTATGAATCATTTTTTTTTTTTTTGCTGCAGGTCTCCATTGTGTATATATACCTACTAGATTTCTAGTTTCATTTTGTTTTGTGACTTTTGGCCTTCTGCTTACTATAATAAAGTCGGTAAATGAAACGGAACTGGAGGGAGAATCGCAGGGTAGATAATTATGGAGAAGGGCATTGCCCCTGAACACAAGCAAAGAGAGCTTAATAGCTAAAGGTTTGGCGCAAAGATGAAGGATTGCAAGTGGGAAATAGAATGCTGTGGTTACCAGGAATGACTTAGGAAGGGAAAGAGTTGTGAAAGTTGGAGTTGCAAGAGAATAATTTTTAAAAGAGCTATTAAAATCAACGTAAATAAACCAGATTCTGAGTGGTACAGCTCAGTACTTGGAAATAGCAGAACTTATATGTAGGAGTAGGGTGTTAGGAATAGAATGACAACTTCTGATCTTATTTGTGCTATGGCTTCGTTCAGACATGATGAACAAAATGCTGGTTGTGTTGGGCATGAATTGGTTTCGTGCCGTGCTTGCTTCCTCCTTAATCCTCCCTCTGTCCCCTGTACACAGATTGTGATTGAGAAACCAGGAAGCCTTCAAACAGGCTCCTGTTTGTTGTGATTGTCGAATGCAGCCACCTGGGCAAACTGGAGTTTGTTTCCTCTCCGAAGCCAGAATTCTAAACTGGGTTAGGGAGAGGAATCAAACTCATTTGCCTTCTGGCTGCATTCAGATGTTGTACATTTGATTCCCTCCCCACCACCCCAAGACTTCTGAAACCAGGAATCCTTTAATCGTGCTGTGTGTATGAGAGGAAGAAGGAATGGGAGGAAAGAAGAAGAAGAGTTGGTTTTTATATGCCACCTTTCTCTACCACTTAAGAATCAAGCCGGCTTGCAATCACCTTCCCTTCCCCTCCCCACAACAGACACCCTGTGAGGTAGGTGAGGCTGAGCGAGCTCCAAGAGAGCTGCAACTAGCCCAAGGTTACCCAACTGGCTTCATGCGTAGGAGTGGGGAAACAAATCCAGTTCACCAGATTAGTGCCCACTGCTCATGTGGGGGAATGGCGAATCAAACCTGATTCTCCAGATCAGAGTCCACCACTCCAAACTACTGTTCTTAACCACAACACCACGCTGGAAGCTCTCGAGCATGGCCACAAGGTGCATTCATGACATCTGAATGCAGCCGAAGGCGGCATGTCTGCTGGTGTAACAGTGACATCCTCCATTTTTGGAATGTCAGGTGCTAGAAAGGTTGTGATTTATTTATGTATTTACTTCATTTATATCCTGCCTTTCTCTCTAGTTGGGACCCAGAGTGGCTTTCATTGTTTTCCTCCATTTCATTCTCAGAGCAGTCCTGTGAGTTACGTGAGGCTGAGAGTGTGTGACTGGCCCAAGGTCCCCCAGAAAGCTCCCATGGCAGAGTGGGGATTCAAGGGGCTGTGGCTCAGTGGTAGAGCATCTGCCAGGCATGCAAAAGGTCCCAGGTTCAATCCCCGGCATCTCCAGTTGAAAAACCAAGTAGTAGGTGATGTGGAAAACCTCTGCCTGAGACCCCGGAGAGCCACTGGCTGTCTGAGTAGACAATACTGACCTTGATGGACCAAGGGTCTGGGTCAGTATAAGGCAGCTTCATGTGAACCTGGATCTCCCAGATCCTAGTCTTACCTTTACACCCTACTGGCTGATCTTGATAAGGATGGCTATTTGTGATGGAAGAATCCGACCCTATTGAATTTTTCCTGGCAGCTATTAAAAGTTCTGGAAGCCATGCAGCCCGTTAGTGGCAAGAACCAGACTTGGATTATGTATAAATAATGTATAATGTATAAATAATGGAGATGAGTAAATTGTTATGCATCAAGACATTCTGTTGCTGAAGCAAGGGGAATGTGTCGCCTGAAGAATCCTGTGTTGTCATGATCCCCAGTCTAAAACTATTTCTAACACCTCTTGCAGTCAGTGGGATGTTCCAGTTTCACATCCTGTGTTTTGTCATTCATACCGGAATTGTGGTGTGTTGCCATCTTTGTAATTTCTATGAACCAGTGTGCTTTCCGCATCTAGAGGTGCACTTTCCTGATCAAGAGGCGCACTTTGAGTGCAGGTCCACCATGACATGACAATAAATGAGAAAACTGAATTCTGATCCTGCACCTAAGAAATGATTTCTGTAAAGCACAAAAATTCTGAAATCAACTTCAAGCTAATGTAGACTGTTGAGTGCACAATCCCTATGCTAAATACATAATGTTGAAACTGTTGCTTCAAATCAGATCCAATCGAAGCCAACTTGATGAAACCCATTGTCAACCAAACTGTAGCAGCTATCCCAAATATTTGGTTATTCATTTTAATGGGCTTAGAGCGTAGTAATTCTGCATAGGATTGCACTGTTAGACCGCCTGGTGAGTTTCCCCACAGATTCTCATGCCATAAATACCAATCCTCTATTTAGTTGAAGTTCTAATTATCTGAATATTTTTGTTGCACTGCAGGCTATGCTAATGTATGAGTTTGCAGTAGAACAGGAAGATGATAGGCAGGATGAGCAACTCTAAGTGGGTAGAGAGACTTCACTAGGCCTAGGAAGTGGTCTAGGTCTAGGAAGTGTACCTGATACAATTACATCTTTTAAAGCTAGTCTGTGTGGGAACCTCACTAATCTTATTCTGAGCTTTTGGAATGAAGCATGTGTTGCTAATGAAACCTCAAAGAAATAAAAAAGGGGATTTCTGTGTCAGAAGAGCTGAATTGATAGAGGAACAATCTCTGCGTGAGACTTTAAAACTATTTGTACTTCCATTTAAATACACAGAAAATCATGAATTCCCCAGTTATCCAAGCCCCCTTACAGTGGTGGGCACATTTCTGACTTTCCTTAGCTTGTAAGTAGAAGTTGTATGAAAATATATATTTTTAAAAAAAAAAATCCGGTGAAGAGCTGTCCCTTATGCTATGCCAGTTCTTTGAACTGACCTTTACCTCATTCTGACAGAACAGGACAAGACTCTGAGTGACAATGTCCCACAATGCAATTACTGTGCGTCAGATGAGCTGGTCCCTTACAAATCACCTCGAACTTTACACATCTGCTGGCTGTCAGCATCTGCCAGGTTCATTCACCCGAAAATAATGAAAAAAACTCTCATTATTGTGCCATAACAGGTAAAGTGTTAGGACAATTATTGGACATCCTGAGTGACCTTGTACCGTCTTCACCAACTGTCCTTGCCAGTGGTTTTGGGGTTAGCCTATGGGTATGTAAAATACAAACCCTCTTTCCCCTTCCCTGTTTTTAGATAACACAAAGGTTATGACACCAGCAGGGGGAGAGAAAGCAAGGGGTCCTGTCAAAGCTGTCCTTACTTCCTGAACTAGCTGTGTAGTTCTTTTTTTTTGGGAGGGGGAATCTACAATGGAGACTCATTCAATTTCATCAGTTGAGGTGAGTTCTGAAAATCTGGATATCTGAGGCTGTATTTACATCAGATTCCTTGGTACATTTCCCTCCTTTTTATTTAGGCGAAGAGTTGGCTTTTATATGCCAATTTTTTCTACAACTTAAGGGAGAATCACATTGGCTTACAATCACCTTCCCTTCCCCTCCCCACAACAGATGCCCTGTGAGGTAGGTGGGGCTGAGAGAGCTCTAAGAGAACTGTGACTTGCCCAAGGTCACCCAGCTGGCTTCGTGTGTAGGACTGGGGAAACCAACCTGGTTCACCAGATTAGTGTCTGCCGCTTATGTGGAGGAGTGGGGAATCAAACCCGGTCCTCCAGATTAAAGTCCACCGTTCCAAACCACCGCTGTTAACCACTACACCACGCTGGCTCTCATTTCACCACATTGAATTTATGTTCAGTTTGTGTCTCCTTGTGCTAGTACTGGCAGTCCTGTGCAGCTTTTACATATACTTGTTGTAGATTTATTGGTAGGCTACGTGCTGCTGACTGTTGCTTGAAACAAAGAGTTGTAGCGCCTGTTCATGGGTAAGTGACCCAGTTTGCCATTTCAAGCAGCAAGAGACAAACAGCCAAACCATATAGCTGAAACCGAGGTACAGTGTCACAGCAACTTGTGAAAGAAAGCACTCTATGCTTCAGACCTATGGGTGAGTCACTTATTTGTCAGTCCAGCCCGTTTTTCAAGAACCCAGTTTCCAGAATGCCTGCTCCACCATCTCTATTCACTGCCTTGCAGGCTTAAACTTTCAGATTCATAGCAACAGGCAGATACAGTGATGGAGTCAAGCTACTAAGTTGTATTGGTGTTCCATATACATGTGTGACACTGTGCCCCCTTTCTCGTTGGTTGTGTGTGCGACTCCTGGTCTTTGCCAGACAAGAGTGACTTTGCTGTTTCAAAGCCTCTATAATGACAGAAATGTTGGTGATCATCAGAAGATGTTGTCCACAGACCTACTTGTCTGGTCTCCTTATCTAGGACTCAGATAATAACAAGAACTCTTGGGGACCTTCCAGATGGCAACTACTGGGGGCACCCAAACAGGAAGTACCCCAAAGAAGCAGTATTCATGAGAGTGCTGGTTAGGTGGTGCCCTTGTTGTTCTGTGCCAGGGATGCTGTGTCCTCCTCACTATTTCTGTTAGTTTAGAAGCAACTCGTGTAGGGATTGGTAAGGCTCCCAAACAAGTTGCAAGTGTTAGCCATGTTGATTCCACATGTCTGACGTTTCGCAGTCTTCCACCTGGAACTGAGCGTATACTTTTGAAGTGAATTAAGCACTGCAGTTCTGGGTACCTTAATATGTGCTACAGATTTCTATACCTTTTAAAGTAAAAACAGTATCTAAAAGAAGGGATCAAATATCCCTTCTGATCAGTCATATCCTGTAACAATCCTATTGCATAAGTTGGAACATAATTAATGCTTTAATAACATTGTTTGAATCAGATAATTCTTTTTAAAAATGTTTGCTGAATATAAAATATATTACTGTTTGCAGCTTAAACCATATGTGGAATAACAGATGTCAAGTAGTGTCACCTGACTGTCACACCCATTGTTCATTGTTCTGAGAAGGTCACATCGTAATTCATTAACAATAATTATTCCCTGGATACACGCTGCACTTCTTTACTCAATTGCTTCATTAGCTCATGAGCGATTCTCACATTCGCTGCTCCAATCAATGAAGATATATTTGTAATGTACAAGTGGATGCTATTAGTTACAATATATTAACTGCCTAATTTAAAATAGAAAAGCTATCTTTATGAAGGGCAATTAACCACTAAGTGTAATTGATAATTCACATACCAATATTAGGAAAGACAAATAATGCAAAAATCACAATTCTCCTGAGTTACAGGTGATGACATCTTTGGGCATTTTTAAAATGGTGATAAGCTGGTTCTTTCCAATAAAATCACAAGCTTCAGAATTGCTTTCTATTGACATATTTGGCTTGAATCTATTTGATGACACTGTCTCCTTCAAACTAGAAGTTCTGAACACACATGAAATGCCTTATACAGGTTGGGTATCCCTCCAGAATGCTTGGGACCAGAAGTGTTCCATATTTCAGATCTTTCCGTATTTTGGGATAATTTGGAATATTTGCATATACATAATGAGATATCTTGGGGATGGGACCCAAGGCTAAACATAAAATTCATTTATGTTTTGTATATGTTTTATATACACTTTATACACATAGCCTGAATGTAATTTTAAACAATATTTTTTATAATTTTGTGTACATTGAACCATCAGAAACCAAAGGTGTAACTGTCTCACCAGATCAGCTGTTAAACAAGAGCAACAAAAAACAAACTAACAACATCAGGCTTTCAGTCTTCACCTACGATGCTGTGTACACTGTATTTTATTTTTTTAGATGAGAAGAAACATCAGTAGCAGTTGAGGGACCAAGAACTGGGTCCTCTAGGGGTGAGGAGGCGGTCTGCTGGATGGCTTTTTAAAATGTTTCCTCCAGTCATCTTCCTCTATAACAACAATTTTTGCCTTAGAAGTCCGGTTTTCAAGTCATTTCGGGTTTTTGGATGTCCATTTAAGGCATACTCAATCTGTACTGAATCAGACCTTTGATCCATCAAGGACAGTATTGTCTTCTCTGACTATTGGCAACTCTCCAGGGTCTCAGGTTGAGATATTTCATGTCACCTACTACCTGATTCTTTTAAATGGAGGCACCAGGCTTGAACCTGAGACCTTTTACATGCCAAGTAGTTGTTCAGCCATTTAGCCATGGCCCTTTCTCACCGTAGATTTTGACTATTTGGGGTGGGATTGTATCACTGACATCATATTTTCACATTGAAAATGGTAGATACCAGTTTGAGGCATTTGCCAACTCAGAATTACTTGGTTGGATCAACACACTGTCAGGACCTTCCTTTGATAAAGTGCTATCAAAAGTGGAAAAATACAGTGATACATCTGTTCATACAAACATGAGCCATACAGTTGTGTCTCCTTGATAGTGCCTGCTTCTTTATTTGCAATATGTCATTGTCCTACAAAAATAAGAATGTTCATCAATGTCTAGAAAACTAAGAGCACCGAGAAAAGTGTCATTTTCAGTTGAGGAAACTCAGAGTAAGAGAGAAAATCCAAACAAAAAGATGAACTATATCCAGGCTTTGGAATTGGGATTCTGATCGACTATCTACAGTCTGATCTACAGCCTGATCTACAGTGTGTTGCACTAGGAATCTTGTTAGAAAATAATAATGCTTTCAGCTAAATAGGGTTTTGGTTCATATGTTCCTCATATTGTTGTGGCAGAAGCTTTGACTATTTTGCACATGCTGGCTGGGTGCTGAATACCCCTTTCTTCTTTTACATATATTTATTGGCTTTAAAGGAATCATTCATTTAAATCCTGAACTCTGTAGCTGATTGATTTAATGTCTCACTATTGGACTCTAACAGGATCAAGGCATCTGGTCTGAAGCTGCGGTTTTGCACCAATGAAACTCAAGCGACACGTGAGAAGTTTGTGGAGAAGTTGCAACGATTGGGCTTTGACATTGCGGTAAATGAAGTCACTGCTCCAGCACCAGCAGTATGCTGCATTCTTAAGGAACGTAACTTGAGGCCATACCTTCTTGTACATGATGGTTGGTGAATCTTTAATACCATGTACTCATTTGCAGTCAAGCATAGTGTGAGTGGGTAAATTAGATAAGGCGCTGTTGCACTCTTGCATTCAGCAAAAATATTTCTGGTGCCACTGAGTATAATTTAGAATCAGCTTCAGTTCTTTGAACTTGATTTGAAGATGCTGTTCCTTGCCTGGGTAAGCTGTTTAGTACCTTGCAACAGAAAGAACCTAAATTCATAGATGTTCTTCGACTTGTGCACGAAATTTCAAAATCTCTTGCTGAAGCATGAGAACTGCTTTACAACCTAGCTGTTATAATACTGCATGAATGCTAGCTCTTATACAAGTTTTTATGTTAGCTATATTTATGTTAAATTATGGGACCCCTCATTTTCAGACTTGACATGGTATATGTAATGGTTGAGTGAAGAGGGCTTCTGTTGATCTCTTAATAGATGGTTGCCTCAAGTTATGTAGCTGCAAATGAAAGATCTGATTGATTTTGATTGAAGGGGGGGATAAAAAATAGATGGTGTTAGTTGGTGTTTGTGTCACTAATCTTTGACATGTCACAGAAAATTGGCATATAAAAACCAACTCTTCTTCTTCACTTCAACCCAAAACATAACTGAAAAGAGGAACATTCTGAATTACTGCTGTCTGTTTGGCATCTCATATCTGTGGCGGGAATTTGACATTCCCTCCCCCTTTTAGTTCGTTGTGCATGGCCCTCTCTGCCTGCTTCACTTACCAAAAAGCAACCCAGAGAGATCTGGCTAGAAAAGAACCTTGCATACAGAGAAACATTCTTACACAGTCATTCTTAATCATCATTCAAGCCATATGAGCAGTAAACCATTCAGTTTTATTGAACTTACAAAAAGAATATGAAGCAAAGGAGAAAGCAATATTTAACATATATGGCAGTACTTAACAAACGTACATATTGACAGACAACAGATACAGAGGCCCCTGGGTCACTTCCAGAGAGAGAGACAGATATAGCAACCATTCAAAGGGTCTGTGGTCTCTCAGTGGAAGGACAAAGAACTGGGGTTTTGGGTTGTTCCTTTATAGAGAGGAGAGGGGGTCCCAAATGACCCCTCCCTGTCACATTCTTAGGAAATGAGTTTTCTGAAAATCATGACTTACTTGTTTAGAAATATCTTGTTCCATAATAATTCTTTCAATGTCAGTTTTGATATCTGATTGTCTTGTCCATCCATGTTCCCAAAACAATCTCCTCCTAGAGTGGGCAGACAATTTGCCGCCTGCTTGAACGGCCTTGATTTGGAGCACACAATGTGCTTTGGTTGACTAGCTCCTGTGCCCTTTAGGGTCAAGAGCCTAATTAGAGCTGATGTCAGCTAAAAGTCAGGTCTATAGGTGATAATGTATGTGGTCAATTTCAACCCAAACTCTTTTAATATAGATTACTAATATTTTTTAATATAAACTAATGATCAATACTGAAAATTCTCGCGACAATATCTAGATTGGACAGGTTCTCTGACAATCAGGGCTCTCCATTTTGAGATGCTTTTGGCCTGGTTTACCGTGTGAACAAAGGAGCATGTAGCATACAGGTATCCTGAGAGCTATACTGGAATAAACCATAATATCATACCAATACTGCAGCAAATGTTTGCTATCTTCACTGGCAGATAATATCAAAAGAAAACGTTTAGAAATCGGGTGGTGTATTACACAGAAGATAATCAGCAGAGTTCAGAAGGCAACATAATATGGGTGGCAAGCTTACATTGAGCTATGAGATACTGTGGTGGTTGCCTTGAACTTGTGGGAGAAAAAAAATCCTTTCCATGGTATTCCAGTATGTTTTTATGAGAGGCTAATAGTGCAGTCCAAAACAGAATTGTACCCTTCTTCGTCCATTAAAAGTCAATGGGTTTAGAAGGGTGTAAGAACATAAGAACATAAAAAGCCATGCCGGATCAGACCAAGGCCCATCAAGTCCAGCAGTCTGTTCACACAGTGGCCAACCTCTAAGAAGCCCACAAACAAGATGTGTGGAGCAGCATCCTGCCTGTGTTCCACAGCACCTAATATTATAGGCATGCTCCTCTCCTTAACTGTCCTTAGGACTGGACAGTTATCATAGAACAATGTGGCATTTTCCCCCATGGTATTTTTGATTTCTCTTGCAAAATACAGTGGAGCTTGATTGCCAGTCAGAATGTACAGCTGTAATAATTATTGAGGTACCTTAGCATAATAAATTGGTATTTGCTTATTAGGGTTGCCAGGTCCCTCTTCGCCACTGGCAGGAGGTTTTGGGGCATAGCCTGAGGAGGGTGGGGTTTGGGAAGGGGAGGAACTTCAATGCCATAGAGTCCAATTGCCAAAGCGGCCATTTTCTCCAGGTGAACTGATCTCTGTCGGCTGGAGATCAGTTGAAATAGCAGGAGATCTCCAGCTAGTACCTGGAGGTTACTGAAAAGGAGACACTTCTGTGCCTATACCTGGTAGGTTTGGAAATCAGCACAGGAGCGAATAATTATGACAAGGTGCAAAAATCTATTAAGTGCTACACAACATATAAACAATAAGATCTCTATTACATAAATAACAATACTATCCTTATCCTAACATAAATAACAATACTATCCTTATCCTAATATATACAATACAGTGAATCCTTGTATACAGTTCCAAAGTGGCTAAATGTCCTCTTATATTGAAAATAGGTCTTCAAGTTTCAAACTTCACCATGGCCCAAGGATTGGTACCACCGTGAGGAATTCCATGCTGGAAGTTAAAGGGGATACGGCCATTTCGAATTCTTCAGTCCCACTTCCAAATCAGTTCTTAATAAGTGATTCTCATCTCTGTTTTTCAAATCTCCAGCATTATTATTTCATTCTTATCATTTCCTACATTAGGATAGTTGGCTGGTTCTCCACTGGGATACCTACAAAAAGTACCTGGAGGTTGGCAACCCTATTGCCTATCAATAATAGGAAGTGCGTTTGGAACACGGTTCCTTGAAAGGATTGGATTTTTGTTTGTTTGTTTCCTCCACAGATGTCATCCCTGAATTTTCTGATATTGATAAAACAAACCCCAACTGTGTGGTGGTTGGTGATGCGGCAGACAACTTCTCTTATAAAAATCTTAATGAAGCCTTTCGAGTTCTCATTGGCCTGGAGAATCCGGTTCTCATATCTCTGGGAAGGGGGTAAGTTACTAATTCTATTACACAGGGATATCACTAGAAGATTTCATTCTACTGGGGCATGTATAACTTGCTTCTCTGCCCCCCCCCCCTCTTGATGTACTCTGGCTGCTTTTCTAGTATTTGTGGGTGCTCAAAATCTCCAGGCTGTTTGTCAGAGAAGGGGGATCCAGTGTATGGGCATATGCAATAATTAGGCTTTGGGGAATGATGCCAGAATGGATCCATCAGTCCTGACAATATATTTACCCATCATTGTACCCGACACATCTTTCCAATATCTAGGGATTGGAGAAACAATGGGCGAAAACGCATGGTCGCTTAGCTTCCTTTATTTCCTGTTCCAGCCGGGATTCAGCCAGGATCGAACGTATGCGTTTCGCCGAACATGCGTTCGATCCTGGCTGAATCCTGGCTGAAACAGGGAATAAAGGAGGCTAAAGCGACCATGCGTTTTCGCCCAATGTAAAACACCCTTTTATTGGGAAGCACAAAATCTCTGTAGTTGTACTGTGCAACAGACTACGGAAACAACTTTGTGGTCTGCTGTATGTTGTCTATCCCAGCTATCAGGATTTAGAGTAAACTATTCATTTGTCATATTCATTTGCCAGGTTGGCCACCTATTGAAATAAAGACTTGCTGAGAACTCTATTCTTTATCTCTGTCATTTTATAAAACTCTGTTAACTGGAGTAGCGCTTTGTTTCTGTTTTTAAATCACATATATGTGATCATATATATGTAACAATTTTAAAAACATGAGGCAGGGTGGAGAATCTGTGGAGGAAGTAGGGTTGCCAGGTTCCTCTTCACCACTGGCAGGAGGTTTTTGGGATGGAGCCTGAGGAGGGCGGGGTTTGGGGAGGGACTTCAATGCCCTAGAATCCAATTGCCAAAGCCATATTTTCTCCAGGTGAACTGATCTCTATCGGCTGGAGGTCAGTTGTAATAGCAGGAGATCTTCAGCTAGTACTTGGAGGTTGGCAACCCTAGGAGGAAACAAGAGAAGCAATGGCAGGTTTATAGTATGTAGGAATGAAAAGTATGAGGCCCTGATTAATTATGGGAAATTCACGGCAAAAAGGGCCTCCACACCTTATTTTAGGAGCCCAAAAGGCCCTTACTGTGGTTCTGATCTTTACACTAGTCTCTGTTTTAATTTATAAACACTATGTCCCCATGATTTTAATCTGTAAGTTTAATAATAAACTTTAACTTTGAGGAAGCACAGCGATGCCACCCTTGTCAAATCACCCAAACATTTGAAGCATGGAGAAGTCCATTAGAACGATGCAGCTTTTTATCAGATGCAAACGCTGTCCTAATTTCATTAATCCAAGTTTTACCAAGCAAGCTAATATCTAATAATGGTAAACAGGCAAACTAGCATCAAACACAGAAGAGCCAGTGTGGTGTAGTTGCTAGGGTTTCAGACTAGGATGTGGCAGATTTGGGGTTTGGATTAGAGGGTTCTACCATGAAAGCTTTCTGTCAGCTCATTCCTGAGCCTTGCGGCAGCTGGAGACATCATAACCACCACAGCGCCTCCAAAGAGGTTCCCTGGCCGCCGCAAAGCTTAAAAAAGCCTTTTTAAAAAAGCAAACAAAGTAAATGGGGTCTTTTCCCCCATAGAAAAAAGTGATGCTGTGCCATAACACACCTAGGTTTAATCAACCCATTATTTATAATGATTATGGTTGCTAGCTCCCAGTTGAGAAATACTTGGGAGATTTGGGGGGTGCAGCCTGGGGAGGGTGGGGTTTGGAGAGGGGAGGGACTTCAATGGGATATAATGCTATACACCTTCCAAAGTGGCCATTTTCTCCAAGTGAATTGATCTCTGTTGACTGGAGATTAGTTCTAATAGCTGGAGATCTCCAGCCACCCCCCTGGCAGTTGGCAACCCTAACCATGATGTCAAACTGTAGCCTTTGTGTACTTTCTTTGCATATGGGATACAGTGGCTAAAATGGGGGTTTTCTTTTTAGGTTTGAGGGATACTAGTAGGGTTGCCAGGTCCCTCTTTGCCACTGGTGGGAGATTTTTGGGGCAGAGCCTGAGGAGGGTGGGATTTGGGGAGGGGAGGGACTTCAATGCCATAGAATCCAATTGCCAAAGTGGCCATTTTCTCCAGGTGAATTGATCTCTGTCGGCTGGAGATCAGTTGTAATAGCAGGAGATCTCCAGCTACTACCTGGAGGTTGGCAACCCTAGATACTAGTGAGGTGCTGGACTATGAAGCAGGCTGTGTGTGACATACTTGGTAGATATCATTGGGGTTAAAGTACTACAAAGAGATTTAATACTACGAACAGATATTTTAGATTTTTAGAGCTCAAATTTCAATTTGTATAGGCCTGAGTGGCCCTTAATAATAGATTCTACTGATAGCAAGTACATTCTGAGATCATTGCAGCACACATAAGAACCCAAGAAGATCCCTGCTGTATCAGACCACTGGTCCAACTAGCCCAGCATCCTGTCTCACACAGTGGCCAGTCAGTTACTCTGGAGGGCCACGAAAAGGACATAGAGGCTGAAGCCTTCCTGTTATGTTGCCTCCTGGTCATGGTATTCAAAGGTTTACTGCCTCTGAATGTGGAAAAGAGCAAGAGTCCAGTAGCACCTTAAAGACTAACAAAAATATTTTCTGGCAGGGTATGAGCTTTCGTGAGCCACAGCTCACTTCTTCAGATTCTTCAGAAAGCTCATACCCTGCCAGAAAATATTTTTGTTAGTCTTTAAGGTGCTACTGGACTCTTGCTCTTTTCTACTACTGCAGACAGACTAACACGGCTACCCACTGTGAATTATCTCAATGTGGAGGTTCCCTTTAGTCACCATGGCTAGTGGCTGCTGATAGACCTATCCTTCATGAATCTGTCTAATCTCATTTTAAAGCTATCTATGTCTGTGACCATCACTACACCTGGAATTCCACGTTTTAACCACTTGTTGAGGAAAGATATCTTTTTGTCCATTCTGAATCGCTTGCTCACCAACTTCATTGGATGCTCTCAAGTTACAGTATTTTGGGAGGAGGGAAAAGTTCTCTCTGTCTGCATTCTAAACCTTATGCATCATTTTATAAACCTCTATCATGTCTCCTCTTAATCATCTCTTTTCTAAACTGAAAAGTCCCAGACTCTTTAACCTTTCCTCATGGGAAAGGTGCTCCAGCCCCTTAATTGTCTTGGTTGCCCTCTTCTGTACTTTTGACAGCTCTGCTATGTCCTTTTTGATCAAACCTGCTCACCATATTCCAAATGAGGCTGCACTGTAGATCTATGCAGGGGCATTATAATATTGGCTGTTTTATTTTCAATCCCTTTCCTAGTCATCCCCAACTTCACATATACATTGATGGGATCTGTGCTGGCAGCGACAGACCAAGAAGGGGATCTTGGGGTGGTAGTGAATAGCTCAATGAAGATGTCAACCCAGTGTGCGGCTGCTGTAAAAAAGGCAAATACCATGCTGACCATAATTAGATGAGGAATAGAGAATAAAAAAGCTGATATCATACTGCCCTTGTACAAATCTATGGTGAGACCACACTTGGAATACTGTGTACAGTTCTGATCACCACACCTAAAAAAGGATATTACAGAGCTTGAGAAGGTGCAGAAAAGAGCAACCAAAATGATTAGGGGACTAGAGCAACTGTCCTATGGGGAGCGGTTAAGACGCTTAGGGTTGTTTAGCTTGGAAAGAAGGCGGCTAAGGGGAGACATGATAGAGGTCTATAAAATTATGCATGGTTTGGAGAGGGTGGACAGGGATAAGTTTTTCTCCCTCTCCCATAATACTAGAACGCAGAATCATCTGCTGAAGCTGGAGGAAGAGAGATTCAAAACAGATAAAAGGAAGTATTTTTTCACACAACGCATAGTTAAATTGTGGAACTCCCTGCCCCAGGATGTGGTGATGACTGCCAGCTTGGAGGGCTTTAAGAGGGGAGTGGACATATTCATGGGGGTATTCATGGCTATTAGTTAGAATGGATACTAGTCATGCTGCATACCTATCCTCTCTAGTATCAGAGGAGCATGCCTATTATATTGGGTGCGGTGGAACACAGGCAGGATGGTGCTGCTGCAGTCGTCTTGTTTGTGGCTTCCTAGAGGCACCTGGCTGGCCACTGTGTGAACAGACTGCTGGACTTGATTGGCCTTGGTCTGATCCAGCAGGGCCTTTCTTATGTTCTTAACACAGAGTTTGCCTTTTTCACTGCTGCAGCACACTGGGTTGACATTTTCATTGAGTCATCCACTGTGATCTCAAGGTCTTTTCCCCTGACAATCTGTCTCAGCAAGTTCAGACTCCATTAGCATGTACTTAAAGTTGGGATTTTTTGTTCCAGTTTGCATCACCTTACACTTCCCTACATTGAACTTCATTTGCGAAATTGTTGCCCACTCACCAGATTTCCTCTTATAGCTCTTTGCAGTTGGCCCTGGTTTCCACCATACTAAATAATTTGGTGTCGTCTGCAAACATGGCCCCTACACTCCCCCCCCCAGTTGCAGATCATTTATGAACAAATTAAATAGCTCCAGCCCCAATATCAGTTCTTGTGGGACCCTACTGCTTACCTCCCTCCATTGCAAAAACTGTCCATTTATTCCTACTCTCTGCTTCCTTCCATTTAGTCAATTTTTAATCCATAAAAGGACCTGTCCTCTTAATCCCATGACTGCTTAATTTACTTACACATTAAGGCGTAACCGTTTAGGAAGTTATCTCCACTGGACTCAGTGAGTAAGCATGTTTCGAATTGGGCTCTAAGGTACATTCAGATCAGTAGGATATAACACATTCTCAGATGGAGCCCAACCATGTTTACTTGGAAGTAAAACCTGTTGAATTCAGTGGATCTATTGAATGTGTTAATGATTATAGCCTTAAATGCACTTATGTATTAGATTTTGTTTTATTCTTGGTACTGCAAGTTACTGCGCTACACCACGCTGGCCAAGAAAGCCAGCGTGGTGTAGTGGTTAAGAGCGGTGGTTTGGAGCGGTGGACTCTAATCTGGAGAACCGGCTTGATTCCCCACTCCTCCTCATGAGCGGTGGACTCTAATCTGGTGAACCAGTTGGTTTCCCCACTCCTACACATGAAGCCAGCTGGGTGACCTTGGACTAGTCACAGCTCTCTTAGAACTCTCTCAGCCCCACCTACCTCACAGGATGTCTGTTGTGGGGAGGGGAAGGGAAGGTGATCTTCATCTTCTTCTTATAGCTGAAAACCTAGGTCTGAGTTTAGATAGAGTTAGTTCAATGGCAGTAAATGAGCGCTACTGTGAATTTACATTGCCTAGATTTAATATAAGAAGGGAACAGACTAAAGCTTACTTGAATGAAATTAGTTTTTTTATTAAAATATTTATATCCCAACTTTACTCATGGCTCAAGGTGGGCTACAAATAAAATTAAAAACATCCCAATTTAAAACATACAGAATAAAACCCCAGATAATCATCTCCTTACCTTCTTGGAAAGCCTGTTCTGCAAAATGGGAGCTATAATGGACAAGGAATGGGGCCTGGGTAGTGCCTATTGGAGATACAGACTGCATACTAAGTTTGTAAGATATATACAAGTCTACATTATGCTGCCCTGTGAACAACAGTGATATTATTTTTTGCCTTGATTTAAATCAAACGTCTATTAAAACTAGGATTGCCAACTTCCAGATACTAGCTGGAGATCTCCTGCTATTACAACTGATCTCCAGCCGGGAGATCAGTTCACCTGGAGAAAATGGCTGCTTTGGCAATTGGACTGTATGGCATGGAAGTCCCTCCCCTCCCCAAACCCCGCTTTCCTCAGGCTCCGCCCCAAAAACCTCCCATCAGTGACGAAGAGCGACCTGGCAACCTAGTTAAAACATTTAGTAGCAGTACCACTGAGATGCATTTTGCTCTTCCTCATGTGTAGATTTATATATAAAGTGTGCACATGCATGTGTAACTAGTGTTCACGTCTCCCAATTCACTTTGAGAGAAGTCACATTAATTTCTGCTAAAAGTTTTAATTTGCTCTCGAGAAATCTGGAGCACTGGAGTTATTGGAGCAGAATGCTCTCCTCCTGAAAACGGAGTGATTTACATTTAGCATCTGTTTTGGGCCGAGAGTGGGAATTGGCTTTGTAATTTCTTCTGTCATGCCACTGTCAGAAAATTAAGCTGTTTACGCTAGACTATAGAAGGTTAATGGCTGTTCTAGCAAAGGTCAAGTGGTCATTTTAAAGAGAGGCTGTGCTGAATAATCGAAAATGGCAGAAGGATAAAGCATAAAATCTTATCTGACTGCTCATCCTACACATTTTTTTTGTTCTCTGGATCTTTGTCTGGGGACTTTTATTCATACTTTAAAGAAAACACTTGGAGTAGGTAGCTGCTGTTTTTATTAAAAAGAGATAAGGGTACTGCATAATATCCTGAACTTGAAGAAGAAACCGAACATTCTTTAACAAAAGGCCTTTTATAAGTCTGTATTGCTAAGCATGGTAGTCTCGACCTAGGCCCTCCTAAAATAAAAACTTCCAAAGAAACATGATTAGAATTGTCTGTCAGCTTTGTGGCAAACCTTAAACCACTTTACCAATATTTGGTTGGATTCAGTGGTGCGATCCACTATCAGAGCTGCAACTAGGGTTGCCAGGTCCCCCTTAGCCACCAGTGGGAGCTTCATGGAGGCGGTACTGGGGGTGGCGCGATCCCCGCATGCAGCACAATGATGTCACTATCTGGGTTTACCCTGGAAGTGACGGCATCGCGCGGGACACTCTAGCACTGTCCTCCAAAAACTCTATGGAAAGCTCTATGGAAAGCATAGAGTTTTGGGGGGATAAAGCTAGAGTGCCCATGTCGTGATGCCGGCACTACCAGGGTAAACCCAGATAGTGACATCATCGCACCGTGCACATGGATTGCTTCTCCCCCTTCAGCAGGCCTATTTCCTCCCATGAACCAGCTGAGGGTTGGCAGATAGCCCGGTTAATTATTGTTGTTTTAAGAACATAAGAAAGGCCCTACTGGATCAGACCACGGCCCATCAAGTCCAGCAGTCTGTTCACACAGTGGCCAACCAGGTGCCTCTAGGAAGCCCACAAACAAGATGACTGCAGCAGCACCATCCTGCCTGTGTTCCACCGCACCTAGTATCCATTTGAACTAATAGCCATGAATACCCCTTTCCTCCATGAATATGTCCACTCCCCTCTTAAAGCCTTCCAAGTTGGCAACCATCACCACATCCTGGGGCAGGGAGTTCCACAATTTAACTATGCATTGTGTGAAAAAATATTATGGTTATTGTTAATTTTATTGTTCATTTTATCCTGCCCTCATCCCCGGCCAAAGCCGGGCTCAGGGCAGCTTCCAACAAGTATCAGTATAACAAAGATAATAAAACCATAACTGAGCACATGGGATAGGGTTGCCAACTGTCAGGTAGTAGCAGGATATCTCCTGCTAATTCAACTGATCTCCAGCTGATAGAGATCAGATCACCTGGAGAAAAATGGCCGCTTTGGCAACTGAAGTTTATGGCATTGAAGTCCCTTCCCTCCCCAAACCCTGCTGTCTTCAGGCTCCATCCCCCAAATCTCCCACCAGTTGCGAAGAGGGACCTGGCAACATTAACACTACCTGGCAGTTGGCAACCCTACCTGTTGGTGACATTTTATTCTGTCTGCCTAGTCTTATTTGGGTTTTGCATTCTGCTTCTACCTCTGCATTGTGTTGTCAACTATACTGCTTTTTCATAACAAAACAAGTATGTTCTTATTTAGTGTGAATAGAATCTCATGGGGAAACCAACTAACAGTGTTTTCCTAAGCAGTTACATCCTTGTAAGCCCATTGACTGTAGAGCACTTCGGTGAGCATAAGTCTGCTTATCTTTGAACTGTAAGTTTTAAACAGAATAAGGAAGAAGAGTTAATACTTTTTAATCTAATGAGAAATTTTTCATTTCCAGGCGCTATTATAAAGAAACTGATGGCTTGACGCTCGATGTTGGAGTATATATGAAGGCACTAGAGGTATTTTATCATTCAGAGGGAAATGTTAGTAATTCATGATTACAAACAGGGGACCCACGATTTACCCTCCCCTTTTTTATTTTACTGTTTTCACATTTTTCTGCAAACCTGGTGGGTCTCCAAAGTTTGTAGAAATATCTGTTTTCTCTCTACATAATCATGATGTACAGATTTACACATCCATGCTAGTTAGGCAAAAAAGTAGCTACAGGATTTATAAGGGAAGTTGCATGTGTTCTTTTTTGTGAAGTTTTTTTTCCTTGTTTTGTGGTTTGATGTTTAATTTGGAGAGGATTATAGCTAACTATAGTGAAAAGTAGTATAATTTAATCTGGTTTTGATTATCTTAATCTAATAACCTAAACATTTAGAATATGTACTTAAAACTTGGGATTGAGCAAGAAGTTGTGGGGTGGGAAAACCTTTTAATCATAAAAACTGAGAAGGTTTCATGACTTCTTCTGGGTAGGTGTTATGGCTGTTGGAAGAGCCCTTTGCTATTGCATACCTTGAGGTGTAAAATTTCTGGAAATTTAGAAACTGAAAGGGGGAAAACCCATTTTTGTCTTGGAACCCCCACCACAAATTTAGGGGGAAATTTTATCAAGCCTGAACTTATTTTACTGCTTTAGCAAAATAAATGCGTCATTTATAGGTTAGTTAATGCATACAATTGCACTATTTGGCATATTTGTGGAACTTAAAAGTATACATATCTTTAGCTATAAGTATAAATATCTTTTTCTATAAGAAAAATTGCAAATGCACCCAGTACTGGAAAGAAAGGACTGAAAACAACTGCACTCTATGCTACCTTAGCACATGCATCTTAATTTTTAATTTTGTCCTGTCTCCTAGTATGCCTGTGACATTCAAGCTGAAGTGGTGGGGAAGCCAGCCAAAATGTTTTTCCAGTCAGCATTAAGAGAAATGGGCGTGGAACCACACCAGGTAAGATTTGCCAACTCCAGGTTGAGAAATTCATACCAGGTAAGATTTCTTTTAAAACTGTATATGACTCCAGCAATATTCCCAGCAGCCAACTTCAGCAGCGTGGGGGGTGGGAGGGAGTGCTCCTGCAAGCAATGTACTCTGGTAACTGAATCATGAGAGCCACAAGCTATTGCAAGACCACAACTAATCCGTTTGTGAAAAGAAGCATTGTGTGAATTCATGTTCCCTCACTGAGCTGCTCACATGATTTGACCACTTCTTAGCAATTTTTTTAGCAAATGTTGGTTTCAGAGAACTTATGTGTTATAGTAATTAGAGGGTTGGACACAGGTTGAAGAAGAAGAAGAGTTGGTTTTTAAATTACGACTTTCTCTACCACTTAAGGAAGAATCAAGCTGGCTTACAATCACCTTCCCCTCCCCACAACAGACACCCTGTGAGGTAGGCAGGGCTGAGAGAGCTCTAACAGAGCTGTAATTTGCCCAAGGTCACCCAGCTGGCTTCATGTGTAGGAGTGGGGAAACAAACCCAGTTCACCAGATTAGCCTCCGCCGCTCATGGGGAGGAGTGGGGAATCAAACCCGGTTCTCCAGATCAGAGTCCACAGCTCCAAACCACCCCTCTTAACCACTACACCACACTGGCTCCTGACATTCCCATTGAGCTGTGAAGTTCGCTTGGTGACTCTGGACCAGTCACTCTCTCTCAGCAATAACCCATGTTGCAGGGATGATGGAATAAAATGGAAGAGGGGAGAACCACTTATGTCAGCATAATTAGGTTCCTTGGAGAAGATGGGATGAAAATGGGATAGACTGTTACTGTTGGAACTTGCATAGGGCAAAAACATGAACAAATTCTTGTTGTCAGTGAAGCTTTAGTGGGTTTTGACACTAAAGGGTTCACTTTGACAAGCACACTTCAACCCATGAGTCCATTTTTAGTTTGTTTGTTCGTTTTCTTTTTTTGCTGCTTTCTGCAAGGATCTGCTGTTCACGTACATGGATAACCAAGTGTGGCAATCAGCCTCAAAAGTCCTGCCTCTCCTCCAGGGCTCTGAACCAATCCTTCTGATTTAGGCCTCGTGCAAATCCAAGTGGTTGACAGCCATGCAGAGCCAATGGAACGCCATTGGATGGGAAGGGGTGAACCAGCCTCAACCCAAGAAGGCTGGAGAAAAACGTTTTTCTTTTGGATAGGGATTTTGTGGCTCTGGAGTGTCTGGAGGCTTTTTTTTTTTTGGTCTTTTTAGTTAGGATTTGGGGGTCAGCTTATTTTAGTATGACAAATAAGTATCCTGTTAAGGGCCCTTCATTCCTAACTGGTATGTGTAGATTCTGTGGAAAGGTGCTCTTTGAGAGAAAAGAGCAGCCTTGCACCTGCTGTGGTGTCCTGTCCAGAGAAAGGGGAATCACTGGATATGGATCATAATAATAATTCTAACAGTTTTATTGCATTAGCTCAAACCCATGGCAAAACAAAAACAAAAAACAAATTAAACAATGCAATCATAGTGTCAAGTAAAATTTGTAAAATATCCATTAACCGCCCATTCCTAAGCTTTTGGCGGCAGGAGACGGTGTGGATGAGGTGCTGCTGCGGCACCTCCTAACCCGTTTCCCTGTCGCCGAAAGCCTTAAAAAAGCCTTTCGCTGGCTTATTAAAGTTTAGATGGGGCAAAATGTCCCATAGAGAATAGTGAGTCTGTACCTGCAAAATAGCAGTTGCAGCACTGCTATTCTTGGCGCCAGTGTCCAAGGCCGAAAGGGGACACACACACCCCGGAGCTGACAGGGGACACCACCACCCCGGCATGCCCTGGAACCGCCCCCTGGAACATTGGCGTGGGCCTTTACACCGGTGGGACGCCAGCAGAAGGCCCAGCCGGGGTCCCTGGGCGGCGCTGCCGCGGAAGCACCGGGAGACCAGTGTCTGGGTCTCCCCACCAACGTTGGGATCACTCATGGTGGCGTAAGTAACCCGGGCACTGGCCCGGGGGGGGGGGCAAATTGGTGCAGCCCCTTCCTGGCCTCCTGAGGACTTTTGTCCTCAGAATTCAGGAATGGGCTGTAAAAAATGAAAATTCATCATAAGCATTTAAAACACAAGCTTTCTAGCTAAAAGAAGTAGTATTAACAGTAGTTTACTGTTCCTATAATAATGAGTGATCCAGGATAAACCAGAAAACTATTCATTGACCAAACATCAGTAAGAAGCACTGATGTGGACAGGGGAAAAGCTTGCCCAGAAGGGGAGTCACTAAATAAATGGGAGATGGGTCTCTTAAAAACTTGATAATTTCCAGTTTCATAGATGTCAGCAGTGCAAAGTTGGGATAAGGAATCTTTTTCTCCAAAGCATGGTCTAAGCCTTACATCAGCACTAAGAAGGAAATATTGATTAATATGGATTCAAGATTGAATCTTAGAATTGTTGTATTCATCAGCAATAAAAAGACTTCACACAATACAAACATGTGTTTCCTTGATTATTTTGTTGCCTACATACACTATATTTCATTAATCTACATCACTTCTAAGCTTTAATGTGTTTTTCAGATCTAGAAACAATTGAGTTCTTGATCATCGGTACAAAGACTTAGCCAACTACATAGTCCTTCCTTTTACATTCTCTACCTTTTGTCATGTTACACAGAAGCTAGAAATACAGGAAGTGCTATATTTACTTAAGTGCAAGACCTAATTCCTCTGACAGAGATTTCCTCCTGGAAGATATAAGAGTTATGAATTACAAGGTAATAATTCTGTCCAGTGGTTTAGGAGGCAAAACAGCAGCAGCATGTTGTGTCTTGGAACCTAGAAATGATGCAATGACCCCAAATTTCATGCTTTGTTTGGTTTGCCTTATTATGGAATACAGGCACTAAGATGACCTAGTAAATCATGCAGTCACAGATGCTTGTGGGTGATGATCTCTTCAGACAGATTAGAAGTATAGGGTTTATCCTCATTTTACTTATATCGAACTCTGGAATTTGAAATCAAAGGTAATTTTTTTCACCTAAGTATAAAATCTCAAGAGTTTTATATCATAATGAGTAGGAACCCACGACTTGAAGGAGGCGTACAATTTCCCCTCTCCCACTCTTTCCCTTCTCTGAAAGCCAACCTACCTTTATCTGCCCCTCTTTCTTCAATTTTCCCTCCCCCCCCCCAGCATAGGCTTACCAGGTCGGTCCTCTGCTCTGGCGGGAGGTTTTTCGGGTGGAAGTGAGATCACGGCCGCACCGATGCAATTGTGGCACTTCTGGTTTACACCCGGAAGTGCTGTGTCGCAACAAGGCCTTTACCACTCAAACTGGGAGTTTGAGTGGTAAACAGCCCCTTGCGATGCGGAGCTTCCAGGTGTAAACCGTAAGTGTCGTGTTGCCTCGGGCAGGCGCGCGTGCACGCATTGCCCACCGACTCACAGTTGGTCAACAGGCAGCCAGGTGGATTGGCAGGGGTTTGCCCGCCACCACCTGGCACTTGGCAACCCTACCACAGCACCCTCTGCCTAGGAAAACTATCGCTCAGTTGTGTGGTGTCAGTCACTGGGCCAGGCCTACTTACCCTCAAGGACTTGTGGGGGGGGCACCTCATTTCCCCCTGTATTGTCCTACCTGTACTATTTCCTCTTTCCCTCCTCTTGACAACTCCCATATCCTCTCCCCTTTCCCCACCTCATTCTCTCCTTCTCAGCCATTCACCAACCTACCTTTTATCTGGCTCCCATCTTCATCTATATTTATTATTTATTTACTTAATTTACTTCACAGTTTCTCCACAGTAGGGACCAAATCAGCTTACATTATTCTCCTCCTTTTTCCCCTCACCTGTGAACTAGGTTAGGCTGAAAGTATGTGACTGGCCCCAAATCACCTAATGAGCTTCCACAGCAAAGTGGGGATTAAAACGTGGGTTCCACCGACCCTGCTGTGAAGCCCTAACCATTACACCACACTGGTTTTCATAGGGTTGAACAGTAGCAAGCAGCCAGGCCTAGTTGAGTCATGCAAGTTGAGTGGTGTCAAGTCACACAGTGGTTGCTGTCATCCCTATGGTTACCAACCTCCGGGTGGGACCTGGTGATCTTCTAGCATTGCAAGACAGAGATCTTTCCCTCATAGAAAATGGCTGCTCTGAAGGCTGGACTTTATGGCATTATACCCCAATGAAGCCTCTCTCCTCTCCATACTCCACCACAAAATCTTCAGGAATTTGCCAACCTGGAGCTGGCAACCCTAGGCAGGCCTGGCCCCGATGAGTCCTCCCTGCAAGGCCAAATCAGCCCTGGAAAGGACTGTGGCCCCATGCATTTTACTCACAGAAACCAAGCCTGGAATGCTGTGGTTGGCTAGCAATGGCTACTGAGGGAATCCATTTCTGAAGGCTACAAGCACTCCTTTTATCATTTTGGGTCTTTTTAAACCCCTCAATGTATTTTTTTAGATTGCATATTTTTCTACAAACCTGGGGCATTTTTCAGGTCTGTCTTGACTGTTTACAGCTCCAGTCACCAGATTTGAGAGTGCTCAAATTTGGCCAACTTGGCTATAGAATATACAGGTGGGAACCTGCCCGGAGTTGCGGGAGGCATCTCATTTTCCCTTCCCTACTTTTTCCTCTTTTCCTTTCCTGAAAGCCCCTCTAGCCTCTCCCCTGTTCCTACTCCTTCTCTCCTTTCCACCCAATAGCCAACCTACATTTATCTGCTCCTTTGTCTTCATGTTTCCCACTCTCCCGCCAGTAGCTTCTGCCTAGAGAAACTATTGCCCAGTTGTGTGGTGCCAGCATCTGGACCAAGGCCCACTTGCATGGTAAGGAGCCCTCAAGGATTTTTTTTGGGGGGGGGCATTTCACTTTCCCCTGTATCCTCCTCCCCACACTATTTCCTTTTTCCCTCCTCTTGTTAACCCCCATATCCTCTCCCCCTTTCCTGCCTCATTCTCTCAGCCATTCACCAACCTTCCTTTTATCTTCCTCCTGTCTTCAGCTACATTTATTATTTATCATTGGGTTGTTGTTTTTTAAACCCATGTATTGTTTTTTAGATTTCCCATTTCTCTGCAAACTTGGAGCATTTTTCAGGTTTGTAGAAAGATCTGTCTTGCCCGTTCACAGCTCCAATCACTCGATTTAAGTATCGTTAGATTTGGCTGACTTGGCTATTAGTATATATAGATGATGATATAATGAAAAATTGAGACACATCAAATCTGTGGGGTTTGTGTGTATGTGCAGTAGCTTCTGTGCCTATTTTCTATGCATTCATAATTTCCCATCCTGTGTAGACCTATGTATAGCACATAACTCATGTGCATATAGACTACTTGAATAACCATTCATATACTAATCTTGTACATGTACACCTTTCATAAACAACCAGTCCTACATCAGGCCATCACTGGGATACTGCTTCCTGCTTTTGCCACAGCCTTTTCCATCAACAACACACAACTTCATCTGCCTCTAGGCCAGGGGTGGGGGTCCTTTTTTCCTCCAAGGGCCATTTGGATATTTATAACATCATTCACGGGCCATACAAAATTATCAACTTAAAAATTAGCCAACCAAGCCCCAAGCAGGCAGCTGCCCCAGATGACCCCCCCCCGGCGTGTGCAAACAGGCAGGCATCCAACTAGTGGCGCACTCACTCACCTGGTGGCACAGGGTGGTCTGTTTCACCAGCCAGGTGTAGCCGTCCAGCCGCACGCCGGAGTTGCTCCTGCTCCGCATGTTCGGGGCCGGATTCTACAGCCGGCTCCTGCTACCTCTGCCTGCAGGGGTGAAATGAGGACCCACTAGCTAAGAACCCCCCCCCCCCGCACACGCGCGCATTCTGGCCCTGCCTCCTTTAACCCCTCCATTGTCACCATTTCTGCCCCCAGCCCTCTTGTAGTACAGAGGGAATACGTTTCTACATGGCCCGGTTGGGAAAGGGTTAACACAGTTTCTTGGGTGGTCCTAGCAGGTCCATAGCTAATGACTCTTCTGCAAGGGGGGAAAAGGTTCCTTTTCTTGGCAAAACAAACTCACATCTGCCTTGAATAGAGGCTATTCCTGTCCACAGGAGGGGGCAGATCACTAGTCTTAGATCCTTCTGAGCTAGAGATCTGCCAGGACCCATGAAGGGCCAGACCAAATGATTTTGCGGGCCTTAAACAGCCCCTGGGCCTGATGTTCCCCACTCCTGCTCTAGGCCCTAGGAGCTGGCAGTGTTCTTCAGTTCTGAGTAGATGGAATGGTCATAAACATTGCATAATACCTCTGCAAGTGTGCTGAGCTCCTTTCAATATATTGGAGCCAAAGGCCTATTGATAGTAATGGAGGTTTCAAAGATTGCAGCCTGTATTTACTTCAGGTTTTTCTTATTTGTTGAGTTTATCTGGACTGGGGTGGTGGTGGGGGGTTCAGAGTGGCAAATGGAGAATGCCACTCTTTTTGCAAATTAACATTTTCTTTGTTTTTCTTATGATACCTCATTTATCTCTCTGTGACCATAATGTGCCATAAGATTAACCAAAAGCTGTCTTTGCCTTTGCAAGTAGAGATATAGGTGATAAGAAGCAAGGCAACAAAGGTGATTATTGGCCAAACTGTAAAAAAAATAAACTTTCTGCGGGATTTTTTACAATCTGACTATATTGTGTTACCAAAAAAGGAGTTTCTTGCATTGAGTTCAGTTTGACCTTCTCTTAATTTTCACCTCATTATTCCTAATTTTGCTAAACTCAATACTCACTCTGTAATATGTGTCCCCGCCCCCCGCCCCGGTTAGTAATTTGTAGACTATTACCCTGATCTTTCATCATCTCACAGCTAAGCTATATGTTTCACTTTTTGTAATCTTTCTTCTCAAGTCAATCCCTCAGCGTTCTTAACTGTTTTTGCCGCTCTTCTTCAAGCTCCTTCCAATTTGTTGCAATCTTTCTGGTAATGAGATGGCCAGAACTGAACACACCATTCCACTTGTACTAATCCACTAATCCCAACTTGAAGGGCTAGGTGAACCAAAAAACCCATTTCAGAAAAATGCATTTGACAAAAAAGTGGGTAGGGTTTTTTTTAGCAAAGAGCTCAGTGGACTCTAAGCTTGATTGCTTCTAAAATAAACAATAAAGGAGCTACTTTGGAAAGCTAGTATTTAGACTCAGTAAGCGCTTAAAAGGTAGAATAAAACAGAAGGCCAGTGGCACCTTGCTGACAATTTTTATTCCAGCATGAGCTGAAATAAAAGGTAAGACGAGAGAAATCATTGCTGCTGCTGTTTTGGTGAGATGGTTCTTCCTTGCTTTGCTTGAATTGCAGCTCCCAGCCATTTCATAATACTTCAGTGCTAGGCAATGTATGTTTCCATGTCTGCAGTTGCTGGTTGCTTGGATGAACAGCAGTTCTGCCAAATAGATCTTGTATCCATTGGTCTCACTGGATTTCATGCATCTTTAGTCCCAGGCCAGGAAATGAGATGGCAAATACACAAAGTATTAATTCATAAATAATAATAAATGCCTCATCATCATTTTCCTGTGCTAATAATCATGTTTGTAACCCTCTCTAACATGCATGTACATGCACACCATCTTTTTCATCAACATTCAGAGTGTTTTAGCAGTTTAGACAGGCTCCTGTTCTTGCATTTTGGTGCCCCAGGGGAAAGAAAATGCTAGTCCTTTCTTGATCCTTCAACTGCTGGAACCAGTGATTACCTCCCTTCCCCCATACCCAACAAAAAAACTTGGTCCTGTGGTTAGGGTTGCCAGGTCCCTCTTGGCCACTGGTGGGAAGTTTTGGGGGTGGAGCCTGAGGAGGGCGGGGTTTGGAGTGGAAAGGGACTTCAATGCCATAGAGTCCAGTTGCCAGAGTGGCCATTTTCTCCAGGTGAACTGATTTCTATCGGCTGGAGATCAGTTGTAATATCAGGAGATCTCCTGCTAGTACCTGGAGGTTGGCAACCCTATTTAAGTTGTTTTAATAGCCTGTCATATATCCTACCCTTTTTTATTGTGCAACACCCCTACATCTCACTTCTCAGAGAGAGCTTGAGCTACCTTACAAAAACTAAAATCATATCACAAAGAAACGTAAAAGAGTGCAATCCAAAAATATAAGAAAGCACTCATCCACCCTGTGTTATGCTAAGCCTTGGGTTCACCAAACTACTGGCTCTCTCTCTATCGAACAGGGTCCACCTGCTTGTGGACATCAAAATGCTGATTAATGTAAATTTCCAGGCAGGCACCTAGGAACCTATCCAGCTATACAGGGCTGTTGGGCAGAGAAAAAGAGCAAGGAGAACCATTTCTGCTGCCCTGGGTTGATCAGAAGAACAGTGGGGTAAAAATGTCATAAATTGGGAATAAAGCTATTGAAAATGGTGTGCATCTCGTCAGATACAAACAATTCATGTAACATAATTGTTATCCCATCTAGTCCCTCCTTGTGTGAATTATATTTTAATCTTTTAATGTGATTGAAGTTATTCCTTTCACAGCGGGAACATTGGCATAAACTTTTTTTTTCTGAACCAAACCAGTGTGTGTTGGAGGGAATTCTAGCTCTGTTCCCAAGTTACAGTGGATACATGTACAGTTTGTGTACACTGTATACTTGATTGTTCTTTGTCTGTGCATTGAGTATTTCTCGCGTTGCAATCAATACATATTCAGGTGAACATGCGATACAGTCCCCACATTTATCCAAGCAGTGGTTCCTGGTTTCATTCGTAAAGTGAGAGCACATTGTCTCTTCCTTAAAAACAGTTATATGCATGTACAGACAAGATGTTTATGTGTTCACCATGACATGTGGCCAGGCTAGTGAGTACAGTGGTAATATACTGCTTCCTGCAAAACATACACTTGCACAAAATTATACTATGTTTGTTAACGCAGTAAATATATCATCACAAGTCAATACATTGAGGATCAGAGGAGCATGCCGAATATATTAGGAGCTGTGGAACACAGGCAGGATGGTGCTGCTGCACCCGTCTTGTTTGTGGGCTTCCTAGAGGCACCTGATTAACCACTGTGTGAACAGACTGCTGGTCTTGATGGGCCTTGGTCTGATCCAGCAGGGCTTTTCTTATGTTCTTATGAATAAAACATGTTTTGTACGTATGCTTTTCTAGACAGAACCTAGCTGGTGAAGCGTCCCCAAGAAGTAGACAGTCTGCAGCCATCATCGCTGCCAGTCTTGATAAATGGCTGTCAGTTTCATTTCCTATGTGTGGCTGTCCATTTATATCTAAGTGAAGAGTCTTGAGTATGTCAGTCTCTTCCTGGGATGGTAAAATAAGGGCTAGTGTGTGTCTCATAAAAATGTTTGGATTCATTTCCACATTTCACTTAAACATAAAATTAACAGCGTCATTAAATCCCTCTAAATCACCATCTGTGCTTTATAAAAACGCGCTGCCGTTTTCTGGTACCTTCATTTTACCACTGTGGTGTCTCAAATGGCTTCCCTGTGGTAGAGCTAGACAGTGGCTAAAGTTTGAAAAAAAAATTTTTTGGACTTGCTTTAATCAATAAAGTTATCACCAGTCATTTCCCTTGATAACCACTTTGTAAAGAGAACCTGACTTTGCCTGCTACAGATGAGATGTTTTCAACCTGCTCTTGGAATAGAAGGTACTCCCTAAAGTCCAATTTTCATTTTAACCTTTCCCCAATAGCCGAGAAAAAACAGATTGCTGGTATTACTTTAATAGATAGGAAATTTAAACCTCTTAGAGGTAACCAGCCCCTTCTTATGACTCAGTAATATGACAAAGAATAACACATCTCTAAAGGTTACTGAAATAGCCTAATTCATATGTTTTAAAGCTGTTGTAACAGTGGGTGATTTTTACTGCATTACGATAAAACCTAAATAATGTTAAGGTTCCAGTAGTTTAATGCCATCATAAAAAGGTCTATCTGTAGCAAATTGTCCTGTTCTAATGGGAGTTACAATGGGTCACACCAGAGTGCATAAACTACCAGTAGTTGCAAATTCCTGCTTTTGATGGTACCCAATATATGTGTGGAACGGGGCATAGGGATGCATTCCTTTCACTGGTGGATACATAAGGGGAATTTTCCCAATGTCATTGTATTTCACTGAAGGGTATAAGAATGTAATTTGCCTAGTCAAAGTCCTCTGTAGAAACAATCCACACGTTTGTAGCTTATTGAATCCTGGGAGTATGAACAATGGAAACTGTATCTGTGCGCAAGAACATTGGACACAGATTACTAGCATGGAAGTTTAATTTATCCAGGATGAGCAAGAACATATCACTCTGCCCCTGCACTGTAATCCCTTGTTCAGTGAGTTGTGCAGCTTCCTGCTTTATTTCTTATAATGGTTGCCCAGAACATTGCTACCTCTGGGAACCTTAGAAGGCATTTTAGGGTAGGGTTGCCAGCTCCAGGTTGGGAAATACCTGGATATTTTGGAGGTGGAGTCTGAGGAGGGCAGGGTTTGGAGAGGGGAGGGGCTTCAATGCCATGGGGTCCAATTGCCAAAGCGGCCATTTTCTCCAGGGGAACTGATTTCTAGCGCCTGGAGATCAGTTGTAATAGCAGGAGATCTCCAGCCACCACCTGGAGGTTCTTGCAAAGTAACAGTAACAGGCATGAAGGGTGGCTCTTCCTGGGTAGACTTGACAGGCAAAAATGCACATAAAGTAGACATGCAAAAATGCACATAAGGAGGAAACGCTTTTCGGGATATTTTCTGCCCTTTCGCCAGAGTAGCTTTGTCAGCCTCATAAGAATCAGATATTACTTATGCGAGAAATAAATCTTCCTGTAGATATATGAAATTCTCAAGCTCCCATATAGGGCTGCATACCTCTCTAGGTCGCTTCGAGCGACCATTCATGCCGAAATTTAAGGCTACGGAGTGAAGTACTTCTTTCTCACCTGTGAAGGACTTTACGGTTTATGCTAATCCTGGAGTTTGCGACTGCAGAATTCTCTGTATCATCAGAACGTGATCCTAGCATCAGCTATTGTTAGGTTGTTATAGTGAGGCTGTTGTTGATATATGCTTGCTTGTATATTGTCATTGTGTATCATTGTGTATCATTGTCACTAGTACCATTTGCATTTGTTTTGTATTTCACCATTATATTGCATTTTTGATATGTTGTGTGAGCCTGTTACTGTTATTTTGCAAGTACTTCTATTTACAGTATTGGTGAATTTTTGTTACCACCTGGAGGTTGGCAACCCTAATTTAGGGTGTTAGTTAATATTTTAAAAAGTAAGAAAATACAAGAACTGCCACATTGTGACTAGGAAGGGAAGGAAAGAGTGTTGGACTCTGTCATAGGTTGAACTGGTAACATAGTTCGGAAGCCTCAATGAAATTAGAAGAGAAGAAGAAGAGTTGGTTGTTATATGCCGACTTTCTCTACCACTTAAGGCCGAATCAAACCAGCTTACAATCACCTTCCCTTCCCCTCCCCACAACAGACACCCTGTGAGATAGGTAGGGCTGAGAGAGCTCTTAATAGAACTGTGACTAGCCCAAGGTCACCCAGCTGGCTTCGTGTGCAGGAGCGGGGAAACAAATCCAGTGCATCAGATAGATTAGCACCTGCCACTCATGCGGAGGAGTGGGGAATCAAACCCGGTTCTCCAGATCAGAATCCACCGCTCCAAACCACCGCTCTTAACCACTACACCACGTTGGCTCTCTGTTTATTACTGTTTCTTAACTGCCTGGCAAGGCAATTGGCAGCCAGGCCAGGACATGCCCAGAACAGGCAGGGTGGGGCTGCAGACTCTAGGCTCAGTAATGGAGTTTGGCAGCCTGGTAGAGCCAGTAACATCCTCAACCCCTGCTTGGGAAAGTGAGCAATGTGTGAAGCTGCTGCAGCTGAGGCAGGGCTTCAGGACCCTTCTGGTTGGGCGAAGGGGGAGAGCTGCAAGCCGGGGAGGAACTGGAAGGGTGGCCTATTTAAGGAGGGTCGGCAGCAGGTCAGGGAAGATGATGTACCCCTGCTCAGGCAGCGTGGAAGAGCAGAAGATACCGAAAGGTGGGGGAACAGGGTGGTGGAAGCCCCTCTCCATTCTGGGGGCTTGAACACATGCAGCTGCCTTATAGTGAATCAGACCCTTGGTCCATCGAAGTCAGTATTGTCTACTCAGACCAGCAGCAGCTCTCGAGGGTCTCAGGTAGAGGTCTTTCACATCACCTACCTACCTAGTCCCTTTAACTGGAGATGCTGGGGATTGAACCTGGGACCTTCTGCATGCCAAGCAGATGCTCTACCACTGAGCCACAGCCCCTCACCAGGTCCTCCACTGAGGGGAAGGAGCAGGGGCAATGCAGCCTTCACCAAGGGAGTGTCACATTAACACAGTCTCTGTCAGATGGTCATCTCGGTAGCGTGGGGATTCAAACTTGGGTCTGGATGAACTAGTCCGGCATTCTAGCCAGTACGCCATCCTCTGCCCAGCCTATTTGAAAACACGAGGGGTAAACTGGTTATCACAAACCACCACTGTGCACACTGCCATTTTGTGGCAATAATTTTATCAGGAAAATAACCAGCTGAGTGTGTGTATGTGTTTAAAATGTGTCAGGGCTCTTCTTTCTTCAGTCTTCGTGATAATGTTGAGAGTGGCTGATAGTTTGCCCAGCACATTCCGACTCTTTAATAAGGATTTTGGTTATTTCCAATTATTTCCCCACACTAATTGAACAAAACAGGAACTGTGCTTTCTGTGTAAAAATGTGAATACAAACTGGAGATCTTTTAATTCTGGCCTTCACCGGGGTATGTGACCTTTCAGTTTTATCTTTCTCTCTCCCTCTATTCCCCCCCCCTTTCTTACTATATTGCAGTCAGAGAGGAAGTTAAACCTAGGTTTGACAGGTAGAGTTTTTTATTTCCCTTGACACTGCACCTCTTGACCTCTATCTTCTTGCCAATGATTTTTTAAATCCTAAATGATTTGGGAATAATTGCTCCTCCTTTAGTGATTATTGCCCTTCACCGATAGTAAATCTGTGAAATCCCAGGGGGCCAGAGTACATTTTTGTATGCGTATGCTACAAGCTGGCCTGGATAGGCACTGCTGCTCATGTGCGGCTGCACTTTCAATGTGGATGGCCTCCTTGTATGAAAACTTCGGTATAGACAGAGTACAGTATTTTGGTAGAAACAAGCATCCTTGCTAATTGCACAAAGGAAACGGGACCTTTGGAAGACATCTTTTAAGTTCCACGTTTTGCAGAGGACTTCATTAGAGTTTTATAAATCATCCATTTAGGGTTGCCATCCTCCATGTACTAGCTGGAGATCTCCTGCTATTACAACTGATCTCCAGCCGATAGAGATCAATTCACCTGGAGAAAATGGCCGCTTCGGCAATTTGACTCTATGGCATTGAAGTCCCCTCCCCAAACCCTGCCCTCCTCAGGCTGGCCTCAGAAATCTCCAGGTATTTCCCAACCTGGAGCTGGTAACCCTACATCCATTCAATACAAAATATGTTTCTGAATAACATGGTTGACTTCTTATCTGGTGGAAAGTTCTGGGCTGATTCTGCAAGAGTAGATTGCCCAGTTCAGTAGATGATGATGATGAAGAAGAAGAGTTGGTTTTTATATGCCAACTTTCTCTACCACTTAAGGAGGAATCAAACTGGCTTACAATCACCTTCCCTTCCCCAGACTCCCTGTGAGGTAGGTGGGGCTGAGAGAACTGTGACTAGCCCAAGGTCACCTGGCTGGCTTCATGTGTAGGAGTGGGGAAACAAATCCAGTTCACCAGATTAGCCTCCGCCGCTCATGTGGAGGAGTGGGGAATCATACCCGGCTCTCCAGATTAGAGACCACCGCTCTTAACCACTACCCCACACTGGCTTTCAAGTAGATCACAAGTAGGACTCCTGCCGTTTTCATTGTTTGAATTCTCATGTTGAAACAACAGTATAAGAATACTCACACGGTATCTCCTGTTTTCTGCTGAATTATACAACTTTCTATAAAACTGCAGGAACATCTGTGGTGAAGGGTATTGACTATGGTTGCCTCTTGCTACTTGCCTACTTGTTGAATTTCTATTACCCCGTCATTGCCCTGAGCCTCTTTAGTGAGAAACTGTTATTAAAAAAGGATGTGTGGTAAGTGAAGAAGAATGCAAGGGAAGTCCCTTTTGTGGAATTGGGATTACAGATGCACATCTACATTAGGATGCTCATCCAACCCCACTGAATTTGTTGGCTGCATCAGTCAGCAGAGATGCATATTCACACTTGGGGCAGCTCCCAGTAAAATTCACCGTTTCAGTTCATCAGTGAGTACAATGACGTGATTAAAAATGCACTCCTGAATGTTCTTGAATTCACAATGGCAAGTGATGCAGCTCCTCTCCGGTTTCCTTACGATGGGGCATTCTAAAGCCATAGAGGTGTGCCCAAATCCCGTTTTATAATATTAAAATGCAGCCACTGAGAAATCTTATGCATGTCGAGACATTTATTACATTTTAAATGCAGATGATGAGGGTGGGGGTGCTGCTGCAGCTTCCTTTAGGACCAGATCCCTCTGAATTAGATCCTGCCCCCTAAAAATCCAAAATGTTTTCCTAGCCCTGTTAAAACGTTTATGTTCCTAAGAGCCAATGCATTGATTAAACTAGTGCTTAATCAGCCATACCTGCTGCTATGATGCTATACTGCCCAAATCCATTTTCGGTACGACGGGGTTATAAAGATGCTTGGAAAGACACATCAGCTTCAAGCGATGCCACAGCACATGGAACAGCCACTGCCACTACTAAATGGGTAGTGCGTAAAATCATTGGGGAGCGATGCGACGTGAGATCAGGACTGGGGACAGTTCATCTATGTAGTGTTCTAAAGACCTTTGTATTGTCACCAGATCCGATGGTACATGTGATAGTGGGACATATGTGCTTGGTTTCTTTCATGCAGGCTGTTGCAGTGGCAGTAGCCCATATTCCGCTATATCTATACATTTTTTTTTATTTAGAACATTTGTTAGCCACCCTACAGGAACTCAAGGTGGTTTACAATATAAATGGCACCAAAACACAATAATATACATAAAACCACTAATTTAAAATTGATAATTTAAAAGTGCTGGTAGGCAGAAGTAAAATTAGTTGAATGCCATCCTGCTTCCTAAAGGTCGAGAGTGAGGGGCCGAGTGCACCTCCCTGGGGAGTTTGTTTCATAATCATGGGGCTGCCACTGAAAAGGTCCTTTCTCATGTACCCAGCAGATGAGCTTCTCTAGTCGTTGGGGCAGTCAAGAGGGCCTCTCCCTATGATCTTTGTACCCAGGAAGGAGCATATGTGATACCCCACTCCCAATCCATGTAGGGCTTTGAAGGTCAAAACCAACATCTTGAATTGGGCTCGGGAGTGGATTAAAAGCCAATGTAATTGCTGTAATATTGGAGCCACATGATCCTGAAAACTGGCACCATCCAGCAGTCTGGCCTCAGCATTCTGCACCAGCTGCAGCTTCTGAACACTCCAAGGGTAGTCCTAAGTAGAGCACATTGCAGTAGTCTAGTCTAAATTTAACTATAGCATGGATCATGGTGGCTAGGTCAGACTGATCCAGAAATGGGTGCAACAGCCAAAGCTGGGTCAAAGCACTCCTAACCACAACATCCACCTGGTTTTCTAAAGTGACTGCTGTGTCGAGTAGCACTCTCAAGCTGCAAACCTGACTTTTCAAGGGGAGTGTAACCCCATCCAAGACAGGGGAGATCTGAAGTCCTTGCTCTCCCTTTCTACTAAAAAAGAGCACCTATGGCCTTTTACGTAGGGATGTTTCCCCACGGTCACCCCTGCTGACTGCTTCAGGGCTTCCTTTTGATTATGCACGCCTTTCCCGCCCATCAGAGGTCGCCTCGCTCTTCCCATGCATTTTGCCCGCATTTTCCAGATTTGGCTAAAACAGCATCTGCAAAACACGGGCAAAACGCATGGGGAAAGCGAGACGACCTCTGATGGTCAGGAAAGGCATGCATAATCAAAAGGAAGGCCCGAAGCAGTCAGCGGTGGCGGGGGGGGGGGACCATGGGAGAAACGTCCCTGCATAAATGGCCTACATTTTGTCAGGATTTTAAGCTTCACCCTCATCCAGCCCATTACATGTCTTCAGGACTGCTGCGAAACTTTCAGTATTGCTTGTAGCTACTGACCAGTATCATTGAGGCCAGAGGGAAAAGAGGTAGCAGCCAGACCTCCACTCTGGGTAGATCAGCTCCAGCTTCTTCCCCATTATCAACTGCTATTGCTGAGGCCGGAGGCAGAAGCAGGAACAGCTAGGTGCCCTTCTGTTACACCTGAATCTAGCCCCAATGGAGAGCCCCCAGTTAACAACTGCCACTAATAAAGTCAGAGGGAGAAGAGGAAGCAGCCAGACACCTTTCCCATTATGCCTGGAATAAGACCTTGTTGAGAATTCCCTCCTCGAGCATCTTTTTGATGATAATATTTGAATTTCTGTGTATATTTGTATAAAAGGTGTTGGGAGCTGATCTTTGGGGGAAATGCAATAAATAAATGATTGGGGACTAAAGCTTACTAAAATTTAAATACTGTAATCAGAGAAAAGTTTGACAGACCTTTTGATTTGGCCTTGCAACCTGTAGAATACCTTTCTGTTCATATTTTAATTAGATTTTTCACTACAAATAAAGGAAATGATCACAACAACACTGGAATGGGATATAATGGATAGCCTGATGAAAGATTGATCTAGGCTGATAGAAGAGGGAGGGAGGGAGGGAAGGAGAGAGATAGTAGCATAAAATAAAAGGGTGAAAATCAATCCTCTTAGTCGTTGAAAAGGGTGCTGAGACTTTCTTGACATGTCAGCACACCTTTGAATTGTGTCAAAAATGTGTTGATTCTTCTGATGGTTTTACCATTGACTGAATATTTACCTCTTGGCGGTGTCGCCTGCTTAGGTGGAAGTTGAATTACATTCAAGGTAGTCTGACTTTTAATCAATACGGTGACAATATTATCTTGTTTAATTTGTATGATGGCTGTATTAAGCATCAAATAAAGCCATTTATTACGTCGAGGAAGATGAAGTATGACAGGAATCAAATTCACTTGACACCACTTTTGTCTGTATTTCATTGCTGTGGCAGGCCATCATGATTGGGGACGATATTGTGAATGATGTAGGAGGCGCTCAGCAGTGCGGCATGAGAGCTCTTCAAGTACGGACGGGGAAGTACAGGTCAGTGCACGTTATATCTGCTTTACACCCAATACGGACATTCACGGCAAAACGGGATGCAATTGTGAACTGTAATTTTGCTTTCTCTGCCCTTCCTGATGGCATTGGTAGGTGTATAGTACAGGGATTTGTCACTGAAAAGGAGATTCACATGTTTGATGAAATGCAGTTGTAGAGTGCTTTGCAAACTGGGCATATTGAGGTTAGGGCACATCTTGACTTTTGCCATCAAGCTATGTGCCGTCTTAAAGGTAAAGGTCCCCTGTGGAAGCACCGGGTCATTCCTGGCCCATGGGCTGACGTCACATCCCGACGTTTACTAGGCAGACTTTGTTTACGGGGTGGTTTGCCAGTGCCTTCCCCAGTCATCTTCCCTTTATCCCCAGCAAGCTGGGTCCTCATTTTACCGACCTCGGAAGGGTGGAAGTCTGAGTCAACTTTGAGCCGGCTACCTGAAGCCAATTTCCCTTGGGATCGAACTCAGGTCGTGAGCAGAGTTTGGACTGCAGTACTGCAGCTTACCACTCTGCGCCATGGGGCTCCGTCTTTATTGTGCTGTCTTGGGGCACAATAATCTCTGCATCCACAGTGCCTTGATTGCAAAGGTACTGGAACATCCATTTGAAGCAAGTATATACCTGAGGGCAGCCACAGGTCTTTCCCATATCATCATTTGCTGGCCTCCCCATCCTCCCCCATCTATGTTTGGGGGTCCACTGCTGACCAGGCCTGTCCAGTGGCTGTGATTGGAATGAAATGCCCTCTTGTTTTTATTGTAATATGAAATGTGAGTTTTAAAGTATGTTTTAATGTATGTTTTAACTGATGTTTTTATAATTGTGTTGTGACCCGCTCTGAGCCCGGCTTGCCGGGAATGAGGGCGAGATATAAATGCAAATAATAAACAAACAAATAAATAAAGGCACGAACATTTAGACAAGGGTTAGGAGGTGGAGCATGTTTTTCATAGAGAAAAATAACAGCAACGTATTAGTCTTTGTGACTTCGGTGCGTTCCAATCTATGGGAATGCAGCTGCCCAGTCAGGGACTTTTAGAAAGATCAAAAACTTTGGCCCTTCTCAGCCTTGTGCAGGATCATCCCCTGCATGGAGTAAGTGGACAAAGCCCACATCTTCTTACAAAGTTTCATTTTGACCAATCAGAGGGCAAGAGCAGGCGAGAATCCCTCTGTACTAGAAAGTTCCATCCACCTATTTTTGCTGTTGCTGTCAAGTTTTGTCCTATTCCCTGTGATTTTTTCCTGCATTATCTTTACATGCAAACCGCTGGCTCCATGCAGGGCCGGTGCCAGTCTTTTTTGCACCCTAGGCAAGGCTAGCTACTTGTGCCCCCCCCCATTGCTAACCAATTTTCAAAAAAGATGTCTTGTAGAAAAGATAAAAAGCCTGATGCATTCCTATAAAACTTTTTATAAGATGTTCTAATTAATGATATTCCATAGCACTGTTGTGGTACTTATCTTAAAATAAAAAATATAAATTGTCAGTTGCATTTTTTCAAGAAACTAATCTGTTTAAAACTGTGCCTGTCGGGCCAGTTTAGCGCCCCTCTGAGGTCTGCGCTCTAGGCGACCGCCTAGTTCGCCTAATGGTAGCACTGGCCCTGGCTCCATGGCAAGGAAAGCACTTTTCAAGAAACATCTCAATTGTGATACCAAATTGGACTTTCATGATTCTTGCCTTGCCTGTTTGGGTGACCAGCATGGTGTTGAGGCATATGAGCACTGCCGGAAGCTTGCAGAAGCAGCCTCTGTGCTATGAATTCAGTGGTTCCAAATCGTCATATGTAGAATTGAAATTGTTGCTTTCTGAGTGGGCGTTTTGTGCATGCACGTCTCCAGCCCTTCGCTATCTAAGCAGGACACCATCTGGAGTTGTGACCTCATCAGTAGGAGGTGTTTGTTGGTCATGCTGTCTGTATTGGCCTACTGTTTGGGTTGGCCTGTGGCTGGAACTGAACAAGAGAGTGCTAGCTCCATTCTTTCACCTTGTACATGGGTTGCTGCTGAACATGGGTGAGGGGGCTAGGGTGAGGACTTCATGTCTTCCAGGTGCATTTGATATACGTGACTGTGCAGAGTACGTGCTTAGGGAGAATCGGTGGCTGGGAAGGAGTGCACAACCCCCACCATCCTTTGTGGGAAGTTTTATAGAATCATAGAGTTGGAAGGGGCCATACAGGCCGTCTAGTTCACCCCCCTGCTTAATGCAGGATCAGCCTAGAGCATCCCTGACAAGTGTTTGTCCAGCCTCTGCTTGAAGACTGCCAGTGAGGGGGAGCTCACCACCTCCCTAGGTAGCTGATTCCACTGTCAAACAACCCTTACTGTAAAAACTTTTTCCTAATATCCAGCCAGTGCCTTTCTGCCCACAATTTAAACCCATTATTGTGAGTCCTATCCTCTGCTGCCAACAGGAACAGCTCCCTGCCCTCCTCTAATTGACAGCCCTTCAAATACTTAAAGAAAGCAATCATGTCCCCTCTCAACCTCTTCTTCTCCAGACTAAACATTCCCAAGTTTTGCACGTACAGTGGAATTCTTGAGACCTCCCCTTTTGAATACAGCTGTCATTTCAAGCAGGTAGGCTACTCTGAACAGACAGAAACTCAGAGCAGCACAAAGAGTTGCAATTGTGTGTCCCTCTTTTTGTTCATAACGTGCATACGGAAACACTTTTGCATACTTAACAAAATATCTGGACTTACAGCCAAGGTGTAAAAGGACACATGATGTGCTGACTTACGAAATATATACAATACTAAAAGGCAGATGTAAGAATGAATATGAAATGAAGGAAAAGATGAGTAACAGTGTTATTCTATGCAGTTTCTCCCACCCTAAGCCCATAGACTTCAGTGGGCTTAGAGTAACGAAATAGGATTTATTTATTTGCTGTATTTATAGTCTGCCTTTCTTACTGAGACTCAAGATGCATTATACAGTGTAAATTGGTGCAATCAGTAGGTTGGAACCTAACAAGGAGTACATAATCTGAATCAGTCATCAGATATTAGACATGACAGAATGCAGATACAGTGCAGAAAAAATTGTATTACAAGTAAACAGTAAGCAGGTAGTATGTCCTGTACACAGTGGTATAGTCCAGGGCTTCTTAAACTTTTCCCACTTGCGACCCCTTTTTGCCCGAGAAATTTTTACGTGACCCTGGGCTTATAGGTATATAAAATGGGTATACAAATCAAACATTTACTGATAATAAATCATAAAGAAACCCTTTACTGTTGCCAAATTGTGAGGTCGCGACCCACAGTTTAAGAAGCTTTGGTATAGTCCACACAGTCCCCTTTCCCTTTATAAAGTGCCTTCCTGAACCATTCTGTTAGAGTATAGGCCTGTTACCTTTATAGAACTGTCCTCCTAAACAATTCTGTTTTACATAGCTTGTAAATGAAACTTAAGAGTCTTCCTGACCTGCTCAGGCAGGCCATTCCACAAGATGCAAAATATAAACGTTGCGTAGTTTGCCCTGTTGGAAAGCCAAGTTGCTATATTCTGGTGTTGCAGTTCATTTTTTAAGGGAGTAACTGTACGCAGGATTTGCTTTTGCCGAAAAGATGTGTACTACAGCTGAATGCCCTTAGATGGTGCCATTAGTACACTTACTGCAACACTTGACTGACGTTCTTTCCCGGAGCCTCTGGCAGCATTTGCCGAGCCGCAGCAAAACTTCACTGCTTCATTAGGGGGCTTGCACAGAACATCAGCTGTCAGCTTTTTCAGATACTTTGCTGGTCAAAAGTTTTCCGCTTGCTAAAAGCAGGTGTACTTCCTTCTGTCTGTTTCTCACAACTCTGTCAAAAAAACAAAGGGGGAAGGAAAGACCCAACCTTAGACCAAAGCTGGGTACCCACAGGTGGTGGGAAAAGACTCAATTATGTAAATAAATATATTTATTTTAAGGCGCTATTATCTATATTAAAAACATAAAAAATTATATTAATAATATAATACAGATTGATAAACTAAAACCACAGTCCAAATAAATATATTTATTTGCATAATTGAGTCTTTTTCCACCCAACCTTTGGGTACCCATCTTACAACTCTGTGCCAGAGTTGTTGGAAATGCTTTCTCCCATCTAAAGCCAAAAAACTGGTGAATGAGCAGAGCAAGATTTAGTGGGAAAGTGAGGGTAAGACAATGTTCCCATAGGAAAGTGAGATTTCCAGCACTTCCACTAAGTTTATTACAAATGTGTGTAAACAAGCCTTAATAGTAATGTTTAAAAAAATAAATCAAGGCTCAAGGTATCCTAAAGCATGGCTCATGACGTTTTGGAACTTCTAAAAGGGCAGAGTGAGGTTATGAGACTTTTTTTGTTACTGAAGGCATCACATACCTTAGGCTGGAGGTGAAGTGGTTTTGAAGAGAGTATATTGAGATTGGAGTAGGGAAAGACAAGTAGGGTGTACAGGAGGGTATGAGTCAGTCAGCTATTTCTAATGAGACTAGAAAGATGCAGGGTATGGGAGCTCTAGTATTTTTTAGGAAGGGCAGGGCTTATGGTCTAAAATGCTGGGTTTTCTCGATATAAAGAATAAAAGGAGGGAGCTGCACAGAGAACTGCAATCATCTGTATTTCTTTACGCAGTAGCACATAAATGAAAATTATGCATTGCTGCTATGCTCCGTGGCACCTTATTCTGATTCTTGAAAGGTATCTCAGTAAACTATCTCTGCTATTTCTGTGCCCTATCTAATAAGTTTTATAGTTCTGATTGTCTTGATTGCTTTACATAGACATTGTGAGTTGTAAACCACTCTGGGGATCATGCGGTTGAACACTGAGGCAGAATTTTTTCAATTAAATTAATATCACACGTTGAAAAGCTACTTCCTATGGTTGGTGCATCCCTGAGATACAACTGTTTTAGGGGTGATTATTCTGCTGGGTCCTATCATGCTGGGTTACCTCTTCTCCACTGCTTTATAACAGCTGTGTGAAACCACTAATTGGGGTCCTTATTGGGTCTGGACTGTTCCTAGTGTGCTTGAATACCCTGCTTGCTCGTCTGTGGATTGCTACCAAATGTTAGTGTAATGGCATGAAAGAGAGTGACTACACTCAGTGTATAGAAGATAGAGATGTGGATGGTTGGTGGACGTGCTAATTTGCGTATGAGAAGTGCTTATTTTTGGTGAGGTCACAATCTTGCCTAAGAAGCACTTTTGGGTTCAGCATTGCAATCCTAAGGGCAAGAGCGGTTCCATGATGGAAATGAGGGGAAAACCCACAAAAATAGAAAAATGGGTTGAACAAAGGCCATAGCTTTATTGATTACATCAGAATAGAGCATTGGCGAAGCATAGGGGCAGATCCCAGCATCAGCTGACCACCCTGTCAGGCAATATAACAATCCCCGAACCCGAGTGCTGGGGAGCAACCGGAATGACGAACCCTTGGTTCCACTAGGATGTAAATCTCTAAGTGGTTCTTTCGCCACCTGGAGTAGAGCCACTCGACAGCCCCTGAGCTGGGCATCCAGAAGGACTCCACCCCAAGACCCCTTATGGGGGAGATGTAGGCACACAGGTCATTTCCCCCAAAATAGGATCTGGCCCAATGCCAAAAAACCACCTAAGCAGTGACAAAAGTCATACAACCAACCATTGATTAAAGGGAGGGAGGGTCTGCTGCTACCCGGAACGAGGCCACGTGGCTGCGTGACGAGGCCTTAATTAGGCCTAACGAGTGGGGCAACGTCCACATGATGCATTGCCCAACTTGCATCATCTGGCCGCCGGAAGCTTTCCCCTGAGCCAATCGCAGGCTGGGAGGGAGGGGAAGAGGCAGGTAGAAAAACGCCTGGCCACACCAGCAGCTGGGAGAAGCAGCTGGAAGCTGCGCAGCCCAACACACTCCATTTCTGGAGCTGCCCATTGGCTGCAACTGGCGGCCCATCGGCTGCAACTGGCGGCTCGGGTAAGTCCCAGCTGTGTGATTGCTGCTTGTGACAGCTGGGGGAAGAATAACGTTCTTTCAGCATCTGCACTGCTTTCTGGTGGCCTAAGGACTTTGCTGCTGTCATGCGTGCCCTGGTAACTTGATGTGCTGTATGCACTGGAGCGACTGAAAGTTCAGAAACTTTACCTAGCCCAGAATGCAGCAGCCCAGCCCCTATCTGGGGAGCTAATAATTTAATCCCAATTCTTTATGATCTCTGCTGCCTGCCAGTTTGCTTCTGAGTCAAATTCAAGCTGCTAGTTTGGGCTCTCAGTCTTACATGGCCTGGGTCTAGGGCATTTCAAAGAAGGCCCCCTCCTCCTATATTTCCTCCTTCAACTTCAAATCATCTGGAAAAATGCTCATTTCAGGTGTCATTATCAGAATGTCCATGAGATTGCCCCCTCACAGTATCCCTGCACAAAGTGGTGTCTGCATAGGTCTGTTGCCGCAGTTGGCTTTTACAGAACAATAAAATAGGAAGCATGGTTTCTTTTTTTAAAAAAAAATCACGGATTATGACTTATTTTTAGGGAAGTCTGGCCCCAGCATAATGAGCCTTATGTTGTGATCAGTAGCTGATTTAATTTAAACAAAAATGTTCTTTGGTCACTATACCCATGCACTAGGGTTGCCAGGTGCCTGTTAATGGTGGGCAATTGCCTGCTACTTAACAGGCCTGCCTGCTGCCCCTCAGCTGGCCGACAGGGGAAACAGGCCAGCTAAAGGGGGGAGACATTCCCCTTGCATGCACAGCATGGTGTACCACAATAATGTCCCTTCTGAGAGACACCTGGAAGCAATAAGGATGCTCTAGCACGTCCCTAAAAAATATGCTAGAGCGTCCCCATCACTTCCAGGTTTGATGGGGACGCTCTAGCACATTCCTCCAAAAACTATGGTTTCCATAGGGTTTTTTTAGGGAAGTGCTAAAGCGTCCCCATTGCTTGTGGGTTTTCCCCAGAAGGGAAATTATTTTGTCTGCACACTTTCAATTCGGGCCCCACCACCAAAGCTCCCGTCGATGGCAAAGGGGGACCTGGCAACCCTACCACGCACAGTTATAAAGTTCTTCAGTATGGGTGAAGTTCTGAGTATTCTGTTTGGCCTGCAACATAAGAGACATTTTTAACATTAAGCATTTGTTTTAAAGTGCACTTATAAAATTCTCTTTCTATAAATTCCTATACTGCTGTAATGTGTTGGCTTATTGAAGAGCATGTATCCTTTTTCCCTGAAAATTTGATAGATGATGCCACAAGGTTCACATGGGTGTATCCCATAGCAAAGAAGTCAGAGGTGTGTGACACTATAAAGATGTGGGCTAACAATGTTCAAAGGCAATTGGGGCATAAAATTTGTAAGTTCCAAAGTGATTTTGGGGGCGAGTACATGTCTGGTGAAATGGCTCATTGGTTTAAGACTCAAGGTATTGAACATAGAATTGCAAACGTATCCATGAGTCAAGAAAATGGTGTTGCAGAGAGAAAGGCAGGAGTACTGCAAACAATGATAAAATCAATGCTACTTGATGCTGGATTGCCAAAAATGTTCTGGGCTGTTTCCTTCTGAAGCAACTCCTGCCTATCAGAAGTGTTACCAAGAGCCTCCTGATCAATACTGCATATGTATTATTATTACACTACTTAGCTGTACAGATCAAAATTAGGGAACATACACACACACAAAAAAAAAACATACCCAGAGGTTCTTGCTACTATCTCCCCATCAAATCTGGGAAGGCTGTCAAATGTACCATATTGTGCAGGTGGTTTTTGGCAAAGCTGAAGGGTCTCCAGATTTTATATTTATAGTTGTTTCTGGATAAACAGCATGTCCTGCTTTGAGATGAGTCTTATTATTAGGATTGCTTGAGTTGTGCCCAACAATTGAGATTTTACAAGAGATTAAGAAGTTGTATAAAGTTTAGCTGCTTTGGCAGGTGTGGGGAGAAGATTCACGGAGTTTTGCACTGCAACAGTATGAAATATTCTGGAGGGCTGCATCAAACAGCATCAGAAAGGAAACCGGCCAACGCAGTCACTGAAGCCCAGATCTTCATGGCAGAAGTCTTTAAGTTTTCCCTTGGCATTCATTCTCCTACATACCAGGTGACTACAGACAGAAGGTGGTAGTGTGCTTTCTCGACTTGCAACACAGAGCTGTTCTGTGCAGTAGATGAGGAATGAAGTAAGCGTGGTATCCTGTGTTATTCTCACTCTTGATTTAAGAATTTCCTAGGGACCGTGCCTTGTAGATTTTTTTTTTAAAGGATGCATTATTGCTGTCAATGAAGGCTCTGTAACATTTGTTCAACGAAGCACCATTTGTAGGGACTTTGGGCTTCCATTTCAAGGTGCAATTGATAAATAAGCCCATTTATGGTACAAAGGAGGGGGTAAAACTTACATTTCTATTTGAACTATTGCTTTTATTATTTATTTTTGTTTTGCAAACATAGAGCCAATCATTCAGCAGCCCCTGGAAGTAAGAATTTTTTTTTCTTTTTAAACCAATAGTAGCTATAATATCAGTAGACTAATCAGATTTCTGGGGGACAATAACAGTACAGTCCTTAGTAGAGTTCTGCTCTTCTAAGCCCATTCACTTCAATTGACTTAGAAAGGGGTAACTTAGGGTTGCCAGGTCCCTCTTCACAACCGTGTGTAAGGGTCATGCTGAGGTGTGAGTCCAAAGAGTGTTAATCAAGCTTGGAGACGATTCAGCTGGTATCATTTTCTAGAGTTAGGTAGTTACGTTGTCTAAGCAGAGTAGACGGGGAAACCAGGGGCGATCTTAGCCAATGGGCAACAGGGGCAGTTGTGCTGGGCCCTATGCTGGGGTCCCAGACTGCCCACTGCCCTGCCTATGACTGAGAGGGGGGGCGAGGAAAAAAGAACAGGCTCCCACCACTGCCACTCACACCCATCTTGTCCAAGGCTCAAGCTGCCAACTTGCAGCAATAGTACTTTGCGACGGTGCTCAGTAGGTGCTGCTTCTACCTGCTCCATGTGAGACTCAGGATCCACCTTCCAGCTCCTACCCACTTCACATGTAGGGTTGCCAGGACTCTCTTCGCCACTGGTGGGAGGTTTTTGGGTCGGAGCCTGAGGAGGGCGGGATTTGGGGAGGGGAGGGACTTCAATGCCATAGAGTCCAATTGTCAAAGCGGCCATTTTCTCCAGGTGCACTTGTCTCTATCAGCTGGAGATCAGTTGTAATAGTAAGAGATCTCCAGCTAGTACTCGGAGGTTGGCAACCCTACTCACCTGGGGCGAGGGTAGGGGTAGGGAATGGCAGAGTATCTGGGGCTCCATCCTGAGCTTTTGCCAAGGATATCAGCATCACTAAGACCGCCCGTGGGGGAGGCATTTTGTAGCATGGAGATGACAAGGAAGTTCAGGATCCAAATGGAAAGGCCAGACCTAGAATTAAGGTTACCATGTTGATTTCTAGGTGCAGGATAACCTGACCACATGGTTTTGGGATCTGAGAGATCCTGCAAAAAGTGAGATTATTCACTGAGGTACAGGGTAGATTAGAGAAATTCTGTTGCTTTCACTAGCTGAGTTTGTTAAGGCCTGACTCTTGATAAATCCATACTGTTGTTTATGCCTAGGCTTACTAGGTCCTGTTGGTCCATGGGCGGGAGGTTTTCTGGAGTGCGCGGTGCACGCCCTGCGCGACGCGCCTACGTCACTTCCGGGTTTACTCAGAAGTGATCTCGGCCGAAACTCTATGGAAACCACAGAGTTTTGGCTGAAGTTGCTAGAGCGTCCATGTCATTTCCGAGTAAACCCTGAAGCGATGTAGGCGCGTTGCACATGCTTCCCACCGGCCCTCAGCTGGTCAGCAGGCAGCCCGGTGGATTGGCAGGATTTTACCTGCCACCACCAGGCACTTGGCAACCCTATCTGTGCCTAACAATATACAATTAACTTGGGGAGGGATATAATGAGTGTGAGAGAGACACATGCAAGGGGGATTACCATGTGATGGACAGAATTTATTGTTAACATATTGTACAACTACTTTCGAAGAACATGCTCCAAGACCCTACTATATTTATATATAACAAAATGAGGCAAGCCTGCCCCAAAAGTTTTAAAATCTATATAAATTACAAAATATAAGATACCAAAAATGGTGAATATAGGATGGCAAAGCAGCCTTTATACAGAAATGTTCGTAATAACATATATGCACATGGTACAATTCTCAAGCAGTAATTTATGAAAGAAGTGAAACTGACTTACTTCAGTAGATAACATTTCAAATGTTGTAAAGATTTAAACTTTAGTAACAGAGCTCAGGTCATTGTGAATAGAGAGGCCATATACTGGGCAGCCATGAATATGTATTCATATGGCTGTTATGTTCTTGTATAAGACAACTAGTGAATGTCTCCGTTTTCTACATGACAAGGAGAATGTGGTTGAGGGGAACTAAAGCCAGCCCAATTTTATGGAAGGACATGGGAAAGTTGCCATATTTTTACTAGCGGTTAATATAATCCTCATGATTTAAAATATGAAAACTGTGTTTAAACCAGCCTCCTATCAAGAACATCAGGAATATATAATATTTGGGCTTCATTAAAGCTATTGCATTATTGCATGTGGACGCTTACCACTACTTGGGATTCTGATAAATCACGTTGTTATTTCCTATTTGTTGTTGAACCCTATCATTCCCATCTATGCCCAAAAGGTTTTTTTTTTTTTTTCCCTAGCTAGCTGCTTAGTTGGCTGGTGTCATTCTCTATTGTTTGGTTCTATGTAGGCCTGGTAGACTAGACAAATTTGAGAGGCTCTTTAGCTCATTCAGGTTGCCTGTCAAACCAATTTATATTTCTCCTTTCCCTACAAATGCATTATTCATGAAGCAATGAGGGTAACTAGAATGAATACATGAAAAGAAAGGCATTCTGCGCAGGCGTCTCCAAAGTTCCTCATAGAATTGCTGTGTACCTCAGCACAATATAATCTTGGGGAGGGGGATGACGACAACAACCCTATTGCAACTTTGAAGGCACATCGCTAACTCTCTGGTTTTTATTCCAACGTTCTTTCATCCCATTCTTTTTGTTACAAATTTTAAAACAGGGCAGGATCTCTTGTTTTGGGGGTAGCCATTTCCTCTGTCCTGAGCCACCAGCCTTACAACCACCTCAGAACAGTCCCTGTAGTTAATCAAACATTACAGTGTGCTTGTCTGCTCCCATGGCTTGCGGTGTGACAAATATTTGCTAGTTCATCATTTAGCTGCACTGCTGAATATCATTGCAAACAGCTACGGAGATTGCCTTCTTTAAGATGCCTGGGGGGAAGGGGTTGCCAAAATGTGCTTAAGAAGCATTAACGTTGGAGACAGCTGTGCAATTGTGGTTTCACTAGAGATTTCCTTCCTTCACTGTGTGGTTCTTGTCTCAGGTTTTGTCCTTCAGGTTTACATGGTCTATGTGGAAATCTTGCAGTGTCTCTTCAAATATATCATGTAGAGAAACAGACATAATTTGATAAGGGATAAACTGTGAGGAAACCAAAGCAAAAATGTTATATCTTGACAAAGAAATAATTGGCCCAGACATGGCTGAATATGAGATTAATGGTACCGCTCCAGCTCATTCAGTATTTTATAAGTGATACTTGGTATTCAGGATTTGTAATTAGTTGATATCGGATTGATTTTTAAAAAATTAAATCTGAAGTATATTATTAGCTGGGTTTTAATTTGATATTGTTAGATATTCGGAAATATGTATAATCTAGGTATAATTTGTATTTAATTTTTATTCTTGTAGGAATTGTATTATTTGTATTATTTGCTTTTGAGCTAATGCAATAAAATAATTGATGATGATGATGATGGTGAAGAAGAAGAGTTAGTTTTTATATGCCAACTTTCTCTACCACTTAAGGGAGACTCAAACCGGCTTGCCATCACCTTCCCTTCCCCTCCCCACAACAGACACCCTGTGAGGTAGGTGGGGCTGAGAGAGCTCTAAGAGAGCTGTGACTTGCCCAAGGTCACCCAGCTGGCTTCGTGTGTAGGAGTGGGGAAACAAATCCAGTTCACCAGATTAGCCTCCGCCGCTCACGTGTAGGAGTGGGGAATCAAACCCGGTTCTCCAGTTCAGAATCCACTGCTCCAAACCACCGCTCTTAACCACTACACCACGCTGGCTCTCCCTCATGATGATGATGATGACAAAGAAATATAAATCAATATTGAAAAGTAAACCAGAGGCTACCATGCAAGAGTAATTCTGTACCGTGTGACGGTGTGATCAAGAATAAATGTTACGATTTCACCACCAGTTGCTTGGTGTCAATGGCCTTTGTTCTATCATTGATTAGCAAGTCATTGCACATTCCATAGATAATTGCCATCACAACCACCAAACAATGTCCCCTGCCACTGCTGCAACCACATAGTCAGCTGCAGTTGAAGGTAGAGTTAAATGCCAGCAAAGATTTGATTAACTGGATATCCACCTGGAGTCTGTGGCTTGCATTGCCTACAGGGTGGCTTTTGCATTGTCTGAGTCAGACCATGAGAAATCTGTGTGCTCCAATGAAAACTTGGTTCTCCAAACCAGGTTCTCTGAGACCGATGCAGTTGGAGAAGGTGCTGTTCTTTTTAACAGAAAAGAGCAGAATGCCAGACTTGTGACATGTACAACAGGCTTGGCCAAACCAGAGCTTTCGTATATCTGCCTGCCAACAGCGAGGACCCTTTGAGGTTGCATAACCCTATTTCCTCCTGTGACTAAAGAACTAAAGTTCTCAGAACTGAGCACATATAATCCTAGGTTGCCCGCTAATTTAGGTTCCAGCCTCACAGGTTTGACCTGATTAGCCCTAGAAAATGGTAATAGATGGGCATTTGCTTTAATATGTTCATACAGATTGGGATGGGAGGCAGTGCAGGAAAAGTATTGACCATTCCAGAATCTTTTGAACAACATTGGCTAGCATTTTCTGTTAACTGACTTGGTTATGTTTGAGAGGAAAACTCAGATGTCGATAAATTGTTTCAATATATATTCGGGAGCACAGGACAGTATCTGGGGATTGAATCAGTTCCTGTGATTAACTTGTAGTCCAAACCTGAAGCAGCCAGGTTTAATATAATATCAGGAACAGGTCTTTTTTTAACCCTTTGCCATATTAATAGAATAGTGTTTTCTGTCTACCGTACGCAGATCGTCAGTTTCAACTCAAGTTCCCAGATCCAGCAACAAGTAAACTGACTGGCCAAAGTCCATCCCAGGTCTGAATACAGATTTGGTGGTTCACACTCTCGCCAGGCCCTAGAAGACTCTAAGGTGCAACTCTCGACTTTGTGCAAGTGTCGCATTAGGCTGGTTACAGCAGTTCTGAGGCATTGTCTTGCAGGCTTGAGAAGATAAAATAAGTTATTTTGTGTGTGTGTGTGTGTGTGTGTGTGTGTGTGTGTGTGTGATAAGTGCCGTCAAGTCGCTTCCGATTCATGGCGACCCTATGAATGTCCTCTCTTTGACAGTCCTCCAAAATTTCCTCTCTTTGACAGCCTTACTCAGATCTTGCAAATTGTGGGCTATGGTAAAATATTGTCGAAGGCCTGCCACAGCTGCCGGTGAAACGTCAGGAAAGAAAATACCAAGACCACGGTCACACAGCCCGGATAACCTACAAAAACCAATGAGGGCTGTGGCTTCCTTTATTGAGTCAGTCCATCTCTTGTTGGGTCTTCCTCTTTTCCTGCTATTTTATAATAGCACCCATTTTCCTAGCAATTTTAGAAACAATAAAAACTTGATAAAAACAACTTAGAATGTGTGCAAGGATACCTTGGGAGTGGCAGTCTGTACAATTCCTCACTGTTTCAGTTGGACAGAGCTATTACTGTCATAAATCCTAGCAACTATTATCCATTGCCAATAAGAATAAGCCTCTGTAACTGGTGGCTTGCCAGCCCATAACATTAGGTTATTCAGATCTGATTGTGAATAGAATGCATTTTATAGACCACAGCAGTCACTGTCATTCAGATCCAAAACGTTTGCTATCCTTAAATGGATAAATTGATCAGAGAATTCTAGGCCTGGACGAGCTCTTTTATAATGCCCTACTCAGGGCCAGAATATTTCATAGTTAAACAATTCTGCTAGATTACCCTTTAACCTCCAGACTATTTCTGTACAATACTCCCCTCCCTCTAAAACTAACCATTCCCATTTGTAGTGCAAACTGAAAGCAGAGTTACACCCTTCTAAGTCCACTTAAGTCAATGGGCTTAGAAGGGTGTAGCTTGGTTTTGGATTATACTGTCAACCACATTAATTGTTGTGTTATCTACTAGTTACTTTGCATCTCCTCCTGTTAATTACCAGGGAAAATCTGAGTAAAAATAATAGAAAACGTATCTTTACGTGACCCCTTTTTCATGCCAGGATTATACCAAATCTCTTCTGAGATAACAGCAGAACTTGCCTGAGAGAGGATCAAGGCTGATCAAGAGACGCTGTCCCTCTGGTCTCTGCTTTTGTGGTTCCAGCTGTACAGGGCTCTGCATCTGTGTAAGCAAAAGTTCCTGGGTAAGAAGGTTCGCAACCGATACTCTCACAAGTCTTGAACCCCTGACAGTTAAATACCAAACACACTCTTCAGCTTGTAGCATTTAGCCTTGGCTAGTAGAAGCGGCAAGTCGTTACAGTCAAGTGAAGTAAGAGTTGGTTGTTTTTCTGTGTACTTTTATTTCCTAGTGAATTCCACTGATTTCCATGAATTTTAATGTCAAAGCAATTCAAATAGGACCACAGCCTTCCACTCTAATCCTATCTTAGTCAAAAGCAAATCTTATCTGTTTAAATGAAACTAGCTACCGAACAAGTCTGCAAAATATTGCAACTGTAAATACCCCAAACATCTCCCTGCAACACAGTTTTGAGTCTTCTTTGCACAAATAAGAAACCTAAGGTTATTCTATCAATCCATAGCCTAAACCAGTTAATTTAACCGCAAGTTGTGTTGGGATAAAAATGTAATAATTGTGTAGTTATTAACTATTTTAAGAGTATATGTTACAGGCTTTGACATATTAGAGCACATGAACTGTGGAATTAGTGTTGTACATATGCATAAATATAAATGTAAAACCAAGCTACACATACAAACTACAAACTATATAGCAGAGACTTAAATTTCCTTTTAAAAGGAAAGAAAGCCTGGATATTCTTTGCCAGAGGCTTATGTTTCTGAATTACTCTGTCAAAGATTTCAGTGTCAGTGCAGATTTGCTTGCCGCATTTTCTGCCTTTTTCTATGACCTTTCCCAGCCTTTTCAATGGCTAGGGAGCAAGCCTTCACAGCACTTCCTACATTTTTTAAGCTACAGAGCAGATTGTAGCTTAAAGGCACTTCTGGCCTTTCCAATGACTTCAAGTGCAGAAATGCTCTCCACCCTCTATACTCCAAGGGTATATTATGCTGACTAATGATGTAATGTAAACAATATATTGTATTTTATGATTTAAACATGAAGACATGATGCTCGAAATTAATGAATAGGTTCAATCTCAATGTATTTTTCTGGAGATAAGAATGATGATAAAATTGATTATATAAAGTATAACAAAACTCAAAACTGACTGTTTAAGAAATAGTATGCTTAGCCTCCTGGAAGTGGAAGTCCAAATATGGTAATCTAAAGGGAAGCCACAGAGCACGTGCAGTACAACTGTATCCTGCTCAAGCTTAAGGTTCAAGCTCATTGAAGGTGACTTAAACAGTATAAATACAGGCAGGGAAAGGGCTAGAACTTAAGACCTCTAAGGGAGGCTCAGAAGATGGTATTGGTATGTATGGCTTTACAAATATATTATTCTAGAATGTGAATTAGATACTTTGAACTAAATAAGACTTCTTTAACTGTTATATTTTAAGTGTTGGGTTTTAAAACTGAATAGTATGTAGAACTTGCTTGCTTTATAGTATACATTGTTACTGAATTTTACTTGCATATACACATATATACATTAAATTACATTGGAGCACATAAATAAAAAGACTTACTTTTTAAGTGAGTAAAGTAGTTACTTAGTCCTGCTTAGTAGGTGACTAACTGAATAAGATAACATACCACTTCTCAGGAAGGGGTCAATGCTAAGAGCATAGTCACTCGAAAGGCACTGACCCGCTTCATATAAAAGGTCTGTCCATCCTTGTACAATGTTCTTTGGGTTTGGGGTAAAAGTCACAACGAGATGTACATGGACCCTCAAGATTTTTTCCATGGCTGATGGGTTCTTCCCATCAGTAAAAAAACAGCAAGCTAGGGTCCATCTCCTCAGAATTCCTTCATAGTATTTCTCCCTAATCTACCCTTATAACAGTGTTCTCATCTGATCCATGTCCATGGACTTCATGAAGCCTATAAAAAAATCATGTGGATCTGTGTAGATCTTGCTTTGACTTCCCCCTTGTCTCCTGTGGAGTTGGAGCTAATCATAGGGCAGAGTGAGATTGGGGGGATGGAAGGAAGATGAAAGAGGGGGTTGGTGTCCTTCAGTTTCCCACTAATACCTGAAATAAGATCTAACCTTAAAATTTATAAGATTATAATTTTCCTTTAAAAAATCTGAGGGTAGAAATCAATTGATTATGTACCCCCCCATTAGGTAATGTTACCCAGTTTATCTCTTTTTAAGTTTTTACTGCACCATCTAAAATTATTTTCCAGATCTGAAGATGTAAAAACCACTGTTTTCTGCTGCTTTCAACCTGGAGAAGATCTGGAGAAGGGATTTATAAACACTCTGTTTTACTACATGTAGAAGCCTATTAAAGCCTAAGCCTAGAAAATACAGATTTACCCACAACTGCCAGTTACTGCAGCTAAGCTGACTTTAGAAACAGCAGCTTGGATCGACTGGAAGATTTTCATGTGTGTTAGCGTCCTTGTGCAAGCAGAAATGTGCAGGGGGGGGACCCTCACACTATCTCCTTATGCTGAGTTAAACAGTGTATCCTGAACCATTTTTTCACTTGTGTAAGACATTGTACAAGCAATTTCTGGGCGCTAGAAGGGAGAAAAGTGCGAAGTGTTTCATGAGATCTTGCACAAGCAGAAGTTTGCTGTCCATTTCTGTTCCTGCTTGTTCATTGCTGGAGCCAAGCCAATGTATTCTTTTGAGCTTCTGAGAACTGGCTGTCGCAACTGCAACTTCCCTCATAGGCTAGAATAGATCTGTTAGCATTGTGTAGATTAGAAAAATGTCCCCATGTTTTGCCTTTTCTCTCTGGATCTAAAAGACCTAGAGACGTAGTGGAACCAGACAGGCACCAGGTGGAACACACAGGTTCTAGGTAAAACCAGGCCAACCATGAAAAATGGCAGGCCTAACTAATGTGTGAACAGTCAAAAGTAGTTATTTTGTACCTGGAAATTCCCCAGACCTTTTGAAAAGAATTGTGGTTGAGCAAGTGTAATGGAGCATATATTGGAGATAGTCTGTGATGTAAGTTCTGAAGAAGATGAACCCCTTCCTGTCCAGTCACATTCCATTAACTGCTATAGCATTTTGTGATTTTTTTCTTTGTCTTTAGCTGTTCACTTAACCTGTAGTCACATATTAAACTTATATATTTAAATGTGGGTGGGATGTCATTCTACTGTAGCTGAATGAAGATTTTTATAGATGAAAAGAGGGATAAAATGTGGTTGATAAACTCTTTGAGTGAACTTGTGGGGGGGAAAGCTCTAGATTCTAATGTCCCAGAAATTGGACAAAATGAATGTAATTTGGAAAAAGGTGCCTCACACTCAGGAAACTGACTAGAAATATAAATTGAAGTCAGATCACATGCTCCTCTGACAATATATGAGGTATGAATAGACTTGGTAGAATTTATTAAATGGGGGAAACTATAGATTTCTGCTGCCGTGATGCACAGGAAGAAAAAATAATGATTATTGAGTGTTTAAAACTTTACTAAAATACTTTAAACTAGAGATTTGGTTTATTGTTTAAAAATTTTAATTGTAATTTTTTTAAAAAAAAAATTATTATTAGACTTGGGTATAGCACTCCAGCTCAAAAGGCCTTAATATCTCACAACTAAAAACATATACATTTTTTTTTAATGTTGGAAAACAGCCATCATGACTGCTCTACCTCTGGCTATTCATTTCTACAAAATACGTAAACATAGTTCATGGTTAACTTGAGATCCCATCTGGCTAGACAGTATGAAATGTTCATACTTTATTATATGCGTTATTTGACAAAGAGTCTTGTCAAACTTTGCCTGCATTCCTTATGTAAAAATTACAAAGCTGTTTAAAAAATAAAAATTAAAAGCTAGGGCTGATCAGAATGTTACTTTTTGGTAAATATGACAGATGTGGGACCCTGTTCATTTCTGCAAAATGAAACATGGAAATTAGGAATACATGCAGTGTTGTCAGCTAGTGGATTCCTCAAGACAGAATTTGGACCATGGGGGACTTCTGTAAACTTCTAATGTGTATATTATGTTTTTGAAAGCTTGCAAAAAAGCAGTTGTCTCTTGCGCCTTCTGTACCCCAAAAAAATAATATCTGCAGATCTAAATTAAGCATGAAAAAGAAAATGGTAAAATCTGAACTAAGATTGTACACAATCAGAAATATAATTGGCTCAACCTTAATAAAAACTAGAGGGGGAGAAAACTACCAAGATGATTTTGAAAGTAAATGAGCATTGTAATTAGGAAAAAGACACCCTTGCTGTCTTGAGTCTCAGAGAAAAAGGCAGATTTTAATAACATAAACAGACACAGCTACCTGTAAGGGTAGGGTTGCCAACCGCCAGGTACTAGCTGGAGATCTCCTGCTATTACAACTGATCACCAGCTGACAGAAATCAGTTCACCTGGAGAAAATGGCCGTTTTGGCAATTGGACTCTATGGCATTGAAGTCCCTCCCCTCCCTAAACCCCCGTCTCCTAAGTGCTTTCAAGAACGTGGACTCTTATTTATTATTTATTTTGAAATTTTATGTACCTCCTTTCCAGAGACCTGTTTAATATGGTTCGCAAAGTTAAACAATACAATAAAATCATAAAAGTTATCAATAATAAATCCAGGACATAGAAGTGCATAAAACAACAGCCTAAAAAAAGATATTAATAAACAGTTCTCAGGCTAGAAACAGCTTAAAAAGAGTGAATACCTTCGTTAAATCATGGGTAAACAGAAATACTTTAGTCTGGCACCTAAAGGTAACTGAGGTAGACGCTAGAAGAGCAAAGCATTGCAAAGGGGAGGTGCTACCACTGATAAACCCTTGTCTCTGGTCACTACACATTTGACCTCTGCAGGCTGGGCCACAGAAAGCAGGACTTGAGAAGAGAAGCTTAACTGGCAGGGTGGACAGTAAGGGGGGGGGGAGCTAAACATATTTAAACATATTGCCCCAAACCATTTAAGGCCTTAAAAGTAAGAACCAGCATTTTTAATTCTGATGATAAACAGACAGGCAGCAGTGCAGATCTTTCAGTACAAAGGTGATATGGTCCTTGTTTCCAACTCCTAACAATATAACCTGACTGCAGCATTTTGGAACAATTTAAGTTTCTGGGCAATTTTCGTAGAGTGATCTAACTTGGATGTGATCAGAACATGGATCACTGTGGCCAGATCATTCTTTTAGAGGAGTGGTCATAGCTTGCCTATCAGCTGTAGGCCCCAGAAAGTGCTATGTGCTGTGGAGGAGACCTGAGCCTCTAAACCATAGGCCAGGATCTAGCTACACCTCCAACCTACGGACATCCTCCTCTAGAGGTGGTGCAACCCTCTCGAGGACACTCTGATTCCAAAACTGTGGAGCTCTCTCCCTAGGGATGTTCATCTATCCCCATCTGTTGCTGTCTTATACCAACAGGTGAGGATTTTTTTTGTTTTGCATGGCTTTCACTCAGTGATCCCTCCTCCCTGTCCTATATTTTAATCACTGTTTTGTGTGCTTTTACATTTGGTTTTAACTGTTTTGATGAGGTGTTCTTTCAGTGCTTCGTTTTATGTTAACCATTTCGGCAGCCCTGATTTGGGGGAGGAGTTGTGGCTCAGTGGCAGAGCAACTGCTTGGCATGCCAGGTTCAATCCCTGGCATCTCCAGTTAAAGGGACTAGGCAAGTAGGTGATGTGAAAGACCTCTGCCTGAGACCCCGGAGAGCCACTGCTGGTCTGAGTAGACAATACTGACTTTGATGGACCAAGCGTCTGATTCAGTATAAGGCAGCTTCATGTGTTCGTTAGGCAGAAAAGCGGCATATAAATCTTGTTAGTAATAAGAGTCCTTGAGCAGTTCTGTCATTGACCAACAGCACCCTCATTGGCCATCCATTGGGTCCTACTGGAGTGGTTGTTATCATATGTAGTTGTCTACCTTGGTTGATAATAAATAGCTGTACTATTACAGTGGCCAGTGAAATAGAACAAGTGTTCCTCCTTGTGGCATTCAGTATTCTGCACGATTATTTTAGTCATTCCATCCCTTCAGACAGACCTAAATACTACTTTGGCCACTGAGACATCTGCAATCTGGTACTTGTGAGAAGTTGACAGCTTCCAGCTGGTAGATGACGTGAAGAATTTCGTGTTGTGTGACCCTGGAGAACGGCACTGAGTATAATGCCTCCATTTGAAAACTCTTCCACGTCTTTCTGAATTCAAGCCCTCATTTATACTGTGAAATGTAGTTTATGGACAGCAGAACCTTCAAGGGCTTCTCATCATCACGTGAACTGCCTGAGCACAGAGCTAAGCTGAGCAGCTGCACGGGCCTCTATAACCTGTTACAAAGTAAAGCTTTGTTCACACTGTGAAAGACATTTTACAGTTGAATAACATTAGCGTCTGCTAAACTATTGGCTGCGGGGAATCGAATTCAGGCCTAAAAATAGGAGAATGTTTAAAAGCGCCTGTCCAACTCTGCAGTGGACAATTTGCAGTTGTAACCAAGCTTGACATCTGCCTGAAAATTACATCATCTGGAAAGGAAGTTGGAAAACCTTTCAAAACGATGCTTTTCTTCAAAGTGAGTTATTAGTTATGTCAGCTAATGATCACACCATGCATTTGCAGTGGCCATAAATAAAGAAGGTGCAGGAATGCAAGACAGGAAAGGAAGAAGTAAGCAAACTGAAATTTTCACTAAATATTATGGAAAGACAATTCAGTTATGGTATCTTTGCATCCTGCCAGTAGTGAAAGATCATAAAGTTTCCCTAAACAGTCAACTAAAGAGCCATAGACTGTCCCATATTCTTCTGCTGAAGGGTAGCTTAACATGCCTACTTCTTTAATATTCTTTTCCTGATTGAAGAAAATAAGTAGGCTTCAGCAGTGGTAACTTCCAACATGTGAATTAGAGCCTTAGACAACAATGGAACCTTTAAAGGGTCAATAACAAAAGATCTAGCCCTAACTTCTTTTTCTTGTGCTGTGAAGAGCTCTCCAGCCACATTCCTGCACTTCACTGCTGAAAAAGCCATAGAAAATTTTCCCATACCCACTACAGGGAAAAGAACTTAGGTCTTAAAGTGAATAATCCAACATGGGAATTGGAACAATGTGACTTCACACTAATTAAAGGGTACATGCACAGATCCTGATTAGTTTGTTGCTACATTCCATCATCCCCCATGGTATACATTTGCAAACTCTTGTAAGACATGTAAACAGAAGATTTGGGTATCTTTTCTTCTATCCATACTTATGAGCCATAAGGTATCTGCTCTATTCACATATTTATGCACCATGCAGATTGGTCCCATCAGGTTGTTTATGTTCATGTTACTACAACGCACTTCTCCTGGTACTTGGCAGTGACTTGGAGACACAGGATTAATCTCCCTAATGTGCATACTTTGTGCAGTTGTCTCCACTTGTGCATAATTTCAGGTGACCATCGCTTGACAGCTATGTCATGCAAAAGGTGTACTGAGGAATTTTGCTTTGTGCAGGGTTATGTGTAGGGTTGCCAGGTCCCTCTTTGCCACCAGCGGGAGGTTTTGGGGGCAGAGCCTGAGGAGGGCGGGGTTTGGGGAGGGGAGGGACTTCAATGCCATAGAGTCCAATTGCCAAAGCGGCCATTTTCTCCAGGTGAACTGATCTCTATCCTGTTCTGGCCACTGCACCCTTTCTGAAGTATTAAACTAGAGAGGAGCCAGTCTACCTGGATCCAGGGAGGAAAGCTCCTTCTGGCTTCCCTCTGGACGAGGAATGATACCTCCCAAGTCCCCAGGAGCTAGGTACTCTAGCCTATGAAGGCTGCAAGCCTAACTGTTCCTTTCCAACTGACAGCCAGTTGCCTACTTTAGCTGGGGCTTTTTTATCCCATTTCCCCTGGCTACTCCCAGTTCCTGCTTCCCTGCTCCTACTCCTGAGGAGGACCTTTCTCTCAAGGAGGCCTTTATGCCAGAGGTCTTTGCTCCATAGGAAACTGGTGCTGGTTGGCCTTTCTCCTGTCTTCTCCTCCTTTTTCCTTGAAGGCCCAAATGGAGGAGTTCTGTTACTAGGGCATAGGGTATTTTATATGGAGAATCTTGTGTGAAAGCTATAGGCCCAATTTCAAATCTCTGCTCATCTTTGAAGTCACTCAGTCGAGCCAGTGGTGCAGACGGAATTGGAAATTTATAAAGCATTTGATATAAAGAAAAGTGCAGTGTTAATACTATATTAACCAAGGCATTTCAAGATAGATCCTTCAACATGATTATTGTAATAGACTTCAGTGAATTCTCCATCGTGCTTTGCTTTACCTTTGACACCCTGATTTCTCCCTCTCAGCCATGTGGTTGAAAAGCTGGCCTTGGCCTCTTTGTAACTGCAGGATATGAACGCATCAGGCAATTATTTTTATTGCTTTTGGACTAAACCAAGCAGTGCATGTTCATCTGTTAAATATATTACACTATAAAGCTCATCCAGCACTTCAACCAAACGTAAACAAATATTGATTCACTTCATAAGTCACTAAGTAGGCTGACGGGCTGATAGTGAAACCTTTTCTTTTGACTTAGGGTGTCTTGAATTGAGAAAGAACTTGGAACTGCAAGGGTTCTTGCGAATGCTTGCATATGCCAATGCCAGTTTGATAGAAAAGCAAAGGTACACAGTACCAAAGGTCAACAAGAATAAAAAAAAAAGAATTTTGCAAAATAATGTGTATAAAATTTATAAAAAGTGAAATACAAAAAATAATTTATATGTGTGTCACAGTATGACAGACGGCTCCTCAGTACATCAGTACCTAATGTGTGAAAAAATGTAACAGCTATTTACAAAGTCACACATCAAGAAATGAATTCAGAGTGATGATTCTTAACAAATATAAGCAGAGCGACACAGCCAAATTACAAAGAATTCCTCAATACAAACAAAAAATTATTTGATACAAGAACAGAAATGCTGGCTGATAGTTCCTATTTCGATTTCTTCATCAGTCCACACGACCCATAGCTACTGAAAAATTTGATGGCATGAATAAATCAGTCATAACGGCTGGTATCCAGTTACCACAGAGCGGTGCTTGTTCAGATTTTCTACGTTTAAGGGACACTTCCCACAATGACTTGGCTACCGAAGAAGCCCTTGGGTGTTCACCACAGTTTTGCATGCCCCCACATCTGCCCATTTTGCTAGCCCTAACCCCCATAGGGATGCAGGAATAGAACCTAATTTGAAACACAGCTGTGCCAGCATCACACCTAGATTGGCCCTCAGGACTATTTCATAAATTTCAAGGCAACTTACAGTTCCTAGGAACCCAATTTGAAAACCACTGCCAAGGAGAAACAGGTTGAATTATTCTTACTATGCTGTGGTCAATGACTCAGCACAGCAGCTGTTCTCAGACATTTTAAACAATCCCAAATAGGCTAGAGATTAAAATTGCATCAAAATGAAGCTCCGTTGTTTTCATTGCTGGGGACATATCTGATTCCTAGGGTGAGATTTCTCTGTGTTGGAGAAACCGCATGAATCTTTACAGCAGAGGAAAAAGGGATTTCTGGCTTTATTTCAGTTTTTATTGCTCACTAACTTTTATTAGGTCATCATAGCATGAGCAATTGTGTGAAAGGTGTAGATGTAAGCCTTTGCAGATGAAATAAATTGACTTTTTAATACAACAGCAAATGGCAGTTCCACTGTGGGTCAGCTGTACTATTATAGGATTCCCCTTTCATGGCACATTAGCAGAAGGGACAGAAATGAATAAAATTTCTACGGCAGATGAGATGAGCTGTATTCCTGAGTCACAGAGTATTATTTTTCCTGTTTTGCTTTTTGAAATAAAAAAAAGCGGGGAGGAGGGGTATGTTCCAATGAAGATCCAATTTCCCTGGCTTCTTGATTCACATAACTTTAAAAGCCTTTTCAATTTCGCCTTTTGAGGGAATGAGGAATCATCTTTTTCTGACCCACCTAGCCTATTCCCTGAGATCCCTGTTTCATTCCTTGATGGTTAGACTCCCCGGATGGTGGGATTTTGCTTTTGCTTAAAGAAACCATGCTACACCATATATTATTTCCAAATTTATCTCCTACCTTCTGACAATGTCCAGAAGACACTCGGAAGTTATATTCCTTTCCTCATCAATTACTGGTTTTCTAACTTAACAGCAGAAGCTCAGAGAAGCAACTTTTGGGATATAAATTAAGAGGGTTTTTTCCCATTCAACATTTGATTGCTGTATTTAACAGTAATGGTTTTCAGAATGAGGTAACCTGCTATTTAACTACCTGTGAGAAGATATTGAAAGGCAGAGTATAACCACATGTAAATTAAGAAGTGATGCCTTTCTCCTATACTTTGGTTTTGGACACTGGCTTTTTAGGGGGTTACCGCATTATGTATTCCCAGCGATGTATTAAGAGTTTGAAAATGTTATAAAAAACATCGCTTTAAAAGGGTTTTTGGATGCCATGGCTAAAAAATGGTTGGAAGACGTCTTCACAGCTAAAGGGGCCAAACAAAGTGCAAACAGTATTTTTTATAACATTTTCAAACTCTTAATACATCGCTGGGAATACATAATGCGGTAACACCCTTAGTCTTCTGAAGTGGATTTTGTGCATTACTACAGGGACAACATTTGTCAATAGTTAAAGGATAATAGCGAACGAAGTCAGAGTCTAAAGTAACAATAAATATTGTGACTTAGCTGGGTCTGAAAGGCAAAATCCTACCAAGTGCATCTGGAGCAAAAGGCAGTTTCCCATCTGGAGCACATTGTATACATCATAGTTAGGCAAGCCGCTGAGAAAGCAGAATGCTTCATTTGTCATTGTTATGAACTATTGAACAGACTGAGTATATGCTGAGTATTCTGTACCAACCGCTCCTCCATTAATTGCAGTGCTGAAGCATAAATTTAAGATCATATAAATGGCAAAAAAAAAAAAAAATGACAAACCGAATTGTTTCTGCCTTTGCTGATCCGGAGCATAGCTTGTATTTGGTAGCAAAAGGACTCAAGCTCCCTGTTTTCAACCCCTATACCATTCATGTTCAATACACCTATTTTAATAATCACTATTAGATATCTTGGAATGGAAATTAAAAATATAGTCCCCATCTCATTCCTTTCACCTAGATTTACAGTCTGTTTATCTCTAAACCCTGGAGTTGTTTGTTTTATTCAGTCTGAAGACTAGTCATGTTGATTTGAACAACCTCAATTCTTCAGGTTTATCCATAGAATCTGTAGAATGTTCTGGGTGTTTTCACCGGGGCCTTGGGAAATGAATTGGAAGTGTATCGTTAGGAAAATAACAGTGTAATCCTATGCAGAGGTGAAGTCAGTGGATTTAGACTGGAGTACCTATTGCATATGTATTCACAGCATGAGTGCAAACCAAATGGTAATAGACATATCCAATCTTTCAGTCAATAGGCTGCAAGTCAGAGATTTGCAGTGGGAACCAGGAGGAAGATAACCTTGCAATTTTCTCTTTGCAGGATTCACCCTCTCCTCTTTTTGCACAAATGCTGTGAAGTGTGTGAGTGGATCTTGGATTCTTTTGTGGTTGCAGACAGATTCTCCAGTTCAGGGAAAGCATATGCCTTGTCACTTGCCATTCTCAAAGCCCATAACAGGAGGAGGGATGAAGAAGAAGAGGAAGAAGAGTTCATTTTTACATGCCGACTTTCTCTACCTTTTAAGGAGAATCAAACCAATTTACAATCTCCTTCCCTTCCTCTCCCCACAACAGACACCTTGTGAGGTAGGTGAGGCTGGGAGAGCTCTAAAAGAACTGTGACTAGCCCAAGGTCACCCAGCTGGCTTCATGTGTAAGAGTGGGGAAACCAACCCAGTTTGCCAGATTAGAGTCCTCCGCTCATGTGGAGGAGTGGGGAATCAAACCCGGTTCTCCAGATTAGAGTCCACTCCACTGCTCTTAACTGGCTACACCATGTTGATAATGTCACCAGTACCAACTTCACCATGAAGTGGTGAAGGAGTCACTTCAAATTCCAGAAAAAATGAAGGGTTTCCTACTAACCTGTGTTTCCATGTATCTCATACAAAGGAACAGTAAAGGGCACTATGTGTTTTCCTAGCTCTTCGTACGAAAGGGTGGCAATCCAGCACTGTTTGACTCAGCGCTAGAGTTAGTGTCTGAGATTTTGCCTCCCCATAACCCACTACTAGTCACCTGAGCTTCCCCCAACTTCTGTAAAGGAGAGGTGATATAGAAACCTCTGTTGTTGTTTAAAAGGTAAAAAGTCTGGAGCTATGTATCATTAGCAGGGAGGAACAGATATTCTTGCTTGCCCTACTAATTGAAAAAAAACAAGTATGGAGACATTTTATTTACACCTTCCCCCAAACATGAACACATGAATCAGACCCTTGGTCCATCGAAGTCAGTATTGTCTACGCAGACCGGTTGCGGCTCCCCAGGGTCTCAGGCAGAGGTCTTTCACTTCACCTACTTGCCTAGTCCCTTTAATTGAAGATGCCGGCGATTGAACCTGGGACCTTCTGCATGCCAAGCAGATGCCCTACCACTGAGCCACGGCCCCTCCCACAGATCCTGGAGAGATGGTGACAGAGATGAATTTATCTATGATACTCCTACCAGCTGACCTTGGAAAAACATTATCTGAAATGGATTTCTTGGGCAAGTTCTGGGTAGGTAGCATATAAATTTTCTAAATAAATAATAGTTTCTGCCTTGCCCTGTGCAACTAGGTCAGAGAGTATAAGAGTAGGACCCATCTCTTGTGTTTGCACATGTAGCTATAGCTGAGAAGACACAAATTTCCTCTTGCCCAGTTCTGATCACCATTCCAGGATATGTGGAAGCCTCCCCTTCTGCCTGAAAGATCTAGTAAGAAAAGGGAGAGAAAGCAAAAGGCCTTTGTGCTTTCCTGTAAGGGGCAGCAGCCAGTCCCATCTCTCTCTGTCCACTGGCTATAATGCCAGTTGCGGTCTCTGCTGGGGACAATGGCCACTTGATCAAGGGGGGGTTACAATACTAAAAGTCTTGTTCGGCAGTAGAGTCTTGCATTTCTTTGAATGGAAGGAGGTAAATTTAGCAAGCTAAGGAACTGTTCATACTTCTTCGGATAAAAAGAATATCAGTCATGCACCATGAAAAAAAAAACTTTAGACATTTGGAGCAAAGAGTCACTCTGCCATTATTACACTTTTAGTTGAAGACGAATGAGCCCATTATGGTAAACGGTGCATGGTTTGGGGATTTTGCTTTTATTTCCATTATATTGTATCTACTTCAAAAAAAATGTAAAACCTACCGCTTGTGCGTAGTCCATGCAAAGCCTGTAGTTGCTCTGAATTATCTCTTTCATCGCTTTCCTTAGTGGTTTTTTTTTAAAAAAATGCTGCTGATTATTATGCAAATCCAGAGGTTTGCAGGAGTGTCTCGTAGGGTGTCATGAATACTTGGAGAGCATATTTGAAAGGAAGGAACCACTGGCCATTCTCTGTGTTGGCTCTGTATTCAGCAGAAGCAAAGCACATCTTATCCTCATTGGTTTCTTACCAGAAAGCTCAGTACATTAAGCCCAAGTATCTGTTCCCTTGTCCAACCATATGTTGACATGTCAGTATAAAAAGCATTGTCTTACTCTGAATGAATGAAATATTTCTCTAAAATTTCTTTGGCAGTAGAATATACTGGAATGGATACCACTGAAGAGGGGTGATGTGTGCGTCCTGGGTGATATTAGCCCAACATTAACCCAATAGTAGGCAATATTTAGCCCAAATGTGGTTCTCTTGGCCCTCTGCACTGGTGTGCTAATATGGTGATTGTCAAGGGATTTGCTGATGCCAGAGCACAGCTTGTTATATAAAAGGACAATTGAGAGGAAGTTGTGGGAGGCTATGTGCAAAATGATTTAAGTTCTTGCCCATATTCAGCTATTCAGAGCACACATTCAGCCAGACAGATGCTTCCTGGATTAATTTGAACAACTGGACCTGATGGATACTCAATTAAGCAGCTTTACTGTTCTGGATTCTCGAGCTTACAATGCCACATGCTGCTATTCCAATTATAACATTGTTCTCTGCATTTGCTCGAATCTTCGGCTGTTCAACCAAGAGCCATGAAAACACTCTTTAAAACTGCAGGCTAAAACAGAATTCATACAAATACAGTCTAGAGCAGCCCGTGCATTCAAACTGACTTTGTTAATAAGCTTAATGGTCCGGGAGTTAGCATTGGCCATAAGCTGAAGGCAAAATACTATATCCAGATCATGGCTTTCTTCAGAAGTTTTATTGGTATTATGAAATGGGAGCTTGGTTTATGCTTAACATTATTGATAAGGGATGGAAAGTTTTGGAACATCAGCGTCAGGCAAACATTTGGACATATAACCAAGTAGGCAGTATGGAGATGGCTGGAGCACCTCCAGAGAGCTCTAGTTTAGAGAGCAGTGTCTCTCCTTGCAGTCCAGAAGTGTACCCTTTGCATGAGTGTGCATCAGTGTAGCAGTTGGTGGAGATTGGTGGGGGATGTAAAGCCTAGGTTCTTTTTTTTTTTTTTTTTTTGTGATACAGAGTTGTCTTTATTAGGAGCAGAGAGAGCAAATGCTTCTCAGATGGAATATGACCATGGGCAGATACCAAAGCTCTTTCTGCATTTTAGCCCACAGTTGTTTAAAAACGGTAAAGGTCCTCTGTGCAAGCACCGGTCATTCCTGACGTCCCATCCCGGTGATGTCCCATCCCGGCGTTTACTAGGCAGACTTTGTTTACGGGGTGGTTTGCCAGTGCCTTCCCCAGTCATCTTCCCTTTACCCCCAGAAAGCTGGGTACTCATTTTACTGACCTCAGAAGGATGGAAGGCTGAGTCAACCTTGAGCCGGCTACCTGAAACTGACTTCCGTCGGGATTGAACTCAGGTCATGAGCAGAGCTTTTTGACTGCAAGTACTGCAGTTTACCACTCTGCGCCATGGGGCTTTTCCACAGTTGTTAGGGGTGCATCATTTCTGCCATGTGAGACATTTTCTTAGGGATATATAGGAAATACTCCATGTACCCTGAAAGGTCTTCAATAGTCACATCATCCACATTAGCCCTGGTTTGCTCAGAGCAAGACCTAAGAGAGCTGGAGGGAGTTCTTAAAAGAAGAACCGGGGAATTACTCTGGGCATGCATTGGTCTTTCAGGTGCTGATGGAAGAGAGTTCTGGTCAGAAAACGTGTAGACTTTCATGCCCTGCCATCGCTGACCCTGGCAGGCCTTGTCTGTGCATGCACAGAGATTGCCTTTACTTCGCTCAGAGAGAGAGAGAGACTGAAAATCAAGCCTAGGTTCTTTAAATGAGGATGGGGATCTCCAGGGGAAAAGGTATCTGGGCTTCACACTACCCCAGGAAGAGTCTATGAAACTGTATTGTTGATGTACCTAAGAAGCCCTTTGGGAAAGTGAAAGGGTCATTAGTAGCTGAGGGACAGAAATATAACATTAAATTGTCAGTGCACCCATGGAGACTTGAAATGTTCAATCGATCCTACCACTACCTGTCATCTGCTATTCAATTATGATGGCACATAAGCAGGCCAACTATGAGAAAAAACAGAAGGGTGCACCGCATGTTTCTTTCTTGATACCGAGAATCAGATTATTCAATGTATAACATTATTTTTATATAAAGAGGAACAGATGCTTTGCATTATTATTTTTTTACGTGGCTTTTATGACCATATTATTGGTCTCAAAGCTGAGAAAAAGGGAACGTGAGAAGTGAGTTAGGAAGACAGGAAAAGAGGTTGTGGGTTCAGATTTCAGGGGGGGGGGAAATATTCCCTGTGCTTATTCTCTTTGCATCTCTCTTTCACTGAGGGATGAGTTATTCTATAGTTCCAGTCTCTAGTTCAGAGATTCTTGATAGTGGCTGTGGCATGGATTTCTCATTTGCTTCGTTTTCTCTTTGGCTGCAAGAATGCAGTGGAAACCTTGGTGCAAAAAAATATCTACTCTCATTGGTTAAGACGTTTTCTTCTACTTTTTAACCATATGGTCCTGAAAGCAGCATATAAGATTTTTTAAAAGATAATATTGTCATCCCCCCACCCAGTTCCAATATATCAGTTATGCTGCTCTGCCTCAGATGGCTCAGAATGGCCGTTGCTGTGGTGGTGTGCTCCCTAGACCCTTCCTCTTGAGACTAGAGATCTTCAGTGTCCCGGGGGGGGGGTGTTCTTTTTATGGGAGTACACTGAATAGTAGAGATTCTTTTGTTCGATTGCACAACAGAGGGTTCCTGCATAATTTGCAGGAACCCTCTGTTGTGCAATCGAACAAAAGAATCTCTACTATTCAGTGTACTCCCATAATTTGCACTTGTATGTTTTGTGTGTGTGCCAAGAGCTGTTTTAAAAATAAGTGAAATAATACCATGTTTACCCTAATGGAAGACAATACTGGATATAAGACGATTCCTCTAAATAGTGTATTATTACTGTACATAATGGTAACTTGTCTGTGAATTAAAGGTGGCCACATTGTTTTACAGAAAGCAAGCTTGGAAAAAATGTCCTGTCTTCCTTTTAGGTAGAACATGAAATAGTCACGTTGTATTCTGCCTGTCCAAGGATCGTTGTACCATCTTGAACACATGAACACGTGAAGCTGCCGTATACTGAATCAGACCCTTGGTCCATCAAAATCAGTATTGTCTACTCAGACCAGCAGCAGCTCTCCAGGGTCTCAGGCAGAGGTCATTCACGTCACCTGCCTAGTCCCTTTAACTGGAGATGCTGAAGATTGAACCTGGGACCTTCTGCATGCCAAGCAGATGCTCTACCACTGAGCCAAAGCCCCTCCCCTTTCAGCCACACAGTGAATTTCATAGCTCAGTGGGGATCAGGTCTGTCTGATCCAAGTCCAATACTGGATTCAATATGTCTGATCGATTCTGTATGTATTGGTGGTTGTAAAGGTACCTTGAAGTGTTCTATACAAAATTTGTTTTGTATGTAGTCATTTTGGGGAATATCCTATAGATGGATCCTAGCTGACTGGGAGCCATTTCGTAAACAGTCAAATGTTTTGATAGATTGTTTAATTGATAGTCTACCTTTCTCACTGTAATTCAAGGTAGATTGCAGTATAATTAATAGACTCAGCATCTAATAACTGATGTAATAGAACTAGGGTTTCAGAAATCTGAAACAAAGCATGTATTCAACATGGCATTTTAAACAATGCAAGTAATAGTATTACATAAGTAAAAATATAATGCAGCAAGATCAACATAAAACATGCAGCAACAGACAATACATATTAGTAGCATAGTCCAAAGCCCCGTTCCCTTTACTGAAGCATCTTCTGGAATCATTCTATTATAATCCAGGCCTATTTCCTTTATAAAAATGCCCTCCTGGACAGTTCATTTTGCATAGTTTGTGGAAAGCCGGAAGTGTGGGGGCCCTCCTGGCCACTTCAGGCAGGCTGTTCCACATTGGTGGGGGCTACTTTGGAGAATTCATGTGTATGGGCATTTGTTGCTCTTGCCCATTAGCAGGGTGGCACCTGTACAAGTACCTGTACAGATCAGCAAAGTTGTTCTGGTGGGACATGAGAGGTGGTCCTGCAGATACGAGGGGCCAAGGCCCTATGTGATAGCCAGTACCTGGAACTGAACCTGGTGACTAATGGGCAGACAGCGAGTGACTGCAGAATAAATGTAATATGCATGCACCACCTATTTCTTGATAATAACCCAGCCGTGTCATTCTGCACCAACTGGAGCTTCTGAGTTGATTTTGAGGGGAGACCTATATATAGTGCATTACAGTAACCTGGTCTTGATGTTACTGAGGCGTGGATCCAGGTGGCCAGATTGGCTGAGCCAAGGTAGGGGGCCATCGCCTAGGCTAAATTAAGTTGGAGGAAAGCCTTTATGTAGCTACATTGATTTGCTTCTCCAGCAGTAATCCTGGATCCAGTATAACTCCTAGGTTCTTCACAGTGGGTAGCCGTGTTAGTCTGTCTGCAGTAGTAGAAAAGGGCAAGAGTCCAGTAGCACCTTAAAGACTAACAAAAATATTTTCTGGTAGGGTATGAGCTTTCGTGAGCCACAGCTCACTTCTTCAGATACAGCTTAGAATGTGAATCAATCCTAGGTTCTTGACTAAGTCAGCAAGGGTCAGCTGAACTCCATCAAAAATGGGGGGCATTATATCCTTCAAGACCTCAGGTTTCCTGACCAGCATTACCTCTGTCTTTTCAGGGCTCAGTTTCAATTTGTTTATTCTCACCCATTTAATCACAGCAGTCAAGCAGTGGCTCAAGAATTCTACCACATCCCCAGAAGATTTGGATAGAGAGATATAGACTTGGGTGTCATCAGCAACAATTTTTTTTCTCCTAAGGACTTTACACAGAGTTTGAATGGTGTGGGGGATAATACTGTGTCCTGTGAAACCCCAGAGGACAAATCCCACACTGATGATAATTGGTCTCCAATTCAACCTGTTGAGTCTGGTCCATAAGGCACGATTTAAACTAATCCAAAGCACATCCCCTGATACCTACTTCTGCCTCCAAGCATTTCAACAAGATACTATGGTATGCTGTATCATCGGTAGCAGATAAATCCAGTAGAAGCAACAAAGAGGCATGGCCTTTGTCTACATTCAGATGGAGATCATCAACCAATTCTGCCATCACTATGTCCATCCCATATCTCAGCCTGCTGCCAGGTTGAAAATAGTTCATGTGTAACCTATTTCAGCATTACTTTCTACTTATGCAAGGGATCACTTTGAAAATAAATCACTGTTTGACTTTTGATGGGATACGGTGAGCTGAAATTGGAACAGGTATTCTAGTTTGCTCACTGGTTTGAATAGCTGGCAAGCAGAAACTTTAAAAATTTAATAGTTTGCAACATGCAGCATGTGTGAATATTCTGTGACAGACATATCTGATCAGAAATGTCAGGTGTGTTCCTATGTCATATTTTCAAATGCATTCTCAAGGAGAATGTGTATATTTACCTAATGTGTGGTCAAACTATACATTACTGGGTGTTACTTGTCCATAACTTACAATTTCTTATGTGGTGTAGTGGTTAAGAGTGTCGGACAAGCATCTGGAAGACCCAGCTTCGAATCCCCACTTGTCCCATGAAACCTCTAAGGGTGACCTTGGGCTGATCACACTCTCTCAGCCTAATCTACCTCACAGGGTTGTTGTGAGAATAAAATGGAAGAGAGGAGAATAATGTAAGGCACTTTGGGTCCCCATTGGGGAGAAAGACAGAGTATAAATGAATTAAATAAATAAATTATGTTGAATTTGGATGTGAGAAACCTTAGTTGAAATCCATGCTTAGGCATGGGGATTGATTGGGTTGCTTTTGGGCAAGTCGCCATCCCTGGGCCTTAGTTTTGGTTGTGAGGGCAAACCAAATTAATCATGAAATTATTTGGATATTTAAAATGTTCAATACATTTTAACGGTTCTACATTTATGAATGGGTCCTGTAGCCTGCCACGCCTTGTTTAGTAGGTACAAAGCAGTATAATTGTTACACAGCCGTACATTTTTCTGTGTCATTATTATGTGCCTCATTGGAGGGTATCCCAGAACTGCTGAGCAAGTATTGTGGCATATACACCCCCCCTCTATTACAAAGTGTCATTGTTATAAGCCCCAATGTCCATTAGGTGGCATTATACACAAGGCATGGTTTACCAAGGACTGGGGACTTCCCAGTGAAGTAGGTAGCCAGCATCTCATTTCATGAATTTACTTTTTACAAGAGCATTAGGGGAGTAGAAAGTCAGTACCAAGGAATAAACAGAAGCACAGGCTTTGGGTTTTTTTGCATGCTTTGTTGTAGCTGCTGTAGCACAAGCAGAAACTTGTGTCAGAACTGATAGAATCTTCCCTATCTATCGTTTTGCCTCTGTGTGTGTTAAGTGCCGTCAAGTCACTTCTGAATCATGGCAACCCTATGGATCAGTGTCCTCCAAAACGTCCTAAACAGCCTTGCTCAGATCTTGCAAATTGAGGGCTGTTGTTTCCTTTATAGAGTCAGTCCATCTCTTGTTGGGTCTTCCTCTTTTCCTGCAGCCTTCAACTTTTCCTAGCATGATAGTCTTTTCCAGTGGCTCTTGTCTTCTCATAATGTGACCATAGTACGACAACCTCTCCTACCTCTAATAATTCCCCCCATTCTCTTTCTGCAGTTTGGCTAGTGTAAGTTTGTGATGGTATTAGATGAATGGCCAGTTTCCATGGACCCTTGAGTACTATAACAGAAGGCAATATTGCTCCACTGTCTAGTCCCATTCCTTTAAGAAATCTATTACACAGGGCCTGCTGCTGATTTAGCAGGGTGACAGATATCAGTGCTGGAGCAAGGGAACAAGGAGCCCCCTTGCACTGGTGCTGGGCTCTGTTGGCCCTTTCCTGTGTGTCTGCTGCTGCATGACAATGTGCAGGATCCATCTGATAGTCAACACCTAGCTCTGCAGAAAATGAGAGGGACTTGAGGATGCCACGTTGGGGTGTCTAGGGCTCATTATGGATTATTTCCTCAGACCAACAGGCCTCATGAACCAAGAGAGTAATGTAGGCCAAGCCTCTGTGATTTACAGACCTACAAGAGCTCCTTGGAAGACAAATAAATGTAGAATGAGTAGTTAGGAAAGTTGAACGCCACTCCTCTAGTATGTTGGAGCTCCTGCCTCAGAGCTTGGAGCCTGGAAAGCTGCTTCACTGTGCTCTGCTGGAAGACTACAGGCGTAACTGCCACAGATGGAGCCCATCTGTAAGGAAATTCATTGCTTTAACTAAGTAAACTGTGACCTTGAGGTCAAATGTTAAAAAGAAAACGTTTCAGCAACAACTCTAACGTAGGGTTTCCAATTGCCTGGCAATTAACTGGACTGCCCGCCAACCCTCAGCTAGTCGACAGGCAGAAGCAAGCCAGCTGAAGGAGGAGAGCGATCTGCGCCAGTGGCACAATGACGTCACTTCTGGGTTTACCCCAGAAGTGCTGGCATCGCGACAGGGATGCTGTAGCACTCTCTCCAAATACTATATGGAAACTATAGAGTTTTTGGAGGACAGTGCTAGAGCATCCCGGCACGATGCCGGAGCTTCCAGGATAAACCCGGAAGTGACATCATCGCGCCGTGCACATAGATATCCGCCTCAAGCCCCACCCCCATGAAGCTCCCTCGGGGAACCTGGCAGCCTTACTTTAACAGCAAGAGACTAGCTGAGCACTACAGTAGGGGGAGGTGCTCTACAAAATACGGAAAGGAGGTCTTTTCCTTCTTCTTCCACAATGTGTAACTTCATAGTCTGCTGCAGTGCATTTCAGCCTTAAAGCAAACAGCCTCCAGGCTGCCTGCTGTTTTCCAAGCCTTGCATAGGCCAGAAGGGTTGGACAGCCCAAACTTGTATATACCTTCTCCATTGGCTCCTCCAGATATTGCTTTTATGTTCTCATGATTTATTTTAGTTCAGACCAGTGAATAGGCTAAGATGTCGGGGAGGGGGTCAAAGCCTTATTCTGAACTGAGTTGCCAGCTCTGGGTTGGCAAATTCCTTGGAGATTTGGGGGTGGAGTCAGGGAAGGGTGGGATTTGTGGAGGGAAGGGACCTCAGTGGGGTATAATACCATAAAATCCACCCTTTGAAGCTGCCATTTTCTCTGTTGTCCAGAGATCAGTTGTAATTCCAGGAGATCTCCAGGGCTCACCTGGAGGCTGACAACCTGTTCCCTATTCTGGTTTATAGTCAACAAATAGAGTTGTCCAGCCTCCAGGTGGGGTATGGAGATCTCCGGGAATTACAGCTGATCTCCAGATGACAGAGATCCATTCCCTTGAAGAAAATGGCTGCTTTGAAGGGTAGATTCTGTGGCATTATACCCTGCTGAGTACCCCCCACACAAACTGGACTTTCCCCAGACTCCATCCTCACCTGGAGTTGGCATGGTGTCCAGTGGTGTGTAATGGTGACGGTATGCCAAAAAGAATCTCAGAGAAAGATCTAAGCATGTTGGCAGTTTGTATGTGAGCAACTGGTCCTTTGAGTATCCCAGGATGAGACTGTTTAGGGATTTAAAGGTTAAAACCAGTACTTTGAATTGGGCCTGTAAACAGAATGGCAGCCAGTGTGGTGCAGTTGGCACGGAATATTTTGCATGATTTTTGTGTGAGCATTACATCATGGGAGAGGAGCTCTGCAGAATACCCAAAGAAGGCAGGCAGCAATGTTCTGCAAATGGTTATTCAGGACCTTTTTCATGCCAGTGCTTTGAGAGGGGAAAAGGTCAGTAAATGGTTTTATTGCTTATATAGTACTGTCTACTTAGACGTTTGCTCAGGTTTGTTAAGAAGCTTTTGTGTACATTAGTCAGCTTTCAAAATCCTGGGTTATTTTAATTGTGCTTCTAGGGCAGTTTATTTCTAAAAAATCAAAGTGACAAAGAACTGTTAATACTGTAAACACCTAGGGGGCCTTTAAGAATTATGCTGACAGGAACATGACAGTAAGCGGGCAGGGAGACTAAACTACACCATCCCACTATTAATTTTCACTGAGGTCTAAGGATTTCTCCACCCACAGAGAACATTTAGCTATCAAGTGCTGCAGCCCAGTAGCTTCCAGCTGTCAATAGTCTGATCCTCTACAACCTGATACATTGGCTACAATCCGAAGAACAGTTTCCTAGGAGAGAGCCCCATCAAATAAAATGGGACTTACTGTTGAGGAGACCTGCTTAAGATTGCTCCCTGCCACACCCAAGCTTAGGATTGCCAGGATGTCTAACTTGTGGCTGGAGTTCTACAGGCACAATAGGGTTACCAGGTCCCTCTTTGCCACCAGTGGGAGGTTTTGGGGGCGGAGCCTGAGGAGGGAGAGGTTTGGGGAGGGGAGGGACTTCAACGCCATAGAGTCCAAATGCCATAGAGTCCAATTGCCAAAGCGGCCATTTTCTCCAGGTGAACCGATCTTTATTGGCTAGAGATCAGTTGTAATAGCAGGAGATCTTCAGCTAGAACCTGGAGGTTGGCAACCGTAAGTCACATGGACATCAGTACCTGCCCAACATAGGAGCTAGTTACATAACAGCCCAAGTTGGCTGCTGATGAAGGCCCCTGTGGTCAAAACAGGGTAATTAACTGGCCCCTTGTATCTATCGTCTTTTCCTTATCAACGCCACTGATGTGAACAGTGATTTACAATACTCGACGCACCATGAAAGCTGCCTGTGCTCCTCATTTATCAATTAAGTGAGACATCTACAAGAACTGTTTAGTATACTCTACCTTTAAACACCTGTGAAGCAACAGAGTGTTTCAACAATATTGGACTACTTTGTTTGTTTGTATTTGTTTTTGTATGGACTATATACTTACCACATGTGCTTGGTGAATTACCTATGCTTCATATAGCAATATAGCAACATTGCATTACTATATGGTATTTCTCTTCCTTACTGCTGTTTTTTGTTTACAAACCCCTGTTACAGCAGGCTAACTTTTCTATTTTTAGTACCTGGAGGTTGGCAACCATAAGTCACATGGATCTCTCATCTTCTATATATGAGGAAACTGCTGGGTCTTTTGGTCTTACATAGTGATATATGGCTGAAGAATGTTTTGCTTTAAGAGCGGGGTCTTCTTGGTTCCCAGGCCAGCAAAAGACAGAGAGCTGTAGTCTCAGTGTTCCAGAAGAACAGCTGTGTTCGTTTTTTTCTTCTCTTTTGGTGTCATATAGAGTCTTGTAGGACCTCAAAGAGTGCCATCATCACCCATCATCATTGGATAGTGCACTGTTGTTGGTCCATAGCACTCATTCACCTTCTGGATTGTGTTGTCCACACGAGAAAGTCCACAAATACCCATTGCAAGTCCATTTCAATATCCAGCCAAATAGATTTATTATGGCATAAGAAGGCTCACAAAAACATACGCCATAATCAATCTATAAGGTGCCACAAGACTCCTCTTTTTATGTCAACCCTGTAAGTGAAGCATGTATCAGCTGCTTTAGTTGTATATTGTCTGAATATATCATTTAAATTTAGGCTTGCCAGGTCCCTCTTTGCCACCGGCGAGAAGTTTTTGGGGCAGAGCCTGAGGAGGACGGGGTTTGTGGAGGGGAGGGACTTCAATGCCATAGAGTCCAGTTGCCAAAGCGGCCATTTTCTCCAGGTGAACTGATCTCTATCAACTGGAGATTACTTGTAATAGCAGGAGATCTCCAGCTAGTATGTGGAGGTTGGCAACCCTATTTAAATTCATATATCCATAAATGGGAAGGTTTGCAACTTTGTCCTGATTGTAGTCTTCCTTGATTTTTTTAAAGTTGAGAAACAGGTATGAAAATGTTTTCTCTCTCTTTGTTAAAGTGAAATGTTGTTAAAGTAGCCTACCATGTCCTTTGGAAAAACTGACCATCATTTCAGGAAAAGAAAATGGGGGGGGGAGAGAATATAAGACCCCCTAGAGCTGGAATCCAAAGCCTGCTTGAGGATTTGGGATTTAACATAGAATAAACCAGTGATTATGGAGATATTATCAAAATGATGGAGAAGAAAAACCAGTACGTATCATGTTTAAACTGATGCCCAAAGTGTAAAACATAAAGCATTTTTACTGTATATACATACTAAAACAAAGAAAACAGACAAAATCCTTCAGTCTTTTAAAAAGATCCATCACCTTTTAAAAGCAGTACAAACATATCATTGCTAATGTTACATCATGAACAATTCTACCTATCTTGATGGGAATTTTTAATATCTTTGCTTGACACAGAGCCAGTGTTTATGTGCGTGTGATGATGGGGAAAAGGGATTATTTGCATTTACGTGTCTGTAATACTAAAGATGTGGAATTGATAAAGTTAAAATGAAAAGCAATTAATGAGGATATTAGTTTGTTTAAGAGTTTAGATTTGAAAACCAGATTAAATCATGAAGGTGACGAGATGTTAGAACGAAAAAGCTTAGACCAAGAAAGATGCGTGTGAAAAAGTGCTGGGTTGGGGGGGGGGTTGTCACTGGAGTCCAGTGACACTGATTTTTTTTTAATAAAAAGGGGATGCAGATAGCTTGGTTGTTGTTGTTTTATTACCTTGCGGGCGCTTTGAAAACCCTGGGAGGTTGTCAGTCTGATACCTGGCCCAGATAGGAGTGCTTGGAAATGCTTTAAAAGAAGTATCTAGATCCTGTTCTTGCCTGTCAGCTTCTTGCTGATGGAAAAGCAAGTTTGCAAAAAGTTTAGTTAACTATAAAGTTCATGGAGTTTATATTGAGAGAGCCTTATTTGAAGAGCTACGAATATGGCTGGGGGGTACTTTAAGGAAGATAAATCCAGAGGACAAAACAGAACCCATCTTGTAGAGGTAGGTTGTTGCAGATAACTCAGTTTCATTTTGCTGAAATCCACAGCAGTTTGGCTGTGACAGGAGAGAGAGATGGAAAACAGAGCTAGACAGAATTTAGAAGATATGTACCAATGTGTACCATTTATGATAGGAGACTTACTTAAATTTCCCAGATTTCGAGTGCCATATAAATAGAAGTAACAATAGTAGGGCCCAATTTTTCCTACAAATGAAAATGTTGGGTTTATGATAGATAAAAATGGTTCTGAGTAATTAATAATTATAAGGTAACTCGTTGAAATATACTAGGAAAGGCTGCTGGAAATATGTTTAAAGCCACAATCCTGTGCAAGCTTGCTTGGGGGCAAATCCATTAAATTCAGTGTCACTGGAGTAAACAGTTGTAGTCTCAGGCTACAGAGTATTTAGTTCATATTGGATTAGTTCAGCCTGGGGAAAGCAGGGAAGAGTGCTCTGATGCTGAGGCATATAGAAGGGGCTGGATCCAGCGAGGTTTTCTACTTGTGGAAAAAAGGGAGGAAGGGGGTCATCTCTGTCCACCAAAAAGGTCAGAGATGGGGATCATGAGCCCTCCAATGTACAAAAGACATGTGTGACAGAGAACTGCCTGAAATTGAGTGGAAATGTTGGCTAGATCCAACCCTATGTTATTCTTGACTTACAGTAGGGTTGCCAACCTCCAGGTACTAGCCAGAGATCTCCTGCTATTACAACTGATCTCCAACCAATGGAGATCAGTTCTCCTAGAGAAAATGGCAGCTTTGGCCATTGAACTCTATGGCATTGAAGTCCCTCCCCAAACCCTGCCCTCCTCAGGCTCTGCCCCAAAATCCTCTTGTCGGTGGCAGAGAAGGACCTGGCAACCCTAGACTTACAGAGATTTGCTGACATTGTTTGAGAAGCCATCATCTAAACTAGTGGCTAGCAGACCTCTAACTTACTATTAGAGATTAACGATTCCCTTTTACCTACACATCTCCCTATCCAGTTCCTCCCTGTGAAGTTCCTCATCCCTCTGCCTGTTCTTCATTGCTTGTACTCTCCTTTGGGAGAATAGAGAACTTAACCTATAGGACATCTAGAAGTAGCAATTGAAGAATGAGGATGTGAGTATTTCCTACAGCTGGTCCCACAATAGTGGCTCTAGCACTGGTAAGAAAAGGAAGAAACAAAAGAGGAAACAACGTGTGCCTACAGAAGAAAACAGGCTGGAATGGGGAAATGTGGCACAGCCGTGGTGCGAGATTTGTTCAATTTCATTTTGAGCCATTGTTGTACAAAACATTTTCTAAAAAATTGCTGCAAGCCATTATTTTCACGGATGAAACGTAGTCGGTTTAACTGATGTTAGTTGATGAGATTTGCTGTGTTGGTAAGAATCCTCCATTCTAATTTAGAAACAGTTTCCGGAATGTTTATTTGCACAGTAACACCATAGACTCTTGCAGTGCCTGCGGAAATATACGGTATATTTTTCCCCCAGTGTCCTCTGGGACAAAACCTTCTTGCCTTGCTGTCACAAGCCATCCTACTGTAATAAATGTTCGTAAGACAGGCTAGGTTTGGCTCTTCGTGCGTTTAAGAATGAATAAATAAATAATCTTTCTTGGCCTGTGCAATTCACCATTTATAGTAATGCAGCAAGCCCTTCTAGTTAGTTTTTCCTAGAGCGGCTGCCATCTGGGAGATAAAAAAAATCTCTTAAATTGACTTGTGATTGGAAACTTGGTCCCTGAGCAATTGCAATTCATATGCTAAAAGGAGGCCATTCTTTTCCTAAAGCTTTATGGACTTGCATACATTTCAAGTTGAGCTCTCGCATATTTCTATGGTAATCATCCTGCCACAGAACAGTGACAGAGAGACTCATTTTCTTATCAGATCTGTATATATGCCCAGAAGATATAACTGCATTCTGATGGGCTGCTCCATTGACAGGCTGCTTACACTGGGGTAGTCCCAGGAGATTCGGTGCGACTGTACGAGTTGAAGCGAACTGTAAATAATCTCCTAGGCTGTGATCCTCATACCAGTATGTTGGCATGAATCTTACTCATTACAGAATGTTTTAGGGTATGCGTGCTCCAGTAATGAGTTAAATATGCAATATAGACATTAAATGTTGTAGATGTACCACAGCTGTGTGTTTCCATAAATGTGTATATAAAACTCTGTTTAAAAAAAGTCTTGAAACAAATTAAACAGAGCTAAGTGTGGTCCATTAGCAACAAAGGCCAGTCATACCATAACCATTACCAGTAGCCCCGTTTCTTTATTTAAGACTTCTCTGTCCACATACCCCTAATACAGGTTGAGTAACCGATATCTGGATTGACCCGAAAACCAATCTTGTTGAGCCGACATGCCAGGATCACTCACAGGCCCTCAACTGCACACTAATTTGCTTTCTGATGGTTCAATGTACTCAAAATTATTAAACATATTGTTTAAAATTAAATTCAGGCTATGTGTATAAAGTGTATATAAAACATATATAAAACATAAATGAATTCTGTGTCTATACTTGGGTCCCATCCCTGAGAGATCTCATTATGTATATGCAAATATTCCAAAATACGGAACGACTTGAAATATGGACCACTTCTGGTCCCAAGCAGTCCAGATAAGTGATACGCAACCTGTACTAATTTCATAATTTTCCTTCTACCTTGGGAACATCAGAGGAATTGAGTCATATTTTAGTCATATTTTAGAGGGGGATTCATCACATATACACATTCCTCTTCACTGTTATGTCTTAGATGGATATATTTTACAGGGCAAATAAGCCACAAAGATAAGTGTTTGGAGCTCCTCTGATTATCGTTTATTATTGTTCTCATAGGAAAATGGAACCTGGGCCTCTTTATCTGAAAATACAACCGCATGAAAATTAGCTGGGAGAGATGAAGTGCCATGTGTGTTATCTTAAAGCTATCCTCCTCTTGCTGCGTAAATCCTATTCCTAATAGGATTAACTGTGCTAAACCCTCCTGATGAAAATCTGGATTTAAAAGAAACATAATTTAAGATGATTTTCTCATTAAACCACATTACTTGTATTCAGACAGTTACACTGCTCTGCTGCTAAGACATCTGCCATATGCTTTCTTGTTTTCAGGGCCAGATGCTGTCAACAGATCCTTGTATATTCGGAGATTCTTCCCAAATTTTAGGTGACAGAGTAGAAGTCAGTAGGTGTAAATGAGGTGAGGGATGGACTAAAACGGCTATACTTAGAACTAGGGTTACTAAGCTCCAGGTACTAGCTGGAGATCTGCTATTACAGCTGATCTCCAGCCGATAGGGATCAGTTCCCCTGTAGAAAATGGCTGCTTTGGCAATTGGATTCTATGGTATTGAAGTCCCTTCCCAAACCCCACTCTCCTCAGGCTTCACTCCAAAAATCTCTGGGTATTTCCCAACCCGGAGCTGGCAACCCTACCTAGCACTGTAGTAGGAATTAAGAAGGGGACAATGCTGAAGATGTGGCACAGTAGATCTGGGTATGAGGGGCCTGTGACAAAAGTGTAAAGAAGGATGGCAGATCCATCAGCATGTAAGAGAAACTTACGTGAACTTCATCCAAGACTTAACTTGGTCATGGTTCTTCAAACTGGATCTTTATTTATTTATACTCTGCTTTTCTTCCCAGTGGGAACCAAAACGAGCTTACAACACCATTGTCTCCTTGTTCTGTTTTTATCCTCACAACAACCCCATGAGTAAGGTTGCCAACCTCCAGATGGGGCCTGGAGATCTCAGGGCATTACAACTGATCTCCATGCTACATAGATCAGTTCCCCTGGAGAGAACGGCTGCTTTGGAGGGTAGATTCTTTGGCATTATAAACATAAGAACATAAGAAAGGCCCTGCTGGATCAGACTAAGGCCCATCAAGTCCAGCAGTCTGTTCACACAGTGGCCAACCAGGGGCCTCTAGGTGACTCATGGAGGTCTGTCCCTCTCCAAAGCCCACCTCCCTCAGCTCCACGCCCAAACCTCCAGGAATTTCTCAACCCAGAGTTGGCAACTATATCTGTGAGGTGGGTTAGTGTGACGGGTTGACAAACCCAAGGTCACCCAGCAAGCTTCCATGTCACAGTGGAGAATTTGGACCTGGGTCTCCTGGCTCCTAATCCAGCACTTCAACCACTCCATGCCAGACAGTGAGCCTTACACTGGGCAGACAAATTCTGTAGTGGAGCAGGGGGTTAAAGTCCACATGCATCACCCATTGTGTGCTACTCAAAACATGCTTTGTGGCGGTATAAGTGAAATGTGAAAATATAAAGGATGGGTGAGGGGCTGTGGCTCAGTGGTAGAGCATCTGCTTGGCATGCAGAAGGTCCCAGGTTCAATCCCTACCAGTTAAAGGGACTAGGAAAGTGGGTGATGTGAAAGACCTCAGCCTGAGACCTTGGAGAGCCGCTGCCGGTCTGAGTAGACAGAACTGACTTTGATGGACCAAGGGTCTGATTCAGTATAAGGCAGCTTCATGTGTTCATGTGGCACCTGGAAGAACTGAAATAAATTTCTTACTATTAAAATGTGAAAATTCTCTTCTCAGGCATTTCCATGTAGCATAGTCCAGTATAAGAAGCCCCGCTAATATAAAACTGGCAACCTCAGAGTACCACCTGGCTGCATTGCTTCCACAGTAGCACGATGCAAGAAACAGGAGGCAGAGATCTTTTCCCTGAGACTATGGAGGTAGTCTTGGGGAAGATAAAGGCAATGCCTGGTAAAATCTCAGACCCAAGAAGGATCTGAGATTAGATTTCCAGTTCATAGCTTTTATCCTTTGCTATACCTGGCATAGTGAATGTACTTTGTGCACACTTCATACCACTTTCTTTGCTCAGCACTACACATATTTTATTTAAAAAACGGAACATCCACGGTCTTGCATAGTTTGCATCAAGTTAGCAATGCACAATGACCGTTGGGTTCACCAAGTGAGATAAAATACCTGGGGGAAAGTAGCATGCACCTTTTTTCTCCCTTGTTCACTATGGGAACCTAGCAGTGGCCGAGACCTGTCGGAGTGAGATCATCTTACAGACTTAAAAGATCTATTCTAAAACACCATCTCCAGTCCCTGCAGTCTGAGCCATCTAGAAGCAACCTAAGGACTTACAATCCGGGTACTGCCATTGAGTGGACCCCCTTCCCTTTTTCATCTGCTTTCTGCCAGGTGCAAAATTTACTGGCAGCAGGCCCTGCCTGTCAAGAAAGTGTATCTGCAGAACACACATACCTCAGAATATTTTCTTCACGTAGCAGATGGGTTGCGGCCGTTTCTTCTGGGTGGGTCTTTATTTGACATTACTGCCAGCAATGCAGAATGTTTTGCAAAATCTGTTGACAGATCTCTAAGTGTAGTATGTGTGGGTTTAAAAAAAAATCCTGGAATAATATTTTGTAGACCCCTCCTTAACCTTTTTCATTCCATTTATTTTGGCTGTTTGAGATCCCACACATACAAGTACCTCGGGCTTGTGAGATCATAGTAGATGTTGCTGGCAAGTCTTTCCCCTAGTTTAACTCCACTATAAGGGCTAGAAGCTTTATGTTTTTAAAAAAATGTCGATTAATTTATCATTGAGACAATTATGATGCCACCTCTCCAGAAAACTGCTTGAGGCAATCCACGGCTAAAACAGTGCAGGACAACCATTAAATACGCCCCAGAGCATAAAAAACAATTAAAACTGAGAAGCTTTGAAAAAGCTACTCAATTCCCTACTCCATGGCAAGTCTGTATCCATGCTGATTTCGACATTGTCCTCTTAATACTGTACAACCCTTCCACATCTATGGCTTCCACATCTATGGCTACTCCATATACAAGGCACTGTTATGCTCAGCAGTATTATAGTCCTTCCTTGAGCTATCCTCTTATGTCCTTTTTAAAAATTTATTTAAAAAATTTATTACAGAATTTAAAAAAGGAGCAATCCAATCCAAACATTAACCAAAACCTATATAAGTATAAAACACATAAAACATAATATTTCCGAACAAGCAATCGCTTTATGAACCACAGCCATCTGATTCTAGACTTTTAAGTATATTTTCCATTCTTGAAATTGTAGGGCCCCATATTTCCTCTAAATCCTCTATGTTTTTGTCATTTTGGTAATAAGTCAATTTAATCAAGACATGGGTCTCTTTCGCTTTATTAAACCAACTAATTAAATCTGGTGCGGGGTTTTTTCCTTTCCAACATCTAGCAAAATTTACTCTTGCTATTGTTAACATGTGGAGGAATATATCGAGATATTTCTTATGCATGATCGGTAGATAATTTAATAAAATTGTTTCTGGTTTCATGCATATATCTGTTTCTAGTCCTTTGGATATAATATTAATAACTTTCCCCCCTTTATGTCCTTTGATCCTCTGGCTAACCCTGGGTTAGCTTTACATCTCTCCTCTTTCTCAGTCAACAGACTTTAACTCCTGAACATACCTGAACCAGCTGATTAAGACATAACGCGCACCTCACCTTCATTTCAGCATGCCTCTGCTCAGACTGCTTGTCTTGGCGTGATCATTTTATCTAGATCCGTTTGGCTCCAGGTTCCAGCTTCCTCGGTGCAAACTGGCTGTGTCATGTTTTCCCCCCCGTGCATATGTATATGCAATTAAATAGCATTTTCTGCCCTTCAAGGCTTTTGGCAGCTTCATGGGAAAATGAATGCACATTGGTGTTAGTATCTGCAACATCCCTTTTATAACTATATCAAGTCAACATGCTTCTGTGGTCGTTTTCAGGGAGAGGTCCGGGAGAATCGAGAGGGTCACGCTTCCTTTTCCATTTTCCCAGTACAAGCTGTTCACTTGGGTGACTAAAGTTATTTCTGTCACCAAACCAAGTCAGAAAGCAAATTGAAGTGGATCCAAACAGTCTCATGGGCATGTGTCTTCTTTTCTGGACTAAAAAAAAAAAAAAAATCACTCTTGCAAGCTCCCAAAGCTTTACTCATAGGATATGTGAGAGTAAAAATTATATACTCTCAAGGAACCTACTGCTTATGTTTTTGCATAAATCACTGATCTGGACCTTCCTCTTGATTAGAAGGAGGCAAGTCTAGAGCAGTGGTTCATGCAGAGTTGCAACAGGGAACCTCCTCTGGGGGCATACTTTGAGCTGGCAGGAACCTTTATTTATTGTGCCATGCTAGCAATTCCCTATATCATGATTTTTTCTTCATGCAACATGTTAGAGGAACTACGGGGGGAGGGGGCGGGATATGTAATATTTTCACAGCATGACTGCCGTTTTCTATTATGGGAGCAGTCATCCCTGACAATGTCAAACTGAGATCCTATTAAAATAAATTAAAACTGACCAAATGTCTAGCTCTCATTTGTATTTTTATAACTCCTTTTATTCCAATATAACATGAGGATATGTCAGGAGATTTTACTTACTTTTTTAATGCCTTTACATTCCTGTGCGAATTTGGAAAGGACTAAAACAGTCCTACTTAGCAATGAAATAGCTGCCATCGCCAAGTTATTAAAGGGAACTAGTATGCTCTAAAATAAATGCAAACTATGGAGATGAATGGCTTAAGGCCTCCAACTGTTCTGTCTTCTTCAGGCAAGACTCGTTAGTTTCCCTTGCAAATCTGGCCATGAAGCCCTTTTCAATAAAGCATATCACCAAGAAATCTAAGCAGCCTTTTGTGAAATATGAATACAATGGGGTTACCCTTAGACAAAATTCTTATTAAAACAAAAAGTCCCTAAAACACCAAACAAAACGGATTACTTAGGCATCTTTATATACTGCTTCCCTTGGGTGGTAGTATAAAGTGGGGCCCCAGAAGTACACATTCCAAAGTCCTTTTATTTCAACCCATTTCAAAGAGGCCAAAATGGCTCCTACAGTGTGGTCCTGGGTTGACCTTAGAAATTTGCCTGCTGTTTCCAGTGCAGCCATGAGTAGGGTTGCCAACTGCCAGGTAGTAGCAGGAGCTCTCCTGCTAATTCAACTGATCTCCAGCCGATAGAGATCAGATCACCTGGAGAAAAATGGCCGCTTTGGCAATTGGACTCTATGGCATTGAGGTTGCGAAGAGGGACCTGGCAACCCTAGCCATGAGGGAGAATGAATAGCAAGCATGAAAGTTATTGCTTATTCAACGTCTTTAAAAAAAAGAAAGAATAAAAGCAGCTAAGTTCAGCAGTTGCATCTTGGCAGAGCTCTAGAACCTCCAGGCTAGGGTTGCCAGCTCTGGGTTGGGAATTGCCTGGAGATTTTGGGGGTGGAGCCTGAGGAGGGTGGGGTTTGGTACTTAAAGTCTGTTGCATCATACCAGTTAGGAAGAAAAAGGGGCCTTGCTGTTTGGATGACAGGGGAAAGTGCATAGGGCTGACGGTTTTGCCCCCTCCCCAAAACGGTTTGGACACAATAAAATAGCAGTGCCTATGTCCGGTGAGATCTTAACACCATCTATATCTGAACTGCTGGCTTTCAAAAATGTTCTCTTCTTGCCTTTCACGTAATCATTGTGTGTTCTAACCATACCAACAGTGGACAAAATATTATCTGAACATTGTTAATCCATCAGAAGAAGAAGCCCTTGAAGCAGGGCTTTCAGACCAATTGTTGGTGATCCAGCCTTCTGAGTAATTTAGGAACCCAAATGCTTGCTGTCACAGTCAGAAATAACCTCCACCTCGGCACCAGATTAAAACTGAGTGTAAACAGATCCCAGACAAAGCTTTGGAAAATCATTTGTACATTGAGAAAGTTGTATTACTCACTGTGTTAGGTGGAGGCTTGAAAGAAGCCATTTTACAATTGCCGTTTAAAGCTGAATAACTGCTCCAGCTATTCTTTTACAGATTTCTAAGTCAGGAGCAAGATTTTTTTTAATTCATTGTTGTGCCAATGATGCTTTATCCTCTACTCATGGCAGTGGTGTAGAGTTCAGCAGCAGCTGAAAAGGATTGATAACAAAATGGTGTCAAGAAGTGTTCTGTTTTCAAAAAAGAGTCAGTTAATGGGATTGTCTTTACAAAGGATATCTTTATCCAGTATACCAAGAGCATTTATAATGAGATTATCCAAAGGCTAAATAAACTGCAGATGAATTCCTGCTACAAATACATTGTCAAGGCAGGTCCTTGCGTATGAAAGGAAACGTGGAACAACAGTAACAACCTGAGGAGGACAGTGTGAACCCCTGACCTTATTCACAAATTTCGTTGGATAAAGAGATGGTTAGTAAATAGGTTGCATGATATTAAGATGAAGACCTTTTGTGGTGGTTAATAAATAATAATAAGTAATGAATATTTTACATATGGGTACAATAATCACTGTCCTGTGTCCAAAGAGGATCTATTTTTTTAAATGAAAAGAGACAGTATAATGGTTAGAGTGTCATGGGAGCTTGGACTCAAATCTCTACTCAGCCATGATGCTTACTGGATGCCTTTGAGCCAGCACTCAAGAATTATTGAGTGTTGACCACCCTAAATAATTTAGTGAGTCAGCTGACACAATTTTAACAATACAGGTTGAGTATCCCTTATCTGGACTGCTTGGGTCCAGAAGTGGTCCATATTTCGGATCTTTCCGTATTGTGGAATATTTTGGAATTTTTGCATATACATATTGAGATATCTTGGGGATGGGACCCAAGTCTAAACATGAAATCCATTTATGTTTTATACATGTTTTATAGATACTTTATACACATGGCCTGAATGTAATTGTAAATAATATTTCTAATAATTTTGTGTACATCAGACCATCAATGGCACTGCTGAGGGCCTGTGAGTAATGCTTGCATGCCGGCACAAAAGGTCCAGTTTTCAGATCAGTCTGGATATCGGATGTCTGGATAAGGGATACTCAACCTGTATAATATTGCTTTTTTGCTATCACCTGACAGGCTTTTCAGTATGCTCTTTAGTATGTTCCTTTGGATTTGGCCTGAGGTTTCCGCTGGTGGTACTCTAGACATCTTCCCCCTCCTTCTGTCCACTCAGCTCCAAGTTTCTGCATGAGGATGGAAGAGGGTACCAGGGCATAACCTTGTTTATTAGTCTAAGAAGCATAGCAGTCTTGGTTTCTACCAAAACGAGTTGCAGTTCAGCCTCTCCATATGTCCCACATGAACACATGAAGCTGCCTTATACTGAATCAGACCCTTGGTCCATCAAAGTCAGTATTGTCTACAGCGGCTCTCCATGGTCTCAGGCAGAGGCCTTTCCCATCACCTACTTGCCTAGTCCCTTTAATTGGAGATGCCGGGGATTGAACGTGAGACCTTCTGCATGCCAAGCAGATGCTCTACCATTGAGCCACAGCCCCTCCCATACCGTGTTTGAATTGAAGTGGATCCATCAGCCTCTGAGGTTGGGGAAGACACCATTTGAATTGGTCTATCATTCCTGCCAGAAGCAGGTGTCACAACTGTCTGTGCCTTCAGCAGATATGATCCGGCCACGGTATATGCTGTATCTCTGATTAAACTGCTGGGAACCACCGAATGGACATTGAAGTCTCCCAGAACAATCAGCCTTGGAGTATCTAACATCAGTTCTCAAACCGCAGTAGTTTTCACCAGGAATCTTTAGAAGGGAAATACAGAGAATTACAACTTTGCCTCCACACCAGTCCTCCAGTTTAGGGTTGATGAAGGACCACAAAAACATCTGGAGTTACTTTGTCTGAAGTAACTCTTACCACTTTTGTGGTCCTTCATCAGCATCTCGCATCACTCTAATTTTGTTTCTGGTCCCCAAATTGCCCAGGGTGTATCTATCTGTTGGTATAGGCAGTTTGGCTTCCAGCCCAGTGGATCTGAATGGTCTAATAACTTGATCTAATAGTGCTTACCACACCTGAGTATCATAAGGGAAAAGACCTTCTCCCAAAACATTTCCAATGCTTCAGGCTTCATGTAATAGTACAGTCTGAAAGCATGAACAGACTGTACTAATGGGGGTATCGTAAGTCTTGGGACATAATAAGTTGGATTCATCTTGGGTTTTTGAGCATTACAAAGATGGGCTTACATTTTACTGTATGTCCCCATGACCATTAGTACTAGAAGAAATGTAAATATAATCAGACACAATTGTAAATCTATAATCAGTGCAGGATACACTGAAGTGCAGATTCCACAACCAGCTTTTTAGAGTGTGATATGTTTTGTTTCTAGTAATGATATCTGTCATTGCAGATAGCCGGCTTCTAGTCCACCGATAGTTAACTCTTTTGTTTGGCTTCTTGAAAGTTTGCAGAAAGTAGGTCATCTCCTTTGAGTCCTGAGTAAAGAGAGTTAGCCCTGGCTTGAATCACGGGCTGTGTAAAGTCACAGCTGCATTCTGTTCTTTCTGCTTGGCTAATGCTAGTTAACCCTGACCTGCAGTATCCCTACTATTCAAGGTCTGTCTCCTTTTCATCAGTACTTCAGTCTTCTGATCAGGGCTGTAGTGTTTGATACACACATAGCAGTTCAGTACATACCTCTTTCCCACAGCTCTGTTGGAGCTTTGCACTTGGAGATAATCAAACTGTAGCTGTGGATAACCAGTTTTCATCCCCTGTTGTCAGTGACATGAGAAAATGCATTCATATTCGTCATATGGTTATATTAACATTCTTCAATATAAATGCTTTCCTTTCCTTACAGAGCTAGAGCAAACAACACAGTTAATACTTGTAAATTAAGGTATTCCAAAATACCATTCCAGGCTTTCCTCAAGTACCCATGAAAAGCTGATCTTATACTGCACAATATTGTTTAACAAATTATTGGTGTGTTGCTGCTCATATGTAAGATAAACATGTTTTTGGTTTAATTAGACAATGACTGTAATCCATACTTCAGTTAAGATAATTGCACTTATGAACCTAATGAAATCAAAAGTTTAGTCTGTTAATTAAGTCATTTGTACACAAAACTTTTTATTGCCTGTGTATTCTTTAAGGTGGTCTGCATAGCATATCGGGAACTGGTAGAAGCCGTGCTGCTTAACTTTTTGTGCCTGTTTATAATTTTTATCTTTCCAGTGATGTTTCTATATGCCAGTATTTCAAAGCCAGTTAAGATGTGTTGTTAGGAAGAAGTAGTTAAAATAGACATCAGTAGACATCAACACATAGCCTCCTTTATCAGGACATGATTAATACATGATAGCATTTGGGACTGGGTTTTTTTAAATAGGTGTTTGTTTGTTTTAATTAATATTGCTAGTCTCAGAAAGAACTACAAAGTGATAATGGTCTTGTGCAGCATAACACTTAAACCACAGTTGGTTTTCCAAACTATGGGTGTAGTGGGCACAAATCTGAATGTGAATCTAAATTTGAAGCAGATTTGCAAAACATGGTTCCGCACCAAGGGTACCATGCAGAAAATCCAGGATTGGGTCTTTGCTTTATAGAAGAGCTGTAATGAAGAAAGCAATTGGGCATCATTGGCAGGCGCCATGGCATCCATAGGAACCACTTTGCGGGAATCACAGTCTGATGGCACATATCGTTTCAGAATGACTCTGCTAGTGTCATCCAATGCATGTCCTTACAGGGCTTATCTTAGTTAAGGTATACTAAATTATGGCTTATTGTAGTTTGGATCTTGAGTGTGTGTGTAAGTGCCGTCAAGTTGTTTCTAACTTAAGGTGACTCTATGAATTAACGTCCTCCAAAACGTACTTTAGTTAACAGCCTTGCTCCAGTCTTGCAAACTGAGGGCTGTGGATTCCTTTCTCATGTTGGGTCTTCCTCTTTTCCTGCTGCCTTCAACTTTTCCTAGCATTGTTGTCTTTTCCAGTGACTTCTTATCTTCCCATAATATGATCAAAGTACGATAGCCTCAGTTTAGTCATTTTAGCTTCTAGGGAGAGTTCAGACATGATTTGATATAGAACTTACTTGTTTGACTTTTTGGAGGTCCACAGTATTCATAAAACTCACCTCGAACCCTACATTTCAAATGAATAAATTTTCTTCCTGTCAGCATTCTTCATTGTCCAACTTTCACACCCTTACATAGTAATAGGGAATACTATGGCATGAATTAACTTGATCTTGGTCGCCAGCAACACAGCCTTACACTTAAGAATCTTTTCTAGCTCCCTCATGGCTGCCCTTCCCAGTCTCACCCTCCTTCTGATTTCTTGGTTGCAGTCTCCCTTGTGGTTAATGATGGAGTCAAGGAACAGATAATCTTGAACAATTTCAATTTCTTCATTGTCAACCTTAAAGTTGTATAATTCCCCTCAGTGAGTCATTGCTTTTCTTCTTGATGTTCAGCTGTAATCCTACTTTGGCTTTAACCTTCAACAGTAGTCATTTCAGTTCTTCACTTTCTGCCAGTAATGTGGTATAAACTGAGCATTTCCAGTGTGTGGGCCATTGTTTTGTTTTCCATATTTGTTGGCATATTCTTGTCAAGATTTTGATGGTCTCTATTCCTGTGGCTTGGAATACCTCTATTGATATCCTGGTGATTTGTTTCTCCCAATTTCTCTCAGTGCAGCTTTCACTTCACTTTCGACAACTGTTGGTTCTTCTTCAAAAGGTTCTTCCAGGAAGGAATCTGTCATCCTTTCATCTCTTTTGTATAGTTCTTCAGGGTATTGTTCTTTTCTTTATTTTGTCCTGTTCAATTAATGTATTTCTGGGTTCATCTTTCAGCATACCTAACTGTACTTTAAATTTCCCTTTGATTTCTTGGATCGTGTGGAACAGATCTCTTGTTCTTCCTTTATTGTTTTTCTCTTCTATTTCTTTACACTGGTTATTATAATAGTTCTCTTTATTTCTACATGCCAGTCACTGGAACACTGCATTTAGACTTTTGATTCTGTTTCTGTCACCATTTACTTTTGCTTCTTATCTGCTTTAGCAATCTTAAGAGTTTCATCAGTCATCCATCAAGGCTTTTCATTTCTTTTGGCTTCAGGAATAATCTTTACACATTCGTCCTTGATAATATCTCTGGTTTCAGTCCATAGTTCTGGTTCCCATTCACTTAAACTTAGTAATGCAAATCTGTTCTTTACATAATCTTTAAACTCTTTGGGAATGTTCCATTTCTTATTTTACAATTTTGAGCTTACCTTGATTCATCTTTCTGGCGTTCCATGTTCCCATTATATGCATCAAACAGCTTTGGACTTTCCTGCATGCATTCACATCAACAATTGAAGTCCTTTTGGCTTTAGTCCAGTTGCGTCGTTAAGAATAGCGCTACACTTACTTGTCCTCTGCTCCTCCCCCAGTAGTTGATTGAGTGCCATCTGCCCTGGAGGTACCATCTTCCAGTACTATATCTTTTTTCATAGGGTTTTTGAGGTAAGGGTTGGTCAGAAGTGGTTTACCACTGCCTTCTTCTGCTCAATACTAACCAGGGTTAGCAGAAGTGACACTGCCATGGTCTACAAAAGATCCTCTGCTAGTGTCACCATCCATTGCTGCTGCTGCCTAGTAGCTATCTTCAAGGATTCCTCAACCCCGTCACCACTGGAACTCTGTTCTTTTCTGCTGATGTAGCCTTCGATCCCTGAAGGGGGTGGGCGCATCTTTGTCTGGTGTCTCAGCTGAGACCATTCCACCTTGAGTGACTCTGCTAGACATTTAGCCTTTTGACAGCATCTAGGCCCCTTACAGTATTGCTCCCAGCTTTGCTGTCATACAAAAAAAGCCTCACCACATTAAGATGCATGTCTAAGAGGAGGGTTTGGATCTTAACCTGGGCTAAAGCATCATCGTATGACAGTTGCTCTGTCAGCCCTGTGCCAGAAGCCAGGCCAAGAAGCTACATGGAAAATGTATGAAATATAACCAGTAAATTTGGCTACAGACTATTTGATATTGCAGTGTTTCACAGAGTGCTAATGTTGTTTTTATTAGGGGAAAATGTAGATACATAAAACAGCTGTGGAAGCACTTTTTTGCCATCAAATCACAGCTGACTTATGGCAACCGCATAGGGTTTTCAAGGCAAGAGACCTTAAGAGGTGGTTTGCCATTGCCTGCCTCTACGCCATGACTCTGGTATTCCCTGGAGGTCTCCCATCCAAATACTTGCCCTGCTTAGCTTCTGAGATTTGACAAGATCAGGCTAGATCCAGGTCAGGGTGGAAGCACTAGTAATCAACAATTAAACATATATAACTGAAATATGTTGACTTTTTCATGAAAAAGTGCATGCAGGATGGAATATTTTGTTTCTAAAGGTGCTCTGGCTTCCTTTCCATTTTACAATAACTTGTAATAATTCCTGTTCCATGAGAATGGCATGTTATTTGATTTTCTGAAGTCCTCAAAGACTCTGGATACCCATGGGACAATTCAACCTGAATGGGGCAGCGTTAATGTACATGTTTTCTATAGTTCCATCATCTGTTGTCATGCTATTATTAGAAGTAGTTCTTTCACGAATGTTAGCTGCATCTTTTGCTCTCTTCGTTAGTGTTTTCCTTGGCTATACCTGAGGCTCTTTGAAGAAGACGTGGGCATCCATTATGTCAGGCTTCCACATAAAAACGTGGTGCTTGGTCACATGGAAGCTAGCTGCTTCAGCTTTGAGGCCCTTCTCGATCCCTCCTTTCCCAACACAAATGGGAACTGCCTTGTTTTTCTGATCCTGTCGTTAAGGCAAGAAATGAGGTGCAATAAAGAAGATCAGCCAGATGCATAATGACTTGTATCACCCAGCAAGATAGTCTAGTGTAAAAATTAGATTGAGTTTTGTGATGAGGTTCTGTCTACCTACCTTTGGTTCTTCATGCTGTGAACAAATACCTCCAGAGAGGGTGGTGACCTCATTGCACATATGTATACTAGAATCACAGCAGAATCTGTGCTGTATTCAGATGGGAATGTACTTATATTCATAAGGATCCTTAACATGATACCTACATAGTTGTGTTTTGTGTATTTGTACTTATTTGTTTTTATCTATGTATTTGTACTTTTGCTCTTGAAATATTGGTTCCAGGCAAGTTTAAAGTCTTCTTTCTCCTCGAGCTGAATACATACGTGTATGTGAGTGTGTATATGATTATGCTTACATACAATCTAACGTTTAAAAAAATTAATTAACCACTCTTTGGTAATTAATTCAAAGCTGAGTTCGTCTTTATGAAATGAGGGTTTTATTTGGCATTTTTAGGGGTTTGTCCCTCAAGCTAGGAGAGCAGATGTTTTAAAAAAACAAAAATAGATCAAACCTGAAAAAGATCCTGCCGTCCACATTCTCAGGCACTCTCCACAAACGTGGGTTTGCCTGCCAAATATAATTTCAGCAGGGGCCTGGAAGAAATGTCAAATTCTGCTCTGTCTTTTGTTAATTTCTTCCTTCAAGGGAAGTTCTGGGGCTTTTGTATTGGGAGGGAAAGTTATAAATGAAGCAGAAAATTGGCTTAAGTGTTCACAAGCAGACAATTATCAAATGGGATCTTCTTGTTGCAGCCAAATTCTGGAGCCCTTCTCATAATCAACTAGCTCCTTCAGCCTCTTGTAATGAAGTTTTATTTAGGATACTTGTAAATAATAAAAAGCCTGTATAACTAACAGTGCTTCGGTACAGTCACCCAGACCCAGGCTCTTAAAGAACATACTTTATCAGCTATACACCTGGACAGGTAAAAAAACATTCACTTCTAGGAACACTCCCTACATGAAGCCAAAGTCCTTATTAACTGAACATATCTAGCACGTTACCATACAGGTTATTTCAAGGAAGGAAGGGGAGATGGAGGTGGAGAAGGAGGAGCTGGTTTTTATATGCTTACTTTCTTTACCTTTTTAAGGAGAATCAAACTGGCTTACAATCTCCTTCCCGTCCTCTCTCTGCAACAGACACCTTGTGAGGTAGGTGGAGCTGAGAGACTTTAAATAGAACTGTGACTAGCCCAAGGTCACCCAACTGGCTTCATGTGGAGGAGTGGGGAAACCAACCCAGTTCACCAGATTAGAGTCTGCCACTCATGCAGAGGAGTGGGGTACCAAGCCCGGTTCTCCCGGTCCACCACTCTTAACCACTACACCATGCTGGCAGAGTCCAGAAGAGATTAGGCATCAGAGATGGCAGACAGACTATGGCCAACTTTTCATCTTTTGGGTTCAAAGCAAATGATCAAGAATTACAGAAGGATCACTCCAGATTTTGTTTAGAAGAGGGGCCATGGCTCAGTGGCAGAATGTCTGCTTGGTATGCAGAAGATCTCTGGTTCAGTCCCTGGCATCTTCAATTAAAAGGATCAAGTAGCAGGTTATGTGAAAGACCTCCCACTGAGACTCTGGAGAGCTGCTGCCAGTTTGAGTAGACAATTCTGACCTTGATGGACTGATGGTCTGATTCAACACAAAGCAGCTTCATGGCAAATAAAAAAATCAGTGCCAGTGCTTGCAAAAAGATGCTTATTGAGGCAAACGAAATTCTAACATTCACAAGATTTCATGATTTCTTAGTTTAGGAAAAAAGATGGCAGAGAGCTTTCTAAAATTATAAATCAAATGGAGAAAGAGGATATTCTTTATAATAAAACTCAGGATCATCAATGATAATGATCAGTAGTAGGTTAAGAGCAGACAATAAGAAGTAATGAGTTGGAGCCAGTCAACTTCTGTGTTCAGTCTCACCCAATTTCCTTCCTTATCGCAGGCCCCATCACAAATGGCATTTGTCCATGCAGGTCCCATGATCTCCATCACAGTCTTTTTGATTTTGAAAGGGCACCACTTCTGCCAGCATGGAGAAGTGGTTAAGAGCGGTGGACTCTAATCTGGAGAACTAGGTTTGATTCCCCACTCCTCCACATGAGTGGCAGACTCTGATCTGGTGAACCGGGTTGGTTTCCCCACTCCTACACATGAAGCCAGCTCAGTGACCTTAGGCTAGTCTCCCTGAACTCTCTCAGCCCCATTTACCTTGCAAGGTGTCTGTTGTGGGGAGAGGAAGGGAAGGCGATTGTAAGCTGGTTTGAGACTCCTTAAAGGTAAAGAAAATTGGGGTATAAAAACCAGCTCTTCTTCTTCTTGTTTTTTCCCCAATGGAAAAGCTGGCTGGATCCAACCCAATATTTAACACAGTCCAACTCATGGAAGGTTGTGGTGAAAGCTACTAGTTTGTATGTCTTTGAAAAGCCATGTGACAAATTCCTGGAGGATAAACCTATCAGTCAGTACAAACTTTGCTAACTACATGAACCCTTTATGTTCATAGGCAGTTTATCTCTGTGTACCAGATACAGTGGGAAGGACTGTTTATAGACTTTCCAGAGGGAGTGTTGGGCTAGATGAACCTGATCTCTGTACCTTGAAGAACCAGCATTATGCCTCCAACATTATGGCATCCAGCATTATGCCTCCAGCATCCCTTTCGCTTGATCTGTTTATTGTACAATGGGCATGAACTCCTCCTGTTCCTCTTTATGTCCCCAGCAACATCACTAGTAGAGATGCACATTTGGATATTTCCAGTCTGACTATATACCTGAAAAATACTTAATTTCCCCCCCAGATATATTTGGTCTCCAGATGTTATGCGGGATTTTCTGAGATACCAGTAAATGGGTACCAAAAACTACCAGAAATCTTTGTTTGTAACCAGTAATATGGGGGAGGGGCAGTGTTTTAAGGCTCCCAGGACTGTTTTTCTTTTACTGTGTGTGTATGTCATTTTCTTGCCAGGGCTTGGTATCTGCTTGCCAGGTTGGTTTGGCTTGGATTCTGTGCTTTGAAATTGGTTCTGTTGGTCTTGCAATATTGTCTTTTTTTGCTCAAGTTGGTTTGCATAGGTTCTCTGGTTTGACATTGGCTGGATTCTTTAGTTTTGACATTGTTGTGTTAGGCTTGCCACATTGTCCCCATGGTTCTGCTGGGATTCCTTGGTTTTTTTGGGCTTGTTGGTTCTGCTTGTATTGGGAGGCTTTTGGCCGGTGGTTGCTTTGTTTGATGTTCTGTGTTTGGCTCTTCTTTGCCCTGGAGAAAGCATGGAATTCCTCCTCCTCCCAGAAAACAATAGAGGATGACTAGTGACACCTTATTCAGGGGCCCATAGAATTGGACCTCTTGACCCAGTTCATTTGAAACTTGGTGGTTATTTAGTGGACAGGCACCACCAGCTCCACTGCAATTTTGGTGCAGTTTGCTTAAAAAACAGCTCCTCCAGCCCCCTGTGAAGATTCCCCATACAGAATAATGGAGCTGAATAATATTTTAATTTACACACACACACAAAATCCCACATCTAAATACCTAAACCAGTATTTGAGACCCAAATAGCCAGGAACTCCACTACTTTTCAGCTCCCTGATATCCAAATCTGAAAAATACAGGGGTTTTTTCATGGTGCACATCCCTAATCACTAGTAGTATTGTTTCTACATGTGTCACTCTTTAGCAGCCACACCTATGCTTCAAGGCAGATTACAACATGTAAAAGCTCACTCAGTGTAAAACAGTCTCAAACCACTTAGACAGCCGCAATGCAAACTGCAAGATTAAAACCAGGATCAAAGAAATACAGCAATACATAGCAGCAAAACAAACAAAACCAAAAATGCTAAGGACTCCTGTAATGTCACAACCACCTAACTCCCTGATTAAATTGGCACCTGCATAGTATTGATCTTTTATGTTTCCAATTTACTGCTCATCACTGATTTGCACATTAAGTATGACAAGGCTCAGAGGTTCGGTTGACTTTTGCGCACTGAAGGGCTACTGTAGTCTCTGAATGAAACAGTAAAGGCAGGGGGCACTTTCACACAGCCCAAATAATGCACTTTCAATCCACTTTCAATCCACTTTGAAGGTGGATCTTACTGTGTGAACTGGCAAAATCCACTTGCAAACGATCGTTAAGGTGCACTGAAAGGGGATTGAAAGTGCATTATTTGGGCTGTGTGAAAGTGCCCAGGGTGTTGGATCCTAAGATCCTCGTCTACAAAGTGAGGAATCTTTTCCATGAGAAGAGCCTTCTGTGACTGACAGATCCCTGACTTAGTGGAAGGGGACCTTAACATCCAATTACGGTAAGTGTAGTTTGTTGTGCAGCCCAGTTCTGTGCATGTTTACTGAGAAATGGCCTTCTGCGCTCAGGAATACTTACTTGCAAGAGACTGTGCATAGGATTGCAATTTTAATTGAGCAGTTCATGGAGTTACTTGAAGTAAATTCAGATACTCCAAGATGAGGATCATAAGCTACTATTTTCTAAAAGTATATACAGAGCAAATATGCATACCAGTCTGCAAACATTCTGATGAGATTAGTTGTTGCCAAAAGGAAATTTGGTCATTTCATACATATTTCCAGACAGAATGAACTGCTCATGGACTCTTTCTGCCAAAGTGAATCCACAAACCTAAGAAATGATGCTGTCTCCTTTCCATCTGTATAAGCAACCAATCTCTGTTTGATTTCAAACAGGTTAAAACTATTTATAGGTAGGAATTTTTTTTATTTATTACTCAAACTTACTCCCAGACTAAAACCTACACTAAAGTGGTCCTTAATCTAAGAATTGTCATATATTGAAGATTTTGCTATATATACATGAATGGAAGAAATAATAGGTAAATTCTTGATTTAGGGACTGGTGATCAAAGACGTGTAATTTACAGTGCAGTCCTAAGAAGGTGAGGAGCCCCGTGGCGCAGAGTGTTAAGCTGCAGTACTGCAGTCAAAAGCTCTGCTCAAGACCTGAGTTCAATCCCAACAGAAGTTGGTTTCAGGTAGCCGGCTCAAGATTGACTCAGCCTGCCATCCTTCCGAGGTCGGTAAAATGAGTACCCAGCTTGCTGGGGGTAAAGGGAAGATGACTGGGGAAGGCACTGGCAAACCACCCCGCAAACAAAGTCTGCCTTGGAAACGTCGGGATGTGACGTCACCCCATGGGTCAGGAATGACCCGGTGCTTGTACACAGGGGACCTTTACCTTTACCTTACCTAAGAAGGTACACCCTTGTAAGTCGATTGAAGTCAATAGGATTCCTGGCTGACGCGGAGGGAAAGAAATGTTGTAGGAGGCATAAAAAGCAAAATAATGGCAAAAAGTCCCTGTAGGGGAAAGCAGAGCTATGCCACCTAAAAAGGTGGCATGGCCACACTGCCGCAAGAGGGGGCATTCCTGGGGCAAAGGGGGCTAGGAAGCCACCTAAAGGCAGCTCCTCCCCTGGGAACGCCCTGGGAATGGCTCCTAGGATGCTGGCATGGGGACACGCTGGGTGGATGCTGGTAGGAAGCTGCACAGGCGGAGGAGGCCAGTTCAGCTCCACGGCACCCAGGCACCAGCGGAAATGCCTCCTGTGCCAGCATTAGTGGCCATTATCACGGGATAAATGGGCAATTACACTGGCACAGGGTCACGTCGGCTCCTAAGGAATGCGCCCTTAGTCGGTTTCCAGGAACCGAACCAATTTCCAGAAGGAAATGACCCTAGTTCAGTGGCTGAACATGTGTTTTGCATGGAGGAAAGGTCCCACATTCAGTCACTGGCATCTTCTGTTAAAGGATCTCAGTTGGCAAGGATAGCCATGATCTTTGCTTCAGACCTTAGAGACTTACAGTTGCAGTAGACCGTACTGGGCTTAATGGATGACTTTACCAGGTCAGTAAAAGTGTAGTCTCTTAGGTCCGTGTTCATGTGGAAAACCATTACAAGGGAATGACAAAGTTTCTTTCACGTTTGGCAGTGATGAAAGTGAAGAAGCATCTCCTTAAGGCACAGCTGTCTAATTCTCTATGATCAAAAGACTTCTGCAATGGAAATAAAGTTTTTCAAAATCCAGATGTGGTTGCTTAAGTTCTTGCCCTCTTTCTGTTCAGGTTTTGGATTTGATTTATCTTTTTTATTTATTTATTTAAAAAAGATTGAATCTTTTAAGAAAAAACAATTACATCAACTTGGTTAACACAGTTTTAAGAATAAGAGTGAATGTCACCCTCCCATCACAAAAGTACTAGATAAAGAACATCCAACTGAATAACTAATAGTGGAGCAATATCAGGGACTTGGGGTGATGTGGAATAACTGAGAGATTTCACGCACAGGAGCACTACCAGCTGTTCACTAGAAACTTCACCCAAATCCTTTCTTGTTGCTATCCCTGTAAGAGAATTTGATCTCCCATTGGGATCTTGGAAAATTATGATCTTTGGCTGTTTCTAGCATGGACAGGACTCGTCCTATCTCCTCTCCATTCCAAATACCTTCGTTTCCCCCATTTCCCTTTTTTCCCCTTCAGAAATGCAGCCAGTAGTGGTGTAGTGGTTAAGAGCGGTGGACTCTAATCTGGAGAACCGGGTTTGATTCCCTACTCTTCCACATGAAGCCAGCTGGATGACCTTGAGCTAGTCACAGTTCTCTCTGAACTATCTCAGCCTCATCTACCTCACAAGGTGTCTGTTGTGGGGAGAGGAAGGGAAGGAGATTGTAAGTTGGTTTGATTCTCCTTAAAAGGTAGAGAAAATCAACATATAAAAACCAATTCCTCCTCCTCCTTCTTCCTTTCGCAGACCATTGCCCACAGAAGACTACATCCTCAGAATTCTTTTTACAGCTATAAAAACTAGATGCTTCCTTTAAGAAAAAAAATCCTAAAATTATGTTTTGTACTAGAAGGCAAGATTTTGCACTTTCTGTTGTGTTATTCAGCCATGCAAATTACAGCATCCTGTGCGTAAAACATTCAGACTGGCGCAAAGGTTTTCCAAAGTCTTTGCATTTTCAAATGTGCTTACTCTGAATATTAATGGGAATATATTTATATAGGAGCAAAAAAACCACAATGCGTTCCAGTACTTCTGGTGTTGCTAGAACACTCCTGCAGATTTCAACAGACCATGGATCAGGCCAGGCAATCTTGCTAAAGTTTAAGAACACTGGTTGTTTGGCATTTGTTGCTGATGTTTCTCGCCATTCTGCCTTTGACTCATATATTTACAAGGCAGAGGAAAGGTACAAGCGTACTAAGGTGCCAGTCCCACCTGTTTTATCACATTCTGACTCTCAAGGTAATAAGCCTTCCACAAAGCAGTTTCCAGGCAAGAAAAAAGGAAGGTCATACACCTTTCCAGCCTTCCTAATTCAGGTGTTCTGTTGTTTTAAGTGAACATATGATCTACGTTAGAGATCCTGGGCTCTTAATGAAACATGGCAGTTTGACTGAATTGGCTGAATCTCAAATAGTCCTATATTCCCCCTGAATAAGAGTCACAAACATACTCCACATGGATTAGTTAAGCAGTCAAGCCCATATTGCACTAAATTGAGAAGGCTATAATTAAAGAAGCTCTGCCTACAGTGGGCATGTTTCCTACATGCGCTTACCTCTGGGAGTCTCATCACATGTTTGCTATCATGTCAGCTGGAACTTCCTCCTTTGGGGGAGAAAGAAGCCCACCATTTTCCTGGCAATGATCATAAAGTAACCATATGCATAGCGGTGTGCCCCAAAACAGCACATGAAAGTTGTTGGAGGTATGCTGTTGTGGTACATAGCATTTTACTGTTGGGTCAGTGAAGCAATTGGCTGCACCAACTTGTGTTTCAATATCTCCTGATGTGGTGTGACTTCCTAATCCTCTGATTGTATTTCACCTGAAAGTAAGGGCTTAATTAAAAATATTTTTCCCCAGGTCCTCATGATCTACACGTCCCTGGTGCAACCTCAGTTCTTTGTCACATGGTGCCCAGTTTGGTTTGGGACTGCAGTGTGCAATGAAAATGGGCTTCAGCCCCCCCCCCCCCGGTGCCATTTTTATGAACTGAAACAGCCCCAGGGAGTACTGTGTGAGCTGGGAGCTCACCATGTACTCAAGGTTTCCCCAGTGGGCAAATTGTGCTCACCTGGGTTGGGAAGATGAAGTGGTAGGAAGGAATAAGCACCTTCTCCCTGTACACTGTAGCCTTGAATGCCTGGTAATAGAGTTCCCAATGAGGACTGTGTTGTATATTTAGGACCCACATTCATATGTTTGTTGCATTATAAGATATCACAACATACAAGATGGTGTTACTTCCATTTATGCTTATGTCCAAATCTTCTACTCCTTTTAAAGGTTACATAAGGGATGATACATATGACATTTTCATGAACTGTAGATTGTAACTTGCCTCCACGTTCCAAGAACATGTTCCTCACACATGCCAACCTTGTTGTAGCTTTCACGCTTAACTGAACACAATTGGTAAAAGTTACAAATCACTTTTCTGTCACTATTCTGACTTCAGTTACTATTAGACACTGCAGAAAAACTCACTTGTAAGAGTTACCCAATACTGTGGCATAAGATACACAAAAGTTGATTTTAGCTTAGGCCAGGATGACTGGTTTGATGACCCGAGAATGGCTGTGGGAAAGGGGCAGAATTTATCACCTTCCTCGGTAGCCTGACTTCAGTGGTTTTCATTGAGTAGACTACTGGAGTTACAGAGTGTATTAAACTGATGAAACTGTGCTTACAAAATGGCCGAACCAGAGGCCATACTTAATATAACTTTCTGCTTCCTTCCTTTTTGTTTATATATATGAACCCAGATACCTGGAAACCTTTGATTGCTGGGAGTAGTGGCTTCCTTGTCACAATCCCACAAACCCAAACAAAATTATTTACACAGATGTTCCTTCAAAGCACATAAAAGAGTCTCTCATGAAATATGCATTGTATGGTTTCCAATTATTCAGTATCATCATCATTGTCCTTGAGTAAACTGCTTAAGGGCATCTGTTTTTTGTCTCTAACCTTCCTTTCGCTAAATGTTTCTTTGAAGATGGCACTATATGATAGCAGACCTAAAGCCTATATTTTGTATCCTCAGTCTGTTGTTAGTTGATTGTTCTTGGGAACAATGCTTTTTATAGGGTTGGTTGCTGCTTTCTTTTCTAATAGATCACGTTCCTGGCCACGGAGCGTCGACTCACTGTCTACACATCTGAAAGAAATCATAAAAGGACCCATATCCCAATTTCTGTATAGAATCGTTCTGTACCATTTTCACAATTACTTAGAATCACAGAATCATAGAGTTGGAAGGGACCACCAGGGTCATCTAATCCAACCCCCTGCACAATGCAGGAAACTCACAACTACCTCCCACCACACACACAGTGACCAGAAGATGGCCAAGATGCCTTTTCCTCATCATCTGCCTAAGGTCACAGAATCAGCATTGATGACAGATGGCCATCTAACCTCCTCTTAAAAACCTCCAGGGAAGGAGAGCTCACCACCTCCTGAGGAAGCCTGTTCCACTGAGGAGCTGATCTAACTGTTAGAAAATTCTTCCTAATGTCTAGACGGAAACTCTTCTGATTTAATTTCAACCCATTGGTTCTGGTCCGACCCTAACAGGCACTGAGTGATGTATTTTACTTGTAATGTTTTTTTTTTTTTTTTGCTATTAACAAAAATCCTCAAGACATCTTTAAAACCTCAAAACAAATATAGCCACTAGCTGGGTCCCCTTTTATCCATCAGAAGCTGCCATACAAGAAGGCTCACAGTTGACACCCTTGTCTGGGTGGCCTGACAAAGCTTTATAGGCCAGTCCCGGCCTCAAAACACCCAGAATGCTTTAGAAGAAAGGGTTAGTTCAGCTTTCTCCTTGGCAATCATGCTGAAAAGGTCAAGACCGGTTTTGTGATTATTATCTAAGAGGTTTTTTCCTTCCCCTTGCTCCAGTTTGTTTATATATGAAATACACACACAGCCAAATCCTGCTTTCAGAAGTACGAGTCTTGAGCCAGTGGTAGAAGACAAGTTTGTCCCAAATGGCTTGAAATAATATTTTGGTCCATCTAAATATAAGATGAATTTATTCTTGTTCATTAGATCAATATGTTACACACCCGAAGGACTTCTATTCTCTAGTAAGATATCAAAATAACTCTCTCATGGTCCCTGTTAATCTGTAGTGGCCACAATATTATACAAATATTATTTTGTGCAAAAATAGGGAAGGAGTATTTGCTACAAAAATGAAACCAATGCCAAAGCAGTTCTTAGACAAATTATATATATATATATATATATATATATATATATATTTTTTTTTAAAAAACCAACTATCGTGACAATATTTAACTAGGTTTTAGGAGAGAGTGGACAGGTTTTTTCTCATTAATACTGCTGTCATGGCAATACAACCTGGTTACTGCCTAAAATAGGAAGAAAGGCACAAATTTCCTCATGCCCTTTCCCTTTTTTTGTTGATTTTAATATTTTTAAACTAAGGCAACTCCCGTTGAGAGTGTTCCTGCTGAAATATATGATACTTAAATCTGGAGATTGGAGCCATGGACAGATAAACCAAGATCTTTCCACAACCCTGCAAAAAGCCCCAGGCTTGCAGAAAAACCTGAAATGTAAAAAAAAAAAAAAACAAAAACCACCAGATGGTTAAAACCCTCAAAATCATGGAAGCAGCACAACAGTATTGCCAGCCTTTGCTTTTATCAGTAAAAGGCTGGGGGAGGGGGGAAGGCCCTTTCCAGGGCTGTTTTGGCCTCTGAAGGAGGACTCAGCAGGGCCCAGCCCCGGAGCAACTTGCTACCATAAGACTTGCACATCCAGGCCCAGCTGCTTGCTACTGTTCAATAGCAGCCACCCCACAAAAGCCAGTGTGGTGTAGTTTCAGACTAGGTTTCAGACTAGGATCTGGGAATAGGGTTGTCATATCCCTGCTGGAGGCAGGGGAATCCCCCACTTTGGACCCCTGGTGCTATACAGCTGGCCAGTGGGGCTCTTACCAGTGGAGAACTGAGGCCTAAAACCCCATGTCATCGGTGGTGCATCATGTCACTTCTGGCTCTCACCAGCTTCTACCATAGGGGCGTCATTTTGATATTTTGCCCCCCTCAAAAATATAGATCTGGCCCTGTGCTTCAGCGGTGATTTAAGACATTTCCCCCAAATTATAGTGTATTTGTTAGCCTTTCTTTTCTGACAGCTGCTTTAATAGGTTTTAATCAAGACTGTATGACTGCAAAGCTGCCATCTGCATCTCATTTTAGGGAGAACATTATTACTTTATGGAGCATAAATATCGTAAGTATTGTTGCCTTGTGGGAAACACAGAACCCAAGCATTTTGAAGCCACTGAAATAATTAAACTCTGAGCCTAGTCATTAACAAGTTATGACTGCAGCTTTCCTAACTACTCATTTCACGAAGCGTTATGGCTGAACATTGGCCCAAACTCCGTCTTTCAGACACTAGCTTAGTAAATCAACACTGCAATGTTGATTTATATCATGGGAAGCTGTAATTGTCGTTCATTTCTCTGGATGAAGGGAGTGGAAGTTGAAAATGGAAGGATAACTAAGGAATCTTAACAAGGGTTTGGGGACTTTTCCATGACTCCATATATAATCCACCCTGACAATCTTAAAAGGGCACAGCGTTTATCCTCAGTTGTTTTTTGGCACAACAGTCTGGTTGGACGGTTTCAGAGATCATAACCAAGCAGCGACAGAGGATTCAGGACTGACTTTTGGCCCTTATTTTTATGCTACCTATGTAATGTGTGATGGGAGGCAGTTGGCATGTTCCCCAACATAGGATACGCAAGTATCAGAAAATGATAAGCCACCATAGCCTTTCATATTGATTTCATATGTTGTTGTTAGCATCTGTTTCAATGTGCTCACTTTTGTTGCCATCATTTATGTATTTTTGTTTGTTTCCTTTACATCATTTTTAGAACACCGATAGGCCCCTTACATGCCTTATGGACCCCATTTTATGCTATATAAATATTATATGCAGTTGATGCAAAAAATAACATTGGGAAAAATGTGTTAATTTTAATAGTAAACAGTCAGCCTGAGGGAAGAGAAACCGGTATGAAAATAAAGACTCACTGGTTCATTTCTCAGAAGGGAGAAACAAATTTGAAACGAAGGTATTCAAATGTACCAGGCAGCTTTCAAAATTTGTTCTCTTCCCTAGTTCCTGATACAGGATTTATTTTTAGTCCTCCCCTCCCCCCCTCCCTGAAATACCATATAAAGAATATTTTCTATTTTTCCTATTACTACTGATAGTAACAATGCCATTGCTTTAAGTTTATCGGGTTCTTTTTTTTTTCTCAGCCCCCCCCCCCCACCACAACATGAGCTTCTTTTAAATTAATATTCAAATACTTTAGTGTTTTTTTTACAAAATTAAAATGTGGGTTCCTTCTGTTTTGAGATATTGTTCTTTCTGTTGCTGTAGTTGTTAGTTTTAAAATGTTCTGTTGGAGACGTAACGTCAATGGTGAGAGTGATATTAGATTTCATTAGTCTTGTACTAAAACTTTGTTGTACTGTTAAGATCTCCGTTCTTGTTCAATCCCCCGACGCACTGGGCCACTGAATCTTTTGTGCTATGGTGCCTCATCTCTGCCTTTTCCTTGCCGTTCCATGCTTTTCGCCTTTGCCGCAAGACTTTTTCCCCCCCCCCCGGCTGACCTCTGAATCAAGCAACCAGTCAACAAACGAATCACACAATAGCTGGCTGCAGACCCATCAGATTTTTATTCTTCAGATAAGTGAGGATAGTATTCCTCTCAACTGCACACTTTACAAACACAATTTTCTGTACCTGTGCTTAAGTGCGTTTTCTGCGCTGTCCAAAGGCTTGCCTTTTGTTTTAGCTCCTTTGTGTTCTCTCCCTAACTGCATTCCTGAAAAACCATTTACTGTTCTTTTAAAAGAAGTTCCGCAGGTGGCAAAATAATGGAAATAACATGCTGCAACCTACTGCCACACTATTGAACAGCCGCAATTTTCTTTTGTATGACAACAATGCAGATTCACTTAACACAAGCTGCTTAGCTAGTGATGTGGATTTGGATCAGTGCCGTGTGGTTAAATACCTGCAGAGGCTATTTTTAAAAAAAATTAAAAATCTTTGTATGAATATTTGTAAAACGCACACAGTTTCCAACATTCTGTCACACTTCAGCATACCCCCCAAAAAATAAGAATCCAAGAAGGCGTTGTGCAAGTAGGAACAGGGCAGATTCTCAGCTGTTGTGTCCACTAGGGATTCTAGAGACAGAAACCAGGTTTAGCTCCCACCCCACTGATGTGTCTGAGTATATGGCCCTGGAATCCATGCCAGTTCTTTCCACGCACATTTTGACCATCCTGATGGATGATGTGTTGCTAGTTATTTGAGTAAACCTCTAGTGGGGTAGCCATGTTAGCTTGTTGTAGTAAAAACCAAAATGGATTCTTGTGGCAGTTTAAAGGCTAACAAATTTGCTGAGGCTAAATGTGATTTTGTCACATGTGGATAAAACAATGATGCTAAGAAAGGAAGTGGAAAGATGTATGGAAGAATGTTCATGGGAAATCAGTGGGTATCTATCCCCAAATAAATATGTTTAGGATTATAGTACAGCTAGCCTGTTTTACTGAAATAAGGAAGTGTTTGACAAAATTATTCTAGAAATAATGGTCCGTTTGAAAATTGACTGAGGTTTAATCCGCTAAGACCAAAGTACTTAATGCACAGTGAATTCCAGTTGTAACAAAAAGAGCCCTTGCTTTTTGTTTTTAATCCAGCTGTTACCTAAACACAGTGCATGTACTGTAACTTTCTACATTGCAAAGATGGTTGTGGGCATGTCACGTCCCTGGGCAACCTAGCCGTGGGGGAGAAGGGTAGAACACGGGCACTGCCCTAAGCATGCCAGCAGCACTGTAAGGGGGCAGAAGGAGGCACCCTGGAGGTCAGTGAGGGCCCGGCAGGAGCCGACCAGAAGAGGGACAACCAGGGCCAGTTCCTGTGGGAGAAAAGATCTGCTTGAGAGAAAAGGTCTCCTTGAGAGAAAAGACCTACTCAAGAGTAAGCACAGGGCCACAGCAACTGGATGAGTCCAGTAGAAGAAGGGTAAACAGGACCTGGATGAAGGAGGTAGGAGAAGGAAAGTACCTGGCTGGGACCTGCTAGGGCTGGGAAGGAGAGTATCCAGCCTTGCCTGAGCTCTCTATAGTGGGTAGAGACTCCCCAGGACTGGGAAAGTGGCATTCCTAGCCAAGAGGTCCCAATGACCACTGGATGGCCTAACTTCTGCCAGCATTAATCCTGCCAGAAAATAAGGGGGCAGAGCTAGGAGCTACCAAGACCAGGTGAAGGACCTTAGCAGGGGAAGCAGGCCTAAGAACTTGGTTGAAAGCAGGTGGTGGTAATCAGAGACAAACTGCTGATTGAAAATGAGCTAATCAATAAAAAGGGCCACCTCGGCATCTCTTGAATGTTGACTTATATTTGACAACATGGATATGCCTCTGGCTGCAAGGGCATCATGGGGAGGTCCCCCCCCCTCACCTTGGTAGATCACATGAACAGTACACATAGGGTTGCCAGGTCTCTCTTCGCCAATGGCGGGAGGTTTGGGGGGCAAAGCCTGAGGAGGGTGGGGTTTGGGGAGGGGAGGGACTTTGATGCCATAGAGTCCAATTGCCAAAGCGGCCATTTTCTCCAGGTGAACGGATCTCTTATCGGCTGGAGATCAGTTGTAATAGCAGGAGATCTCCAGCTAGTACCTGGGGGTTGGCAACCCTAAGTACACACCTTGTGCTAGAAGTAGGGCAAGTGTTTAAGACGAGGCTGAAAATAAGTCTCAGCCCCATTGGTGAAGCAACACTACTATGTTTAACTTACTGATGGACATATTTCAGAGTGGTTTCAGTGCTAAATATATTTTAAATATATTTTCCTGAGATACTTTGCAGGAGGTGCTGTGCTAGCAAAAAAGAAATCTGTGCAGTCAGTTTCATCTCTGAAAAGGGGAAGTGCATTAGCGTACAGAGAATGTGGCTTTTAGGTTTGGCAGAAGTAAATGGCTCCTAGTTCTGATCGTTCTCAGAAAAGGCCGCACGATCTTGCCTACCTTTTCAGAGAAAAGAAAGCACCCAGCCAGTGCTTTCTTGTTATCTGAAAAACTAGGTGAGGCAGTGTTGTCTCTCTGAGAGTGAGCAACTTAATATGCATTGAGCTTTGCCATAGTAGCAGAGGGAGGGAGAGTGCAAAGGTTATGGAAAACAAAACATTAATTTTCTTGACCAGCTGTGTTACAAGAAACGTGAAGCTTATTTATAACCATGGTGTACTGTTCATAAATCATGTCTTTTTTCCTCCAGCAATGCCTTTAATGAGAACTGTTAAATGATTTCATGTTGTATTCATCATTGCGATCTGATAAAACAGCAGTCCCTTAGGAGCTATGTTTTTCTACCTCAGCTTTTCCTAGAAAGGAACAAGGGGGGAAAACACTGGTTAGGTATGTTCAAAGGTTTCCAAATCTTTTGCAAGACTATGGATGCTTTCACAGATGCTGAATAATGCACTTTCAACCCCCTTTCAATGCGCTTTGCAGCCGGTTTTTACTGTGTGAAATGGCAAAATCCACTTGCAAACGATCATTAAAGTACTTTGAAAGTGGATTGAAAGTGCATTTTTCAGCATGTGTGAAAGTGCCTGATGTGTCATAGGAAAAGTGGCTTGTAAGTCATGTTTTGTTGCTTTCTTCATATTGTCATAAAACTAGCCCTGGATTGTGGAGTTTGGGAGCTCTTAAGCTCAATTTGACAACGTGTTTTTTTTTAAAGCAAAAAACAAACACAACATGTCTTTTAAAAAGCAAAAAAAGATGGAAAGGGGGCAAGGAATAAAACTAGTTGTAAGCATAGGTACCAATCTGCCACTGTGTTGCAACCTGAGTTCCTGAGGCCTACCATATTGAAATTGGTTAATATGGCTGGCTGCCGCCCCCAAAAGTATTGTACAATTGGCTGCATGATTCAAAGAGAGGTATGCCATAGTCATGCAAGACTGGTGCTGATTCCAGTGTTTGAAAAGAGGGGATCTTTACTGAAATCCATCAACTTTACTTCCAGAGGGCCCACCCACCAACTTGGTCTCTTGCAGTTTTCTAAAAATAGTCGTTTGGGGGCAGGTAGGGTTGTCAGGTCCCCCCGGCCATCATCAGGGGAGGGGGTGGGGGACCTTACCAGGCTTAAAACGAGGCCGAGGCATCGATGGCTCCTGCGTGATGTCGACATTTCCCGAAGGGACGTCATCACATTGATTACGATGAGGGAGATGCTCTGGTATTTGGGCAAAAACTCTATGGTAGAAACTGTTTTTACCATTGAGTTTTGCCCAAATACCACAGCATCTTCCCTATTGTCGCCTATGTGCTGACATTAGGGTTACCAACCTCCAGGTAGTAGCTGGAGATCTCCCGCTATTACAACTGACCTCCAGCCGACAGAGATCAGTTCACCTGCAGAAAATAGCCTCTTTGGCAATCGGACTCTATGGCATTGAAGTCCCTCCCCTTCCTAAACCCCACCCTCCTCAGGCTCTGCCCCAAAAACCTCCCGCCATTGGCAAAGAGGGACTTGACAACCCTAGCTGACATCACTTCCAGAAGTGACATTATCACGCCAGCGATGTTGTGGTCTAGGTCTCATTTCAAGCCTGGTAAGACCCCCGCCAGCCAGCTGAACTGCACAGGAGTCTGACCACCCTAGGGGCAGGAAATCACAAAATATGTAATTGACCCAGATATATATCATACAGATACCAACATTTTCTCCCTTTCACCAGCTTTCCCAATTACCTTACTGAATCTAAATGAAGAATTTCTCATAAGCTGAAATGCCTGTGGCATCCATATAACTCTGGAATATTCCCACAAACCCAGCATGGTGGTATCTATATTTAAAATGGTAGTTCTTATCTTTAGTATGGTTGCAAATAATCTATATGCTTCTGAGAATTGGATATAAATATAAATATGACTGTGACTTAAATACATCGGTTCAAAACTTCTAGGATATTATAACCAGGGCTCAGTGTACTGTGCCAAAAAGAACACAATTTCGGAAATCAGCCAGAACTCTGTGCCAAAAAACCTTATTTCCCTTATCAGGATTTAAAGATGCAACATATGCATCAATGACTATATTACTTTACATACTTCATCTTGCTTCTGTGTTTCGGGTTTTTAAAAAAACGGATTTTGATGACAACGATCAAGACAATTGAAAAAGATCTCAGCTCAGTGGTAGAATGTCCCTTTCCATATTAGGTTGACTCCCTGAGATATACTGTTATAGGTTTTCAGGTAGCAGGGCTTGGCAAGGCCTTTGCCTGAAAACCTGGAAGCTTCTGCCTGTTAGAATAGACTGACTCCATATCAGGTGGTATTGGTATGGGCTGATTCCATACCAGACAGCTCCTTGTATCATTAACATTTGGTTTGTAGGAACGACATGGAATACTGGCTGAAATCCATAGCTGGTGAGTAAGGAAACGTGTAAGGCATTCCCCTGTACACTTCTGGAAGTCCTTGTCTACCTACTCTGGCATCTGTTTCACTACTAGGTTGAATCTATCTATACTCAAGATCTCTTCACATTCATAAAGCTATAGAATGGCACCTTTCCCCTTAGGGTTGCCAGGTCCGTCTTCACCACTGGCAGGAGGTTTTTGGGGTGGAGCCTGAGGAGGGCGGGGTTTGGGGGGGACTTCAATGCCATAGAGTCCAATTGCCAAAGTGGCCATTTTCTCCAGGTGAACTGATCTCTATCGGCTGGGGATCAGTTGTAATAGTAGGAGATCTCCAGCTAGTACCTGGAGGTTGATACAACAAATTCACAAAATCACCAGCGCTGTAAAGTAGTTACATAGTGAAAACCAGCACACAGCTCAATTCAAACAGTTTCAAAATTGTAATCAATGTACAGAAACGAAACAAGCAAGTGCAATAACAATACAACAGACACAGAGAAAAACAACAAGAAGTGGAAAGAACAAGAGCTCAAATTTTTTTCAAATTTGAGCCAAGTCTAAATAGACTTCCACTGGGTTACTCGCTGGAGGGGAAGACTGTACAAACCCCAGAGTTCATACGATTGCGAAATGATGGTAGAGTTGTAAGCAGAGGGGAGAACCACCCTCTGTTCAGCAGGAATAACAAGATGGAAAACGCCTTCTGGAATTACAACGTTTTTTGCAATTAATTTGCTTCTTCAGCCTAATAAAAATGCATAAATAATTCTCTATAATGTTTGTTCATTATTTCCTAAAGGTTTTATAGTTTTTTAACATTTTTATGTATAATAGCTTTTAATAATATAATTATTATGAACATTATTATAAACATTTTAAGCATTTTAAAAAAGCAATAAGCATGCAAGGATACAAAATTTCTCAATATACATAAAATATAATACATTTTAACTATATTAATTTAGGAGTTCATGAGAATATGAGCCTATTATCTCTCTATGCACTCATAATGCTTCATCTTCTCTCAAAAAGTGCATTGACTATACTAAAGACTCCCTAGGCACAGAGTATAATTTATTTGTAATAGTAACAGGTGTTCTTGCTATGCTAGCTGTAATGTCAGCACGAATTCTAATGCAAAGGTCCTGTAAGGTAAGTAATCTAAATAAAGCATGAAAGGTCTAATTCGGTGTTTAAGCCGTGGGGGGCTAAGGTGTTCAGCAATTGTATAAATTTACATTCCTGCCTTAGAAGAACTTGTGGGATATTGGAAGCATTGAAACAATGATTTTTGTAAACCCAAATAACAAAAAAATGTAAGTCGTTCTCACTATGTTTTTTCTCGAGGAAGTGAGAAACAAGTGGAGCTTCCAGGACCTTATTCCTGATGTGGGACCGGTGTTTGCCTATCCTCAATCTTACGGGTCTAGTTGTGCTTCCCACATAAAGTTTAGAGCATCCACACGTGATCACGTAAATGACATTGCTAGTCGCACAATTGGAGAAATATTTAAATTTAAAAGACGAGGTGGCGGAGCTAACTGTTTGAATTGAGCTGTGTGCTGGTTTTCACTTAGTACCTGGAGGCTGGCAAACCTATTTCCCCCTAAAATGAGAGTTGAAATTTTCAGGCTACAGAATTATGTACCAAACATTATATTCTGTATTAGTGTGCACACATATGCTACATTCCACACTTAGAAGTGCAGAATACACACTGCTGTGTGTACCAGTGAGACAGGAATCTACCTGGCATATGTTCCTCAAGCTACATAAGCCATTTGGAGTTTGTCCATGTATTCAGGAGAACAGCCCATTCCCAAATGAAAAATGTAATGGCTTGTCCAGTCTGTACGTTCTATACAGCAATGATCGAGAATAGTTTAGTAATGGAGTAGCTTTAGTGAGTTCACAGTCATTTGGCGCTGTGCCTGATGTTCAAATAAAAAAAAAAGTTACAGTCAATTGCTACTCAGATCCCTGCAAGTAATACCCCTTTGTCAAGTACACATTGAGGCATTGAAATCTGGGGGCCAGTTAATTTATGTGGGAAAGATTTAAAAGAATCAGCGGTGAAGTCATTTTTGCCCAGAGGGTGGCCTTTTCTGTAACTGCTTAATTGCTGATCAGAGAGACAGGATTCAGCAGTTTTAGCTACCCAGCATCTTCTATCTCCACCAGCATTTTAATAACGGAATTATTTGTTTGTCCTGCATCTATAAAAAGCAGTTGTTTTCCCATTAATCCCTTTTAATTATAGGAACCATGTCCACTACTTCGCTCTACTCCAGAGTGTGTTTTTTCCAAATCCTATAATTCATACTTTGGTTAGATTCTGGTTTCTTTTTCCTCAGTTGTACTAATGTTCCACCGCATATACCTCCCCAGGGTTACTACGTCTTTACGCCCTACAGAATCTTGTGTTCCTTCTGCTCTCTGAGATCCGTAGTTCCCTTGCACATTCTAACTCTTCTTGACCTACTCAGCTATTCTGAATGAGTTCATTATTCTCAGCCTTTCAATTCTGTACTTTGCCAACGGTTACTTTACAATATCAGCAGTTTGAGGTTGTCTGGGAGCCAGCTCAAATTGTTTGATTTCATGTTCCAAGGCCAAGTGTTTTCAATAAAGATTTTTTTTTAATTTTAATCGTGGAAAATAGGGGCAACAGTCAGTGGTTTCATCTTTGAAAGTAGCATGAGGAACCCTGCGAAAGCTTTTAACCCATTGAAGAGCAATGATGTGATTAAAGCCTTTGGAGAAAGACACTTCAGTGAATTCTTGATCTCTCCCTTCTTGGGTATTTAGCTACAAAGCTTTCTGTTTCCTGTCCCCTTGAAAGGTTTTTCCATCTGTTTGATTAGTGTGGTTGTCAGTCTTCCTCTGGCTACACGATTTTGCCACACTGAATGTAGCCCGCCTGCCGCATACAATTACCCACTTGGGGTTCAATAAACCAGTCTTGTCGGCCTCCTTGGGTCTACAAGGGCAGAAAGGCCACTGGCGAGCCTCAGTTCATGGCTGATGAGCCACAAGTTGTACAGGCCTCACCTTGGCTGAGTAGGTAATTTGATTTACCTATTCAAAAAGGAAGCTGGCAATTAGTTGTAGAGTTGCTTGAGGGCAGGGCTTCCCTTTCCACACAACAGATGATCAACCTGCAGCATAAATAGCAGATGCTTGAGAGACACCTATCAGGAGCAAGAGGGCTCATGGAATAGTATTGTCAGATAGGGTTGGTAGGCCCCTCTTCACCACCGACAGGAGGTTTTTGGGTTGGAGCCTGAGGAGGGCGGGGTTTGGGGAGGGGAGGGACCTGGCAATGCCATAGAGTCCAATTGCGAAAATGGCCCTTTTCTCCAGGTGAACTGATCTCTATCAGCTGGAGATCAGTTGTAATAGCGGGGGATCTCCAGCTAGTGCCTGGAGGTTGGCAACCCTATTGTCAGACTATCATCATATACATAGAAGTTTCAAAACGTGGCTACTCTGATATTGTTTAGTTTGAGTTCTGTTCTTCTTGAACAAGTTTCTTTTCTACCAGTCAAAGGAGAGGAGCCTCCTGATAGTGTAGGAAATATATATTTTGCTAGTCTCCTTTTTGTTGTTTAATGTCACATCAGTTCTGATTTCCTGGAGTTATTTCAATTATAGTATTGTGTCTTGTAAGAGCTTTCAGACTCTTCCTATCCTGTCCTGCTAGTTATCTGGATTAGCCCAGATAAAACTGGGGTTCTCTTTGCAAGAGGCTTAATAAGGTGTCTCTAGATATCTCAATGCTCCGAATGATGGCAATGTTATCTGCATTCTTACAGGTTTTGGGAATAATTTGGAAATTCACGAGAAGCCATGAAATACCTTCCCTTAAAATTATGTTTAGAAGTCCGCCAAATCTAGGGTTGCCACTTACCTGGAAATGCTGTGGGAACTCCCAGTGATGCTCCCTATCCCCCACCCATGCTGAATGGAGTGGTAGAGGTGACATGGAAGTCACTTCCTGTTTCAGAACAATTCCTGAAACAGTAAGTGATGTAATGACACTCTATACATCTCAAAACCTCTATGGTAAAACCACAGAGCCTATTGAAATTCCCAGAATGTCATGGTGGCATTCCCTGTTTTGAAACAGAAAGGGAAGTAATGACACCCTAGAGATTTCACAATTCTCTGTGATATGATTTTGGTATTTCTAGAGCATTGTGCTGTCATTTGCTGTTTCAAAAAAGGAAGTGACTGCCAAGAATTTTCCATACAAACTCCAAATCTATTTACAGCCCTTACTGATAACTGCAGTGTATTCATGAAAAACCAAAGACCTAAACAAACAGACAAAAATCTTTTGGTGTGGGTTTAGCCTCCTGAAAGTTTTATTTTCTTCTAAATTGACCTTAGTTTAAAATGACCTTGAGTGTTAACTGTGCCATAAAAGTATGAGTTTTGTCAATATTTCCATTGAAATTCCCTAATTTTCATGTTTGTGAGTTAACCAACCTGTGGTCTGAGCCGAAATCCAAACAACAGAAGGGCAAGTGCAGATTCCACACAATTCCTTTTTATTGCAATCAATATATTCAACCAGTCTTTTCTTCATTATTATTTTAATTAAAAATGACATCTTCAGCTCTTTTCAAAAAGCTAAATGACCGACCTGGAGACCAGTATTTTCTCCAAACCAACACATGGGATGTGACACCGTAGAAGGAATATGTCCTGGTCAGACCTAATTAAAATGAATGGGAGTTTTATGAGAGAAACTACAAGAAACAAACATATAAAACAGACTCCTAGAGCTTTATCTTGCAGGGCACAAAAACAACATTATCAAGAATGGTTTGGTCCTATGAACCTGGGCCTGAGGTTGTATAGCTACTATTATTTCTTCAGTCTTTGTTCTTACAGTAGTTTCTCAACTTTAGTTCAACCCATTCCCCTACCTCCATGTCTCTAGATCATTGCTGCTTTATCCCTAAACAACAGATTTTGTCTGGTCTCAAACAAGGCACCCTGAAATGGTCCTCCATAATCAGAGCAGTATAAGCAAAACAATGATTCCTCTCATTGCTTCTGAACTTCTTAGAGGTAAAGTGAAAACTGTGAAATAATATGGGTAGTAGGCACTGCAGTGATCTTCAGGACATATTAAACAGCCAACTGACCATCCTCTAGGGCAGCAGTTCCCAAACCTTTTGAGTCGTGGAGCACTTTTCAGGAGAGAAATTTGTCACAGAGCACTAATTTTCACCTAGCACCTCTATACTAAACCAAATGACAGTAGTATCTTACTTTCCAATCTCTTCATGGAGCATTAGGAGATGTTTCGCGGAGTGTCAAGTGCTCCTTGGAGAACGGTTTGGGAACCTCTGCTCTAGAGCATGCCCTGTCTGGCAATCAGAATCTCATGTGCACAAGTGTAAAAAAAGAGGTTCCTGGGGTACTATTAAGTTACAAAAGAACTTCTGGAAAGAGCTTGTCGATACACCAACTTTGAAACTGGTATGCTAAAAATCCAGGAGCTGCTCGACGTACATGTATCATCATTCTTATGAGAAGGCATGTGCAGAGTTTTGCTTTTAGATACCAGGAATTTGTAGATACGTGAGCCTTCAGAAAAAAACAGCACTGCCATGATTTATGGGAAGTTGTCTCCGCAACAAAAGGCAACCCTGCAAAAACCATTCCATATTTGTATGGGTTCATATTAAAACTTCACATCTCACAATTGTTTACACTATTTTTAATTACAATGTTAATAAAATCCCTGCACTTAAAAAGGAACTGCTCCAAATGAGGAAAAATATAGAAAACCTCCCATTCAAATGTATCTTTGAATGTTTCCTTTTGATAATTCTAGAAAATCTAGAGAATCATTATGTAAATTTTTGTCCATCAGAATGAATATAGTGTGGTTCCCTCTTGGCATGGAGTTGAGCAAAAGTTCTACAAGTCACATGTGGTATGTGTACATATGATCTCGGCATTTTGATAATAATTTGCCCTTGGAGACTTTTCCTTGGCTCCTTTGTTCTTCAGTTCCTGGTCTCCATTCCATCCAGTCTCTGCTTTCCTGCCCACTATCTATATTGTCTCATTTTCTTTAGCAGATGTGATTCATGATTTATCTTCCTTGTATACCTCTCTTCCATCCCCTTAGAAAACAATCACTCGTGACATTTTGGGGTTTCTTCAGAGTTCCCTCTCTCATTAGCCCCTTTCTGTGTTTCCTCTGCCATTTCTCTCAAGTTTTTACTCCACCGACAACAATTGTTTTGCCAGGTTGCCTTCTCTCAGTCTGCTGCTTCCTTTGCATGTTCCTTTGGCCATCTTGCATTTGGATTGCTTGCCCCTTCAGCTCTAAGTTCCTAACCTTTTCTTATTTCCACAAAGATTATCTTGCTCTTAAAGTGGATATGAGATTTTAGTCCCAGCCAAATATACATCTTGCTCTTGCCTCACAAGAATCTGGACTGAAAACGTTCTGACAGCATCCTTGTGAGCATCACATCAGCATTGCCTGTCAATGTCAGAGACTTCACTGCCACAATTACAATACAATATTGGTGCTTTGAACATCTGAATGTACATATCTGGCTCTGTGACTGCGAATTAAGAATAATCCAGGCATACATCTGCATGCCTTATGAGATCACCAATAACTCCACACAACAATGTCAAGGTTTGTAAAACAATCAAATGAAAGCTTAGCCCTTTTTCCCTTGACAGATGTTCTGTACCTTTAGCAGCTGCATAGCAGGCGGGAACTCAACAGGTACAGCTTTACCTCTATTGAATTTCCAGGTTTAGGGAGCCTTAATTTCTGTCTCTTGGGGAGCAGTGCTGCTGATGTTAATATAATTAGCTTACTTTTATTCAAAGTAATTTGCAAAAAAAAAAGATGTTAAGAAAAAATAGACAACAAACTTAAATCTAACTTGGGATATGCTGTTTTCTGTTTATTTTCTAAAAGTAGTCAGTATTGGTCAATAAGCGGAAACTGTATTTTAAGACCCATGATAAACATGATATGTTGCAGCAGAGTCAGCATAGACCTTGTAAGGGGAAACCAAGCTGTTCAGATCTCATAGAATTTTGTAAGGGTGTCACAAATATGTGATAATAGGGATGGAACTGTCCTTGTCTTTGACAAAGCTTCTCATCAAAGACTCACTGGGAAAACAAATGAAAAATAGCCCTGGCATCAAAGGGAATGCCATTTAGTGGATTAGCAGCTGGTTAAAAGATTAGGCAACAGATGGTAGGCATAAACAGACAGTTTGTACAGTGGTAAGAAGTAAATAAGGGGGTTCTCTAAGGATCCATGCTGGGATATTCTGCTTTTGAAATATTCACCACTGACCTAGAAATTAGAGAGAATAGTGACATATGAACATTTGCCAAGAGATAGCAAATTACAGAAGGTAGTTTCAAAGCAAGCAATGGAAAATTACAAAAGGATCTCGCAGCTCTTAGACAGAAGGAAACAAAATTCAGTGTTAATAAGGGGAAAGTGGTATCTACTTTCAAAAACCAACAACCCTGCCCTGACTTTGCATGTGAGATGCAGCAGAGCTGTAGGTCCTTAAGAACTTTCTTCTGGGCAGCACACCACTGTGGCCAGGACTGAGAATGTTTAAGTCCAGAGATCAGAAGTGAGTCAATGTCAACTGGTCAGCTTTGGGCTTATTTGTATTTGGTTATTAAAATATTATACCCTGCCTTTCCCTTATGGCTCAAGGTGGCTTCAAAATTACAGGAGTTGGAAAAAGAATTTGGCGCATGCAAGCTCATGGATAGTGGCAAACTGTGATTTGTTTCAGTGTCTGAAATATGCCATCATATTGGGTCTTTTTTGCACAATCTGTGCTCTTGGCTTTGTGGCTCCCCATTTTTGGATAAGAACATAAAAAAAGCCATGCTGGCTCAGACCAAGGCACATCAAGTCCAGCAGTCTGTTCACCCATTGATCAACCAGGTGACTCTAGGAAGCCCACAAGCAAGACGACTGCAGCAGCATTGTCCTGCCTGTGTTCCAGAGCACCTAATATAATAGACATACTCCCCTGTAGAGAATAGATATGCATCATGACTAGTATCCATTTTGACCATGGATAGCCCTATCCTCCATGTAGCCATGGATACCCCTATCCTCCATGAACATGTCCACTCCTCTCTTAAAGCCTTCCAAGTTGGCAGCCATCACCACATCCTAGGGCAGGGTGTTCCACAATTTAACTATGCATTGTGTGAAGAAATCTGGGGGTGATCTGGGCCTTGGAGGACTTGATCAGTGAGCTATTGAAACATCTCAAGAGGTACTGGACATGTGCACAAGTTTTCTTTCAAACATATTTTCTAGGAATTTGTTAGTGGCATAATCTGGGAAGTGAAGTTGGGTTCTTATGTCCCATCCCCTATACTTTAAGTAACAAGTGGGAGTAAGGCAGAGTCCATGTTTCTCCCAGGTCTGAGATTATGATGCTTTTTATGAGGCCCAGTTCTCTGGATCTGAAGGACTCTTTCCTCCAAGTCTCATGGAAATAATTAAAAAGCAAACTGTGGCTATCTTACCATAGCAGTAATCATTTTCATTTATAGCCTATTCAATTGTATAGGCTAATGGGAGGTTAAATGCCGTTTTCCCAAGAAAATACATACTTCTGTTCCCTGAAAGGCTCACAAGTAAGTTAAGTAGTTAAAGAGCTTATGGAGTAAAGAATCCAAAAGAAATAAAATTAATTAAAATTTAATAACTGTCTTCTTGTAGAGCAAGAAGTTATGGAAAAAAACCTGTTCTTTCTCATTTGATCATATTCCTTATCAGTAACATTGTCTCTAAGGTTAATTTATACATAACTGATGAAAATGACCAGGGCATTAGAGAGGTAATTGGATGTGTGGACTTGTCCTTTGTACAATGTACCTCCTTCTGGACATCTACCATCTGGCAGCCTGACCAGTGGATCAGCTTTGGTGGCTATTGTGCAAACATTTGTTTCACAGCAGCTATAATAGCATCCTATACTTAGCAAGTGGGTCACAAGTATCTCGCTCTGCCCTACTTTCTATAAAAGTCCCTTATAGCAGGAATAGCTTCCTTGCTCAATAACTCCCTAGGCTACCTCTACAGAGATAGGCCTTCCCTGGCCCTATGCTGAGTTATGGAGTGCGGGAAAGTGTCCTTGGCTGTGCAGCAGAAGTTCTAAATCCCAGTATTATCATTAACATAATTGCGGCTTCCCAGCCCAAGACCTATCCGTTCCATTTGTGCAGGTTTCAGGTGACTTTTGCACAGTCACAAATCACAAAAAAGATTGTTTTTGAACTCCTTCAAGATACCTTTGACTAGTCCCGCACACTTCTACTCATCGTTGAATCTATCAGCTGTTTCAGATCCTGCATGCTGTGTTCTGAGATGCCTCTGATGGCCATTGGCTTAACTGCTCTGATGTCACAATGAGTTGGGGCAGCTAAGAGCAAAGAAGGAGTGACATTAGGACTGGACTGTTATGTCTGGAAAGTAGCTTTTGTCAAAGGAAATAATATAAAAATTGCTCATGTACTCTTGGCTGTCAAGTGACACTTAGCTGGTGGAAATTAATTTAACAAATTCAGAGCTGTTTGTTACAAGCAATGGGGAGTACTCTCAGGATCAGTCAGGATGCAAGCCAGGAATCTCCAACTCTATGCTGTAGAGTTATTTATAATAAATATCAGGGGGGAAGATAGTGTTGTCCTCCTAGACATGAGCATGGCAACACTCCTTCCCTAGGTAAATGTATCTGGGTCAAGCCTATGTCTTTGCGTGGTCAGAAATCAGACTGTGGCCTTATCCCTATTCTAAGTACCTCTGCCTGTCTATCCTTGAGTCTCCCCACCTTCTTCTCTGTCTTGCCTGTCCTTTTGCCTGCTGCATCCCTACTTCCCTCTTCCAGCCGCCATTGAATCAGACTCCTCAGATTAGAACCTGGCCCACAACAATCTTTTTGCCTCAAGGCTAATTCTGTATGCTACCTTGTTTAGGGTTACCAGCTCGGGGTTGGGAAATACCTGGAGATTTTGGAGGTGGAGCCTGGGGAGGGTGGGATTTGGGGAGGGGAGGGACTTCATTGCCATAGAATCCAATTGCCAAAGTGGCCATTTTCTCCAGGGGAACTGTTTTTTGCCGCCTGGAGATCTGCTGTAATAGCGGGAGATCTCCAGCCACCACCTGGAGGTTGGCAACCCTAACCTTGTTGCAGACTTGCTTAGGATCTGCCTAGGTTTTCCAGTGGAGCTTTCCAACCCTACACCTATAGGGTGTCTTGCTTTTCACAAGTTTGGCTGCATGCACCCCAAAACTGACACCTTTTATTGAAAACAAATGGCACTTGCTGCCTATCTATATGAGAAACACCCACAAACCAAGACAGGGGAAAAGTAGATTTAATCCTGGGATTTTTTCCCCATGTTCCATGAATAAATCCAAACAGTTATAGTCAAAAGTTAAGCACTTAATTTGTTTGTCCATTTATCTCTGTCTATCCATCCATTTTTTAAATCCTTCCTCAGGGTGGAGAACACAGTTAATCCCCCCTTCCATTTTGTCCTCATGTTGTAGACATATCTTCCTAATTATGATGCTAAAACATGGCAAGAGTATTACAGTATAATCAGTATAATCACCACCACATCCCCCATAGTTATGAGGTAGGTACTCCATAAACTATTAGATTTTAGGAAGAGTGCATCTATCACTAAACACCCCATCAATATACATTACAGTTCTGAGATCTATATCCATTGGCAGAATGCAGAGGAACTGGAGGAACAGAATGCCGCGTGTTAATTCAGATTCGCACCGATGGTTTCAGGAAACCGGAGCCAGTCTTATCAAGCTTACTCTTGCTTTCTGTTTACATGATACTATTATTCCAGCTAACTTACTGGATTTTACTCAGTGATTCACATTTTCTATTTGCTAGCTGACATAACCCATAAAAACCATGAACACTCTGGCTTTTGTGACAGCTGTGTCAAAGGCAAAGAGTGCTAGATGGTTAGTCCACCTGGAATTTCCGTCCACTGGTGCAAGGTTGGCATGAGATATTTTGGCACCTCACGCAGGAAGGCTTGTCGGTGGCCTTGCGTACTGAGTTTCCTGAGGGGAAAAAAATTCCATACCGTCAAAGCCACTCAGATCTCAGAAGCGTTTTGCCTTAGGCAGATCTGTGCCCTGCAGGGATTCCTGGCCCTCACGACAGCTGTGCTGTTACCAAAGCAGGTTAACCTATAAACCCTCACAGCCCATGGAAGAACAGAAGGTCAGTACAATGAGTAGGGTTGCCAGGTCCCTCTTCCCCATCGGTGGGACACATGAACACACAAAGCTGCCTTATACTGAATCAGACCCTCGGTCCATCAAAGTCAGTACTGTCTACTCTGACGGGCAGCAGCTCTCCAGGGTCTCAGGCTGAGGCCTTTCTCATCACCTACTTGCCTAGACCCTTTAACTGGAGATGCCAGGGATTGAACCTGGGACCTTCTGCATGCCAAGCGGATGCTCTACCAATGAGCCACGGCCCTTCCCCATGGAGGTTTTTGGGGCAGAGCCTGAGGAGGGTGGGGTTTGGGGAGGGGAGGGACTTTGATGCCAAAGCAGCCATTTTCTCCAGGTGACCTGATCTCTATTGGCTGGAGATCAGTTGTAATAGCAGGAGATCTCCAGCTAGTACCTGGAGGTTGGCAACCCTAACAATGAGGTAAGTCAACTACAAACCCAACTGGCCATCTAAAGACCAATCTTAGTTGCCCAAAGTTATGTGGAAGAGAACATAGGTATGGCATCTGCAGAGGTGATAATGTTGGCAATGACTTCCATCCTTTCTATCCTGTGGTGCTTGAAATGGAAAGCTGGAACCTCTTTTTTCTTAAGCTGAATAGCTGAAACATTTTCAGTGCTTCACAGGAAGTCAAACGGTTCTCCATAGTCTAGTATATTCTTCACGTACTTCAACCTCATTGCTTAATTGTAAAGGTTGAATGGCAACTACTCCCGATTTATGGCTTGTTTACTCATGTAAGTTCTCTGTTGTGAAACTAGAGGTTTCTTCTTTTTACCGTTTCCAACAGCGGTGAGTTATTGGCTTAGTTCTCGCTGAGGTGGTAAAACTGAGTGAAGGCAATTCCACTTCAGGCTGAAAATGGGGCCTCACACCATTAAGAAAAAAATAAAGAATTGTGACCACATAGAAAAGCAGGTAGTGGGGAGAAGGGATCTGCCATTCCCTCATGTCCTCAGTGACAAACTGGGAAGGGTTTTGCCAGTCCTTCACTTAAGATTACAGCCTTTTGCAGCTGCTGTTCAATTTTTATTTTTACTTCTTTTTTTTTAAGGCTGAGGGGAAAGTTACTTGCAGCTCTGTGTAATGTGAAGTTTTGGCTACAGGAACATTTCAGATTCCAAAGGGCTTCTATAAGCTGAGATATTGTTGAAGCTCATGTAGCTGCTGCTGCAGAACGTGTAGGGAAAAAGGTTTGTGCGTTGTGTTGGTTTTAGCATCTGTATTTTTAAAAGCTGAAACAATATTGAGTTAGGTTTTACAGCAAGACTGGTCCCAAGAGATCAGTATTTCTCTTTACATAAGGCTTCATCTAACTTCACTAGATTTGACACAGGCTTCCTTAGGAGGTGCCCGTGATTATGTCCTCGGCAGAGCTTTCAGGGTTGAATGCATACAAATGAGGCAGGGCATTCTGACATGCTAATTTCTAAGGAATCCGAGAGCTGAAATGCTTCAGAGTTCTTGGGCTGGGGAATGAAAGATTCTTTACAAATGCTTTAGCGGAGGATGTGAAAGACTCCAGGAGTCATTTAGAATGAGAAAGTCTTTAGAATCTATATAAGAAACATATTATTTCATTCATTTAACTGCTGCGTAGGTAGGGTCTATGTGATACCTAAATAGCGCCTTTCAAAATGGCTGCCTGTTGTCTTAGGCCAAATCTTTTTGCATCCAACGTTTTTAAACTGTTCATCCTTCTGTTACTCCTGGAGCTGCAGAACTTATAGATGTCTTTGTTGGTTGTTATGAACATTCTTCCCTTTGAACCAAACCAGTTCAATGTGACCTACAACTGAACTGACAGGGTGTTTCAATTTACTCTGCAGTTGGTTATGCTGTGCCTGACGTTCTCTTTTGTTCTCGTCCTCTTCCTTTTGCCTTTTTAGATGTTTCCATGTCTCTCAGCTTGTGCATCTGGAGTTCTTTGGAGCATGTCAGCTAGCAGGGACTAAATCCCACAGGCGTGTCCCACTTATAAGACATCTTGCCACCAGATTAATGCTGGAACTGCTCACACAGGTGGGCAGTTTGTATAAGTAATGTATGGATCCCGTGGGATATGTAATATTACTCTTTGTAACATCCTTTCTAATAATTTTAGCACCATCTTCTCATTGGTTATACATACATGAGTCCCATTGACTTCAATGGGCCCTCTGGGATTAACACTGCTTCAGATTGCAGCCATAATGTGACATCCTTAGATTCAAAAGTATTAGATTTAAGAGTTTTTCTCATTTATATTGCAATAAAGAGCAGGACAGCCAGCATCACACCCAGGCATCGTGGACTATCCAATGGATTAAGCATTTATTTGCACAGGTACCTCACCTTCTTAGGGTTACCAACCTCCAGGTACTAGCTGGAGATCTCCGGCTCTTACAACTGACATCCAGCCGATAGAGATCAGTTCACCTGGAGAAAATGGCCGCTTTGGCAATTGGACTCTATGGGATTGAATTCCTTCCTTCCCCAATCCTCGCCCTCCTCAGGTTCCGCCCCCAAAATCTCCGGGCATTTCCCAACCTGGAGCTGGCAACCCTACCCCTTCTGCATGGACTACTTCTGCTTCTGTTGCTTGCTTTCAAGAGTAATGAGCAGAATACCCAAGCAGGAAAAGAAAATGCAAAGTTCAGGAGCAGGAGTTGTAACTACGGCTGAGAAACGTGTATTTCTGGAAATGCATGGAACAGACCATTTTGTCAGACAGAACAGAGAGCCCATAGCAAGATGGTTGATAATGGCAATTAAAATATTTGGAAAAGGTGTTCGGAAAATTCAGAAGGAAGATTCCTCACCCCCAACCATTTTCTTTCCTGTGTCATTGCTTCAGGGGTGGTGGATACATAGTATACAGAGACTGCTTAAAGATTAGTCTATGTTGCAATGATTATCATTTTAATTATCCCCAGTATGCTTGGAGTTTCTCATCTCTCTAATCTCATTATATGTCGCTCTGTAATTTAGTTTGGTTTATTTTGCATCATGCTGTGCATACGCAGTTCAGACCATAATTCGGGCATGTGTGTTACTAATCACCATGATGAAAGCTGCAAGTCAGGCCAGGGAAGGCAGGCACTTAATTTCCTTCCAGAAGCCTTTCAGTGTTCTGGATGCAAGACGGAGAGCCAGGAATGGCCGAGCCTCTAATCCCAGTTGTAACATGGAGTCCCTGAGCAGATTTGGAAAAATAAAGTGGAGTTGGAAATGTGTTTTTTAAACTCTTTTGAATCAGGATCTTTAGAGCCTTACTGTAGACAGTGGACACAGATGAAGATTTCTGAAAGGCTAACATGTTTCTGTAGGATGCAGAGATTATTGTGCCCTAAAACAGCACAATAAAGACAGAGCCCCGTGGCGCAGAGTGGTAAGCAGCAGTACTGCAGTCAAAAGCTCTGCTCACGACCTGAGTTCGATCCCGACGGAAGTTGGTTTCAGGGAGCTGGCTCAAGGTTGACTCAGCCTTCCATCCTTCCGAGGTCGGTCAAATGAGTACCGAGCTTGCTGGGGGTAAAGGGAAGATGGCTGGGGAAGGCACTGGCAAACCACCCCGTAAAACAAAGTCTGCCTAGGAAACGTCAGGATGTGACGTCACCCCATGGGCCAGGAATGACCCGGTGCTTGCACAGGGGACCTTTACCTTTTTAACATGTTTCTGTGCACATTTTAATTTCGTAGTAAAAAAAATAAAAATTAAATGCTAGATGTCCACAGATTGTAGTTTGACATTTGTCATCATCACAACAATTACGTGCATGCTATGATTATAACACTCCAATATTTAAAGAAGCAGTTGCCTTGAAGCTCTAGATATATGTCATTTTGCGGAATGCACAGAGTTGCTCAAGAGGGCAATTTTATATACGGAAAAGGGTCTTGGTAAGTGGAATTGCTCAGGTGGGCGCTTCCATAAAGAGAATATGATTGTAACGATTGCATTGTTTGTTTACGTATTATCTTGCTTGTATCACATTGTTTGTAATGTTTATAATCCAGTTGTTGCATTGTGGTACATTTTTTACTGTTTTTCTTTATTGTATTGTTTTTCCTAATTGAGTCACTACATCAATAAGATGGTCCAACTTAGTGAGGATGGAGTACAACTGGCTAAAAATAATTCTCACTGTTCTGGAGGGTTGCCAGCTCCGGGCTGGGAAACACATGGAGATATTGGGGGCGGAGCCTAAGGAGGGCAGGGTTTAGGGAGGGGAGGGACTTCAATGTAGGGTTGCCAAGTGCCAGGTGGTAGCGGGCAAACCCCCGCCAATCCACCTGGCTGCCCGCTGACCAGCTGAGGGTCGGTGGGCAATCTGTGCAGGGAGGGACAGGTCACTTCCGGTTCACATCTGGAAGTGCTGCATTGCAAAGGGCCGGTTTCCACTCAAACTCCCAGTTTGAGTGGTAAAGGCCTGTTGTGATATGGCACTTCCAGGTGTAAAACGCACCACAAGGGCCGGTTTCCACTCAAATGGCCCCTTGTGATGCGTTTTACACCAGGAAGTGCCGTATCGCAACAGGCCTTTACCACTCAAACTCCCAGAATCCGGCCCTTTGCAATGCAGCACTTCCGGAGCGCGTGACCCCCCCCCCCACCTCCACTCCAAAAACCTCCCGCCGAAGAAGAAGAGGGACCTGGTAAGCCTACTTCAATGCCATAGAGTCCAATTGCCAAAGTGGCCATTTTCTTGAGGTGAACTGATCTCTATCAGCTGGCGATCAGTTGTAATAGCAAGAGATCTCCAAGCACCACCTGGAGGTTGACAACCCTACTGTCCTGGCTTTCAAACAAGAAAGTTCAGCAGCCATGTCAGTCCCTTCATTCTCCATCTCATGAAAGCCTGAGGAAAGCCCCCCGGGATTGGCCTACTCACTGGTCCTGATGCAGTGATATCAGGAGGAGTATCAGCCAAAGGTGTATCTGTTTCAGGGGCTACGTCCACAGAAGAAAACCTTTTAGTGGTCAGAACACTGAACTCAGGCGTATCAGGCAGGGTTAAAAAGTCATCAGTTCTGCTTTGCTTGGAGTTCTGGGTGGGCATAGGCTCGGTCCATTCTCTTGGTTGCTTATGTGTCCCTATGGCTCCTCACCCCAGTGAAAAAGGAAAGTCCAGAATAGTTCAAGGCGAGCTGGGCACATTGCAGTCACACTGGCTTTGGGCCTCCATGTGACATTTTGCAGGGTCAAAGTAGAGGGGTTGTCTCACGTTCATAACTTGCGCACCGTCTCCTCTAAGAGCAGCTGCCTGTGCAGTTAGGGAAAGTTTACATGATTTCAGTAGCAGGTTAGATATTCATTTGAAGAAGCAAATCCTGCTCCTTATGGCCTTTTATGCTTGGCTGTTTCCCTTGCAGTCACCCCTCCAACGACTTTGGGTCTTTGTTTTGATTATGCATGCTGTTTCCGACCGTCAGAGGTCGCATCGCTCTCCCCCTGCACTTCCCCATGTTTTGCCCGTGTTTTCAGAGGCCTGTGTATCAAATCAAATCAAATCAAGTTTTATTTCGATACAATATCAGCTCTGAATAAAAATCAAAGTTAAGTTAAAATAATAAAATAAAATAATAAAAGCTGATGATTCTGGGAGGGGTGATTTGAAGAAGAGGAGGAAAGATCTATGGGGAAAGGTTTTCAGTTAGCCATTTCAATGCTTTACCTTCAGCTCTCCTGGAAGGCAGGTATCTCCGTACTCCCTTTCATCAACGACTATGCCCGTGCAAAACAGAGAAAGTGGAAACAATAGAACATGTTCTGCTGCAATGTCCCTTCTACAACAACATAAGATTACAGTACATTCTCCCCATATTGTCATCCTTTCCTGGGAGATTGGAAGAAGCTAAAGTTTCCCTTCTCTTAGCAGAATCCTCTCGGGAGATAACCATTCAAGTAGCCTGTTTTATCTCAAATTTGAGAATGCGGGCAAAATGCATGAAAACTTAGGGGGAGAGTGAGGCAACCTCTGATGGTAGGAAATGGCATGCATAATCCACATAAAGACCCGAAGTCATCAAAGGGGTGACCGCGAGGAAAACAGCCATGCATAAAAGGCCAGTGTTGGAAGGAACAATGAAATTTTCCTGATTTAAGCTTATGTACTAAAGTATGAGGATTTTCCTCCTTAGTAAAATAAATGTTAAACTATAGAACTGGAGCTGGTAAACTAAAACTATGTTATATTTGTTTGGATGCCCCTAGATATATATGAATATCAAAATCAAGACCTTCTGCTGTGGCATGTTAAGCTTGCTTGTTCAATCCATAATTTCCCTAAAGGGTTTTTTTCCCATACTGAATTAATGCATTTCAGTAATGAACCATGAACAATATGTGACCTTTTTACTGACTCTCGCCAAGCAGTCTTGTTGTATGTGTGCCCTTGTCTTTGTTAGGGGTGGGGTGGGACCTGGATAGGGTTGCCAGTCTCCAGGTGGTGGCTTGAGATCTCCTGGAATCACAACAGGTCACCAGGTTAGAGATCAGTTCCCCTGGAGAAAATGGCTGCATTATACCCCACTGAGATCTGTCTCCTCCCCAAACCTGTCTTCCTCAGGCTCCACTCCCCAGATCACCAGGAATTTCTCAACCCAAAGCTGGCAATGCTCAGCCTGGAGTTTTTCTGGAATTACAACTGATCAAAGATTCTTAAAGTATGGGTCGCGGCCCCATATGGGGTCACGTAACTGAATGTGGGGATCGTGAAAAATCTGGCAACAGTAAAAGGTTTCTGTTTTAAATTGTTTTAAAATATATGTCTTTATGATTTAGTTTCAGTAAGCGTTTGATTTGTACACCTCTTTTATATACCTATATATCCGGGGTCGCGTAAAAACTTAACGGGCCAAAAGTGGTCGCAAGTGGAAAAAGTTTAAGAAGCCCTGCTCTAGACTACATCAATCAGTTCCTCTGCAGAAAATGGGAACTTCAGAGAACAGTCTATGGTATGCCATAGATTTTAAGTGAAATTCCTCTCCAAATCCCCTCTCCCACAGGCAACACCCCCAAACCTCCAGAAATTTCCCAAGCTGGAGCTGGCAGTCCTCATCTGTGTACTCATGTGTGCATGTATACACACCAGTAGTAGAAATGTCAGCTCAAGTTTGTAGACTTTGCCCAGGGCTATACTCTCACTTTACACCAGAGGAATCCAAAGTATCCGGCCCATATATCAAATTCAGGCACGTGCATTTCTCAATGCAATTCACAGCTGCTGCTGTGCATGTAAAATGGAGGGCTGGCCTGTTGGGCCTCCAATACACTGCCCATTTTTATGCTTAGGATATTGAACATTGTCTTAACTGAGCCTATCCTGCAAGTCATCAGAAAGGATTGGAAAGAAAGAAAGAAAGAAAGAAAGAAAGAAAGAAAGAAAGAAAGAAAGAAAGAAAGAAAGAAAGAAAGAAAGAAAGAAAGAAAGAAAGAAAGAAAGAAAGAAAGAAAGAAAGACCAGTTTGCTTTCATGAATGTTTAATGCTACTACTAAGGGATCTTTTTTGCATTACTTTTTCTGTTACTATTTTTTACCTGAAACCCCTGCAAGCCAGGGTCTTTGGCCTGAAGTGTTAGAACCCCAGGAAAAGGGATTTTAGAGATCTACTAATTTGATTGGCTGCTGGATTCTTCATTCCGTCTTGGATGCCTTTGAAATTTTCTTCCTTTTGACCTTCCTTTTGACTACCTGTTTTCCTGTCTGGTGGGCAATGACGTCATGTTTCCTTCTCCTCAGCAACCGCAAACCTTCGGTAGTAAAATTTTACGGTAACATTGTAAGTGTGTAAAACAGGGTCAGTTCAAATAAGTGCTGCGTACAGCCTGGGTATGCAGCCCTGTAATTAGAAAGACCGGAAGGGGAAGGGGAAAGGTCAGACAGATTCAGCAGAGGAGGGGAACGGGGAGGATTTTGCTACCCGGTCATCTCTGCTCATTACCAGTGGAAAGTTTCTCTGTGTTGACGTGGCTGCATAATTAGCTGGCCAGAAATGTGTGATCCACCCGCCACAGTATCAGAATCAGATTTAATTTTACATGGCACTCCTTTAAACCTCTCAATTCTAAAAAGGGTTAAAGCAACAAAAGGTTGGATAATAAATCCAGAAGTTGCCTCGCACCTTTGATTTTGGTTTCTCTAGAGCAGTGGAATCAGTGCAAACTGTTCTGTTCAGTTCACTAGAGGGATACATCAGCATCCTGTGGACAAAGGGACACGTGCAGAAACCCCCCATTATCTTAAAGACTGCCCCATTCACGTAAGAGGAGGGAAAGCTGCATATCTTCCAATCCTCAGAGGGTAGGCAAAAGTTCAGAAGCTGCCTTCTACTGAATCTGCCTTCTACTTGGTCCATCAAAGTCAGTATTGTCTACTCAGACCGGCAGCAGCTCTCCAGGGTCTCAGGCAGAGGTCTTTCACATCGCCTACTTGCCTAGACCTTTTAACTGGAGATGTCAGGGACTGAACCAGGGACCTTCTGCATGCCAAGCAAATGCTCTACCACTGAGCCACGGCCCCTCTTCCATGCCTTCCACTGATCACTGGTGTGGTTTTAACTTCCAGGAGTACTTGGGCAAGTTTGTATCCTTTGAATGCACTGATATTTCAGTTGACCCCTACTAAAGCAGTTGTATGATTGCTGTCACTATGCCATGTGCCCATGTGCCCAAGACCTGTTTTTTTTTTAATCTTTCTCCAATGCATGTGGAATGTTTAGGTTGCGCGTGTGTGTGTGTGTGTGTGTGTGTGTGTGTGTGTGTGTGTGTTCCGTGGGCTTGTGCACTTTTCAGCATGTTCAAAGTCTTTCCTCTGTTTAAAATGTAAGGCCGCATGCTTTACTGAACAGAATGATAGGAAGTATTTTTTCATCTGGAAAGGACTGGTTTTGGCACTCTGGTATCCAACAAGATCCACTAACTGAATGTCTCCCTGGATATCTTGGCTGGGGAATGTCCAGAAGGGTGGAGTGATACTTATTGCTTGCCTAAATTTTCTGTCCTTTCCCTAGGGTTGCCTACCTCCATGTACTAGCTGGAGATCTCCTGCTATTACAACTGTTCTCCAGCCGACGAGATCAGTTCACCTGGAGAAAATGGCTGCTTTGGCCATTGGAGTCTATGGCATTGAAGTCCCTCCCCTCCCCAAACCCCACCCTCAGGCTCCGCCCCAAAAAGATTCTTGCTCCCTTTTCATCTTCTTATTTGTCTTGTAAAAACTGGGTGAAGTTGCAGTTAAGCACACAACCTCCTGGATTTACAATTGATCTCCAGGGTACAGAGGTCAGTTCTCCTGCAGGAAATGGCTGCTTTAAAGGATGGACTATCTGGCATTATACCCTGCTGAGGTCCCTCCCCTCCTCAAATCCCTACCTCTTAGGGTTGCCAACTGCCAGGTAGTAGCAGGAGATCTCCTGCTAATTCAACTGATCTCCAGCCGATAGAGATCAGTTCACCTGGAGAAAAATGGCCGCTTTGGCAATTGAACTCTATGGCATTGAAGTCCCTCCCCTCCCCAAACCCCGCCCTCCTCAGGCTCTGCCCCCAAAATCTCCCACCAGTGGTGAAGAGGGACCTGGCAACCCTACTCTCTCCCCAAGCTCCATCTCCCAAAAGCTCCGGGAATTTGACAACATGGAGGTGGCAACCCTATCTTGGCGGTAGGCAGAGGCCTGGATTTGTCTTTTTTCATAATTTGTTGTTGTTTGAATGATGTTCTCATGCTGTACAGTGGGGGACTAATGCACAGGAAATAACTTTAAATTATTTTGGGGGGAAAGCCCTCTTAAAACATTTCTAAAATTCAGTCAGGTTGGTAGTGGCATCCTTTATATGCCAATAAAAGTCACACAACTAGGGTTGCCAACCTCCAAGTACTAGCTGGAGATCTCCTGCTATTTCAACTAATCTCTAGCAGATAGAGATCAGTTCTCCTGGAGAAAATGGCCGCTTTGGCAATTGGAGTGTATGGCATTGAAGACCCTCCCCAAACCCTGCCCTCCTTAGGCTCCATCCCCAAAGCCTCCCACCGGTGGCGAAGAGGGACCTGGCAACCCTACACACAACCCACTGGTTTGACAACTGACATTTTAACAGGGTTGAGTGTTGCGTTCTCTGTAGTGATGGCATGACTTGTAGAGAAACCACTGATACCCCCTACAACAAACAGTCATCATAACCATCCCATTGATCCCCCGCCAAACGTTTTAAATGCCTTCAGCCTAGGGTTGCCAATTCTGAATTGGGAAATACTGGGGAGGGAGAAGTTTGTGGAGGGGAGGGACTTCAGTGTGGCATAATGCCATAGAGTCCACCCTCCAAAGCAGCCATTTTCTCTAGGGGAACTGATAGTCGCCTGGAGAACAGTTCTTATTCCGGGAGATTTGCAGGCCCCACTGGGAGGTTGGCAACCCTGATTCAGCCCCTTGCTTGAGTAGCCTGTGATAGTTGGAATCAACAGTAAGAACTGAGTACTGCAGTCCCCCAGGCAGTTTGGTAAAGGCCAGCATGTTAACCTTTTCAAAATGTCATGAGTTAAGAAGTACACCATCTGTTACCTGTTAATTCACTAGGTGTATTTAAAGTGGATGCTTGTTTGTACTTATGCCTGGAAGCTTTAAAGTACCTATAAATGTCTAGCTCCTGCAAAATGTACTCTGTTGTAATCTTGCATTGTTTCTAACAGCAATGAATAGGGTCACGTGGGGAAAGAAATAACCTAATTTGTTAGTAATTAAGTGGAGCAGACTGTGGCATAATAACCTTGGATTTTAACAATATTGTGCCAAGCTCTTTCCTTGATTTCTCCCCCCCCCCCCCGCAAACTGGCGGAGAGGATGAAAAGCACTCGAACATTTGCTGTTGGAGGGTGGGGAGGGGAGAGGAGAGGAGATGCAGTTTGATTGAAAACAGCTGTGTTGCGCACAAAGAACAGCAATGCTCGGCGCATCCATATTGAGTCCTCTGATCACGGTCCTCCCAGCCTGTTCTGCGTGGGAATTTTATTTCCACTGACATCTATAGCACCTCTTTGCCCTTAGTGTCAAGATCATAATTTATCAATTTAATGATATATCGATTTAAAGCCTTTTTTGCTCCAAGCCCCCCCTTTCACCATTGTTCAGAATAAAATCCACCCTTCCAAAGATAGTCATAAACTTTATTGAATGTCGCAGATTAAAAACAAACTACAATTTTATAGATTGTGCATAATCTATAGGGCATCACACTCTGCTGAATAGTGGTCCCAATTCCCCCCCCCCCGGAACCCTACAATTACCCCCCAGGGGAGATTCCCCCCTTGTTGAGAACCCACGATTTAAAGATTTGCACCCCAAATTCAGAGCTGCTGAAATATGACAAGAAAGGCTTTAAAGTTAAAGTGAATCCGCAGGCGAGCGTTGGAAAGAACCCCCAAATAAGTGCGGCGTTGTTCTCCTTAGCGCGAGAAAGAAGACGTGGCGAGTTTCGAGGATCATCTCAAAGGCTGGACAAAGACCATTAGGTGGCTATACTGCTTTCACTTTCCATTCCAGCCAAGCAGCCTTTCTGGTAGCCCCCCCCCCCCCCGAAGCACACATTCAGAGCATTGGCCTAAGCAGCTGGCGGCCGCTTCTCCTGTCAGCGCTGATGAGCAGACAAAACAGCTTTTCTCTGCAATTTGGATGCTGCCAGGTTCGTTCTGTCATAAGCAATATATAACATGTGCGTGCCAGCACGGAAGGCCCAGGACTGCTGCTCATGAAACCGAGCAAAAACTCCCCACAAATAGCCATTCAGTTCACGAGGTCTCCAGTTACTGAGGCCGTACCGCTAAATGCACTCCATGCAACCATCAGGATTTGGGGGTCAAAGGGGGCAGCGTGTCTTTTCAGATCTCTGCATGGTCATAAGGCTTCGACCATGTGTGAGCCACAGTGCCGTCCTAAGCAGAGGTACACCCTCCTGTGTTCCTTGAAGTCAGGGGACTTAGAAGGGTGTCATTCTGCTTAGGAGTGTTACCACGTGCTTTGCCAGAAATTATGTTGGTTTGTTCTTGAATGGTGGCGCTACATTTTATTCATAAAGCCATTACATGTCTGGTTCTGCATGTCTTAGAGATAGGGTTGCCAGGTCCCTCTTCACCATTAGCAAGAGGTTTTTTGGGTGGAGCCTGAGGTGGGTGGGGTTTGGGGAGAGGAGTGTCTTCAATGCCATAGAGTCCAATTGCCATTTTCTCCAGGTAAACTGATCTCTATTGGCTGGAGATCAGTTATAATAGCAGGAGATCTCCAGCCACCATCTGGAGGTTGACAACCCTACTTAGAGACAGTGTAGGAGTTGGCCTGCCCATGGACATGAAGCCCAGTTTCAAAGGAGACATACAGTCGCTCGTTTTTTCTCTACCATAAGGAAAGGCCTTTATTGTAGTCCCTGTATTCTATGAGATTTTCTTTTAGAAGCCTGTAGTGCATGACCCCTATGTTAGGAAAGCAACTCATGCCCTTTCAGAGAAGCTGCTAATGGCCTTGTATGGAAGTGACAATCTTTGTATGTGTACTGTGTGGATTATTGTGGAATATGTATAAAGGTTGTTTTACCTTCATAAAAATATTTTACCATACTGATGACAATTTATATTAATATACAGTGGAATAGTTTTGCTGTAAAATAGCTACTAATTTTTATGTTGAGTTCTGAGAGAAATAGGATTCAGTTTTTTTTAATATTATTGCAATAAAATTATTAGCGTCTGTAGAAATGGTGGGTTCTAAGAATTGTGAGGCATGCCTAGGGTTGCCAACCTCCAGGTGGTGGCTGGAGGTCTTCTGGGATTATAACTGATCTCCAGGCAACTGAAATCAATTCCCCTGGAGGAAATGGCCATTTTGGAAGGTGGACTGTGTCATTATACTCCCCAAACCTCGCTCTCCTCAGGCTCCCCTGCCCCACAAAAAAAATCTCCAGGTATTGCCCAACCCAGAGCTGGCTGACTGAAGGAGGAGACTTCTGATGGGTTGTAGTTAAGAAGATGACACAATTTTTAATGCTTGTGGTGACAGATCAGCTCTTTGTGGTTGTGAAGTGGTTGTGAGTTGCCATTCTTTTAGACATGGAGACAAAAGAGAGAGCCAGCGTGATGCACTGGTTCGAGTATCAGACTAGGATCTGGGAGCCCTCGGCTCAGATCCCTACTCTGCCATGAAAGCTTGCTGGGCAACCTTAGGCCAGCCACACACGGTCAGCCTAGCCTACCTCACTGGGTTGTTGTGACGATAAAATGGAACAGGGAAGAATGTTGTAAGCAGTGTAGGTTCCCATTGGGGAGAAAGGTGGGTATAAATACAGGAAATAAATAAATAAAACCTCGTGGGTGCGGTGGCACATGTTAGATTTGCAACTTATCAGTTCCTAAAATCACTGTGCAATAGGATTGCCAGCTGGCTTCACTTCTGAGGGAATAAGATGCAGGGAGGGGAGGGACAGACTGCACACAACATTGCCATGCCAGTTCCAGTTGTACCTGGAAATGACAAATGATGCTCTTAGAATTCCCTGATCTCTGTGGTAAAAACCATAGGGATGTGGGGAATTCCTAGAGTATTGTGACATCATTTCCAGGTACAAGCAGAAGTGATGCTGGGACATTGCTTCTGCCTCCCATTTTTGCTCCCGCTGGGGCAAACAGCAGCAACAGGAGATTGTTTGCCATGGCAGGCAGTGTGGGAAGCCTACTTTGCAAATAGCCAGTTGGACCACACTCAACTGAGTCAGAATTTATAAATGAATTTAAATATAAAATAAATAAATAGTTCATCAGAACATTCACAACACCATGGCCCCCAAAATGACAATATGTGGTTTCCTCATATTAAAAAAGTTCTGTGGACATAATAACTGCTGCTTTTCTCCATGTTATCTATACTTAGTGTGTCTTTTACAAAGATATTCTTTGTAAAATCCCATCTAGTTTAGTTTTGCTGTAAGAAACATATGTTTCCTAATGGTTGTCAAATTACTTTGCCCCCCAAAAAAACATTAACCAATGTTTATTTCAGCTATGATACATATTGGATTTATTATCCTGTTTTAAACAAGGGACTTATCTTCGTTTTTTGTCCTAATACATTTTTTTACGGTCCTTGGGAACTTATTTAAAATGCTCTGACGATGTTGAAAATATCTACTAAAAATATATTGTTATTGTTACCATCTTTCTGGGAAGACTTTGGTTTGCTTAAGATGGTGGTGGACTGAATTACATAATAACCAATGGTTTCATTTGGAACCAGGCTGTAATTTGGTAGTGGCAAAGCTGGAAACGAAACCTAGGAGGAAAACAACGGCTATCGTATCTTCAGTTACAATAGATTTGACACGACATTCTGGCTCTTGCAAAAAAATAAAAACAAAGGCAAAGGAAGAAGGCAGTGGCAGCTCTTCTGCTGTTCTTCATCCAGGGAGTTCAGCAATTACAGTGTACTCCTATCCAGGGTCTCAGGCTGAGGTCTTTCACATCACCTACTTGCCTTGCTCCTTTAACTGGAGATGCCGGGGATTGAACCTGGGACCTTCCGCATATCAAGCAGATGCTCTGTCACTGAGCCTCAGCCCTTTAGCAGGAGGAGACGTAACATGTCTGTGGAGCAAATGGCTTTGATGAGGATCAGTGAAACACATCAGGAAGTAGCAAATAATCATGACACCTTAAGAATATATTAAGAATGAGACTGTAATTTTTGGTAAGCATAATTTTTGGTAGGTATAATTCACATATTTTATCATCAATAATATTTAGGAAGACTCTGGTATTCTGGTTGGTTATTTTTATTTTATCTCATTTCATAAAGAGGATAGCTCTGTGGAGCGATGCAAAACGACTTAATGAGGCTGCCAGGTCGTCTCCGTCTTTTCCTTCTCACATGAAGTTTTCCTGTTAAGAAAACAAGGAAAGATTAATCCTACTACCAAGACTGTGTTTATACTTACCAGCGCCTCCAGTTGGAACTCATGTTATCTTCTGGAAGTCTCCTACACGAAAGGAAAGAAGAAAGGATTTATATCCTCATTAGGAGTTTCTCAGGTTTCTATACTAGGACTTCTTCCTTTCCCGTTTTCTGACTCTCTGCTTTAGTATCTCCTGCTAAGTTTATGTATTATATAGTTACTAGAGTTCCTTTAGTTGATATGTGTGTATATATATATATATATATATAAATGTATAATTGTATTGCTTACTAGTGTAACTGTGACATTATATTATACACTGCAATTGTCATACTTATGCTTTGTATTTTTTTAGACTTACAGTGTGGGCATAAGGGTATCTTGATTTTTTGATCGCCTTACTGCCTTTGGCATTTCTTTTTCAGGTTCTTTGGTTCTCCTCTCCTCATCTTTTTGGTTCTTATGAACCCCTGCTATTGGTTACACTTCTGCACACTGATATGCTGCAGTATGAATATTTGTTCAGTCTTCCCTCATTAGTATGTGTTACATGTCAGCCAATCAAGCACCTGCCCTCCAAGACAGCATGTCGAATAGGGTTGCCAGCTCCAGGTTGGAAAATACCTGGAGATTTTGGGGGTGGAGCCTGAGGAGGGTGGGATTTGGGGAGGGGAGGGACTTCAATGGGGTATGATACCATACAGTCTACCCTCCAAACCAGCCCTTTTCTCCAGGTGAACTGATCTCTGTTGCCTGGGGATCAGTTGTAATAGCGGGAGATCTCCAGCCACTGCCTGGAAGTTGGTAACTCTAATGTCTAAAGATATTTGTATGGCAGATCAGGGACTGACAGTGCAACGAAACTCCAGTCTAAGCCCATTGATATCAGTGGACTTCAACTGGAATGACTCGGCAGAGATACATACTGTAAGTGCTTGAATAATAATGAAGTAAAATAATTCGTTTTTTGATTTCTTTTGTGAAGTGGGGCTAACGTTTTCTTAGCCATGGGCTGACATACCTTCCTAGTAGGGTTCTTGTGCTTTTAAAAGGCTGCATGGCAGTCACAAATTCAGCTGGTACTGATTAGGCAATGAAGAGAGTTTTACCAGCTAAATTTCTGCTGGTCGTACATTTTTTATTTGTTTGTGAGATTTTTATTCCACCCTTTCCACAAGGAGCTCAGGACATGACACACAGTCCCCCTTCCCCCATTTATTCGTCACTGAAACCCTGGGAGGTAGGTTAGGCTCAGACAGAATAACAGGGAGCATCACAGAAAAACCTGGGGGACCAACTTGATGCTACAGTGGACCCATGGACTCTGCTGCCATTTGAGAGCCAAATGCAGACCATTTAAAAATGCCCAAGGGCCCAATCTTGACTGGGACTGCCGGACAGTGGGACCGGCACCTTCCCCTCCCACCTCATCAAGTGCCAGAACGGTAGGGTTGCCAGCCTCCAGGTACTAGCTGGAGGTCTCCTTCTATTCCAACTGATCTCCAGCCAATAGAGATCAGTTCGCCTGGAGAAAATGGCCGCTTTGGCAATTGGACTCTATGGCATTGAAGTCCCTCCCCTCCCCAAGCCCCACCCTCCTCAGCCTCCACCCTAAAAACCTCCCACCGGTAGTGAAGAGGGACCTGGAAACCCTACAGAACAGCCACAGGAGGGCTGGTCTCACTTTGGTGCTGGCCCGATCAGGATCAGGCTCTTGTGGCATTTTTAAATGGCCCACATTTAGCTCTTAAAATGATGGTGGTGTCCCCAGGTTGTGCCCAGAGACACCATAATGTCTAGGTGTTCCCTAAGTCTTTCTTGTCACAATCCAACTCTCTAAACACTACATCACTCTTGCTCTGTTTTAAAGACATAAAGTTAATCTTTATATTATGTCTTACTATTGGGTGTGTGTTGTAATAGCAGAGACAGGAAAATTAGAAACTTATTATTGGAAAAAAAAATTAAAGGCCTATTATAGTAAAAAATAATATAGTAAAAAAGTTAAAAAGCTCTCTCCCATGAACACTTACTCAAATATACATCCACAAATATACTCAAATATACATCCCAAGTAAGAATGCATAGGATTGTAACAGTAGTAATAAAGACACTAATATATGACATCAGAATAAGGGCCAAATTGCTCACTGTTTACCTTGCTCTCCTCCTAATAAATCTTTTGTATTTACTCTAGAACACATGGGATAGCTCGAGAGTTACGAAGGTTCCCAGTTGCTGCGGGAAACTGGCCATGCTCCTGAATGACAAAATGGCTTTTGGGGGGGGGGGGGAATCAGGCTGAACTTACATTTTTTGTTGAAAGTAGTTGAGCAAAAATCTTCCCTTGATGATCTTTATACCAGCATTAACTTTTTATGTTTGTAAAAACTGTGGCCTAATGATCTAGCAGTATGGTTAAACATCATCTGTCAACCAGAAGCCACAACAAAGGAACTGAAGCATGGTTGTAAGTCAATATATTTTCTACTAAGCTTCATTCCAATCTTTTCCAGAGTTCTTAGTTCACAGCTGCAAGCGCCATGGTCCAAAGCACTAGCAATGAATCCTCTACCTCTTCTGGTACATCACGAAGGATTCCCATACATTTCCCAATGTTTCCTGCCACAATATCCAGAATGAAAAAACAAGCATGAGCTCTCTTAAGAGTTTATA